>NW_028262336.1:44110000-45310000 GCF_047370975.1 Nipponia nippon | reverse complement strand
TCTTAATCCCCAACTAACATGCCTTTCTACAGTCCATGTCAGCATGTACACCGGACACAGACTTCAGGTTTAATCTATACAGTGGGATGACAGATGAGGAGTATGCACATGTGATGGCTATATGTAAACACACTCTTGTTATAGTGTGAATGTGGCCTTTAGAAGAAGTAGTGTTTTGTTTAGCTATAATTTAATCTGCTTCTTGAGGAAAAATTGCTGGAAGACCTAAAACAGTTCTTTCTGCTTGAGAACATATGCATTGTTTCATTAAAGTGCTTTTTCAAAAGCAGCTCTAAAAAAGCTTGCAAACTTGAGTGGTTTAACTTTAATGATCCCAGATGTTGGCTTTCGTAGTGAGTTGCTCTTAGGGTTAGATACAAGCACCTTTTGGTCAAAGAAAGTGGCGTTTCCTGTAGCAGGGACAAGTTTTTCTTGGAGTAATTAGAAAAGCTTAGCCTGCTTGGAATTAAAAAAGAAAAAAAAACATGATTTGGGGAATTAAGTGTTGGAGGACAAAGTTTTCTGCTTGGCAGGGTGTTCTCTCCACAGTTGTGGTTATAGTTAGTGGAAAAGCTTGCCACCGGCAATGTTCAGAGCCCTGCGAGGCCTGTTGGCTCTGTGTTGGCTCTTAATTAATGATCCACATTCTCACAGCTGCACTGAGACCTTCTGTGATGTGGTTGTACCAGTGGAAAACAATGGAGTTATTTATTTCCAGCTGTATCTGTCACTTGAATAAAGGACCGATTTGTGCCAGTGTGGCTGCTGTTGGCTGCAGCGTGGAAATTTAGGGCGTTTTGTAGCCAAGAGAGTATCATTTATAAGATTCGGAGATCTGAGGACAAATGGTCAAACTGTCTTCAAACGTAACATGTTGGGTTTTTCTCAAGCATGCCGTGTGTATGTAAAGCCTAGTTGGCCAATTCTGGCTGCAACAGCTGCATAGTTTGAAAAAACAGTTCAAGACCCCATAGTGGAACACCTGAAATAAAAAGAAATACGGCCTTTACTCTGACCCATGCTAATTAATCTCTTTCAATGAAGCCAGCATATACCTCCAAATACACCCTTAACTTCACAGGCTGTACTCCTATGCTTTTTCTGCTGAAGCCACTCAAGCTTTATCTGGTGGCTCTGCCTCCAACAGGGTGGGAACGGCTGTATTCTTCCTTTTACCATGAGCTAAAAATGCCCAACAGGGCATCATCAAAGCATCACAGCTTTGATTGTGGACTGCTTCTGTCAAGCTTAACTAATTCCTCTAAGGTAACCTACCAGTTGCCTCCCAGATAGGGGAAGTCTTTAATGTGCACCATGAGGACAGCATCTTCTGAGGAAATGTCTTCTCTAACTAATGTATTGGTGTAACCTAATATGTTTCACATGCATTATTTTGGTTGTTACGCTTAAAACTGAACTTTTTTTCTGTCTGCATTAAAAGTATCAGTAATTGCTGTAATACATTTTGAAGTTACCTAAATGCAAGCAAGACAAAACAGTTTACAGTGCTCGGACTCATTGCAAGCAGGACTTTCAGCAAGCTTGAAGCTGAACATGTGGTGACCTCAGGTTGTTGTTCCAGACATTCAGCGACACCTGTAACTCTGGTTTTGTCCGTTGCCAGTGAAAACTAGGCAAAACATGGGGGCTTGTGTGTCTATTGAATAATCAAACTCCAAGAAATGAGAACTTCCTTGAACGAAACTATGTTGGAAGAAGTTAACGTAGTACTGTTGATTTTAGCTGTGATCAAGCACTCTTGCCTGGCTGCCGTAATCAATGGAAAGAAGAATTGTGTCTGCTTATAAAACAGCCAGGTAATAAGCATGCACTTGTATTTGGGAGTGTACATTCACGTGCATGCACGCACACTTGCATATGTAGACAGACTTTTCCTAGAAGCTGGGACGCTTTTGCTGTGGTTCAGCCCGGAGCGTGTTCCAGAGGGTTTGCAAGCTCTCGTGCATGGCTTTGGGTGGAACTGTTTGTGCATTGTCCTGGTATTGTCACAAGTGCCAGAGTGCCCCCATTGTTTGAGTGGGATCTTGGTCAGAGGCAATTCTGAGCGAATGAAGAGTGATTTAGAGCATGTTGCATTTAATTGTTACTTCTTTTTTTCCCCCGTGTCCCTTCAATGTGTTATGAATGTTGAACAGAGTCTGTGCGCAGCCTCGTTAAGTGCCTTATTGAACTATAACAGCAGGAGTGCTGTCAGCAGTTCCAGCAGTAAGCGTGGTCATGTATCGTGTATCTGCCAAAGAGCTGCTGGAGTTATGATGAGCAAGGCAACCAAATCCGAAACATCAAATTCCACAAACTTCTGTTACTGATCAGCAGTATCAGAAGCCAATTCACACGTGCTCCATGCACCTTTGCAAATACTGCCAGAAATGGACCTCTGCAGCTGTTGCCTGCGGCTGCTCGTGTTTTAGCCCTAGTTTCATAGTTCTGTACATCCTGGAGAAACCAAGATGAGTTACTGACTACAGCCAGGTTCTACAGCCAGAGGGAAGGACGCCTGTACTATGGCACAGTGTAAATAAGCCCACAAACTCAAGCTTAGAGAAGTTATTCTGTTCCTGGCAGCTGATTATGATTTTCTTGCCAGAAGGACCATGTGCTGCTTGGGACTGACTCTCCAGAGGAGTCCTGTAGTTGGAGCTTGCTGGTTCTTGTTGGGACATCTCTATGCTCCCATAGCCCTCACCTTTGCTTTGGCTAAGGTTCCTATTTGGGATAGAGGACTGAATTGTCCAGCCTCTCCCTCCTCTTCTTTGTCTCCCTTTTCCCTCTTTCCCCCACAGTTTTCCTAAGGGAAATAACAGGTTGCTGCTTTGCACTGTTGAAAACTGTTCTTGGTTTCTGGCTTGATGTCCTAGAGAGAGGTCATACCTTGAAAGCAAAATGCAGTTAGTGAAACACTAATAGAGCATGATATTCAGTACGTGCTAGGCTGTAGACTTCTCTAGGAAGCAAAACTTTAAAGTTATAAAGTATGGGGAAATTTGAGCAGGGATGTGATCATTTAATGTTGGTTGGGGGGATATAAAGCTGATGGACAGTATGCATAGGTCTAATAACTGTTCAGCATTTGTACTGTCAGTGGTTCAATACTGATGTAGAAGGAAAACCGTCAGGCAATCAACAGCAAATGCTTGTGAAATGGCGCTTTTGAGATTTACTCGGCATTCGGATCATGGGCAAAGTTGATTAAGTGTTGAGTTCGCAGCATGTCCATGCATTTTCTGTGTCAACACTCTGCCCTTTTGGCAGCCCTTTTGAGACTCCTAATGATTTCTGATATGAAGACTCAATTGCACCAACGTTGCTCAAATACCTTTTCAAACCTGTGCTGGTAACAGACTTGCGCTGGCGATTCTTTATAACCAGGGATCTGCTCACACCCATGGAGTCATTCGTGCATGAATGGGAACTCTTGTACTGGGAGGTACGTGGTCCTCCTGGTTCGTTCTTCTTCCTCAGCTGATGGATGCCAAAAATCGTGGGTTAAATGTGGGACAAGTAGGCAGGTGAAAACAAACAAATGCTTTTTTCCTGTTCTGTGCCAAGCAGAGATGAGAACGCCCTCCTGGAGCTTGCTGGGTTTTTGGTTTTGTTTTTGTTTTTTTGTTGTTCTGTTTTTTTTTTTTTTTTTTTTAAGGACACCAACCAGGCTGTAGAGGGGGTTGAGGAGTGAGGGGTTTCAGGACCTTCAAACTCTTAAGTTTTCCTGTGGATGGAGTGGGTTTTCCCTTTTTGCCCATCTGTGATCCAGGACAACTTGTGTGCAGGTGTTCACAGGGAAAAAACTTTCAGTCTCCAAACTGATAACTTTGCCATCATGCACACCTTGTGACATATCCCCTTCTTCTCTCTACTTGCACAGTTTTTTATCAGGGTGGGTGGGGGCTGAGATAATAACTCATAAACCCACATAGAAGTAACTCAGACACATAAACTGTTGTTGGGAGCATGAGCGTGGCGCTGCCTCTCCCTGCATCCTTAAGTTTTGCATGGGAGTCCAGCTCTGGAGGAAGTGAGAGCTCCTCAGAGGGCTGAATGTCACAGCTCAGAGAATTCACCCTGACATGATTAATTTTGTTACTTGATGAATAGGGAAACCTTGCCACCTGCAGAGAGAATCATCAAGTCTAAGCCAGAAACTGAGAAATCCATATAAATAAGGCTTCCCACCCCCCCCCCCCCCCCGCCCAACTTGAAGTGCCAAATAGATACTTTCCACTAAGCTCATAGTAGTACTTGACTTGGAAGCATAGGATCATCTCCAAAGATTCATTGCATATCAGCAAGGACTGAAATATCTTGCCTGGAAAAAAAAAAAACCTCTAGCTTTTAAAGCAGCACTGTTCTGTAGGTTGTGCTGATTATTGCTTTGTGCTGCATGACTGTGATTTTTGGCACGCAGTGTCACATACCAAATTCCCAAAATAAAATGCTACATGATATTTGAAGAACTCTTAGGAAGCTTTAAAAAGGGATTTGTCCACTGAGTGGGTATCTCTTCTGGTGAAGCCAAATGATGCAGCAGGAATGGTTTAAGAGGAGGAAACTTTAGTCAGCAAATAATTAGTCTTTCTAAATAACCGCAAGGGGAAAAAAGAAAACATTCCATCTGTCTTGTGTTTGTAAAAGTTGTCAGCAATCCTGCTTTGATTGTACAGGGGTTTAAAGCTATATGTTTGAATAGCTAAAACATCTGTTCAGCAACATTGTGAAATCCTTGTGTTCGGCACCCCTGATAAGAGGGACTGCTGAGCGATCGGCTCATAGAGGCTCTAGAGGCAGCAAGGGCTGTACGTACAGTGGTCACCGCGTGCCTTTCCTCCTCCTGGTCAGAGGAAAACGTAGGAGACAGCTGCTATTTTACGCATGATTTTCCTTTGAGAGGGGGAGAGCAGGAAGTGCCTAGGAAATGGTTCACGACAGAAACCTGCAGTTGTAAAAAGGAGAGAGGAGGAGGAGAGCTCATGGGTGCAGTTTGTGAGCAGTTGAAATACTGATACCACAGCAGCAGAGGAAAACCAGACTTCTGCGGGAGTGAGCACGTCCCAAGCCAACCTGATGGAAGGAGAGGCAGTACCCGAGGCCAGGAGAGCAGCCGGTAAAGCCACACGGATCGCCCTCATCGTCTTTGTGAGTGGCACCGTTGTGCTTGGCACCACGCTTTTCTTGGGTAAGTGAAAAGGTCGAGGCTAACCTGAACGCAACCCTCCCCAGCCTGTCTGCTTGGTGCCAGCGTTTGTGCTCCACGATGTGTTTTGCTGAAAATCTTGGTCTCTTCTTCTTTTCCCCCCATTTTGTATTTATCCTGAAATGGAAATGTGTCAGGAAAGGGATTTGTGGTGGGAACACTAGAGCTGGAAGATGCAATGTGAGCTCATGTAACTTTTTGAATGCTGAATTTAAATTTGGATACTCAGTTGAATGTGTTCTACTCAGAATTGGGTTCTTTTGCAGAACTGGGAGAAACAGGTGAGATTATGCGTATTAGTAACGCTGATTACAAACTCACAGATTGTGACCAAGGAGAGAAGAGAAAGCAGTGTTGTATCCTATAAGAGTTTGCAGAGACAGATCCTCTTTTGGAATAATTCAGCTCAACTTTTCATTTCTTTAGACCAAGACAGATTTCCCTGGACTGGAGGAAGCTTAGCCTCTAAGCATATCTTTTGCTTCCTTCTGATCCTTTATGATCTTGTGATCTTGTTTGAAAGGTCTGCTTCATTTATAACCACAACAGAGAAAATTATGCCAGATTTTCTATAGAATAGTTAAAGCACCAGGCTCGTACTCAGTGTTTCTCTGCTCTAGAGCAAATTCTACAAACATTTGCAGGCAAGTAACTTTTGTGTATGTGAGTAATCCCACTCAATTCAACAAAACTCTTTATAAACGTGAGCAGGATTGCATCTTCAACTTGTTAGTGCAAAATATTTTTTCTAGATGAAAAATAATGTTTTTTCACTTACAGAATACAATATGAAACACCAGGGAGAAATGGAGAGACCTTATTTCTTTTTTTAGCACTAGATTGTTTGTTTATTGCTTGTAAAAAGCAATAGACATTTACCACCATAGCTTGTCAGAAATATAAGTGCTTTATCCATGGACCAGACCTGAAAATTCAAGCAAATATATTAATTCTTAGAGCTGGTTTTCTGTGTTGAGGCCTATTCCATAGCCAGGGATTTGGTGTCAAAATTTTCATTGGCATAACTGCTAAGAAAATAAAAATGCTGGCCTTGGGTCAAGCCAAATGTTTTCAGGATTTGTTTGGAAATTGTCTGAGGTTTTCAACCAAAAGAATAAAGGAAAAAAGTTAAATTGTTCTGGTTTAACATTTTGTCAATGCAATGTTTCCATGTTTCATTGTGACACTGTTTTGTTTGTAAGTTTGAGTTTAACTCTTTTTTAGTTTTGTTATTTTTTAGTTTTGTTAAACTGTAGAAAAGAGACTGTTATTTCTGGTCATGTGAAACATTTCAGGCACCTCAAGATGACCTTTTTTTCTTCAGTTTTCATTTAATCTGCAAAACTTGCTGTTTCTGGTAGACCTGAAACAATTTCCTCTCAATTTTCCAGCCTGAGGAGTGAAACGTAGCCTTCTCCTGCTTCTCTTCTTTCTTCTCAGAGTTCCCACAACTGTAAGAGGAATCTGGGAGAATCACGTCTTTTTATTTACTGTTACTTGCTCGTACCGACTGTAGCCATACTATGACTTCGGCAGGGAGCTACCAGGGGAGCCACTTGGCGTCACGCGGGGTCCTGCCTGCAGCTCTGCGGACAGTGGTGTGGGCTGTGGAAGGGCAGGAGCCACCTCCTCCGTGGGAGCCGGGGCCAGAGCAAAAGGAAGAAGATCGCTCTCAAGTTCCCTTGAGCAGGGAGTCAGGCAGCTCTAAACCTCAATTGGTAGCCTCTCCTCCTGACTCGGTAGCCCTTTGGGCTGCTCAGATTATAGGAAGACCCACATTATTAGTATCTGCATATTTGTATGCCTTTTCCACTTTCAGATTTTTGGGGGGAACTTAATTACGGTGTATATTTGCTTAAGAATCTGGAAACAGGCTTATAGAAGAAGCTGGGACACTGAGTGTTATAACCACAACTGTATGTAATAATGTAATGGTTAGTTCTCTTAACAACAAACAACAACAAAACGGCAAGAGAACAAAACCAGGCAAAGTTTTTCAATCAAAATTAGCTGTTAATTAAAAGGGAAATGTTACTGCCAAAGATTTTTTTTTTTTTTTTTAATTTGCTCTACTGATGAAGTTGTAAACAGAACAAAACCAGTTGAAATGATATTTCGCTTTTTTTAATAAGTATTAAAACCACGAGGGCTACTTCAGATTCTTTACTGATTCTTTTTTGTTCTCCCTCATTTTACATCAAGTGCAAAAGGATTAAATGCTGTCTGGGATTTTCCATCCTTTCTCTGCTTTGTTAAGAAAAAAAATCTAGCAAACTTTCAAGACCTGGATGGGTTCTAAAAGGCTAACTTTGAAGAGGGGAAAAGGTGAGTCAGGAGGAGTGCAACACTTTATTAATAGGGACATTATCCATCATTTGCATTTCATATAGCTCAAAATCATATTCTGAAGACCTCCATTTCTCTATTTTCTACTGTTCTTCAGTATTCCAATTACAATCTTTATATGCCTCAAAATCTTGTGTATTTCTTGGCTAATTTACAAAGGTTGAGGTGTTGTGTTTCATTGAGTCAGCTGAAGCTTTGGTAAAGTTGTCCAGAAATAGTTTTACATTCTCAGTTTCTAAGAAAACTTGGTTGAAATCCTGCCATTTCTGTTATTAATTGTCATTAAAGCTATGAGGTTGGAAGAGATGAAACAGCTTTATGTTCAATTCTAGCATTAGGTTTTTTATAGTAATATTTTCCTGTGCTGAAATACCATTTCACATTTTCTTATCCCTTTTGAACAATATATAACTACAGGAGAAATTGCTTTATAACTATCGGCACTGGTAAAGCTATGACACCTTAATATATTCCAAGCTTGGGGTTTTTGTTTGGCTTTTTTCCTTTTTTATTTTTGCCATGGACTGAGTTATTAAGATAATGAATATGACGGGACATTTCTTTGTCTACTGAGCACATCTACTGAGTCTTATTTCATCTACCTCTTGGGACTCTCCCATCCTCATCCCAAGTGTCAATTATCTGCATATTTGCTGCCTGACAGCAGTGTCTGAAATTAGCCATTCCTATGCTTAAGTTTCAGTGGCAGCTGTAATACACATTTTTAAAAGATGAGCAAAATCAACTGACAATTTCATAGTTCTTGTCAGCCAGGGTTTTGGAAGCAAAGACAATTACAATACTTTTGGGAGCCAGTTCAGACATGAAACTGCCCTGTGCCTTATAAACCACAGCTATCCCTGTGCCTGTTGCTATCTGGTTTATTGCAGGCTGGAATAAGGAGACCCTGAAAACACCCCGTCGGTGCTGGGTCGTGCTGGTGGGACTGGGCAGCGCAGTGCTGCCGCAGGAGAAGGTGCAGCAGGGCAACGCCAGCCCCAGAGCTTGGGAAGAGCTGTGGAGACCCTGCGGAAGGTGGCTAGATAGCTCCATGTTGCATTGCCAGCTGTGGAAGGTGCATCTCTGGAGGATGATAGCAACAATGACTAACTGTTTGTATCGTGCTGGCGCTCGCTGGCAATAAAGCTGAAGTGTTGTTACTCCAGGCACTGCGTAAATGTACGCTGAGACAGCCCTTGCTCCATGCTGCCTACGAGCAAAGACAGAAGAAGGAGAAAGCAGGCACAGGAGGGGAAATTTATTTGTTACGAGCTGCAGTATTTACTTAATATACATTCTAACTGTTTTAAATCAATGTAGTCAGAGATGCATTAGGGCCAGAGATTGCACTGACATTTGAATATTCAAGTACACAACATTTGGCTGCAATGGTCAAAATTCATTACAAATGATCTCATTATGGTTTTCCATTTTGCAGTTAGCCAAGGTCTTATAAAGTTTCATCCGAAGCAACAGTACTGTTTGACCTCAGAATGCATTGAAGCTGGTAAGCAACAATTTTATCCTCTCTGTTATATCATGATTATAGTATGTTAATGAGATATTTATTCTGTTTAAATTTTTCCATGATATGCTTTACTCAGAAAGCTTAATTAATTATGAGGGGGGGGGGGGGAAAAACAAACCCAGACTTTTTAAAAGTCACTGTTTAAGTTGCTGCAGATCTGTTTATTTTCTACAACTAAAATTAATATTTTAAATTGTTTTAACTCTATTCTACCCAGGTTAACTCGAAGTTTCCTATAGGGATTGTTTATTTTTTTTTAACAGGAAACAAAATGTTGGGTGACTTGACCTTCAGGTGTATTTTGTTGTTTCTTTCCCAGTAGTCAGAACACTAGCAAGTGACTTGTTAGGCACAGAGATGCTTTAGGGCCACATCTTGCACAGATTTGCACAATTGTAATGTGGTGACTACGACTCAAAATCTGCAACTACTTCCATATTGTCAGGCTCTTTTTTCCCCATGCAGAGATACATGTGGTAATCCTTATAAAGCTGGGACACCTATTAATATTAAATGCGAGCTAAAGGGACTGGGCTTGGTAGGACCTGAGAGACATCCATTTTGCACTGGTCAGTTTTGATGGAGTTCTGCTCTCACTAAATCAATGAGAGTTTTATCATCGAGTCTAATGAGAGCAAAGATCAAACGTTACCACATCTGGAAATCTGCACCTAGAGCTGTTTTATTGGAAACAAAGTGGACATTGTGTGAACTTATGAAAGTATTTATTTCCATTCTGAACCATATTAAGCTGATACTGTGAGGTGCTTGGCTTGTGTTCGAAATCCTGAAAAATTCTGTGGGGCTCCATAAGTTGAAAAATTTGCAGATCTCAACACTACCAGGACGTTTCTTGCCATTCTGCTTCTGCTCTGTGCTGCACTGACAGTGCTCTTGGCCGCCCTGGGCACCACCCTCCAGAGCTGAGTCTTGAATGAGTACAAATATCTAAGTAATGTGGGATGACTAATCAAAACACCACCACCACCCCCCCCCAAAACCTCAACAAAATAAAAAAGGGGGGGGGGGGGGGCTTCATCTTGAGCTTCAGAACAAAAATATGTCACTTAAGAAGTTTGAATCTGAATTGGCTTTCTTCCTCTCACGTGCACATGAAATAACACAGATTTTTTTTTGCAAGCTCAGCAGAAGCTGGGATTTTGCACCAAAGCAGACTTGGACACCTACATGGCCTGACTGTTTTAGCTCAGCGCTCTGTGTAGCGACTACGTAGTCTCTCGAGACCTGAGCCCTGCCTTGCTGAACGGCCTTTCAGGAGTGACAGAAAATTGCCAAGGACCAAATGTCTTCAGTGTAGTCAGTTTGAGAGTTTCTAATGTGAGAGAATTACAGCTGAGACATAGAAATATCATAGAAAGAGTTACTGGATGCTAGAAATAGTACTGTAAAGTCTGTAAAAGTTATCAGATTTCCTGCTAGGATTTTTAATCAGTTATTTGGATAAACCTCAAAACATATGGTCATTTGGCCAAAAAATGTCCAGTATCCACATATTCCATGTTACTTGACCCATGTAGATTTATGCCACGATCACTATAATGCATGAAAGGGGCAATGGTTTTAAACTAAAAGAGGGTAGATTTAGACTAGATATAAGGAAGAAATTTTTTACACTGAGGGTGGTGAAACACTGGAACAGGTTGCCCAGAGAGGTGGTAGATGCCCCATCCCTGGAAACATTCAAGGTCAGGTTGGACGGGGCTCTGAGCAACCTGCTCTAGTTGAAGATGTCCCTGGGGGACATCCCAGGGGTGTTGGACTAGATGACATTTAAAGGTCCCTTCCAACCCAAACCATTCTATGATTCTATGATTCTATGATTAGATACTCAAAAGCTATTCTCTAGCTTGTCAGACTGCTCTTTCTGTTATCAGTCTCACCTGAAATAGCAACCAGTGGGGATGCAGTCACAAAATGGAGCTGAAAATACTACAATTATCTTTTCCAATGAATGGTAGATCAGAACTTGATTTGTTTTCTTGTGCAGCTATTCAGCTAAGGTAAACAGTGCATAATTTCTGGAATGCTAATTACAATCTGCTTGATATGTATTGCTACTAAATTCCTCAGGCAATTAATTCTGTCATGGCAGCAATGGAGAGCCTGTCTTCAGTTGTCTGGCTCCAGCAGTTCATGTTCCTGTAGTGCTAGGTTCAGTGGTCATTGCGTACAGCACTCAAGAACATTCATTACAGGTACTTTGTCTTTTTGTGCTTCTCATGTAGGCACTGTTAGATGCTAGAGAAGCTGGGTGGTATTTTTGGGGCTCTTTAAAAATGACAGAGATCAGGGCACACATCAGCCCTAGAACAGCAAGGCTTAGCTTGCCAGTGAGGTCAGCATCACGTTGCAGAGACTGGTGAATATTCATCATTGTTTCTGGACTGTGGCCTTGTGTAATTCTCTATTTAGGAAAAAGTGTTCCACAAAATCTGTGTGGTGTCTTTTTTACAGCTGCTGGCATCCTAAGCAAGATAAATCAATCTGTAGATCCATGTGAGAACTTTTATCGATTTGCATGTGATGGCTGGATATATAATCACCCTATTCCTGAAGACATGTCAAACTATGGTGTTTATCCTTGGCTGCGACACAATGTGGACCTCAAACTGAAGGGTAAGTATGGCATTTCTGAAAGTGCTTGGTTGGCTTGTCACTGTAGCTTGTTAATTGGCTGGTTTTGAAATGAATAAAGACTCCATACTTCTTTCTGATCATTGGATAATATCCAACAGCCCAACTTGATGTTCTCTTTTAAGTATATTTTTTTTGTTTTTTACTGAAAATAACAGTGAGAGATAGTGAATTATAACACAAACAGAATTTGGGAGGAAGAATACAACTGCTAGAAACTCTACCAGTTAAGAATGGAGGGATGAAACGGTACTCCTTATACCAACGGGAAAGGCGAGGGGATTTGGACTCTTTCCCCCTCGCAGTAGACAGGTAGACCAGAGTGCAGCAGCACGGCACACACACTTAAGAATGTCCCAGATCCAGACAAACATCAGTCTAGGACAGCACTCTGTCTCTAGCAGTGGCCAATAGCAGGAAAAGAATATAATAAGGCAAAACCAGAGTGTTATTATCCAGTATACTTACCTAGCTCTTGGCAGAAGTCAATTTACAGGCTTCCGGAGATGGAGGTTGTTTGCGTATTGGGTTTCCTTCATGTTGCCATTCAAGCTGCCATTGAAGTACCTGAGCTATCATCAGTGAAACAGAAGGCTGCTTAAGAATGTGTGTCTGGAGGAAAAAATAGCTCCAGGGTGGAAATGTGTAGGAAGAGAGGTATTTTAATCTGTGTGTGACCTGACTTTGTGCTATACTCTGCAGCAAGGCCACCTCATCAGGAAGCTGTGCAGACCAACTGGGGAGGAAGGGTGATGATTATTGTTAGGTTGGAAAACCCTGCCAGAGTCTTATAATCTTTGTTAAAAGTTAGTCATGCAAAAGAAGGGATATGTGCAAGACTTATTCTTCTTGTTGGTGTGCTTGAGCATTGCACACCTTGAGCACGTTATTGACCTATTAGTTGACTTAAGAGCCTGCTTTGAGCTCACCACAGAACAGAGGTCAGTTTTAGGATGTTGCGCTTAAATACGGCATTTATTTTTCTCTTAGATTTTGTACATATGTGCATGTGTAGTCACCAAAGCCCTTCTCTGCTTGCTTTCTTCAGTCATATCATATTCAATTTTCACATCATTAAGTATTTTAAAAGCTGCATTCAGTTTCAGAATATGAGTTTGGAATTTCAGCATAGGATATGATCTGATGACTGCTGTTTTAAGTCTGCTGAAGATGCCACAACCAAAGGAAAAAAAATACTGACAGAGCCTGCTTTAAGTTATGCTTTGCATTCTAATTGTTCTGCTGCCAGAACCGGGCTGTATTAGATAACTGCACATCCTGCATGAACCACAGCCACAAAGAAGCCAGTCCTAATTGAATATAGAGTAGCAAGCTGTGACTTTTATCCTTAATTTCCTCTTTTTACAGAGCCTAATGAAGGACATCATGCTAAGCCACGTTTTTATATGGTTTTCTTACGGCAGTCCCTTTAGAAGTTGCTAATCCAGAGCTAGGAAAATACAGGACAAAGAAAGAAACATCTAAGTGAGAAGTATTTGCTTAATGGAAACTCCATATCAAAAAAGGGGTGTAATGAAGTGCCTGATAACTACTTTAATAGGAGGCCTAAACTGCTCCTTGGCATGGTACAGGGACAAAGATGTGAAACATTGGGTGGTGTAGAGGAGTTGATTTAATATAACCTTTGTTATCTTCTCCTTAATTTTTTACTTAATAAACTTTCCAAAATATATTCTTGGTAATTAAAAAAGGAAAAGAAAATAAAAAAGTGTCGGCTGACCAGACCTTGGAAGCCAATTTAATCTCTCCTTCCTAAAGAACTCTTAGTGGAACTTTGTACTTCATTGTAAATGTCCCTATTTGACACTCAGTAGATTAAAAAAGCCCCAGTCTTTAAAGAGCTGATTATTACGCAAGTTCTATGTTCTGAAATATTTATCATATTAAAGAAAACTATTAATCTTAAAGTGATAACATGGCTTGGCGAGAAAGTCACATTTTTCATATTTGATATTCTTTGATGGTGTGATATAGATGGAAGTATTTATTCAGGCAATATATTAAAAAATAGTGTTGCTTAAAATAATTTAATTTGAACATCGAATCTGTTTTCTGGTCCCTGAATGTTCTTGAGCCTTAGGCAGAAAGGGAGTTTGGGTATTTGTGCAAAGACCTGTGTATGGCCTTGGTTACACAAGGGTATCTTCAGTCTTCTGGAAGCTTCATTTTCTGTTCAGGGGCAATTGCTATGGAAGAATATCTTCCAGTTGATAATGGGTAGCAAGTGTAAGAATTAGTTTTGCCTTACCAAAAAGTGATAGGTGTAGCTGTATAACATACTGAACCCTGCATTAAGTATTACCAGGCTTAAAAGCAAAGCTTTTTTTTTTTTCCTTTTCCTTTTTCTTTTTCTGAGGTTGCGGACACACAAGAGCATAGGACTTTGCAGGTGTCAGCTTCAAGAAAGCGTAGAACATCTTCTGTATTGGTGAAGGGTTTTGGTGCTTTAATGGGGAATTCCAAAGAGAGGGATGGCAATGGGTCAATGGAAAATAGCTGAGAACTACTGAGCGGTAGATTTTTTGCCTGCGTATCTCTGGTTGATTGAAGGAACAGGACAAGAAATGTTCGTTTCAGGGTTCTTCTAGATTTGCAAAACTTAATGTGATAGTTAAAAATCCTGTTTTTTGTAAGATTTGGATTTATAATGGGGTAGGAATATATATACACATACACACACATATATATATATACACACACAATGCTCCCATGGTTTTCTTTAGCTGTCTTAGGATGGATTCAAACTAAAATTATATCATCGTTTCCCCTTTAATTTCTTTTCCATCCTTTGTTTGAGGGTCACTTGGATTTCTTTTTCTGCTCTTGGAGGAATCTCTAAACCACATGTGTAACTCACTTTGATCTCCTGGCTATACAAAATGGACAAAACCCTACCCTGGTGAAAGCAGTGGTAGGTCTTTTCTTGGACATCAGCAACAGCAGGATTTCACACATTGTGGAGGAATGTACAGAAGACAATTGTAGATAGCCAAAGATATGTCAAAAGTAGAGACTCGTGTTTTTAGTTATGACCCAGATCCAGGTAATGGATGTCTAATATTTAGGTTAAAATTTCTTCATTCCTTATAGAACTGTCCTGGGGAGGACCGAGGTACTCTTACTTCCAGTTAACCATTCCTGGCTCGACCAGAGTGTCCCTGACTTGAAGCCAGCCTTTCATTTGTAGATACACTGTAGGCATGTTAAAAAGTGCCTCTCCTTGGTTAAGAACAAACACTTTCAGTGTTGATGGGCCTCTGAGGAAGCTCTCAAACTCCTTCAAAATGGAAAAAATGATTTGACTGTAGCACCTGTGGCATGAACAAAAGCTATCTCAAACTGCAACTGTTTCAGCCTTATGTCAGGTCAAGATTGCAATGCCTCTGCAAGTTAATAAATGTTTTTCACTTACCGTAAAATTTCCTGCAAAGCTATTTGTGTTCCTGCTGAACTTTTCGATTTTGATTGGTGACCTTAATTAAGAGTTTAGGAGCACTATTGTCTTACCATTGAAATGCAAGTGGCTTTTTGTGAGTAGTTCAGAACTGGAAGTCTGAGGCAAGTAAATCAGTGCCTGTTACCTGTGGTGAATGTTGATTGTGAACCAAGCAGTTTCTTTTCCTTTCTCTGAAGTCTGCAGAACAATGATATACAGCTGGTTTGTTGGTTTTGTTTTTTTGTCTTTTTTGCTTTTTTTAAGTGACCATGCAGGAAGCAATAAATTAAAAAACCCCACAAAACTACACAAACATTCCTAAATCTCAGCACTGCAAAGGAGCTGATTTAAATTACGTGACTCATTTGTGAACATGTCTTCCAGGCCTTTTAAATTTTAATTTATGTCTGTGGAAACCAGTTTACAGATTAAATCTCCATACTGATCCTGGCCCAGTGAGACATGTACCTGAGATGAATTTGCTGCGTTAAGCTTTCTAGCGTGGCTATTTTCTGAATGCCAGTCAATTTAAAATGAGAAATTTCCAATGTGGCATAGAGAAAGAAATGGAGGCCTTTTAGGAGGATATGGTGTGTGGGTTTTTAAAGAACATCAGACAGACAGCAAACAAAACAGCTTGGCAGTGTAGGCAACTTTTCCCAAGATAATCTGCAATGGTTTTCTTAAGAAAATAAATTCTTTTTTAAGTAAAACTAGTAAGGTAAAAATATCTCAGTATGGAAATTTATACTATTTGATCATAGGATAGTCCTTTTAGACACATCCCAGAAGTTGGTGTTGAGCGGCTGCTGCTGGTGTTGAGCGGCTGCTGCTGGTGTTGAGCGGCTGCTGTCCTGCACAGAAGACCCTGTGCCACAGGGTTGTTGTAGGGCTGATTTCTCTTCTTCCACCCTTCAGCAGGTGCTCAGTTGGGACCACTGGGATCTCTTGGATGTGACCCATGAAATCTGTAATGTAGCTGCTGACATTCATCCCTAGGTTTCTGTATTAGCTGACCCATCTTTTTGTGATTTCTTCATTTAGAGGTAGCTCATTGAGAGCTGTCCCAAGTAAGAGGGAGAATACCAGCAGTAATTAAAAAAAAAAAAAACAACACACCTCAGAGGATGTTTGTTACTGCCTCCAATATCTTCTTGTTAGATAGCTGCTCCTGGATAACAAGATAGCAGCAAACAGCAACAATGCTTAACACTGTTTTGCTCAGTCTTTTCTACTACAAACAGATCTTTTTCCAATGGTTTAGATATTTTTTTTCAGTGGTCCATATCTTTCCTATAATGGCTTATTCATCTAAATGTAAGAAATAACATAAGTGGCACAAGTCAGGTAAATCTCTCTAGGCAACAAGTTAATAGGTTTTTGGTAAAATGAAATACCTGAGTCAAAGGTGGAGAAGCCAGGACTTTTTCCAGGCTTTGTGGCTGCTCGAAATGAAAGTTGTATTTGTAATGGGTGATTTTGGGAAACACGGAGTACAGAAAGGAGGTAATTTTGGTTCCTAAATGAGGTTTCAAGGCAGCACAGTAACTGAGCCGCAGGATTCCCACAGCATCTCCCTGGTCAGGAGACCAGAGCGGCATCCTTGTGCAAGCCTGGCGCTGGAACGGGAATGGGGCTTACAGCACGTTGCTCTTCCACATGTGGCACAATATTCCCCCTGGATTTACAGTGAACCTCTGTTTTGGCTGTTGCCTGCAGAAGGATGATATGTTCATATCTGCAGATATTGGATTTCAAAATCACAGTATGACTGTACTTTGGACTGGTAATTTTGCAGAAAGAGGGTTCATACCTTGAAAGGCATAGCAATCCATGTCATCTGATTTCCCATTTTCTGACTAACAAAAAAAAATGATGCAAGTACGTGTTGAAAGTATTAATATAATGAAGTAAAGCTTAATGCTGCCATTTAGCTTAATGCTATGGAGCTCTGCTTATATTGTAAAAATTGGGGATCTTGCAATCTTCTGGTTTAAATGCAATTTAAATTCTTGTGCCTAATATTGTAAAGACGTGTTATCCCCTGCAGCATGATACTGGGAGGCTAGAGGAGCAGGGTAGGGTAGGGGGGGAATATTGCTCAAAAGATTAAGATTTATTATTGAAATTAGGTTTATGAACAGAGGCTCTCACATCCCCATAAGATTGGTTTTGTTGCAGTTTGTGTACAGTTATGTCGGTTGACTTTGAGGAACTCACATGATGTGCTTATCTTTTCATATACAAACTCAGAGAATTTACAAAATGCTGAAACTGGAAATAAACAGCATTGTCATTTAGGAAATGTGCTGTATATTAGGGCACGGAGCAGCATTACGAAGCATTTATGTAAGCACAGCTGTTTGAATCCCATTTCCATGAAAACTTCCATATTGCCAAAATAGATATTCAAGAAAAGAATTAGGGAATTTCTTCTCAAGGGGTGAGGGGGAACCCTAAAATCTGAGAATATTAATTGGGTTTATTTGTGTAAATACCACATCCTTTCATGAAATTGGTGGTTGGGAACATTTGTTTGATTTACTTGATCTATGTTCCTTGGGAATTAGAATTTATATGAATTGATTAATTACTAAATCTTCATTAATTCCTGAGGACGTGCATATTAATTACATCCTCATTAATGCAAAATTAATTCATAATGATTAAATGTTCTACCAGAATGTCAGAGGAATTAATAATGATGGGCTGGTTATTTTCAAGAGTCACTAGTCTAATCATGGTGAGATGGACACTGCCATCAAGAAATAGGCTGATGGACATTAATTGTATCAAATATGAAGCATGTTTGCCTGAATTGATTAATGGTGTGTTGATCATCACTAAATGCCTTTTAAAAAACCCAACAAAACAACCAACCAACCCTCTCTCCCCAAACTCACAAAATAATACAAGGGGTGGGGGAGACACAGTTTATCAAAACAAGGCAGGCCTAGATTAAGGCATCAACTCCACGAAGACAGTTCTGAGGAATGAGCTCCTGGAGCTGCAGAATACACTGGTAGTTTTTATTTTAAAAAAAAAGTTAATGGTTTGAAAATACGGAAACTATTGTATTTAAGGCATATCTGAGGCTGTGTAAGCCAACATAAGGCCTTCCAAAAGGGACCAATAGCCCCATTCATTGGCGTCCTGGATGCTTCTGCCTTCCAAAGAGGTGGGAATATGCAATATGGCAGGTGGTAAGACAATCTGGATTGTGTCTAGTACTCTGCATTATTTCATGTTTCTCGGTGAGCAAGGAATTTGCCTCTTTGAAAGTTGCTTGGAGTGATTATTTTGAGTCCTTATGTACACCAGTAAGATGATTCTGGTGACCTGATTATTTACAATGGGCAACTGAGAGAAAAAGGTAAGAAAGTAGTAGAAGGCTGATTAAGGAAGGAACACAAAATACATGAAAGTGGAAACAATATATGCTTTGGTAAAATTTAAAAGCCACATTATAAACACCAGAAAAGTGTATTGACTTACTATTTTATTTTATTTTAGATTCAAAGGGAAAAGCTTTATTTAGGCAAGGATATTTTTAAGCACATGGAGAAAGATTTTTGCAAGGCTTTGATGCTAGTTTGTTTTTCCATATATATTTAGCAAACAGTAGGGAAATCTGGACCATAATGCATTAGAAATTCAAAATAGGTGTTTATAAAATGCATTTAAATCATTTTTGTAGTGCATTAGGCTCTGACTGCTTCGCTTCCAGTCCTCTAAAACTGAGCAATGTTTACAGCCACCAGGAAAAAAAAAGGAAGAGCAGCCTTAATGTCGGTAAGGTGCTGGTATTTTTAAAAAATATTTAACTACAGCGGCGAGAAAATTTTTCGTTGTTTTTCTTTTTAGCTGTGAGGGAGTGAAAAGCATACTTTCTTATTTTGGAATCCTGGAAACAAACTTTTATTTAAAAACCCATCATTTGCAGCTCACTTCTTGTAAAGAGTCTGGTGGGGATGAGGACTCCAGACTGCACATGTCGAACTGTGCACCTGAACTAGCAAGAAGCACTGCAGCACGATTAGCAGAACTGGTAGTTTACAAAAATAAATAAATTTAGGTTAGTTCATATTTTAGGGAAGCCTCAAAAAACAAATATTGCTATCAATTGTTAATAGAGGAAATGTGTTGTACGCTAAAGTTGCATAGCGGGAGAAATTCTCAGAAGAATTTGTGTTTTAAAAGCATAAAGGAATTTAATCAGGCCTTGAAATTATGTGTTTGAAGTTGGGTTACACTGGTGTCAGAAGAGAGCCGTAAGTAGGCTTCTGCGCTCTCCACTGAGGTTTCTCCCTGTGAGGTTTTCCAGGCAGGCGAGAACTTGCTCTGCTCTTCTCCCGAGGCTTCCAGATGCAAAGCAGCTCTGAAACGAAAGCTGGGCAGGTGCATTAGTGTGGGAGTTTGACCTATGCTAATAAACCTGCTAAGAGGGATAAAGTTGTACTGAAACATTATACGTTGCGTCCTACAGCAGGAGATGTCCATGTCTTTTTCAGGAGAGTGCTTCGAGAGAACAGATTTAACTCTAAGAATAATCTTGGCTTGACTATACTTGTCCTGTTCCCAAGAGATATGTCCAGCTTTGAAATACGTCAGTTAAGCCTGTCACTTCCTTTTAGAACATAAATATATATATTTTCTTCAACCTCTCCTCTATGTCCCACTCCAGCTATAGGGGTCAGGTTTCCAAACTGATGAGAATATAAATATATATATATATATATATATCAGATTTTCTTCTTTGACGATCTCTTAACCTGGACTGTTTCTGTTGCAGCTATTAAACTCATTTTCATGTAGCAAGACAGGGAAGCTACCATTGGTCAAGTGATCACAACAGTCTTGTGTATAATTTTACATGCTGTGGCCACTGCTTTTATTTTGAGGTAGAACATTGTGCCCCTCGTAGGCCTTCATCCATAAAACTTACCACTGCCAGCTCTCCTTCACTTAACTTTGGTCTCTGAAAAAAAAAGAATTGGAAACCAGATATTCTAAATGAACATCAGCTGACCCCAAACCATTCTGAAATAATCACTCTTGGAACATGTAAGCTCGCATTACTGTAATTAAGACTGTACATTTATTTGTCTAGCTGTGATTTCCGTAACAGCAGCGTGGTTCTGAAGTTTTTTGTGTGCCCTTTGGCATCCTGGCCAAATCATTGCTCTGTGAACCGTACTGAACTTGACTTCTTAAATCCAGTGCACTTGGAGTTTGAAGAAAAGGCAGTGCCTTCATGGCACTGTTGGAGTCCTTAGATACCCTTAGTGGCACAAGTGCAGTTGGCTACTTGGGTTTTTAGGGTTTTAGTTGCTTTTCAGGAACTCTTTTGCCAGAGCTCTTTAGTGTGAAGAAAATAAAGGATTTAAGAGTCAGACTTTCTTAATAAGGACTAGATTAATCATAATTATCTTACAACTCAGAGATCTCAGGGAATGACATTCTGCACACAAGTGTTGTGTGTTTGGTTTGATTGCCAAACTCAAACTGAGGTCTGAGTAGGTTTTTTCGTCTACTTTTAAGCCGAAATTCCTCACAGGTCATCCTTAAAACATCCTGCTACTGGCATCAGAGGATCTCCTGCAATTTTCCAAAAGATAACTTGAGTTTTGCACATAATAGTGCTAACCTGAGAAGGAAACAAAGTTTGTGACTGATAGCTAGAGATGAGTGAACAGCTCTTTTAATTATTCTTCTCATTGGTTTAGAAACCTGACCTCTAGAGCTGTAGAGCAGCATAGAGGGGAGGGTGAAGAACAGAGTCTTTATTGCTCAAGAATTGAAAGAGAAATCCACCTTCTCTGTCATCAGGTATTTGCAAAGAAACTCCTTTTCCACAAGCAGAGTTCCTGTATTTTGGTCTAAGAAACTGAAGCTCATAAACATGCAATATGGAGCAAATATCTGGTTGCTAGCTACTGCTGCCCAAACCAAACGGAGAGCATGCTGTTGCATGGGGCTTTGATAGGGCTTTACTGTGGACATAGCTGATGAGAGAGCATCTTCTGCCTTTGGCCTGGTGAATGAGTAGGCATGGGTTTCTGAGAAGCCCTTGGGCTGCTTTCTGGATCTACTCCTGAAAACAATGCGTTACAAATAGCTTTCAGTTGCTGTACTGAGCATCATCTGGGCAATGCTGAGCAACTCCCACTGTCACTGACATTAAAAGGACTGAGGGGCATTCACCATCTCCAAAGGATCAAGCTCTTTGAGTGTTTGGATCAAGTTCAGCAAGCTTAATGCTCATAAAGGAGCACCGTTCCAATCAATAGGACTCTGACATGAGTTAGATAAGGAGGAATTAATCCTCTGTGGTTCACTTTCTTTATCTACAACAATGGATAATGGCTGTATCTCCTTGGTCCCTCATGTCTAAGAGTGCTTTGAGATCCTTATCCTAAATGCATAGAGTGCAATGCCAGGAGTAACCATTAGATTATCTCCTATGACCTTTTTTATATCACACACAATTACATTACCCATGTAATGCAGCTCAATAGCACTGGGATAAAATATAATTCACATTGGGCTAAAGCTTATTTTCCAAAAAAGCATCAAGTCTTGAAGATGTTAAGGGGCAGAGAAGCCACTGTCTCCTCTGGTTGCTTGGCTCCAGTGGTTAATCACTGTCACAGCTGAATTTGTCTTAATCTTCCAACTGGTGGCTTTCTTTGTGCCTTTTTTCGGTAGGCTAAAGACTTCTTTGGCACCAAGCATTTTCTAATGGTGAAGTACTCTCATACTGTAATCCCATCGCCTTTTCAGCCATCTTTTGAGAGACGAATCATGCTCCCTCACTGCATGGCCTCCCCCCCCCCTCCCCCCCTTCTATTTCTTAGGCCACTCTACCCAAAGAAAAAGCCAAATGGTTATGATGTTTCTCTTTACCTGGTCCAGCCGTCCAACATTGGTTTTAAAATATGGGCAGCCAAAGGGTAGGTAGTGTTCCAGTCTGTATCACCAGCCTGTGTACAACAATAAGATCATCTCCCCACTTTGATACTTGTCTGCTTTTGCAGTCTAAGGCTGCTGTTTGCTCTAGGATTGCTCTGGGGGTTCATGCTGAATTACTTGTCTGCTTCTAGCTTTTTGCTCCTTCAGGGTTACAACTTTCCAGGAAATGGGATGTCCTCTTGGGGTTCTTGTATAGCTTTTTTTTTTGTTTAAAGTCCAAGCATATTCCCGCTGGGATATTTGCACATGCAGTTGTTTTTCTTCAAGATACAAAGCATTATAACATGTTTCAAATCATCATCAGATATCACTGTGCAAGCACTTTGGTTTGTGTTTTCCACATACAGCAGATGTTTGTAAAAGGATAAGGTCAAAAATGATTTGGGAAAAAAAAATGCTACTATCTTTACTAGCACAATGTATTCTCCATATCTAGGGTTGGAAAGTGCAGAGAAAACTTACTTTTTTTTTTTTCTTTCTCTCTAGAACAAGAAATAAGCTTACTGAATCACATAGTGTCTCTCAGGATTGCAACTTAACTTAATATGTAGACAGCTGTCTGATAGCATACAGAATATATATAACCTGCATATCAGGACACTGATAAATTGAATCAATATTCCTAATCTGAATAAATGGTATGAATCTTTCTTTTCCTTGAAAATCTGGCTGTACAATCCCTTGTTCATGCACTCCAAGTCAGAAGAGGGAAAGGTACAAGATTTCTCAGTGCCATAAGTAAAATACAGTGGTTGAAAACCAAAGTGAAGCTGTGTAAGACAGTAGGCTGGAAAATCAACAAGGGCTAGAAATGGAAAGTAAGATTAAAGGTAACACTTAGCCACAAGACTATCCTTAGCAGCTTTAGAATAACATGCAGTTAAATAAACACACACACACACACACACGTGCAAAGCTTACTTTGTGAAGTGCCTTGCTCTCACTTTTAACAGCAGATGATTGCTATTTACTGTAGGGTAGCGAACCACAGGAAGCTGGACTTTTTTAGCCCTCTTGCCCTGGAAAAGCACTGTCTGAAGGCAACTCAATATAAACCTCCTTCCTTCCTTCCCAACCCCAGCTCCCCACCCCCTGCAGCTGTGGCTGTTTTTCCTGGCTGTCCATCTGAGCATCTGCAATTCAGAGAACTGAGGATCATTCCCAGCTATGGCGTGTTTTCTGTTGGCGATGCTGAGTCTTTGCATTTTGTACAAAAGCCAGGGAGAGCGGTGATGCAAACCTGCCTGACCTGGGCTGCCAGAAGTACAAGAACTTTGATTTGCAATGGGAACCTCCCTGCCCTCAGCCCCTTGGTAGAAGAAAATGAATGATCAAGCAATTTGCAACCTCAGAAAGTTCAGGATATCATGAATACCTTCAGCCAGTTTCTGACTGCACAAGTGGTAGTTGCCTGATGAGATGAGTTATGTTATTTCAGTGCTGCAGAGCAGAATTACCAATAGGTTTTGACCCTTGCTATAACTATGTTTTATGTGAAGGGAGACATAAATCTTGTGTATGGGCATCTTCTGCATGTGGGAACATGGACGATGAGGTGCTGAGATCAGTAGTGCAGGCCCAGATCCCTTTTATCCTGAAGAGAATGACTTTGGAATTAATTTGAAAGTGAAGGAAACAAAAGACGTGACTGAAGAAGAGCTGCTTTGCTAGAGCAGCCATTCAAACATGTACTTTATATTTGGCTGGGGAAACGTGATTGCAGACTGTATATTCAAGGTGGCTTAAGCTATGCTTGTTCACTTTGCTTGTCCTGGTGATTTTTGGTTATGATGTTCTGCTTTGCATTTGCGGCAGGCTAGTGATATAAGTCAGTAGCAGCAATAAGTTGTTAAATTGTGGTTGCTGTTAATAATGATCCTGTGCTCTTTCAGAGGGTTGTAAATCAGCTTAGATTGTGGTCTTTTTTTAACCTCTTCAGCTAGATAGCTATTCCATCTCTAGCACTGTAACGTTAACTGGGAGCTAACAAATGAACTATTGTTTCAAGGGGTTTTTGTTAATATTGTTGGAGTGCTGTGTGTTTCCTAGTCTGGTCAAAGCAATTTGTTCCTAAAAATTCTTATTTAAAGATGAAGCGAAAAGATGCTGATCAAAGCTGGATAAAATTTCTTTTGCAATCAGTGAATCTGGTGAAGGATATATTTTTTTGGTCTATGGAAACTGTCTATGGATTCAAGTTGAATTCAGTTAATCTTTGGAGTCCTAAAATGGAAGATTACTTTAGGCAGTTGGAGCTTTTCATTTTGAAACAAGAAAACTGAGTTAAAAGAAAAAAAAGGGAGCTGCAAGAAGAACAATCGCAATGTCCTCCTTAGTGCTGAGTGAGCTGCTTTAGTCAAAACACTTGTAACCCTGATCTCCCTAACTCGGCCAGTCTTTATTCCAGCCACTGGACTTTAAAAAAAAAAACCAAAACCTATTAGACTGAACTTCTCAGTGGATTTGCATGAATACACACAATCCACTAGTGAGGGGTGAGAGCAGGTGTTTGGAAAGGCAGAGTAGGGAACTAAACAGCAGGTCTGTGGGTATCTCATCAGGCTAAACATTAACTGATCTGGGGTGGTCTTTCTCTTCCTATCCTTTGGAAGACCTCATAAGTTTTGCTTTCATTCTGGTGTCCAAACAGAAGACATCTGAAGCCATTAAAATTTTTCCAGGTGGAAAGACAGTCTTCCCAGCCAGCTATAGTTAAGAGTTGAATTTTGGCAGAGGGGCTGGCTTTGCTCTCTGTAGTCACTGGCTGGCGTTTTCCTCAGTGTAGATGAGACCCTGAAATGCCACATTTCATGTCAAGAGATGGAGCACTGTTCAGAGAGTGCCTCTCCGTGCTGGTGAGAACGCAGGATAGCCCTGAAGCAGGTCCGTTCAACTTGCAGAGGTCCTTGGAGAGCAGAAACTCTGACCTGCAGCCCTTCAAAACTCTATGCTGCAGAGCTCGGTATGCACCGACCCATGCAGTTAAATATGTTCAGTGCAGGAGGGGGGCTGTTGCAGCCTGCTACTATGGCCAGGCTACTCACAGTACCTGACATTGCTAATTTAAAAATAGCTTGATGTGTCTCCATTGATTTCCACCACAGTAGTGACTTTCTTTCCATGGACACAGCGACCTGTAGATAAGCTAATTGATTACCCATATTTTTGATTAGTATGCATCACTTCTTGCCTTTTCTTGCTCTTCTTCTTTAAGAAGAATGTAAATATTCAAGGACATGTAAAACCCATATATATTTGTGAGTTGAATAAGAAGAGAATTTCCAAACCTTGGATTTGGATTTTATATTAGCTAATGCAGAAATCGTGTGGAACTGACCAGTGCTCCAGGTTTGAGCTTCTAAATGTACATGGAAGCTTGAGGCTAATACTGAGGAACCTCTATAGCTTAAAAAACAGTCCCTCATGGATCACATCCCCTATTTCAGTGTTTGTGGGATTCAGCCATCTTATTAAGGTTTTCATGTTTGATCACTGGATTTTTCCATCATCAGAACCAAGAATTTTTTCATAAATTAGTTCTGAGCAAATGGGCAGTGTCTATCTCACCTCATTCTTTGCAATAGTGCAGGGAGTGTTACAGCTTCATTCTGTTCCACAATGAAGGGGTTTGATGGGAAAATGCCAGGTCTGATTTTAACAGGATTTTATGCAGGTGTATTCCTAGAGTTGATTTTATTTTATTGGCTCTCATCCTCTGTATCTCTCCTGAGCTTTAGCTGGACTTTAGCCACTGAATTTTATTAGCTTCAAAAATTCATAGCTGTGCAGCTCACTGGCAAGGAACAGAAGTTATTGCAATGGCTTTAATAGGAGTGTATTTTTTCATCCTTAGTTTTATGTAGGCTTCATTTATAGTTTCGTTTAAAATGCCATTTTTAAAACATGAACAGGTCTGATTATTCTGCTAAGAACTGGGCACACTGGAGATATGTGTCAATGATTGGTATTATATTGTGTTTAACACGCTGAGAAATATTAACAATTTGAGGATTTGAAACCAAAGCTACTGGGAATCCTGTCCAGCAGTATTTTTAGGGAATGATCTCACTACATTTCTCAAAGATCCAAGCAAATGAGGTTTGTTTGGTTTTTTTTAAGCAGAAAAGTGATGGGAGGGAGAGAACAAGTGGCATTTGTTCATCGCTATGGTATTCTTTGACTAATAAACTGTTTGATGTCAGCAGTATGGTCCCCTGAGTGTTCCCATGAGCACAGGTGGGGAACATCTCAGAGGTGCGGCATGGCAGGTTCTTCAAGGTGCTAGGGAAATCCTGGGAAACAAGTGTCTTTAAATCCTCCCTCCAGCAGCGAGCTCCTAATACTGAGTGGAGCTGAGCAAACCCAGACCATTCTCAGCGACAGAATCTAGTGGTACCACCCAGCTGGACTTTTGCATCCTGTGAGAGGGGACATTGGAGAGAAGCCTCTGGCGAGCTGCTGGAAAGGGCACGGCTGGAGACTGAGCAGCTGCTGCCTGTTTGCAGGAGGGTGCTGCTCTTAGATGACAGCACCACCACCTCTTTAGCACTCCACATCACTCCAGCCAGTACTGGCAAAGAAGAATAATGTTGCATTGACGCCTGATTAAGCTCCGTGTGGAAGTGGTTTGGTTTTGCCATTGCTGGTGTTATGAAGTCCCAGTGGCCCTCTGCTGACTGTGGCAGGCCACTGGGACTCCTGGGTTGCACTTTGTTCTCCCTTTCGAGGCATGCTTCTTAGCTCAGGCACAGCACCCCACAGGGCCAATCTCCACTGTGCCTTTGCTCATCTGAAACCCAGAGCACTGGGAAGTATGGTAAAGAGAATGCATTCTTTAATTTTTCGAGGCTTTTTAGCTCTGGCAGATCATACAGTGGGAGGGACTTGGGATGGTTCCAGCAAAGCCACTGTCTCCAGTGGTCCCAGTAACAATAAAACAGTGCTGTGCAAGACCTGTTTGGATCTTATAAAGGTTGTGTGTGTTTGACAGACAACAGGGCAGTTCTCTGCTGCTTGCTTTCAGCAGCAGCAGAGCTGACAAAAGCGAATACCAGCGGTCTTGCTCCTTGGATGCTGTCACCTTTTTCATTAGACCCTGATTTCACAACATATCAGCACCAGGAGCTGAGCCACTTGAAAAGAATTCCTGATTCCCTGTCCTGTGCACTGGTTCCCACCCTCACCCCACAATTCCCTGTCCCCTCAGTTTGCTGAGGGTGGCTGTTTGTGAGGATGAATAATAAACAGTATCTGTCAACTGGCTTTAAAACAGTCCTCTTAAAAATAAATAAATAAAAATTCCTTCTCTGCTGGGGATTGAAAAAAGTGCAATTATGTCTGTGTTTCTGCCTAAGAAAATACATGTGAAATCTCATTCTTAAGCAAACGCTATGATTAAAGCAAATGCTGAGACAGGCAAACAGTTCCTACATTTTCTGATGTATTGGAAAAAAGTCTTTTTTTTTTTTTTTTTTCAGCATTGCTTGAGAAATCCATCAGCAAAAGACGAGACAGTGAAGCTGTACAGAAGGCCAAGATCCTTTATGCATCCTGCATGAATGAGAGTAAGTGGCCTGATTTGAGGGGGACGTATATGTGTTACTTGTGTTTATAAAGGCAGGCTTTTTTGCTCTCTGCTGAGCTCTGTGAAGCTTTGTGCAGAAATCAAAGGTTTTGCTGATTTAGATTCAACTGAATGCAGAGGGTCTTCTACACATTTCTGAAGTTGGCTATCGAGACTGAGGTACACCAAGGCACAAGAAGTCAGTTTTACAGAGACCTCTGCTTGTCAGGGAACTGTGAAGGGATACTTATCTGTGCAAAAGGATGCCAAAACCATGCCCTGGGAGTGTGAGGGTAGTGCCTGGTAAATCAGAGGAGACCTCTGATGAAATTTTCATACTGACATTTTCAAGACCCTGTTGCTCAGCACCTACAACCTTTCTTTAAATACATTTAATCAAAACACTTCCACAGGGCTGGGCATAGACAGCCGTGGCCTCTTTAGCTTCGTGTTATCTGGATGTCAAGCAAGTTTGGATAATGAGCCCTATAGCCACGTTTGTGGAGTGCTTTTCCTGAGCTTGTAAACGTTGCTGTAAAATGAGGTACACTAGGTTGGGACACATCACTACCTTGAAAGATGAGCTGAGAGGGAGTGGACTTTGTCCTTCAAAGTGCACTTTGTCCTTTTGACTCTTTCAGGCTTTATTTCCTGAGCAGTTTTCTTCCAGCACAGCCTGAGCCTGATTCTCAGCAATTGAGACAGCCTGCCCCACAGCCTCGGTGCCGAGATGCTGATCCCTCGAGCTTTGATTATGTACAATAACCCCCCCTCAGAACCAGTGAAGTTTCTATGCTAGTTCCTAAGTGAGGAATGTTTTTTTTAATGACCTTAATTCCAGCCCTTTGCCTTTTCTGAAAGGAACTGATTTGCCTCTCTTATCCTTGACTCAGATAAACTGGGTTGGACTCCTGTGATTCTATGCTCACAGGCAGAGCAGAGGCTCTGGGTTTCAGCTATTGTGTTTTGTCTTGCCTAGGGATCGATCAACGCCAATAAATCTTTGTGTCTCATGTGGCTGCTGCTGGATTTGAATTGTCTGGAATGTAATTGTTGTCACACTTTGACATTTCAGATAAAATTGAAAAAGCTGACGTGAAACCCCTGTTAAGTATACTGAGGCATTCACCTTTCCGCTGGCCTGTGCTGGAATCCAACATTGGACCTGAAGGGCTGTGGTCAGAAAGGAAGTTTAGCTTAGTCCAAACCTTGGCAACCCTTCGTGGTCAATACAGTAACTCTGTCTTCATCCGTTTATATGTGGCTGCTGATGATAAAATCTCCAATCGGTATATCCTGAAGGTAAAATACAGCATATCTAATAGGTTACTTTGCATGGTATTTTGTGGTCTCATGTTTTAAAAAACATATTTAAATGCCAAGTGTTTACACTTGATTATTGTTGCTATTATCTACTGACTTACAGATGTACATAGGTGCCAATTTATGGGAGTGTAGAAGCCACTAGGAACAGCAAGTTATTGAAAAATATTTCTGTGCAGGATATTTTCCCTTTTCAAATGGCAAAAAAAGGTAAAATATGTTCCCAGTGGACCAATGTCCAGGGTCTGTGTGCATGAAATATATATATCCAGTCCTGGGGGTGTTCTGAGTACTGCTTATGACTCTTCAGTTGCATGAAGGATGTTTTTTGTCTGTGAAGATGAAGAATGGTACATCAGTAGCAGATATTTTGAACTTAAGCTATTTTTCTTGAGGTGGAAACACATTTTTTTTGTGCTTATACAGCACCTTACAACACAGATGTATTCCAAACACTTCTAAACTTGAAATACAGAATTTACCTTTTTACTGAAATGCTATTGCTTTTGGACCTAAAGCATTACTGGTTTGTTACCAGTGCATGGCATTACACAACAGTTTAGATTAGTGAGAAAAAGACCCAAGAAATGTTGCCTCACTGTAGTCTGACAAAACTCCAGAGAGAATTGTAACTATTACTGTGAGACGTCACCGTGGCAAGAGTGAGTGCCTGGGCCAAATGCATTGTTGTTGTTGTTTAAGGAGTAGAGATGAGCAGCCAGAGTAGACCAGCTCTCCAGTGCTACAAGAAAACAGTTTATGAAGGCAAGAGAGAAGGGACAAAGAAGGAAGTTATGATGCCGTTCATCACAGCAAAATAGGATCTATGATCCTTACGTTGCTAGCACCTTGGCTAGCTGTAGGTACATAGCCAAGAATACATTGTATTTGGGGATCAAACAACAGTTAACTGTGGTGGTACTGGAGTGGATGTTGATTCTGAGTCACTTCTTTAAAATGTCTTTTGACTGAGGCATTTAACTGGTATAAAACTGAAGGGTAACTTTTCCCCATCTCTAGGACATTTTCCTGAATAGTTAAGTCAATAGCAGATCAACAGTTCGCTGTATTAAAGATGTCATTCTGCTAAGATGTTGTTCAGATCCTGTCAGGCTTACTTTGGCTGGAGATTTGTTTAAAAGAACTGAAACAGTAGAGTCAGGAGAGAAATTTAGGTATCTCCTGTCATAATATTTCAGTCCAAGTCACCTGTCAGCGAAGGCCTGGGCAGTTATATCCTTATTGCTGGTCTCTTGGAAATGAATTATACCTAGCAGTATCTTCACCCAGTATGCTTAGTGGCACCTAAGAATTAGGTATCTAAATAAGTGAAGCACTACATGCTATGAATAACATATTATTCTGTAGGGTATTCTGTTGTTGTTAATTTGATTAAGAACTTGATCTGCAGAATGCATCAGCCAGTATTCTACTTTGTCTGTGTTTTAACAAATTCCCAGGGGTGCAGATATACCACAGAGTATTTCAATCTGCTTGTGAAAACAGCTTTATTGCAAAATTCTTTCTGTTCAGCATTGCAAAATCATGAATGGATCAGAAAAAAGTAGAAACTCCAAATAAAACTTTGTTCAGCATTCAACATGATCTTTTTTTCTTGAGGGCTGAAGAAGTTGGATAACTTTTTTGTTTATTTCTCATATTTTTGCCTTCTTGGTTTCAATGCGTTGTCAAATCTAACTCTTAAGCCAGGAAAATTTGGATGAACCTTTCATGCAACAGTCACATAATTGAAATAGACCAAATAATCTGAAGTTAACTATTACCAGGACACACACATGCAAAGCATAAGAGTATGTTCTTTATGCTTCAATATGCTGAAAAAAAGAAGGTGATACTGTTGGTTTTTGTTTTTTTTTTTTTTTTTTAAAGAATCAGAGTTGCTGATCAGTAGTTGCAGCTACTCTGTTTTTAGTGGATGATTTGTTTTATTTGTTTATGGTATATTTTAAAGGTTGAGAACATCAGCCAGTAGAGGAAAAGATAACATTTATGCATTCATTTTAGATTCTAAGTGGTATTTATTTAGGTCATTTTTATAAATGTAGAAAATGTGAAATATAAATGGTGTAGGATTTAGATTAAAAAAGACTTATGTGAAATCGTATGAATAAATACAGTCTCTCTTCACTAGACTTATCTTTCAAAAACAAATACAGCATCAAAATAACAATTTTAGAACATCAGAACTGTTGTTTCTGCTCCAATCAGTCTCTTATTCAGAGTTTGGAAGCTGGCTGGATTATGTTTTCAGCTTCGGCTTCCATACTCTAACCTAACCTCATTATGTTGAAGTGTTTTGGGAAATCTCAGTTTCCAGTAGTAATTTTAAGGTATATGCTGCACTGTGAGTTTTGCCTGGTTAGGAACTCGAAACAATATGCAAATACTCCCATGTAGTCATTTCACTCAAAAGACTAAGTGCAGATCTCGATGAACTTTCAGGACTGGTTTAGAAATTACCTTGAGTACCTTATTCCAATATTAGGGTGACTGTAGACCAACAAATTTGATCCATGTTTAAATCAAAATGATAAGTGAAAGTCAAAGATCCACCTGGAACTACCAGACATCTTTAGCTAATGTACTGGAGGCATAACAATTTCCCATGCGTGCATGCAATCATTTCTGTGGCTGGTACTCAGCTGTTTCAGTACCTCTGTTCAAAAAGCCAAGTACAGCACTCAGTGAAGCTCAAAAGTGTAACCTCAATTTCAGTCAAAGAAGAGTAACGATGCTTTCTGGATACACAGCAGCTAACGTGCTCCAGCACCTAGTGGGCCTTTGGTCCATGTACAAGATTAGTGTTTGTCTCAAGCTGACTCTTGTGCCCCAGAATATGTATAGGATGAACGGTCATCAGCACCAGCTGTTTGATCCTGTAGACCCAGTACTATTGCATTACCTACTCACTAATGGAGCCATAAACACATAAATCCCATAGGTGATTCTTTGCTGTAGTAGGTGGCTCAGATATTGCAGGGAGCATCTGAGGCTCCCCAGATCACAGTAGTGTGATTTAGGTAATGTCTGTCAGTACAGTATAGCATTTTTCTGTTGTTTTGAAATCCTGTGGAACTCAGGCTGGTGCAGTGTGTTATGCGTTAGATACTTACGCACACCTATCATAATTGCGAGAAAAACATGGACTCTTCCAAGGTTGCTTATAGGGCTACCTTTGAATTCTGATGAATTTACCTATTAAATGCTGCTTCTTGTTATTTTTAACAGCTTGACCAAGCAAGCCTCTCTCTTGCATCTCGAGAGGATTACCTGGAAAACACCACAGAAGCCAAATCTGTAAGTATTATTAACTGGAAATCAGAGTAACCATTTTTCCCCTCAGTTTTTTTTTCATTGTTGCTTTTGTTTTGTTGAGCTCCAAACTGAGAAAGGGTTCTGGTTTGTTTGGATTTGGGTTTTCCAGGATATCTTCTATCGGAAAACACCATCACTACAAGCACCACTACCACACTCTTGCAAAGTTTCTCAAATGAAGATTTTCGTAAGATTTAGGATGACCCCTGCTTTTCTTCCCCCTTGGAAGGAGCATCTGGAGTTCATCTTGTCTAACCCCTCTGCTCAAGCAGGTTGACCTCTGGAGTATACTACTAGTGACTGGCTTCCAACTGGACTTTGCACTGGTGATCACCACCCTCTGGACGTGGTCACTCAGCTCATTTTCAATCCCCCTCACTGTGCACTTCTCTAACCTGTACTTTTTCGCTTGGTGAACAACCACAACTGCTTTCCCCTCATCCACCAAGATTTTAATGTAATTGTAGAAGGTTATCAGGCTGGTTAAGTATGAAATCCCCTTCGTAAATCCATGCTCACTGCTCCTGATCACCTTGTTCTTCATGTGTTTGGAAATAATTTCCGGGAGGATTTTCTCCATCGCCTTCCCAGGGACTGATATGAGGCTGACCAGCTTGTAGTTCCCTGGATCTTCCGTCTTGCATTCCTTGAAGATAGGGGCGATACTTGGTCTCTTCCAGCCTTTTGGAACCTCTCCCAATAGCTATGACCTTCCAGATATTATCCAGAGTGGACTTGCAATGGTATAAGCCAACTCCCTCAGCACTCATGAGTGAAACCTATCAGACTCCCTGGATTTACTTACATCCACGTTGTTCCCTAATCTGGTCCTCTTCCACTGAGGCCCTTCTTGCTCCAGCCTTCCCCTCTGGTCTCAGGGGCCTGGGATTCCTGAAAGCCAGTCTTACCAGTAAATACTGGAGCAAAGGTGGCATTGAGTGTCTTGGCCTTTTCAGTGTCATTTGTCACCCTGCTCCATTTAGCAGCAGATCCATGTTCTCCCTAGTCTTCCTTTTGCTGTTGTGTACTTGTAGACTCTTCTTGTTCATTTTCACATCCTTGCCAGATTAAACTTCAGGTTGGCCTTGGCTTTCCTAACCATACCCCTGCAAGATTTGTCAGCAGCTCTATACTCCTGGGCCATCTGCCTGTTCTTCCACCTTTTATAGATTTCCTTCTTATGTTTGAGTTTAGTTAAGAGCTCCTTGTACACCCATGAAGGCCTCCTACCACCTTCGCTTGATTTTCTACTTGACAGAATGGACCTTTCTTGAGTTTGGAGGAGCTCAGGTAGAGCTTCATGCATTCACACTGGTCTCTCACATAAAGGACAACTCCTCCTCCTCACCTTCCCAGCCTGTCCTTCCTAAAAATCCTGTATCCATCCACTGCAGCACGCCAGTTGTGCAAGTTATCCCACTATGCTTCCATGATCCCAGTGAGGTCATAGCCCTGTAACTCCACACAGACTTCTGACTCCTCCTGTTTGGTCCCCATGCTGTGTGCATTAGTGTAAAAGCATTTCCAATGGACAGTCATGCTGATTCTTCAGCTTTCCTTATAAGGCTGTCCTGCAGGCACTTCTTTCTTTACATATGTCATGGTTTAACCCCAGTTGGCAACTAAGCACCACATGGCCACTTGCTCCCCCTCCCTCTCCCCAGTGGGATGGGGGAGAGAATCGGGAAAAAAAAAAGTAAAACCTGCAGGTTAAGATAAAGACAGTTTAATAGGACAGCAGAGGAAGAAAAAAGTAATAATGATAAAAGAATACACAAAGAAAGTGATGCACAATGCAATTGCTCACCACCCACTGACCGATGCCCAGCCCATCCCTGAGCAGCGATTGCTGCCCCCAGCCAACTCCCCCGAGTTTATATACTGAGCATGGCATCATACGGTGTGGAATAGCCCTTTGGCCAGTCTGGGTCAGCTGTCCTGGCTGTGCCCCCTCCCAGCTTCTAGTGCACCTGGCAGGGCATGGGAAGCTGAAAAGTCCTTGACTAGTGTAAGCACTACTTAGCAACAACTAAAACAGTGTGTTATCAACACTATTCTCATGCTAAATCCAAAACACAGCACTATACTAGCTACTAGGAAGAAAATTAACCCTATCCCAGCCGGAAACAGGAAAACATACCTACCCTCAAAGGGGTTCCATTTCAGCTCAGTTTTGTTGATTATGTCCCCTCTTTTCCCATCAGCCTGGGTCCTTGGCTTGCTTACCCTATCTGCACCTGCCTTAGTTGTTTTTTGAGGAATCACTCCCTCCCCCATTGTTTCTAGTTTAAAGTTCTCCTTACCACATTGGCCAGCCTGTTGGCGAAGATATTCCTGCCCTGTTTAGTCAAATGGATCCTGTCTCTTCCAAGCAGCTGTGAACTCTCAAAGAGGGTCCCATGATCATTGAAACCAAATCTCTGCTGCTGATGCCAGCTGCCCAACCAGATGTTAACCCGCAAGATCCGTCATGTCCTCCTCAGGCTCTTGCCCCTCGCCAGCAGAATCAAGGAGAACACCACCTGGGCCCCATGCCCTTGACCTCTGTCCCCATAGCCCTGTAGTCATACTTGATACCTCCCAGGTTACCCCTGGCAATAGCATTGGTGCCCACCAGGAAGAGCAGCAGGGAATTGTAGTCAGAGGGCTGGATAAACCTTGGTAGCTTCTTCACAACATCCTGAATGCGAGACCCTGAGCAAACAGCAAACCTCCCTAGGTGACAAATAAGGTTGGCAGATGGGGGTCTCCATCCCCTACAGCAGTGAGTCTCTTACACTGTCGCTTGCTTCTTTCTTCTGGTGGTCCTGCGGGGCTCAGGCTCAGCCACAGCACTCCAACTGATAGCGCTCCTGCGTCCTCATCAGCCACAGGAGCGCTGGACTTCCAGCCTTCATTGTGATGGGAGTTTCCACTTTCCAGCTTCATAGGCACAGGCTCCTCCTGCTCTTCTGTTGCAGCTGAAGGTCCAGGCCTTTGAAGCTGCAGGGTCTTGGGGGAGGTCTGGTTCATCTTTCTCATCTCCTCTGAGGCTGTGTGATCTGCTGTCCTCTCACAGCTCTTTCACTCGGCAGCACAACTCCTCAGCAGCTGCACACCTCCTGCATGCTAGAAGACCACGTGCCCCAGCCTTAGCGAGAGGCCTCAGGCACTCCCTGCAGCCTGAGACTGGCAGAGCTGCATCCTTCCTTGTGAAGCACCATCTGGGTCCAAATATCCAATAGCAAAGAGACAGTTACACCAGCGGTCCCTAGGGATCATGTCCTGCGGTGTGTAACCACCATATCTGAGGAGGGGTACGCCAGACAAAGTTTGGTGGCCTTTTCTTTGTGAACTGCTGCATCTGTTGGCAGCCTCTGGGAGCTGTGCTCTGGGCCTGGCTCTCATGTAGGCCTCTCTCTGGCACGGCCTTGAAGGGTGCTCAGCCTTCCCTGATCAAGAGTCAGCCAGAAGAAAGGCTGTGGGCGCCCTTTGATCAAGCACAGCTGCCAGAGTTAGCAGCTGCTGGAGCTACCCTCACCTTAGCTTTTACCTGACCTGGTGGCAGCAGGAGCCCTCACGTCCCTTGGGGGACACACAGGAGTTCCCAGATCGTGGACAAAGTGTCCAGAAGCTCAAGAACATATCAATGAAGTGGAGCCCAGAAGCTGCTGTGTCTGCAGGCTGCCTCGGTGAGCTGCCCTCCGGGCCTGCCTCTTGGGCTTAATTAGGCCAGAAGGCTGAGCACATTTCAAGAGCCACTGCAGGTTATTATCATCAAGTTAACCTGAATTCAATGAAGGGAACAGAGTTCCTCAATAGATTTCAAGCATTCATTTCCTCTTCCCCTGACCCTGCTTTATCATTTCTCTGCTGTAGCTTAGTTTCTTGCTGCTTTTCTATGGACAGCAGTTGTGAACCAATGATGTTTATCAAAGGCTTTAATGTATCAATATTTACAACGGCAGCACCATTTCCCCCCCTCGCTTGATGAAGGCCTGTGGGCAGTATCCAGCACATGCAGCCCAAAGCTCAAAGAAAACAAACGCTTGGGTTACCATAGGGGACAAGTTATTGCTACTGATTAAGTTTTTACAGTTTTGCTTCCCTTTGGAGTTCCCTGAGAGGTTAGTAAGTTTTTTAGCCACATCTATCAGACTAGATGATGCCATTGGGTTTGCTTTTGTTGGACTGTGGGCTGGCAGGAGTTGATAAGGAGCAATCTGATCCCTCCAAAATCTCTGAAAGATTATGCTGGGGGGGAGGTAGCACAGAAATCACTACAGTATCATTACATACAGTGTATTTTGCTAACATTTGCGTATACACACTGCGACTAAAATGTGCTTTATGAGGACAGCCTGGGGAGAGCAGAGCACTGTAGCAGTTACGTGTGTTGCAGTGCTGAGGCAGAAATAGAGGAGAGCGCTCAGTGGAGCATCCCTTTATCTCTCTATCTTCTCAGCCACTAAGCTTGCACTTGTATATTTCAGTCCTACACTGATTACTATATGAGTTGGCATAAAATATTGGTGTACGCTCATACACGTTGTCTAATTCCATTGTAAGAGCTGTAAGTGTTGTCTGTTGTCAGTCTAATCCAGAAGCGTCATTTGCATTTCCTGTGACTTATACTCTGCGAACCACATTAGGTATCCCTTTCTGTCATGCACAATACGTTTACAGTGTTATTTCTCCCTTTTTCCTTGATGACAGCAGGCATTCAAGGTAAGGAAAGCACAACTTTGGTTGCTAGGGCATGAAAGTACAAAATATTATACTCCTTCCTATAGCTGGACATTTCTGGTCTACTGCTACAGAGCAAATCCAGTGGTCATTTCATTCTTTCTGTTTCTTTACAGTACCGAGATGCCTTTTTGCAGTTCATGGTTGATACAGCAGTGCTTCTGGGTGCAAATGCTTCACGAGCTGAATCTGATATGAAGTCAGTTCTAAGACTGGAAGTTAAAATAGCTGAGGTTGGTAATCTAATGCGGGACTGAAGCTAGCTTTTACAAAAAAATATGCAGTCCTTTTTCAAAATGGAAAGCCATTACATCAACAGCCCTTAGCAACAGCGGTTTTCAGAAGTAGAAGGAAAGGAGCAGAACCTGATGAAGAAAAGATGAACAATATTCCTCCCTTAGTTAATTGTTAAACTGATTATTTTATTCTCAGGGGAGAAAAACCTTAACCAAATACTCTTGGTCCTTTAAACTGTTAATATGTCAACAGGCTTGCTAGAGATAAGCCGGGGGGTGGCATGCCAATGTTTGAGGGATGGTGTACTAGTGAAGTCCTTCGGTCTGCCGTCTCAGCGGAGGTAGGGGATGGAGATCCATGTGGCAGCAAAGATGCAAGGGTTATGGATGTGTTAGAAACCACGGAAGCTCCTGAGAACAGTCATGTAGGAATTAGGTCTTGTCCCCCCAAAAACGTGATGGGATCAATAGCCCAACTGAAGTGCATCTACACCAATGCACTGGAAGCCATTGTGCGTCTGGAAAACTAGGATATAGTTGCCATCATGGAAACATGGTGGGGTCACTCACAGAACTGGAGTGCTGCAGTGGATGGCTATAAACTCTTCAGAAGGGATAGGCAAGGAAGGAGAGGCAGTGGGGTAGCCCTGTATGTTAGGGAGTGTTTTCGTTGTCTAGAGCTTGATGACGGTGACGATAGGGTTGAGTGCTTATGGGTAAGAATCAGGGGGAAGGCCAACAAGGCAGATATCATGGTGAGAGTCTGTTATAGACCATCCAACCAGGATGAAGAGGCAAATGAAATATTCTAGAAGCAGCTGGGACAAGTCTCACAATCGCTAGCCCTTGTTCTCGTGGGGGACTTCAACTTACCAGATGTCTGTTGGAAATGCAATATAGCAGAGATGAAACAGTCCAGGAGGTTCCTGGCATGTGTGGAAGATACCTTCCTGACACAGCTGGTGAGGGAGCCAACTAGGGAAGGTGCCTCGCTGGACCTGTTGTTCGTGAACAGAGAAGGACTTGTGGGTGATGTGACAGCTGGAGGCCCTCTTGGGCATAGCAATCACGAAATGAGAAGAGTTTTTGATTCTTGGGGAAGTAAGGAGGGGGATTAGCAGAACTGCCACCTTGGGCTTCCGGAGGGCAGACTTTGGCCTGTTTAGGAGCCTGGTTGACAGTGTCCCTTGGGAGGCAGTCCTGAAGAAGTTGGGCAGAATTTGAGTCCCTGCTGTGCAGCTATGTTGTGAATATATTGCTATGTAATCAATCATCAGACTGGGCTAATTCTCTGAGGAACAGTCTAAAAGCAGTGCAAGACTGAGGTGGGATATTTGCACTTGGTAGTGAGAGGGCAGTGGTTACAGTAGCACCACAGTTAGTTCCTGAGCTGCTTTCATGGGGCACACTGGGAGAGGGGATGAGAAACTCCGAGTTTTAATTTAGGGGACCAACAGAATTTACTAAAGCTAAGCAGATTTAAATCTGGTGCTCAGTTCAGACTGATTTACTTGGCAACATTTTTGCCCCTTTGTGGAGTTTAATTTATGCATTAGGACTATTGCAGGGTGAAGGAGCATTTCTGCTTCCCTGTCTCCTTGTTTCAGTATGGCTACTGCAGGAATTCTGCTCCTGGGAGCTGCAAGTCCACTATCGTTCCCACTTCTAAAGCTAGAGGGAAGAGTTAGCCTCCAATGTTGGGAAACTAGCAAAAGTTACAGCTACAAACTTGACACTAATTTGCAGAACTGCCAGCTGAGCTGAGTATTTCTTCATATCACCAAAGAAAGAAGTTATCCCCTGTGAAATGCTGGGTCTCCTGTTAACAGAGAAGTCTGTTGCACAGGACAGGTGATGCAGCAGATGACTTTTCACTGGGTTCTGCTGTTGCAGTCCACAGGAGGAAAGGCAGTGATACTTCTTAATGGTGTGTGTATGCAGAACTGAGGGCCATCCACAATAGTAGTAAATCAGTGTTTCCATCTCTCTCCTGAAAGAGATGAAATTTTGTCAAACCTCTAAATAAAGCCCAATATTCAGCTTCAATTACCTAGTGTGGATGAACTAATGAGCAGATACTTCATTGTGACCCAGTAAACTTGAAAACCAGAAAATGTTTCTTCTGTTTGTTGGTGATGTGACAAGAAGATGCATCGCTACCTCTGGTCACTCTAATGCTTTACTTAACAAATGTCTTACAGAGCTTTAATCCACAAAGTATACAGGTGAAGTTGCCATATACGATGACATGGATCATGTAACAGCCTTCAGGATCAGTAATGCATACCATTATGCAACAAGCCATACTTGCTCATGGTTACCTAATTTCCCTTTAGTATGAACAATCCTCCTAAAATATATCCAGATATTAGGCATTAGTCCAGGGATATGGATTGTTGCATAATCCCTAACAAGCACAATGGTTTATATAAACATCTTATTGTGATTTCAAAGCAGATAGTCTTTTTTGTTACTTAGGCTTTTATTGTATCCTGTGTTCCTCTGCGTTCTTTTTAAGTGAACGTATATAGTGGAAAACTTGAGTGCTCAGGAAGAGACAGCAAGAGTAAAGGGAGAATACTTTGGATATAGGAAGGAGTGGCATGCTTCAAGAGAGTTTTTTGTGTACTAGGAAGATTTCAATTATGTTTGAATTACTGGAGGAAGAGAGAAAGTTTTTAGAGGAAGGGAGCAAGTGGGTTCAAGAAGAGTTTAAAGATTTGTCAGATAAATGAAATTTTCAGACAGGGAGAAGAAAGTAATTTTTTTTCCTGTGTGGCTTGAGCAATAATAAAACTGCAGACACTAGAGAATTTTGGTTGGAGAACTGCCAGCTGTCTGGTTAGTCTGGCATCAATCTCTGTCCTCTTTGAACTGCACAGTGTACAGCCTGTTGTATAGGATTTACCTTACAGTGGGGCTGGAATTGCCGTTGGGAATTCTTGTTTCACTTGAACACTGTGAAAATTTTGAGCCATATCTTGTACTTGGTTTGTTTTTCTATTATGAACTATACTGCCATCTTGGAATCTGAATGTCCCTTGTCAGTTATAAAAGGACTTGCTTTATATTTAGGATTTCTTTTGCTATGTCTATGGACCTTGACACTACAGAGGATCCCGAGGTCTGGCTCCTCTGGTCACCCAGATGAGAGGCCTGGTTGGAGAATGCTTTAATTCATGTCTGGCCTATATACCCAGGTTTTCTGCTATGGAAATCAAGATGGCGGGATAAAATGAGGAGAAACTTGTGTGTATCTGGCTCTTCCCTCAGATGGAGTCAGGCCATAGCAAGAACATGTTCAAATCCAAGAGATGAGATGTGCTTCCAGCATACCTATCTCAGATTTGACCTTTTAAACCATATAGTTTGGAGCTGGCTTTTGCCTGACATAACGGGATGAATAAGTATTAATGGTCTAGGTGTGCTTTTCTCTCTTATGAATCAACATGCATTTCCTTAGTATAATCAGAGCTAAAATTGGTCTAATATGTTCAGAGAAGACATGCAGCTCATTAAATTCCCCAATAATGAGTTAAACTGACAATGAACTGTGTTCCGTTTCTCCTAGTTAAATGCCATCCTCAGAAAGGGAAGTTAATGCCAGGAATGCTTGGAAAACAGGTGGTGAGATATTTCTGCACTGGGATTATGATGGACAGTAATGATGTAAGAGTAGGTCCCTGCAAGATAATCCTTGTTTTGATGTTTGCTTGTTTGTTTTTTTTTTTCCCCCAGATCATGATTCCATATGAAAATCGAACAAGTGAGGTGATGTACAATAAAATGAACATATCAGAGCTTAGTGCCATGATTCCACAGGTTTGTTGGGGATAATTGCAAAATTATTTTTTTAACATCTGACCTGTATAATTAAAATTGCCTTTAGCGTGCAGAGCAGCATGTTAAAGGAATAACATTAGGAATGTGTGTACTCAATTACAATACATGTTCTTTTAAATACAGTTATGATTTTACTGAGGTTTGAAAACATGTGTAATGAAAAAGTGCAATAGTTTTTTGCATTTTTAATAAGTAAAGCTTTAAAACTATTAGTCTCAAAGGTGCAACTTAGTTAATAAATCATCTCGCTTCATAATCTGCTTTAACCAGCCTTCTCTTTGTCATTGCAGTTTGACTGGCTGGGGTACATCAAGAAGGTGATTGACACCAGACTCTATCCTGAGCTCAAAGATATAGGTCCTTCAGAAAATGTGATTGTCCGTGTTCCCCAGTACTTCAAAGATTTATTCAGGATACTAGAAAATGAAAGGAAAAAGTAAGGATCTTATGATGGTTTCACCCACACTTCTGAGGGGACATCAAATGCTGGGCTTTTCCTGTTTTTTTTTCAGGTGCTTCAGATGTTTTTGGAATCAAATCTCTAGGCAAAAGGTCTGTTTGGTTTTGTCTGAATGAGGATATAGATATTAACTTGTGTGTAGCAGGAGAATTTGAAGTTTCAACACCTTTCTTCTTTTACAGAAAACACAGGTTGCAGTAATGCTGCTCTTTCCAGCTGGATTCAGCATCTCTTACTTGTATAGGGTCTTGTATCTTGTGAAATCATTTACACCTGTAGAACATAGTTGTAAAATGCAGGTGGCTCAGATTAAATGTAGTAGATGTGCTTTGCACAGGGAAGCAAGACAGCTTTGAACAGTGTGATGAAGAAGCGTACGTGAAGATGACATCCATTTTGAAACATCAGTATTGATGACGTCTAAGTGATTTCTGTGATAATTTGCTCTCTGCTGAGGTGTGGTGCTGAACTTTAAAAAAAAAAAAAAATTGTTAGGTTGCTGTCTCCAAAAAAACATTCTTTGCTGATTGTACAGTATGACAACTAAATTTACATTTCAGAAAAAAAGACTAATTCAGAACCATTATTCTTATATTGTTGTTCTATGTCTCCAGTGGCAGAATGCTTACATTAATTCCTAGTACCTGTAAAAATAACACACAGATCAAACAATAAGTAAAATAATAATGATTGATCTGCCTACAGATCATCAAACTTCCTTTCTTTATTCAAACAAATATCATTAGTGTGCCACCAATCTTAATCTACTGAAGAAAGTCTTCTAAATAGTTTGGGCTGTCCATGCTTTGTATCTCAAGGTTAGTTACGTCAGTAGGGATAAAATGGTAATTTAGAGGATGCACATGTAGCAAGACAACAGAGAATTAGTTATTCCCTGTGTACAAATACACTTACACACAAATATATTCTGTAACTACAGAGTAAATACCTGGAGACTTTTTCCATTGGGGTCTTATTCAGGGAAAATCTGAGTATTCAAGAGAAGTTAAGCCAGTCTGTGTGTCATGGCAGAGGGAGGCTGGAGTAATGACCAGAACGAATGGAAACGCCCATCTTCAGCAAAGCTTGAGACCTGCTTCCTGACTCCCACAGGTCGGGGGGGTGGGCAAAAGCAGTGTCTGATTACCAGTATATTCACGCTGCATATCTTATAGCTGATAATGGTTTAGGCATTTTCTGCTCAGTCTTACCCTAAGAAATTTGCATCATACAATGTTAGAAATGGCAAATAGTGCTAAACTCAACCCAAGCAGACTTCAAATTCTTGTACGTAAAATCCATCCAAACAGTTACTGCATGACAACAAAGATCATGTTTATCTATTAGATGATAATGTTCATTACTTAAAACGTCACAGTCTGCTCCAGAAGTAACCTTGTTATCTGACCTGAGAAAATTAGATCATCTTAATGGGAACTCCTAACAATGAGGTCTTAAAATTTACCTGTAGAGTGAACTCTGAAAGCCTTAACAAGGATATTTTCTTTTAGGTAATCTCATTTGTCATTCTCCATATGATATTTTAAAGGTTAAGTTAATGCAAACAACATGAATTTGGTTTGTTACAGTAAATATCTAGGCCAATCAAATTCCTAGAAAAGCATTCCAAAATTATAGATTTCCTTCAGTGATTAGAACACAAATTAACTTATCGTTTCAGGAGATGCAGTATCATTAGGAGAAGCAGGTACTTTCACCAAGTTCATATTCTTTCCATTTACAAACCTTCTATCCCTAAATTATACTTTTATTCCAATGCCTTGGGTGTCCCCTTCCCAGATGAGCATGGGTACTATTCAAAACAGCACAAAAAGATGGTTCATGCCCCAGTGATCTGGCAAAGTACTCTGTGAAGTTTATTCCAGGTGGAGGGAAGAATGGAGTGAAAATTAAGTCTGGCTGCAGAAGCAGTTCTCGGTGATGGAGGTGACAGGTCATATGGACTCACAATCATCATATTAAAAACTGCTCCCTTGGAGAACCCGCTGAACAATCTTGAACTGTGAAATCATTCACATGGCAATGTTACTAGAAAATAGCACATTGGCAGGGTGTAGCGTGAATTTAGCAGAATAAGGCTGTTATTTACTTGACAACCCTGCTGCATATAATCAAGTTACTGTGTGGAGCTTGAAATATGTGCAGTGGTGTGGTTTGGAGGTGTGTCTGAAATTCCCAAGCCAGGGCACTGCTGTGAGTCTAGCCCAGGAGCATGGCGCTCTGTAGCAAGCTGCCCAAGAAACTGAGTAACTAGCCTGCAAGAGTTTCCATTAGCCCTGGGCTAGCTAGCCTAAGTCATGTCAGGTGTTCAGTGCTGAAGTCAGCCACAGCCTCTTCGTAAGAAGTCTTCAGGGATTCCTTCAGTTTTTTAGTGTACCGACTAATTTTTAATGGAGTTTATATCTATTACAGGAAGAAGAGGTGTCTGTTGAAAACATAGATGTAGCTGTGGTAGAAATGAGATAATGGCAGAGCTCCACTACAGCTGTGCCATGTGAGGGGGGAGATGGGGCTGTGCTGGCACCAGTTAGGAGCCCCTTATATCCCTTCCCTGTTACCTCTGTGATGGTGCTTTATGTGTGAGCCATAACTAGGATACGGTAAATTGTGTCCTTGTTGGAGATGTTTGCAGCTGTTGAAGGAAGCAGCTTTATCATTCTCACAGATGTCAGAATGAATATCTGTTTTCCTTTGCGTTACCTTACCCCATCTTTGCAGTACGGGACAATTAATAGAGAAGTACTCTGTAATTCCTGCAGCATAAAAGGAATTTTCTTTAGAAAGGGATGGGAGCACTAGATCTCCTTTCTGATCTCAGCCTGCCTCTGAAAAATTAGAGAGAGAAGCTACAATAATTTGACTTGAACTAGTGCCTCTAGCAATAGAGGCAAAAGTTTTTCAGTACTTATAATTTGATTCATGACAATTCTGAATACAGTTTTCAAACAGATCTCAAAATTTGTCAAAGGGATCTTTTTCTTAAAATGTCAATTAATTTGTCCATCTATCTCATATTAAATCTATCCTCTTTAATTGGCACTGTTTCTGTTGATTAAAATATTACAAACTCACAGAATTTTACATGAGCAACCTACTTTGCTCCCAGACAGGGTAGAGAGTTCTTTAGTACACATTCATAAGCACCGGTATAATTTTAACTGTCCCAGCAAAAAAGCTCTCTACCACTTCCTTTGGGAGTGCGTGTCACAATAACGGTCATATTGGTTAAGAGCGAACCTACGCTTCTTTCTGTAACAGTCATTTTGAAGTTAAAATAAGGGACTATGTACTGTACTCTTCTGAAAGGTTACAACAACAAATGCCCTGGTCTCATCAAAAGAGCAGAGAGGATTTGTATGTTTTATTTGTGTGTTGGATTTTGCTCCATGTGAAGAGGTTAACTTCTCTGAGCCTCAGTGAACTTATTTGTGAAACTGGGGTGAAAATCACCCCAAGATATGCACTGGAGGCATTTCTTAACCAAAAAGTGTCAGTTTTTAAACCAAATGGAGATGACCAATTGATTTTAAATTTGTATAGTTAGCCAAAAAGGTAAAATGTTCATCCCCAAAATAAGTAAACAAATTCAGATAAAATATGATTTTGTTTTGTTTTGAAAAACAAAGAACACCGCCCCTCAAGCAAACAACAACAAAACCCCTCAACCTTTCCCCCCATTGCCCTCCTCTCCCCCCAGCAAATAAACATACCTCTGGGCTTTGAAGCGAAACCTTCCTGTTTTATGCACGTATGCATCAGTGGATTCTAGTGTGATTACAATCAGGAACTATTAAAGCTCATCAGGCAGCTTGGCTTTAGGACATGTCAGCCTTCTTTTCCTTCCCAAATTAAAACAAACCTCAATTAATTGTGGGATGTTTCCTGAAACTGACAGCTGCCTTCATTACTTATGCCTGATAGAAAAGTTTTTATGTTCCCATTGATATTAGTGTCTTTGAATAAGTCACCTTTTTGAGACTCATCCTTTACAAATTTCAATCTTTCAGTCACTACCAATTTGACAGAGGTTTCCCAACTCAGACGTAAGGACAAACACCACTGGATGAGAACAAGAAGCACACAGAAGGGAGAATTGATTTTTTTGTAGCAATTAAGTACTAAATTGTAACACATAATTGGTTTATGATATTGGTCTATTTAGCTGAGGTTTTTACCTAGACTTTTGGTCAAAATTAAATCTTTAAACCTTTTAATCTGTAGGACTTGCATACATACTGTTTTAGATCCACAGAGTAGTTACTGCAGGAGTAGAGATGCTATCCAGCTCTGCTGAAATACCTGAGGCAGATAGTTGTGAGGCTTGTGGAGTTCGAGTTGTTTACAAAACCAATGAGAGCTGAGCACTTTTAGGGTTCTTCAGTTGCCATTGAGTGAGGTAATTCCACATTGTTGGAAATGTGTTAAGGGGAAAATTTATACTTTCTGGTATTTCATAGGTTGGAATGAATTTTTAATGACCCTAAGCATTATCTCAAAATGGTTTGATCATCTAAGCAGAGCTAACTGTTTTAGCTTTTGTAACATGTACTGTGTTATAAATGTGCATTATTCATGCTAAAAAGCTTTTTCAGATATGTTTTACGATTATTGTGGGGATTTATGTGTACTATATGACATATCTGTATGCTAAAAGAGGGAATATGCCCAGCGTGAGAGATGAGGAGGAGTATAAAAGGCAGGACATATAAATCACAGCAATTTTCTTCTCCCCTGTAGAAGACGAGAAAGACTAGTGAGTATCATGCCTTTGAGGTGACAGCTTGAGACTGCACCCTCAAGTTTTCCTGTGTGAAATGAGTTGACCACACTTCTGACCTATAAGTATATGCAGACTTAACTGATGAGTAAAACAGGCTTTGCCCAGGCTGTCACGGATGCACAACTGCTGTGCAGGTTCACGTGAGTATGCACACTTGCGCTAGCTTCAGTTCAGCCGGAGCAGCCTGCAGGGACAGCCAAATCCAGCGGCACTGCAGAGCCCCTGCCTTCCCTGGCCACTGACCACACTGGTCCCCAGTGTACATCTCAGCCAGCCCACAGAGACTGCACAGCCTCTCATCTGCTCTTGGTGTAGTGTCCCACATGGATGTGTGCACACTGCTGGATTCACTGGGTTATCGTGTGCTCAGTCACTGACAGACAATATGTAGCTCTACTTGCCTTAAACCTCTCCGTTCTCAGCTCTTTATGACCTCCCCATCTGAATGACCAAGAGTGTAAGCTTCCAGCAAACAACATATCTTGAGCTGGAGGCTTTGTGTGGGTGAACTGGAGCTTGGTTAGAGGCAAAACTCAAGTTATGGCTCAGGCGAATGCTGCTGTGAAGACAACACGCCCACAAAGTGTGTTTATAACCTGTTATGATTCAGAGGAGGGGACAGTATGGGATGTGTCCTTGAACGAAGCTAATGGAGTGACACCGTAACAACATTTACACTGCTCTACACCTATGGCAAGAGAATATTGCAGAAATGGGATTTTTAGAGATGGAGGAGTTGTTCAGACGGTCTATAATAGCATCTTTGGTTGCAAAGGAACAATTTTCCTCCCTATGGAAAAATCTATGGCCTGCCCAAAATGTTATGTATATCCTAGTATAGAGCAAACAACATTTGGATATCCATAGCTTTAGAGCAATGACTACCCTTGAAAAATGTCATGTGTAAGACAAGATGAGAATAATACGTGTAGGCCATTATTGGACTTGTTTTGAGACTGTTTGAAGTTGAATTGTGTATTTTACAATGCACCTTTACCTCATACAGCCACTGCTGAGTATGGAGAGAACTCAATCTAGACTAGATAAATTCTCCAGTCAAGTGCTTGGAGTTTTAGAAAAAGGGCATGGATGTCAGGTCCCCTGGGAATTTTAAATAAGTTCATCCTGGATCTCTCAGCCTCAGTTCTTATGAAATTCTCATCACTGAGACTTCTCTTTTTTGCTATTTCAATTATCCATCTGCAAAATAAGAGTGGTAATACTTTAGTAACTCTGTGGGTAGTAAGAACTTTTAAAACCATATTGATAACTTCTAATGAAAGATGCAAATATGAGATAATGACAGTATATATGGGATGGACTGTTATCTATTCTGTTTCATAGTTGCAATTTATGTGCCCTACTAATGAGGAGAGATAACATTCACTTTGATTTACAAAAGAAAAATCAGTTATTTTCTTATCTCTGGATATAACTTTCATGCAACTATTATTATGACACAGTCCTTGCCACTTCTATGGAAAATGAAAACTGCCTTTTGAAAAAAGCTTTACCTAACAATGACATACTAGGATATAGACTTATTATAAATATCCCCTAGAAGATGGTTATCACGGTGCAATTATGTATTAACTGGCTGCAATCATACAGATTCTTCTCTGTATCAATGTGGTCATCACTCATTAATTTTCAAGGTGAAATTTCTACCATTCAGTTGAAATGTTTGTAGAGATATTTCTGTGAGTGTTTTGTGGTACATCATATGTATTTAGATGTCTGATAAAAATATGTCTGATTTAACAGGACTCTTGCCAACTATCTGGTGTGGAGGATGGTTTATTCAAGGTTATTTAACCTCAGTAGACGTTTTCAGTATCGGTGGCTGGAATTTTCTCGGGTAAGTTAGAGTTTTTATAGCATTTACAATGGTACTAATGTTGATACTATTGGTTTCCCTTAGAGTTGCTTATACCTTTGCAAAACATGAAATGTTTTCCGTGCTGGGTAAATTTCTTGAATAAACTTTTTTGTTGAAGATTTCCTCTAAAAAATTAAGATGTACATATTCCAGTATATGACACTAAGGAGAAATGTCTTTTAGATTATGTTAAGGAGTTTTTGAGACCTCCTCTTTAAAAACCTTAGTCTCATGCAGAACTTCAAAGCTGGAAAGTTTGAGTTACGTGCCAAGGCTGTGACCTGTGCTATTCATGCAGGCCAAACCTGTTTAGCCAAATTCTAAGGTTTTGAAAAAAACTACTGTTTACGCATGCATCAGTCTGACCTCAGTACCAAGGAAGGTTATGGAGCAGATCATCCTGAGTGCCATCACGTGGCATGTATAGGACAACCAGATGATCGGGCACAGTCAGCATGGGTTTATGAAAGGCAGGTCCTGCTTGACTAACCTGACCTCCTTCTATGACAAGGTGACTCACTTAGTGGACGAGGGAAAGGCTGTGGATGTTGTCTACCTGGGCTTTAGTAAGGCCTTTGATACTGTCTCCCACAGCATTCTCCTGGAGAAACTGGCTGCTCCCGGCTTGGATGGGTGCACTCTATGCTGGGTAAAAGACTGGCTGGATGGCTGGGCCCAAAGAGTTGTGGTGAATGGAGTTAAATCCAGTTGGTGGCCAGTGACAAGTGGTGTTCCCCAGGGCTCAGTATAGAGGTCGGTCCTGTTCAATATCTTTATCAGTGACCTGGATGAGAGGAGTGCACCCTCAGTAAGTTTGCAGATGACACCAAGTTGGGCGGGAGTGTTGATCTGCTGGAGGGTAGGAAGGCTCTACAGAGGGATCTGGACAGGCTGGATCGTTGGGCCGGGGCCAGCTGTATGAGGTTCAACAAGGCCAAGTGCCAGGTCCTGCACTTGGGTCACAACAACCCCATGCAATGCTACAGGCTGGGGGAGGAGTGGCTGGAGAGCTGCCTGGTAGAAAAGAACCTGGGGGAGCTGGTCGACAGCCAGCTGAATATGAGCCAGCAGCGTGCCCAGGTGGCCAAGAAGGCCAACAGCATCCTGGCTTGTATCAGGAATAGTGTGGCCAGCAGGACCAGGGAAGTGATCGTCCCTCTGTACTCAACACTGGTGAGGCTGCATCTTGAGTACTGTGTTCAGTTTTGGGTCCCTCACTACAAGAAGGACATTAAGGCACTGGAGCGTGTCCAATGAAGGGCAACGAAGCTGGTGAAGGGTCTAGAGCACAAGTCTTATGAGGAGTGGCTGAGGAAGCTGGGGTTGTTTAGCCTGGAGAAGAGGAGGTTGAGGGGAGACCTTATTGCTCTCTACAACTACCTGAAAGGAGGTTGTAGCGAGGTGGGGGTCGGTCTCTTCTCCCTAGTAACAAGTGATAGGATGAGAGGAAATGGCCTCAAGCTTCACCAGGGGAGGTTTAGTTTGGATATTAGGAAAAACTTCTTCACTGAAAGTGTAGTCAAGCACTGGAACAGGCTGCCCAGGGAAGTGATTGAGTCTCCATCCCTGGAGGTATTTAAAAAGATGTGTAGATGTGGTGCTTAGGGACATGGTTTAGTGGTGGACTTGGCAGTGCTAGGTTAATGGTTGGACTCAATGATCTTAAAGGTCTTTTCTAACCTAAACGATTCTATGATTCTAATATATCTCTGGTGAAACAAGTCTAAGATTTCAGCTTTTCTAAGTCTGCTCAAACCTCTCATGCTGTAGTGCTAGCTTTACACAAACTCTAGCACATCCATACACCAGCCGTTTCCACAGAAAAGCTGATCAGGCGCCTTCCAGCTTGGGGTTGCAGAAGCCCCAGAAGACGTTAGTTACTGCCCCAAGCTAGGAGAGCAGAGCTAATTATCCATTAAGTAATATGGGCATTTATGTAAAACCATGAATAGAAAGCCACCCTGATAATCCTGTGGGCAGCCTGAGGGCTCTTTAAGCAAACCAAGGATGAAACTGAATCTGAAAGGTGCTTTGCCTTGTTGTTTCCAAGCCACTTTAGTTTAGATGGTGAACTTTTTTTTTGTCATTATGAAAATTAGCTGCTTAGTGACATCATGACAACAGGAGGCTGTCATGATGACTGGCAGTGATGTGGTACAGGAGGTGGGGGTGCTCTGTCCTCCCTGGTGAGGCATGCAGGTGGCTAATTGAAGCACCCATAATGTCTTTCCTTGAGTAGTACTGGGATAGTTCTGAATTGATCACATACCTAAAAATAAACTCCAGTAACTTGATGGAAACTACACAGGAAAGGCAGTCTCTTATACTTCTGACATCATATTCAAATCAATCTTGTTAAAGACACCATTTTCTTCATGCAAAAATGTGAGAAACTGGCTGTCAGAACCACAGCAACAAGTTTGTAAGTGTGTCCCCTCCTGGGACATTCCTTGCTAGCCAGGTAAAATAGATTTATGCTGGCCATCAACCAGTCTGCAGCATAATACTAGTTATATTGAGTAACATTATGGCCAGAAAAATTCCTGGAAGGAAACTTTAAGGTTTGGATACTGTGCGTTTTGATATGGTAACTAGCTGCTGTCACTTCTCTGGGTACTTCCTCCAGAAGCTTAGGGAGAAATCTAATTCAAGTTGATTCAATCCTTATTAACAATGTCATGAAGGGTTTCATGTAAGTAGTTGTGAAAACTTAAGAACAGCACAGTAAGGGCAGTGAGTCAGCAGCTCGTTCCCACTACCTGCCCCTGGGACCTGGAGATGGAGAGTTAGTTAAGTGCAGTAAACAGCAATAGCTAATAGTTAATAGTTAAGTTAAGCGCAGTAAACAGCTCAGAGGAACAGACTTCACAGGTCAGCAGAAAGGACATGAGAAATGGAGTCCAAGGCAAAGGCTTTGTTGAACAGATTTGTCCAGTCAGAGGCTGGAGGACTAAAGACACACAGGTCCTTTGGTATCATAAAAAGGACCCACCAATCTCTTGCCAGGTAAGTGAAGAAAACATTAAATAACTACTAAAAAGACATGAGCTTTAAAGCAAAAAATATCTTTTAATCATTCATTCATTAATTTGGCCTTACCCATCATAATCATAGTATTTTTTTCACCATGTTCTCATTTTCTATTGGTGGCTTTTACGTCTTGCATGTAGAAATCTTGCATCAAGACACTTAAACTCTTTGCAAAGAGAGGGAAAAAGACATGATGAAACTTCAAAAAACTTCAGGTTGAGAAATAGGACAAACCTGCTGACTCTAGAGAAAGCGCTATGATTACCACATCAGCAACTATCAGCAGCTCCTTTGCGGTGGCACTTTGAGTCCTAGCAAAGGTGCAGTGGCACCTGAGGAAGAGATCAGTTAACTGTGTTGTGGAGCTCTGAATGGACTGGGAGGTCTTGAAACCTGTTATTTATAGTCACTACCTGGAGTACTGTGTTTTAGAGTGGTACATTAATATTAGGAGGACCATTCCAAGGGAGTTCTAGTTGGCTATTGTAACATAAATATCAATAAACCAGCTGTGAGATATAATCTGTTCCTCTCAGCTCTATTTTTATTGGTCTCACAGCCTGTGCTGCCTTTCTGTCCTCCTTACAGTCAAACCTCCCTCAAAATAATGATAATTATTATGTTGTAATAATAATATATCACAGTCTAAAAGCCAGATCTGTCTCCTGACTCTTTCTGTGGCTGATGCGTAGTCAGAGCTTTCAGAAGGAATTTCAAGCTCTGACTAATGCCATGACTCCCTTTCTTCCTCTGCATCGGGAAAAAGCTCCATTGTGGTTTTGCTTGGACCCAGGAGAGAAATTTTCTTTCTTTTTTTCTCTTCTTCTTCCCCCCCCCCCCCCCCCTTTTTTTGAGTGCTGCGTTATATATGAGGGTTGAAGAATTTGTAAAAGGAGTTTATTTTCAAATTTGGCTCTGTTTAGGAAACTATTACCTTATTATGTATTGGTTTGCCTAATGTGGTTTTCTTATAGGAGCAGTGTTCTCTCTGTCATTGAAAACCTATTAGTGAACATACAGTATTAATAAAAAGTGTTTGAAAATGCAATTCACTGGTGTATTTAAGTATGAGTCATTGATTAAGCTTAATTACAGGCAATATGATGGAGAAAATCAATCTTTGAACTACCAAAATATCTGACCTTCAATAGCTGAGGGTTAAGCTACTCTGGAATTTTCCAGTGAAATCTTGTCCTATTGGAAAACAACAAATCCAAACCCTTCAGTTTTGCTAGAAATTTAATCTTGGGCTCAAAGGAAGAGAAGACTGGGAAAAAGAAGAGGCTCAGAAATTGCTAGATCAGTGCTTAAGAGGCTTGTATAATCTGTGAGAGGCCAAAATCCTGTCCTGCCTGAGCTGGTCTGGTGTTGACTGTACTCTGCTTTCACACAACTGACAGATGTTAACTACTGGACTGGGATTTTGCTTGTTCTCTGTGGAAAAGCTTAAGAAGTTCCTTAAGTGGAAAGGGAACTCCTTTGAACCTTGAAAACAAAAATGTTTCTTAAATCAGCACTGCTATTGCTTACATGGACCCATATCGTATTTTGTTGTGTGTACTTTTTTTTTTAAATGGACTTCTACCTTGACGAGAAAATGTAATGTTAACTGGGTAAGCTCCACGGTAACAACATTCTTCCTGTGAGAAACAGAAACCAAGGCAGCAATGTGCTTGAGCTCTATTTTGCCTTGTTCATTGGTGTGTTGACCATTTTTGACTATTTCTCTTTTGAAACTCATGTATGGTGGAGCAGGGACATCATCAGAGCCTGGAAGTGTATATTTAACCACCATTCTTTAGTAAAATATGCAAGCTGTTCTACTAACCTCTTTCTGCCACAACACAGAGCGAGATTTTTGGGGGACAAACATGTATTCAGTGTTCTTGATGGTTCAAACCTGTTTTCTCCTGAAAATACTCTGTTTGGGAAAGGGACTGAAAGCAACTATTTATTTTACACAGGCTGTGGTAGGAGTAGATAGACAGGTAAATGGCAAAAAAAAATGTCCAAAAATGGACACATACCTACCAATGTTAGACATCATTAGTCAGTACAGATAAGTTCATGGCAGCGGAGGGCTCTGTAGGAGGTGTTTCATAACGCCTGACCTCATTTTCATAAGGTTGATCTCCCTAGGCTTCTCACCTAGTCAGTGGAGAGAGAGAAACTTTTTCAGGAGCTATCTCAGAGCAGGGACTTTCTGGAGGAAAGCGTCTCTCCACTGAACACAGAAAGACTACCAAGATTAGCCTAAAGTTGGCACTTGGGAATGTCTTCCCATAACTAACCCTTGAAGCCCAGCCTCTCTAAGTCATTGCCATTGTACTGTTTCTAAGTTTAATATCTTGCAGCTATTTTGTGGGGTTCAAAAGTTTTGTCATAGCACTTGATGAAAATAGAAATAACTATGTATTGTTATGGTTTTATTTTGGTAGCTCTTTGACAAATATGCTTTAAACTATACTGTACGTGAATGCAGACTTGTTCTTCTTAAACAATATGATGTTATGACCTGCTACGTGCACCTGCCAACAGGTGATCCATGGAACCACAACTTTGCTGCCCCAATGGGAAAAATGTGTGGACCTCGTTGAAAGCGCGCTCCCTTATGTTGTGGGCAAGATGTTTGTGAACGCTCATTTTCAAGAAGACAAGAAAGAGATGGTGAGTCCTTTGAGACCTCTGTCTAGAAACTTTTAATTAGTAGCTCCTCCCCACAAATTGTCTCTGATGTTAGACTGAAGTTTAAAAAGAGACAAGAATCTTAAAAATGCTTTAACTGAATTAAAAAAAAAAAAAAAAAAAAGACAAGGATAAAACAGAACAACTTTGAAGAAATGTCACCTTTCTGTCCATCTGGGCACTGCCCATTCTTTCCATATGCAGCCCTTCAGACAAATATGTAGCCAGATCAAAAACAGGCTGAGCAGCATTAATTTGTGTAAATAATGAGAGCCAGGCTGTGCAGGTACAGCGAGGGGATATTGATGAGAAATGGTTTACTGTAGCTAGTGTAACTTTTTATAGTAAAGTTTTTACTGACTAGATGAAGACTAGGCAAGATTTCTCTGCTTCAGGGCTACCCTTTTAAAGCTGACTGTGCCACACCTGTAGTCTAAGCAAGAAAAGTGTAACTGATGTCTGGCCCAAATTAAGGGAAGTTTAGAGCCATGTACTGGGAGTTTATATTTGTGATTTAGATTTTTTTTTTTGCTTGACAGTGAAAGAATGTATTCTTCCACACTGCTGAGTCCAGAGAATAGCTTTTAGCTGGATGTTCATCCTCATTTTAAAACTTCAAACATAGCTATGTTATCACTTCCCTTAATAACATATTCAAATGATTAATTACCCTTCAGAATAATTTATGACTTATTTTCAGTTCATATTTTTCCCATAGGGTTTTCCAATATCTGCTTTTCCAGCCATTGATTTTCCAATGGTAATCAGGTGTAAAATTAACTAATTTAGTCATTGAACTTAGCTCTCGGTGCAGGAGAGGCACAACTGTTCAGGAAACCTGTGAAATAGCATCCTGCGCTGGGAGTGACAGCTCTCTGATAGTCCTGCACAGCCCTGGCTCAGTAGCCTGAGTTTGTCTGTTTGACTTTCTCTAGTTTGACTGTTTTCTCAAGGAGGGACTCCATTTTAGACAGACCAACACTCTGATTTGGCTTGATCCAAATCTTTGACATGTGTTTCCCTCTCAGGTTCTGCATTTCCTTTGCTCCTTGCCTTCAGCTAGTTTCCTCTCCAAGATCCAGCTTTTCAGTTCCCTGATTCTTCATCAAGTTTGTAATGTGCTATTTGGCAGTTTAGGGGCAAAAACATTTCTGGGATATTAAACAGTATGACCTCTGCACAGCATAAGCAGGAGGAGAAGGACTATAAGAAATGTACAGTTGATGTAGGGGATGAACGTTTTTTCATGTTTGTGTATGCGAGGGAGAATTATGAGAAGCTGATAGAGTAGAGAAAGGTTTTCTGTTGAAATGTGACCTAATTAAAGTATTTCTTAGCGTGCAAATTCCTTTCAGACCAAATCTTTAAAAAAAATCTGAATTCACAGTAGCATCCATAGTAAGAAATGCATATAAAATTTACAGTGTAGATCACAAGATTCAGACTTATAGTGAACTGCCCATGGAGATTAACATTAGATGCAGGTGAAAGTTGTTGCAATCCATTTAGAAGTGTGCTTTTCAAGTTAATAATTTGTGCTGTTATCATTTTCATTTCACTGGTTTTCTGTTCTATTTCTCTTTCTTAAGCAGTAAGAAAGCACTGGAGAAAAACACTCTTATTTGTGCAGATTTTTTTTTTCCTGGCTCATGGCATATATCTGTCTGATAAGCAAATCCTGAGTTATGGATAATATGGATTCTTTTTCCTGCATGTTTTGTCACTGATGTTTCATACCTTAGATACTTCTCTCCTTTTATCAAGAAAGTCATTATTTGTGTCTAAATATAGCACTGTTTCTAACCCAGAGTGCCTGCAGTGTTTCTTACAGCTATGCCTGAGCAGTTTCAGTAATAACTTTGATAGCAGGAATAGGTTTCTCCCCCTGCCCCCTGCAGCTACAGCTGGTACATAAAGCCTAAGTATACACCAGGGTCTAGCTGCAGAGCTTGAGTTTGAACTTGTAACCTCCAAATACAGGGAGTTCACCTCATTAGTGCACTAAGTTAATTGAGTCGGTGCTCTGTCATCAATATCTTTAAGTTACCCTATTCCCTGGGATGTCGTTTACTGTGAATGTTGACTCTTTAGTCATATTTAATGCTAGACCTGTTCCAGTTGTCCCGTATTGTCCCTAAAAATAAGAAAATGGTTTTTGAAAAGGGTAGGCAAAAATTAATAATCAAAGGAGCTTTGCTATGTGTTGTCTGGCTCCACCACAAATAAAGAACAGTTCCAGATTAAAATCTACATTAGATACATAAATGGCAAATTAGCTAAAGCTAACGTTTACTTTCTAGGGTTTAGTCCCCACTAAATGACATTTCAGAGCTACTAGATCTATAGAATAAAATTCCATAGATCTCTGGTACTTGACATTTTCATTATTTTTAAATGTAACATAACTGATAACACAAAGATCCAGTAAGTCTTCATGTAATGATTATCTGTCATGTCTTGTGCTATCTCAGCTCTGTTTTGGTCTGTGCTAAAAGACTCGAGCAACAGCTGGATCCCCCGAATTGCCTCACTCTCACAGTATTCTCAGTGGCTATCTGTCATGAGGTTCATCTATTGATATAACCAGAAGCAGCTGATGATATACACCTTTCTGGTCTGTGCTGCCAGACAGATGCATAGGCATGAGGACATTTCTGCTCTTTAGACTGATGTAATACATCTCTTAGCCATTAGATTTCTTGTTTTCTGTCATTTCAGGATTTTCTTAGTGTGCACACTCACTAAACACTCCTATTATTATTTTTTTTTTACTTGCTTGTGAGATGCTCATGGCTTTGTATAGGTGTCTGAAGAAGCAGTCAAGCTAAAATGGTTGTGGGTTTTCCTAGCTTTGCACAGATGCAAGCTGTCACTGCTGGTTCAAGACCACAGAAGCAGTTAGAGCTGCTCAGTGTTGTGAGCCATGGCCTCTATCCCTGCAGTAAGTAAAGGGTAGAAGTACTTCACAAGTACAGCTAAATACAGGCTAAATATTTGGATAGTACTTTGTATTTGGTTCATGATACTCTCAGCCCAAATTTAGTCCTTTGGCAGTATTAATAAGGCATGTTTCAGTCTGACATAAACCAAACAAGGCTACAGATGCTCTCTCTGCAGAAAAGGCTTTATCTGCGCAAATGCCTTGCAGCTGGCTCCTTCTTCTGTATGGGCTAGTGATCTAGAACTAAAGTGTCACAAATCTCCCCAAATCACTGCAAATCTCCTAGTATTTTTCATGATTTCAAGACAGACATTCTCACAATTGCAACACGAAAGGATCAGCAAGGAACAAGTTGTGTGGTACACCTGAAGGAAAAGAAAATGGAAGGAAACATTTTCAGAAGTGTCTGAGGACTGGAGAAAGAAGAAATTGGTATTCAAGAAAGGACAGCAGATACTGTCTGATTTGAAATCATTAATGGTCTAACCAAATCCATCACTCCTGCATGCGCCAAACCTTTTCTTATAATGATTCTGCCATGACATATTTTACTGGGGAGGGGTTTGCTAAATGTTTTGCAGATGGAGGAGTTGACTGAAGGAATTCGCTGGGCTTTTATTGACATGCTGGAAAAGGAAAATGACTGGATGGACTCTGAAACAAAAAGCAAAGCTTATGAGAAGGTAACAAATATAAAGGTTGAATGGGTGAAATCCTGTTATGGTGAAGATTTGACTTGAATGAGAACAGAATGTCATCAACTGTACTTGCAGTTCCAGTTTCTTATCCATCATTTTGTTTGTGAAGGGACACGTGCCACATTTGTCTTGCTAGAAGCTGAGCTGTCTGAGCTCCTGCTTCTCTGCTGAAGATATTTTTATTACCTTGTTCTTCCTCCCTTGCCTCCATCTTTCCCCATTTGGCTCTGGCTAATGTAGACTGTGAGCTCCTTTCAGATTTGCCTGTAGAGTGGCTTCTCTTGACAAGGTCTTCATCTTGATTGGGATGTCAGGGGCACACCAACCTACAAACAGAAAATGGTGTCTAAAACATCTGGGACAGCTGAGGGTGTTTGGTATGAAGGTGGAGGATCAAGCCTAGAAGGGATATGAGAATAGTCCAGGTCTTGTACCTTCTCCACTGTCATGGTGGGAGGCCTACCTTGAAAGCCATCTTCCAGGAGTGCAATGACCATCCCATCTGAATATGTCTCCCAGTAGTATAATGCCAGTTATGGAGTGTTATGGTCAAGGATGGCATTACTGATCCTGATTACTTTTAGATGGAGTGACAATAAAATGCAGGTAAAGGTGAAGGCAGGAGGAGGTACTCAAAGCTCCCTTTTCACTCTATTCCAACGTTTACAGCATGTGATATGTGGAAAGGGAGCTTGTCCAAATGCAGAACTCTGCCCCCAGAGTAGCAGTTGGAAGAGGCATAAACAAAAAAGAGGGGAAGGCAATGTGTAGGACTGTGTCTTTATTTGTTGAGGCAATGATATATCAGTGAATTCGTAAATACCCTCTTTGAATAAACTGACATGAAAGTGCAGCTGAACTGTTCCTGCTTGCTCTGCTTGAATAAAAATAGCGGTGTTTTGATTTAAAAACAAACGGGAACTTCGAAGTTTTTTTGTAATTCTGATGAAAAGGCTGTTGAGACATTTTATCATTGGAAAGTTTTAAATTCCATATACAGCCTATTTACATTTTATACAGCAGTGCTCTTCACAGATGTGCAAATGAAATAGAGCTGCATAAATGTGCCAATAAACTCTATAGCAAGAGAACAATAGTAGGATGCCATTTATTTCCTGCTAACCTGATGGTAAATGGACTGCAGTTATTACTTCTTACTGGCTGTTATGCTTGTTTTTTACTAGAAATACCTTTAGAAATATAATGATCTGTAATTTAGATATTTGACAAATTTTGTGCAAAATAAGAGCAGGAAGATTTTTCTAATTGTTTCCTTAATAGACATATTTCTATATACCTTTACAGGTACATGCAAGTCTGATTTTTCTAGCAAACAATCTGCTTAACCATTTTGTTCAAAATTTGTTACCTGCCTTTCAGCAGAGAAACAATACAAGCATTGCTACAAACTAATAAACTCCCTAAAATGCTCTCCCTTTCCCAATTTAGGGAGAGTTTTGTTCAGAAGGTAGGGTACATCTTTTGTAGGTAGAGATGCCTGTTTCCCTCTGTTGACACATTTAGAAAGGTTACGGCACTTCATGCCCAGTTTAGGCATCTTATTTAAGTTTCTGAAGTTAATGGGGTGAGTCTGGGCTGAACAATGCATGACAAACTAAATTCAAGCAATACAATAAAAATAATACTACAAGCCATAGTACTACGAACAGCAAATGGTTTAAATCCATTCTCACTGAACTGAACAACAATTTTATAGTTTACTGACATAGGAACCGAAGTCAAGCTTATAAGCCACAAGTGTTATGTAATGACTTAGAAATCGCAGCAACAATTATGCTGTAGGATTTATGATTGTAAGTTTAAGTCCGGATTCACAGAAACAGCTACTTGGCTAGAAGGAAAGAGTCTAGAGAGACATTTTGGTAGATTTCCAGACATGGCGTTTGTGCGTGTTTATTAAATACTATTTATTGCTAATGATAGGTATTGGATTTGTCCTGGGACATTTGGATGGGGTGTTTTTAATTCAAGAAATAGATTCATTACATGTATGGTCAGATAACTCTCTGGGAAAATCTAAGATTTATAATAAAACAGAACCTTCAAAATCTGTTATTCTGTTCCAATTAAATCTCACGAGCCCAGCACATTATGCTGTCACTTCTTTAATACTTACACTTTAATAAAGTAGCACAGGAAACAGGAATTTTGGACTGAGGACTGTTTGGTTATTTAAAAAACCCAAGTATTACTTTATTATATAGATCTGTAAAGTTAGTTACATTTTTTCATCAATAAGTGTGTCCTGGTTTCAGCTGGGATCTGTGAGGGCAGCGCAACTGCCATGGATTTCACAATTTAGGAAGGACCTTAGTTTGTTCTTGAACTGAAGAGCAAGTTGTATCATCCTGGGGGTCTTCTCAGGTTTACTCTTCATTCTGCACCACTATCAAAATAGAGACTAGTGTTATGACAGAGCGCAGTGGGATGCTGAAGGTACCTTCTTTCAGACAAAGGCCAGAAAGGACTCCCTGCTTTGCTGGGCTGAGCCCAATAACACACAAAACAACTGTTCTAGTTCTTTGTGGTTACTAACACCTCTGTGGATTTTTTTTTTATTAGGGTAGGATATTCTCCTTGGAAATAAATTTCAGTCCTGTGTGAGCATCTTCTGCTCCTTTCTATTTCCAGAAAAAAGGATGGCACCTGTTTCATTATTAATCTGATATCTTTCTACAATAAGGTGACCTGTCTAGTGGATGAAAGGAAGATGATGGATGTAGTTTTTCGGGATTTTAGTAAGGTTTTTGATACTGTTCCTCACAGCATCCTTCTAGACAAGTTGTCCAACTGCGAGATCAGAAGGTACACTGTGTGCTGGGTGAGGAACTGGCCAAACGGCAGGCCTCAAAGGATCGTAGTGGATGGGGTTACATCTGGCTGGTGACTGGTCACCAGCACTGTTCCGCAGGGCTCAATCCTAGGGTAAGTTCTGTTCAATATTTCTGTCAATGATCTGTATGCAGGAGTTGAATGCACCATTAGCAAGTTTGCTGACAATACTAAACCAGGAGGTGCTGTTGACTCTCTGAAGGGACAAGAGGTCTTGCAGAGGGATATAGATAGGTTGGAGCATTGGGCAATGATTAATGAGATGAAATTTAGCAAGTCCAAATGCCGGATTCTGCACCTAGGACAGAGTAATGTCGGGCACAAGTATGGGGAGAGGAGTGGCTGGAGAGCAGCCCTGCAGAAAGGGATCTGGGGGTGCTGGTGGACAGCAGGCTCAACATGAGTCAGCAGTGTGCCCCAGCAGCCAAGAGGGCAAACCGCATCCTGGGGTGCATCAAACACAGCATAACCAGGTGGTCAAAAGAGGTGATTATCCTGCTGTATTCAGCATTGGTGCAGTCTCACCTTGAGTACTGTGTGCGATTCTGGGCCCCACCATTTCAGAAGGATGTGAAGGTCCTTGAATGCGTCCAGAGGAAGGCAACAAAGCTGGTGAAAGGGCTGGAAGGCATGTCTTATGAGGAGCGGCTAAGGACATTGGTCTTGTCTGGTTTGGAGAAAAGGAGGCTGAGGGGTGACCTCATTGCTCTCTACAGCTTTTTGAGGAGGGGAAGTGGAGAGGGAGGTGCTGAGCTCTTCTCCCTGGTATCCAGTGACAGGAGGCAAGGGAATGGTTCAAAGCTGCATCAGAGGAGGTTCAGACTGGACATTAGGAAGCATTTGTTTACCGAGAGGGTGATCAAACACCGGAACAGGCTTCCTAGAGAGGTGTTCGATGCCCCAAGCCTGTCAGTGATTAAGACGCATTTGGAAAAAGCCCTTAATAATATGCTTTAACTTTTGGTCAGCCCTGAAGTGGTCAGGAAGTTGGACTAGATGATCATTGTAGGTCCCTTCCAACTGAAATATTCTATATTCTATTCTATTATTCTTATCAATTAAGCAAAGAAAGGAAGTTATTAGTTAGGTAAAGAATGTCTTGGTCTTTTATTTTTTCATCAGTAGCTGTCACATCGTCCCTTATAGCAATACAGAGCAGAGCTCCTGCCTGAAGTTCTATGGCAGAACTGTGTGCTGCATGGAAATTACTGTGATTCATATATTTTGCTTTTGCTCTGTATTTTTAATCTCATTGCATTCTTGAATTTTTTGAATGCTCTGGAAAGAAAGGAACTGTAGAAACCTGATGGGTTTTGTTTACTGGGTCTGCTCCATATGATCCATTTAATTTGTCGTTAGCCTTTTCTTTAACTTCAGGCATATTTGGGTCATTAACGAAAGTTTTATTCATTTCCTGAAAGAAGAATGAAGTCGGTGTGGGATCTGGATGTCTGGACTGTGAGCATGGAGAGCCTTCCTAGAAAAACATTTCATCTTAGCCTACTCTTTTGTTCCTTATGGTGATTGTATCTTTAGATTACAACACTGTAATGCAAATGACTTGGTAGGCTTTAAAGAGAATTAACTGCAAATTCTCTCCATGATTTGGATACTCACTGTTTTGCATGTTTTCTGCTGCCTGTTTTCTGACTGATGCCCACCTTTCTTGTGCACTTGTCTGAGGCCAAACTTGTATACCTTGCTGTCAGCTTGATGCTTTGCAATCAAAGGGACCATTGACCTCCGAAGGACTTATAAAAAAGGCCCTCTGGTAGAATCGATGCTTGAATTTTGCTTTAGGCAGCCTGTCGGCTCCATCTAATCACTGAAATGTTTTGCCTTCTGTGACTCTCTTTGTGTCTATTCTGTTTTTTTAACAGAGGGGACACTACTAATTTGATGAGCCCAAACCATATTAAAAGGATCGAATCAACTAGTCCATGTGACACAGGGAACAATTGTCTTGCAGCCTTGATTTCTGAGAATCACCCTTTTAGCCCTTGTATACTTTGGAGTTGAGGTTTGACTTTCCCTCTGTAGCAAAACAATATAATGAGATAACATCTAATAATTTCCTTCTATCCTCCCTCCATTCCTCTCTTTCTGTGATCAAAACATGGATTTAAACCAGACCATCTGAAAGCCAGCCTTGCAAAGAAAGTTTTTAACATGGTTAGGTGACTCAGTCTGTCTCCACGTGCAGTTCTCACCTAGCTCTCTGGATGGAGCTCATGCTGCTTCCAAAGGAGCTCCGAGTCGGAGAGAAGCATTCTGCTCTGTGCTGTGATGCTCTGTTTTCTGCTCTATCCTTCCTTCTCTGCTCTGTGCAAGCCTTTCTTTATTGCTCTGTATTTGACTATCATCTGAAATTTGCTTAAACTATGCCTGTTAACCTCCCGAATTTTCAATGGAGATCTGTGATTTAAAAAAAAAAAAAAAAAGCAAAAGGTTCCTCTTCTTGCCCTTTTAGCCTCTCTCTTTTGTAAGGGTCATTAAATTTTTCTCTCATTCGAAGAACAGAAAAATTATTCAAATGAGTGCAGCTCCAAGGGTCTGTCTGGCAACAGTCTTCAAGAACGTGGTCTGCGAGTTACAGAAGCCATGCAGAAAGATCCCTCATCGGCTGCCCAGGCACCTGGTGAGCTCTGGGCCACCTTGCAGCCTCTGAGAAGGATGGTAGATGCGGGGGGAGAGAGGAGAGCCTTTTGTTTCTCTTACAATGAAGGTGCAGGTTGCAGCTGGCTATGTCAGCCAAATGGTATTGACAGCTGTGTTTTGTAGTGGTGGGCCACAGGAAAAAGGGAGAACCCGCAACTGAAACTCCATTGACATGACTTGTGTGATCAGGGCTCTCATCTTTAAAATGGTAATTTATTGCTGCTGCTCTTCAAAGGATAATTCAGTGGAGGATCGTCACTGAGATGTAAAATTATGTCCTTTCCTGGGCTGGAGCCATTATTTTATTGATCACTTTTTTCCTTCCTGAAATGCCCTTTGTGCTTGGGTTTAACTGGAGGTTTGAAAAAGAGACTTTTACACAGAAGCCTGTTTTCTGAAAGTTTGCAAATTGCCTGTAAAATAGCCTGTATTGTAGGAAGTTATTTTTCTGCTTTGCAATACTACTTTTAAAGCATGGATGATAAGCCAAAAAAGCTTGTTTTTCCTCTACTAAGATTTTTCTGTAACATTATTAACCTCTTTAGGTCATGGAGCACAAATCCCAAGGTCACTGTGCAATCATTTTTTGCCTACTGAACTTGCCTGCTGCTTGGCTTTATCTCTCTCTAAGGAAGTCGTATTCGCAACATTTGTTTTCTTTGCATCTCTCTGAGTCTGAAGACTGAGGCAAGAGGACCACAGGAAAATATAAGGACAGTGCCTAGATATAGGTGTCTCTCTCAGGCAGTGTTAGGTACCTTTGTTTAGCCTCCAGAGTTTGTTCTGCTGCTTCAGAGAGCTACAGCAAACCTCCCTAGATAACACAGTGTAATTTAGGCCAATAGCCCTTAGGAAATCAAGAGCCATCTGTACAAGCCCCGGTTTAACAAAGTGTAGGTACTTTAAATGAGGTAGGTGTCCATGGGTTATCCCACTGAAGCCATTCGCTTCTCAGCTGGAACTTTCTGGCTGTATCCAGCCCTCCAGTCAATTAGCTGAGCCCCTGCCATCTTTCCCAGTTCTCTGTGGTCTCTCTCTCTTCACATTTAGGTGTTTTCACTACGAACATGATAGCCATACTGCTCACACCAGAGGTCCAGTGTCTGGCTCGGACAACGGCCAAACAGTAGCAGATGTTTAGAGATGAACATAAAGACAGGGCAAGCATAAAGGGATACATTCCTGCTATCCTCTCCTGGCCTCTGACAATCTGCAGCTCAGTTGCTTCCTGAGCCAGAAGTGGTGTCTTTGTATTTATTCATATTTTTCAGCTGTGAGTTTGTCTAATGACTTTTTGAACCCACAATTTTTATCATCCACAGCTTCCCATGGCAATGAGTTCCACTGCCTCACTGTGCTCTGTGTGAGAAAGCATCTCCTTTCGCTTGTCTGGAAAATGTCACTTTCTCCCCCTACGTTCTCATAGTGGGGAAACAAGAGAATCATCATTGCGTGTTCTTTTCTCATGCCCGCTCTTGCTTACGTATAATTCTGGCACAGCAATACATCCAGGGAGTATGGAGCCTCCTGCATTTGTTCAAATAGGCTGTCCAGGGCGTGCACTAGATACAGTTCTGAAAAATAACTTTTCATTAAGACCTGAGGCATACCCAGACAAAAAGCCAGACACCACAGCTTTAGGAGCTGAAATTAATCTTGCTTAATGCCATGCTAATTTTGGACAAAGATGACGAAGCACCCAATCTTGAGAGTGGGCACTGCAAAAAGAAAAAATGCTTTTTGTGCCTTGTGGGGTCTGTGGACTCATCCTAAGTAAAATAATGCAAAAATACGACAGAGAAACTAGCCTTGAGTCTCAACACCTCCCATATCTCAAGTGGGCTTCTTCTGGAATGAAGGCCAGCACGAGGCTGACAGAACAACACTTCATAAAAGAGGGGGATGGAGTTTCAAAACTGAAGATCCCAAGACACCTTTTACTGGTTCTTTTAAGATTACTTTATATCTTTGTTTCAAGGATCTCAGAGAACTTCACAAAGTGTAAGACTGCTTCAGAGCACTAACAGGAGCTGTCAGACTCGCTTCAGAAGAACTAGGAAAAGAAGGAGAAATTTCCAAAGGCTCTAATTGCATTTAAGCACTTCATTCCTGTTCAAAAGCCAATGGGGGTGACTGCTGGTTTCCAAATTTAGTGGTTTTACTAGAAAGTTTTATTCAGATCTTCTTGAAACAACCTTGTCATTTCTAAACTGGAAAGCGTACTTCTGCTTAGTGCTAATTGAACCTTGGCTATGCTTTTCCTTTGTGGAAGTGTACTTTCTGAAATTAGGGTAGTCTCTGTCTGGACTGGTACTTGGATGCAAAAATTTAAGGTCCTGCCGGTATCGTAGCAGTTGCATTGCAGGGAGCAATGAACAAGTCTCCTGATAAAGTTGCAACATGGGTTGGAGTTCAGAAGAGGCAGAGTCACATTTTAACTCTTTTCGTACATGTCTACAGTTCCCTTGGGCATTGGGAGCTTACCTTCATGGGGTAACTCAGCTTTATCCTACCGTGTGCGTGGACATGTGAAGAGAAGGGGACAGCTCCATAGGAAGCAGGAAATGAAGTAGATGCTGCGCGGCTCAGAAATGATGTAGGGGATTTGAAAAGCTGGTTCTGCTTACCTAGTTTGGAATTTGGTCAGGACATTGAGGCTGCAACTCCCACACCATCCCTGACGTAGCTGTTTGGAAAATGCCAATGTTTAGGGTAACTGGAAGATATGGAGAATGGAAGGTACTTTCCTTCTAGTGCAGAAGTGTTCCATGCTTTCCTCTGAATAAAAATAAGTCTTCACTTTCCACCAGATCAACAACACTTTTTTTTTTTGAGTCAGATGTTGATTTCTCATCACAAACTTTAATTTTTGAACTCAAAGAATAATCTCTCACACATCCTGAATTTAATTTAACCTTCTCAGGAGAACTGGGCTTTCCTGTTCAGTAACCACAGGAGATGTTCTTCTCCATTGGCCAGAGTTGAAACTAATAGCCATGGCATGTTTGCTTATCTCTTATCTCTGGGGTTAGGTCGCTGCTGTCAGCTTGTTATCTGACTGCTGCTACTGCTCACTCAGTTGTGCAGGGATGTCAGTCCCATTAATAACCTGAGCACCGTGCAAACAGATAGTGAAAAACAGGTGAAGGGAGAGGAAATTGTATTTGACCGTGATCTTGCAGCTGTCATTTTTCAGACTCCTCCACGACTCCATAAGGCCAGAATGGGTGTGTGACATCAAAACACTTGTGACAAATCTCATGCTTGAAATAGAAGGAGGGAGACAGATGGACACACCTGCAGACGCTCAGGGACTGGGGTGAATCTGAAACTTTTGTAGCAGAAATGCAACATGAAAGCATTGGTATGCTAAAAGACAGATTAATTCTTCCAAAGAGAAGGAAGTCCTCCACCATCCCTGGAAGCCTCGGACGGTTTCAGCTTTAGCTTTCATTATCTTACCAAGTAAAACTACCTTCCGTAGAGGAACAGTTACAAAGACATTATAGTCCTTCATCTCAACAATAACAGAAATTGAAGTATGGGAGACCCATTCTCTGTATGGAGGAGGAGTCTACAAGGGCATGCTCAGGTATCTACTTGGTATTCCCTCTTTATTTCCAACGAGTGTGCATTTCCTGGCTGTGGTGTTCTCCATGTCCTGTATATGCCTGCCTGAGCCACTGAGAGGAAGGAAGGAAGGATGTCTCCTAACCCCTTCCACGCGAGCAGGAAGCGCGGCAAGGCAGGGCCATGGGCTGGGGCTCCGGCATGGGCCCTCAGCCTCAGGCACCGAGCTGTCCAGGACCAGGAGCCATAGCAGCGCTTTAACTTGCTCAGGTATTGTACTAGTCCCGGAGGTCTGAAGCAAAGTTGTGAAATGTTTAAATAGCTTCAGGTACTGGTATTGCTAGAGTTTACTTTTAGAGGAGCTTTACCACAAGGAGGTCATCAGACTCAGGAATTTGCTCCTTTGGTGGCCTTTCAGAAGCCAGGATGCTGTGCCTAAGAATACAGGCTTCCTCTGCTGCCCTCCTTCGTGAGGGAGCTGTGAGGTGTCTTGTGCTCAGTTTTCTGGGTAAGTGGTAAGTTCCATCAATGCGAAAATAAATACATATATATAATTTATTTAAAAATAAAAATATGTAAAGATTTGGAATAGAGAGGGATTTGGTCTTGAGTAGAAAGTAGAGCATTTCTTGCATACTTTTTTTTCTATATTCTGCAGCCTGCGTTTTTGTCTATGTATGCATCTGCTTTCCCCCCCTGTATTATAAGGCATGGATAACTGATAGTGACATGCTTACTGATACACTGCTGGTCAGGGTCCCTGCTCAAGCAAAAGGAATTTCCCCCCGGAGAGAAAAAGTGCAAGTCTGGAGCTGAGTAATGCTTGTGTTTAGGTCCTCAGTCCCTATTTCTGTTTTAGAGTAGTGTAAGGAGTTTTTGCCATGTCTGGTCTCAGCTGTATCCAGACTGGGTCTGATGCTCACTTGTGGCTAGAAAGGAAAAGAGAATTTTTCACATTCTATTCATTAAAAAAAAAAAAAAAAGGCAAGTTGCTCTGCAACCTTTGCTTAAGCAAAGATAACCTTGAAAATGTTAAATGAGTATAAACTGATGCAAGCAGAGGCTAAGGTCAGAAGTCGTCCCTCTCTGGAACAGGTTATTCAGAGTTTTGCATAAAACTGCCAAAAGAAACACTGTGGTAACTCAGCTGTGGTGGGGAGAGAGCTTCCTTGCCCTTTCCTGGTCCCCAGGGCTGCCCCTCTCACAGTGTTACAGTATTTGGTGCTGGAGATCTCTTCAACACACGGGGCTTTTTGGGTCCTTGGGGACTTTTATTTTGTCAGCGCAGTGGTTTTTGTTAAACCTGCTGTTTTCCCAGAGCTAAACCAAAAACAGCAGAAAAGATTTTGCAGCAAGGTGGGTGTGCTTCTAGCAAGAGGTGGCATGACAGTGGGAGTATGGGTCGACTGATGAGGAGCTCTGGCGGTGAGCAGTGAAATGAGTCCAGGAAGGAGTTTCTACAAAAAATGTAACATAATAATTTCTGCAGCTCACTAACATGCCAAAGGCCAGTGAAAGGTAGACTTTTCTTTGCGTCATTGCAAATCCTTAGGATTCTGGTGCAAAATTTGTTGGGTAAGGATATCTAATGTAGTTACAAAAGACAGATAAAGAGGATTTTGAGTTGTGGTGGGTTTTTTGTTTGGTTGTTTGAGGGTTTTTTTGGTTTTGTTTTTTGTTTTAAGAGACAATTGTATTGGAAAACATAAAACATTGCCTGAAAATAAAGGCACGAGGAAGTACAGTCTTCTAAAGTGCTAAGGATGCGTCTAAGCTTAACTCAGGTGCATGAGCTGTTACAGCTGTATCAAAGACAGCTTAGCAGCATATACCATGGGGCATATATGTACCAGCGTGATACTAATGATGGTCTGTGCCTTCAGACCACAACACTTGCTTCTGGCTTGTTTGAAGTGCAGCTGGAGGAGCTCCTAACTGTCCACACGCACGCTGGTGTAGTCATGCCTTAAGTGATCCACAGGGGCGTAGAGGGGAATCCAGTGCAGAAATCCCCATGCTGGAGCGGACCTGTCACTGCTGATGTGGTGACGTGATGCCATAGCTGGACCTAGCACAGGCTGAGTCAGTTTGCATATGTGTGCACCACCCATACTTCTGGTCTGCAGGCATGGTCCCAGCTCCACTGAGAACCCAGAGGGCCTTAAAACTGACTGAGGAGCTTTAGACAGTGATGGTTAGATGTTAAACATACCTTTTGCCAGGTACTCAGTTGTGCTGGTCTGCTGTAGAAGTGCATTTATGTATCGTGTAATCAGAGAGGAAGATATTTGCTGTGTGCCATGAAGAAATGTGTTTAATTTACAGAGCTGTGGTCCCGCTCATGAAAGACAGCATTTATGTCTGTTATATATAATATTCTATGTATAAAATAATGGAATCATGATAACCATCATAGAGAGATTACAAATGGAAAATTGAATTAAAATAAAATGGACAAAGGACTTATTTTTCTTAGCAATGTTAAAGTGTTGCTGGCAGCAGAATGAGTTTGGAACCACGCTGGTAGGAGAAAATATGAGTAGGTCTGTTATTTATACTGCTGCATTGAACTAAGGAGTTATGCTTGTGAGAATATCACAGTAAATTTGTATTTTTATATAAGTAAGGCTGTTTCAGATTTTCTGTGATTTAGTTCAGTTGTATTGCTAAAAAAAAAAATTAATGCAGGATTAGTTTAAACTGAAAAATTAATTGCAGTGAAATTACCATCGCAGTGCCTGAACCGATGATTGAATCTTTGTCTTCCAGAGAGCCAGAAGCAAAATGGATTTAGGACAGGAAAGAGTGGCACTAACGTATGTTGTTGCTTTTTCCGACTCTCTCCTGTGCATGGCAGTCCTACTAAACCTTTAGGTGCTTGCAACTTTATGGTTAGTAATAACAATGTTATCTTGATAGCTAGTGGATATTAAGACTGAATATATAATCTCAACTAACAGTTTGCTTAGAAAATTCTTTGTCCATTTTCCCCTCCTTTTCCTAGGAAGGTAATGTATGGTATGGTCCCTTTATAAGTGTACTAAGAAATATTTTCTTGTCAGGACGTTTTCCTTGAGTAAAGCTTTGGTTTCAAAAGATGATGCAGAGGAAGGGGTAAACTAATGTAACACATACTCCCTTTGCTGTTCCTTTTCCACTTTCCCACATTGTGTTCCTAGCACTTGTCATGTGCTAGTTCCAGCACTCGCTGGATCTCTCTGTGTAGTGAGTGATTCAGCTCACTGATCTGGCAGAAAATTAGCTGGGGAAAAACTTGGATAGATTTCTGCTATGTTAGTGAGCTAAGCAATTTCCCAGAAAGATGTGGCAAGGAGCTGAGGCAGCTCATGGAGGCTGTGGGTGCAGGCACCATGGGCAGAAGTATGGACAGAGATGGGAGGAGCAAGGGAGAAGAGCCAGGACTAGGACTTTTTTTTTTTTTTAATTTGGCAGCACAAACCTGTTAAATGGACTCAGCTACTTTTGAAACCACAGTGTGTATTTAACTGAAAACAATTTTATGTGTACTTCATGGGTGTGATTATTCACATAAGTCACTTGATTTTTTTTTTTTTTATTTTTTTTTTTTCAAGGTATTACAAGACTGGATCAATAGCTGTATTTTCCATCTTCAGAATTGATTAATGTAGAACATTCAAAACAATTATTGAAATATGGAGGGGAGGGTTATGGTGCAGTGTGAGGTGGTGGTATGTGAAGTATTATTAAATGAAACAGTAGCTCTAAAAAATCTTGAAAAGTCTATACAGTTTGTATTGTTGTGATATGCAAATATAAAAGGAAAGTTAAAGCCAAAGTTTAAAAACAGATAGTTGGATGATTAGCTATATTCTGGAATATGGATGACAACCAGTTCACTCCAGATCAAGTACTCTTAAAAATTATCATTTCAGGCCAATCGTTCGTGTTTGAGTGGCCACTGCACTTTTGATTGCAGTTGATGATGTGCAAATCCCTGACATTTCATGTGGCCCCTGCATAGGAAATAAAATACACCATTAAGGTGGGCTCAGTCCATCTCCCACTCAGGTCAGTGTGTCACTTCCTACTGATATCTGTAGGACTGTGATGGAACTTCTCTGTGTTTTACCAAGATCCATCACTCTATTTTCCTAGTTTTTCTATACATAAAACCTAAATAGATGCAGCGATATTTATGCAGCAATTTTACCAGATGGCTTTTGAATCATCTGTTTTCAATGAAAAATGAAAAGACCAGGCATGTACATAAAGGCTGAATTAATCTTTGTAATTAAATGGAACATTACTTTGCCGTGAATGATTTTAGCTTTCAGAATGTATTTCATGCTAATTTTTCAGTGAACTGTAATTGTATTAATTTTTTTATATTTTTAGAAGCTTGAAAATGATCTTCACAAAGTTATTGTGAGTCAAGTTATATACAGAAGGTCTGTGTCAGACTCATAAAACTTGGTCAGGGGTGAGATATATGTTATGTTTGGTTTGGATTTTTTACAGTAAGTACAATAAGTCAGTACTTGGTGTTGCTAGTATTGCAAAATATCCAAATCATACTGTAATGGGCAAAAAAAGCTTCTCGGAAGGCTCACATGCCAAGTTTGGTTGGCAAGCAAGAATTTGACTAGACTGGAAACTGGGATGCTTTGTAGTATTGAAACACGTGTGCAGTCCCACGTTGGCAAGTTGTTAAGTCAAGAGTGAAAGGTTGTTTATTATTCTGTCTCTGTAGTAAACTGACTTGCAATGCTCTCATCATGACAGAAAGACACACTGATGATAAAATCCTGACTGTGTTGAAGTCAGTGGGGAAACTTCCTTGCATAATCAGAGGCAGAGGGAGTAGTCCCACTCCTGGTCGTCTGCCTCGGAGCCTGCTCTCTGGCTGCTGGGACAGAAAACAGTTATTGCGTCTTACTCTAAAGCATGCTGCTGCTCTGCATCACCCCCTGCAAGTGCCTCTCGCTTTCAATGGCAGGACTGGTAGCCTGTGGAGATGGGTTTTCTTAATTTACCTGACAGCCTAAGGCAGGCTGTGTGCTTAACAATAGCTGGGGGAAATACCCTGTTAGCCCTTTTTTTTTCCTGTACACGTAGTTATTCAATATGCAAATTGGAGATAGGAATTAAATGAGCCTTTAAACCATAAAAAGTTGTGCATGTTGCATTTATGGCGGATTCATGTGCAACTGCCACATGGTTGTTTCCTGTACATTTGTCACATTTCATTTGCTTTCCCCATATGTGTGTGCAGGCCTCCTGGAAAGCTGGATTAAAACATAATTTTAATCTTATCAAGGGGAAAATACTGGCTTCATTATCAAAGAGCAAGCCAGTCGTAGAAGAGTTTTCCACTTTCTTGTGCTGTATGAATAAGGAGTCTTTGAACTGCCGTTAAATATTACTCAAGTGAACAGAAAAGATAGTCAAAGAAGCAAGAGACTTCTAACATGCAAATTTAGAAACCAGCTCTTAATACATTGCTTTCTAACTTGTCTGTTGCGTAAATAAATTGGGCTGTGTGCTGGTGTCGTGGTTTAACCTGGCAGGCAGCTAAACACCACACAGCCGTTCACTCACTCGCCCCCAGTGGGATGGCAGAGAGAATTGGAAAAAAGGTAAAACTCGTGGGTTGAGATAAAGACAATTTAATAGGACAGAAAAGGAAGGGAAAATAATAATAATGATAAAATAATACACAAAACAAGTGATGTACAATGCAATTGCTCACCACCCGCTGACCGATGCCCAGCCAGTTCCTGAGCAGCAGCCGTGCCCCGCCGGCCAAATCCCCCCAGGTTTTTGTTCAGCATGGCGTCATGTGGTATGGAATAGCCCTTTGGCCAGTTTGGGTCAGCTGTCCTGGTTGTGTCCCCTCCCAGCTTCTTGTGCACCTGCAGCCTCCTCGCTGGCAGGGCAGTATGAGAAGCTGAAAAGTCCTTGACTTAGTGTAAGCACTGCTCAGCAACAACTAAAACATCAGTGTGCTGTCAACATTATTCTCATCCTAAATCCAAAACACAACACTATGCCAGCTACTAGGAAAAAAATTAACTATCCCAGCTGAAATCAGGACAGCTGGGCTCAGCTGAACAGGCTTGGACCTGATGCAAAGGCCCTGGGAGGAATCCCAGCTGAAAGGATTCCCAAGGACTTCAGAGGGCTTCCTATGTTCTCTCATGGGTTTTGCTTTGGCTATAGAAACAGTCCCCTCCACCAGGTGCCACGTGTCCTTCACTGTTGGCATCAGCCAACTTATTGGTGTGCCACAGCCTTCTGGCCTGCCACCCACGCCTCCTGCCTTAAAGTGCCTGCATGGGCTCTATGGGCCTGGACCTCATCCCAGGCTGGAGTCAGGATGTTGGAGGCAGCCCTTCAAAAAGAGAGATGCACTTTGTCCTTCAGATCAAGCAAGCTTATTCCTCTGTTCCTCCCATACCAGCATGTGTTACATGGTGGAGATAAGGTGGCCCTAGGCCACTAGCTCAGTAGGATCTCAGAGGAGCATGGCACACCTCTCAATTTTTGGCCGCATAACACATACCATTAGGACAAATTTGAGACACATTCCTTTTCTGGGAGAAGCTGTATAGCGAGACATGGATTGCACGTGACAACCTTGTACCAGTTTGCTTTCCATCAGCTCTTGCTCTAGATGTTCTCCAAAAGGCTCCAAAAAGATGTTGTTCATTCGTGATTTTAGATGGTCCAGAAGCTTTGTAATGGTGTTCAAGCATGTACCTATGTTTTCTAATAACAAATTAACTTGGTGGTGTAGTAACAATGTGTGTACTTTTCTGAATCTGTTATCCTGTATGAGTGGTGGAAAATTTAAGAAGGCATTGAAATTACAGTGGTACTAAGGTCTACACAGTGCTAGTAAGGTCTACCTTAGAGTTGAGTCATTACAGAGTATATAGCTGTCTGTGTGTCTTGCTCAGATGTCTAAAACACATATTGTGGCACAAACTTCTAAGTAACAAATGCAATAAAATAACAATTTTTCCTTTACATATATGTTTATATATCTTACAAAATAGAGACAGCTTTAGCCATTGATAAAACATCAAAGTACTAGGAGCGGCATTACCTTTTGAGTTTACTTTCAAAAAACTCTTTGAGACAAACTCTGTTATTTACTAGGGTTTTATATAGGCTTTATAACAAAATATCTCAGTCGTACCTGACCATATTTTCCTCATACATGGAAATCTTAAGCTCACAACACACAGACAAAAAGCAAGAGTATGTGTGACTTGACAAGTGAGGCCAGCTGTTTTGAGGTAGTCTGGTTGGGAGAACTCTTCCCACCTTCCTTTTCTAATGCAGCAGGGCCATGACAAGACGAAAGGATTTAAGTGTCACAAAAATATAAAATAAATGTTAAATATTAATTATATGATTATCTATGATATTATAAGATTATATATGATATTTAGGTCAACTTATGTCAGACCTGCTATTAAGGAGCCTGGAGGAATCATCCTCATCCTTGGAGATGTTTGGTTAAGGAATGGGGTCTAAAAGGGTCAAAACCTGGCAGTTCCAAGCAGCTGCTCTTAGTGGGCTGCTGTGGAAGATACCAAGATGGATGTGGCAGATACATGTTTCAATGAGGTGGTGAAACACTGAACAGGTTACCCAGAGAGGTGGTAGATGTCCCATACCTGAAAACATTCAAGGTCAGGTTGGATGGGGCTCTGAGCAACCTGATCTAGTTGATGATGTCCCTCCTCGTTGCAGGGAGGATGGACTAGCTGACCTTTAAAGGTCCCTTCCAACCCAAACTATTCTATGATTTTATGATTCCATATTTCACAAAGATCCCAAAATGTCATGGGGTGAAGTGGAGATAGATATATTGTGGTCACAACCAGACAACTAGCACCATGGTTTTGAGGGCAGGGCCCATCTCTGCTTCTTTCAGCAAAGAAGCACTGCCAGATCTAGCCTGGCTTCATAGTCCTCTGCATTTACAGCCAGCGAGGCGTGAATTTATTTGTTTTTATTTGGAAGGCAGTCTAGAAATTGAGTGTTTTTAAAGGATATAATATAGCTCAAATACAAAACTGTTTTTTTATGTACCAAAACATGATTAAAAATTTTTGATCAGCATGGTACTGGCTAAATCGTTGGTGAAATGACAGTGTACTGACACAGTTAATCCTTACTTTTTCTTTAAAAGCCACTGTTGATTTTTTGCAAGTTGCACTATGAATTGTTTCTAAAGGGTTTACTCTTCATGATATAAGTTAGGTTTTAAATTAAATCTGTTTAATCAAAATGCGAAGGGGCTCAATTAAGTAGATTCAACACAGAGGCTACTGTAAATGATTCAGATGGGTACTCTGGAACACATGCAGAACATTCAAGATTCACTGAACTTGCTTAAGCAGCTGACTTAGTAAAAACTAAAACTGTTGAGTTTTGTATTTTGCTTTCTCAAGACTAGTTTGACAACTAGGATTAAAACATTTGAAATGGAAAATGGAAATTTTACAGTTCCTTGCAAAGTTCAGTCAGCTGGACCTGACAAAACCACTAGGAAAAAAAATACACCCTTTTGATGATATACAAACTTGCAAATGAATTGTGCTCCCACCACCTCCTGCTTTTTATCTCCCCCAGGCATTTAAAATATCTTGAAAGGCAGCTCTACCTTCTGGAAAAATGAGAAAACATTCTGTTGAGAGTTAATTTGGCTCATTTTGCATTTCCTGTTCAGCATTTGTCTTCCATTGTTTTTTTTTATCACTAGGGATATTTGCATGACAATGGGATCTTTCTTGCTTAAGAGTTCATCTGCTCCTGCTGCTAATTTCCTACCTGAAGTTGTAATCTTCTGTTTGTGACATCTTAATTATCTCAACCGCAATTAATTGTGATGTCACAAATGGAGGATTATGACTTTGGGTTGGAAATGAGATTGAGAAATTGAAGGAGTTTGAAGAAGCAGAGAGGCCTTTCTTCTTGAAAAATAAAAGAGAAGACAAAATAATTTTGGTTAAACGGAGGCAGTCCTCCATCAGCTTCTTTCTTATAGTCATGGAACAGACGTTTCTAATTCTTGCTGTTATAGGAGGCCCTGCTGTATTGAGACACTGTGGAGGGGAAGAAGGGGGCAAGGATTTAATTGTGGAGGAAGGGGAATCTTCCCCGAACAGCCACCCCGTGCAGCAAGGGGGTAGAACTTGGTAGGCCCCCAGAGAGGTCTGAGCTCTGCTTGCAGAGAGCAGAATGCAGGGTTGGTATGACTGCCAGTGCTTAAAGGCCAATCCATTTATTACATTTCATATCTTGCAATATTCATTTGGGTTTAGACATTTGAGTTTGAAGAACAACTATCCAGAAGAGCTTTTTTTGAGGAGTGGGGGGCATTCCAAAGACTTAAGGAGAAATTACTTTCAACATCCCGAAAACATACAGAGTGAAAGCTTTGTTCTACCCTAGTCCATCGTGGCTTTAATTTATTCTATGGACTGGTCATACTTCTTAGTATGTTGCCTTATCCTTTTGTAACCTTCTGCTTTTCTTCTGGAAACACTTTGTTTCCACAGAGATTCTGGGTGGCCTGCTGGTGTTCTTGTGAGGACATTAGTAAGGCTGTGTATGTGCTTACGCCATGACTTACAAAGTGGGAATACTCATCATCTACAGCTGCTGTCACTTCACACTAGTGTTTACACAGATTATGCATAAACACTGGGACCAAGTCATGACTGAAAGAGGAAAAAAACCCCAAAGTTAATGAAAAGTCAGCTGTCTTGTTTTAACACCTTTATTGACATTAGGGGAGGGGCAAAGACTGCAAAGTAGAGGGATGGAAGTGGAGAATGAAACAAAGATTAGCCATGTGGTTTAGGAAAGTACAGTGTCCTTCAGAAAAGTGTGCACCCATCCTCAGGTGTAAATGGAAGTGACCCTGAGTGGAAATACACCAGTCTGCACTTGCTGGGACCCATGTTCATCTGTATCTGTGTATCAAATCTACTTTAACAGTTGGATGTGTACCAGTTACTGTCCTATAGTGAAACGGGTCATTTCCTGTCGTCTTTTGGAAAATGCTGTAAAAACAGATATTTGACCATCTGATTAGGGAAAATCAGCTGTTAAGATTTTGCACTCAAACACATTGCCGTAAGTCTGCAGAGCTCTGCAGGCCACAACAGACCCACTGTGATAATCTGACAACAGAACCTGGTCCCTCCACGTTGTGATGCGAAGCTCATCTGCGGCACAAAGTTTACCTTGTAGGCAAGTTGGTTTGAAGTTAAATTAGGATGCCTCCAGGGAGGCATAATAATACAAATTGGAAATAGAATGGGGAAAAAAAAACATATGCTGAAAAATGGTTATATCTGCCAACATTTTTTTTTCTTTTTTTCTTTTTCAAAGGCAAAAGCTGTTATGGCAAAAGTGGGTTACCCTCAGTTTATAAAGAATGACACATATATTAATGAAGACATCAAAACGGTAAGCGTCAGACTCGCAGCTTTCTTCTTTTACATATTGCAGCCATTCTTTGCTCTGTTTCGCTGCTGTCAAAAATCAAAGCTCTTCTTTTGTTTGGCACGCATCTGGAGTTCTGCTTGCCTTGTTATTTTTAGATGTTGAATTAAGTATGCTAGCTCTCGTGTCTACATTGTCAATGCAGGTGTGTCTAAGTTAGATGACCATGAAGCCTGCTGGAAGTAAAATGCTCCTGGGTACAAAGAACCTTCCTGCTATTAAGCATTTTATAGATTAAATATATACTGGCATAAATTTTGCATTTAGTTATAAAAATAAAACAAAACAAAAAAACCCATTCCTCCTCAAAGTAACAGTCTTCAAAACTACTAATGCATTTTTCCTCAGAATATCACAATTCATGGTCCCCTATATAAGCTCTCCCCATCTCTCCAGGCTATGAATTTATTTATGCTCATCGATTATGATCATGCCTAGAGGTCCTAACCAACGTATATACCTACCATACTGTGGGGGGGACTCCTTCCTGACCCAGTATCTGTGCAGCCTAAGGCAGGAAGGCAGATGATGAAGATAATATATTTTACCTCTTTCCAAAGGGGTAACTGTGGCATGCATGTGATGAATTGTGTTACTGAAAGTCACAGGCAAAATAGATTCACAAATTCAATCCTGAACTGGTAAAATACAAGAGTCATAGTCATCTTTGCCAGAGAACATGAAAGAGCACTAAACAGAGGCATAATTTATTGAGAAAACTTTGAAGAACCAACTCTACAAGCCTCGTCCGTGTTCCTGGAAAAATTAGGGTGAGATGGTGCTGTGAAGGCAGTGCAATGAGATGGAGGATGTGACCAAATTACCACTCAATGTATGGAATTATTTGCCCAGATAAGTGGTAATGTCTAGTGAAAAACACTCGTTAATCATGGTTGTGAAGCCATAGTTTAAATCTGAAGTATAACTTCCTCATGAGTCGTAGGATTGCTTGAAACTGGTGACAGGGATATCAGCTGGATTTATAAAATATTAACATCCCTTTTTCTTGCATGGTTAGTTGTGTGTGTGTGTGCGGGGGCGGGGGGGTTGCTATGAGATTTGGAGGCTTATAGAAGCACGGAGCCCTGTGTCTGTAAGCATTTAATGCAAGAAACAGTAAGAAAGTAGTGGCAGAACCATCAGAGGGCACAGAGTACAAAGTATTTGTCATAAAATGCAAAATGAACTGAAAAAAGGGACTTCGTTACATTTTTGAAAGTGACTTTAAAATTCACTTTTAAAAAGTAGACTTACTTCCTTATGGAAAAGAAGCTGCCTGGATAATAACCTCAGAAACATGCAGTCTGCAATTTATCGTTGGGTACTTCTAATTTCCTCAGCTGTTCTCTGCATAGGGAAAAGCTTTTCTGATGTTCCAGTCCCTAGTGTAGATCCGTTCAGCCACTTTTTTTTAAGTAAGCTTACAAAATATTTATTCTTCCTACCAAGTGTGAAAATTTTACTTGCTTTGATAATGGCTAAAAAATTAGGTGGTTATCTTGTTTAAAATAAAAGTTCTGATTGTTTTATGTCAGCTTTTGTTTCCTTGGACATGCTTTAAAAATGTCTGTGCTTTATCTACACAGCTGAAGTTTACAGAAAGTGACTATTTTGGCAATGTGTTGCAAACTCGCAAATATGCAGCCCAGTCTGATTTCTACTGGCTTAGAAAAGAAGTTCCAAAAACAGAGTGAGTAGACAAAAGGCAAATTTACATAACCTTCTAGCAGTATTTTATGTTATTTATTTTATACAATTTGTGTTTTAATAGAATTATATACAAAGCAACATATTATGACACAAAAAGCCTATGGGCAAACCTCCCAGTTATTCAGAAACTGCTGTGGATATTTTTTTTTTTAAGTTCTAGGTATGCCTGTTCTGATGCACAGTGGTCATGCTTGCAGCTTAAACTTAATTTAATGAAAAAAGGGGTAATTTTACCTCAATTAAAAATGGATTATGTCTCTTGGTCACAGTTAGAATTTGGAATGGTACAGCAGGGATTTATGAAATAAATTTTCTAAGAATGGAGCCATCAGTAAGAGATAATGTTAATATTAGTAATAGCAATCAACATTGTTAGTTACCTGCTGTTGATAGCAATGATATGGAATAGAACATAATTTAATTTACATATGTTATTTTTATTTATTTGTAAACAAGAGAGTGCAGATTGTGTCACATACTGTCATAAAACACATGACAGAATCAGTCTCTCTTCTTACTGGTGGGTAATCAATCAAATCCTTAAAATGCAAATTAAAACCTAAACAGAACTTAATTAGTCTAATCATGCCACGTAAAAATGACTCCTTCTACACAGAGACTTTGAAATCGGTGCTGCTGCTTAGCTCCTGTGGTGGTATTTCCTTAGGGCTCCAGAAATTCCTACTCAAACTGAACCATACCTTGTTCCAGGGCTGTCTGTCTGTTGTCCATGAGGCAGGTAGAGGATGTCAGCAGGACAGGCACAGGCTATTCCTGGTTAGAGTGTTGTAATTCGGTCCCATATTTTTGAGGAGTTGTTTAGCTTAATTTTAATTGTGAATTTTACCTTCTCGTCACACCTTTCTCTGACATTGCAATGATTAATCCCAGGGGACGATTTTACAGGCTTTTCTGCAGCCCTGGATGCCAGGGCTAGATCATGATAGTATATTCTCTTCAGACTAAGTTTCCATGAGAGCAGTGAAGTAACACTTGCCTCTCTATAGCAATGGTGATCAGCAGCCTCCTCCTCATGAACAGTATTTGGGCAGCACTAATGCAGACCATGCAGATTCTTGGCATGATGGGAAATCTACCCTGTAAGGAAATTAATTGGCAGATAGTCCCTGACTGTACACCCCAAGGGCTGTAATCTGAGAACTGTCGCATGGATATCCTTAAAAAATGAAGGTTTTACCTGATTGCCCACTTCAAGATTGAACACTTTCTCATGCTTGTCTTTATCATCTTATTTCCAGGACTACTTAACAGCAGCCCCCTCATCACCTTTGTCTTGCTTTTCTTGTCATACCACTGGGCACGTTCTGGCCTGGGGGATCCCAGTTTTATTTCCAGTCTCTTTCCTTTGTCAGCACAGCTATATGCTCTGCCTTCTGTGGGGCTGGGGGTAACCCCCACCTGAGCCCTCAGTCGTAATTATTCCTGCTGTGAGATTATTCTGCCTTTGCACCTGCTCAGCGATAGAAAAGGGATCCAAAAGTGGTGTCACACTGTCCACTTTTCCTGTGTCTGCTGAAGGGTACCAAGATGCAGAGAGTCATTGGCACCTCCACTAGTTTTTTTTAAATTTATTATCATAAATCAGTAACTCCCACCCACCAGTCTGACGCATGTCAAATATGGCCTTAAAAAATCAGCACTTGCCACATTTTCAACTATTGGACTCTAGTGCTTTCTGATGCTTTTACTTCTCTTTTTTTCTTTCTTTTCTTTTTCTGTTTTTGCTTTTTTAAGCTTTTATATTTCATAGAACTTGGACTACACTGAAGCTTGGCATTGTGTTAATAGAGAATTACTCTTGGGGTTTTGTTTCTGTTTGCTTCATTTCTTCTTTTTCCTAGTTCAGTAGCTTTTAGCATAATATTTATGTTTAGAGATAGATATTATAAGACGGTCCAAGTTGTGGACTGATAAATGAGAAAATGAATGGTTAAGGAAATAAGTTACTACCTAGTAAAGTAATACTAACCCCAAAAGGTGTAAAACACTGTATTCATTTAGCAGACAGTCTAGATTTCTCAGCAATGTTATTTCAAACTGGACTCACTTTCCTCAATATAGTCAACTGAATGGAAAACCAAAATGATGGTTCACTCAAGGCACCAGGGAAACACCATCAGGGGACAGACAGAGAAGCTGGGATGTACAAGACAAAGGAGTTTGATAAAGCAAGGGGGAATGTGGATATCAAAGTGGAAACAGTTCCATAATCTAAAACCAGGAAAAAAATCCCCCAAAGCAGGAGTAATTATCAAAATTCTTTGTTCTCTGTTCTGCTCCATTCCTCCCTAGCAGTTATCTGCCTCACAAGGAAAAGGAGCATGGAGGAAGTCAGGCGAGGCACTGCTCAGGGCATGGATGGGGGACATACCCGGCCCAGCTGGTGCCAAGAAGCTGTCACAAGGCATCAGGGCGCCGGAGCCGCCTGCTCTGCTGGTCCTGGTGCCAGGCTCCCCTGTGGCCACCGCAGCTGCAGAAGGTGCAGCTTGCTGTCCTCAATACCTGCTTTGGATGCCAGCTGTGATCCTAACAGCTGGCTGGGGAGATGGCTGTCGTCTTCACAGCTGGCTCTATCAAACAAGAGAAAAAGTGCTCAGGCATCAGGAGAGAGACGTACAAAAGGGATTTGTGGCAGAATCTGAGGAATATGATGCACAAAATAGCACAGGTTGGATCGAGAGGGCTGAATGGAGGAGGCGAGGCTGAAAGAGGGGAGTGTGGGAGGAAGGGGACCGGGCATGAAGACAATTATAATAATCCAGGTGAGACATGACTACAGCAGAGGGAGGTGAAAGGCAGGGTGTGGGGAAGTGATGGCCATGTGGAAGGGAAAGATAAAGGAGAAACAGGGTTTTAGTGGTGTTTGCTTATCCATCCATGGAGCCATATGCATTCATGCATACATATGTACATACACATGTGTGTGTATATGTGTATGTATGTATAAACACACACCCACACCTTTTGAACAGTGATCGACTCTAGTCTTAACACTGATATCATACTTGCAAATAGCAGGGGATCAGAGGACTTCTTGGGCATACCACTTCATTATTATTAATCTTTCTCCTCTGAAGCCAGGATATCTCCTCTAAGATTTTTAGACCTGGCTAAATCTTTCTTCACTTTTCTCTCAACTTTCAGTGCTGGAGTGTAGGCACCTAGCAGCCCTATAAGAGGACACAGAGGAAGTGTACTATGAGAATATTCCTGGGTCTCCTCCAGGACCTATTCCAGTTTCTTGACCACATACTATTGTTTGTAAGCCCTGGCTCTTGGTTTGCCGCAGGGGAGGACAGCTCTGAGAGGTGCTGGGTTGGATGCCATTGAGGACAGTGCAAAAGCTCCTTCTGCAAAAAGGCAAAAGCAGCCATGGAAGACACTGGACAGGCTGTTGTCTGTTGGAGAGGTGCTGCTGGAGAGCTCAGAAATCCTGTGGGTGGACCTGCCCTGGAGAGGAGAGGCTGGAAAGGAGCCTCCTGGAGCCTTTTCCTGGTCTTTGAACCTCATTTTAAGCAGTGATGTGGCACTGGCGGCTGGGCCCAGCCTTACTGTCCCAGTTTCTTGCCCAGCCCCAGGGAAGACAGATGGCAGCCTGGCCTGGGAGGCTAATCCTCTGTTTCTACACGGGAAAATGTATAAAACAGGCTAAAAATGAGAAGAGGAAATACACTTGTGAAAGTCACCTTGAACATTGCCTCCCCTTTAGAAATTTTTCTTTATAGTCCTTTCTTGGGAAGAGATTTTCCAGATTCCAATTTCATTAGCAACTTTGTATGGCCTTTCACTTCTAACCAGCTTAAGTGCATTATACATTCACAAGTTCATTTTCTTTACTTATATGATTTTTTTTTTTTTTAAATTCTTACTTACTTGGGCGGTTGAACACCAAATTCTGCTCCACCTGAGTGATTTCTTCTGACTCAAAAAGTTGAGACAACAAATTGCAAATTCGGTTTGTGCTTTACAGAGAATTAAATAAATTAATAAGCTTTTCCCTGTATTGTAAATATTCTCAGTCACCTCTCTTCATGACTGGCAATGTAGCACACTATACTCTTAACTCAGAAAGGAAGATATCACGGAAAAAATTGTAGCCTAAAGAAACATGAACCTAAGAGAATATTTGCCCCACTTGCTATCTCAGTGCAGGTTTCAGATTTTATTTCTACAAGAGAAATCTCAAACTTACAAGTGTCAAGTCTGAAGCATTAGGTTTTGACTGCTGCAGTAGTTGATAGGTAATGTTACAGGACATCATACAAAGCTGTCCTTTTTTCACATGCTAATAGCAAATGGAAACAGTGTAAACAATTCTAGATTTTTTTAATTTAGTTTGTAATTAATAAGAGCTTAAAGTTTGTTATGCCTGTCTTTTTTTTCTGTTTTTCTGCTAATAGATCAAATGCACTGAAATTGCAAGCAGACCTAGAGCAAAAGCCCAGGCAATCTGACTTCAAACAGGAATGAGAGAGCTATTTCTGAATTTGCTTCACCTTAAAATTTAACAGTGATAGCTCTTTATTACAGACCTTCATATAGTAATTTGATGTGTTATTAGTTAAGGTCTGTCACTGAAGGTTCAGTCATTTCAAGGAGCTCACTGAAAGAGGATGACAGATGAGAGGTGAAGTTGTTCTGCTAGTCTGAATGCAAGCAATCTTGGTTATTTCTGCTCTTTTGTGCTTCCTAAATCTTTTTGAGAGTGGCTTATAATGGTACAACAAAATACTGGAGTGTAAATATACTCCTTGCTGAGTATCTAAATGTCAAATATGAAATTCAGCAGTATACTCTGCTTGTCACTAGAGAACTCGTGTTCTTCCTGACTCCTTGGTACAGCTGCTAAGTCTTATCTTCTTAGCTACTTAAAAACATACAAACATCATATGGGGTCATTCTTGAGGCATCATTATGAAAGAGTGACTTGGAAAGAACTTAATTCAGTTTTACAGTGAGAAAATCAAGGCTGCTATCAGTCTTTGGCTCATACTAAGCTCAGGAAACAGGGTGGGCTCTGTTATTGTGGTGGTAGATCACGAAGAAAGAAGTAGTCTCAGGATGGGGATGTTGCAATGAGTCTTAACAGCTCGTCTACAAGCTACAAGTCTATGAGTTCATAGGTATGAAAGCATGGCCAACAGTGGTGTGATGTCCTCCCTTGGTAGCTGCGGACCAAATGGCAACAGCATTTGCGGTTGCTCTTGGGCAGAGTGAGGTGCTCCTGTGGTGACAAGTACGTGCATTACTAGTTAGCTCCTCACCCAATAAAAACGGGTGCAAACTTGTACCAGTAGAGAGGTGTCGCTTGTCAGTGAAGAGCTCTTTAACCACTGCTTGTGGTGGTTCCTGTTTTGAACTAGCTGCAGTAAGCCCCTGGGGCTGCAGCAGCAAAGAGGATGGGGAGAAGAGCAAAACACATTAGTGTGTTTTGAAATATTTGTTGTCTGTCTCAGGCCCTTGATCCTGTGGCTGGAAATGAGAGGCCCTGTAAGACACTCCTTCTAAGAAGGATTTGCAAAAAGGGAGGATTTGTTGTCCTGGAAGCCTTTTTCATGCTTGAAAGTTGCTGTTCAAGAGAACAGAAAGGCTGTTGTAAGTAAAACGAGCCAACAGGGTGACATGGAAGTCACAACACTATGTGTCTTCAAACTTAGAGAAAAATCTAAATTCAAGTGTTGAGTGTTTCAGATGGGTCCCTTTCAGATGGGTTCTCTCCTTGTCAAAAAAGGGACAGAGTCCTCCAGAGATACTGCTAAGCCTGGAGAGCAGGTCCCACGGCACAAATGGCTGGCTTGCATCCTTCAAAACAGTTCAGCTGACTGCTGCTGTAAACAGACATGAAATTGAGATGTAGTTAATTAAGCCCCTAATTTTGTCTTTATCCCCTCACCATAAGCATTCTTTCTTCAATTTTCAATTATCTTACTACATTACCTCTAACATTTAATCTCTTTATTATAGAGAAAATAGAAAACACACCAGGAAAAAACCTCCCCCTGCTCCTCCCCTTCAGAATCTCCTACTAAACAAAACATAGAGAGTTATCTGTGGCAATTAGAGCCTATAATGCGATGGTTAAGATATTTACATGACATCACCCTTTGCTTTCATTGGTTAGTTTTTGTAGTTGGTGCATTGTAAAATAAGCTGCTCAGCCTTGAAGGTGAGAGAAGCAGATAAATTTGTTGATAAAAGACAGAATGCTGCCATTCTAAAAGTCTCCCGTGTTGCATGGTTTACGTGAGGACATCAGTTGCCATAAAAACTGTCGGGATCTGTAGATAACTCATTCATTTGATGGTGCTATTTTAAAGCACAGATTGTGTACGTGAATGTCACTGACATCACACATTTTCCATGTTCTGATAGATCGTCCTTTGCCTTACCTTGTTTTGCAGCTCCCTTGTATTCTCTTTGAAAGAAATTTTCGAAAGCAATTTCATTGCATTCATTTGGCTTTATAAAACTTCTGAGTAATGCATTGCTAAAGAAAGACATCAGGATATTACTGTTTGGACATTTACTAGAGTTGCTTCTAATTTATTATGAATTAACCACTAATTCTCATCATCATTATTACTTTCCTTTTATCTCAGTTCTTCCTTATAAAATCATAAAGTGAAATCTTGGACTCACTGAACTCAGAGTTTCATCTGAGAGGATCTGGATCTTGCTGAAGCCAGTTGAGATTTTCCACTCATATGGGTGAAACCACTGCCAATATAGATGAGCTTAGGCTAAGGAAATTAATAAATCCCATTTGCTACTCAAATCTAGGTTTCCCTCCAGTGTATATGAGAGATCTAACTATGAGAAGAAATGTTGATATTCCTTTTTAGATTTGTTTTGCCTTGCAAGAGGTCCATTTGTTTATGAGCACACTGATAGCCGTGTTCATTGTGTAGGGTACAGAATGTGAAGCTGTTTATTTTCAATTTAAGTTCCCAGAAAGCTCCTGCCCATGTTGCTGGCATCATCCTAATTGTTCAAGTAGTTGTTCAGCAAAGGGTCTAAAGCCACTTCACTCATTTCAAAATGCTCTCCTCTAATTTCAAGAGGGAGTTTCTCCACACATGGTTGAAAGACACCTAAAAGAGTTTTCACAGCTGCTATCAGTGCTTCAGCCTCTGTTGGGTGAACTTCAGTTCATCAGCATGGCAGACCTAACAAGCACAATGGCCACTTAGAAATAAAACAGATTAGGTAACGGGAAGCTTAACAATCGCTCCTGTTGAACATTCATTGACTGTCTGCACTTAAAATAAAGCCATTAAACAATAGATTTCAATGTTCTAGAAAGTGCAGGTAGCATGTGTTGAAATGGATAAATACTTAAACTTCAATGTAGCCTAGGTCTTTCACATTTTTGATTCCTTCCACTGAGTTAACTTTTTATCTTTGCTCATTCTATTCATAAAGATGTGTAAGTGTACTGACAGCCAATTTCTTTTGCTCTTGCTACAGGTGGTTTACAAGCCCAACTACTGTAAATGCTTTTTATAGTGCATCTACCAACCAGATCAGTGAGTATCTGACTTCTGAGCCTCCTTATAAAGTGCCTGTTTGGGAAATGTATATATCAAGCTTCAGATAATATCTGTACAGTTTGTGTGTTTGTGACGGAAGATCAAAAGCTCAAACCTGGTAATTCAGCTGTGAGACATCTTAAGTGAGAGGATAGTTCTGGAAAAGCAAGGGCTCCCACAAATTTGATTTACTGTTGCTTAATGAGTTATCCCGTGTCAGCTGAGTTGCAGTGACCGCTTGTGTGTGTACTCTGTCCATTGCAAATGTTACTTTAAATCACTTTTATTAAAGGTTGATGTTTCTGTCTTCTGTTTTCTGTAGCAAAAACACGTGTACACATACCTCCATAAATATACAGTAACTCTTTAAGTGATAGCAACTCAGTCCTCTAGTATTAATAAACATGTAGCAATAAATGTGACTAGACTAGACTGTGATATAAGCCAGAAAACCTAAGAAGGGGAGTCCAGAATATTTGTTCAATACTTTCAAAGACAAGGAATGGTATCTGTAGTTAACCTAAAATTCTTACCTGTATAGTTTGATGAAATTATCTTGTATGTACAGTACAACATATCTTATGCTAATTTTAGTTACTGGTTGTTTTTCAAGAGCATAAATCCTGGTTTGGAAGGACATGAGGTAAAAGAGCTGAGTTTTTCAAAGATGTGTATGGATTTGGATGTTCATTCCCATTTGCTTTAATGGGGCTTTGCATAGAAAATTTCTAACTGGCTTTAAAAGTCTATATCAGTATTTCTGTGTACAACAGTGTTATCTTTACCCTGACATTTCTCTCCACTCTTATTAGCTTTGCAAGTTAAATCAGCCTTCTTGTTTTGTGCTGTCACGGTCTGGAAGGCAGCTGCCATAACCTCTGTGGTCTTGGTCCCCAAGGACAGGTGTGTCAAAAATCGCTGAGCGACTCCCCCTTTTTCTCCTGAATCTCTTGGCTGCAGAGAGAAGTAGTTTTTGAAAGGCACAAAATGAATTTATCACACTGAAGAGGTTACAGCAGAGGACTGACAATCTGGGTATCTGCTCCTACCAATTTCTGTAAACAGTTTTTGCCTTCAAACCACTCACTTAAATTCTTTTGTCTATAAGTGAGCTCATTTGTAAAGTGTGTGTGATAATTAGGCAGTTCTTTTGATTAAAATTAGTTCTAGGCCTAGACCTAGACCTTAATTAGAGGGCTGCTGTCATTAAGCAGCCACATTTGTGTTGATCATCTGAGGGAGAACTTGAGGCAGGCTTCCCTGAGCTGATCGCAGCTCTGAGGTACATGTGAAGCATGGCAGCTGCCGCTCCTGCTGAACTAAGCACTGGCCACCACTGCAGCTTCAGATGTATCGTGTGAACAGAGAGGAAGCCCAGTCAGCGCGAAATGAGAACCATCGCTGTTATGTCTTCTATAATATTGAGTCCTTTCAAGTTTCAGCAGCGTTCAGCTCTCTCAGCCTCTCTGCTGTGGCACATTAGAGAAAGCTGTAATGAGAGGCTGGAGTCACTGAAGCTAAATTTCACACTTGCTGTGTCTAACAGTGTCACGAAGCAGAGAACTGTCAAACGTAACCAAGCAGTCATGGGTGTAGAGGCAATTGTATTTTCTATCATAACTGCTGACCTTCTTGTACTGCTGGCACCTGACCTTGAAGTTCGGATAGTGCTGATCACTGTCCTTTTAGGGCTGTTGCTAAGAGAAAAAGAATTTAGGTGGCTCTTTCTGAAGAAAACCCTGTCCTACCTGAGAGAGAGGTACAAATGTAATCATGCCCTAAAAATGATGCACAATAGGAGGGAAGATTCACAGAAAGGCACAGTACAAACCGTCTTCCATTGCTGGCCGGTGTGATTTGCAGGGGAAGAGGCCCCTGTGAAATGTGGGAGGAACATGCTCGGGTCTGAAGTTGCTCATAAGTATTTGTCACATCACAACTGAGTTCCCATTAACGCCGCTGGGAAAGAACTGCGCTGAGGGCGACTGAAGTTTGTGAACCTGTGCACACTTGTATTGTGTGATGTATCTGCTGGGCAAATCTCATGCCCAGCAGTTATTACCTTACTGCTTTGCAGCTATGTTTTCAGTAATAATCCGTAGAAAATTCTGTAGGGGCTGGTGATATGCTACAAAAGCTGTGGCCTTTTTAAAGGCCCAGTTAAACAACAGAAAAGAAGTTCTACAAAAGAGAGTCATTTGAGAATAGGAAACAAGCATGAAATCTAGCAAGTTAAATGTAAAGTATTTATAGCAAGTGCACAAAGTATATATAACAAGTACACAGCAAGCCCACAAAGACTTTGAAGACCAACTTTCTAAAAGCATAAGAACAAATAATAAAACCTTTTTTCAAATACATTGGAAGAGGAGAGTCTCTAAGGCATAAAAATAAGATATTTTTTTGCATTGGAAGAGTTTGGGAAGTTCTTATCCTGGAGCTTTTTCTTATGGGACATAAGTCCTAGGAAGTGTTTCAAATCTAGTGTCTAAAGAAGATACTTTAGAAGAAATTCATAAAATGAACTGTGACAAATATAAGGATCAGATAATATTCTCTCAGGTATTTCAAAGGAACTTAGACAAGAAATTGCCAAACAACCAACTTTGACATATAGCTTAACACTTATAGTGGCCTTAGCACAGGAACAATAGGTGTGGCAAGTGTCAAAACCTTTTTTTCAGAAGAGGTTCCAGAGGGATCTGCATAAAAAGTCATTCTTGCACCTCTATGAAGGAAACTGCTCATGACCACAACATGAATGAATAAGAGAGAATGAGTAAGTGTACGATCTAATGGGGAAGAGTCAACGTGACTTGGTTTTTGGTTTTTTTTTTTAGGAAAAAATCATGCTTTCTTAGTCTATTAGAGTTTTTTGAAAGTCAGAAAGTAAGTAAGTATGCTTGATATACTATGTTTATTTCCATAGAACACTTTTGATGGGATGCTTTCCCAATGTTATTAACTGGAAGCTGTCATGAGACAAAGTCCTTTCATAAATTAATGACTAATTAGAAATAAGAAAAGGAGGTAGGAACAAATTACTTGTTTTCAAATTAGTTGGAGGGGTGTGATATGAGGATCTGTGCTGGTCACTGTATTAGCAGATGATCTGAAAAAGAGGGTGTTCTGTTCTGAAAAAAAGAACAGACAGATATCAACTCGGTCCAGGAAGACAGTTTCCTCTGCTACTGATTGCTGGAAGGTAGAAAGATATACTAGTAGAAGAATTAGCTCACAGATAGGTGCCTGACACTCTTTCGCTACACATCTACTACTGGTCACTGCTGGAAATAAGAGAGTGAACCAGATAGGCTCTTCATCTGCTTGAGTGCCCTTGCTCTTCAGTGAGCAAACTAGATTTTAGTGTGTTCAAGGCCCATCTATTTTTGCTCTTGGTAAATGAGTTTACTAAGAAGGAGAATTTGAGAAATGAGAATTTTAAAATGCATAATAGAAATGGTTTCTGGAAAGCAGCTTCTACATTAACTGGAAAATACTTGGTTACAAAGTTGATTCTAAAAATTAAGACCGTTCAGTTGGAAATGGAAATGTGCTGTGTGATGTTATCAACATAACCACACCAGTTCCAAACTTGATTAGTCACTGAAGGCTTCATGAAAGAGTTTAGAGAAAAAGCAATAGTGCCTTGAATCATGGATTCTGAAAAGGAGCAATCATCAGGTACATGCAGAAGTGGAGGAGAACGTGGAGGTCCTGATCACTTCTGAACTTTAGGAAGATGCTTTTGCTTTCTGTGCTCAGAGCACAAGGAGGTCTCTGACACACTCCTGAAGTAAGAATTACAAATTCTTCCGTCTCTGTAGTCTGTATCACTGACATAAGCATTAAACAAGAAATCACCGCAATCTCCATAAAAGTCCATGCAATCTTCATACATGGGCAAGCTGTTAGTGTTTATGACTTGACTACTTGCCTACTCAATTACTTGAAAGAAAAGATCTTTCCTCACTAAAAGTGAAAATTAATAGAGAGTAGAAACCAGATGACTTAGAAAATTATTAGATTTGGGAGAATACAGCAAAACTTGCATATGTTGTAGATTGTAACAAATTTTGCTGCACTTTAGTGCAAACATCCTTATGTTTGCTATTGCTTCATTTAATTTTTATTACTAAACTGTTGATAGCTTGAATGGCCAACAATTCTGTTAGTATCTCCAAAGGAGAAATAAGTAGATGAATCAAGGTAAGACATGCTGCAAAGAGCAGAGTTATAAAATATGGTACATATATATAATTTATCTTATTATTATATAAGTTTGCTCCTGATGTTCTCTGTACATGAGTTCTATTTATTTATTTCCTCTTTTTCCATAATTCAAAGTGTCTTAGATTAACAACCATGCATGTTTCTAATAGTCGTTCATAATTTTTCAATTCTAATTTGAATCATTTTTCAATTTTCTTTGTATTTGCTAGTCATTTTTCCCTCAATTATGGGTACTTAACAAGGACAATAGGTACAAGTCATTGTCTTTAGATTCTAAAAAGGTATCTAAGCACACTTCATATAATCTAAGCAGCATGGATACTATCTTTTTAATTATCATCATTGGAGCACAAAAACACTTTCCCAAAGACTTTGTTTATTTTAATGGGCTCTAGAGCAGTCAACAAATATGTGCTGAAAATAGATACAAGTGATGATCAAAGTATGCTAGCATACTTCTGTTGAAGAAAAGGTTTTGTTTCATTACAGCGCTAAAATATTGGCCCTTGAATATGTTAAGGATAGAAAGGAACTGCTCATTAGACATTTGGTATATTTAATTTGCTTTCCAAGTGTAAATATGTATGTGTCTAGGATATATGAAAAAAAGTAACGTTTGTGGGTTGTGAACAGTAATGAAAGGGAGATTTACAGTGAACTGAGGCAAATATACACAGCACACTCATGAGGTGTAAGCTTAAATAGATGTACTGGATAATTAAGTAGTGTTGATACTATCTCTGTAAGTTTATACCCATGCTCCTTGTAAGTCATTTGTGCTTGTACTGCAGTTCTCTAGTGAAAGTCAAGAGGCCTCTTTAGAGAGTGGCTTCATTACATGTTACAGGAATAAGCTATAATCTAAAACAGAATTTTAAAATTATGTTTGAATTAGCATTCATAGAGAAAACCAGAGATGAGAGTGCATATCAGCCAATAAGTATCATCTTTATAGAAAGCGGCATGCAGATATTGATGCTGGCAGCTTGCTGATGCTGTGAGTTGCAAGGGAGACCTCTTATCTTGCCAGGAGCCAGGGAAGTGCTGGCAAACAGCACATGGTGCTGTGGACGGGGGAGGACAAGGGGACTGTATGTAGGGGCACTTCCTCTTCCCTGAAGAACTAGACTAATTGGAAGGTTATTGATGAAGTAGTTTCAAGTGCGCCGTTGGTTTCCAGGAGGTTAATGAACATAACAGATTTGGACTAAACACTTTCTAAGCCCTGTTATTAAGTAAGCCTTAAGTGTTCTTAAGTGAGCCATCATTTTCAGTTTACCCTATTTACTAATGACCAGTATTCTCTTTTACTTAATTATGGTCACAGGTAAGATGATGCATGATCCTTACATGCATTTTTTTATTTCTTCTTCCTAAAATTTTTATCTATAAAAGTATAAAATAGGAGGTTCTTTGCTCTTTTCTTTTCTTCTGGGGAATCTAGTGAGTTGTTTCCTTTAGAAAATAAAGATTGAAGTTTCTTGTAAAAGCAGGTATTTTCACATGTTTCCTAGTCCCTTAGCATACAGTATTCCTTGGCCCCTTACAAACCATCACGTTTCTCGTCATGTTGTCCCATTGAGGTTGGGAAATGCTGGGTTGTCTCTTTTTCATGAGCAGCAAAGATCCTCTTGTCAGGTGAAGCAAAAACCGAGCCAAGAATTGAACCAAAGGCTGCTGAGTCATCTGCTTAGACTATCACTTCTCTTTATCTGTTAATGAATTTATTCACTAGTCCTCAGAAAGTTAAGCTTTGTACTCATGCAAAACATGGAACGGTTACTGTGCTTTACACAATTTATGTTTTCTGTCCTCTTTGTCCACAGGATAAAACCTGAAATTAAGCATAGGATTCAGGTCCATGTTATGGCAGAGAGTTTGATCCTAACAACCTACATATAGGTGCTCAAAGCTGTCTGGGATGCTCTACAGCATCCGATATGTTTCCTCATGTCTGGCGTATCTGAGAGAGAACTTGCAGAAGACCCTTGCCCATCAAGACTGGCAGCTAGAGCCCAAGTAGGACATGCAAAGTCATCTCAAAAGGCACTGGAAAGAGATTCAGTTGTCCAAACAGAAGTCTGTGGAACCATTTTAAACGAATGTATTCTGACCTTTGTGCCGTTTTTAGATAACTAATCAGCACCGTAGTTGTCTTCATGTTTAATTCCTTATGTGAATTCAATATCTTTTGTTTACTGACCAGCAGTTAGTCTTCTGCTTATATCTTATCCCTTTACAACTCTCCATCTGAATTGATTCAATGACACTTGAAAAACAAGTTACAGCGTTTAAACACATCTGAGAATTGCCAGTACAAAAATCGGCAGAGTACCCTGTATATCACAGAATTTAGTACAGCTGTCTCCCATATGCACTATTTACACACTGGATTCACTAGCCTGTCAGAAGTTGCTTTAAACAAACCAACTAATAATTGGAAATTGTAAATGCACTGACTTGGAATAAGGCTTTACTAGATTTTGTCTTGCTCAGTTAAAAGTATCATGCAATGTGACTGAATAATAATTGAACTATAGAATTTGAATTCATATTTAGATTTGCACTCCAAATTTCCTCATGATTTGGTGAGCCATCTCCTGTGTGTTTAGTTTACTTCATCCGTTATTAGTCTGCATCTTTTCAGTGAACTATCAGATGAAGTGTGATTGCTTGTGTCTCCTTGGTGAAGTAACAATATTACATTGAGTCTCAGGGCGTTCATCTGCAAAATGTGTGTAATAATACTGTAAAGGTTTTAGCTGGTAAATGGATTCATTACTGGCAGTAAAGGCCCTGTAAAAGGGAAAAAAAATTGTTTCAAATTTGAAATATATTCTAAGAAGCTTTATAACACCTTGCTGTGGAGAGAGGCTGAAAATTGCTTTAATGGATAAAATGAAGCTAGAAGCCTTCAATTAAGTTAAAAGTAGTCCTGTGTAGGCAAAGAGTGCTGTCAGAGCTTCAAGATCAGCATAAATTCAGGGTGAAATATTTGAAGTAAACCAGATGTACTCCACTGCTTGAAATGCCCCTGCATTCCGGAACAGTAAGCTGAGTAAGAGGAAAGTTCAGCAAAGAGTCACTGTTCAAGGGTCCAGACACAGGGGTTAGGAAAGCTAAAGCCTACCTGGAGATGAATCTGGTGAGGGATATGAAAGGCAACAAGAAACATTTCTGCAAGTGTAGCAGCAACAGAAGAAAGTCTAGGGAAAATGTGGTCCCACTGCTGAATGGGGCAGGGGACCTCATGACAAAAGACATGGAAAAGGCTGAGGTACTCAATGCCTTCGTTGCTTCATTCTTTACTGGTAAGATTGGCTTTCAGGAATGCCAGGCCCTTGAGGACCAGAGGGGGAGTCTCAAGCAAGGTGACCTACCCTCAGTGGAGGAGGAGAAGGTTAGGGAATATTTAAACAGATTGGGCAAGACACAAGTCCATGGGCTCTGACAGCATGCACCTATGAGTGCTGAAGGAGCTGGCTGATGTCATTGCGAGGCCACTCTTGATTACCTCTGAAAGCTTGTGGTGACTGAGGGGAGGTTCCTGAGGACTGGAAGAAAACAAATGTCACTCCTATCTTCAAGAAGGAAGATCCAGGGAACTACAAGCTGGTCAGCCTCATATCAGTGCCTGTGTACGCGATGGAGTAAATCCTGGAAATAGTTTCCTTGACCAGCCTTCTATGATGAGATGACTAGCTTGGTGGATGAGGGGAGAGCTGTGAATGTGATTCACCTTGACTTTAGCAAGTCTTTCAGCACTGTCTCCCATAACATTCTCGAATACAAACTGCTGAAGAATGGGCTAGACAAGTGGATAGTCAGGTGGACTGAAAACTGGTTGAACTACTGGGCTTAAAGGGCTGTGTGATCAGAACTGCTAGGCTCTAAAGTGTTGTGATCAGTGGCACAAAGTCCACTTGGAGGACGATCTAGCCTGGCTGTCCTACCTTGCCACCTGAAAGATGCATGGATGTAGGGTATTAGTGCTGTTCTGTGACAGCTTAAACTCAGCTGTCCACAGACCTCCAGTGCTGTTGTGGCATGTGACACCAGTGCCTATCTCAGAATAATGCTCAACCTTGTGGCATTGCTCCAAAAGTAGGTAGGTTGTAAGAAGGCAGGCAAGGCAGATTCTGCAAGTCCAGGTCCTACATATGGCAGATAGGTTTGGGTGGGGTCTGTAATAAGACAACACAGTTTACTTTCCATGTGCTGTTGGTGAGTAATGGCCTTGAGTGTAGGCTCCAAGCCTGTACTAGCAATAAACTGTATGCAGAGAGAGGCTTTCAGCCCGTATCCCTCTTCTGGGGCTGTGTAGAGGGAGAAAGCATGAACAGATGCACTACAGGCTAAATTCATGGTGAAGTGTTAGCTTAAAGTACCTTCCCAGTGCCTGTATCCATTCCTTCAGATGTGAAACTCTCTGAAGTCTGGCTGACTTACTCCTCCAGATCAATGCTTTGCTTGCTTGAACTCACTTGCTTGAGTGGCATATAAATAATCCCATTAGTATTTATTGCTTCTACAGCCTACTATGAGCTCTCTGAGTTTTGTCATTAATTCTTTTAAGTACAATATGCCAAGCAAGCAAGAAACAGACTTCACAAGGGAATTGCCTAAATTGAGGAATTCAATACAGCACAAAATAAGAAACTGTCAGGTGATCTATCTCCTGTTATAATTTCAAGGAGATTCTAGGTCTAGGACATTGTTATCCTTGTTCCCTCCAAGGATTATCTGGTTGATGCTTGCCTGAGGGAGACATTGCATACAGAGGGATGCCCTGTGTTGCCCATTCTGAATATGTTCCTTGTAGCGTTGCAATAGTGGACCAGCACCCTCCCTCATTTAGTGCTACTAATCTCTGGAGAACAGGACACCTTTGCTTTACTAGCTGCTCAAGAATCACTTTCAAAAGTAGATAACTTTTTTTCTTAAAAAAGAAAAAAAAAATCTATTGTGGGTAATACAATCCAGTTCCCTGAGTTTTTCTTAAATGTGTATTACATTCTAGTGGCTTCTGACTCTGCTTTGGCCTGAAAATACTTCCTAAGCTTCCTTTAGTGCAATCAAACTACAAAGGTGTTTCACACAGCTGCCGAGAAGCAGAAACCACTCCTTCAACAAGCTCTATGCTAAGGCATGTCTTACCTGAAATGGATCCTGACTTTGAGTAAAATAATTATCAACCTGTTGTATGGATTCAGGATTGGAGCTTCTTCCTGTTCATTCACACAACTTGTTCAGTGAAAACTTTATCTCATGGCTTAACTCATATCTCACTGTGTTTCAGCAATGTCCTATGACGACACCTTTAGATTGTATTTCTTAGATGAATGAGCCTGAGTGAAGGTTTGCACCTAGTATACTGTAAATAACGTACATTACCTCTACCTGGCACACAGACAAGTGCAAATTCACTACACAAGTCTATACCTGGACAAAATAATTGCAGCTCCTTACAAGATCTTGATAGCCTTTTGGTGCAGTGACAGGCACACAGGATTGTGTAATACCTAAACATGATTTGTGGGGTGACTGTGCCACCTTGGTTCATACCATCTTCAGTATGGGCTCATTTGTTCCTTTTGGCCACAGTTCCTCTCATCTACTGTTGGGGGGAGAGGATCATTCAGGGATAGCGGACCCTAATGATTCCTTTGTTAAATGCTTTCTTTGCCATGTCCAGAAACCTTTCCTGAGGTTCAATATTTGGAAGGAACCAGGCAATGTAGTTCAGACTAGATTTCCAGCTCTTAACACCAGCTCTTAACTTAGTGTACTGACAAGCAATTTTCATTGGGTTGCATGAGTGTACCATTGCTGTGAGATGTCTAAAAAATATACATAGTAAATACTCTTCTGTGTGCACTAGGAGGCAAAGAGAGTTAGATCAGGAAAACTTTGTTCTTGACATTGGTACAATTGTGCTTTGTAGCACTGGAAAAGCAAATGATAACATGCTTGAAACAGCAAACCAGCATCTAGAGAAATTAGAGAAAAAAACACTCAGAAAGTAAGTTTGAAAATCATACTTTTTGTAAGCTAATTGCAAATAGGTAGTCAAGGCAGCCAGGGAGGAGAAAAAGCAGATGGGCAGGCCAGGAGGACATGCCACCTGCCACATCATTTGGCATGAATTACACTCAACATATTGTCTTTAAAGACTTTATAAAGAAAGGACAAAAATCTTCCCTGACAATTTATCTCAGATATAAAGAAATCCATGTCCTATCTATCAAAAAAAACCTCAATAGGGTTAGAATCAAGTGAATGTGGTTTTTGTTTTGATCTGAGCGGCCACATGATTTCTTGAAGAGAGACCCATAAGCTGAAGCAGAGGTTCCTGGGATAGCAAGTGAATCACCCAAGGAAACTGTTTCTTCCTTGACAAGATGATGTCCATGTGGGGTAACCTTCAAAGTAGGTGTATGCCTGTGCTTTATAGATGGGAATTCCTGACATGAGACAACAAATTCCACATTTGGGCCTGGAAGGATGACACTTTTCACCAGCATATACAAACTTTGACCATAGGTGTCTGTTTTATTTAGCAGTTCTTTGGACTGTTAAACTGTTATCACGTTCAGGTCCACTGTCTTCAGAATCATGTCACTGCAATGTCATCCAGGAATTAGACATAGACCTGTGACTTTAAATTTGAGGAACAATTTTGGTTGCTATGTGTAACATCAGTAGATCATCACTCGCTAGAGTGTCTCCATTGACAGGTTTTTGGCAACTAGTTAGTCTACCAGAAGCACTCAGGTAATTCCTGTAGCTAGACTGACTCTACAGCCTTAATAGTCTATAGCTCTCCTTTACCAACATGCCTAAGTATGGTCATTTACCTTTGATTTTCATAGACTATATGGAATTAGGCTTACAGTTTGTCACTTTCATATGTCTCTTGCTGCACTGAAGCCGCACTAAGCTAACACTTTCTGAATTCTTGTTGCATTTTACCTATATATTGTCTGTTATTCTGTCGACACATCTGAGGGCAATGCATTAGTTTTCTTCGCAGGAAACTCTAGGTGTTTTTTCACAGGAACATATGCACTTACACACACAGACATGTGTGTAGCCATGGAAGAAAATTAAAGTTCTTGCAGTGCAGCATCTTGTTGCCCTTGTGGTCCTGAGGGAGGGAGGATCTCTGCTTCTTCTCAAAGATCCTCTCTACCGCATTCCAAAACTACCACCTGAGGGAAAGCTCCTCTAGCAAAACCTTCTGAAACTAAACATAAAACATCATTAAATCCAAACTCTTGGGCCTTGTGACTGTTATTCAGCTGTACTGAACTAGGGACCTCACTATTATTGTTTTTGCTATTGCAGGATTCCCAGCAGGAGAACTGCAAAAGCCTTTCTTTTGGGGAACAGAGTATCCTAGGTAAGTACTGCACCAGGGAACCTCATACACCTGGAAATGAGGAATAACAGGGGAAGGTACTGCAAATACATATATACAAAGAAGAGAGCATGGAGAAGAAGGCTACGCTGCTAAAGACAACCACGAGGTAGTGCACAGGAATACTGCGTTGCCCTTCTGTAGGGAAAGCTTGGCGCTTGGGTTGTGTGTTCTTCCCTGCTGCATACTGCTTTTACTATTGAAAAAACAGACTTTGAAAACTGCTGCTTTGCACGATAACTTTTGTCACCCTTGGGAGCTGTGTGTGTTGCTGTTGTCTTAAACTGATGACTGATTTCTCACAGGAATTGCTAATTAAGTGCACCTGAGCAGAAGTGTTTCAATGCTATAGCATGCAGATGCAGTAGTGTGCACATGGCAGGTTTTAAAAGGAATTGTAAATCAGGTAACTAACACTTCCTGAACAGAAGTGAATACCCTGAGAAACCATTTATTAACAGTTTATAGTTCACTTTCTGCTAATATCTCAGATTAACAGCAGTCCTTCGCCTGTGCCTTTTGAGGTGCATGAGAATATCTCCATGTGCATAAGTGATTGCCTGCGCAGGCCCATGTGCTACTGTAGCTGAGGAAGAGTAATTATAGGTCACATATATTTAATTTTGAAAAATCGCTGCTTTTCAGTGCAGTTCAATAACTTTCTATTTTAGGGGAGGATAAGACCATGAAAAGTTTCTAACAGCAGTTTCTGAAAGTTATTTTGCAGTTATATAATGTCAGTTACTGATGAAACATATCCTTAATAAATCTTTGTTAAAAAAAAAAATCAAACTTTTAGAACACTTTGGGTTTGCCATCTTCCACTATGGATGTGTCCTTGTAAACAGAAAATTTGGCAATATATGTAGAGAGACACATTCAATTTAGGAACAAATGAATTTGCATTCAAAGAGAATTCTTATGAGCCAGGTGACTTTCTAAGTGGTAATTGGGGATAGAAGAAAGTCCTTTCTTGTTAGGATGAACTTATTTTCTGCTGTGGTTATTGCAGACCTGTTTCCAGCTTTGATTTCTGAAGAGATTTGTCTGTACCCTGACCTTCTGCCATAGCGATAAAATTGTGGTTCTTTCAAAGAATTATACTTTGCTCATTTTTCTTCTTTAAAGGTTACCTTAGCTTAAATTGGTTTTGCTTGAGTACGTATCAAAATGAAATTTACTAAACAAATGTAGCTGTTTTATATCAGACAACAGATTGCTTTTGTCCTTGAAATATTCTGGATCTGTTTTCTGTCTGCTTAAAAGAAACAGTACATGGCACTGGAACAGAAAAATCATCAAAAAGTCATCAGCACTTGCTGGAAAACTGATTTAGCAGATATTTAACATTTAGTGGCATTTTAGTGTCCAGTTCCAGCATAACCACTATAAAACAGTTGCATCTATTTGCATAAAAGGAAGCTTTACATCTCAGTACATGAAATAAAATACCACTCAAATGCCATCATTCATAGTTACGAGTCTTCAGTGCTAGATACATTGAAATAGAGACTTCAAGCTACCTGAGCTGGTAGCTTCCTTACAGTCCTCTGAGCCTTCCCAGTCTCAGAAAGTTCCCCTCTAATATGGTACCTGTTGGGCTGCACTTAATCCCCTCCATCTCTGTCCAGCTGTGCCCCAGAAGTGAAGAGCATGAACAGAGCTGGGAGCATTTCTGGCAAAAATGTTGTTGAGCTGGACAAAATGCTGAAGGGGGTTCACAGAAGCAAAGGCCAAAATTCACCCCAAACTTCACCCCATCTTTTGGAGCTGGGAAAGCCTTAGGAGTGCCCGGGCACCAGCCTGTTCTTTGTCCCTACCACTCCTGGTGACCAAGAACCTTAGAGGAAAAATAAGGTGTATTGAGTAATAGGGCTTATTGGTTCTTCTTGACCTCTTTACATGTTTTGTGCTATTCTTTTTATACTTCTCCAGCTGCAAAAGATCCTGTATAACCACTTTACTTCAGATGTGGAAAACAGGTCTAATATAGTACATTTAGTATAGATAATTATCACTGTGTGCTACACAAGATTACAAATTTGTCACACAAAAGGATGATATTTCCATTGTTGAAATGTATAATTTTAACCAGCATTTTCTGGTGAAGGTTTGCAATAGTACTTCAGGGAAAAAAAACCAGTAGGGAAGTTTTATCACATGCAAATTACCTTTCAGGAAAGAAAAAAACAAAGTGAAGAATTGTCATGGGAGCTGGGGGAATTAAATCATATAATACTTTTTGGGCATGACTGAGATGAGCAATTAGTGTGCTATGGATCATTAGGTCCAGTAATAACATGTTACTTCAAAACCCTCTGCCTTTCTCCTATTTCAATACAATGTGTTAGAAATACTATGAGCTACTTTGAAGTATGGCATCTCAATAACTGAAATAATTAAAATCAGGAAGAACAACATAATAAATGAAAGATGCATTTAGTACATCACTTTCCCCTTGCAATATCCACTGCATTTGATATAAAAACCCTGAACCTTTCCTACTTTCACCTCTGTTTCTCCCCGATGCATGCTTATTTGGCTATAACGAGGAAAATATAATTCATCGTCAATCAGGAATACAAAATATTTCTTTCTATTTTGGTTCTCTGCTGCATTAGATCTGACTGTCGATCATGTCCTATTCCTGTGCAGGTGCAAGGAAATTGTATGACCTCTCTTTTTAAAATGGAAGGGAGATCTGTTTAATGCTTTACAAACTAGAGTCAGTCATTTGCAAGTCTGTTTCTTGCATGCCAGTGAAGAATGGCTGGAGCTGGCATTATGGAAGCCCATTTCAGCCTTTGATCTATTCTTTTTTCATGACGACGTTAAGAGAATAATTTCACCTGTAGCTTTGTCCTGTTCTCAGTTAGAATATACACAATGCAGTCAGCTGAAGGAGACATTTGGGAGCTCATATGATGCTAACAAGAGATTTGGTTAGAAGAGTGAACCATCACAATGCTTTTTAAAGCTTTATATTAAAGTTTGTTTTTAAACAAGACTTTAACATTCAGACTTTCAACAACTTTAAGTCAAAATTGTGCAGGTATGATCTTTAGTCCCATTCCCCACCCCACCACCAGTTTAAATAAATAACGATCTTTCCTGATGTAGAAATCTGTTTGATTCTTCTGTCTTCTGTCCTTGATGTTCATGAGTGTGGACACTTTCTGAGGAAACTGTTTCATCGTGTTACAGGTCGTTAAGCTACGGTGCCATAGGAGTAATCGTTGGCCATGAGTTTACTCATGGATTTGATAGCAACGGTGAGTATTTGTCCATATGTTGCTAACTTTTTGTTTTTAACAGAGTTGACAGGTTAGAAAGCTGACTTGTATATGCTTTCGCTTTTTTATTGTTTTGTTTTTTAACAATGTTGAATTGTGTGAAGAAAATTATAAAGTTGTATTTTTTTATTTATTTACATACAATCTTACTTGTCTGAACCAGGGTTTGTTTGGTAAGGAATACCACAAGTTTGACCCTTTCTGTTTATTTTGAATGGAAACTAAATCAACAACAGATTCAGAAAATCCTGTTTGGAGAGAGTGGGAAGGGCAAAGGGATAACTTCTGATTGATAAAAATGGCTTCCAATAAAACTTTTCATTTCAGTTTTGACTTTTTTCAAAAGGCAATTACATACAAATATTAAAATACAACACCGGAACAGAAGTGGAACAGAAAACGTATTGCAAAACATTTAAAAAAAAAAAAGAGTGGGAAACCTGAAAAACTGGGTGGAGTGGGGCATTACCACCATCTAACTTTGGCTATCTCAGTAAAGTGCTTTTTAAAATTGGGCTCCTGAGAAAGATGGGGGAGAGAGAGAGAGAGAAACACAAACCTCCTCCGCCAGGGAGCAATTCTGAGTGTCTGACTGACATCCTGCTCTGACTCACTGTCTAGAGAAACCCCTTTCCACTGAAAATATAATGAGTTTAAGGAAAAGCAGGCTTCTAGCTCACTGCCTAACTAAAGTTAGGTTGCTTACGTTGCGTGACTTCGAATATCTTTTAAAAAATAAAAGGAAAACCTCGTATCCTGGTGGCACTGCTCTGCAACATTTTGCATAAGCAAACACTTCTGAATGGCAAAATGTTTCGTCACAAACTCCCGTCTGCCCTACCGCTTCCATGTCATACAGGCTGTGGTGTAGCAAGCACATCCATGTATTTGAATGGATAGTTTGATTTGATAAATTTGGATTCTGGAACTGACCTTCAGTGACAAAAGGAGGGCCAGGGAGAATCTCCCTCCTTTGTTGGATGCAGAAGGTAACTTTGCCACGAAGGATGATGAGAAGGCTGAGGTACTTAATGCTTTCTTTGCCTCAGTCTTTAATGGTCAGACTGGTCATCCTTGGGGTTTTCAGGCCCCTGTGCTGGGAGATGGAGATAGGATGCAGAATGAAGCCCCAGTTGTCGAAGAGGTGGCAGCCACCAACCTGCTCCTCCACCTGAATCCTCACAAGTCCATGGGCCCAGACGGGATCCACCCGAGGATACTGAGGGAGCTGGCAGAGGAGCTTGCCAAGCCACTCTCCATCATTTATCAGCAGTCCTGGTCAACTGGGGAGGTCCCAGATGACTGGAAGTTAGCAAATGTAACGCCCCTCTACAAGAAGGGTTGGAAGGAGGATCCCAGGAACTACAGGCCTATCAGCCTCACCTCGGTGCCAGGGAAGGTCATGGAACAAATCATCCTGAGTGCCATTAGGCAGCATGTGCGCGACAACTGGGGGATCAGGCTCAGCCAGCATGGGTTTATGAAAGGGAGGTCCTGCTTCACTAACCTGGTCTCCTCCTATGACAAGGTGTCCCGCTTAGTGGATGAGGGGAAGGCTGTGGATGTTGTCTACCTGGACTTTAGTAAGGCCTTTGATACTGTCTCCCACAGCATTCTCCTGGAGAAACTGGCTGCTCCCGGCTTGGATGGGTGCACTCTGCGCTGGGTTAAAAACTGGCTGGATGGCCGAGCCCAGAGAGTGGTGGTGAATGGAGTCAAATCCAGTTGGTGGCCGGTCACAAGTGGTGTTCCCCAGGGCTCAGTATTGGAGCCAGTTCCGTTTATCAATGATCTGGACGGGGGGATCGAGTGCACCCTCAGTAAGTTTGCAGATGACACCAAGCTGGGTGGAAGTGTTGATCTGCTGGAGGGTAGGAAGGCTCTACAGAGGGATCTGGACAGGCTGGATCGATGGGCCGAGGCCAGCTGTATGAGGTTCAACAAGGCCAAGTGCCAGGTCCTGCACTTGGGTCACAACAACCCCATGCAACGCTACAGGCTGGGGAAGAGTGGCTGGAGAGCTGCCTGGCAGAAAAGGACCTGGGGGTATTGGTCGACAGCCAGCTGAATATGAGCCAGCAGCGTGCCCAGGTGGCCAAGAAGGCCAATGGCATCCTGGCTTGTATCAGGAATAGTGTGACCAGCAGGACTAGGGAAGTGATTGTCCCCCTGTACTCGGCATTGGTGAGACTGCACCTCAAATACTGTGTTCAGTTTTGGGTCCCTCACTACAAGAAGGACATCAAGGTGCTGGAGCGTGTCCAATGAAGGGCAACAAAGCTGGTGAAGGGTCTAGAGCACAAGTCTTATGAGGAGGAGCTGAGGGAGCTGGGGTTGTTTAGTCTGGAGGAGGCTGAGGGGAGACCTTATTGCTCTCTACAACTACCTGAAAGGAGGTTGTAGCCAGGTGGGGGTCAGTCCCTTCTCCCTAGTAACGAGTGACAGGACGAGAGGAAACGGCCTCAAGCTGTGCCAGAGGAAGTTTAGTTTGGATATTAGGAAAAACTTCTTCACCGAAAGGGTAGTCAGGCATTGGAACTGGCTGCTCAGGGAAGTGATTGAATCTCCATCCCTGGAGGTATTTAAAAGACAGCTAGATGTGCTGCTCGAGGGCATGGTTTAGTGGTGGACTTGGCAGTGATAGGTTAACGGTTGGAGTCAATGATCTTAAGGGTCTTTTCCAACCTTGACGATTCTACGATTCTATGATTCATTTGAGCACAGCATGGTTAAGGGACCCTGCTACAGAGGATATGACAGCATTTGAGTACCAGCGGATTTTTCTATCCTGCAGTGTGACGTGGAGGGCCTGGACTTAGTCTTCAGTGCTGACCCAAAGTTCCTAAAAGTCTGGCAGTTGGGTCTTCTATAGTCTTTTCTTGCAGAAAGGTAGACATGAGACATGTTAGGACTTTTTTTGAGAGCAAGTTTATCTGCCCATGTGGATGCAACCTTGCTCTGTGATTTGATTCTTCGTTATGACTGCAGGAAACAGAGGTAAAGAGCAGCCAGTAGACATGATTCCAAGTACTGAAAATGTTCTCTTTCATCTTTTTATTTCTTTATTTTTTCCCTATGTGTTGTCTTGTTCAAGATGACAAATTCCCTAGAGATGTATTTATTTCTATATTTGGATGGTAAGAGCCTGGGCAAGAGTTAGTGGTCTGCTTAGGGAAGGAAATCTTAGTTTCCTCTCTGACTGGCTGGAGACATGAGGGAGACTAAGTACTCTCCTACAAATGAGATGGAACAGGGACCTGAGGCTGAATCTTCCGTGAGCCATTGCTGTATCTGTCAGCCTGAGGAATGGGATGTATTTATTCTCCTCACTTCCATGAATAGGGTTCAAATGTTCTGGTTTTGCTCCAAGGCAAAATATGGAAACTTCAGAAGTTTCCACGAAATGCATTTTTTTTCTGGTCAAGAGTGTAATTAATTAATAATAAATTAGTTATCATCAGGTTTGCAGAATCAAAGACATAAGGACTGAGGATGAAAAATACTCGCAATTATACTTACAAGAAAGCTCATATGCCTCTTACATTCTGTAATTATAAAATGTATTATAGCACTCATTAGTCATTACTATTTTTTTCTGAAAATGGAAATTATGACAATAAATAGAATACCAGTTTTTCACCACTGACTTGAGTGGGATCAAGATTTTGTTCGCTGATCTTATCCATTTTGTACACACACTTGCATGAGTACATTCACCTCTCATTTCTGCGCGGATGATAGATTCCAAAACTGGAAAAGTATGGGGTTTTCTCTTACAAAAACATTTGTTTTCTTTCTTTTTTAAGGTCGGAAATATGACAAAAATGGAAATTTAGACCCTTGGTGGACAACTGACTCTGAAGAAAAATTTAAAGAGAAAACAAAATGCATGATTAATCAATACAGCAATTACTACTGGAAGAGAGCTGGCTTACATGTATGTAAAACACCAGTGATTGAAAGCAGTGGTGCCTTAGGAGTTTTGTGTGGGTTTTTTTGGTTTTTGTTTGTTTGTTTGTTTGTTTGTTTTGTTTTTGTTTGGTTTGGTTTTTTGTTTTATTTTGTTTTTTTGGTTTTTGTTTTTTAAATTATCATTTTATAAATCCCAACGTATTGGGATATTAGGCTACCAACTTCATTTCTCACAACAAATCATTTTTTGAAGTGAATAATTGTGATAAAAATTGTCTGTCAGATTTGATTAGTCCAGTCAAATACTACTACCCGCACCCTGGTGACAGGGTTAAACCACTTCTCCTCATCACATCATATTGGAATCAGAGGAAGAGGATGAAGCCACTCAGCAGGGCCTGTCTAATTACTGTGAGCATGTTAAACGTCTTCTGAAGATGAGCTCTATAATGAAAACTGAGCAGCCACTCTTTTTAAAAAGAAGAATATAATAGCATGTTTTATAGATTCCTTTAGCAATTCAGCCTGTTATTTATTACAGCTATAAAATGGATGCATAAACCCTACTTTATTTCACATTCAACTCTTGCTATTTCTTCCATGTGTGCGTGCAGACCCAATTTGTGTCTTAAATGAAGGGAGTATGATAGCAGTAGCTCACAGAAAAGGACTGAGAAAGAAAGTGCAAGGGAATGGTTTCTGTTTCATTGTCTATCAATCAGAGTTATGGGCTTCCCTGAATATGTGCACATTATGTAAGTGTCCAAAATGAAGGATAAATAGGATAAATCCCAGACCTTTCGAAATCAATAGCTAAAATTCCAGTAATGTTGGCTGGGACACGATTTTAATCTTAATTTTCAGGATAAAACACATGCCCCACGCCCTACTCAATTCTACCACCTCTACTTACATTTTAGAATCAGAAATACAATTACACCTTTGCCTTTTAAGAATAGACACGTCATATTGAATGCTTAGCAATAATTTTAACACTTTCCCTGGGCTGTTTGTATTAGTCTCAGAGCTAACAAGGCCATATTGTAGTCCACTCTGAAGTCCAACAACTCAGACTTGAAGTACTTCATACAAGCTAATTTACAAATAAAAATTCTCAGGCTCATTCCTGAATATCTGTAGGACAAAAACTGTCAATACAAAAATGCCACTTAAAGAAGGTCATTAAAACCATTCCCAAGGATGTGACTGAGCCCTTCCCATGCTCCTGCCATTGGCTTGGCCATCCCCTTTACCTTCTTTGCTGTTTCTTGAGACAGGATAGATCTGAATTTCCCTCCAGTGTAGCTATTGCCTTTGAAGTCCATGGATGGCCTTACTAGAGAGATCCTGTTACCCACAGCCTTGTCATCTCTAAGGCTTTTTCCTCCTATTTCCGTGGGATAACCTAAAGCACTTTTTAGATGATAGAAGAAGAATCTTGGTATTTTCTGCCATATTTTATAGCTTCTGTATGAAGAGCTATGCATGCAAAGAGCTTTTTTTTTGCCTGCCATTTACATCAATATTTGTACATTCTGCAGGTTTTTTTACCCCTGTAGGAATATTTTACATGGATCAAGAAACCTATTTACTCTTCTTCTTTCTTATTCAGTTTACATAAAAAATATCTCCAGAAAACTGTAATGAAAGAAAAAGTGGGTATAGAAATAGCTTCAGAGTGCGGTAATCACATAAAGTCGTCTGATCAAATAAAGGGCTTATCATGGTCCCTGAGCCCTGTCACGAACTGTCTGCACAGAGCAGTCTCAGATACCTGACCCAGAGCTGCCTGAGATCAGCAGAAAGATTTCTTCCACTTATTAAAGTGACCTGTAACCCAAGTGCCACTGCTAGATTACTCTCATCTTATGCTCTAAATCAGTCTACTTCACTAGCCCACTGCAAGAAAAAAGTGTAAGTAGGTAGACCAGAAAAAAAGACAGCTGATATGTGTGCACGTTCCCTGGTGTCCCAGCACCTTTTCTCCTAAAAACCTCTCTCCCGCCTCCATCTCCAGGCTCCTGAGGGGAGGGAGGGGTGGCAGGAAAGGGGTGCACTTTCCTCTACTGCTCCCATTTCTCCTATTTTATACCCTTGGGTGTAACTTTGGACCCGAAGCATCAAGCAACATACCTTGGGTCCAATTTGGGTGCTCATCTGCACTGAGTGGTGAGGCTGCGCACACGTAACTGGGTATCCCCTAGGTCATTTTGCCTCTTCTCCCCCATTTTCCCCTCTTTTACCATCCTGAGACTAAGGTGGGTCCTGACACCAAGCCCACTATACTCATCCCCATCGCTGGAGGATTTGCAGGATAGCATTGACCTTCAGAGCTCTGCTCAAAACTGTGCTCAATTACCTTGCTCTTTTGAAGCATCGTAGAGAGTAAAACTGCTTAATTACAAATACAGTTTGGTAACACTAAGACCCTAGTAGGCTGGGTGATCAGAGATAATGCTGCACTTGCAGAAATGAGGGTTTCTTCATAATGATATTGCACTTGGTAATACCAGGAGACTGGCTTTTTCAGAAAGTTTAGATAACACTGCTTCTTGTAATATGTTCTTGTTGCTCTTGCTCTTCCTCTTGGAATTAATACTGGGGAAAAGCAATGTGAATCTCCTTTGCAGATATTTTTAGAGAACTGAATATACTATCCATTTCAATTCTGTCTCTGACAGTTTTTAATTACGCTGTTTTATGTTATGACTTAAAAGTTATTTTAGCATCCCAGTAGTATATAAAGAGTTATGTAGAGAAATAGACATAACCTTTTAGATAAAAGTTTAAGAAAGGGACTACTGGATCTCACATGGAACCAGAGAAAAACAGTCTTCAGGGGAAAATTATTGATGCTCAGATCAAAGATCAGGGACTGGATTCTTGAGTGCATTTTATCTACTACATTTTGTGCTACAGAGATCTAGGACCAGAGCCAGGATAACTCATCACAGAGAATTGTTTACTGACAGTTTTCACATTGAAACCCAGTTTTCTTAACCAGAGATATGATGGCTGAAATTGGCTGAGGTCATTCTTGCTTTGTTTTATTTTTTCCCCTGTTTCTTGAAGTTGATCAAGAAGGAAGTTCAGAAACAGGTCAAATGACTGATGTTCTTTCATTCTGCCAGGTGAAAGGCAAAAGGACTTTGGCAGAAAACATTGCAGATAATGGAGGTTTGCGAGAGGCTTTCAGGGTAAGTAGATGAAAAATATCTGAAACATTTGAAAAAAAAAAAAAAGAAAAAGAAAAAGCTGTGGTTAGGCTCCATGTCGCTGAAAGGCACTTAGTATCTCTTTCTTATCAGGCATACAGGAGATGGATTACAGAAAAGAGGGGAGGTGAAGAAGAGCCTTTACTGCCAGGTCTTGAGTTCACACACAACCAGCTTTTCTTTCTGAGTTATGCCCATGTGAGTAGTACAAATGTGTTTCAAGTCCCCATTTATTAACCTGAACAATGTACAGTGCAGAGATGAAACTGCTTCTTTTCAACAGTCTACACCAGCGAAACCCAGACTTTTAAGGGTATAAACAGAGACTTCTCCCAGGACTATTATTTCTTTTCTCTTTCTTTGTCCTCATCTATCTAGCCATGGTTCCAGAACTGCTGAAATTATTCTTGGGTTTGCACAGTGTTGTCATGGCAGCTTTCTTTCCTCTTGCTGCTTACCTCCACTGCAAGGCTCTTCTTGCATGTTATTGACTCCTTAACCTCTTCCTGTTTTAGCTTCCCAGTTTTCTGGTGCTTGCCATATGCAGCAGTTTCTGATTGCTTCTACCACAGACTCCTGTTGCAAAGGTACCATCACCATTTGTTACTGAGCATGTTGTTCAAGGAAACTAAGCAGCTGTGAAGAAAATCTTAGTTTATTTTTTTCCCATCTTTGTTTGCTGTACACTATGCAGTAGTAAAACTTTGATAGGGGATGTGAGGTTTTTATAAGAACATGTAGAACAAGGGAGAGAATCAGAAATTATTTATTTGGTGAAGAGAGTTGGGACAAACTACCTATATGAGGAGTAAAAGTTGCTATAAAACTTTACTCACCAGTTGAAGGAATGAATCATCTAAAACTGAAGAAACAGAACCCAATGCAACCCATGCAACCAACCCTGGCTGAACATCATTCTCTGCCGAGGGTCAATGTAGCAGTGTATGGGTCTATGGCCACCTAAGTTTGACAATATTAACCAATGAAAAGATTCCACTTTGGTCGTTTATGCTGCGTTGAGTTTCACACTGTGTCAGTTTTTCTCCAGGAAAACTTTGAAGCTATAAGGATGATCTGGGGGTCTTACAGGACCGCTGCAGGAATCATACATCCAGTGGACCCTCTGAGGGGAGGCACATGGACAGCGAGAAGAGTGTATGCCAAGTACGCTTGAGCTCAGCTTGTTTCCACAGAGTTTAAGACACTCAATAGACTCATTCAAGCTGCCAGGGCTGTCTTCAGCCAGACAAAATTGCACCGAAGTTCACATATTCTATGGGCAGCCTGTCTGTGCTGGTTTTGCCTGGGATAGAGTTAATTTTCTTCATAGTAGCTAGTATGGGTTATGTTTTGGATTTGTGCTGAAAACAGTGCTGATAATGGATGTTTTTGTTATTGCTGAGCAGTGCTTACACAGAGCCAAAGCCTTTTCTGCTTCTCACCCCACCCCCATCAGTGAGTAGGCTGGGGGTGCACAAAAAGTTGGGAGGGGATACAGATGGGACAGCTGACTCCAACTGACCAGAGGGATATTCCACACCATATGACGTCATGCTCAGCATATAAAGCTGGGGGAAGATGAAGGAAGTGATGGCGTTTGTCTTCCTAAGTAACCGTTAGGCATGATGAAGCCCTGCTTTCCTGGGGAACACCTGCCTGCCACTGGGAAGTAGTGAATGAATACCTTGTTTTGCTTTGCTTGCGCACGCAGCTTTTGCTTTCCCTATTAAACTCTCTTTATCTCAACCCACGCGTTTTCTTACCTTTACCCTTCCAATTCTCTTTCATCCAACCAGGGGGGAGTGATTGAGTGGCTGTGTGGTGCTTAGTTGCTGGCTGGGGTTAAACCATGAAACTGGTTTAAAGGATTTTATCGATAGGAAACATTCAACATTGGGGCTTAGGTAAGGGAGGGGCTGCTTAAATGAGATTTTTCATGCAGTCGATACAGCATAAGAGGGATTATTCAGTTGTGCAAATATTCTCTCTACCCTGTTTTGTGGTCAGTTACAATTGGGTCAAGTATTGTATTAGGAATAGTGATTTTCCACTGATGGAAACTTGAAAAATGTGTAATTTCAAAAGAAACTGACATTCCAACATGAAACAAATATGTCAGGTAATACAGCTGCAATTCTAGGGATGATAAGCATCATTACGTGTACCTTATATACATATTACATAGCTTTGAGACCAAGTAGTATGCTTGGTAATTATTAAGGTGTGAGATGCTGCAGCATAAGCTGAAAAGCAAGCTACAATTATAGAGAACCTCAAAAAAAGAACTAGTAAAGTGGCTATGATTAGATGATGGGAGTGAGTGGGTGGAGAATAACAGTGGGTGGAGACTGGATCCATTAAGGGATTTGAAAAACAAGAGACTATACCAACAGAAAAATGCAACTTAGCAAAGGTGAAACAAAATAGGAGTTTGTGGTGTCTTTCCATCTTGTGCATTCTGTAAGTAACAGGCGTCTTAAGAACAGTGACATTACATTCTACTTTACTTCCAAAGTCATCCCAGATAACATGCCTATTTCTGCTTTTTATCTTTTATTAGGTAAGATGCAACTCCTTCAGACCAGAATCTGCGAGAGAGCAAATATATATTGGAGCTCACAGCCCTCCTCAGTTCAGGTAGTGCAAATAATGCATTTACTCAGTATACATACAGAATCAATCACTGCAGCACACAAGTGCAGAAATTTAGCATGTTAAGAGGGGTTTAAGAGCAAACGCAAAATTGGACTGTGCTCTTGGCTTAGATTGAAATTGAACTGCTTTTATTAGTTTATCTTTCACTGTTACAAATGCTCTTCTGTAAAAATAAGGGGCTTCCATTTACCTTCAAAAACAGTTGAACCAGAACGCACTCTGATCCCTGTGATGTTCTGTAATCATGGCCTAAAATGTCTAATCTATCACTTTTTTTTCCTATGCAATTCTGCTTTAGAAAACAATGACTATTAGGAGGGTCCTTGATTTAATCTGCCTGATTTCATTAAAAGCTTTAAAGTGAGTACCTTGAATTATATTGATAAGGCAAAGTAAAGCATGCCCTGTAAGTTCAGATCAGGATTGAACTCTTAGTTGCCCTTCAAGAGACACTTTGGTTGAATGAGCTGTGGTAGCCCAGCTGTAACAACATGTCTGTGTCCTTGCCCAAAAGGCCTCCCACAGTCTCTGCTAACCACAGACACTCCTGAACCTCAAGAAGGAAAGGCTGGAAAAGGAGGAAGGTTTAAAGACTTCATAAGAATTAGGAAGTCGGAGTTTATTTCTCTGCTTTTCCACAGAGTTTGTGTGACTGAGAGCAAGTTTTTTCTGTTAGGATTCATGTCAGTTGTATTTACTTAACTAAGAATTTTGTGTTTGTCCTCAGTCAAGTGCTACATTACCTCTGTATTGGGGGGAAGGATGTTAACTCCACAAACTGATTCATAATGGAGGTGTCTCCAATGCATGGGATTAGTTGCCTTCTGGAGATGCCTACCACTTTCTGGTGACTAAAGAGGGAGCTGGGATCCCACCTTCTCCATGGCTAAATTTAGGTGATATGAGCCCCCTTTGCCTCAGTTCTCTCTTGGTAAAGTAAAAATAGCAACACTGCCTTCACGGGGGAGTTGTGAGGTTGCTTCATAGTTACTCTGACATATTCCCTCGACACAGCCATGCCAAAGCTGAAGATATAAACATGGCATGCATAACACACCTTGGGCTACTTATAACCAGGATGGGTTAAGAAATAATGGAACTGGAAACACGATGACACAAATTTAATATAAGCTAGCATTGTAGATGTGTATGCTTGGTCTTGGTAGACTTCTATACTCTGCATTGAAACCTGCACTACTGTACCTTTGCAATACCTGTTACACTAACTAGCTAGGGTAAAACTGATGCAGTATGCAAATCTGCAAAATGCCTTTTAACAATTGAAAATACCTCATGACAATGAGGACAGGAGTATTAGGTTGATCTTCAGCCTATAGAGCAGTATTTTTTTATAATTCCTGCCTCGTTAAGATTTTGGTAAAATAACCATCTCTTGCCTTTTAAAGTCCTCAGATTTATTTGCTTATATGTGTATTTATATATTCTGAATCATTACATAGATACATTCCCATGAGGCAGTGCAAATCACAAAATATACAGGGAAGCCTGGGGATAGAGCATTCATGAGGAAAACTCATGAAGGAATTGGGCTACAAAAGAAAATTCCAGAGAAGATTAGAAGAGTTTGGGGTCTAGAAAATACAGACAAAACTGTTTCTTAGTTTTTATGTGAGATACTCAGAACAGGCTTCTGTTTCAGACCTGAAGAGAAACTGTAGTGCTTATGTCTTCTTGCAAATCATGTCAACTGGGTTAACAAATTATATAATCTACTTCCCCCAACTTTGCTTCATTTATGTCCCAAGACCGTTGAGTCAGCAGTACAGCTAGTTTCAACATTGACAGCTCTTGCTATCCAAAAAGCCCAAAGAGCTTTTTTTTAAGTAACTACAAAAAATGATAGAAATGAGCAACACATATCCTGAGCATAGGTGTGTGCATCTGAGCTAGTCACCCCAGGTTCCCTTCACAGTCAGAAAAGAATAGGCATTTTGAAAGTGTGTATATACATATACATATGTATGTATGTATATATAATCCTTCTGTAAGCAATAAATTTGGATTACTTAGACCCTGCAAATACATCTTTCTATAGACTGCCAAGGGAGCCTAGGGCAACCCGTTCAGGGGAGGGTGTTTCCACCGTGGTTCAATGGGATGAAATCCGGAAAGGCCACTCTGATTAACTGTGGTTAATGTGTGGCAATATCAAACCATGGGTAGAAAAGTCACATGCATGGACACATAAAGATCTTGTGCTGGCTAGATTCTCAGTTGATTTATTTTTAATTGGCAGATTTTCAGTATTAGCATGTGTCTTCGCTATTTTTGAATACCAGTTTCAAAGTGAAATCCCTGGCATGGCAGGCAGAACTCCCACCAACTTCAGCAGCGGTTCTGCATGACCAGCTCTTGCTGTTCCGGTCCCTGAATATGTGTTTGCAATGTTTTTACAGTAAAGCTGTATATCTCATTTGAAGCCTAACATCATTTTGCAATTCTCCCTACAAAACTGACCTTTGGACATTTTTGCACCAGCTGACTGCAAATTTTCTTACCCACAGAAAGTCTAATCAACGTAAGAATGTTTTCTATCATGCTGCGCTATGCTGAGAAGCTGATTGTCTGCAATGGAGAAAAATGCCTTCCCACTGCATAACAAAGAGGGTGGAAAGGCATACAATTAATATCTCAGTAGATACTTTTCTGCTTTTAACTCGGGATGCTGTTTACTTTAGTACCATTGCAAATTTCAGGTTAGTAAATTCTAATATGCTTAAAAGCATACAAAAAATCAGCAAACACCACCATCCCAATCTAGCAATGGTAAAATAATAATTTCTGACAGCATGAAATAATACAGACATGAAAGCAGGAGCCAAAGATGACTGCATACAAAGTGCGAGCTCTTCCCCTGTGCCTGAAGGTGCCAGTCTGGGATGCAGACACATTGTCTAGCTTGTCTGAGGCAGGAATGTGCTGCTTTTTCAGTATCACACCATCTGTGGTGGAAGCAAGAGAGCTTGGGAGCTGGTCAGGGCAGAAGTCTCAGAAAACGTATTTCCAAACTACCAGAAGAGTTGAGATGCTCACAGGTGTAAGGCTGAGCTGGCCAGTAAGAGAGGCTCTGCCTGACCTCCTTTTCAGCTTCAGGCTGCAAAGTCTCAGGGAGCCAGTGTGTGTGTGTGTGGGCGGATAGGCGGAGGGTGTTGTTACAAGAATCTGGCTGGCACAAGTCAAATCAAATCACTTCCAGCTCAACCAAGTGCCTACATGCTCCTGCCTGCTCGACTGCAGTTGTTTGGCAGCTGCTGGAAGAAGGGTTCCACTGTGCAAGGCTGTCGCTGATCCACCTTTGCTGCCAAGGGTCAGATTAGAAAATTGTTCTAAATGACATAGTCTCCACAAAATGCAGTTGGTTTTGGTTGAGTTTCTAGCAAAGTAAGATGCTTCTCAAAGTACCGAATGAAACAAGATTGTCTTCACATTAACTTTAAATTGGAGTATTTCTCCTGAACTTTTTAGTTTTATTTGTGGAAAAATGACATGGGAAGTCTGAACATTCAACCTGAAGTGACCACACTGAAACAGTTACAGGCCTGTAGTGTTTAACAGAAGACAATCTGCATGTCGATAACTTTTCTCTTCTCTTTGCAGAGTTATCGGTGCCATGAGCAACTTTGAAGAGTTCCGTAAAGCTTTCAATTGCCCAGCAAACACAACGATGAACCGAGGGGCAGAATCCTGCCGGCTGTGGTAGATGTCCCTTCCAGATCTTCTGTCAAGAGGGGTCTGCAATGTGAAATGCTGCACCTGAGCTCAAGCCCACTGCTAGAGTTTCAGAATAATGTTCTGCAATCTGGAGAGGTGTTACTTCGCATGCATCTTCCTTATCCATGCTGATAACTTACATGGATCTAATCACTCTCTATCCAGAGCCTAGAAACTTTTGAAATAGGAGAAGAGGATAGGTTTTCTTTAATAATAATTTAAAAAAAAGGAACTCCTTTTGTCCATAAAGCTGCTCCTGTTCATCTGCAGTTGCACTGCTGTTGATGGGTAACTGCCATTATCAATTCTAATTCCTGATTCATAGTTGAGCAAGAGGTAAATGCTAAAATCCAGTTTTAATCTGTTGCTCTGCAGGGGTGCTATGCAGAATGCTCCCACACAAAATTCATTCTTGCTGGATGAAGAAATTCATGAGACCTGCTATAAAGCCAGCTCTGATCTGCTGTGTGATACAGAATTTTCATAACTTAAACTGTCACTGCCCAGCGTGCCATAAATGATGTTGCATGATGTAAAGACACAAGACTTTATATAAATTCGGTTTAATATGTCAGATTATTGCCTCGGGTTTTGGAACAGTTTCAAGCTGACAAAGCACCTCTTGGTTTCCATCTGCTAGGACTAAACAGAAAGGATACTTGTCAGATCCTGGCCTTTTCTAATTTTAGAACAGCTTATGATAAAAATCAATGTATGGTGAGAATCGGAGGCTGGCAGAGGGAATTCCCAGCACCATGATACTCAGAAATATTACAGCACTTATTCCTGTTTACAGTGTGGGCAGTTTTTTTTTTCCAAGGGGTGATTTTTACCTTGTGCTGAAGGTAGCTTCACTTACATTTATTTTTAAGCCTGAAATACTATACCAGTTTTAATTTAGGGATTTCTTAGCATCTGGGTCTTACAGAGGAATGTAAGTTGTGTGCATATTTGTCTTCATGTTCTGGACAGGGCAGGGTGACATGATTTTAAGGAAAGATGACTGTGACTGAAAAACAGAGTACCAGCGGCATTTGACTTGTCTGGATAAAAAGAGAAATTCAGGAGCAGAGGTCTTTTAAATACAGTATACACACAGGCCAGTTGAGTTTTTCATTTGATTTCTAACTATTAATAAAAAAATATTTTATTGCAGCAGAAAAACTTTAACACCTAACTATTACTAAGGGGTTGGAAAAAGCAAAACAAGCCTCTCTTCCCCAACAGAAAGATACATATTTAACTGGTATTTATTTATACCTTGTGCATTAATTCATTTTTACATGGTGGAATTGTTTCAAACAGAGAGAGGGTTTCTTTAGACTGATTTAATTACTGCAAATATGTCTCTGTGTGTATATACTTTTTATATATATATATAAAATATATAAATTCTTCTATTTGCTTAAATTTTATTTTATCAGTATAGAAATGTTAGTAAGATAAACTTTTTTTACAAGGATTGGTCAAATATTTTTCCAACAGTCAAGGTTGAGGAATGTTCAACTGAAGCTAAGTTTTTGCAAACAGGGTTAGTTTCCTATGTTTCTTTATAAAGAAGGGGGGCATCATGGAAACATCATTTATGGAAGGAGATAGGCCCTCAAGCTACCTTCCAAAGCTCCTGAACTCAAGGCACTGCTGCCATTTCTTAGAAACAAAATATTATGTTTTGGGACGAGGACTTTCTTTTTTCAGTCTTTCCCTGAAAAAGTCAACGTTTTCTTAAGAGGAAAAACACTTTTACTTCCTTCAAGCCAGCTCTATTCCCGAGTTCCATGGATTACAGTTTGTCATTTGAATTGCCACTGCTAATTTTTTTTCATGGAGATATTTTCACATAAACTGTTTAGATGGCAGTATTTTCATAGAGACTTTCCTCAATCCAGCAGGTATGAATCCTGAGCGAAGTGTTACTCTTTGCCTACTAATGGGAAAGTTCCTTAGCAACTTGGGTCCTGTACCGAATTCATTCATGTGCTCATATGAACATTGTCACAACTTGATCTTGGCTGCTTTGGATCAACAGAGCTAAGTTCAGGGGTGACGCTCTGGCCCCATTAAAGGTAGTACCAATACGGTCGTTGTCCTCAGAAAAGTCAGGACAACAACTCAAACACTTATCTAAGCTTTCTAAATTACTGGACTATGCAAAGCTGGTTTCACAACAGTCAGCTTTTAGTTTTCTAATTTTATCTCTCAGGTCAGAGATGCATTTGCAAGAGCTCCTCTCTCATGGCTATTTTCCAGTGGGATAGATTTTGTCATTTTGTGGTTTATGGGATTGTTACTCTGTACTGGATAGTGATTTCTTCTGAAATGCCTGATGTTCACTGCCTTAAACACCACTCTTGCTGCTCCTTGCTAGGCTCGGGTCTTTCATGTTTAATACCAAGGACTTTCGAACTGGGGAATACCTATACCCAACAGCACAGGAACCACTGCAAAACTGTCTAATCCTTGCTAGGATATCTCTTGCAGCAGGCAGGGGACCAGGTCCTGGGCTGGGGGAATAGTGGGGAGCTGGAGGGTTTGGGGGTGATGCACTAGGAGGTAGGAAGAGAGGGCATGGCCAGATTTTGGACCCTGGTTTTAGCAGTTGAGAGGGGGCCTACATGCTGCCAGGAAAGCCAGAAGTCCTTGCTGCTGACCAGCACATTCATCAGTAGTATCGAAATTTGAGGAATCTTTGCTGTTGACCCAGGTTTTCAGTGCCTTGGGCTTAGGTCTTGCATACGCCCACATGAGGATCCCAGCCTGCCTCACTTGCCCACATTTTACCTCAAACCAAAGAGCTGATAATGCAATTTACTGTTCACTTTGGATGGAGTCAGCTATTTAGGTACCAGCTGGAAAGCAAAGTGGGATTATTGAAACTTGGTCACCAAAGAAAGACAGCTAATGTCTTAGTGATGGTTTGTGAGGTCTTGTCCCATTGCCTGTTTTATCAGACTCCCTGGCACTGCTTTGCTTTCACATTGTGCCTCCTGGGTCTATGCTAGCAATATCTTGTTGTGTTCCGATCAGACTCACCTATTACATCTATGCAAACAGATCCTTCATCATATATATTCTTCTCCCAGAGCTTTTAAATTGGTATTTTTTTTAATTGCCAGTAATTATATCATCACTCTTTTTCCTTTAAGGATATTGTGAAATGTTTCTTCCAGTTGGCTTGATAATCTTCTCTTCCAGTGATCAGGTAGGGAAGGATCACCTATGAACAAATCGTTTTTACCTGTGTAAATTTGGAGATACTTTTCTACTGTGTAGACATAAAGAAACAACCCTACTCCTGTCCCACATCCCCTTCTTTGGGTCCTGAAAATATGTAAACCTTCTTTTTATAGCCAAACCCTGAAAACACTAAAACACCACCATATACACTGTGAGTATGGCTGCTGATCGCATTGTGAAAGTTAGCTTTACGCACGAGTAGCTCTCTGAAAAGACAGCTGTGCTATTCACCTGTGTAAGCTGCTTAGGTACGTAAATGATGTCCAAGCTGGGTCTGGACGCCGAAGGACCAAAAAACCCAGTTGCATTATTAAGCTCTGCCTCATACCCTGTGCAGGGGCACTTCAGCATTCTTTATGTAGGTACGCTATTATAACACTAAATGTTTGAAATATTTATAAAATAATCAAGTGGGTTTATGTGTAACTTTTCATTGAGTATTATTCAACAAATTTCATGCTTAGAAGTATATCTCACAGCAATGTTGTTTATATATATATATCTGTCTCCAAAGAAAAATTAAAAGCCTGATGACTCAAGAGGCAGAACTATAGTGAGTTAAAAGGTTTTTTTGTGTTTATGTCCTTTTAATATAGAGTTTTATTTTGCTAGTCAGTCTATTGTACTTTTTAATTTTTCTTCTTGCGTCATATGTTGGTTGACTTTTTAAAGACAACTGTGTTAGGCAGTAAAAGCCAAAGTGATGGAGAATTTTCCTATGCTTGCAGTATGGCAAAAGCTGCTTGGCCTGTCGCTGTCCAACTCTGTAATGTTACTTCTGTAATATATTGTCTTTATAAAATGTAATAAAGAGCATAATGGCATGGCCCCAGGTTCCTAAGGCTACTGTTACTGCTTGACAGCTTAAGAAGGACCTCCTCTCTCAGACTCATCTAGCCATCTTCAGCCAGAGTTTATTAAGCTCCACTTGCCCCCACTAATCTGCTGGAGGCAATTAAAATGAACATAGGACAAGCTACTGTGGACAAGGGCTGGATGCTGCAGAAATTGCAGAAGGGCAGGTGGCAGAACTATCTCAACTAGAAGCCGCTGGAGCATAAGAAGGGGTGGGAGAAGATCCACCTGCCTGTCAACGTCTCCTCCTCTTGCTCCAGTCCGTTCCTGTCTTGGCCCATCCTTTGTAGCCTTACTCATTTTTCAATGGCTTGTAAGCATTTTCCAGAAGTGTTTTCACTAGGATAAACCTAGCGCCATGCCTGAGATTGAACTGCAGCTCAATGACGTCTCTTCCAAGCCAGCACAAAGGAATGGTTTTGTTGCCTTCCCAGGCTGGGGTGTGACTGCTGTTCCTCATCATGTACTTCATGAGCCTGACCAAGCACTTGTTCAAGGGCTGTTCAGGCACAGGGACCATGCCAAGGCCTTACACATTACCAGCTTGGCTCTTCTGGGCTAAGTGCCCTGTTTCTTGGGCTCTGACCAGTTTCCTGACACTGCTTGGGTTCCCATAAGCAGCGGTGCTGGCCCACCTCAAGGCAGCACAAAGCCTGTGAACAGTGAGGAGCAATTGTACCCCTTGGGATGATGGCTGAAGTCAGCCTTGCCGCATCTTTTGAATGATGCTCTGTGGCGACACAGCCTCTCAAAGCCCATAGCTTTGTGCAGGCAAGTCTCTGCATAGCTCTTGGGTTTGGGGCGGCAAGGAGATTTTATCATTGAAAGCCTGCATCAGTTCTGTCACCTACTTTACAGCACAGCCTTACCAACATTTCTATGGGCAAAAGCAAAGGTTTGCGTGGAGGAAGATGAATGAACAAAGCAAAGGTTGGGGTTGGAGCATGACACCAGCCTCGGCATGAAGAAAATATTTTGCGTGACTCTCGCAGCGTTCGCTGAGCTTGCCGGCATCTTGGAAAGATGCTTTAACAATGACTGTAGATTGCCCTGAGGAATTCAGCATTTATCTGCTACAGCAAGAGCCTGCTTCACTAATCAGACAATTTAATCCCATTTAAAATGTAATATATATTAAAAAAAAGAAAAGAAATTAAAGATTCCCAACGGATTCTCCAACACAGCATTATGTTTTATTGAACATAACATCAAAGTTGGAAGTTACTGAGAATCAAGATAATGTGTTACACTGATTTGTGATCAAAGAAAGAGATATAATTTTAAACATCCATAAGCACAACAGCTGAAACAGCTTTACCTACAAGGTTAGACACAGATGCATACATTAACCACGGGTGTGAACTTAGACGCAGATTTTTAAAAATGTCTCTAAAACTTTTACAACATGCATATCTACTGTTCGAACTGGTGAAAAAGTGACCTGTTTAACAAAGCTTGGGGAAAAGATTCAAAAGGGATTTAAAAACTTTTTCTGCCACAAAATTTATTTAACATACCAGTGCTGCTGTGGACAACACATGCTCCCCTTCTGAAATGTGAGTAGCAGAGATTTCAGTACAGGAATCTGAAAAAATATGTCACATCCTCTTACGTCAACACTAGGAAAGTATTTGGGTAAAATCAGAAAAAAAATTATCTTCTGAAATACAGCAATTACAGGAAAATGCATATATGAATATATGCCATGGCGTGCAATTTTAAAAAAATACTCTTGTAAAAGGTGCAGTTGCCCAGCTGGGCCAGGAGAATGGTTCAACTTGCCACATCATTTCTGCTGGGAGAAAGACCTGAGCGCAGGAGACCTGTCTGCCTTTGTAACTCACTGGGAAGCGTGCGGGTGTTACAGCTCCGTCCTTTGTGGGATCCCAGCACCGTGCCTGCTCCCAGCTCGCCCCGTTGGCCAGTGGGCTGGAGGGGCTATCTGCCTTTTCTAGGGTGTCCAGAGCCCCCAAAAGGCTCTGTCTGCAATTCTGCCACTGACTCCTAGTTCTATGCATCCTTTTTTCCTTTCCCCCAAGTGCATGTAACAGGCATATAAATCAACCAATCTTCATATCTTGGCATTATAAAGGAAAACAGTGGTGCCTTTATAGGTCCATGCTGCAAAACGGTGCAGTGCCACTGCATCTTAAAAACACTGGCATGTTTTGTGGAATGAGGCTGCTCTTAATCAGACCCTTAACACTTATGCTTTCATGTCATTCCGCTAGAACAGGGTTTGCGCTGGAGAGAGGAGAGCAACGTACGGAGTGACCTCTGAATAGGATGATAAAGAAAAATTAGAAACTCTTTTCTTTAGCGTTGTAAATCATTAAAAGATTTTATAAAGCATTAGTACACGTACTGCTGTTAAAGATAATATATATGTATGGGCACAGCACAGGAAGTCTGTAAGTCTGTGCTATGTAAGTGTATATAAAAATGCCAGAAATATGAATCATTTTTAAATAAATAGTCTCAGGGTAAAACCCTGACCTCGCTGACTTCATTGGGTGATTAACATCTGTGGGGCCAGCATTTTACTCCATCTGGATAACTGCAGATAGACTTTACTGATTTAAAAGTATTTAGGATACACTTTTTCTTCTAGCCAGAAAAAAATTTCTAGCCTTTGGGATTTTCAAAAGCTGCCCCTGTCCTCAGTCATTTGTATAGGACGGACTCTGTTTACTCTTATCTAGCAGGCATTGCATTTTCATCTTTTTAAACACTTTAAGAGTTACTTTGTCACTGTTTCAGAATTGCAAAGTAGTTTTTTCAACTTTCCCAGATAAGGCTCTGTTAACCATTAAAGTAAACACAACATGTCCTGTCGAACTAAGTGTAGGCTTATTTATGCCAGTGAGGCGTTTTTGTCTCCATGATGAGACAGAAAAGTTTCGTGTTACCGGAGTGAGAGGGAAACCGGGCAGTGCCCGAGGCAGGGATAGAGCCGCGCGGGCGTGGGGTGGCCGGGGAGGAGGTGTGTGGTCCATCGCAGCCAGGAAAAGCTGCTCGGAGAGACAGCAGTGAGCGCTTGCCCTGTGCGCCTTGCGCTACATCCAAGACATTTAAATGGTACCGCCTAGCAAAACAAAGACATCTATTGTCCCGACCAAGAAACTAAAGGAAATTCCTTGTGAAAATCAAAAAGGTGGGAAAACCTGAGCTATCATTCTGACTGAGGCCAGTAATAAAAGCACCCACGCCTTGCTTGTGCATGCTCCAGCACTGTTACAGCCATGGGCATCTGCAGAACTGCCTCTGCCTGCAGGTGTGTCTTTCTTTCCCTTCATTTTGAGACGACGCAAAAGGCTGGATGGGCTGAGCAAGGAACAAAGCTCCCCACGACAGGGAGAGCTGTGCAGAAGGAGGGCTCGGTAAGAAACAGGGCACCTCCTGTGCTGCCCAGACAGGAGTCACCAACGGCTCCAGCACCAGTTCCCGCTTCTAGCAGTGGGTGCAATGCATCTCCTTGCAGAATCAGGTTTAACCCCGTTCGTTTGATTAAACCTCCTGCTTCCTCAGGGAAGCCTGCCTGCAAAAAACCAAATGAAATGGGGAGGGAGAAAAGGCTGGGGACAGAGAGATCTGGCTTAGCGGTTGGGCACACCTTGGTTCACACAAGCACTAGGGCAAGGACTGGTGCAAGCACAGGTGTGCCACCTAACCAGCTGCCAGGGTTCATGTGTTTCTCCTCCTTCTCTGCCACTTCACAGTCAGGCACCAGGCCCCTGCTGGCCTGCTGTCACCATCAGCTCACCTGCAGCAGCGGCAGCGGCCCTGCTGGAGCCGGGCCCTTCCAACAGGGAGGGGGTGTGCAGCGTGTGTATATGTAATGTGCGTATGTGCAGTGTGCATATGTGCTGTGCACATGTGCAGCGTGCGTACACGCAGTGTGCATGTGCATGTGCACGTGCAGCCCGTGTCTGCAGTGTGCTCTGCTGCCAGCCTGCCCACCAGCTTCTCCTCATCCGCTCTCCCTCCTGCAGCTAGGTAAAACGAGGCCAGGCAGGAGTGGGAATGAAGCAGCATGGCCCCTTCCCAAGCCACTACAGCAGCAGGTCGTCTTAGAGACAATACAGGACCATTTCTCCTCCTAGCCTGGGCTGAAGTAAAGCATCATAGTCTGACTTCAGCCTAATAATTACTATTTTAGCTCTTCAGTGTGTGATAGAAGGGCAAAATATGGAGCCTTCCTTTTGTGAACACTTTCATTAGTTCAGCTGGGTTTTCCTTTGTTCTGCAGTCAGTTCAGCAACAGCTGGCAGTTCAGACTTGCTAGCACAGTACTCCTTGCAAGAACAACATGTGTTGAGGCAATCACTGTGTCTGTATTCAGCATGCTTATTCGGCTTTGTTTTAATAAATCCAGTAATAGGCTTTCAGAAGCAATGAAGAGAAAAGAATAATTTGAAAACAAAGCTGTCAGAAAGAATACAATGCACACGCAGTAGAGAAGAGTGTGATTTTGGAGGTCTGTGCAGCTGTTTTATTTCTTTAGAGGATTTTAATCAACCTGATTACACAGAGAAGCAAAGGGATTTTTAAAACAGTGTGGTGATAATCAGCCAGAAGAGAAAACAAAGGGGTGTTTTCCCTCTCTTGTGTGTGTGCCTCAGTTTTATTTTCTCCCTTCATGTGATTTTACAAATAAAAGTGCCATATTAGCTCATTTTAATTAAAAAGCTATCCATGCTGGGCTTTTGCTAGAGAAGCAATTTCAGTCTTTTCCCACTATATCATTTAATCAAAGATATCCTAAATGCTTTCAAGATTGCCATGGCTGCACCAATCCATTTGCCATCAGTGTAATGGCTTTCCCAGTGGACTGGAAAAAACCCTGTAATTGGACATGAGCCCATCCTTTCAAGTGGGATTAGCAGCTCTGCTGCAGTCTTCCCCTAAATTTCAGGGTCTGATGTTCTTGTCTTGCTCCTCCTGTACTTACTGTCACTGCTGCAAAGCAACTCTCCTGTGCCATTTTTTGAGTTGGGCTATACAGACACAGCAAAGGGAAGGAGTGTGGAGCTGCACTGCTGTGAAAGGCCACCTCTCCACGTCACCAGGAGCAACTGGTGACTGGTTAAACCTGGGGGTGACCCTACACCATTCCTTAAAAAAGAAAAGTGTGTGCACATGTGTGAGGTGGGAATTTGCCACTTGTCACTTCTAAAGGCTTTTAGATGCATTTGTCCAACATCCTGCTCCTACCTACACCCTCTCCCTGATGGCAAGCATATGAGGGCCCAAAAGCAAAGCACCAGAAGCATTTTCCCTGCCTCAGCAGCCACCTTCTGCATATCCCACCCGGAGATCTGAGGCTTGGCTCCTCTCCTATCCTCCAGCCCTGCATTGTGCATTACCCCGCCAGCGCTGCCGGCTTGCACAGCACCTCCTGCAGACCACCCGCAAGCAGGACCTTTCACCACGGTGCAAACACAAGGTGACCTCCGCGTGGTGCACCAGAGGAGTAAACAGCCTTCAGGCATACTCCGGCTAGCAAAGGATCACAGAAACCTTGAGAGACGTGGGACTTCATGTGCTGCCTTGGGCTGCCCAGGTCCAGCCTTGCTCTCTGCCTGCTTTTATAGGTGTAGGAGCATTGACAATAAACACAGAGAAATTGGTGCCTTCTGTCTGGAATCCAGAGCTATCCCTGTACATACCATTTTTGCTCTGCTCTGTGTTAAGTGGAGAGCTCTAGTTCGAAGTTTAGCATCGTCTTTTCTGCCAATGGTAACGGTTCCCTAATTTATTTCCTGCTCTCCTATGTTACCCTGTGTTCAGTGAGAAGTGAGGAGGTTTGTTCTCATCAGGACTCATCTCTCTCTTACCTGCTTTCCAAGTCTGAGCACTTGTGCTCTTCACCGCAAATGGTCTCTTCTAGAAGGTGTAAATGGTCCAGCTCTGATGGGAAGTTGAACATTCATTTTAAAAGATTTCAAATTACTTTAAGTGTATCTATTAAAAAAAAATACTAGGGGGAATTGGAGAGAAAAGTGGCATTTGCTAATGGATCTAATTGGATGCCAGTCTAAAACCTGTTCCTTTGTTCAACTACAAAGTATGGACTTAATGGAGGAATTAATGTGGAAAATTCTGTGGCCTGCCTTATTCAGATGCTCAGACTTGATATTCATAATGGTCCCTTGTGGCCTTAAAATCAATGAGCCAAAGAATAATTCCTATTGTGCCTTTTCTTATCCTTTGGGGAATCATTTTGTTTATGAAATTCTATGCCTCTGAAAAATCAGTTTTTCCTTTTTCTGCAGAGAATAACATTTCTGCCAAAATAACATGGAGCCAGGTATTTTTAGAAAATCTGGTGCTTTTTTTTAGCCCTCCCCCAGCGTCAGAACTTTTCAGAGCCCAACTTTTAGTGAACTGGTGTTTGCAATGATGTTATTCAAGCGTTTACATTGCCAAAAGCACGGGGAGTCCCAAAGGAGGATGCTTAACTTGGGTAGAGGCAGACCTACATCAGCATGGAGACCACAGGCATACTGTTCATCTTCTGCCAACCCCTGTACCACAGCCAGGTCACTGGCAGCAGATATGGCAGCACCAAAGCACCTAACTACTAACCAGCTGGCAGGTCAGGGGGAGTGCACGAAGGATGCTTTAGCTGAAGAGCAATGGATTCACACATGAAGATATGGGCTTACAAAATGGCTGGGTTTGACGCCTGCTGTGGAAGACACTCATTTTAAGGCATCTCCAGATCAGTTTGTTGGAATAGCGCTGTATCAGGCAACAGGTCAGGATACAAAGACAGATCAGGTGGAACTGAAGGTGACAGGTCTCTGTCCGGGTCCTTCTCTTGGGGTGATTGTGTGAAATATCCTTGGTGTGAAGAGTACAGTGGGATAGGCCCCAAATGAAAGAAGGGAAGCATTGAATGTCTCCTCATCAAAGTCAAATTTCCCAGGAGTTCAGAGGGCACCTGAAGAGTCCCCGAAACTTGCTTGGTTCTGCTTGTGCAGAGGGTGGATATCACCAACAAATACAACTATACAGGAGGAACATTTAGTCCTGAAAATAGTTGGGTTTGATATATGTGATTTTAAAAATAATTTTCAGATCATTCTGGCAGGAATTAACTAACTATGATTGTGTAGTACAGGAACGGGAAGAGCCCTGCTCTCCATGTCAAGATGACACACAAGCAGTACGATTTTAAGTGTGGTACAACAGAGATGTGAATCTCTGATAGGGCTCATGAATGTTTAAAAGCAAGGGTTTAAAAGCTATTCTTGCAAGCTGGGCTAGAGGAGAGAGGGTTAAGAAAGCAGGTTCTGGGTGGGATTTGGGTCAAAATATGGAGCAAGAATACAGGAAGATCTAAAATGAAAGCCTTTTCATTTGCCAGGCAAAGCTTCCAGGCCTTGACTGAAGTGGTTAGACAGTCATTAACCAGGAGGGCATCAGTCATCACCACATGAAATGAGAAGCAAAAAGGTGACTCTCAAGCTGATGTGGGAAGAGGCTGCAAAAGCTGAAAAAACACGCATGGTGTAGGAAATCAAGATGATAACAGTCATATCATCCCAGAAGAGTATTTCATAGGGGCAATAGACAGCAGTGCAAGAGATGATGTATGAATGGACAGCTTCAAAGCGATGTACTATTTTGCCATTTCAAGTTGGGATACAACTGGAGACCTGCTGCCTCAGGTGCCTACCGTGGAAAGAGCAGTATGCCTGATGGCAGGGGCTAAAGGAGGAGCCAGGCAGGCTCTGGGCGTTAATACAGCAAGCAAGTAGCAGACGTATGTGTGTAACTAGGTGTGTGCTTTGTTTTAGTGGAAAATGAAGTGAAAGTGGAACTCTTCCCTTATGCATCACTGCAAAAAGTTAAAAAGAAAAAGAGATTAAATATTTCCCATCAAAGGCAAGAGGAGATAATTTTGGCAAGATAGCTGATATCAATTCTTCTCTTAGCTTTACAGTGACAACCTCAGGCTGGAAAGTCACTCGAAAATAAGGCAGGAGTTCAGGCAGCACCTCCTTTGATAGTCACTGTTTTCTCTTCCTGCCATTTTCACACCTGATGTATTTCATGAGAAAATGTCACAAATTTCTTGTAGCAAAGACAGTGAATGTGTTGAACCCTCTATGAGCTACAGCGTAGTTCACACGAAATATGAAGATTAATGCCTGGCAGCAAACTAGAATCTTTAAAGAAAAGATCAAGAATACATTTTATCTTCTCCTAGGGCTTTTATATTTACATGTTGGAAACATTGTCACCTTTCATTGTGAAGACAAATGGGAATATAACCCTTATTGTTTTCCAAAATTTTGTTTGCGCCAAGGTTCTCCTAGGAAGGTCTTAGGGAGCAAGGATTTGAAGGACACGGTGCTTTGTCCCCTGAGTGTGTGCTCAGCCATGGATTTGTTAATTATTTTTTTTTTCCAGAGCTGTCTTTCATCTTTCCAAAAAATTATGTCTCACACTTGACAGAAGTGGTAGCACTCCCAATCATCTGAATCCAATTCCGGGCAGCTTAATTAATAAAGTGCTTATCTTAATGCCCCATGGGGAAAAAAACAAAAGTTTTCCAAGTGAAAATAGATATAATGTGCTGGCAGAATGTTAAAATACAATCGGTAATTAATGTGCATTGTGAGATAAAAAATAGAGAGCAAGAGTCAGAGTTTGGGAAAGGATTTGAGATGCACAGTAACAAAACAGAACAATGAATTTTCTCTCTCTCTTATAAGATGAATTTTCTATGAGCTGTTGTCTTTGAGGATTTGAAATCTTCCATGGAGGGTGGACATCTGGAAATTATCCCTTTCCACCTGGGTGCTGCTTCCAAGTCTTGAAAGATTTAGAAGCATTTGGCTAGTTCCCTTGTGTAAATGGCTCCAGTGAGTTCTTCCTTAGAGTTTTTTTCCTACCAACGGGGTAAGTTTAACTAATTTATTGTAATATGAGAAAGCATAGAGATACCAGAAAAGCAGCTGGAGTTTAAATTAGAGAGGTATGTGAAGGACAACAAGAGGGCTTCTATAACAGAATTGCAAAAGGAAAACTAAAGAAACTGGGAGCCTGCTGTTAAGTACAGCTAGAGATCAAGGGACAAAGGACATGAAAAAGGTCGAGGTAGTAGGTCCTTTTTGCCTTTTTTGCTACTGAAGGCTGCCTTCAGACCTCTCATGCCCTTGAACCTGGTTGCAGAGTCTAGGGGAGTGCAGCAATACCCAGAGGAGAGAAAGACAGAGTAAAGGAGCACTCAAGCAAGTTGGACATGTACAAGCCAGATGGACCAGATGGGATGTCTCTAGGAGCACCAGGGGAGCAGGCCAATATCATCATGTGGCTGCTCTATAGCAGCTTTGGAAAGGCATGACAAAGTTTATAAAGCAAGTCCTCTTGGAGGTCCTGTCCAGGTGCTTGTATACCATAAAGGTGATTGGAAACAGTCAGCATGGAGTTACCAACAGCATATTGTGCCTGATGAAACTGATTGCCTTCTGTGATGAGATAGATGACTCTCAATGAGAAGAGAGTAGTAGATGTTGTATATTTTGACTTTAGCAAAGACTTTGGTGTGGCTTCCCATAGTATACTCATAGCCAAATTGGTGAGATATGGTTTGGCTAGGTGGACAATAGGCAATAGGGTGAATGGAAAATTATCTGGACTACCAGTCTTAAAGGATTGTAATCAATAATAAAATGTACCTCTAGTTGGTGGTCACTAGTGGTGGTCTTCAGGTACTGATACTTGGGACAGTACTGTTTAATGTCTTTTTTAATTACCTGGACGATGGGATCATGTGCACTCTCAGAAAGTTGACAGTTGACACCAAGTTGGGTTCAAGGAGATCTTGCTAGGCTGGAGCAATGCATTGATAGGACCCTCATGAAGTTCAACAAAGGGAAGTGCAAAGTCCTGCACCTGGGAAAGGAGAATCCCTGCAACAGTATGGGTCAGGGACTGAGTGGTTAGCAGGTGACCTTGCAGAAAAGGAGCTAGGGATCTTGGTTATACAAGTTGAATATCAGTGAGCAGTGTGTCCTTGTGGCAAAAGTGGCTAATCATATCCTGCACTGTTTTAGCAAAAACATAGCCAGCAGGTCCAGGGAAGTGACTATTCCCCTTTAGTTGGCACTTGGGAGGCTGCATTGAAAGTTCTGCATCCAATTTTGCGCTCCCCACTACAAGAAAGATAGATACAGAATTTCTGGAGCAAGTCCAACTCCAGTCACCAAGATGGTCGTGTAGCTAGAACACATGACATAAAGGAAAGACTGTGGGAATTGTTTTTTTTTTCAGCCTGGAGAAAACAAGGTGGAGGGGAGATCTTATTGCTGTCCACAACTATCTAATGAGAGGGTGTAGAGAAGACAGAGCCAAACTCTGCTCAGAGGGGCGCAGTGACAAGAGGCAACAGACAGAAATAACTATAAGGAAAATTGTAAATATATAGTAGGAAAAAAATTCTTCACTGTGAGGAAGATCAAACATTGGCACAAATGCCCAGGGAGGTTGTGGAGTCTCCATCCTAGGAAATACTCAAATCTCGACTGGAGACAACCCAGGCAACCTGCTTTAGCTGGTCCTGCTTTGTGTGGGAAGTGGACTGGAGACTGCCAGAGGTCTCTTCCAACCTGAATTACTCTGTGATTCTCTGACAGTGGTAGTCCTATAACAGGAACACTATGTGAAACTAGAAGATGGTGGATTAGAGACCACCATCAGAGCAACAGTTTTGGTTAGTCAATTTAGGTATGGGGTTGCTGACAACTTTTTAGTTGCAAGAGTACTTTGCGATTTGTCTGATGAGGCAAGCCAGTCTTGCAAGAGGTAGGAGAAGGAACTGATGTAGGGGCCAAACACAGTGACTGTAATGCTGTTAAGAGCCTTATGCAGAATCCTGAAGAGTAACATGCTTGTGAATGTTGTGCACATACAATTATGAGTGAGCAGTCTGAGCACACTTCGTTAGAGAGATCAGCATTTCATGGTTGATAACTGTTTCCAGACTGAGCTGGACCAAAATGCCATATAAAATGCTCCAGAGCTTGGAAAGAAGTTCAGCTCTAGACCTAACCAATATCTTTGAGAAAGGGCAGGTGGTGCTTTCAGCTATGCCCTTGTATGAATAGTCTTTCCTGAAAAACAACAAGGTGAACAACCTTAAAAGATGGTTTATTTAGTGAAGTTAATCTTTGGAGTTGTCAGTCGAAGTACGATGAGTTTTAAACTGACTCTGAATAAATAGTTTGTGTGGCTGTTTATTGTGAGCTGACTGTAGTCAGTGGCTTGCTTACCATAGCTTTATCTCAGACATTTGGCTATCCAGTATGACACCCAGTCTGTGCTCAGTGACCTGAATGTATTGTGCTTATCCTCTTCTTTGGTAGGAGGCTCTAATTAGTACTGCATTTCTCCACAAAATGCATTTTCTTTAATTGCAGAATAAAATTAGTTAATTCTGGGAACTCATTTTCATGATCACAAATAATATCTCAACATATTCATAGTTATTATCTAGAAAATGGCTGCCAGCATCATGTTATAGGCTAGTTTTTTAAGTAAACATATTTGTTGCAACTTGCAAAATTATTTTTTGAGGGAGGGCACTAATGCACTCTGGCCATTATTACATACCTAATTGCAAAGGACATCATAGCTACCCGACTTCAGGATTTTTGTTAATAAAATTGTTATTCTCAAAATTCTCAAAGGGCTGTGTCAAATGGCATCCTAGAATGCTTCTCCACAAATTCATTTGTATCAGCAAGCTCACAATACTGTTTCTGTCTGTGCTGACATATATTGATCGTAAGTTCTCACGACAGAGATAATGGCTTTGCTAATGGCACAGTAAGTATCACAGTTTACATCAGCTGTAAATCATCGAGCACCTCAAGAGCATACAATCTACCATGAATGAGCTGCGTTATAAATTGTGACCCTGTTACATTTGTGCCAGTCCAGCAAACCTATATCACTTATCTCTCTCCAGCCCCCACATTTCAAAGAAGTGCTACAGAAAAAAAAAAAAAAACCAAAAAACAACAGATAACTCTAGTAATTTATTTCCAGACATGTAAAAACACACCTATGAAAGATCAGCTAGTAAAGTCCTTCTTGGGGTTGTTGGTAAAATTGCCACAAACTTAAAAAAAAGAGAGACAGCAAATTCATTTATCTACACCCTGGCTTTCAAATACACCTGTGGCCTCATCATTTAGGAGGAAACACATGAAGCCCAGAGAAAGCCACACGCATGGACAATGCATTAAGCTGGACTTTTTGTCCTTCATCACAAGCAGGTGGGATTGTCTTCAGAAGTGGTGTGGCACTTTCCCAGCCTACTGTGGAGCAGATCTTCATGGTCAGCCAAGGAGCATATTTAAATGATGTTCTCTCTGCTCTCTGCCAGAAAGATGAGCCTTTCTGGCCAGGGCAGAGTCACCTGCTGCTGCAGGGGACACAAATGCAGTATCAGTTTTACATAACTGCTTTTAAAAATTTAAGCTGTCATGCTCCAAGAAACAAGGACTTGACTGAATCTAGGGAGTAACCCTTGGCCAGTTTTCCACTAATCTCTGTCCTGACTGCCTTGCATTTTATCTGTGTCTGGCATTGATAAACACAGTGGTTGTAAAAGCCTTCAGTAAAAGGAAAATATTGAGGTAGGGAAGCAAATTAACAAAGAGTTTAGCCTCAGGCTGTTCTCTGCTAAATGCTTTCCTGGCATTCTTTCTGCTGGGGCAGTGCTACTTTGGGACTCAGAACTGCCTCTGTGCTGTGCTCTGCCATGTGGGCTTTTAAATTAGTAGGTGTCTGGTCAGATTCTCCATTTGTCTTTCCCATGAGCACTAGTAGTTGTGAACAGCGCACTTGTCAGGGTTTCTCTTTAGACTTTACAAAGCTGTGCCTGAACTGTTTAGTACTTAGCCTATATTGCATCCAAGAAGTCACATTGGGATCTTGTACGTTTTAGCTCGGGGGAAAAAAGATCAGTCTGCTGGGTGACTTATCAGCGTTGCAAAAACGAATCACTGTCTTTTGTGGGCTTATGTAGGGTCTTGGTGGAATTAGCAATGCAAGCCTAGTTCAAACGTTTTGCTGATCAGAAGCCGTAGTAGAACCAAGCGTGACTGCATGAGACACAAACCCATTTGACATGAATAACAAGAAGGGAGTCTACAGAATAGGCAGTTGCAGTACTGTCTTTTACTGTAGCTTCAATTGCAAGCTGGTTCCATGGAGAGTATTTTTAAATATTGTGATATCATTCTTAGGCAAGGAAAACCCAACAGATCACCCCACCCGTGCTGCAGAAAGGTCTTCAGCTAATTGTAGAGGATACTCATTTTAATTAGCAGGCAATATTATTCATACTGCTAATGCTAACCTTGATATGAACTGAACTAAGATATTTTTGTAGAATAGGTATTTACAAACAGAAATTATATCTCTTGATCATTGCAAATTTCTCATATTATTAAGAAATATTTCTAATAGACTTTGTGTCTGTTAGCATAGACTGTGCATATGAAAAATTTGCACATAACATAGATATAAATTAAATTGTTGAATTGTGAAACAATTGGCTAATTCTGTACAATAATGTCCTTTGCTGAGGCCCAGGAAAGCCATGAGAACCCCTGTGCTATACCAAGTTACCCTGATTTCCACAAAGTCATCCTAAGATCCTTTGCTATTCTGACCAGAAAGGTGAAGGCCAGAGTATGGACTTTTCTTATTTCAGGCAATGCAGAAAGTTGACTAAAAATACTATTCTGAAGACAATGGTAAGCAGAAACCCAATTAACCTCCCTTCACACTGGACCTATGCAGTCATTTGTTTGGGGTTAAAGACATTTCGTAATTTTTTTTACTTAAACATTCCCTATGTAAAACCTGCTGTTGAGCACAGGTTTCTTGGAAACAGAACAATTACTAGCTAGAATGCCTTCAAATTCACAACTCATTCTTCTGTGCATGAAAGCGGGTGATAAAGAAGTATGTCATGACAGAGTTGTCTGCCCTGCTCTGTATGTTCCATTTTAGAATAATAACTCATTTTCTTCGTAAGTGAATAATATATGATCTTTAATATTTTAATAGTCCCTCAAACTGTAAAATAAAGTACACTTTGAAATGTTTTACTCTTAAATAATACTATAATTAGTACATGTTTCATTACAAAGTTTCTCAAGAGCTTTCCTATTCCTTTTCCTAAGGAGTACTCAATCAAATCAAGCTATTCTGGGGCTGGAACATGAGAACTGCTGTATGATAAGATTATGATGCAGTGTGCTTGCAGTGGAATGGGAGCATCCTAGCTCCACAGAAAGCCATAGATAATTAAGTAGAACTGGTCTCTTCACAAAATGTTTTTCATCTATGAAACGTTATATGGATTTTTTTTTTTTCTTCTAAAAGGCTGAGCATTTGGAAAGAACTAAAGCATTTTTTCAGCAAGATTGTTTTAGGTAAAGGCCATATTTCAATAAAACATTTTCACAAAGAAAATACAAAAAGTTTTTGTAATAATTACCACCTCTTTTTATTTTATCTTCAAAGTCACACATTTTACTTTGGGCCTTTACCCACAGACTTCTATGATAAATAATAGATGCTGTACTATTTGTTAAATGTTATTTTTCTGTTCTTTCTTTCTATTTCAACAAATCCTGCCCTTTTCTCACATTGGTTAGAGATGGTTGGCATCTAAATGCCTGGTTGGCATCTAAAAATATTTCTCAACGTAAAAAAAAAATTATCTTCCCTTTCTTTTACTCACTTGTTCTTGACTAAAGTTTACAGGTACATTTCAGCTGAAAAGAAATTAATACCAGGATTGGGACTCCCTTGATATCACTGCAAAGAGCTGTGGGTGGGAGGAGGGAAGAAGAGAAAGAGATGATTGCCTCTCTATAAATAGAATATTTTCTGCACATCACTGATCCTGCGCAGATGTCTGTCAATGACAGAGATGCTGCTTCAGAAATTACTTAAACAGCTGCATTCCAGGCAGAGAGGAGACAATTAACAAATGGATTTGAGTTGCAGAAACATTTAGTTTGGTGACAGATGTTTGGATACAATCTTACTTATTATTTATGGAATAAATGCTCTTAATCTGATTCCCTTTTATTATTTGTTGGAAGAACATAAGTCATTATTTTCTAGGTGAAATTGTTTATATCACAATTTAAGAGTCACTAATTTATTATTTTACTAGGAGAAAGTAGATGCTTTTGAAGTACTATTTGAGTCACCACAGACCTTGTCTCTGGGCAAAGGACAAGCACGATGTTTGATGAGGGAATATACAAAATCTGAAACACGGGGGCTCCTTTCCATGAAGAGGACAGACCTTTCCAGGGAGCGCTTCTCTAGGAGTGTGTTGGTCCACCCCTTCCAAATGTCCTGTATGGGGATGTATACTCAGTTTTTCAAGTTTCCAAACCCAAAGTAAATTTCTTTCTGGAAGTCACTGGTAAATTAACAAGTCCTAAATTGTTATATAAGCACTTTTGCCTAGAAAATAATTCCTTACATAATAATAAACTACTGGATTTCCCAGAGGAACATGGGACAAATTCAATATCCAGGATTATGCACAAAATAATACAAGGTAACCTACTGGTGCCTCCAAGTCGTAAAATCTATGCATCCTTAACAATTCACTGGCTGACTTTCAGACTCTGATAATCAATGCCACCATTTATTTACTGTTTCAATCAAATTGTTCAGAAATACCCCAGATAAGGATTTACGACACTTGGTAGTTCCCCCTCATTCTACCAGTGACTGAAACTGGTCCTGAAGAACTCCTAAAGGGACTGGGATTGTGCTACTTATTTTTGCATTATTGCCTGAAACCTTTTCCCTTTTTTGATTTGCTTTGCCTAATAATCTATACGTGTGTTCCAGATCAGCTGGCATTAACACGGCGGGGTGAAGGAGACAAGGCACAGGGAACTGGAAAGATGTTTCAGAGAGTATGGGGAACGAGGCAAGAGCAATGGAAAGGAACCCAGCTGCTGTGATTTGAGGCGTGTGATTCATGTTAGCATGGAGCAAAATACATGCAGGGAGCTAATGGAGCTGGTGTACTCTCTCAGAGGAGTTAGTTTAAGCACGTTGGATATTTTAACTACCTTTTTTAAAGCCTGAAATCATTTGGTTCTAATTTCTGAGCAGGGACTTGCAGCCCACACAGCAGCAGGTCTTGATAATTATTAATTATATGTTTTTCCTCTGTTCTGTGTGACCTTGTCTGTAAAAGCTCTGTGGTAAAGCTAGAATAGTAAGAGGTTTATGGGCCCTGGCATGCCACCTAGCTGGAAAAGAGGAAAAGATTTAAAGAACAACTGGATAATCCAAAGTATAACCTTGAATTTGCACCCTTTCAGAAGGCACTGACATCTGGAGCGCACTTGTCCAATGCACACAACAAATGAAAGAGCAAGTAGGTGATTTTCTGGTTTAGCTACAATTAAAATTCACACACAGTCCCTTCTGGCAGTCTGATCTAAAATGGCAGCAGTCTGCAAAGGCAGACAGCAAACTGCCCATGCAGGGAATTCTAGCTTGAAAATCTGCATTAGCTTTATCCTAGCAGAGCTCCAAGCATTAGAGTGTATTACAAAAAGGAAAGACTCAGGTACCATGCGGAATCCAAATTAAATCTGAAGAGGAGAAGCTTTGCTATGAACTTTTTGTGTCTATTTCATCCGCATTACTTTGTAAGGAGCTGCACTACTCTCCTAGTACAAGATTACAGTGTTCCTCTCCGAATGTGCATGTTAATCTAAAAATCCAGCCTTCTGTAAATGTGAACAGTTAGATTGTTTTTATGTTGTTCTTACTTAGAGAAATGCTGCCATCTGATCTTTCTCCAGTTGCCCAACTCCCACAGAAATAATTTTTTTCCCATTAGAAATAATGAAACAACCTGACTTGCAACAGGAGAAAAATGTCCTGGAAACCCTGAAAGCAGCCTGTTTGCCCACAGTTACAAATAAAAAGTATCAGTGGACCTGGATTTCAAAATGCTGGAGAGATACATATTACTTTTGACTTCTCTGAAAAATCAATTGGCCTTCAAGCCTTGATACACACACAGAAGAAAACATATTTCCCTATTAACTGTGTTTTGATTTCCTTCCACGGGTTTGGAATATAACGTCATTCTCTGCAAGGCAGCTCGTACAGTAAGTGAATTATTGCCGTGTTGTTGGGAAGAGGGCCTGAAGAGGCTCATGCACTATAAAGCCAGTGTCCTCCCACACTTTACTTTTAACGTTATCGCACAACACAAGCACAGAATAGCTCAAATTAAGTTAGAAATCTCAAACATTTTTTCTCCTGCCCTTGTGACTAACAATGTAATATGTTTCTCAGCTCTTTAAATTGCAGAAAGTGGTCTCACTAGAGTAGCAACCTTCTGTGATAAAGATTTATATACAATTATGACTAGGAAGAGAGGAAAAAGCAAAGCAATTTCATGAAAGCATAGATGTCTGCTGCAAAAGGTAGATATTGGCTGGGAAAGTTCGGACAAGAATATGACACCCTTTCTCATCTGAATAATATTTTAAACACAAGTGGTGCCCCTGAATTCACTGCTTGCAGTGTGATGAGTGCTGCAAAGAGGTCACAGCCAGCTCTCAGAGCTGCTTGGAAAATGGAAGAAATTATGAGTTCTGCTGCCACCTTGCTTTGTCTTTGTCCTCTCCAGATTTGTTTCATCTATCACTTCTGCCTTTTCTCTAAATCCATAGCTGTGTTCTTTCTGAGATGAAGAACTGCCTTTTTACCTGACTGGGGTCTCTAACTGCCAATGTATGTGGGAGCAACATATATGTATAAGAAGACAACAGTGGCTCAGCTCCTCCTGGTGAGGACTAGAAGCTGAAAACTGGTTAGCAGAATCCTTGACACTCAGATTAAGTGCTGCCAAAACCAGCTGTCTGGGTAAGACTTGAAATAGATTGCACCTGGGCCATTAATTTTATTTCACAAATCAAGTAGCTAGCTAATGTGAGAAAGTAAAGGTTGGGTAAAAATGTTCTGGGAATAGAGGAGACCTTTACCGTGCCCACCCGCTGTCAGTCAGCTGTGAGGCGTCAACACCAGATACAGCTCCTGCAGCTTATGAGCACATCGAGGGCAAAAGCAGAAGCACAGGAGGAAAATCTGACACCAAGGAAAAGCAACAGAGTCTTGACACTAACTTTAGTGTCAGCCACGGTTTGGCCTCAGTCCTCAGAAGAGCAACAGTTATTAGTGGAGTCTGTATGGATAGACTTTCTCAAGGAGAGCCTTTTTCCAGGTGGAAAAACTCTGTCCACAACACAAAATTGGGTCTGAGTGTGCATATTTCTGGGTCAGTTCCTGGGAAGCTGCAGAGATGAGGTTGCTTTCCCCTTTATAGTGCTTTAGAGGAACACAGACCACCTGCAGCATCAGGGCTCTCTTCCACTGCTTTATTCTTGGTCCCCAGCCATCACGCCTTTCCTTAACAGTTACTCATAAGACTCCAGTGATTCACGTTCTCTTGTCTCTCTCTCAATTTAGTTAGATTATCATTTAGAAGCCTGACTGCAACTTAGGCAAAAAAATTATAATTAATGCACCATTACTTTATTTGTAATCCCTGCACCCAATGTTACATTTCCAATTAAATATTGCAATAAAATACATAAGTGCTAGAAATGTTAGCACAGGGCTACGCAAACAAAGCAGCTGGCACAAAGGAAGATTTATCCTGCTACAGTCTGTTATCATAGGGATTTTGCTCGATTAAATTGAGCATGCAGTGAGAGCTCTGTCCACATCGATGAAAGAAAATTCCTCGGCAAAGGGAAAACACCAAGGAAAGAATGCAACATACAACAACCTCCTTACACAGTGTGCACTTCTGACTGTAGTCACCTGGACTCAGACAGATTTTGAACAGTGTGCCCCAGGTTATGATGTTTCTGTTTTATGTCAGGGAGATTACTGATGCTTTTAATCTTGTGGTTTTTACAGCAGTATTGCACAGAATCACATACCTGTCACCTGACAGTATAAGAACACATAAAGTTAATGATGATAAGATCTTTTCTTAATATTCTTTTCAGGTCCTGAAGCCTTAGTGATTTTTTTTTTTACTAAAATTAATATATTTCTTATATTGTAGTGCTAGAGTGCCTATAACTACAGCCGTCCATATTAGTCATCTGTGGCAGAGGAAGAAGGGCTATTCAGCTTTAATGTGTGATTCAGCCATGAGAACTTGGGTGTCTGTTAACCACGTTGATGGCAACGAAAATCTACTTTTAAAATAAACTATTTACATCAGTGAAGAAGGATGGCAGTGTAGTGAGAGCATATTGTCTGGGACAACCAGACCCTAATAGCTGTAGCCTTCCTACAGTATTATGAGCAAGACAGCGAATCACTCAGTGCCTCTGTTTCTCAGCTGTATAATAAAGATGATAATTCTTTGCCTAACTATTCCTTTTTTCTTGTCTCTTCAAGGCATAGTCTGCACGGTGTAGGACCATCTTACAGTGTATTATTTTTATAGTATTAGTATGTTCAAACACCAAATGTAAGCTAAAGCTTCTGGTTTTTTTGCTATTACTATAATAAAATAAACCCTATTTTTGATTTAGCAGGGACTTCAACACAGAATATAGCTGCTAAGCGAGACATCTGTTTAGAGTTACTTTTGGATTAATATACATCAGGTTCTAAATAATTCCAACATTCAAATGAACCGTGATGGCATTTTGCTCATGAAGGGTAAAATGTTCAAGATTTACCCTTCTAAGGTTGCTCGCCTGGTTAGAGCCTTTTAGCACATGGTCTCTGCTGCATTAATTTTGGCTTTGCAAAGTGTGGAGAGCGTTGGCTTTTCTTTGCCAAAAAGAGAAATTCCATTTCTAAGCACAGAAAGAAAATGTAATGTCCAAAGCTATTGCTTTGAATTGCGTGGCATCACTTAGTCTCACTCATGTTTTGCACCATTTGCCACCCTGCTGGAACTGGGATTGTGGAGGGAATTCTCCTCTGTTAGTGGATTACAGGGGGACACACTGGGTGAAAGGTAGCTGGTTTGCAGTGTTAAAGCATCCAAAGAAGTGAGGCAGAAAGTGGAAATGCATAAAAGTGTAAATTGAGGGGAATTGAGAGCGAGCAGCAGTGCAGCCTGTCCCACTGCAGGGCCGTGGCCGCAGCAGGGGGTAAGTGGTGAGAGGCATCAGCTGGAAGATGCAGGGAGGTGCAGTGGCCCCAAGTGGGATTCTGCCACCACCCCAGCATGAGGGGCTGTGCAGGACAAGATGCTTATGAAAATGATTTGACCTGCTTACGTTACACAGGTAACATGTTTTGGAAGTGTCACGTTGCCTGCAATCTTCCAGAGCCTTTCAGACGTCTTCACAACCAGCTCTGCTGTTTGTTTCCCCTGACTGCTTTTCTTCCACGCCTTCCTCTCCATTGCTCAGTCAGATACTCCATCAGGGATTTGTGCCGCAGGAGAAGGTAGCCTGATTGTATTGTCTGCTGGCTTATCGTATTAAACCCCTCCATGCTCTCACCTTCTCTGGGTCAGGCAGGCTCATGGCACATCTTGCTGAAAGCAGTGGAGGGGATGGGAGAGGCTTTTACATTCGGAGGGGTCCTAGAGACATATGTGGACACAGGCAGGGCCTCTGCGGTTCTTTCAGCAGGACAGAGGGGTGGGCAGGATGGATATTCAGTTCCCAGCTTTAGTAAATTATCTTTTCTCAAGCCAGTAATGTTTTTTAGCTTTGTAGATCTTTTTACTTTGGCCTGGCTGTTTGTGTATTAACTTGGAAGATTCAACAAATTCCAGTCCATGCTTGTAAGGTTTGAATCCCCATGCTCTGCTGCACCTTAACCTTTTTTCTTGCAGCTAATAAAGGAAGACCTTTCTGTTCTCCACAGGAGCACAAGCATATTATTTTTAGGCAACATATTGCTTCTTTTCCTTTCCTCCTGCAGCTGTTTTTTAAAAGACAAGATGCCTTTGCAGCATGCCACAGGGAGGCATATTTTCTTTCTAGATGCAGTTTTAACCTACATGATCCAAGCAACAAATGCCATGTTTTGTATAGTCATGGGGAAGCGGCTGTAGTGAATGATCAATTCCAAGAATCGAACCATTGCTCCCATTTGCAAATTATCAATAAAAGGCCTGGGTTTTAATGATTTGTTACTCATTCCAGAATAATTAATCAGGGAAGAGACTGTAAATTAGTCACAATGGCTTCACTGAGGTGTGGATGCAGATGGCTGGGAGTTTTACAGACAGGGTGAGGACAGTCCAAGAGCCTTCAGGAAGATCAAGTGAACAGCCTTGGCAGGGTGTTGCCTGCAGCCGCAGCAGGCTTGGTGCCCAGCTGCCAGGAGCTAGCCACTGGGGAAACGCCAGAGCCGGGTGAGTTTTAAATCCTGGCTGTGAGGTGGTCTGCACAGGGCAGCGGGGCAGCCTTGCCACGCGTCCAGTGATGGAGAACCTGCAAGCGCTTTTTGGTAGAGAGCAGAGCAGAGAATAACATCCCTGCTCTCCTGGTGCTTGCATGGTGACTTAATTACCATGTCGCTATCAGGCTACGTTTTGTGTGTGCCTTCAGACCTAATTACTCTGGATTTCCTTGCTGCGTGGGGTTTGGTGTGCCCGGTGCATCAGGGAATGCCTGTCCCAGAGCCTTCCCACAGGATCTGCACTCTCCTGAAGAAGCAGTCTGGCTTTTCCTGGAAAGTTCATAATCCAACAGAGTATCTAAAATGTGCTCCTCTGCCTCCCCCAACTTTAAATGGAGGCAGCAGTGTGCCACTGTACTTTATCATAAACCCAAAAGTGTCCATATGTTTTATGTTTGCTCTAAAAATGCCTTACAGATCGATACTCACAGCGGGGTGTAGTAGAAAGACGTCTTCTGCCTGTCTGTCCATCAGGTTTAACATCTCTTCAGGCTCATTCAAGCCTGATAGAAATACCTAGGAACACTGCAAATCTTTATGTACATGACTTTTCATCAGAGTCATAGCTTTCCTCTTTGGGTCTGGCTCTTCCTCACCATACAGTATCTTTTGGGTTCATGGTAGTTCCTGGGCTTGGAAGCCCCCAAGAGTTGTATTTTGGTGATCTGAGTCACCCTGCGGGGCATGGGGCAGCCGTGGGCTGGCCGCTGGTACCGTGTTGCACAGCCTCAGCTGAGTGCGGGCACTTGGAAGTGGTGGGGACCGCAAGAGCTGTGTAGCAGAGGTGAGGCTTTCGGTGCAGAAACCTTCCTGATGGATAAGGCTTGTCACTTCTGTGCAACTTCGCTTTGAGCATCTCTTTAGCATTTCCTTGGGTTTTAAAGGTTTTAAGGTTATTCACATGACCAAGATCAAGCTGCTGAATATTGCTGTGCACTCCTGCAGATAAATACCTGACTTGTCTGGCTGGGTAGGCTATCCTTCCATGTCTAATCTGTCACAAAAGATTTGTGTTTAAAAGCAAAAGTAAGGGGTTTTTATTTTATTTTTTATTACTCTAAATCTGTCAAAGGAAAGCAGCTGGAGCAGAGCTCTACACCCTGAGGGAAAAGATGACAAAATGTTGCTTTGGTGGGAAACTCAGCTAAATCATTTAAGTTAGGAATTACTGACACTGTGGGTGCTGGAGGTGCAAACTGAACACCTACCTGCTTGAAACAAGAGACTGGGAAAAGTCAGAGAAGTCGTGCAAAAAAGATCATAACACCCTCTCTTCTCTGGCGCTTGTTAACCTAATAAGATTTTCCTCACCAAAATACCATGTGGTGTTGTGAGGAAATGGTCGATTTACTGTTGAACCATAGCACTGGAGTCTGAAGAGGCAGTGGATAAAATATATCAGAGAAGGAAGCGAGGCTCAAGTCTCGGATCGCGTCATTTGATGCTTCTGTGGCCTCACAGCTGTGAAACCTCAGCCTCACGCAAGAGCAACATCTGTTCCAGCAGAGAGCAAGCACTGCCTTGCTTGCCCAAGGACACTGAGAAGGCTCCGGGCTGGAGTATGTCCGTGTCAGGGTGCAGAGGTATCCCGAACCTGTGCATTAGCCAGACCCGAGGTCTTTCCTGACATCAGGTACCAAGGGGTCTGTCCATCCACCTCTTAACTCACAAAATGAAATCAAATGATCATGTGAAGTACCACACAGGTTAATTCAGAGGAGACGAGCGTGAAAGCACTGATCATCTCACAGCAATGTTCACGCTAGAGGCTGAGCAAAGGCAGGACCACAGTGTCTCTTCCCGCAGGTGCAGGGAAGGGCCAGGCTCTGCGGCCGTTCGCTGGATGGAGTGGTGGGGAAGCTGGGGGGCTGGTCCTGAGGGGGTGATGGGGTGCCTGAGCTGCTGAGAGAGCTACCCTTATTTCATACCAAGATCTTTGCCAGCAGCATTCAGGTGCATGGGTATCTTTAATTTCCCAGCTGCTCCAACAGACATCTCCTGGGCGACCCATGCAGCATCCTTGGGTTGCCTTGTTCAATGGTTGAAGCACTCGGGTACCTGCTGTGGCTGGGGTTGGTATAGTTTTGCTTCTGGATTAAACGGAACTAGACAAAGTGAAGACAGTGATACTGGTAAATAACATTAGCCAGACGTTTTCAGAAATTATTCTCCACCCCAGACTCTGAGAAAGAGGGAGGGCAAAGGCATGCCCCCGAGCCGCATCTGTGCTGGGTGGGAGGGCAGGGTGGCTTTGGGCCGCTGCTCCCGCCTGCACGCAGCGAGGCACGCACCTGCAGTCGCTGTTTCTGCTGCTGCCAGGAGCAGCAGCTGCGTGAAGGAAGCAGGAGAGCCCTTGCTGCAACAGGAGCTGTCCCCCAGAAATGGGAGACCTAAGCTCAGCTCCCCTCACTACGTCCCTAGCTAATGCAAAGGGTGGAGGGGGTTACTTCAATTCCCCAAGCAATTTCTTTCTAGTAACAGGTGTTACATCAATTCAGGACCTTTACTCCTGTTGAGAGCTGCTTTACTGCACAAGGATGCCCCTGGAAGACAACCAAACTGTTTCTAAAGAAAGACATGAAAGTCTGGACAAATTGGTGGAGACAGTGGTACAAAATTATGCTGCACTTCACTGCAGAAGGCTGTCTTTCACTCCTGAGCAAAGAGCAATGTCCTGAGCTATAAGGGAACTCCACTGCAGCACTTTCCATCAAAGTTAAATTCACAGCTTAGAGACATTCACCTTCCCCAAGTAATGAACTAGACACATCAGCAAGGGCTTTGCCAGAGACAGCACCCTAACTCGAAATACAAGAAGGTGGATGTAAAACCCTTGTGTGTGAAATGGCAATATTGATTGTACAGCCTGGATGTGAGGGAGCACACAGACAGTATGACTGAACGAGTGTATACATGCTTCACTATTTATGATAATTAAAGTTTGAAGGGCAAAGTGTGCATTAGATGCAATTTGCTGCATTGATCTCAAAGCTCTTTACATAAAGAGTATCTATACATTACAGAAAACTGTCCCTCACTTCTGCACGTGCAACCCTGGTTGATAGTGGGACCTCTGCATGTATATCCTGAGCAAACGTGATCCACCTTTGAACTCCCATCACGTGCGTGCCAGCCAGGTTAACCCAGGAAATGCGAGATTATTATAAGCCCCCAAATGAGTTTGCTGTAATTACTCAAAGGCAATAAACAAATTTTTATGAACAGAACACAAGACATTAAACATTTCATTAATGACAGCTTCACATTTCTTTGAAGTCATTATGACTAGAGAAACATAATATAATATTGCCCCGCATTACAAAACCGCTTAGATTTCAGTTTCTCCTCCACTGGTTACAAAATCAAATCTAATATGGGATTTTTTTCTGCTAAAAATATACCCTATCCAGTGCGGTACCTCCAAGGCACACATTTCATTTTTATTAGCTGGGCAGTGTGAGTCATGTTATTAATCGGTATCAGTAGCAACACATCACCAGACTGTCCTTTGCTGCACAGCCTATATTTAGAAAGGGAATGAGACTGCCGCTGGGTTATATAATGATGCAGCTATTTATAGATCTCCATTATACCTAGAGAGTACCGTCCTGCCATCCGAGCTGTGAGTAGCCAGGCTGACAGAGGTGTGATTACAGGTTCGGCATCCTCCCTGCCTTTCCCCCAGACACATTCGCAATTTTGTTTACCTGCCATTGCTTCTGTTTATTCCGCCTGCAGTAAAAGTACATTTAAAATCCTATGTGTTCAGGCAAAAAAACATTTTAGAACCTGTTATTGCTTGTGGAAAGGTAAAACAGACAGTCACAATGCCAACAAAAGAACTATATTTTCATTTACTTTCCTTTTTGGTTGCATGAACCTAGCCAAATGTAGCTGCCTTAAAAAGACACCCATATTTCTAGTAGCACTGCTGTAAAATTCTCAGATTCTGAGGTTTTCCCACGTTTTTCTTTTTTCATACTTTTTGGTGGCTACCAGTAGAAAAAGCAATGTAAGACAGATGACTTATTGTTGGGCCTGAGCACACATAAGGATGGGGGAGGCAGGCGTTTGTGTTGGAGGCAGAAGTGTGGTTTCTGCTGTATCTAGCATGTCTCACAACACAATACTGGTTAGGTCCTGCACAGCAGTTAGTTCAGCTGAAATACAGTTTCAGACAAGTAGTTGCAAAGCAGATACTAACAGTTTAAGGTGAGATACATAAAAAAGGCTCAGGGCACAGTCTCCATGCTTGCACACCTGAGGCATTTCAGACCTTGGGCGTTCATCTGTCAATTGTCTAGAACTGTAAACTTACTTTTAGAGTGGTAAATAGACTAGGTTCCTGCCCTGGCCTCTCAGTGCCCACACCACCCCAAACAGCAGGCTCAGCCTTGGCTGGAACTGCTGAAGCAATGCAGTTAGCTCACACTGAAGCACAGTGCCATCCCACAGTAGTGCGTTGGCTGTGGGAGAGCGTAAGACTTTGCAGCTAGTACAAAAGTGGGAGGAGTGGCTGATGCACTAGGGGATCGTGCCGCCATCCAGAGGGACTTGCACAGGCTGGAGAAATGGGCTGACAGGAGCCTCGTGAAGTTCAACCGGGGAAGTGCCAAGTCCTGCACCTCGGGAGGAACAACCCCAGGCACCAGTACGTGCCAGGGGCCATCTGGCTTGGAAGCAGCTTTGCAGAGAAGGATGAGGGTGTCCTGGTGGACACCAGGTTGGACATGAGCCAGCAATGTGCCCTACCCACAAAGAAGGACAAGAGCACCCTGAGCTGCATTAGGCAGAGTGTCACCAGCAGGCCAAGGGAGGTGACTCAGCCTGGTGAGACACATCTGGAGTGCTGGGGGTTGACCTTGACCATCTCCAGAACTGCCTTCCCACCTCAGCCTGCCTGCAGGCCTGGGAAGGCTGTTCTTCAACTGCAGGATCGCTACCTCGCGAACAGGACTGTGTTAGCATGGGGCAGTGAGTGCCAGGCACTACTTGCTGGAGGAGTCCATGTCATCTGAGTGTGGTGCCAGGGTCCTTTGTGCAGTGCAGAGGAGGGGTAAGGAATGACAGAAAGGCTCCATGGGACCTAAAGTGGCAAGAGCAGAGCTACCAAAGGTAGTCTATACAGAACATGGATGACTGTGGATATTAAAACTTGCCCCTTTGTGGTTTTCAGTTGCTGTCAAATGCTGCCTCCAAGAGGGATGCTCTACATACTCTAGAGTTGAGCAGCTTTTCTTTCAGAAAAGCAGGCAGATGCTTGTCCTGCTGTGTAATAAGTCAGCAGTTAAAGCTCTCCACCAGGCTGTGGGAGGTTTGGATCTGTCCCTTCCTATGCTCCAAGGGATTTATTGCCTTGGGGTGGGAGTGAGGGCTGCTCAGAGTCCTGTTGGTTGCAGCCCAATTGCACTCAAATACTCGGGAGAGACCGGTGTCAAGCTATTATAGTGGCTAAAAGTAACGAGCTCTTAGATGGGGAAGTCAGATGCATTTTCTTCCAGCTCCCCAATTTTCCATGGATTTGTTTCTCCCCAGGCCCATGGAGGCTGATGCGCCAGAGTGGAGCACAGGGAACCCCAGAGCGGTAAGTCCAGGTGGGTTCATGCTGTTGAGTATAACTGTGCTTGGCAGCATTTAAAGTCCAGCTGCTGCTTTTTAGCTGCTGTGCGCAGGCTGGGTTATGTGATGCCAGGTGTCAGGGCAAGGCAAGCGGCAAATATGCTGTCTGTGTCTGACAGCAAGTGTGCTGATGTCTAGTAAGACAAGAACTTTTCTCTTTCTCCGTTTCCCTTTTTGGTTTTCCCTTCCTTTTTTATCCCCCCCTCTTCCCTCATCAGGGTATTAAATGGATCTCTCTTAACCCTACTCAGATACTTAATGTTCACAGAGCTGGCCAGAGTAGGATACCCTTGGAAGCTCCGTCAAAGTTGGTTGAAATTGGCTACTGACTCTACAGGTTTCAGACAAATACAGACACACTCAGTGCAATCACATAAACCTCAAGAAACCAGGATTAAAAATGTTTCCTTATGGTATCAAAATGGTTTATCTTATAGTACCTATGCCTGGGTGGTTTTTTTTTTGCTAGGTTTGCAACACCTCATCATCACATTGTGTCAGGCCACAGTCTAGAGCAAGTACAATAGTTCCAGCCTATATCATCTGCTATTTAAAGTGCTTAAAATATTAACCATCATACATCAGTCTCTTCATTACAATTATAAGCAGCTTGTTTCTGCAAATTGAGATAGGTAATGATACAAAAATTAATGAAATGTTGCACATTTCGTTCCTGGCCAGGGTTGCATTTCTCTCAGGCCCTGGGATTTATTAAATTCCCTCCTCCCTTTTTGCTTGTACATGCAATGCATACATAAGTATCACAAGAGAATTACAATATAAAGAGGGGCACCATCAATCTGATGGCCATTAAAATATGGTCACTGACCAAATCCCTTAATATACTGAGTTACTGCCGTTGGCTTTAGAATACACTTTGGAGAGGATTAACTGCAAAGCATGTTAAACCAAGGGCATATCTCTCATTCTCAGCTGCCACAAATGGGATGTAGGTTTTGCATACAGAAGGAAGGAGAAGGTTTTTGACAGCTGGAGATGTTTATCTTTCCTTACCACAGGGAAGGCTGGACAAGATGCTGCCTGCCACCTTTCCAAGCTGACATTATCTACACATCAGCGAAGCTACTGAATGTCAGTCTGTGATAACCGGGGAGCACTTGCTTCCATATGCAGAGGAGCTTGTCACCACGCAACAGCAGCAGATATTACTTTTTGAAGCGGGGCAGGGGAGGGAAGGCAGAAAGCATGCGTTCAGAATACACACTGTCCTCACAAATTAATTTGAGGACTGTTTATTAAAACATGCAATAAAATTACAAATGCCTGTCTTAGCCAGAAATCATTATCCATCATATTTTATTAATCCATTGATATTTAACTTACTCTGAGCCTCTTGTTAATATATGAAGTTTGATTTATTGTGGCAGCTATTGAATAGTAATAAAACACCTTTCCTCCCACAATGAGGACAGGTCAAAATGCTGTGGAAGACAAGAGCTGTTGCTGAAATTTAACAACTTTTTCATGTCCTGGAAGCAATTCAGGTGAACCTGTCCTGGCTGGCGGTGGCACAACCCTTAGCTGTGGAGCCACTGCGGAGGCGGTGGGTGCCATTTTGTCAGCACTTGAAGCAGCTATGAAAGCTATCTTTGGAGTCCAGAATGATGCATTGTTTGGAGAAGAAGCTTTTCCAGATCCTATAGAGAGGTTCTCAGAATATACTAATTTAAATATTCAAATATCCCCTCAGGTATTATTTTGGTGTAATATCATTATGTGGACCCTGTTTGCATGTTGTGCTGTATTTATAACAGTGGGTATTGTGTCCTCCTATGGACTAGGGCACACGCTTCTTGGTTGGGGAATCCCTTCACCAGCAAATATACGGCTTCTCTATGCTGGTAGTGTCTTCAAATAAGCATGCTTATGCAGCAAAGAGCGCTCTCAGTTTTTGCTCCTCACTGTGTAACTGTGAATGTGAGACTCATGAGACCAGGTTGCAGTGAGGCCAGGAAAAGAGGAGCCTCCAAAACTTCTTTTTCTGTTGTGCTGTAATGAAGCTAGGGATACTAATGACATAGGGTAAGAGCAGGCAAGTGGGAACTGAGCTCTCTAGACCTGTGATTTACTCAGACGGTCACTTGGGGAGAAAAAGAGTCAGACATTTCTTCCAGTTACAGGGACTGATGATGCATTTTTGCAATTTACAACAGACTGCCCGCCTTCTCTGCAAAATGAACAAACAAACAAATTCAAAAAAAACCCAAGCTCCACAGTCCAGGATCAGGAACCAGATCCTTTTTCCCATAGGAGTGCTCACAACATTCAGCTACCATAAGGACCTTTCTGTCCCATGACCCTTCCATGCTTGGCTGTGCATGGCAACCGCTTTGGAGAAGACCACTTTTACCAGCCTCACCAGCTGTTTAAGGAGACTGGACCTCATTTAGCCGTATACTCACCATCTGCGGGGGACATCCACTCTGTTCCCATGTGGATGGAGCACATACACTCCAGAGGAGAGCAGGCATTCAGATGCGTTACTATGTTTAGAGTGAGATTCAGTTCCAATTTAACACACCAAAATGTAGCTGTCTACATAAGAAGCTGGCAGTCATGCTCCCATTATGGTCAGTGGACCATACAGTCAATATAGTTAATTGAGGCAGGAGAATTATTAACCAGGCCAAATATTGGCTTCTGTTGTAGGCAAACCCCTTTGACCCTGCCAACTGGACTGAGTAGGGGCAAGGTTCAGTTGCTTAAATGCAGCATTATTCTGGTCTTAGGTCCTGCCTCCCTCCAGGAGGCTGAGGTCTTTCCTACGCCTCACATCACATCAGCCAGCCCTGTGTGGGTGTCTTGGCTACCCTTTGGTGTCTCGAATGGCACCAGGAGGTTATGCTGGGAAGCTGAACTAGAACCTGACTCCCCACTGCTTACAATCAGAGTCTGGGCATGTTGTTCACATCTTGACACTTAACATACCACACTTAGCTTTAGGTATCACACCTTGCCAGCAAGATCTCACTACTAGTGTTTCCCACTGGCAAACTCTTGGCAACTTCCCTCTCAGACTGTAGGTTTTTGGCTCCTGGTGTCCTCAGCTGGCCAGACATGGCACCTAGACCCCAGATGTCTCTGAAATCCAGGTTTTAGCTTTAGCTCCCAGAGTTACTGCAGCAAGAGAAAAAAAAAACAAGCTTCAGCTCTTCATGAGAGCAGAGCTTGAAGTGTGGGGCAGGCAGGGATGAATGGGGCAGTGCACAGTGTGGCAGAAGAGGTCTCATTGTTTTACTAAGCAGACCTCTTGGCAGACCTGCTTTTCTTTAATCACTGTCAAATGTGTTCTCAGTGAAATGTCTACAAATGATCCTTCAATTGTATAAACAACTTTGTTTTTGTTTAATAGACACACAGCTAGTAAAATAGTGATTGCTCATTCTTGCTTAAGTGCTGGCAGGAGCTTGAATAGTTGGGAATAGCCTCTATAAAAGGTTTGAGGTCAGGATTTTAAAATATGTCCCCAAGTTTTTAACTAGTTTTAATATGCTGTCTCTCCCTGCCCCCAATTGGTGGGCTTTGTATTTCAGGATCCTGCTGTGCATAAAAGATGTGCATTACCTAAGGAAAAATAAAACTGCCCTTTAGCAGATATATTGCTTTTCAAAGCAAATTGGTTTCACTATATTTAGAAGGCCATATGTGCTGAAAAAAAACCCTTTGACTGAGAAGAGTTACCCAAAGCCCATAAAATATACGCACAGTAAATGTTCATGAGCTCAAAATAGGGAGTTGTTTGGTTGAACTGCAGGAAACATAACACAACTGTAGAACATTGTTTTCTCCTTTCCTTCATCTTTTGCTCATTACTATGCAAAGCCAGTGCTATCTAATGGTAGAAACAACATTTCTGGCTATATGCCTCCTGAGGTATTTACAAAACTGATGCAATGCAAATTAAGTAAATTCTGAGGCTTCCCTCAGCTTTTCAGTTAACTGGTTTTAAAGACTCCTGTTATACTGCAGAGCTGATTCAGAAGTAGCACGTCCTTGTCAAGCACTCAGTTTGGGACACTCCTTGGGTACAGCCTATGCCTCACATTTTACTTGAACCTTAGGAGACCAAGGAGAGTCCAAGGACTACCCTGGGCTACTGAGCTTCAGACGACTACCGGAGAGCTGGACCCTGGTACCACTGAGGAGCTCTTGGATCCCCCCCGGCGAAAGCATTTTCCAGAGCTGTAGCTGTGTGGGTGTCTGTGCTTTACCTCTCAGGGATTAGGAGATAAGCAAGGGCTGAGTTACGTGGGGAGTAGGAGGGCTCCCCAAGAGCCCTGCCTGAATTGTCATGCATTGTACATCACAGCCTGGGGAGAAACTGCCCTCCTCTCAGATACAGAGGAAGACAGAGCCTTGTATTTGAGAGACAGAGAAATGAGGGGGTGTAACTAACTTCTCAAGGGAGATTTCCTGAAGATAAAATCTTTACAAGGCAGATCAGGACTGCTCCTTTGCAGAGGCAAGAAGCTAGCTTGTGAGCCACACACTATAATGATGAGGCAACATCCCATCTTTGGCCCACATTTTCTCTTCCCTGCAGAAGCATTCTAGTTCTTCTGTACACTGCTCCTTGACTGAGAAAGTGAGATATAACACCTTCCTCCCCAGCTTCTGGGATAATATCTTGCTGATACCACTCTGGCCAGGTTTCCCAGGGAAAACTCAGCTGCTTATGCCCTGCTCTTGCTTGTCCCTGCCACTCTGAATTATTGCCTGAGGTGCTGAGACAAGCTCTCCTCCCTTGCAGTCCAAACAGGGCTTTCTTACTAGCAAGCTACAGCTGAAGCTGTTCAGCTTTCCTTTCTCGTTTCATCTGGAGCTGGTTAGGGACAAATATGGGTGAGATGACAGCTCTGAATAGCTCCTGGGAGGAGGAAACCTGAACAAGCTGCAGGGGAGAGGTAATATCTGTCCTTACAGGACGGCAGCAGGCAGAGTAAATAAGAATACTGCCCCAGAGGGGTAAGTTAAACCTGGGATAGCTGGGGAGGTTTAGCTGTCACAACCATCTGCCTTGCCTCTCTTCTGGAAGCTGCCTCCCCAGCTGAATGATTCATGAACCACCTCAATTTACAGCTTGACATAGTCACAGGAATTAAAATTAACGTGCACTGGCTTTGATACATTAAACTGTAAGTACAGCATTGCAGGGACAGATACACATCCCAATCAGGGTGTGCCTGACATAAGCAGGGATACCAGCATCTGCAAGGAGCGTAAGACGGGTCCTGAGAAGAAGAAACCCATTAGCCCTCCTAGTGCCACCCATGCCAAATATGTGCCAATAACTTTACCACCTCCAAGCTATTTTTCCTGTGCCAAAGTGTGAAAGAAACCATACTGTGACCAGTTCTCAAGACAGTGACCATAACCTGTTTAAAAAGCTGCATTCAGGAGCTCTGTATCCCAAGGGGTCTTTCTCAGAGTACACCCATAGTAAACCCTGTGTTTAGGCCCAAAGCAGAAAAAGAGTAAAACTATGCATCTGCATCCATTTGCTGCCTTTGCTCACTTTTAAAGAATGTTCTTCCACCTCTCCAAATATAATTTTTTCTCAAAAAATGTGATTGTAGGAAATCTTTTTAGATTATTTGATTCAAAACTTGTTCCCTCAGCAAGACTTGAACATTGTTTCTGTTTCTGTCTGGACAGTTTTAAGAACCTGAGCTGCAAATGTATCTGAATATAACACCTCTAACAGGCAGTTTTTACTCACACAGCCTGCTTTGCACCTCTCTGGTTTCATGCAAGCGTCATGGCTTGTAATCATGCTTACCGAGAGGCATGAACAATTATCCTCATCACTTTCCTGCTATCTGAGATGATCTTGGGATAAATATTAGGCTTTTACTGGCCTAAATATCTGTACAGCAGAATCAGGGATAACATCCGTGAGCTGAAGTAGTTCTATCTCTTCAAAATCTACACTGGGTTTGATCTGCCAGGTATGCCTTGGGTGGTCATTGCTAAACTAATCAATCAAGTTTGTTCCTTTCCAGTGTATCTAACAAGTGACCTCAAAACTTTAAAAGGCATTGGGAGGGCAGCCTGTGGGATTTCCTTGGACTGGGAGATAAACTAGGCAGTCTCAAACTACACTGAGCCAAAGAGGGAGGACAAAAGACGGCTTAAGAACTCCAAAAACCTCAAAAAGTAATAAAAGCTGCCATCTTTCTTTGACAAGTTACAAAAACAAACAAACAAACAAAAACCCCAAACAAAGCTTCTTCAGTGAATTGCATTTAGACCCAGACAGTATTGTAAACAATTCAAGGACAGATTCAGGTCCCATTGCACTGTTTTCCTCCCTCCTCCTTCCCCTGTTCCCTCCTCTCCCTACTCCCCAGAGACACACACTGTGCCCTCTGCAAGCCAAGTGTGAAATAGCTGCCTTCATTCATGTGTGACCTGCATCAGCCCTCCAGGAGCATGGAGGGGAGAGAGTTTTTCCTCCTGATTGTTGAATACCTAGGGTCATAGGCAAGACCCATAAAGACAACTATATTGTCTCATATTCTGTGCGTGAGGCCCACAAGTTCCCTCATGCAAGTGCTCAGAATTGTGCCATCAGTGACTCTGGTTTGCATGGATCTACTCTGCTCTAGAGCCAGTTGCATAATTCTACAGGGATGGTAAATGGTGCTAGGCTGGGGGAGGCGGAGCAGAAAATCGCTGATGGCCAGCACCTTGCCCTCTGCAGCTCATGTTCTCCTATGGCTTGTTCAGGATAAAGCAGAAAAGAGGGAATCCCCATCTCCCCAGTATAAATAACAATCTCAGTTTAGTGTCATGTCCATGTCTGAACCATCTAAAACACGTCACCTATTTTATTCTTTCATATGCTTCTAGCGTACAATTGCTGTGATTGTGAGGAGAGGGTTATTTCTTGCTTAGGAGTGATTTTTCTAAAAAGAAAGTGGCAGTGGCTCTCCTGTTACCTACTGCGGCTCCCTGCAACGTGAGCTTTGCTAATATAAGCCAAATCTTGCAGTGACAGGGAGCTGAAGCAGCCCACCACCACATTTATGAAACTGAAAAATAAATGGAAATTGCAGCTTTGCTTTTATCAGCCTGCAGGCAGCTGGATCTTTTTTGTCTCAGCTAGCAGAAGAACCCCACCTCTCTTCTTCCGCAATAGATCTGGAGGCTAAGAATAGACCCAGCAAGTTCCTCTGACAGGCTTTAGTGCTGCCTCTTGAGAAAAAACATCCAATCAACAGTCCGTCAAGTTAAGAATCTGAGGAGAGAAAGACAGCCCAGGAAGCACAGGACCAGCGTATCGACTAACTGCCTTGTTCACCGTTCGTTTAGGTGCCACCTGTTGCTGAAGAGGTTTTGTTTTTCTCTCCTGCACTTAATTACATCAGTGTGTGATGCTTCCTTCACTACTTCCTTCCTCCTCCTTGAAATAGAAAAAAAAAATTAAGTTTAAAGCCATGCTTTTCAGGGAGGCAGGGTTGAATAAGCTTACAAAAATATACATTTCACAGTGCCCTAGAGACAGATGCGGTGAAAAGGGGACCACTTCAATAACAGTGCTTAGCATTTGTGCGGTGCTGTGCACATTCAAAGTGTGTTACTTTGACCTCGATGATCGGCACAAGTCTCCTGCAACAGAGCTTGGAGACTGTAATCACCTCCATCTAGGGCTGATGACGTGGATTTTACAGCTAGTTTAAAAAAGAAGACTAGTTACGGTTTATTCAGTCATGGAACACCTAGATCTAATAGCTGATGCTAATTTTCATAGGAATGATTATGAGCCTACAGAGCACTTTGTCAGCTGTGCTGTCTGAAGAGTGGTGTGTAAAGACCAGCTTGTGGCTCTTCTTAAATACCAGTGGCTACTTTGTCTTCATTTTCACCTGCAAAGTGGCCACCACGTTTTTGAAGAATAACAAATGAAATTATTGCTTGACTTCTCCAGAGCAAGGCGAGAATGGTCAGTAGCCTGTTTTTCCATAGGAATGTTGCCTAGGAAACATCATCCTGTGGTAGCTATATGTCTAGTAAGGACATACAAAGTTTGTCTCTGAGGAAGTACAGCAAGAAAATGTTTCTAAAAGGAAGAGAATGAGGGGAGACAGAGCCCCCACCCTCCAGCCTGTCCTTGCCCTCCTGGCAGTTAAGGCACACCACTTACTAACATCTAGAGCTGCTAAAGGACCTTGGGATGTTCCTGGCTTTCACTACTACACTAATTGCTAAATTAAGGTTTTCCAAACTTCTCTTTGTCTTTGGTGCAGCTCTGGAGGCACCTGATGTGTGGAGTGAGGCTATGATGGGCCTACCTGTGTCACGGTGGGGGCACAGTGACTGGGGATCCAAGGATGGTGCTGATCCTGCTCCGAAACACCTGCACAGGCATAGCCCTAATCCTCAAAACACTTCTCTGAGACAGAGACATAGCATCATTAAAGAATGAGAGGTGACAGAATCAGATAGTAATGAAGATCCTGTCAATACTGAGATAGCAAGGGGAGAAGGGAAGGGAAGGGAAGGGAAGGGAAGGGAAGGGAAGGGAAGGGAAGGGAAGGGAAGGGAAGGGAAGGGAAGGGAAGGGAAGGGAAGGGAAGGGAAGGGAAGGGAAGGGAAGGGAAGGGAAGGGAAGGAAGGGAAGGGAAGGGAAGGGAAGGGAAGGGAAGGGAAGGGAAGGGGAAGGGAAGGGAAGGGAAGGGGAAGGGAAGGGGAAGGGAAGGGGAAGGGAAGGGGAAGGGGAAGGGAAGGGGAGAGGAGAGGAGAGGAGAGGAGAGGAGAGGAGAGGAGAGGAGAGGAGAGGAGAGGAGAGGAGAGGAGAGGAGAGCAGAGCAGAGCAGAGCAGAGAAGAGAAGAGAAGAGAAGAGAAGAGAAGAGAAGAGAAGAGAAAAGAGAAGAGAAGAGAAGAGAAGAGAAGAGAAGAGAAGAGAAGAGAAGAGAAGAGAAGAGAAGAGAAGAGAAGAGAAGAGAAGAGAAGAGAAGAGAAGAGAAGAGAAGCTTTAGGGAAAACAGGACAGCCTGCAGGAGGGATGGAAGCAAACCTCACTCTTCCAAAGGAACAACAGCTGTAATTAAAAGTGTACAGAAAACAAAGCACAGCAGTTTGGAAACATGTTGAAGTCGAGGTGATATTGTCAATAAGGAGGAGATAAGCCACCTTTTGTTCTTTCACAAGAGCTGTCAGAAAGCTACACTGGTGAATCAGCAAACAATTTTCATTATGAGAAAACTTGAAAAAAAAAAAAAAGGTTTTGTACAAAAAACCAGGGAAAACTGGAACTAGTGAATGAAGGACTTCAATATGAGCTTAAAATAACTAGATGTCAAAGCTAGCTAAAAATCTAGTGGTATACGTAATGTCAGGTCTGATATTGATTTCCTGGAAAGAGAGGGTCAAGGACAAGTGACTCATAATTTCAGAATAAATGCCCTTTTCCATCCAGCACTGCAATCACTGTAGCATCTCTGCATTTCCCATGAGTGCAAACACAATAATGCTGTAAAGCGCATTTCTCTTTGCTGCTCAGAAGCACTCTTTTTGTTTGCTTGTTCATTTTCTTTAGGTGTAATAGTTGTACATACATGTAATAGAAAATGAAAGATTGAGGTACTATTTATAAAAATTGAGGCTCAGAAGTGAAGTTTTTAAATCCCAGGACCTGGTTTTTTTGTTCATTCCTTTGCTATAAATCCCAAAGACTTGGGTATCTTCTAGAACTATGTCTGTATTCTGCAGCCATGCAAATAGTCTCTGCTGGTTGACACTTTCACTGGAATTTTTCTTTGTGGCTTGCCAAGGAAGACATTTTCAAGCAGATAAAGCCAGTCCAAGAGAAATTCACAAAACGTCTTAGAAATTTAAAAAACAGAGCCGGAAGAGACTACCTACTCTCTGCCTTTTTTCCTGGCAGGATCTTGGGTCTTTTGTGATCAATTTGTCTAACCTACTCTTTACAGTCCTCCAGTGGTAGAATGGTTAGCTGTCCTTTTCATCAGGAAACATTACCCTATGGCTATCTTAAATTTCCCTTGCTGCTGTTTAAGCTCACTACTGCTTGTCCTAGCCCTGTTAGGGATGGGGAAAAAATTCCTTTTTGCTTTGATTCTATATGTTGATCATATAGCCAAAAATAATTATCAACTCTCTTTTCAGACTTCTCTTTTTTGAAAAAAAAACACACCCAAAAGCAAAAAACAAAACTCAAGCATCTCATTTACAGCATCTACATCCAGTACTCAATAAATTCTCCCAAGAGAGCCCACAGGTTTACTGATGTATGCTGGATATCAGTCACACTAATTCCAGCCAAGATCTTCGCAGTGCTAAATAGAATAGATAGATTATTCACCCAGCTATGTGAGTTTGTTGATCTAAAGTCTCCTGAGTCTGATGCTGTCTTTTCCCTGCAGGAGGGCAAAGCTCTTTGATTGCAGCGGGTAATCACTGGAAGTGGTCTAGTTGAAGGTGCACTGTGTTGGGGTTATGCTACTTGGGATCTCTGTGCTGGAATCACAGCCAAAATCCAGCCAGGGCTTTCTCTGCACTAGAACTAGGATCCTCTTCCAAGGCCAGCGATTTCTCCTGTCAAACCATATCATTCACCCTGAATACAAATGCAAGTGACAGTCCAAGAGTCCTGACATCCTGGACTTCAGAAGGATGCTTGGATTTTTTTTTTTAATTATTTTTGCTGTCATTATAATTTCACACTGTTGTCCTGGGTGTGTTAGGCAGTCAGAGATGATCTTCAGGCCATGGACGGACTTAGCAATGAGTGGCATAGATGCTCTGAGGAGGTGAAGTCTCTAGAGGATATTTCTTCAAGTGATTCTACCTTCCGACTTGCACAACTCACATCTGAACTGACCGTGGGAAGCAGAGATTCCCCAGTACTTATTAAAGCTAAAATAAAGATGGAAACTGCAATATGAATAGTCCGTGATATCCATATTGGCAGATATGGCCCCTTCCAGGGAACTCCCTTTCACCTCCAGACTCAGTCTTTTCAATAAAGACCCAGTTGAATGTGTACATTTCTGGATCGCCTGGAAGGTCCTGAAACCATCACGGGAAGAAATGGATTCCCTACATATATGGGCAATGAGTTAAGCTGTAAGTAGCACAGGCATCAGTGGAGAGTCCTTTGTGCTTGTGGGGGTCATTTATCTTTCAGCAGTTACTATCCGAATGCAGTGACAGTGGGAATTCCCTTTCTAGGGAAGAACTTTAAAAAAGAGCCCTCAAAGAGCCCCATGCAGAGATTCTGCTGGTATAAATTGGCACAGAGCCACTTTAGCAACAGCGTTATTGAGAGTGGTAATGAGGTTTCTCTTTTGTTTCATTCTGTAACTTTACACAAGGTGTCACAGCACAGCAGAACAGTATGGGAGCTGTGCTTGCCAGCAGAAGTGCAAGCTTTTATCAGGTCATCCCTCCTTACCTATAACATTGCTGACAGGCTAAGGCTGTCTGCAGCGTTTTGCCATGCTCTCTTTGGAAGGATGTTTGTCACCTGGCTCTCCCAATTTGAAAAGTTTCTCCTATTACTCAATGTCTTGCCTTACATCTAGCGATGTTTCTTGTCATACAAATCGGCACACCTAGTTTCATCTGTCATTGCTGCCAAAGTGCCATCTTCATAGTTACTCCATTTGTTCACTTTCTACCTGAAACGAATCGATCATTCAAAATATCATTCATATATTCATTTTCCCAACAAATGCAGGGCATACAGATTGGCTGCAAAATCCTGTTCTGACACCACCTTTCCATTTTTGCCCAAAGAAGAGTTACATGACACATAGACCCACGTCTAGTAACACCTCTAGAGCAGAGAATGAGGAACTCTTCCCTTGTTGCAGACCAAAAAGACCTTTTGTGGGCTACAGAGTAGCACATACTTCAGTGATGTGAGAATGGATGTGCTGGGTAAGACCAAGAGACCATTTAGCTCTTTCTGAACATGTCCAAGAAAAGGTTGTAAGAAATGAGAAATATACTGTAAGGATTTTACATGATGTATTTTCTCAGCTGCCAGCAATCCCTGGTTTAGGGAAAATAGTAATAAATAGCAAATATTCAGAAGGCAGTAATAAGTGGCAGACTGGGGAGGGGGACACACAAAACAAAAGTAACATGGTGCAGCTCATTTGTAATGAAGACATAGGCTGCATCCAGCCTTTGGGAAGACAGGTTTTCACACTTGTAATAGACAGAAAAATCATATTTGAATAAAACAACTTACTAGGGAAATGTTAGCAGCTAAAGGGCAAATCTCGCTGACTCTTGCTGTCTCCTCTGGCTGGCTACTACAGACCTGACAGAAGGATAGGAGCTGTGGATTACCAGTAGCAAAGTTTCTTGAGGAGGGGCCGAGCTCTGTCAGATTTAGTGCATAAGAGGAGATGTAATGAGCAATGAGTTTCTGTCCTCCTGTGGATGCACATGTGAAGGAAAGGGGGAGAAAGAGAAAAGGAGAAACGTGAGGTTAACAGTTGGCATGAATCAGCATGAGTGTACTGGCTTTGACAGAGCTCTGACAGAGCTCTCCTGAGTTATCCTGCCTGTGTCACCCACGTATGTAAGAAGCAGGGTTAGTGACTGAGGTTGTATAAAGAGATAAAATAACTTTATATGGATAATTGTACAGACTGATAGCTATACCTGCTATTTTCTGACAAGGAAGGAGACCCATGCATCCGTCAATTGGTTCAGGGGGATTACCATCAACTATATATGAGGTCTGACCTTAGGATGTGGTAGGATACTGGCTTCAATGGAGCTCTGCCAAGAGTATTAAGTGGCAAACAAACAGAAGCAGTAATAAATTGAGGTTGGAGATTTTGTTCAGATTAGAGTGAATGATCCAAGCTGCTTTTCTGCAGTAGAAATCCTGACTGGCTTGCTTCTGAAATTCCCAGTATTTTGTGACCTGAGGGTGTTGAGACATACAACAACTGAAAGCGATGGGTCAGTGTATCAATCATCTGAATTTGTCTGAACGTGAGGAAAAGTTTCAATCATCTGGGGTGAAATTCATTCATTCACAGGAATGTATGTTGAATTCACTTGTTTTATTCTGCTTTTAATAGACAAAGCTGCCATTTATTGATCAGAAAGGACCGTATCACCCTGTTACTCCTTGACATCCCATAACTCCAGGACACTCAACCATTTCTGCATTAACAAGAACATGTTGAAGAAATACTCCAAAACAAGACTTTTTGGATGATTTCCCAAAAGCTCCAAATACAATCATAATGGTCTTCGAGTTATCATAAACATTGATTTCACCTTAATTTTAAATGGGCACACTATGACAGTAAAACATTTTAACTTTACTTGTTCAATAGCAATATTTTTATAGAAAACTATCTAATTAGCTTGTGTGTTTCCCTTTTGCTGCTTTAATGGTGATAAATGACATTTCATTCAGGCCAAAATTAACATCATCACAGAATTATGCTGAAGAAACCACTATTTTAACTTTGAACTTAACTAATTTCTTCTCAATGAAGATGAAACATATTTCTGTCTGAGATGTTGGGTCATATCCTCAAGTAAAGTCACATGCACTGAGTTTAAGGGAGGAAAATGCTAACAGCTTTAATGTTCCCATACTCAACTTGACAGGGGCAAATAACTCATTTTTTATGGGAAAAGGTTAGGTCTGGAGTAAATCTTTGTTTCTGAGTGATGATAAATGAAAGGCTGATGTGATGATCATACTGGATAGTGTTTGGGGAAAATGATGATGCATCTGTCTATTTGATGGATTCTGATTCTAGCCATAGCTGGCAATACAGAATCCTGGGAATACTATTGCAACTTTTTTTCCAAAAATCTTTCCCAGTAAACAATTTGTCATTGTGGGAATGATATATTAAAATTAATCAGGCATGTGTGGGAGTACATATGTGTTTATATGTGTGTATGAAACAACAATTTTTGGATTTTTTAAAAAAAGGCAAATTACTAATAGACTATATATCCTGTACTGGTTAAAATGAAATTCTAGGCCCACTGCCTGCAAGATTCCAAAAAGTACTCAACAGACTGCCTTGAGAAGCACCTCAAAGCCAGAGATTTCTGCGTCCCATGGTGGGGACCGTGTTCTGCGGTGCTCTGGTGTGGCAGACCAAAAAGCCAATGAATGCAGCAGTCATCACAGATGCCCTAGGCTACTCATACTGATTTAGGCTTTGAAATATTTTAATCTGTCCCTTCAGATTCAAGTAGGCTGTAGGTTATGGAAGATGGGGAAACTAGAAGTTTTGGGAAGTTAAAGGGGTTTTGGCAAAAAATAAGATTCACGGAAGGATAAAGCAGTTGAAGATTTTCAGACAAGCGAATCACAGTATGTTTTGATGAAAACTGTTTGCAGTGAAATCATTAATATTGGTAGTTAAATTGCCACTTTTAGATTTCAGGTTTAATAGTTGATGGGAAAAGTCACACCTCTCAGGTCTTTTGATCCAGGCTTTTCAAGATTTCTTTCATAACCACAAAAGTTAGCACCTACTTTCATGAGCAGCAGCAATAATACAGCCTGGGTTTCTCAGCTTTGCATCTGCAGTCAAATGCCCTAATACTTAATAGGGTCTGGGAGCAGAATGAGGCTTTGCATGTTTGGAGGCAATTGGAGCCCTCCAAGCATGCCTCTCTAGTTTGGCTCCTCTGCTACCTGGTCAGTGGGTGGTGCATACTGCAGCCTTTTCATCCATGGGGTCATGTAGAGCATCCCTCTCTCTGAGCCAGCCACTGATTTTCAGGAAATTGGTAGAAGCACATCATTTTTTGTATGGTTGTCCTTATGTGAAATTTGGATATTGTCCCAAGTCTAAAATTTGTTAGGATCAAGTAAATAGATACTTAATGTACTTAAATACACGTAAGAAACTTTGTTTTCTCAGAAAGCAGGGTAAATTACAGACCAGCTCTTCATGTAGCATCAGTACGTACGTATGTCATTTTGTTCCAGCTGAGGGTTAACTCTGTATCTGTTCTCTGCTGAGGGCTTTGACACTAGATGATAAACCCATCACTGCCAGACAGGGGCAGCCCTGCCCTGGGGACAGTGGAGAGTGCATGTCAGCTTTGTAACCTTCAAAAACACCTTTCTGAGCCTGGGGTACTTTTTTGAGTTTTGTTTGGGATTCAGGGTTGTAAAAACTCCTCGCTTGGTGCACCTGCTGCTTACTTAGTGTCTGTGTCCTGTTATTTCGGTTTACTACTAGCCCTTTGCTTCCCTCCCACCCCTTTTTCTATAAAACCTATGGAAAAAATCAGCTAATTGGGAAAGAACTGACTACTGTGCTGACTCATACCCATCAATATGTCGTTCTGTTAACAAATTTGTGAATGGAGAACCAGTATTACTGCCAATGGTCCATGAGGAACAAAATAACTCTGCTTGATATTCAGATCTGCAGCTAAACAGAAGTGGCAGTGGGGACAAAACAAGATACTTCCATTTGCAAATTGACTCAAATGATGCAGAGTACTTATAAAGAAAGAATGAATGCCATTTTAAAGCTGCTTCTTAGGCACTAGCAGAATTTAAGCAAAAAATCTTTGTACAGCTCACTGCAAAATCCTTTCACAAGCTAAGAGGGCATCACTGGGTCAGTGTAAATATCCATTACTTGAGCTTTCTCCACCTATTCAGTCACTGTGAAGAGGAGGTGAAAATGACCTGTGTCTTGCCTTCTAGACCACAGAAGTGAAATTTCATCACTTTTAGATATGCATTACCAAAGGAGGAATGAAGTAATGGGATATTTAGAGCAGCAACACTTAACATTTAAGCCTCGTTGGATTCACAGCTGCTGCGCTAGGTATCTGGTCTTACACACACTGGGCAAGAGGGCTAGGTACCACAGTGCATGTTTCACAGCAGCTGGTACGCTGTGGGGAAAACTGCCTTTCCTGGTTAGCAGAGAAGAGTGAGAAACAGAGTTTTCTATGTTTTGTTCCTCAGGGCTAGGTTTAGAGTCACCTCAGGTCAACCAGAAAATGCCTGTTACCAACTGGGAGGCTGAATATTTGTATCCTCTTACTTATAGTTTTCTTTTTTAAAGACCAAGGTGGTGGCAGTCCTTTCTAGCAGTGGCTGGAGACCACCCTGAGCAGCACTGGGCTGCTCAGCTTTCAGCCCTGCTGCTGGCTAAATGTCCTTCCTGGGTGGGAGAAGGGGAGGTAGGAAAGGGAGAGAAAAGGACTCTACTGTTGTTAATTTAATGCCTACTTGCCATTAATGCCTACTTAGAGCAGCTAGGGCTTTTCCTCTCACAGGGGGATTTTGGCAGGCATGCCTAATATGTTTTCAGATAGGCTTAGATGTCATATGGATATAAAAATGAGAAACCTTTATCCTCACACATGAGATGCTATTAATTAGGTCAGATATAAGCTATTGCCTAATGAGATCCTTTGGACACAGCTTCTGTTTTATTCAGAGCTTTAGCCACTCCCTTCAGTGTATTAAATACAGGTGATTACTGTGATGATATAGGCCTAGGAGTGTCCCTGTAACCTAATCAATTCCAGCAGATAGTCTGGAGTGCACCACACCATTATCACTGCCCCATAAAAACGTAACCCAAGCACTGCAGAGTGTCATGAAAAGACCTGGTTTTATGAGTGAGAGGTTTGATCAGACTGTGATCGGTTGCAATCTGAATCAATGCTATTTATTAAATAGGGAATTTTGTAATGGGAAATCAAGTGACAGAAGTTTGCAATATACCTCCTTTTCTTCCTTGGGGTTTTACCCAACATTTTTAATCATGTTTGTGGACTATATTAAGCAATAATTCATTATGGACCTGATCCAAAGACCATTTAAGTCAACGAAGGCAATCCCGTGTAATTCAGAGACTACCATTCACTGCAAAGGGCTTTGGATCAGCCCCAGCAGCTATAAAGACCGTGCTAGAAAAGCTCATCCCCAGACTGTATAGCAGTTCTGTATCAGCGTGTCCAGCAAATTAATACTGGAAAGTTTAGCTTATTTTCTCTGCTTTGATTAAGACTATCATGCAAATTTTCCCATCTGCACTTTATTAGATATGTTAAGATGAGCAGCTGTGATCCCCAGGGTTGGCTCTGGGGTATCATAATAACCACATCCAATGGTCTGCTAAGTAGCAAAAGGAGTCAGTCCTCCTTTACTCCTTTCAGGCTGTACCTGGAAGGCTGGCACAGCTATAGATTTTTTTTTTTCCAATTGAATAAACCACACACATTCACAGAAACCATTAAAATGGTACTACTGCGGGTGTTTACAGGATACAAGAAGATGTAGAGCTCCTTAAGGTCCTCCACAGGAGTTTAAGGCAAACAACCAGAAAAGAAATGAGAATGCTACCCATGTCTCACTTCAGTGTGCATTCAGATTCTTCACAATAAGAACTAAATTTACAGAGAGGCTTCCCTATGATTTCTACTTCCACACACAAAGCTTTTTCAGTCTGAGTTGTATGTAGAGGATGGATTGTAAATGCACAAATCCAGCTGTGCTTCGTTTTTATAAGGTATGTAAGAGTTTGTGTCTACATAAATTATTAACACAAGCCTGTGTGAAAAACCTGCACTGTCAAGTGAACTGCACATACAAGCAGAAATCATGTTTTGAATCCATGGGTCTTTTAAAAAGCCACGTTTTTAAAATGGATCTTTTTCAACTTGACATTAAATTCAAGAGCATCTACAGAGCGGCTATAATATGTAGAGTTTAATGCCAAAAAAACTTACAACCTGCCTTTTTTATCCCCAGATTTCTAGCAGTTAATGAGTGGGTTTTGTCTTGAAAACATCTTTTTTGGAAAAAATAAAAAAATCCTCCACTTACCCTCTTGTATAGAACAGTTTAACAACAAACCATTTCTCTTTACCCTGCTGAAGAAAAACCTCTCTATTTCCATTTACATTATGAGGAATTCAGCATTTAAATACCACAGTGAAAATTCTTTTGCATATCCCATTCGTCAACCAAAGATTTGAAATCAACTTGGTTTGTTTTTCAGGCTGTTTGTTGAGAAGAAAGCCTCAACAAATCCTGTACCAATTACCATTATTGATCTGGATTCTGCTTTCTATAATCTCTATAAAAATAAGCTAATTGAAGAAACCATTTTTATTTTAAAGAAACCATTAGTACCAAAACATGTTAAATCATAAGAAGAATGTAGTTTACTTTTATTTGCCTTTTTATTTTTATATTTTTTCCAGGCACTATGGCTATGCCAGAGATTTAATAGCAAAAAGGAAAAATGTTATTGTGAAAGATGTGATCTGGAACATTACTAACACTCATACCATGGCCCATGCCTTAGTAATGTTTGATTGAGGCAATGAGGAGACTTAAAATAATGGAGAAAAAGTGGGAGTGTTATAGGATAGCTGGCTAATTTTCTCACAACCTTATTTTTTATTATCCTGACAATTACTGTGTAAGCAAAAAGCTTAAATAACCATGTTAATTGCATTGATTAGTGCTTGCTACAGTATTTCTCACTGATGATCAGATCTGTCCTAGGCTGTCTCACCAGCGCTTTACAGACAGATCTGCTCACAAGAAGGTGTTTCATACCATTGAAATGTTACTTGTCAGAATAGAGCTCCATTGCCCTTCTACCAATAACTTCCCCTATTCTACAAGGAGGTCTGTGTGTGCTATGGCTGCACCTAAGGCCACCCCTTGAAGTAAGCTTTGAAGGAATCAAGGATGGGTTTAAACCTCTGTCAGGCTCACACTCAAGGATACATTTGCTTTCTGGTGGACCAGAACATCCTTGAGTCCACAAAAATGCAGATTTGGATTATATACATTCAGGCCAGGGAGTACCTGGTGATTTGAAATGCACCATTACAGTCCTGGACGAAGACATAGGATGAGCTCAGGTGACTGCGGGATATCCCGCTGCCCTGAGACTGCGAAGAGGAGCGATAAACATTTCCATTTTTATCCATGCCATATTTACATGGCACAGTAAATCAAGTGGTAACACCATTCCCTGAGCTCAGCTGCCAGCCACAATAGCATCTTGTGGCAAAATTTATGCACTGTGTTGCATAGATTTAACAAAAAACACTTCATGATGGTACCTCTGGTACTAAACCTGAAGGCTATGAGGCATTTGAAGCCAGCCCAATGGCTGAGTCCACCCCCATGTCACATTTTCTTATTATGGTCTTTTTTGCATGAGTTATTCACTTGATTCAGGGTGAACTAAGATGACGTCTCTGAGCTCTGGGCACCTGCCATGTGAGGCAGTGCTTCACCACAGCCTCACACATGGTTTATGCAAAAATGATCAGAATTTCTGAAGGGAAAGTGACTTCCTCCACTAGCTACAAAGGATTTCAAGGCTGGCTTTTTAAATGCATAAAGGTTAGGTTTACTCAGCTCTTCTTTGTGTCATTTCATTGGATAGCAAAAAAAAAAAAATCTTGGGTTAAATGCTATAGCCAATAAGTATTTAAACCAATTGAAATGTCCAGCAAGTGAAAACAAAAAAGCTAACCTAGGCTGAAAATAAGCCCTCTGCTCCTTTCCCCACCATATTGCACACTAGTCCTTGTTGAATTGCCTTTTTGATATTTCCACATCTTTTATTCTTCACCACCACCTCTACTCTATTTCCCCTCATTTGCGCATCATGACTAATTCATCATTGGCTGCATTTGCATTCAGCCAGCAAGAGGTCAAGCCCTTAGTCTGCTCCTTGGAACAGAAAGGTTTATCTTTCTTTGGATGGGAGATACATGCAGACATTTTTTCTCCAAAGAGAGAATAAATAGACAGCAGAACCTTTAAAAGAGTACTGCATTTAGAGGACAACTCCTGACTAATTTGGGCTTTAATTAAAAAAGTATGATAAACCTGAAATCTATTTTAAAACCATGTTAATATGATTATGAGGGGCTTCTCCTTCCATTGTAGTGGATCTAAATGGAATTCCCGTATGACCCTTGAGAGAAGAGGTTGTGACCTACTATGTGGCTATTCACCAGCCTGTCCAGTAAAGCCCAGAACACCCATTTAAATGTCACTGTAAGAGGTCAGTTGGTTTCAGAGGAGAGAGGAACTGAGCTGAATAGTAAGCTGCAAGGACCAAATTATGGTCCAAGCAGTGGAGGAGAGCTCTGAGGGGCAAATGATGTTATTTGTGCTGCAGTGCATGTTGCCTGGTGAGCTATGTGGTACAAAAGAGGTGTCTTCCTGTTTTTAGTTTGTTCTTTGTAAGATAGTCTATAGTCTTGCAGATCTTCTTATGTTTCTGCAACATCAAGTTTAATACAAATTAAAAAAACACGTGTATTACAGAACTTCGGGTATTACATGATATTGCTTAGCACTGTAAATTTGACTGCAGACCTAATATTTTGGACTGATTCCTACTTCAGTGCTAAAGGAGAGTGAGGTACTTAAGAAGCTTATATATAAATACTAGGCGTAGAAATCTCTGCCCTTAAAAGGACTTCTACAGTGCTGGGGGAGGCTGTTTATTTCCTTCTAGGTATATACAGCCGTGGATTCTCTCCAAAGACGTTGTACCAACTCTAGATAGTTCCTTTCTTGCACAAGACCCAGCAGCAAAGAGGATATACTGGTGGTTAGATTTCACCTAAGAAAACAGAGTTTCATCTCATCTGTGAAATATATAGAATTCAGTCTTAACTCCAGAGAAGTTAGAGGGATTTGGGCCTGGGTATCCCACATCCCAGTGTTAATTGGTCTCTGACCATGAACCATGAATCACTGGGCAGAGAGGAAACCTGACTAGCCCGTATTTCCAGTAGGGCCCGATGCTGCAGTTGCTCCAATACAACTTTCACTACACGAAGCCTCATTTATAACCCATCTCCTGCGACATGGCTTGTTGCATGCATGGAAACTGGAAGACATTTATGCTGATGGGAAATGTCCCTACCTGAGGCCATGGGATGGCTGAGCAGGGTCTAATTCTAGTCTAAATTTGGACTTTTCTAAATTTTTCAGTTTGGCAACCAAATAACTTTTTAGTTGTTTTCTTGTGTAACTAACCCTTGCATTCTCCATAGTCCAGCACTATTTAAGATGGCAGAAAAGAATAAACAGAAGCTAATCGGTTATGTTGGAGGCCAAAGCGCACAGTTAGCAGGTAAACAGAAGTCTGGGAAGACCACACTGGAGGGATAGTTCAGGTACTGAGATGTTTTCCTCAGTGTCCAGGGGCCAGATCTACAAATATCCATTTTCACAGGCCTCTAATATTTCCAGTGAGACATATTTTCTGTGCATGCATGACTGGACAGTGTAGCTCAGACACAGAAGGGGATGGACTCCTCCTTGAATTGTTGCACCCCCTGTGAATGAGTTACGTGAGTGAAATATATGTGCTTACCAGATCTGCTACAGGGCAATAGGCAGTCACCACTGGATCCTACCCAAGCATTAAATCCAGTTTTCTGAGACTGTCAGACTGAACTGCAGATGTGCAGTGAAGGGGTCCAGGGTGGCCAGCCAGAGTCATTGTAGGGTAACTGCCCGGGCTGCTGTATGTCCACAAACTCCAGGAAAATATAGGAAATTATACATGTAGAGAAAATTGCCAGGTGAAAAAAAAAAAAAAAAAAAAAAGGAAAAATGAAAGGAAATTAAATGAAATGAAAAAAAACAAATGAATGAAAAAAATATCAGGCAATAATGAAGGCATTGGCCATGAGCTCTCAAAAAGAGGACCTGGTCGTAAGAGCAGTACTACCAAAATCAGAAGCATTCAAAAAGTGCAAATTAGGCTTCAACAATTCTGAGTTCAGTTTTAAAACCCTGAAAACTAACAATAGCATTCAGTTTATTTTTTTCCCTACTGGGAGTCTGAGCTTATAGGATGCATGCAAGTCATATTTCTTAATTGTTGTCCCTCACACCCTCAACCTAGTGTGAGCCAGAAACCTTTTCCATTGACAGTGTCCCCTTATCATCCATCACTCAGTTCCAAGAACCAGAAATTAAGAAATGCATTCATCAACTCCAGATTAAGAGTTCTGCAAATGCATCAGTAGACAACTGAGGATGCATGATGCTGGCACCAGGTGCGGAAGGGAAAATGGGGGAATAGTCCCTATGCTGGCTGGGAGGGAGTCAGGAGGCAGCTGGCTTTTGGATCTCTGTTTTGTGAGGTCAGGCAGGGCTCTCATTTATCACGGTTTAGCATGCTTTATCTAGAGGACAGCAGTTTCAATTTTTACCTGTACCCTTGCCTCCTTTCCTCTGCCTTAGGGCCTGGGTACATCTCACATAATATTGTGTTACTCCACAGTAATTCAGTAGATGTGAATGTACTTATGCAGCAGTGGAAGTCTCACAAAGTGCTCCCATATTGCCTAAGATTACATGTTCTGTAACCTAGCATGAATGGAGAGACTCCCCCCAAATTATCATCTTCACTTTTGATAAAACACCTTGCAGCTTTCAGAAAGGTGCCGAATAATACAAAATTCACAGCCAGTTCAAAATCAGAGACCATTAATAAATATCTGTTCTGAGATTGATTTCCCAGAACAGCTAAGAGAGTGACTGTTCCTCCTGGATATTCATGCACAAGGAAACTCTCAAAAGAAGGAGAAAGAGCTTGGCAAATCACTGAAGAAGGAATGGATGTGGGCAGATTAAATTTGAACTACTCACTTACAACTTTGAAACCATAACAATATGGATCCTGGATGTGGTTCCAGAAGCCAAGTTGACTTGTTTCTGAAGGATGTAGTTTAATTTTTTTTTTCTTTTTTTTTTTGCAGCTAAGTGTCACTGACTAATGAAAATATATTGGCACAATACTTGCAGGTTATTGTTCCATGTGGCTGTACTTTGTAGCTGGGAATTTGTAAGCAGGTCATGACTGAAAGCAATATGAATGCACTCAGCTATTCAAATATTCAAAATATATCATGCTATATTCATTGGAAACAAAGTCTGACAAGATTATGTGTATACTAGGAACTGATAATGAAACATTGCCTTGCATTAGCACTGGCAGTGTCAGCAACAGAGAAATTACAAACCTTAAATATTTATATAGTAAAATGAAATGCAGCTATTAATGCTTCCAAGAAGCATGCACTGCAGTGCTCTAGATAGACATGAAGAATAGAGTTTTGGAATATCTCTAACAGGCCGATTTATCATTTTTACAGAATAGCTCCATGTCTGTGGAAACATAGTCTTAAGGAAATTAGAAAAAGAGTTGCAAAGAACCAGTGAGGTCTGAACACAAAAAATGGATCTTCCTGAGGGCTTAAATACACAATGGAAAAATGAATGTCATAAGTAATCCATTTTTCTGGATTGCTGATTTATTTATGTTGATTTAAACACAGTAAGTATACATATTTCTTAAATGCTGTTGGCTTCCAAAGCATTTTAATGGTCCTTCAAAAGATCATACACTTATTTTCTTTTCATTAGTTTAATTCTTGGAAAAACTACCACTTCAATGTTTATTATATTTGGTGTGAGAAGACTGAGTACTAAACAGAATAGCCCTTAAACACAGAGCTAACGGTGCTTAATCCCAATTACCTTTTTCTTGTCATTGCCAGATGAAATCCTGAAGTTCTGTGCAGAGCATGAAAGAGGAACCCTTGGATGATTTAGGATCTGGGCTTGGTATGCCATTTCCTTCAGCAGCCTGATAGAACAAAGCTTCCTGGTAGAGTCCCAACTTCATCAACAGCTATAATCCCAAGAACTATATGAGGTCTGGGATTTGACTTTACTTATTCCCAAAATGGGATGAAACTATGGTGATTTCTGCCTAGTGATGAGAAAAACCTGCTCTTTTTTACACCAAGGTTAGTAATTTAAAGTCCTGGAAAGCTATACATATTGATTTGGATTGTTTTCAGGTGTCTTGTCTGAGCTGCTGGTGTAAAATCATAGTATTCTTGAGAGACAAGAAGGGATAAGGAGATGGTGTGGAGCACTGGGTTTCAGCTCCCATTCCCTGGATTTACTTTTTTGCTGTTGTTATTTAGTGTAAGCTCACTTGAACCACCTGGAAAGGTGAAGTGGGAAAAGGTCTCCTCCCTTCTAAGCGAGGCTGTGAGTGATGGCCACAGAAGTGTAAATCATTCTAATTGCCAGCTGGGGCTGCCTTCTTCTCTTGTCCTGCCCAGGCTGGTACTAGGAGAGCATCCAGCTGAGACCTAACCCAACCAAATGAAGCAGTGCTCCGTCTGAGGCCAGAAGAGATCCCTGAACTTCTCACCACCCAACTGGGGGAACTTCAGCGTCAGCTCAGACAAAGAAGGAATTGAGTACCACTGTGGTACTCTCAGGTTACATCAGATTAAATTGCTGGGGGAGCACAGACTTGGTGCTCATACAGCTATCACAGAGCCTTTAGTGATTGTTGCCTCCTTAGCTCAGCGTCAGCAGAAGCATCCATGTGTAACCAGGATGAATATCAGAATCTAATCCTTTGGTATGAACAATGTATGCAAAATACTATTTTTTCCCCATTACTGTATCTCTCTACTCTGAAAAAGCACTGACAAAAAAAAAGAGGACATGTTGTGCAAGTTTTTTCCTCACTTATTTTCCATTTTGTACATTTGACAATATGTATCTTTTCCATTGCATTTCATCATGACAGACATCAGATCCTTTCTGAAGGCTATGGAAGAATGAACTTAGCATGCTGCAAACAGGCAATGCACCCATACTTGCGTTACATGGTCCTGAGGCTGTCCAGGCTCTGAGTCTCCATGCTGGCAGAAGAGGAGGACGTAGTTTGATCTGTTGATTTTAAGACAAGCATGTTCTATGCTTAAAACCACAGTCATGGTTTCTGAGCTATGATCTATTAGAAAATGGATTTATACCATGTTGTATGTCTCACACACCATCAAACAGCTGCTGGGACCTATGTTTATGCAATGATCCTCAGGTCTTCAAAGTTTTAACCAGGCCTAGAAGGTTATTTTGAAAGTGAAGGGACTTGTATTGAGCTTCACAACCTTTGAGCAGAATTTAGTCTGTCATTAAATCCCTGCCCTTTAGTCAACTATCAGCTTCAAGACTTGAAAAAAAAAAAAACCCAGACTTTTTTTCTTATACAGGCATGGAAATGCTAATGCTAAGCTTAGTCCCTGTGGCATTACATGCAAAGAAACATGAGTCAGGTTAATAGAACCATATAGTGCCTAAATTGCATATTTTGCTTTTTATCTTATAAATAATGCGGCAGCTTTCTTTGGTTTAACTTAGTGCATGATGGCCGTTTACAGTTCTGAGTGTGGATGCTCCTTAGAAGATGAAATAGTCGTTCCGTGTTTCCTTCTCAAAGTTGCTGTGCAGCAAGGGAAATATCATAGTACTAAAAAAATTGAAATAGTATTAGAAATATTGTTCTAGAAAATTTGGTTGATTCCAAGTTTTAGGTTTAACCATCCCTTAGCTTTCACATTTGAACCCAGTTTATGGATATCTTGCAGCCTGGATCTGTCTCTACTGTCTGCTCTTCTACAATCCAAGTGATCTACTTGATTAAACTAAGCATCAAGCAGAGAAATCCAAGGGATTCAGATGACTTCGTCAGAAAATACCACAGTACTCAAACTGAAAAGTTGCAGTAATTGTTTCTATTGCACAAAAAAGCATAAGTCTTGTCCTCTAACCTTAGTAAATGGGAAGGCTCAGATAAAAAGGAAAAAATATATTTGTGTTTTGCATATTCTTCATGTCTAAATGACTCGCTATGGGAAATACTGTGGTAGAACTGGTCATGAATACTTTAGTGCCTTTTGTGAATTTGCAGTCAGATGTCTGTTCCGTTTTAAGAAAAATCCTTCTTGGTTGAATGTGTCCCAGCAGGTTTGCCTGATCCTTGACTGGGGTTTCCTTTTTGCCATTAAAGTGAAATACTGAATTACGATTTACAAGTAAATTTGCAGCCTATGGTGATATCAATATATCACCTGATACATACAAGCATTTCCAGAGCTCAGGGAAACAGCTCCCTGTACTCTCAAAGATCTGAGCGTTTCAAATATAAACAAGAGTGTCAGCAACAGCATTTTAACCCTACTACCTAATGGCCAGTGGTAGGAGGAAGTAGAAGGGTATTTCACATCCCATGTTTCACATCACAACTAAATCCAATACAAGCAATGGACTATTCATGCGTATTTCAGACTTGCCATCACTCTGTGGAGAATTGAGAGTTTATTAAGTAATGGTTCATTGCAAGAAAAGCTATGGTATTTCATATCAGATAATGTCTTTTTCCAGAATTTTTCTATGGTTTCGTTTTTGGGGGGACACAAAAAAAATCTTGTTCAAATTGGATCAGGACATTTTCAAAGGAAAAAAAAAAAACTTTTTTAGGATAAAAATAATCTTAAACCCTAGGCAATATTTATTCTGACAGCATATTTCAAAATAGCACTGCATATATGTATGTACAAAAGCAAATGATGTTTGCTTATCCTTTACTTTGATGATGAAAATGAATAGATTACTAACATGTTGTTCATCAATCAGAGAAAAAAATATAGTAATCAATATAAAGGGATAAGGAGAGTTTTATAGGTCAATTTATTATACGGTGTCATAACTTTGACAAGCATAATGAATGTTGTTTTACTTTACTGCCTAATGCCGTGGATGAACACAACAAAAAAAAGGGCAAGGAATACAAAATTTGAGATGAATTTTCATTAGCCTCCTGATATTTTATAAATATATCTATCTTGTGACACACCTCTCACATTTGTCTTTACTGTTAAAGAGCTATGCTCTCTCTCTCTAGTTTTATAAGGATTAAAAATATCCTCACTACCTGCTGTCGGTAGCTTTATTGTGGCATTACAATATTTACAGCACCTTATGTCTATAATATTATGTTGTACAGAGGGCAATAATTTTCTGTTTTGTTGAGCTTCTTTAGCAAAACATGATGCTTTAACCCAATTTTAATGCAGTCAATGGAGAGGAAGAAACCACACATACAGCAATGCTTGTCTAAGGAGTTGAACAGACCTGCATGGTAATGACACTGAAGCACTTCCTTGCCGTAATGTGTACTGTGCTTTTCCTCAGGGAGTGGTTTCAATTCCATACAGAGATTTTCTAAACCCTTGCTTACTAGGATGGTTGGCTTAAGCTTGCTTCCAGGATATGATTGTAACAACACTCCACAAACAGAAAAATCCCTCAAATACAGAGTAATATTTTCTAGAGATCTTGAGTGACTGTGGAATATTTTAAAATGGCTTAGATGCTTTGAACTAGATTTTTAATAGCATTTATGGAGCTCTGTAATGGCTCTTAGTCAAACTATTTGACAGCGATCAGCTGCGTTCACCATTTCAGCTCCCATTTCTTCCGCTTCCAACACATACCTTTGCTTTCCCTAACCAGCACCTGCCAGGGGCAGTTTTCTCAGCCCTCATTTTCCAACCAAATTTAACAAAGCTGACAATGAGCAGTAAACATTTACGTAACGTCAGATTTCAAATCCATTATGAGCACAAGCTTTCTAACTGAGTTTTTTACCAATAGCCTGAGAGCTCTGCAGGGACACTGCCTGCACATCTCTTGGAGACGTCTGGTGTAGTTCAACCCCAGTCAGCAACTAAACACCACAGAGCCACTCACTCCCCCTCCCTCTCCCAGTGGGATGAAGGAGAGAATCGGAAGGGCAAAAGTATTATCTGATTATCCCATTAATAATTTTCTTATAATCTTCTGTCCCTGAAACTCATAACAATTCAATAAGGGCCACTTCTTTCTGCTTGATCATGTTATTCCTCTTCGTTCTGCCAATAGTATTCTGCGAAGAGAGCTCTAAATGCAAGATTCATCTAAAAAGAAAGATGAATCAAACCTTTCAGCATTAGCACCTTTATTTTGCTCCTGTTAAAAGGGCTTAGGTAATTTTCATTCTTTCTCTCTCCTTGAAGCCTCAAAATAGCTTTCACTAGTACTTCCTTATGATTCGTGTAATTCAGAAATTGGGTACGATCTGTTGTACTGCTTCAGTTAAAATAATTTCTGCCTACTGAAGGAGCAGGAGGCTGGGTGCAGAAAGAAATCTGCAGATATGCAGGCAGATGCTTCTATTAGGTAATATTTTCATTTATAGAGTTTACATTTGCATCACAGTTGTTGGTTAATGAATTATTTGGAAATCAGACATACTTTGCTTGAATCAATACCATTGCTGTAAATATCCACCTACTAATTCAACCAATAATTTTCAGTTGATGCATTGTTCATGACTGATTTGCTTTGCATGTGGAGGCTAGTTATCTATGTTAAATGCAGTGGTTTCCTTTTTATGAGTAAAAGATCGAAATGTTTTAAACAGAACAGTAAAGAATAATGAACTTCAGGTATCAGGTTTGGATCAATACCTGCAATTTGGTAAATTAGACAACTGAGACATACTTACTAGCCCATGACAGTGGTACAAATACTTGTGATTAATCAATATTTTAAGCCTTTTTAGTCAGAGAGAGATGGGGTCTTATTCATGAGGATATGCACACATTGATTCTTTCATAATTTACCATATCTGATAGGTCTAAACTGTAAAGTTATGGTAAAGGAACAAACTAGTTTTTTGCAGGTCCTCTGTCTCATTGAGAGGATTAAAATAGACTGTGCTCACTTACAAGCAGTTATTCAGCATTTTGTTTTCCTTTTATTGATCAGTGTATATTCCACACCTTATTTATTGTACACAATACAGTCTTACTTTCAAGACAGATTTACTCGTGTCCTCACAGCTTTTCTATGGCTTTGATACCTAGTTTTGTGGCCCCATAGATGTTTCCATAGGCCCTCAACTCTTCTTTAGGAAAGATTTCCATCCATGTAGACCCAGAATACCAAGAGATACGAATCATCCTGTAGAATTGACTTCTGCTTATAATTATTTTGCGATCCATTAATACTTGTGCCATCTGAAAACAGCAATGATTCATATTTTCTTCCGTGTCATAGATGAGAATATTAAACAGCACTGAGCTAAAAACAGATCTCTGGGTGATTTGACTGATAACAATCCTTTCAGATGGTGATTTTTTTTAGTTAATCCTGTAATTTGAGATGTATCTTTCAGTCAGTTTACAATCCATTTATGAAGGGTTACATTTTATTTCATATAATGCTATTATTTTAAGCAAATAATATTAGGTCAAATGCTTTTAGAAATCTGCTGATATCTATCCTTTCTACCAATTAAGGACTGCATCTGACAGAGAGTTTTTGGAAAAGTATTGCCTTTGAAAACCAAATTATAAGCTACAATTTTTATTGAGATTCTTGTCAAGGTGATGACATAAGCATGATTGAAAAACACCCACAAGAAAATTTAAAGTGTAAAAGGCATTAAAACAAAGTTCAAAAGCTATTGAAGTATTTAGTTTTATTTCTCTCCATCCCCCAAAAGAGTTATTTTCCAGAGCTGTTTTCCCAGAAAAGCAGACGTTTTATGTTCTTTCTGTAAGAAGGTAAAAAGAAAGATTTATGATCAATTTTGAGAAATTCTATGAAAAAAAAACAAAGTAGCCATGACAAAACAGGGAATTGTGCCACAAAAGATCAAACAAGAAAAGATAATTGATCTACTCAATTATGCGTTAAGAGACCTGTTCAACAAAGTCCTTTGCAAGTGTCCTATGAGTATTACTGGTTGCTGGGGCTTACCTGGTTTATCAAGAACTGGCTCAGATAAAGGAAGAAGAGATTTGCAGTCTCCTAAGCTATTCTAAGATGCCATTTGCTTAGTTTTTCTGACATGAATATACACAATATGCCTTGAGTGATTTCTGTCTAGAACTGCATATCAAGGTCAACGTTGCTTGAATTTCAACTCTGGGTTGTTTAAGATCCCCGAGACTGTGATGCCTCACCTCAGCCTTGAGAAGGAGTGGTAAGACTTTACCATATTACAGAAATGGTGTCTGTCTGCCTGCTCCTGAGACCTCAGCTCTTACTCTTATTTTCCTCTCTCCCATGCCAAGGAAAACCCTACCATTTCTACATTTCAAAGAGTGGCCATGCCAGCCTCCTTGGAAAGGCACATAGAGAAAAGGGAGCAGTAGCAGCAGACTGCTGGTTTATGGGACATGCAACGGGAGGCTTGGAGAAGTGATTGCTTTCTCTGCCTTGGTTTATGTGTCTGCTATATCTTACAGGCACTTTTGCTGCTTCAGTGGCATCACCAACTGTAACGGGAACACAGCAACAATGATGATATCCTCTTCAATCTGATTTGTAGTGGCTAAATCCAATTCTATTTAATTTGAAGATTTTATCTGAGGTTTTACTTGCTATCTGGAAACTCAAGGAGCAGAAAATGGCTTACCATTAATTATGAATATCTGTGAGAACCAGAAATTCAATGACAAATCGTGCTGGCAAACCCCCCCCCTCCCCCCCGATGCCTAGTACACATAGGTCATGCTTATTTTGTTCCCACAGAGTGATTTGTCTGTCATACTGCTATCAGCTTCTTTTATGATCCCTTTTGGTTTTATATTATTTTCGATTAGCTCATGTTTTAGATCATTAGTTCAACAAATAACCTGTGGCCCAGTGATAGATAATCTGTGTTGAGCGAGCATCATTCAACCAAGTCCTGACAATTCTCCCTGATTTAGTTTCTAATACTCATTTAAAACACTTTAAAGAAGTTAAATGAACATGAAAATTGTTCTCAGATTCATATTTTGTATATTCATCATCTATTAGACACCCACTCTGAGCTCCATCATTCTAATCAATCATATTGTGCAAGTTATTATATTTGTATTACATAAAGAGATAAATATACTTTCATTCTTCAAGTGCTATTGTACCTGTTATCCTTGTATGCACAGCCAACGACCATAGGAATAGGTTAATACAAATTTCTGTTTAAAAATTGACCTTTGAATGCCTTTAATTTATTGATTTTTAAGTTTCCATACAGTTTAATGTTGCACAAATGGGTTTTAAATCACCGACTGACCTATGTTTCTCTTCTAAAAGTCTCCAAAACTTTGGGAAAGAATTGGATTTGGGGCAGTTGAGTCTTAATGGAAAGCCATCATTTGAGTATTGCTTAAAAGTGCTAATGCAAAGAACAATGTCCTCCATCAGCACTGATGGCCTATAGAGGAAAATCAGCTAATGATTACATTGGAGAAACAGTCATATCTTATTACGGAATTTAAAAAAAATCTGACTAGGTATGCACAGACTATGGTAATTTTATGCTCTACAGTTTCTTATCAAAACTGAGAGAAAAAAACAGGATGAATATTAAGGTGGGGGGAGATATTCAAAAGCTGCTTGACACTAAGGCCCATGTCCTGATTATGGAATCATAGAATTATTTAGGTTGCAAAAGATCTTTAAGATCATCAGCTCCAAGTGTAAACCTAACACTACCACGTCCACCACTAAACCATGTCCTTAAGTGCGATATCTACACGTCTTTTAAATACTCCCAGGGATGGGGACTCAACCACCTCCCTGGACAGCCTGTTCCAATGCTTGACAATCCTTTTGGTGAAGAATTTTTTCCTAATATCCAAACTAAACCTCCCCTGGCACAACTTGAGGCCATTTCCTCTTGTTCTATCACTTGTTACTTGGGAGAAGAGACCGACCCCCACCTCGCTACAGCCTCCTTTCAGGTGGTTGTAGAGAGCAATAAGGTCTCCCCTGAGCCCCCTTTTCTCCAGGCTAAACAACCCTGTTCCCGCAGCTGCTCCTCATAAGACTTGTGCTCTAGACCCTTCACCAGCTTTGTTGCCCTCCTCTGGACACACTCCAGCACCTCGATGTCCTTCTTGTAGTGAGGGGCCCAAAACTGAACACAGTATTCAAGTTGTGACCTCACCAGTGCTGAATACAGGGGAACAATCACTTCCCTGGTCCTGCTGGCCATGCTATTTCTGATATAAGCCAGGATGCTGTGGGCCTTCTTGGCCACCCAGGCAGACTGGCAGCTCATATTCAGCCGACTGTCAACCAACACCTCCAGGGTTTTTTCTGCTGGGCAGCTCTCCAGCCACTCTTCCCCAAGCCTGTAGCATTGCACAGGGTTGTTGTGACCCAAGTGCAGTACCTGGCACTTAGCCTTGTTGAATCTCATAGAGTTGGCCTCAGCCCATCCATCCAGCCTGTCCAGATCCCTGTCTACTCTGTACATGCAGGTACTGTTTTCCTTGAATACTGTTGTTTTTCCCATTTGAATGGCTGTGTGGAGCTGGACACAGAGGGTGGGGTTCAAGAGAGTTAGGCTTCAGGTTACACAGGGCATCTGTATCTACACAGAATATATATACATAAAAATATAATACAATAAAAATATACAGAATAGGTATAATAGATACAGTACACGTACATATTCCACAGGTGGTGGAATATGGTCCCACACCCTGTGCTAGATGCCAGCTAGGTCTGTGAGCATCTCTAAAGCAAAATCAAGGGCAAAGACAGGCCGATAACTTCAGGCTATGAGGGATGCTCATGCAGCAAGCTACAGCAGAGGGGAGGTATACAAAGCACTAGTTCTCACTTCTTGGCTTACTGCCTTTCATCTGAGACATGATTATCTATTTTGACCACGTAGACAGGCTTAGGGTGTGCTTGCACATGAGCTAAGGACACAACCTGGCATATGTTAGTAGGCCTGCCATGAATGAGTGTAGGATTGACAGGTCATTCACTCAACCATCTAATGAGCCCTGAGTTCATGTCAAGAGACTGATGGCGAAGATGTAACTGACAGTAAGAGATCACTACTTTACATTGCTAGCTATCATGCTGCACCATTCCCAGAACTGTGCAATCATCCAGAAGATAAAATAATGGTTTGCAGACCTAAGACTGAGGTAGTCCAGTGGACAAATACCCTGCAGATCTCAGACACAACTACAAGACCACCAAGCCCAATAGACATGTACTGCAATAGAGGGTCTAATCATCTCACACACAGCTGCACAGTTGCAGCACTGTGATAAATAGTTTTCTGGTGAAAGAGTCTTGTTTTAAACACTAAAGAGCAGTTTCTGTTTACCAGACTGTAGGCCCCTATCCATTGACCATAAACAGTCCAAACGAACGAACGAACGAACGAACGAAGGGATGGATGGATGGATGGAGAGCAAGTGATTCAATTCAAAGTCTGGCATGACACTTAAGTATATTAAAATGGGATGAATCGGGATGGTATAATATTCTGATGTTATTACTAGCCAGCTTGTACTTTTGGGAAAAGAAGAAAATCTCTCAGAAGCAAAACAAACCTCTCCAAAATAGAACAAAGAAATTTTGATGTCATTGCAGTCATTGTCTCCAGGCAATTTTATTTCATTTTCCTGTGCATTTTCCTAATGGTGCTTGTTCATGTAAGTTAACACCGTAATTTAAGAGAGTGGCATAATATTGAGTTGGAGATTATGGAAGCCTTAAAAAGTTGCATCTTAAGAACAGTATACTCACTGAAGTTTGTTTTATTTGAAAGCTGGACTTCTTACAGCAGTTATTTCCAAGTCTTGCCTTAAAATGTATGAATTATGCACAATTAGTGGATTCATATAAATTTTGCTTGAATAATCTTTGTTCTCTTAAACCTGTACAGCCAATTTAGTGGCTTTTCAGTGCTAAAAGACCAGAAAGCTGTCTTCCTTCCCAGTTTCTTTTCATTGTTTTTTACTATTACTGACAGTGGAGGACAAGCCATTGGAGGTGGCAAATCTCCATGTGAGGCATGTTTAGTTTAAGATGCATTTCTCTTGCAAGAAGGTTGACACAGAAAAACATCTTCTGAGAGACATTTGAAGAAGGAAACAAACAATCCTGTTGTAAATCACCAAAGGCAAGTACATTTTCTGAAAACTCCATGGGAGAAGCAACATATACATGCAAAACTTTCTTGTTGAACTCCAAGCTCAGCAGCATTCTCTGCTCCTGCTCAAAAAGATGACAAGGGCATGCCCCTCATTCATACCTACGTATAAAGTGAATGTGCTTAGGCAAAAGGGTTTTCTTTTTCTGAGTGGAGGAAATTTGTTGTGTGTGTCAGCTTTTGAACGCTCAAGGGTACCGGTCATGATATCCATTATTATCAACCAATAAATCCACTTGTTACTCCTCAGGGAATTTCAGTAAAAGGATGGAGAACTATTCTGACAGAGGGAATGCCTCAGTGTAATGAAAAAAATGCTTGAATTACCAGCCTCCTGGCCATTGCAGCATATGGGAGGCCTTGCTTGGAAAATAGCTGTCTAATTTAGCCATATGTTACATAAATTAAGTCAATGATCACAGGTTAAATATAAAATTGTGCATATATATATGTATATATACATATAATATTTAGTGACACCCAGACTAAGAAAGAATAGTTAAAAGGCAGAACAGTCATAATGTTCAAGTATGTTGAAATAAAACAACTACATTTATATTTAGACATCTAATGATAGAACTTTTGCAGAAACGGCATAATGCGCTCTGCTCCCACTGGCAAAATCTGGCTGGAGAGAAGAGCGCAAAGCTAATTCAACACACTCTATCAACTGGCAATATATCAGGTAAGCTCTCAAATGATATTCTGTTTTATGCCTTAATTAGATGCCTAAAACACCAACATCCACATTGAATATTTTCAAAGTTTGTATTGTGTGTCAAGAAACTCAGCTTTTCCTTGTGAAATCAAGCGCAGTGACATTCGCCTCTTAAAAAAAAATTATATATGGACAAGTGATGCTTGGCAAACGCTGGGTACAAGACCCTTTCCAACAGAAAACAAACAGATATCCTGGCAAGTGTGATTCTTTTTCTCACAGAAAACACTAAAGCAACTTTTATGGTTTATCCAGTTCTGATACAAGAGCTGCAAAATGCTGTACATCCTACCTTGATTTAAGTCACATGTAGATTTAAAAAATATTTGGTAATATTTTATGTGTTACCAAGTAGTATGCGGCAAGGTAGCTCAAATCCACATCTTCAAACTGATTCTGATCTCACACTGACTTTGTATCAGTGGAGCACCATTGGTATCAATTATATTACTTCCCTGATTTATACTGATACCAGTTCAATCAGGAAGACTCACTATAAGTAGATTGTGAATGACTGGATGTCATGTGCTCTCCCTTTTGCTTTTGGCTAGAGGTACTAAATCAATTTTCTAAAGTGCCATATATCTTTATAACTGTGGATTTTTGTCTCCATTAGCTCCAATTATTCTTGTTTCCCTGCCTGTCATTTTCCAGGAATGCTTCACAAACATTATTGCAGTGGCAAATTACCATTGCTCGCTCTTGGCTACAAATTTAGAGTAAATGTTTATAGCACTGTTATATGGTGGTACTGTGATAAAATCTGAATGTTAACATAGGCAGGGAGCTACTGCGCCAGGCAGGTAATTGCAGACTCAAACTAGAGTTCAGAGCATATCAGAACACCTAGGGAAGTGTTTCCTCTGCCCTGGGGCCATCAAAACTGAAAGCTGCTGGGCAGCTGACTGGATTCATGGACAAGAGATACATGAATAAAAATACAAAGAGTTACCTGCTGTCTTCTTCATATTTGACTGTAAAAAAGGTGACAGAAAGTAGGCCAAGAGTGGAGAATAAGAGTCTTTGGATAAAACTCTTGAAGAGACATACCCACTGTCCACACTCTCCAAGTCCTATGTGGTCTTTACTTGTATCAGTTGATTGACTCATTGCTGCCTATTGATTTTGACTTTGCAAAATTTTTTCTGACTCATTATTCCAGCTGACTGTTGTTCCTCATTTATAGCTACTGTTTGGTTTGCCCAGTGTGTCTCCTCATGCCAAATACTTTTATTTCACTTCTGCTTGTGCTTGCACCTTCCTGTAATATTAGTTGAATTTGTGAGGGATCTTTGTCATGAGGGAAGCTCATGACGAAAAAGGTGGATCTCTTTTGCCATGCAATGCATATAATACCCTTTGTGCTTTTGGCACTTAGGTAACACCCTCAGAGTGATGGTGTTGGACAGACACTTTATAGCTTCTGAAGTTAGCATCAGAAGAAATACCACTGCGGGCCTTCCCAGCTCTCAGGGACCAGACCTCACCATATCACAAGCTGTCTGCAGCTCTAGACCTGGCTTGGAGAGGCTGCTAAGCAGTCATGGCCAGTCTGGCACGTTTTTTTGGAGTTTGCAATAGCAGTATCTGGTATTCTGCTAGAGACCTGCTAGAGTCCGGATTTTTTTCTTCTTCTAGAGGTTCATCTGCTAGACTAGAGATTAAACCTCCAGAGCTTCCAGCTTTTCTTGTAAAAAATGTGAGGCACCAGGAGATCTGTCCTTTACCTAGCAGGAAGGCTTCTCACTACATGGTGCACTTGGTGCTCCAGAAGATGATTTGGAAAGCACAAAAGAAAATCCAGACACACCGACCCTTTTCCAGTTTGGTCCTCAAACACAGATTGCTGCAGGCAAGCCACAGGGAAGACTGCACTGAAGCCCATGTGAGCTGATCCCCGGTCTCAAGCACAAGCAGTCTAGCCAGGCACACAGCACTTCTACCGAGACGAGGGCTTTGTGCTGAATAGCACAGCAGGGATGGACTTGTCTGGCAACGAAGGAGCTGTTCGGTGGCACTTAGCTGGCTTGGTTACTCCTGAAAGCCGCAGCAAGTGGTAACTCTCATGTGGGCCAAGAGCTGCCACTAGACTGACACCCACACTTCTGGGTGTAAGACATAGATGTTTTCTGTCTATGAAAAGAAAGCAGAATGGCAAAACTGGCAGAAGAGATGACTTTCTGCTATTTGAAAACTCCAGAATTCATAAACTATCTGACAGGAATAAAACCAAATACTACATAGCGATGTTTAAAAAAATAGGGGGGAAAAAGCACTTTACACTTATCACCTTGAAGCAGACAGCGGTCCCATTCTCTGATAAGGTATTCACATTTAAGAACTGACCTTGAACTCGGTGCACCCCCTTGCAAAAACACCCATCGACTTCAGTTCCCTGGGCTGTGGGAATGAATAATTCCCCCTCTTTTCCTCAGTTTAATGTGCCAGCCAAAGGAGCTTATGAAAGAGAATAAATACATGAACATTCAAGCGTACAAAAGAGAATAGATTAATTATCACAGAGGCAGTCATAGTTTCATATGGCTCAAGCGGCACAAGTCCTCAGATGAAACCCTGCGAGTCTGCTGCTGGAGTCTTGTGTATGTTAAATGGTTGCAGTGGGATTTCCAGGCTCAGCCCAAGAGTGATTACCTGGCACGCATAACATTTCTTTGCATGCCTGCTTAATGATGATACCCAGGCCCTTCAGCCTGCAAGGCCCAAATATGTGTGTCTCATCACTACAAAGAGGAACAAGCACAAACAAATGAAAGATTCATGCAGGAAACCTGAACAGCTGCAGGGTATCCTCCTTGGTATACATGACATTTCTGGTAATTCCACTTGCAGCGGTTTTTATTTTTGATGTAAAGGATATACCGTCCGCCCAGAATCTGTTTTGACAGAGGGAGGTGCAATATCTCCATGTTTCCCTCAGGGGCATCACTTTATCACCATACAGAAAACATTGTGTCAGGTCTGAGGCCATTTGCACTACATTTAAGAAATGCTTGGAGCAACAGAATTCAAGACATTAAAAATGTAAGATAGAGGACAACCCCCAAGTGTGAGGAGCAGATAGTGGCCTGTGTGATGAATTGCAGAGCCAGGGGATGTTGGTTAAATCCATGATGGCTACAGGCCTGCCTACGTCTGGTCAGCTCCTCGGACTTACTGCTCAGTGGCCTCTGCACAACCCACTGCGTTAACATGTGGGATAAGTAGATTTCAGCTGTGGGGCAAGCATGCAGCTGTCTCATACAGGCCCTGGCCAAAACCTTTGTGGGCATAGCAAATTATGAGTGAAAACTCTTTTTTGTGACATTGCCCCGGAGATTTCCCCTGCGTCCTTCTAACAGGGACAGTGAGACTTGCTGCAGGTGGATGAAACCTCAGAAAATAGTCCTCAGGGCTACAGTTCCCTCAAGATCCACGTAACATAACAGCCTCTGGAAATCTGTCCCCTTCCTCCAGGGAAACATGGAAGTGGGTATCACCTGCACCATGGTCATCGGGGCTCCCAGCATAGGAGGTGCTCACTTCAGAAGGAGCCCCTGCAAAGGAGTTCATTAATACAGATCCTGGCACTTGTCAGAGTTAACGAGGGCGATGTTTTCTATTGCAGATGAACCAAAACTGCACCTGTAATCTACTTAGCTGTCCCAGCATGGCTATTGATGGGCAGGAAAGAAGAAAGGCCTGTAGGCAGTTGAGATGGGCAGCAAAAAGGCAAGGATAATTCTAATAAATGTCTCCTGTTTGTAAAGATGTAACTCACACCTGAAGCTCGTTTCCCGGTCTTCCATAATTCAGAAAAATCCACAGATTGGAGACTTAGAGCTAAGACAAGTGTCATGCACTTACATATTTTTAGTACACAAGATGAAGAATGCTCTACAGATAAAGCACCTCAGCTAAAAACCAGGACATTTGAGAAAACAGAAATGCAACAGAAATATCAGAGGGTGCACTCTTTAACCTCTGTGTAAAGCAGGAAAAGAACTACTATCTAATTTCCATCCAATTTATTTTAATTCAAACACCATTTATTTATGGTTCAGGTAGCCCACTTGTTCTTTCTTAAAGCAGCCACGTTAGAAAACAGTTTTATAAAAAATTCTAATTGTTACAACTTTCTGAACCCTTGAAGCTTTTGATTTATTAGTAATCTTGGCTGTGCAATAGGAAGTATATTCCATCTGTATTTAATGACCTGAGGTGCCTGCTGTGACAAAAACTACAGCAAAAATTCAGTGCCACCCATTCAACCCTAATATTTGCACAAATCGTCTTTGCCTAGAAAGGAAATGCTCTTTTATTTTGTTTTGTGCTTCTGTAACTTCTTCAGGAAACGAGGAGCACTGGCTTTCCTGGCAGCACTGATTAAATAAGCAGGTTTGTGGAAAATTACACAGCATCCTACATTTTAATCCAGTTGCATGAAGCTATAGTCCTGTGGTGATCCCCAGCATGGGTCTGCTGTTTTGTAAGAGCGGAAAGTGGCAGAGCCGATCTGCTGGAGGCACTGTATATGATAATTGCATACAGGTTAAGTGTTTTGCAAATTAGCAGTGCTTCATCATCCACTTTCTTTTTTCTGCCTGTTCAGGCTGGCATACAGAGCGTGCTGAAGGTGACTTGTCTAATCTGCAGCAGCTGGAACATCCTGCCATCCCCACACAATCATTGCCTGTCATTTTCAAATGAAGCTTATGGAGACGGCTGTTGTTCTGTCAGAAGTGACACACGGCACCATGGATTTTGTCAAGGAACAACTTAATTTCTGCCGGTGTGTTTCTCATGTAATAAGACCCCAAGGAAGTCATGTTTCCTGGCTGTCAGTAGTCAGTGCAGAGCAATGAGAAGTACTCTTTTTCACACATGGAAAAGAGAGCATGAAGGTGCAAGGACAAAATATCCAGGTGTTATTCTGGCCCACCCTACCTCCTGTTTGGCTCTGGATTCATGCAAGAGTTGAGGTCTGTTTCTCTGTGTCTCCTGGGCCCAGGGTCCTGCCTGGTGGCCATGCTCTGAGAGAGCTCAGCCTAGCAAGGGAGGAGGGGATGGGAAAAATGTGTCAGCGCTTTGCACAGACTGACCTGTTCTTTGAGGTGGAGCTAAGGATGAGTTATCTTCCTAGCTGGCTGTAGAGTGGGACTTCCACTCACATCTCTGAGGAGAGCATCCAGCTACGGGGCCAGTGTCTTCCTGCAGAAACAGCTAAATGCACCAGTGTAGTCAGGGGTGCACATTCATCCCAACAAGCACAACCACTTTGCAGACCCAGTCCCCTGTTTCCTATTGCCCAGCCTTCTTTTTGTAAAAGTTTCTTACTCTTGGTACATCCCAGCATGCCAACTTTCTGATAAATACATTCATTACTTACTGGATGACTTTTTTTTTTTTTTTTTTTTCCCCATCTCAAAATTAAAACAGCAAGTCTCTTATACATGCTCAAAATTGAATAATGAAGAGTTTCCAGACAGAACAGGACTGAAAAATGTTGGGTGCACTCTCAGTATGCCATTGCTAAACTGCAGGATAAAGGATCCTGATGAAGAAAGTGCTGCTTGTTGATGTCGAGTGGACACCCATCCCCCAGCTCTGTATCCTGGTTTCTGTGGTAGAAACATGGTCACCTGAGCCAAAGGGATGTCCCAGCATGAGCAGGCTTTAGGCTGGACAAGCAGACTTACTATATGCCACTGTTTACCTCTGCCCTATAACTCAGATAGTTCTTGATCTAGAGAGGGTCTTCTTCTCCAATAGGTAATTTACTCTTTCTTCCCATTTTTCTTATATCTGGACCTGGTTTCATATTTTTACTTTTACTAATTTATTTTTTTGTTTTAGAAAATAAAAAATGAAAGGAAGTATTCTCCAGGAATACCTAAGAAACCTTAGCTTTAATTCCTAAAATAGAAATTAACACCCAAGTGTTTGAGTTCTATTGACCACAGGTGAAGTATTTGAGAGTACCTTAACTTTAATTTTATTCTTATTTATCTGGATACTATAACTAGCAATTTCAAAAGTCTTTGGCACTTCTACTTGGTGTCAAAATTTCAAAATCACGCAGTGTGTCAGGTTACAGGAAAGTGCAGATGATCCACTTCCCCACAGATTACCAGCTGTCAGAACAGTTGTTTCTTATAGCATTAGCTCTGTGATTTTGAATAATTTGCATTTTTAGCTAATTGGTTGCCCCCCATGGAAAGGAGTCATAGCAGTGATTTTCTGTTGGCCTTCCTAGCACCACAACTTTCCAGCTCTGTTATGCCTGTGTCCCTCACCATGTCTTTTGTCCTTGCAGAATCATGTGAAGATCAAGTAATAGTGAAGGTACACAGAGAAATTCAGGCTCTGATTCAAAGCAATTGATAGGTACAAACTCAGGGACATGGACTCAACGAGCTCGTGATGCTAGATGCCTTCGGAAAACAAGGGAATGGCTTTCCTGTGCTTCTTTTCCATAGTCTAGTAAGAATGATGTGCCCATAGGGAGCTGGAAAAGGTAGTCTGTTGTACTGAAACACAGAGTGAGGTGTTATGGGTCTGTCTCTTCACCCCTTTCCTTCTTCCTTCCAGGGAGCAACACTGGTTTAGCAGAGGAAATCCCATGCTGAAGAAACTCCCCTCCACCAGGCTGATTTTTGGCTATCCACAAGAAGGCATAGCCATATGGCAGGCTGGCGCAGCCCAGCTGTACCTAAGCTAGTGCAGATTCATCTAGTTCGGGTGCTACCAACAGGCACACTTCTGCAGCCAGGGCCCTGGGCCGCTGGGGTTGCCAAAGAAGCAGTGCAGCACTGCCACAACTTGTACCCAGCTGACAGATATAAAATTGACACTGATGGCTGCACTGCACTGTGTAGCATAACTGCATAACTTCTTGCCCTAGGAGTGATCGCTTCTGAATAGACTTGTGTCTATTCAGACTTGTGTCTATTCAGACACAAGTGATAGACACAGTGATAGACCGATACAAATATTGCTGTCTGTGCTGGACTTGTTCTGTCATTGAAGGCAGAGGGATTGTATTTTTTTTTTCTCTGTCAGTGTAGCACCTTTAATTAATACAAAAAAATCACTTTGAAATACAAAATTGAGGGGAAAAAAAAAAAGGTAATCACTTCTGCCAGCAAAGGGATCTCAGTTTTCTCTGTAAGATTTAAATCAAAGTCACCTTCTCTTAGAGCAACCCCGTAAGCTTGTTTCCTTTTCCCTTTCCCCTTTTTTCTGAAAAGGCAGATTGTTGAATCTAAGGCACATTGTTTTAAAGCTTCCTCAGAAGGCACAGGTTAATTTCCACTATAATTTCAGCTGACGTTTGGCAGCTCCCTTGTCTTTCCTCTTGCTGGCCTTGAGTCACCATTGCTTGCAACTACCATAACTATTTACTGTTTTTAATGCAGCAAGATCCCACTCCCTTTTCCCTCCTGCCACTTGCTTTGTCACATATAGAATCATAGAATCATAGAATCGTCAAGGTTGGAAAAGACCCTTAAGATCATCGAGTCCAACCGTTAAGCTAGCACTACCAAGTCCATCTATACCATGTCCTCAAGCACCACATCTATCTGTTCTTTAAATACCTCTAGGGATGGAGACTCAACCACTTCCCTGGGTAGCCTGTTCCAGGGACTGACTACCCTTTCAGTGAAGAAGTTTTTCCTAATATCCAACCTAAACCTCCCCTGGCACAACTTGAGGCTGTTTCCTCTCATCCTATCACTCGTTACTAGGGAGAAGAGACCGACCCCCACCTTGCTACAACCTCCTTTCAGGTAGTTGTAGAGAGCAATAAGGTCTGCCCTCAGCCTCCTCTTCTCCAGACTAAACAACCCCAGCTCCCTCAGCTGCTCCTCATAAGACTTGTGCTCTAGACCCTTCACCAACTTCATTGCCCTCCTCTGGACACACTCCAGCACCTCAATGTCCTTCTTGTAGTGAGGGGCCCAAAACTGAACACAGTACTCGAGGTGCGGCCTCACCAGTGCCAAGTACAGGGGCACTATCACCTCCCTGGTCCTGCTGGTCACACTGTTCCAGATACAAGCCAGGATGCCATTGGCCTTCTTGGCCACCTGAGCACACTGCTGGCTCATGTTCAGGCGGCTGTCAACCAACACCCCCAGGTCCTTTTCTGCCAGGCAGCTCTCCAGCCACTCCTCCCCCAGCCTGTAGCGTTGTATGGGGTTGTTGTGACCCAAGTGCAGGACTCGGCACTTAGCCTTGTTGAACCTCATACAGTTGGCCCCGGCCCATCGATCCAGCCTGTCCAGGTCCCTCTGTAGGGCCTTCCTACCCTCCAGCAGATCGATACTTCCACCCAACTTGGTGTCATCTGCAAACTTACTGAGGGTGCACTCAATCCCCTCATCCAGACCATCAATGAAGATGTTGAACAGGACCAGCCCCAGTACTGAGCCCTGGGGAACACCACTCATGACCGGCCACCAACTGGATTTGACTCCATTCCCCACCACTCTCTGGGCTCGGCTGTCCAGCCAGTTTTTAATCCAGCGCAGAGTGCACCCATCCAAGCTGTGAGTAGCCAGCTTCTCCAAGAGAATGCTGTGGGAGATAGTGTCAAAGGCCTTACTAAAGTCCAAGTAGAGAACATCCACAGCCTTCCCCTCATCCACTAAGCGGGACACCTTGTCATAGAAGGAGACCAAGTTAGTGAAACAGGACCTCCCTTTCACAATCTCATGCTGGCTGGGCCCAATCCCTCGGTTGTCCCGCACTTGCTGCATAATGGCACTCAAGATGATCTGCTCCATGACCTTCCCCTGCACTGAGGTCAGGCTGACAGGTCGGTAGTTCCCTGGATCCTCCTTCCAACCGTTCTTGTAGAGGGGCATTACGTTTGCTAGCTTCCAGTCATCTGGGACCTCCCTGGTTGACCAGGACTGCTGATAAATGATGGAGAGTGGCTTGGCCAGCTCCTCTGTCAGCTCCCTCAGTATCCTCGGGTGGATCCCATGTGGGCCCATGGACTTGTGCGCATCCAGGTGGAGGAGCAGGTCAGTGACTGCCACCTCTTCAACAACTGGGACTTCTCTCCCAACTTCTGACATTCACCTCCACCCTTCTCCAGGTCTCCCCACCACAGTTGTGCTAAGAATTACCTCTATGCACTGGTAGGAAAACCCATACAGTGGCCCTTTTATCTGACATTTTCCTGGACCTTTAGAGTGTACTTCAGTGAGCTAATGCAAGATACGTGCTCTCTGTAGGTGTCTAAGGTAACAGAAAGAGATTATGTTAAGTGCTTAATAAGAGGCATTTTCCATTTGCAACACTCAACTTCATTTAGCTGTAGTGCATGAAAAAATTGACCCACGTGGGTCTTAATCTAGCCATTTAATTGTACCCCTGAAGTGTCAATGTGATAAGCATCACAGATTTTGGCACTGTTGACATTTCTTTTAAGTAGGTGACAGTTTGAAAGGATGGTAGTGTATCCTTTTATCACTGCTTCAGATAAATATGTTACTGAGTGATGGAAACAGCTTCACACACTGGCAAGTGACAGAAAAGAAAGTGGTGGGGAAAAGGCACAGAAGGCAAGATAAATTAAAATAAACAAAGAAGCATAACACATACAAGTATTCCTAAAGCCTTTCTGATGATTTCACACCATGAATAACTGGTGCGGTTGACCATCAATCATCAGTGAGGAAATGACAAGACCCTTAAAACTTCCTCAGAAATGTCTTTAAAACAATGGATCTTGGACATGTACAGTGGTAAAACTGAAGGGAGACAAGGATCGTTGGTAAAGCATGAGAAGGGTGGCTGTGTCAGCACAGGCTCTGATGTTCCAAATAATGTCCTCTCCCACACCAATTTTTTTAGTAAAGTATTTTGTTTGTTGGCCTGAGAGTCTGAGCCCTTTTGGCAACCCAGTATAGTGCTTCTGAGATAGCAAGACCTAGGAATTTTCTGGAAATGGGCTTTTTTCATGGTCAGAAGCAATATTTTCCAGAAGTGGGTTGTGGCAGAAGAGAACAGGAATGGGTAAGGAAAAGCTCTAGATGAGTATCACTAGGACTGTAGAAAACATGAAACCTGTGATTTTAAGTGGCTTGGCTTGCTATGGGGAATGGCCAAATGAACGTTTTTCTGAAAATCCTTAAGATTTTCAGCAACACATTGTGACATTGACAATATGTTTTCTCGTGCCCCCAAATTATCTGAATAGCTAGCACCTAGTGAGAAACTCAGTTGAGACTGCAAAGCATGAAAGACACAGAAACCTATTGAGTCACCTGAAATCAGGCAGCTGAATTTCCATATTTATCAACCTAGATAACCAAAATACGCTGCCACCTCAGGAAGATCTTTGTACTCAGAATTCATTGTAGCGTTTCATATCTCAGGTTCTGTAATTGCTGATTGCTTCTTCATTGTGTACTTCCAGGGTGTGAAAAACAGTGTTTAAATGCAGATAATGCTAATTCAATCACATGCAGGCACCTGTCTAGCATATGTATGCTAGCTTATCACTGGCTATCAACTAGCTGTCAGATAACTTGGCAGAGTGAGAAAATCCATTACCAATGTAGCAATAGGCTTCCAAAAAGCATTAAAATGGGACTCTAGAAACAGTTCGTGTGAAAAACGCTGTCTCCATCTAAGAGAGCTTTTGGTCTCTTTGTAGGAAATTGGTTTGAGGAAGTTATAAATCTAAGGACACACTTACTGCAAAAATAAAATCATTTTCTCACCCCGTTTGTGAATATTTTATTTCCCCTACCCCCCAAAAAAGCCCCTAATACTCCCTTTGGAGAGAAACAGGAATGCAAACAACACTGATCTGTCAGGCACGTAATGGGAGGGGATCTTTCTTCTCTTTTGCCACAAAGAATGAATCATAGAAGTTTTAGGGAACTTAATTATGTCACTGCGGAAGCACTGAGATGATGATATGAATGTTTTCTTCAAGCTAACATGATTTTTGTGAGAGCATTCTTTTATTTAAAAAGTACTGCAGAACTCAACTCTGGTCTATTTTTAAAATGATAGATTAAACAGAAAAATTGTAATTAAATATTATTCTGGTTGCTTTGCCACAGAGACAAAAGACCAAATGTCAATTTGAAATTAAACTCATATAGAAGCTGAGCAAACAATAAAGGGATGTATCACTAAGTAAATTACAGCAGTTTGAGATATCCTGATTATCTTTTGCTTATTGTTGTTAAACCACTGGGCAAATGCAACTCAGTCATACTGGGTTTCACAATAAGACTTTTGAAGAACCTGAGGCAATAAAAGCATGTAAATTTATGCTCAGTATGTATCCATGAAGACTTAGTGGCTGCTTAATACAGATTTAAAACAGCTGCAAAAAGGGCCTCAGCATTGTGATACTCAATGCTGCAAAGCCTTAAACTTACTGTACTCCAGATCAGGAGTTGGTGATGCTGTGTCAGCCTATCTAAGTGTGTGCTTCCTACATGCTTAGTGCTCAGAGTTAAGAAGCTTCCTGTGGGATCCACAACACCCAGCCTACCAAGCAAGGAGATATTTAAACCAGTTCAAAAAGAAAACTAAGAGGAGGGTACTGCCAGAAACTGTGAGACTGATTTTTAGATGCGAGCACTGTCCTGAGGACTGTCTTATGTTAATATGCACAAACAGGCTCAGGACCACCACCGCAACAGGTGGATGTACTCCTGCCTCCCAGGTGCAGGTGCTTCTGCCAGGCTGGGACTGAAGGGCAGAAATTGCCTCATTTGTACAGGTCCTAAGCATACAAAAGCAGACCTGCTCTGTTTTCTTGGTCCTCTGCAGCATAGCTTCCATCCTTAACTTTTTTACATGAGAAAGAGGGAGTGGTCCTTTCTTTCCACCACAGGAGCATCTCTATACCAGTAGCAAATTAGATAGCACAAATGTAGGTTTCAATTCTTTTCAGAGCCAGGATAAATAAGAATATGTATTTCCTGCTTTCTGAGAAAGTGCCTTTGGAGCAAACCTAATACAAAACCAGTATCCGCTGCTTCTGCTTCCTCTCTCCTTCTCCTTTGTCTGAATGAATGGAGGGCTATCGGTGTTGTTTAGGTGTTATTTGAGCATGCCAAATAAGCCAGGCTCTTCAGGACACTGTGGTAGGGGCACCTGCCAAAGAGGTAGGTCAGGTGCGAGTTCAGTGCACCTGAGATGGTGATATTTGTAGGTGTAAGCAATAGTAAAACTCCAGTTAAATGAGCTTGCTATGGAAAATTAGGAGACTACCATCTGTTAAATGCCTTAACAAAAGTGAGCAGGGTTTTCTTTGATCATGCTGTTGGAGTTAGGCACTCTACCTCTAAGTCTCACTTGATGTGACAATAGTTATTTTGGATCTCACCCTAAAAGTTTTGCTGCAGCAGGGAGAAGACCTGTACTTGAGAGAGCCTGAAGCTGGTGAGTTCTGAATTTGTTCTAACAAGGAACAATAATCCTTTGCATGTTACTATGACCTTCTTTTTTGTGTTAGAGGTTAAACCATAGGCAGAATATGTAGGGACATACACCTTTGTATGGAGTTTAAGAGCAATAATAAACAAGACTTAAAGTTCATGTTGAAACAAACTCTTGAGTACTACTGGTTTTTATTTTTTATTTCTCTGTTTTTTGTTTTAGTTATTTTTTGTGGACTGTTAAAAAACTTAAAATGGAGGTACAATTCTCTGGACAGTATATTTAAGTCTGTTCATGTTCAAGTCTGTGTAATTCTCTTTGTTTACTTCCAGAGATATATAGTGCTCACTCTCCTAGGGCTCCATAGACCACCAGTGCCAACCCTTTCAAAGAGCTCCCTGTAGCCTTCCTCCTCAATTTTTCCAGATTCTCTTAGCCAGAGGCACATTTTTTTTCTGCATTCCTGTTGTTTTTATGACAGATATATTCAGATACATTTTTCATTTTCTCTTACGTAGAGCTACAGTTTGAGACCCTAAGGGCTTCCAAGAAAAATGTAAAAATAGCATGAGAAGGAAGCTTCCAGACAGTCTTTCTTCAGTCTGGGTAGAAACAGCAAGATTTTCAGCTCATTCTTCTACCTTTTCAAAGTCTTCATTTTTTTCAGAATTGTTTTAGAGACAGAATATGGATTTTCAAATTAGTTTTTCATTCCTGTCTTTGAACAAAACCTGTCTATCAGTGGATTCAAGTGTAAACAGTGGACTCCCTTTTGGGGGGGGACACACAACAAAACTTTTGACGTTTTGATGTAATTAATGCTTGTTCCACTGCCTGCTGGTGGAGCAGAGAACTGGACCCACAGCCCAGCTTTTCTGATGGTCTCAGCACCTCCTCACTATTTGCTGGCACTGCCGTGACTGCCTCCATTCCTCCTCGTCTCCTCTCCAGCTTCTCTGCTCTTCCAGGGCCAGGGCTCCCCTTTAATGCTTCTCTACCAGATACTGCATTGCCCAGTTGAATCCTTACTTACTATTTTGTCTGGCATCTTTTTTACCAAATTCTCCCAAAAAAGCTAACTTCAGCCTTTGCCTCCCTGAGTCTCCTATCCTTATCTGTGCTGAACACCTTCCCAGCACACCTTCCCAGCTTACAAAGACCTTTCAGGCTTGAATTAATCCTTTCCTCTCTCTGGGTTTGCACTGCACACTCTCCTCACAGTGTACCTTAGGAAGCTTTTCTTTTCCGCCTTGATTTAGTGCCAAGGGATGCAATATTTAGAGAGGAAGAAGGAGACCTGTAAGGATGCACCACTGATCTAAATATGCTTTTAAGCATGGAACAGAGCATTTAACAAAGGCAAATCATGGGAGACAGAAAGATCAGGAATCATCAGTCAAATAAACTGAGAAAGCTAAAGAAAGTATTTTGTGAAGGCATACATATCTGCCTTTCTCCTTAAGCCCTTCCTTCTACATAGAACAGATGGCTTGATCTCAAAAATAAACATAAAAAATAAAGAGTATTGCAAGAGCTTGGAAGAAAAATCCCCTTCTTTACAAATGTATAAAGAGCTGGAGGTCAGAGAGGGTGAGGCAGAAGGAGCCGTGGGGGACAGCACAGGCAGCGCGGCGACAAATGAGGTGGCACTTGCTAGATGCCAAAATGATTCCCCGTCACAGCGTTTGCCAGGGATTGGGAGGCAAATGTGCCCAAAACAGATGTTTCCTGGGAACAGAAAATGAAACGTTAATGAAAGCATTGGAAATACCTGAACATCAGAAAAAAAGGTGTGTCAGGGGGGAGGAAAGTTGAACAGAAACTGCTCCTGTGTGGAATTTCCTTCAACTCAAACTCTGACAGAGGCTGCGATAGCAGCGTGACTTCTGTGTGCCTTGCAAACACAGGGGCAGCATGCAAGGGTTTGTGCTCTAAATTAAACATAGGGAAAACCAGGTGGTTTTTCATTCTTATAATACTACTACAGCTACTATTACTACTAATAAAATAATAAAAAACCAGGTCCATCCCAGTCTGATGATCACCAGATGATTTTGAAAGGAGCCATTTTTAAACCAGATCAGTCTCCTGCATATATAAGGTAATACAACCACTCAATAATAAAAGATGTGGGATAACTTCACTTACTATCTGCTGCCCAGAAAAATGCAACTGTGATCACTGCCTTGAATTCAAACCTGGAAAATTACTAAAATGCCAAAAAGAAATGGGACTTTGCCTAATGACTGAAAGTTTTAGAACTTCCTCCAAGTAATGAGTCTGGCGGTATTAGTGTAATATGCTTCATATCCTTTTGAAAAATAAACATTTCTGTTTTAAATACAATCTAAATGAGCTTGGAAATTAAAATAATTCTTCTTTGGCTTCAAATTATATGGATTGGCCATGTCTGAACATTAGTGCTGCTTAATTTAAAATGACATATCAGCCTGGCATTTTCCTTTTTAATGTGGGAAGCTGTTTATGAGTAAGACCTTTCATCTCAGGGACAGTAGTTTCAATTTTTTGAAAACTAGTAGAGGTCTGTTTAAATGGTGTCTTGCACACTGCTCAGGCTGGGTACCCTGAGAAATGTAAATTCATCTTACTTATGATAAATGGACCCATGAATAGCAATACTTCCAGTTTTTTCCTCCTACAGCTCTTCATGCCAGGATACATAATGAAGTATTTAAGCTAAAGTATTTCTTGGATGCTTTGATAACACTGAGGAAGGTGTGCATTTGATATTGATGTTTTTCAAAATATTTCTGGCCTGACATTTTCATCTCATATCCTCTAAAGGAGGTATGCATCATACAGACAACATGCAGGGAAATTTTTCCTCTCCAGTTACAAAAACAAAAGCTATCCTGAACAGCGCTGGGGGAAATGTAGCCTGGAGGTATTTCTAGCCTCATCTCTTCCAGATTTCTCATAGTATATATACAATTGCTGCTACTTTGGCCACCAGGAACTGAAGTAGAGCAGTGAGTAGGTTCTACCTGCCTTCCTTGAGGGGTACCCTTGAAGCATGCGATAGCAGTGAGCCCAGCACAAATATAGCAACCAGGGCCACTTTCACTCCAAAAAACATCCTACATTTTACACGCTGATGTAGAAGTTAGAGCACTACCTGAGAAAATGAAGTACATTGATCCCAAACCCTCCCCAGGCTGAAGTTATCTCCCAGAGGATGCTCAGCACCACCAAGCTACAGGCCAAGCCACTGTGAGGAGAGAGGCAATTTCTATTTTATCAAATGACAGTTAAATCTGATGGAAAAACAATCCTAGGCCCATCTGCTCCTGGACAAGGGGACTTACTGTTAGGATACAGCTGTACAGGGAGTGCCACAGGGGCAGCAGGGTGCCCAAAGCCCAGCTGTGTGGCAGGCTGGAAGCATGTGGAAGGCTTTGCTCATGAAGCAAAAGTGAACTCACGCATTTCGGAAGACTCTCAATGACACTGACTCCAGTAACATACTGATACTCAGCACTGACATAAGAAGCAAACAAATTGCTTGTTCCTACAGTTCTCAAATACCCCCTCTCTGATTAAAACAGGTGCAGGAGTGGTTGACCAACAATTCAAAAGTACATTCAAAAAACACCATTGCAATGTAGATACCTTAGGAGAGTAAAGTGGAAAGTAATCTTAGACAGGCAGAAAGCAATTATTCCTTTAGTTTGGTAAGCCCTTTCCCAGCAGCTGGTCAGCAGAGGTAAGCAGGAGTTGTATCCAAATCACGGTTGCAACAAATTCATCCCTGCACACTGAACATTGCCAGCACTTGCTGGTGAAAGCTTTGCTATTTGGGAGTCCCATTCTAAAATGCAGTAGCCCCATTATCTAACATGCTGGAAATGCAACTGAATGGGAGCGCATGCGATGGAAGAGCTGTGATGCTGGGCTATAAAACAGAAGATGACTGGTCAGAGGATGTAATTTCATCCCTTGTACTGGAGCCTGTGACAAGTGTGCCACATGTCAGAGCATACTGAAGGGCTGCTTTAGATCTGGAGTGAGCACTTTGAAAATTTGAGAATCAGCAGGCAGCTTTGCGACTGGGAAAAGCTGACTGGAAGCTTTGAAACGTATTGTCTCCCAAGGCTGGGGAAAGCCTATTGCAAAGAGGCTGTAGCCAGGGTTATTCTTATTTTAGTGAGGAGGGGATTTCCCGTTTTTCTTCTGTGCTCATTTAAGCCCCTGCATGTAAAACATTGAAGCTGCAGCTCCACTGCAAAGTTGCTGAGGATTTTAGACAGCCTCTTTCAGCAGTCTCTGTAAGAGGAGCATACAAAGCTCAGCTAAAGCCAAACTGCCATAAAACATACAATAAAGACCTCTCTTTCTGTAATGTGCAAGGAGTAGCGATGAGATACTAGTCCAAGGGACTCTATATCAAGTTAGGGCTGTGCTGAGAAACAAAATTGCTGCTGTCAGTTATTTGCAGTTAAAGCAAAAGTACAGCAGGGGGAAATATCAAACGCTTTTACAGTGCCCTAATGACCATGATTCAAGAGCATTATTTACGTTTGGCGAAAAACCACAGTGTGAATCTAGCGAGGCAAAGCACAGCCACTGCCACCAGTCACCGCACGTTTTCACCAGCCGACCTGCCTGCCTTTAGGGAGGCCTGAAAGCAAAGCTCAGGGCATGATGGTCTTCATGCCTGTGAGCAGCACCGAGATGCCCTGTTAAGCTCTGTACAGCGCCGGTGCCCCTGCATCTTGGCTGTACCAGCATTCAGCCGTCGTCAGCTGGTCCTCTCCTGTCTCCTTCCTGGGTGGCACCACTTTGCCCCTGCCTGGCCAGGTGGACGGTGTAGGGAAGAAAATCCGTGGGTAAGCTCACCTTCAAGTCTTGCCCAACATAGAGAATGGGCTCCTTTGCAGACACTCCTATGGAAATATTTGCACACATAAAACTGAAAAAGGCATGGAAACCTCTACTAATGTCTCTAAGATCAATACGCTCGGAGTCCTATGCATTGCAAGATTGTACTATTTACTAGGAAATCTTGCAAGTCTCTAAAAGGAGTTAAATAAGCTTTTTCACCATCAAGATACAGAATTTTGCCCCTCTTTCAATGACTAGTTTATTATAACTTCATATATTTAGTTGCCAGTAGCTGCAAGTGCTCCAGCAGAAAACAGAAAATGGATGTAAAAAACTAGCCCAAATAATTTTATATTATTTTTAATTTCCACAAACAGGAACTGACTAAATTAGACTGTTAGATTTTGCTTCTAGCAGCCAAACGATCTCGTAATGGCTGGAGAACTACTGAAATGTACTTCAGTCACTGAACTGGTATATGATTTCTTTTTCCCATACATCCAAAAACTATATAATTATCAGGATTTTTTCTCAAAAAGGTTTGGAAGACTGCTGATACATTTAGAAGTGTCTGTTCTTCTATTCTGGTTTTTTTTTTTCCTTTCTAATATGGATGAAGATCTTTTTGACCTTCTAAATTGTAAATTTTTATGTCTATAGATCATGTTAATTTGAATTCTAATAATTTAGATAGAACTCCTTTAATGTCTGCAGTCATTTTATTTATGAGTTGCATTTACAGAGTACAGGGAGAAAGTATGGGGCAATTTTCTTTTAATTTTTTCAGTATCCTAAAACGTGGAAGAATTATAAGAATCCACCAGGCTTGAACCGGGGATAAGAATGCCTTCAGGCTTGATATTTCAGATTGGCTTTCTACTAATGTTATATCCATAATGTAGAGTTTAATTATTATACTCAATGAGATATTCAGAAGATTTTCACTTTTATGGAGTTGCCAAAACTGTAGTTACAGTTAATGAATAGTACAATGATCAACCAGTCTTTATGTCCGGGTCAGATTTTTCTTATATAAACATAGTCCTGCAAAATCCACACATGAGCTGTGTGTAGTAACTTGGACTGTCTTCATAGTTACAAGGAGGAGACAATGTGATTAATCTGTCCTCAGATAGACCCTGAAGCTGGGTACTGCCTTACGGAGGTCCATCTCCCTGGCTAGGCACGGAGCAGAGCTCCCTGATTTAGCCCAGGTGGCTCACTTTTAGGTAGCTGAAGTTAGGTAATAAGGACTTACACTTCCATCTCTTGGGATCAATGCAGCCATTTTTGCAGGGTGCAGGGTACAGGGTACTATCTTTATTTTTGTCATTTCTGATCATGTTAAGCCTTATGAGAATTATGCACAGCTAAACCTTTGGAAAAGAGCATCAATCACACGACACATTTAATTCATGAGACTTCAAAGTAAAGGATACAATTCTGATTTATGCTTCTTACATTTTCTTGCACTGTGCCTGTCTTCCGTGTGGAAGACTGCTTCAACATATTGCTTTTACAGATCATATAACTATAAAGATAGGAATATGCATACTAGTAGGTGTACCATTCCTATTGGTAATTTGACCCATTTAAATCGTTCATTGAGAAAGGGCATCCTAAACTGGTGCTATAACTTTTTTCAAGGTTTGTGTCATATAGTTAAAGAAGTGTATTTGAAGAGATTTATAAATGATGTGCATTCCCAATATGTGTATGGTATATCATTGGGTTGGATTCTCGGTTTATTTATCTTTATTAGAAGTCATATCTTGGTAGTGCTGCAGTCCAAATTTTTGTTTCTCAAACACTGATGTCTTAAAAGTATCGCTCACTTCTTGAAACTGGGTCCCTTGGGACTACAAAATAGTGACACCCCAAAAAGGAGTGAGGACTGAAAAACTTGTCCTAGTTTTTTTTGTGGTTATATCAGGTTATATACAAAAAGTTAATTTAATCATAGTGCTTTCGTAAGTATTTCAAATGGTTATTTCAAATATATGTTTCAGAGAGACATTTTGAATGTAGGATCCCACGAGGCCTGTAGCAGTAAGACCATTAAGTATCTGTGTATAATATGTGAAAAGATCAAAGGGTAAGATGAAAAGAATAAAAATATGGCTGTGTTTGATGCTCATGCAGTCTGCCAAATGTTACAAATTGAAGCTGAGGATTGATCTGAAATATAATGTTTGGGAGTTTTTCCTACACATTAGCAAGAGCCTACCTTTTAATGAATTAGATATAAAGTTTCATGGTGTTCCATGTTCATTGTTAATTTTCTTTTCCTTGAAAGACACTTAGGACATGTTCTTCATTTCTAAGTAATAAAAAATTTCAGGTAATATTCTTCACTTCAAACAACCACCTACTATTCCAGCTGCAGACTTGTCATTCAGTTCCTAAATTCTGTTCTGTAGCAGAATCATTTTGTCTTATCTTTAAATACAGCTCTATTCAGACGATATAGCCTGGAAAAATTATGCCTTATTCATGAAACTGTTGTTAAAATCTAATCAATTAAGGTCTTAATGTGTAGGCTTTATAGCTAGTTTTGACAGAGAAAAAAAACATTTAGAATTCAGATTGTGTTTTTGGTAACTGTAGCATCAACTGTGAAATGAAAAATCAGGGTTTTTTTAATAATTCAGGGTTTTTTTATGAATGAAAGAAACTGCAGTCCTAAAAAAGTCAAAGCATGTAATCAGAACTTGCAAAATATTCCATTCTGTTTTATGACATCTCGACTCCAATCAAACAAACAGAGCCAGAAAGAACTGGAGACTTGATTGACTGCTTAAAGGAAAAGCTGTCAGTTTGATTACAGGCAAGTGAACAGACACATTACTGAATGTAAACTGCATTTAATTTTATTATGCAAGCAGCTTTAATAACGAGTCACAAATAAGTTATGCAAACTGAAATACTGGGTGCGACTGCATACAGATTTCTGACATTGAGTGGGGGCTGTGGATGATAGCTGTTTTCAAGTGAAGTTTTCTAAATTTATTAGGAAGCAAAAGGTAATTAAAAATGAGAGAGCATCAGAGGAAGAAAAACCACACTACATTATTTCAAACAAAAATTGTAGAGACTTCAAGTAGGTTGGTAACAGCGGATTCTTGCAGTGCTGGTAAGAAATGCCCTTATGGTGCTTCTATTCAAATATTTGCAGCATTTCTCTACTACCTTTTTGCTCTGGTTTCATTTCCCATGTCTAGATTTTTTTGAAATTCAAAATGACTCATTAAGTGTGGTGGATGTTTGACACTAAGCTTGTGCAGGTTTCTTGGATGTGTACCCACAGAAGGAAGAAAGCCATGTACCATTTCTCCTCACCTTGCTGCCCGGGGGAGATAGCTCAAACCAGACTCAGCTGAGGACTTTAGCTTGATGTTATGCTACCCCAGAAAATGCCAGGGTATCCAGCCGGTGTAAGTCCAAAGGTGGACTTTGCAGCAGTGGCAATAGTTTTGTGTTGCTGCATGTTTAGAGGAGGTCAGACTTGAGCTGCGTTCTCCCACACCCCATGGGACCCCAGTCTGCCAAGCTGGGAACCCCATCTCTTGCTGCTTGTTTCTTCTTCCTGACCCAGCCAGCAATGCAGGTAGTTATGGACCTGGAGCTGCTCCAGTACAGCACAACTGAGAGAAACACAGAATTACAGCATCTGATGTGTTTCAGACAAAACCCAGGAGGGGAAACTGAGATGGGGCAGACAGGCAGGGGTGGCTACTACAGGACACAGCATGAATTAAGTGGGAGAGCAGCATGGTTGTCTTTCTGAGCACTTGTTCCCAATGCAGAGAAAGAAGAAAAAAATGTTGGAGGGATTGTAGGTTTCACCCAGGGAGCCTGTAGTAAAACACCACAGTCCCGAAGCAGTAGGTGGTACATTCCCACAGCAACGATATTGTGTCCAACACAAAGCAATTCTGTTGCAGGCTTTGTTGTGTTGGCTTAAAAAAAAAAAAAATTTAGTCGCTGGAGGGGAAGCTGGCAAAGCCTGGAGATCAGTGATCACAATGTGATTATATTCAGTGTGGAAAAACAGAGAATAAGGGTTAGTTTTCTCAAGCTGAGGGAAATTATGAGAAGAAGTGATTATTTTCTGCCTGGCAGTCTCGTTTTTCTGGCTTCTCAGAGGACTCTTTAGAAACTTATATTAGATGATTAAAAAGCCATGGATGTACAGCTGAAAAGATGTCATGTTTTGCTAAAAGCTCCTTTTAGTTCAGTAGCAAAATGAAGATGAAGATGATAAGTTAAGTAACAAATGTTGCAAAGAGGAAAGGGAGGAATAGACAGCAGTCAGTGTAAACCCAGTGTAAGCTTTTGGAGTACAGAAAAATGAGAATGGAAGTCAAAAGGGAAGAACTTATTTGGAAAAAATATGATTGGGTGGCAGTGTGACTAGGGATATGGAATTAAAACTATATTAGGAGCAAAAGAAATCTTAATGATACTAAATATACCTGTCATGAGACAGAAGAGTGATAGCACAGCTAGTAATGAAGGAAAATAGTCGAGTTTTCAATAAATCATAATTTTTTGTTTGGAAGGAAGCAGTATAGCTCACTAATTCATGAAGAAAGGAGAAGATGTGTTTATTATTCACAAGGGACTAAAAAAAAGATGTTATTTTCATAGCTATTTTTAAACTAGCTGGCCTTAGTAACCCTCAGCATAAAAGAGCTAGGCAAGGAGACCTCTGACTGATGTACATACCTTCATTACTGTTAACTCATAGTGCTGAACAAAATTCCCACAGTAAGTGTTCAGACCTGACCATCAGCCTGTTGCGAGCAGCTGTAGACCACAATTATTCTGACTTCAACCCCAGGCAAATATAAAAATGAATTAATAACAATCAGACCAATGAAAGTCACTTGACATAATTTGATTGCATCAAGACTTGTCAAAACAAACCTGATTTCATTCTTCAGTGAGGTTACTTGCTGGCTGATTGCTGTACTATATATACATAATAGATGTAATGGATGTATTTTTGATTTGTCATCGCCACACACACACACCCTGGCTGAGAAATTGGCACTATACAATATCAATAACCTTACACTAAACTGTTTTAAGATCTCAAAGGGCAATCCACAAGGGCATCTCTCAAGTGGTTTTTGCCAAAATTAGTGCTAAGTGATACTCTTCATCATTTCTATTTGTGTTCTAGAAGCAAATATAAAATCATTCCTAATACAATTTGGCTGGTTTAAGCCTACATACAGGAATGCATCTAATGATGTCTACAGGGATGAGGGCAGGGCACCAACAGAGAATGCTCTTGATTGATAGACCAGAAGTTGAGTCCAAATCATTTTAACAGAGCCAAAAGAAAAGCTATACGTGTAGGAACATGAGATGCAGGCCATGAAAAGAAACTAAGACCCTCTGTCCCAGCACAAAGAACTTTGAAAAAGATTTAAGTATCTTAAATGAGAAACTGAATATTACTACAGAAGATAACAGTTCTGGTGCTTACATTTTAAAAAGAAAGTCAAATTATTGGGGAACACAAAAATTATTAAAATGATTGAAAATTTTTAGGTTAAATCAAATTAAATTTAATTAAAAATCATTAAAATTTCTCACAGTGAAAAATTAAGAGTCTGTTTAGCTTGCCAAAAAGAGGACTGAAAAATGACATGAGTTGAGTGCCTTCTGGGGAAAGATGCAAAAGGACTCTTAACTTTAGCAAAGACAAGCACATCAAGAGACAGTGGTTGAATATTGAGGCCAGCCACTGCCAGTTGGGAAATAAGGCACAAACTTCTAATAATGACAGGCCTCAACCACTGGAGCAAGACATTAGAGGAATAAATTTGATAACCACAAGTCAGGATTAAGTGGCTTTCTGGAAGCTGTGCTTCAGTTAACCAAGAGTAACTGGTCTTCAGGCAGCGATAATGGGGCCAATATCAAGCCTTTTTGTGCAGATAGTCAGACTGCTTGTTCAAAGGTTCCCCTCTAACCTTAAACACTAAAACAAGACAAAAGATAAGTGGCAGAAGGACAAATGCCAAAAGGATGTTTAAAGCATGTAAATTGTAGAGACGATGCTACAAATTACCCCGTCTTGGGTAAATACCAGTATAATTTTGATTCTGCAAAGCTCTTAAGCATGATATTGCCTTTATGTAGGTGCTTAAGTCCTCCATTTTTCAATAGAATTTAAGCACCTGTTTAAGGTTAAACTCTAAACTCAGGATTAGCTCAATCAAAGCTTTACCTGAATATCTAAGGCTGCAAAATTTCCCTTTTGAATATTGGAGTGCACCTTCTGCTGAATTTGTCATTTGACGCTGATTATGACTGATTTTCACTGTCTTTAAGGAAAGAAACCAGACTGAATCCCATGTTTACAGCAATTTAAACCTCTCTGTAGCAAAGAAATTATTAAAACAGAGGTTTGGCAAAGCAGTCAAACAAGAAGAGTATAATGGCAAGAGGTCAGACTTGGAAAAGAGGTTTTGTGAACTTACTTGAATCTCTGTAGCATGAAAAAGCATGAGAAAACCTGAAAAATCATACTTAAAATGATGCTATTTCAATATGTCCCACAATATATTCAATGTACATTGTAGCAGAGTGACAGATACTTCCTTTCTGTCTGTATCAGGCAGATTTGGTCTTTGAAAAAACCAAAATGCAGCTTTCCAAATTCCTCCATCTTCAGTCCTTTTCTATATCTTGAAACTGATCCTTAGTGGGATATCCTAATTAATGGCAGTGGAGAGCACTGGTTTATACTGGTTGCGGCTTTACCCTTTTCTTTCAGAAAGACATGGTAACAATTTCAAAAGTTGCTCACTTTGCCCTCCAGAGGACATCAAGACCTTTATCTTGGAGTCCAGTGTGTGGAGAGCAAGGGTGGCTGAAAAATCCTGCGGCTAGCTTCAGTGGCTCATCAATTTTGTTATGGACTAGGATGAAAAGTGAGAAGTTATCTTCCTAAAATATGCTACATGAAGAAAAAAAAAAAGGAAAAGAAAAAGAGAAAAAAGAAAAGGAGAAGAAGAAGAAGAAGATGAAGAAGAAGAAGACGACGAAGAAGAAGAAGACGAAGAAGAAGAAGACGAAGAAGAAGAAGAAGAAGAAGAAGAAGAAGAAGAAGAAGAAGAAGAAGAAGAAGAAGAAGAAGAAGAAGAAGAAGAAGAAGAAGAAGAAGGGGAGAAAGGGAAAAGGAAAGAAAGAAAGGGAAAGAGAAAGAAAGAGAGAGAAAGAAAGAGAGAAAGAGAAAGAGAGAGAGAAAGAGAAAGAGAAAGAGAAAGAGAAAGAGAAAGAGAAAGAGAAAGAGAAAGAGAAAGAGAAAGAGAAAGAGAAAGAGAAAGAGAAAGAGAAAGAGAAAGAGAAAGAGAAAGAGGAGGGAGAGGGAGAAAGATAAACCTAATCAATCAATTACAGTCTTTCAAATCTGTGATAAAGATTTTTTCAGTCATTTTATTACCAAAGTGGTCCCCAAATGTGTGTAGGAAATGCTCTTCAGTGGCCTGGCACAACACAGAGTAGTCTTTGACCATGTGGGAATCAAATTGAGATCTCAAGCAGCCAGGCAGAAAAGTCCAGATGTTTGGTAGAACATTATTTCACTCATTTGGAGACAAAATGCCAGGCTGTGCAAGTTGTTAGATAATTTATCTGCCTCAGTGCTCAGTGCTGGAGGAGAAGACATGAGCGCACCTGTACCTGCAGCACCACGTAGGCAGCCATGTTACTCCTGCCACGTCCTCTCTGTCCAAGCTGACACATGGAGCTGGGTTGCACCGGAGAGGCTGGGGGATGCTCTAGTCCCTCCCCTGCAGTGGGGAGGACAGATTTTGGCAACGGGTTGTAAGTAGCAGTCAGTCTGGAATCAATAATTACTGGACTCAATAAAGTCTTTAACTGTTCTAGCTGTTTGCGAAGTTAATATGTGTCTAAAGTACTGATTTGCCTCTGAGACTGTCTCAATCTCTTTGGAAATCTGGCAGAATATACTCAGAAAGTACATTACTTTTATTCTTAATTAAGAAATTCCAAGAAAGTATTTAACCTGGGATCTCAAAATACAATGTAAAAGTAGTTAATGAAAATGAAAATCCAGCCTGAATCTGTAGAGAAATCAGTAAAGCTTTCATGTAAAAGTATCCAGTGGAATGTATCTTTATGGTATTGAAATCTTTGAGGGACTATACAGTGGCAAATGAAATCCAGGCTATTAGGCTACTTACAAACTCAATATCTTTGTTTCAGTGTTCCTCACAATGTCTTTCCTAGTTTTGTTACTTAAATTCTTTCTGCATAATCCCTAGTTTTCATTCACAAACTGCCTCACTCTTCAACCCTACTAATAATGTCATTCCAAGGGTGTCACTAGACCATGTTTCCTCTTCATCCAGACATATTTCTCAATTTAACAAAATCAAATGAGTGCTGAAAAAAGCCCCCAAATGTGATATGATAAAGTATAGCAAGGTTAATTGCTGGAACTGGAAAGAGACTTGTAGAGAACTAGAGCATCCTGGAAAACATACTTTCATTTTTTTACAAGTTTGCCACACTTCTACAGTCCTGTGGCTTCTACTGCTTCTTAATACTATTGCCTAAGATTTTTTAACAGGTTTTGAAAAACAATGGGTATGATTTCTAGAATAACAGTATCTATTAACGGGTTGCGGGATGTAAAATAGAGTGATATTACCTTGAGATTATTATGTATCTCTCTTTCAATGTATTTGTCAGCTTCAATTTTTCTTTTCATTTCAGATTTCTGCCATTTAATTACCAGGTCGTCTGCCACAGAATGCAGAAAAACTCAGGTTTATGCTAACCATTGGATTTCTTTTGCACATGAGAGCTAAAATTCAGGGCTGTTTAGATGGAAAGAAATCCTAGAGACAACAAGGAATGTCTTATACTTCTATGACAGTGCATTTATTCTTGTCAAATCTGTGAGAACACATTAGCATATCTTCAATTTGGATGACAAGTTTTCTTGGTTGCTTTTACAGACAATTTAATCTGCTCTCAAACTTCAAAAGTGCTTTAAATGTCTTATGTTGAGGTCTTGTGATCCACCTTCCAACATTGATTTCTGTCCTTCTGGGGAAGCTGCAGTGCTTCAAAATCCTGGGACTGCTTACCATGGCATGCCTCACTGATGTGAAAGGCAGACCAAACTCCTAACCACACTGTGCTAAGGATGTCCTAAAAATGCCATGTTAACATGAAAGCCATCCACTGAAAACACTACTGAAATGCATTTTATAACTGCATTTCTAGGGGTTTTCCAGACTACCCTGATTCTTTCTGGTCTTTGGTTTTCAGACACGTGACAACCATTTTTCCAAGGTTTACATAAAAGTGGAGTCTAAAAATGCAAAAATGATTAGCTTCCAAGATTTTGTCTCTAGGATGGACACACAGGAACTTTAACAATGGAGAACAGATTTTCACTCACTCTCATCGCGTTGATGTGGAAACCCACTGAGGGAGTCTGGAGACATCAGGAGCTTGACTCTTCTCGTTGGCTTCCTAGTATGACTGCTAGAGGGAGGTACAGTGTGCCCTTTGATAGGCCTACATGGCCAGTGACTGGCAGGAATACAATATAAAAATAATAACAATGTGATAACTGCAGAAATAAGTAATAGCACATACTGAGAGGAAAAGGTGTATTTATAGCTTCATCTAGTCTTCGTTAGCTCTTTAGGACCTGAAGTGGCTGAATTTGACACAGTAGAATAGGCACAAGAACTTGATTCTTTTTCCTCAATTGCAATAGCTTTAATTGTTTTAATGTCATCACTGCTATGAATCTCAACTAGCTGTCAAGTTGTTAGAAAGCTATAAAACTGACTGCTGTGAGGATGAGCTTAAAGCAATATGGAGTGGATGCAAATCTAGTATGCTTGAGAATTAAAAACAAGACGTATGGTGTGTCTGTGTTCTCTACTGTCGCAGGATTATTTTCAGCGATTAACACACTTGGTTAATTGCCAAGAACTCTGTGCCTAAGTACTGCAGTTAACATTCCTTACTTCTATGAAATTGGAAATTGCCAAAACAGAGAAGTTATTTTTCTTCTCAACCAAAATACACATTCCAAATCACGTACTTTATATCAGTAGATCAAGATTTCAAAAGTGACCTTGAATTTTGGACAGCTCCTTTTCTTTTGGAAACTGAAGACCATAACCCGAGTCAAATCATAGAATCATAGAATATCCTGAGCAACTTGAAATAAGTTAAAGAGGCTTCGTGTCCAGAATGCTGCCTCTTTTGACTCCCAGACAGAGAAGGATCTTTGCACTTATAAGAATTTAATTTGTCATCATTTGACAAAAAGATTTAGATCTTGGATTGTGGCTTAGACTGATCTTCCAAATAAACACCTATGTTTCATGTTTATGCCACAGCAATAGTCTAGAGAATATCATGATAATGTAATTATGATTTTCTTCTTTCTCGTCAAATAAACTTTGAATCTCTGATGTCTGACCTTATTTTTATATTATTTTTCAGTAGAACTGCACAATCAAAACTGTCAGATGAAGAAAGTACACATAAACACAGCCTACCTTTTGACAGCTACCAGTCATAAGGTCTCTGAGAGAAACATTTTATAAATGTGTCATTTACTCACTGAAATTAATGGGAAGAGGCATACAATGATAGCTTAGTATCTGCTAATTAAATTGATCTCTGTTGTAGAATCGGAAGCGCAAAAGTAAAGAAAACTCATGGGTTGAGAGAAGAACAGTTTAACAATTGAAATAAAATTAATAATAAAAACAACAACAACTAATTATTAATAATAATAGTAGTAGTAGTAGTGAAAAGGAAAGCAACAATAACAAAGAGAGGAACAAAACCCAGGAAAAACAAGTGAAGCAACCGCTCACCACCTGCCAACCAATGCCAAGGCCATCTCCGATCAGCAATTGATCTTTCTTAGGAAAACACAAAGAAACTTTCTTTGACAGCTTTATTCTTTGCATTCAATTTATTCTGTGGTCAACGGAGCATGTGGAATAAACTGCCTTTGGTGTTCTGAGCCATGGCTTACGGTACCTGCTACCAGCCTTCACTTGAGAAGGAGGGTTTAGGAGCTCAGCCAGTGCAGCTATCAGAGTGCCTGTCTTGTTACGTCATCCCTAAAATACTCTTGTACAACACACTCTTGTTCCTGATATGTAAGGTTTCTGTAATGTTCAAGTTGTTGCAATTTATTCATTGAATATAATTTCTCAATGACTTAAGAAGGTGACCTACACATAAAGCTTTGTGTAGTTCTGTTGTTAAGAGTCTGGTATTTTTCAAAACTGCTAAAATCAAATAAAAAAGTAACTAACATTGTTAAAGGGAGCACTATGCATAAATGATATCCCTCTGGAACTGATAGATAAGATGTAAAACATCCTGAGGAATTCTGTATTTCTTCATTTAAAATCTTGGTATATTTTCTTGGAGATAGTAGTGGCAAGCACAGAAAATAGACACACTTTAGAATTGAGAAGGTGTATTTCATGAACAATAAACTCCATCAGCACAATTTACCACGGTATCCTGGGTTGATAGTTTAAGAACTCAGTAAAATACTCTGACAGGTTAAATAAGTGGTAACGGTGTCATTATAGCTGTGATGGTCCAAGAATGCAAGTGAGGAAAATGTGCAGGGAGCAGTACACACATTATCATAGCTGTTGGAAAAAGTAGTATAATTTCTCACCCCAGAGGAAAGTCCTCCCTGGGCAGAGGTCCCTTTTCACTGGTGAGGTGGGGGCCACAAGTCCTCTGCAAAGAGCAATTGCAGCAGCACCTGAGGGCACTGCTGACTTTTGGGTGACTTGTGGTTGACAGCTGATTTGTGGAGGTAATTGTGTCAGCCCGTGGGAGCTTGATAATTGCTAGGTTATTGTTGCTTATTTTCATTGCAGTGTCTAGAAGGCCGGTGCTGGTATAAAAGGAAAGAGTGACTTTATGTTGCAGTCAATGAGTGAAACCAGACTTTCAGTCCTCACGATCAGTAGGTCACCTATATGCTCCAGGAATCCAGCAACTAGTAATTAATTGAACAACATAATTAAGTTAAACTTAGAACAAATGTTCTCCACCCTACTTAGTTGAACGATTTCTGCTTCGATTTCAGACTGAAAGGAGATCATTTGTGCTAGAAAGCCTTACCAATATCACTTCTGTTTACAAACCTTTTTTACCTGTTTTATAGCTATGTTAAAATAATTCTTTCTGGCATGTTTGTGATTTTGGCTTGTTTTCCTATTGCCTGTGTTTCTTCCTGATGATTTCCACACTCACAGAATTACATACTCCAAAACACAGAGAAAATAATCAACAGAGTGAAGAATTTGTTTAAACTATCATGTCAAAGAAGTATGTAGCTAAGACCTCTTTAGGCAAGACATTCATAAAGTCAGTTCAGTAAATATAAAACAGTAACTCCATCACCGTGATCAAAGGGTTTTCATGAAGTCTGTGCTCAAGTGAATACAATACTGGGAAATAAGAACCCATTACTTGGAAAAAGTCACTTTTAAAAGGAGAAAATTCATTGCGTATGTACTTGTAAATGAATTATGCCTGTCTTTTTAGGTGCTTGTAGAGCCTTCATCTCTAGAAGGGGTAATGTAATTAAAGTTAACCTGTGACCAAAAGCTGAAAATGAACTTTTGGATAGAAAGATAAAACAATCATCTGTAATGTACAATATATTGAACTGGATAACAGCATTTGCTTCAAAGCTCAAGGACACCTCGACATCTATAATTAGAAGGGCTCTCAAAGGGCATAGACAGATTCTTTCAATTGAGATAGGTGACACTTCTTTTAAAACAGCCTCAACATGAAAGTCTGAATTCTTTTTAACCCTTTAAGGAAAGTAAGTGAAAGACAAGTACAGCCAGTTCTGCTTTTGACTTCACCATCTCAAAGCAGACATACATCAGTGAAAAGTCAAATGCTGCAGCCAATAGCTGTATTTGGCTTTTAAGCTGTAATTTTGAAGTCTAGTGTCAACTGAAGGAGGTTTCCAACTTTAATTTATTGAGGTGTCTGAGCTTTTACAATCTTTCTGGAATTATTTCCTCTCTGTTCTTGAGTGTGCCAATAAAGATTTCCTTTCTTTTTTTTTCCAAACTGAAATACAGCCCCCTCATACCATAAAACTGATGGCTAATCCTGACCTTGGAGGAGACAGCTTACAGAAGGAAACACCCATTTATTTAGAGGAAGGCCCAAGAGAGGCTGTGTCTCCTTTCTAAACACTAAAGGGTGAGCAAAGGACATCAAGGTTTGAATCCTGTGCATAACAAGCAATATTGGAATGTCATATATTTTTCTCCTTCTCCTCTCCTTAAATAATTCAAGCTGCTTCTGCATCTGGATAATTGAGATTCCCAAGGCAATACCTCCCTGTATGATTCAGATACTGGAAGTATCTGAGCTTGTAATGGGAACTGCATCTTCGTGCAATAAAGTGAAATAGCATGACTTTAAAAAGCTCATGATTTTGATTATTGAAGTATTATCCCAGTATTATCTGCCGTACAGCCACTGTGGTACAAGAAACAAATTCATCAGCTCTAAAGGGCATGTTATACTAGCTAAATCTGAACCAAGTTCCTGCAAAAACACACAATGAAATCCTACCTCATTTCTGGAGGCAGACTGATTTTAAAGCATAAAATAGATAGAGCTGTTTTAATATTAAACTGCTGCTATGCTTTTAATAATTAGACTGATGCTATGAACTTACCATAATATAACAATTTGTGTTGACTTTATATATTAGTCCTTTTTGAAGCTTGTACATTATGCTGCAGCATACTGATGGGACACAGGCAGTTGTGGCTGGCATCCAGGAGTCTGCAATCTTCAAAAAATGTTTTTCTTAGTATGAATCGATATGAAGTAGACCCTGTCTAGAATGGCAGAGGCTCTAGAGTGGTAGTGTTGTAGCTCCAATTGTCTGATAGTGTATGTGAAGCAAGGCTTCTGGGCAAGAAGTAAAACTAGTCCTTGGGAAAAGCAGGCAGACTTTTAGCACAACAGCCCTCCTTTTGGGAACACCGGCTCCTCTTCAAGTCTGAAATAGAAGCAACAGCCCAGTTGCTATATAAAGGTTGAGAGCAATTGCTCTGAGTTTAGTTTAATTCCATCAATCAATTAGACAAATCTGAAAGGAAACGCAATTGGTATCTGGGGAACAGAGCAAGATTTTAGCAAAGAAAGAAGTGATAAGGTCATTGTCTCCCGTGGGACAAAGAAAGAAAAAGACCACTGATTATCACCTGTGGAACATGCAGATGATACAGACTGAAATAAATTAAATTCTAGTAATTATCAGAGCACGCTAATATTAAAATGTACCAAACAGAAATCATTTGGATTGGCATATGGTTAGGAAACAAACTATTTTATGTGCGTAATGCAAGAAGCTGGTGAAAAAAAAATCATTTGACAAACATATTAAAGACTGAAGACATGATTAAGGTAACTGTGAAGTGAACTAACCTTTCTAAATTTTTTTTCCAGGAAGAATTAGAAATCCTGCATGTGGGACGCACAAGGGGATCCCCACACTCTAGGGAGGTTGCTGAATCTCTCTATTCTTTTGCAACAAGTTGTAGGGGCAGATGGGATTAGCCTTCAGTATCCAAGGTATTAAAAGTAGCTCTTTTCATCTACAACCATGCTATAGGGGCAACATTTAATTATCCTCATCAGCCAGAAACCCAACTGGATTTCAACCGCATCGGTCCAAATGTCTGCCCAGGTGTTAGGGTGATGCAAAGAGGTGCTGGCTGGGGCTTACTTTCTGCAGCTCGATGCCGCTCGGTGCCACACGGTGAGGATGGAGCCCTCACTCTCAGTTAGATCACCCAGACCCAGGGGATTTCACGTAGCATTTGCTGCCGTGCTCAAAGTTGCAAATGACGGTCTGCAGGTGAGGTGCAGAAAGCATGTTCCCTCTGAAGCCCCTAAAATAAGGAAATAACCTCTAATGGGTCCTGTGACTCTGTCACAGAGTGGACATGGGTTGGCGACATACTAAACAATTGGACAAAAATTCGTCAGAGCTTGTCTGCTGGACTTCAGCTTACACCAGCTTAAGATGCTTTTTGAACATAGACCTCCTGCGTTGAGATTCACAACAACAATATAAAGGCTGGATGATTTTACAAATAGGTTTGAAATTATTTAACAGCAATGAAAGGCGTAGAAAAAAGGTAAAAATACAAAATGAGTTTTTTTGTTCCAAGGAAGCAAAAGTAAGCTAATAATAAAACCACTGTTCAGTTTTGCATGCAGAACTTCTTTTCACTCTCAGACAAGAAAATGCTTTAGAGAAGGAAATAAGAATAATAAAATGAAAAACACACTAGGCCACCCTTTAAAGTCAGTTTTAATTGCAGAAATATCATCTTTAATTGTAGAAATAGCCTGAACTCTGAGGACGGGTAATATGATCAATCTTTTGTTCAAAGTAATTAGATAAATTCAAAAAGAGAGGTGATTAAAGGCACATGTGAATTAGTCATTAGACTCTCTAAGAACATTCCTTGTCTGTGCTGTGAAGGAACAAAGCGTTTTTATGGAAGTGAAATAACACCAAGTCCCAAGATGTCATGTGAAGAGGAACTTTAATTAGCAGTTAGGCTGTCTCCTGGTCCAACAAGACAAACTGATCGTGGTCATTACAGGTGGGGCAGAAAACAGCTCATGCCTTGCCAGTGATTTACACAACTATTTGCTAGCAGACTCTGAATTCATGAGGGTTTTTTTCTGCATGCTGGAAAGGTTATAAACAACTCCAGCGCAAACACAGCCCTGACAAATTTATTCTGAAAGGCAATGGGCTTAACGGGGTAACAGTGGCACCGGGTCATATCCCTAACCATGTCAGAGTTGACTGTCTGAAGCCTCTTCCATTATCCATCTGTCAAAAAAGTAGGAGTCCTCAGTTGCTTGGGAGACAGATACAAAGCTGCTAATTTCACCAGTAGTAGCAACAAGCAGTGGAAGGACTTTTTCTGGACCCTTCCTGAGCACTTCACTGCCTTACTTTGCCTTAACACTGTGCTCAATCCCACATTCAGCTTTGTGCAGCCTGCAGAAAGAGCCAAGACACAGAGGAACATGCTTGTTCTAAGATGGTTTAGAGAAGCATTAAAAACTGGACCTGAGCAAGTTTTTTCAGAAACTGACCATTTAGCCAGGTCTTGGCCCAGTGTACCCACTGGCTATATTAAATGGTCAAAGAATACCTCCACCATCATAATTCTGGGACCTTGTTCAAGGAATGGTCCATGAGCAGGAGCAGAGAGGCCAGGAGGCTCTGACCTCAAAACTCTGTGTCATCTGGGCAGGCTGTGTGCCAGGAGCAGAGAGAGGTCGAAAACAGCTTCTTGCTGCTGAGAGGAGTCTTGCCAGGAATGACAAGTGAATATGTAGCGGCAGCTTTCAAGGAGGATGCCAGCGAACGGGTCTGAATACCAATGATTTCCAGGGCTAGTGACACACTCCAAGTGATGGGCATCCTGGCGTGAAGAGCTGTGGCACTAACCCTGAGAAGCTGGTGACTGCCTGTGGGACTGAGCGCTTGGTTCGTATTTATGCAGCAGCTGAAATCACTGTGCTGAGGATAACTACGCCGTTTGTTTCAGTTGACTTGTTAAAGCAATCTTGTGTTACTAACTGCGCTCCCGAGCAGTCACGGGAACCCAGTGCCACCGTGTGGAACCTTCGCCAGGAAGCCATGCTGACGACTCCCCTGGATACGAGCCGGATGGATGGAGGTCCCCACTGCTCTACCACTGTATACGGGGGAGGAAGGGAAGGTCACCCTGGCCTCCCTCTTCTTCTGCCAGCCCCCCTCTACCCAACTGAATCTGAATTTCCAGTGGCTGCTGGGTCCACACCCTCTGTCCATTTGGTCCTGCCAAGGTGCACCCCTATCCTCACTAGACTCTACAGATCCTGATGTGGCCTCCAGAGAGACAGATGTGTTACAATGTGCTCTCCTGGCAGAAGGTAGCATTTCCCTAGAGGCAACACAGCTCGAATGTTAGCCCTTTTTTAGTCTTTAGCACACTGCCAAAGAGAAGCAGAAACCACTTAAATGTTACTTATTGTTCTGGTTTCAGCTGGGATAGAGCTAATTTTCTTCTGTAGCTGGTATAGTGCTGTGTTTTGGATTTAGGATAAGAATAATGTTGACAGCACACTGATGTTTTAGTTGTTGCTGAGCAGTGCTTACACTAAGTCAAGGACTTTTCAGCTTCTCATACTGCCCTGCCAGCGAGGAGGCTGCAGGTGCACAAGAAGCTGGGAGGGGACACAACCAGGACAGCTGACCCAAACTGGCCAAAGGGCTATTCCATACCACATGACACCATGCTGAACAAAAACCTGGGGGGATTTGGCCGGCGGGGCACGGCTGCTGCTCAGGAACTGGCTGGGCATCGGTCAGCGGGTGGTGAGAAATTGCATTGTGCATCACTTGTTTTGTATATTCTTTTATTGTTGTTATTATTATTATTTTCCCTTCTTTTTCTGTCCTATTAAATTGTCTTTATCTCAACCCACAAGTTGTAAATTTTTCCAATTCTCTCCCCCATCCCACTGGGCGGGGAGTGAGTGAACGACTGTGTGGTGGTTAGCTGCCTGCCAGGTTAAACCATGACACTTATTCTTCCTAAATTCGTTCTTGGAAACAGCTGTGGAATTATTGTTGAAATATTTCAAAAAACCCTACCTAAGGCAGAGGCAAGCATGGCAAATTTCAGCTTAAGCAATTCTGTGTAGCGATAAACCAATGAAAATAGGGCTAATGGCAAATATTAAGCAACCTTAGCCACAGGCAGTTTATTAGCTCCAGCAGTAATATGTGGTGTTTTTTCCATAAATACTGCATTGAAGTGCTGTATCTCTCACTCTGCTTTTTTTCAGCTAGCAGCAAAACCCAAAGCAAACTTTTCTGTATGTACAACCCTAATTGAAAGCAAAGTAAATTAAATGAATCCTCAATTAAATTGGCAGTGCCAATAATAGCTACTAGTTATTTTGCAGTAAAAATACCAATATTTTATCAGGTTTTAATAACTATGTTTTCCTGCTGTTTGCAATTGCAAGAAACTTCTTCTAATAACAGCACAGTATTTCCCATGTAATTATTCAGCAGTCCCCAAATGAGCAATATGTAAAAAACATGCTAAACAAAATTACTGAAATGTAATTGTGCTGCAGAGAAACAGATATAAAGGAGGGGCTATTTCAATTTCCCTTTGGTGACTTTGCCTTAATCTCACTCCTGATTAAACTCTTTTGCAAGAGTTTCAATTCAATAATTTTCACCATCACTGACAAATGGAAAGGAAGATATAGTGGTGGATAGCATCAAACAATTTCTAGGGAATATATTATACGCATTTAGCCTCTTTTATATTTATCATTTATAAAAATAATCTGTAATTTTTTGAGCCCATTCATTACCTGAAAAAAATATTTAAACCATTTATACAAAAACCCTGCATCTCTGGATGCAAGTATCCTGAATTTGCAACTAGACTTTTTAGGTAAATTATGATCAGATAACAACTTTATCTAGAATAGTTCTATTCAAATATTTTTGGGAAAGCTAAAGTTTTACAAAAAAATGAAAGGTTGATTCTTCAGCTAGCCTATATTCTCACTCCAGTGTCTGAACTGATGGTACACTTCATGTGCCTGTATGTTTTACGAGATTTGTCAACTAAAAATCACAAGAGTTAGCAACAGTTTCCTCATGCAGCTATCCAGGAACAAAATTCCTAGTTTTCACTTGCAAAAAAAGCAAAGAAAGCATTGCTATTGTTGAGCCTGCACTGATGTGTTCCCAGCTGGGGCCACAGAGCCGCTCGCTCAGAGCTCTCCTTTCACAGAAGACCAGAAGGGCTCGTAGCACAGGAGACACTTTCAGCGCGTGGTCTGGTTGGGGAAGGGGTCTTTTTTCTTCAGTGATTTGGGAGTTTGTAATATCAGAATCACCATCCTGGGGGATATTCAAATCTGTCTGTTTCTTTAACACTGTAGTGAAAAGAGTTTCTTTGGTTGCTGCTGAACAGAAATACCGAGAAAAAAAAAATCAAGTGTTGTAACGTTTTGTGTTGACAGAGTATTTCCCAAGTTGGCAAAAAAAAAAAATAGATTCATTCTGGTTTATTGAATACTCCTCAAACACTAGTTAAATATCAGTTCAGCCCCAAATGGTATTTCTCCTTCATGGTACCCTGCTTTATTCAGAATCCAAAAGATCTTATTGTCTCTCCTGGTGAGCCCAGACCACGTGAGAGAATGGAGACTTATGCAACTCCCATGCGGTAACATGCCGATGGAGAAACAGCTTTTTATACCAAAATAATTCTTACACAACTTGCCCATCCAATTCTAATTAGAAGTAGGAAAATTTTAATGAAACAAAACCCTGAATATTTTAAAGACAATAGCCTGCTGGTAAAGTATTTCAATTCAGCTCTTCTGCTTCTCATTTTTTGCCTAGCCTCCAGCCTTTGCCAGTGCCTCTCTTAGGGGACTCAGAGACACACAAATTGTAGTCTCCCCTCCAAGCGCTGGCTATAATTTCCTCTCAGCCAGCTGTGGTCAAAAGACTTGCTGGGGAGAAAAACTCCTTCATGCAGAACAGTATTTGTGAGGTCTTGCCAGAACAACTAGACTTATCCCTCACCACTCCATAGTCACCGGCATGGATTTCTGGTGAGTCATCGCTGCCTAAATAACCCTAAATGGTAGCTTACATCTTCAGCTATACAAGGTATTTTCACTTCAGTGACAATGCCATAGTTTTGCCCCCAATTTTGTCAATCATTTCCATGGTAAATACTATGCAGTATGGCTACAGTTTGCAATCATAATCAAATGTTGTTTTCATAGGTGATATTAATATTTAAGGCTGAAACTCTAAGTACACAGGCAAGTCAGACATCTCAAGGCACAAAGAGCAGCTAGGGAGATTTATTAACTTGGTTCAATATGGTAGGTGCCGAACGTCCACAGAAATTGCACAAGTTAGGTACTTAGGCTGCTTAACTGTTTTGATACAGACTCCTCGAAGTGTACCTACATTGGCAGATCTCTAGACACCTTTAAAACTTACTCCATTAAAGCATAAATCTCTTTACAACCACTTGAACTTTGTTTGTGGTAGGACTACCTCCTGAAGGATATGTAGGCATCTCTCTGCTCCCTCACCCCTTGAAAGCCATGTGGAATTCTATGTCTATCTCATTCTGTAGCCTTCAGCATCTGCACTTTTGCACATGAATCTAATCAGAAATTGGAGCCTCTTTATTAGGCTATGTCCAGATTTTTTCAGTTAAAGAAAGCAGACTGCATAAATGACTCTAGTATTCTGACATACTAGCAGAAAATTAGCTGGAATGTACAGAAATATATAGTTATAAATAAAAGTCAATGAACAAAGAAGATTCTATTAAACACCAAAGTGATCATGAGCAGTAACTGTTACTTGCTTTAGGCTCTTTTAACCACATTCTAGTTTCCATCCGTTAAATTAAAACAAGTGTGCATTTTCTCCACTTGAGTTTTTTTAGGTGTAATGGTTGCCATGGTTATCACAAGGACAATTTAAATGTAAGGAATGCACAAAATTGATTTTAGTGGTTCATTCTGGAATATACTTAAAACTCCTGAAGCCTGTGGACGACAGATCTGGTTAATGAAATCTCTCTGCTCAGTCATGTTTCATGGGTTTGTTCACATGGGTGGTTAAGAGACTAATGATTAGGGCACATTCCTGAGAGATGGAAACCTGCAGCTGGCCCTTAACTGGTTATGTGTTTTACACCAAAGAGTCATTGTGGGTTGCAACCCAACAAGCAAAAGAGGAGATACAATCCTGGGAACAGGCACGAGAGCCTAGGACTCTCTCCTCCTCGGTTAGTACTTGTACCAGGCACTTCCTTACAGAGGGGAGAATTTATTACTTCTGCCTCCTTCAGCTGTGCCTATTTTCCATTCAGTGTAGCTTAAAGCTTGAAGAGGAGAGTGGTATAGATCTAGCTGGGGGGGGAGAGCAGACACTTGACTCAGGTGCCTAAAATACAGGCAGCCAGGATTTCTCTCTGTTGGCCTTCAAAAAGTGCCCAGCTGTCCCTCTGCTTAAACTCGAGAACCTGAACATTTACTTTAGGAGGACTACTTCACAAGACACCTATAATTCAGGTGCAAGCTTTACTTACATCTCTTTTAAGATTTGGCCTTAACTGGTGATCCCGGCAGCCCCCGTGCAGCCCATGCTAGAGGTGCTTTCCTTTCCTCCCCTGCCTGCCTCCAGCTCATCCCCATAGCCCTCCGTGCCTGCACTCATGGGCAGCCCGAGCAGCAGCAGGACTCCCAGAGGTCTTATGTTGCCATGGGGAACAAGCCAACTCAAATCATCCCCACCATGGGTATCCCCTCTTAGACTCCTTGCAGCTCTCCAACCTCCTCCCTGATTGCTGCCTTTGCTTTTATTTTTTGTTACAAAAACCATTAAGCTGGGAACAGTGAAATCCCCGCTGAGCTTTTTGCTTTTCCAGAACTGCCATATACAGCCTGGCACAGCTGTAATGAGAGTTTCAGAAACACAAAATCAAGCCAATGTAGTAAATTCCCATTGGAAATGATCACTGGCATCTATAAAGTTTAACATTATCCTCTGTCCAATATGAAATCTCTTGGCAGAAATGATGTAAACTTGTCTTCACTAAATGTATTAGCGGAGATGGAGGATAACCCTTGCTAATAAATAGACTAAATACTCCATAGTCTGCCTGCATCTGAAAAGAACAAAGGAAAGGAAAACTAAAGGAAAAAGAAGAGGAAAGAAAAAGGAAGAGAAAAGAAAAAATCTATTCAGGATTTTTTTTCTCTCTCAAGCCCAAAGTAGAAACTATACAACTGCAAAATCATTTTCCATGCACCTTGCTGGAGGTGGCATCAGATGAATTCCAACTTTTATACCAAACTAAGGGTTTGTGCAGGCAAGACCTTCAAGATGTGTGGGCTCAACAGTTGCCCTATTGCCTTTTATGTGATCTTGGCCAAGTAACTTAACTCTGCGTTTCAGACTCTGGCAGCGATAACTAAAGCCAACTGGGTTTTGGAACTATGCTTATTCATAGCATAATCTGAAGATGGCTCAATAATTATTATTTTGCTTGTCATTTTGCTTTTGGGGAAGATAGAGATAAGGGAGAATTTTCCACTGGGAAAAAATCCAACATACAGACACAGACCAAGCTGAAATTAATCAATCTGCTAGCAAAGCTTCAGCTCAGTTTATGGGAAGAGTAGTCCCTCAGGATTCCTGTGGGTCCTGTTTCCCCAGGAGAGGACACCTCTGGAGACACAGTGTGTGGGCCACAGCAGCCAGTCTGAGGAGTCGTGTGATTCACAGCGGTGGCCCAAGCACAGGCAGAGGCTCCAGGGCACTGCAGGAGGTGACACTGATGTCAACAAAGGGATTCATATCATATTTCCATTGCAGGTGTAAAGATGAAACTTTCCAAACTCTCATAATTTATGTGTCTTTGGAATCTTTCATGCTGATTTGATTTTCTAGCCCAAACAAAAAGCAACAAGGAAACATCTGATTCCACAGAAAGAACTTTTTTTCTTTTTCTTCTAATTTTCTCTCATATCACTTGTTTCCTCTCTCCTTGTCCTACACCTGCAAAATTTTGTGAGAGCTTACAGGCTTTCTAAGGAATGCTCTAATCCTGCATGTTATAGCAGTGCTTTCATCTTGGCTGGAGCTTAGAGAAACTATGCCAAAATAAAAGGAAAAAGAAAAAAAATTAAAAAGAAAAAAAGAAAGAAAATTGAAATTACCCAAGTATTGAGCCAATATCAAAAGGGAGAATGAGATACATTAAACTTAACAGAAATCCAGGTGTATGGAACAAGCATATACTGCCTTGATTGAAACCCAGAAACATTCTACTTGTTACAAAATGCTAATAGCAAAACCACTGGTTCCTTAAGTGAACATTTTACTAAATCACAGGCATTTAATTTCCTCTCATGCATTTCAATAGCATGCATTGCCTGAAAATAAAGCACTAAAAGAAATGTGAAGATTCTGTTTACCAAAAAAAGATTTGTTGTGACAATTAGAGTCTTTTCAAAATGATATTTTAAAATATTATCCATCAGCTAAGCACAGAGAAAGCATATAATTTGGCACTAATTTGCCTCTAGCTTGAAATAGAGGGCTCGAAATTTCAGTAAACTGTCTTGAGTAACCTTAGCAAGGGAATTTAAAGGAGCTCCTCGTATGACTAAGGGGATGGAAAGATCTGGCACTTTGGAAATCCCAGGGATGCAATATCCATATATTTCTAATCAGAGCAACTTCATTAGTGCACTTTTGAAAGAACTGTAACTGATTAACTGATAATTAACCAGTGGAATTGATTTTGATTTCAGACCATCAGCCCACACATTGTTAGGGCTATTTGACTGAGGGACAGATAATTTGTCTGCAATTTGGAAAAGCAGAATTGTGGAAGAGAATAAGGTGCTCTGCCTAGAATGACTCTGGAACATTTAGGTTAGTTAGCTATGTTTGATACAACCCTCATGAATTGGAAACCTCTTTGACTTCATTTTATTCCTCTGACTGTACAATTGCAATATCCCTGATATTTCTGCTAAAATACTGAACTGGCCCTCAGGGTAAACTCAACTCCCAGCCTGCCTACGAATTTCCTCAGGACAAATCATGCTCGCTAAAGGACAACCTCATTTCTTATCTTTCTTCCTTACCAAAAAAGACGTGGTAGTAACCCTCCTCTATACAGCCATTAAGCCCTGGGAGTTGTTCAGACACTGTAATGACAGACACCACCATTTCATTAAGGCTAAGCATTAAATATTCAACTAACGGGACTTTTCAATGAGTTCAGTACAAGCGAGGGTTGGCATTCACTGTTTGCTAACCGGGCTTCCATCTCCTCTGTCCACAAAACCTTAAAGATTGAGCTGGCCCTGCTTTATAAGGAAAAATGAGTTATTAATGAATGGGGAAATGCATACCCTGAGAATATTGGTACAGACAACATGAACACTAAAGGGATAAGCTTTTGAGGAATCAAGTCTGTATTAGGGCTGAAACTGCAGGTCCACAGAAATGAATGGCCAAATTCCCAAACAACTTCAAAAGAGCATCTTTTTCATCTCAGAGGTCAAATTCAGTGCACAAATTCAGTTATACAAACTATTACACATTATTCCCCTATAAGTGGAAGTTCAGCTCTTAATCTTTTTACAAACCTAATTCAAATAATTTTAGTGGGGCTACACCAACAACTGGAAAACAGAACAATGAGACTAGGCCCTTTGCTGGATCACAAAATGGGCAATAATATAGTCTTGTGAATTGTGTAACACAGTCCAATAAAAGTGCTGCTGTGCAGAAGACTGGTAAAACTCTAGCAAAAGCACAGGAAAGCTAATCGTGAAAGAGTACAGACATCTCAGCTGTGCAAGTCTTATAGCAGTATAACTTATATTTCAGCAATATAAAAATATATTTAATCAAATCTACAGAAAATTGTTTTATGAAGGAATGTTGTGTTGTGTTCTGACTCTGTTCTTCAGCTGAGTACTTTGCTTCCATAGGTCACTTCCACACACAAGACACAATTGCTTTTTTTCAACCTTTACCCAAATTCTTTCCCATCCATTATAATAAGAAAAAAAATTCAACTTCCTTCTTTTAGATTTACAGAAGTTTTTTTGCACCTCCTGCATAGGAACTGATCTGATCAATGATGGCAGGGTGCTTCAAAGACACTGACACACGTGTGACATCCACAGAAACCATCCCCGTTTCCTGGCAGCCTGGCATCATTTCCTCAGTCCTCTTCATTCTCACTCTACCATTTCCCCATGCTTTCTCACAAATGTGGGTATCTCAAGCATCTTTCTGAAGGTCAAATCTTATAGATCTAGCTAGATTTATCTTAATTTTCTGTAAACAGTTATTCCCACTGGCTGTGTTTGCTGCTCTGCTGGGCTATGTTATCTCACAGCAGGCCCTGAAGTGCTTCAGCTCCATTAGAAAGAGTTCAGTCATGCACAGGATTCGGGGATGAGATACTTGCTGAAGTCTCTCCTACTTCTTCACAAAAAAAAAACACAAGAAAAAACCCACAGTGCCTGATCATCTGCTTGCACACCCCTATCATCAGCTATTTTAGGGCAAATGTCATTCACCTAAGGCAACCTCTCAATTCCAGATCAGTTGGGCAAATATGGCTGCCCAAACATTTCTCTACGTGATTCTGAATATTATATTCACATTATAAGTAAAACTCTTTCTTTTAATATTGACATTTACATTTTGACTTCTGTTCACCTTAAGTTCAAAACAGCTCCTTGCTTCTGGTAGGGAATTGCTGTTTCACAGCAACACCCTGAGGCACACCAAAATAACAAGGAAATTTAACCTGGCATGCTCCTCTCTGCACTCGGTTCCCAACAGAAGTCAACAAAGTGCTTCTGCTGGGAGGCCAGCTGAGATGAACCACCTGTAGCAATGCCCAAATTCAGGGTAGTGCTGGTGCCTACGGGCTGCTTAGATGTTTTTCTAAATGTCCTCAAGCACCCAGAGTTTTGCAATGGTTATCTGAAGGCTGTAGGTCCATCTGGCATTCTCAGGGCATCATGGTTGCTCTTCTCTCCATGGGTGACCCACCCAAGCAAGAAGCCCACGCTTTCAAAGCATCAAGGTAGTAGGCTCATGTACTGGGCAAAGCAGTAATAATTTTGTTGGCCTAGCCTGACAGACAGTGCCATGAACTTGCCTGGTAAATCCTTTTATGATGTGTGGTCCACAAAGATATAACAGATGAGAATTTTTCTAAGAGATTAATTTCCCAAAAAAAGAATATACACACTTTGCTCTGTGGTTTTTTTGGGCCAACAAGGGATGAAAATGAAATCACAGAACATTTATTAATTCCCATTCTTCCTACAAAAAAAATAACCCCCCAAAAAAAACAAACACAGAAAAAAGATCAGGAATATAAAGTTCTTATACAAATAATTTCATAAATAAAAAAGATTAAATTTGTGCTTAGGAAACACCCAAATACTACGGAGTAGGTATGTTTACATACTAAAGAGGAATCCTATCTGTGTTTAGGGTCCAGAGAGGATCTAGAAACTATGCACTGTTGATGAAAGGATGAAAGAATCTGAGAATAAAATGAACATATCTAAAGTAGGAAATCAGATTTATGTGTGAAAGTCAAAGTCACAGTCTTGCCCTTCTAAGCAAACTGCATTTGTGGGAAAAAATACATTGCAATACTTAGTTCACACAGAATTCAGTAGACTTCTACACATATACATGGGGACCTGCTTATATAAACTCCAGTGAGGAACACGAACACAGAATAATAGGAATAATAGATTTCTATTCTTAGTACTGAATCACTAATACTAAAGAAAATCAGTGTAGTGCAATTTTCTTTTCAAATACAATTCAGTGGTGTCAACAAACACCACTCCAAACTCATCATTAATTTTTCTGTCCAAGGCTGCATGGGGGAGGACAACATCTATTTTCATTCCATGTACAACCCTTAAAAACACTCTTGTAATTAAATGATTCAGAAATACTCAATCTTGGAGCAAATATTTTTCCCAGTACTTCAGAATAATGTTTGAAAATCCCAACAGAAAACCCCTATAAAAACGTAGGAGTCCCATTGTATATGGCACCAGTAAAAGTCTATGGTCTAACAGACTCCATGATCTCTCCAACAGAAGCTTTCTGGGTTCATTTGCCCTAGAAGTTGTCTTTACTTCCAGCTCTTGAACACAGGTATGTCAATAGGTAGGCTCCCCTCCTTTGGCACATGGTCCCCAGGTAGCATTAATGGAGAAGGTGTCAGCAAACATACTTCTACTGCTTTCCCAGCCACTGCTTAGCCTACCAACACCACGCAATCAGTCATTCAAGCTTCTTGCTATTCTTCTGGCTCCTCCCGTCCCTCCTGTTGGGAGGTGTCACAAGGATGTACATCTGTAGACCCTTGGCTTCCCCAGGGAACTGCTACTTGGGAACTTCCAGCTCTTGCCAAGGGGCTCTCACAAAGATCCCCACACTGTACCTCTTGCAAAAGCCCAGCTAGTACTAAGAAAGACCCCAGCAGATTACTTCCTTTGACAGCTTTTGAAGTTATCTGACTTTCTAACTGGCTTTTTTTTCCCCTTCTGTCTTTATTAACTTCACCTTTTAATTAGGTACCATGAAGATGCATCTCCTCATTCTACTTAAAAGGTTCATTGACCCTCTGGCGTACTGTTATAACCCAATAACCTGTGACTATAGTAATCAGGACATTATAAAACATTGAGTTGATCTGTACATTTCACATTCAGAGGAAGAGGCGTGTGCTGCTTTGCAAAGAGAACTGGCTGAAGCAACACAAGCCCAAAGTGAAGCACAAATTAATATTTTAAAAAAAGAAAGTGGGGATTATTCATGGGAAGAAGAGATTGGAGCAACAAACTTCAAGGAGAGATGATAAGGGTAGCACTGAATTTGCTTCAAGAAAGCTCCAGGAGCAGGAGGTAAAAAAAGGCAAGCAAAAGACAGGAGGGGGAATGGCAGCAATAACTCATTGACTTTTGTAACACATTCCTACTGCATCAGACTAACTACAACAGAGCACGTGATAAGAAACCAGTCAAGAACCAGCTCTTGTCACATGCTGCTCCTAGTGTGACCCGTGACATGAAGATGGACCGAAATTGTCTTCACTACATTCATAGAGACATATAACTCCACAAGGATATTCATGCAAATTCAACGGGCACAACCTAACCATCAAGAAAATCACAGCACTGTTCCTAAAGTGTTTTTCTTGTGAAGACAACTGCCTCATTTTATTCTTATTTACTATTACATTATTTTTCAGCCAGTAAAAGGAGCAGAATGTGTCAAAATGTCTGACAACACGAAACACCAACAGAGAGATGAAACTGCAGATACAAGCCAGTGCTATATATCACCGCAAGTACAAAGCAGGGTTTCAAGCACTTGTTTCAGACATCCCTGAAAGTAATGGTTTATGAACCACATCCTTGGCTTTTTAATCAACACAGATATCCTTGCCTTCAACAGGAGTAGACTGCTAAATACACATGTACTAATGCACAACATGATACACTAAAACAAGTATATCATGCTTAGATCTACGTCAAAGTAAAAAACGCATTAAGCATGTACATGGAACTGTACCTAATTGTACCAATGGAGAATGTAGCTCATTAAATTGCTAGATTTAATGACAAGATTGTTAACAGTACAGAGATATCTGCAAAATCCTTTGGATCATCCTGGATTATCTCTTCAGCTTTTCCTCTTACATCATTTTTAATTTCCTTGGCAGTTTAATCCTGTTATAGAGGAGGTTTTGAGCAAACACTTTAATTTTGCATTTTCTAAGTGGTATATGATGTGAATTGATTTCCATGATATCATTTTTCCCTTGTGCCCCTTCGCCGATTAAGCTCTGCAATAATATTATGTAATGGAGCCCACACATCACCCTTCGCTCTTTTATAAAACAGTCACATCACACCACGTACTTTTACAGGCACCTCAGAAAAATGCCTTGCTGGTTATAAAACCCACATACCATTCTTCTTTTTTATTTTATTTTTTTTTTCACAGAGATCCTGATCCGCTTCTTCAACATCACTTATTTATCCCTGTAGCAGCCTGAAAAAATAGGCATTAGTCTCGCTTGTAAATCCTGAATAAGCGATGGTAACGATTACAGTTTACAAAACCGTTACTGCAGGAGACACCTCAAAGTTCATCAGTGAAATAAAGTGTGCCTTAAAGTCTAGTGCTTTTCCTATTAATCAAAGCTTTTCCACTTTCTAGAATCAGGCACACTTTGAGAGTATGCATGTCTGGGGAACTCGGCTTGCCATAATTCCAGAAACATTTATCTTCCCTGCAGAATCATGCAGCCGAAGGGAATCGATCAGGTATGATATGACCTGCAGTGAAAATGCCGGATTCCAGTCCACTGACCTAGGTGCACACATTCTACCCTGCCAGTAGGGTGCCTGTGAAACTGGTCCCTTAAAGCAAAGCCCTTCATTTCACATTTGGCTAGTAGAAAGAGGAAAGATCATGGTCAGGCATAGACAAACTTTATTGCAAGTTCAAAAACCTTTCTTCCTCTTTTTTTATTTTTTTTAGTTTCCATTGTATTAGAAGACATGGTATAACACCGTTACGTCCATAGTGCACCTAATGGTTTGGAAGGAAGGGGTTTCTGGTAGAAACAGCTATCTCAGTTTTACTAGGTATCTGAATAGTAACCATATTCTTTCTCTCAAATATCATTCTTTATCAACCAACCATGCTTTGTTTTCACGTGTGGTAGGAAAAACTTTTTCTCTAGGTGGTGATCATGAGATCCAGGTAAGTGTGGGATGATAATTTTGGCATTTGTTTAAAATGTAGTTCATGCCAATGATAAACAAACCACAAAAGACACATTCCAGGCAAAGGCAATGTTTGTGTGGACTCCGTCTCTCTCCAACAGGCTGCTATCCAGCCTTTCCACAATCAGCATAAGAACTCACATATGTTTCCATTTTGTTTCCATATTTTCCTTTTTGTGAACCAGGAAGGTTCACAGGAAGCTTTAGAAAAATCTTCCTCAAAAAAGATTATGCAATGCGAGATATTTTCTCTGCTCATCCAGATCTGATCCCCAAACACTGCAAAATCTTGCAAATAATTGGAACTATAGGAGTCAACTCTTGTCTAAGCTGTCAGAAAAGATTGGGAAGGACCTGCAGAGGAGTGAGGGCATTTGGAAGCATGTCAGAGGGATTAAATAAGGAATAAGAGAATTGTGTGGGTCTTTGAAGGAGATAGCACAGAGAAGAAACGAACAGAGAGGAGAAGACAGAATAAATAATGTTTCAAAGCTGGAAGTGTCATAATCAGGTCAAAGGGGAAAAAAAGGATGGCTTTAGCAATCTTTGTGCGTACAGCTTGAAGGGAGATCAGAGGGTGTGTTGTTATCATAGACAGGGAAGGATGTAAAGGGGTCTGGAGAAGGAGATTTAAAATTGTTTCACTCTGAGTTTTCTCACTGTAGCGTTCAGAGCTTCGGTGTTCTAGCCTTACCTCATCATAAAAACATTCACAACTGTTTCTGCTCCTCCTTTTTTCCAAACCCACATTTCACAGTTTAAAAAGTCATTTGTGGTGGATGAAAAGACTACAGCTGTATTTATAACACGGAGTTGTTGGTCCATTTAACCAGCAGGTGCAACAAAAAAAGCTATCCTTGAGTTTCTATTCTCCATTAGCCTTGCCAACAAACATAATCTGTACCAGTTTAGGAAAACATGCCATTTTATCTGGCTGTGGGTAGAGAAGGAGGAGAGGAACAGGTAGCAACAACCTTGTATCTCTTAGTTCAGGATTTGTGCCAGCTGCGTTGTTTATACTTAGGCTTGGTTTTCCAGCATTTTCCCCTTCATCGTATATCTCTATTATAAACATACACACATTATGAGAAGAACACAAGGTTAGGTTTACAAAGTCAGCTACTCAAATGCACTGGAACAGCAAAATTTGGGTTGTCTTAAAAAATTAGTATCAGTGGGCATAGAATTGAAGCAACATCTTTCAGAGCCACCCTGGTATATAATCTCCCTGGCTAAAAGGTAACTGGTGTGGATATTCTATATGGACCAGCTACTGCCAGGGATAAGAAATGTGGTTGGCTGGTGGGCTTTGCAAGTATTTACTGGCAACAGAGAAACATATGTACGCCCTTGTCCTCTATTTCTCTGGGGGTGGGGTGTTCAATATCCACGTGTCTCTGCCATTCACCCTCTCACTGCTTTCCAGGTCACTCATTTTCTCTTCTTCCTTGTACACCTGCCCTGGTGTCTGACCCCTCCCTGCTCTGCTCCAGTGCCCAGCCTGCTCTGGCTTGTGTTTTTGCTGTCATCCTGTCCCACCAGGGTGCTGCTGGTTCACCTCCTGGGTCTCCCCCTGCTCCCCCCACCCTGCTGTCTCCATCCTGTGTTGTGCCCCTTCTTTTCTCTTTCTGATCACTAAGACTTGCACACAAAAATCCCCCTGGCCCGCAGAGGAAGCACCAGTCTCTGAGAGCTCCCCATTTCTGAACTACCTTTCTGACCCTGTCCCCATTCTCCCCTACCTTGTTCCCAGCAATGATGAACACTCTTTTGACACTACACTTTCAGGGCAAACCAAATATTTTTTCCTTAATTTTATTCTTGGAAACAGCTCTCTCACTTCAGCTGAAATAGAGAAAAAGTCTTGAAAGGAAAAGGCTGCTCTTAGTCATTTGTCCTTACACTGATGGCTTGCCTAGAAGATCCAATCCAGTCTCATGTTGCTCAGAAAATCCTGATATTGTTTAAGTTATATCATCAGAAAAAAAAAATTCGACTGGAGCACACTACGAGTTGAAATTCACCCTGCAGCAAATGTTCTTGAGTGAGCTCTTTCATAGCCCCTGTGGTCAACAGTAAACCACGTTTATGGACTCTGACCACAGATGAATTTCATGATAGGTGATTTTCTTTTTTTAATGGAAACACGAACTTCTGTTTGTTCAGCATGTCTACAGTCCCATTTCTGGGAGCCAGCATAGTTATACTAATATATCACTGTCACTGTTTGAAAAACAGCCCCTAATTTATGGCAGGCACAGAGCCCTAAAATAAATATATAACAAACAGTTCTGGGAGCAGTAGAAGCAGCAAAGCCTGATTTATTACAGACGAATTATGGCTGAATTTGCTAACAAACTAAGATCTGACCAATGCTTTTCCCCCGGTTCAAACAGTCAAAACACCTATTTCACATGTGGCCAGCCTCGTGCAATTGGGGATGAGCTCATGTCAGTCTGTGCCTTACTGGTGCCCCTGTTTTACCCAGTCACTTATCAACTTCAAACCTGTTAGAAAATGGTGTATCTAAGTCCTCTAGCTCCATGTCAAATTCAGCAAACCAACTTGAAAGTTATTGGAGGCATTATATATATGTCTATATGTGTATTCTCTTCACACAGAAGACAGTGGGAACAATAAATCTTAGAGCTATGCAGGAAACTGGATATTTTTCCATAATTTTCCAAGCATTGACACAATTTTCCTTTCCTAAACATCTCTATAATATCCATTGATTCTGTAGATCATACCTGATCTATTTTTATGTCATAGAAACACAAAATTCAAATTCTAACATGAGGGATCTTCAAATACCATAGTGAAAAATAGCTGTTTATAGAGGAACGTGTCAAAGCCAGCCTTTGATGCTACTGACAGCTAATACATGTTTATGCAGCAGAGGCACAGACACTCTGCTGTGGGGCACTTACATTGGAAGCTTCTGGGTCAAGCAACTAAAGGTCTTTCAACTTGGTTTTCACTTTGTTTCTTGAATGTCTTAGTGCGAATATCCAATATAGAAAAATTCTGGTATATTTGATATGATTTCTCCAGATCGCAGGAGGTATGTGCAAAATGATGGCACATTCCCATAAGTACAGTTTACACTACAGGGAACAAACGATTCCAAAAGTCAATGACAGTGAAGACAAAGACCTCCTAATGTGAAGTACCAGAGGTGAAAATTACTGGGGAAATAAGCAAGGGGAAAACAAAGAATTGATAAGACAGATGGAATAACCCCAGATTGCTGAATAAGCTACAGCAATTTTCACACCCCTCAGAAATGCAAACAGTTCTTTGAATGAATGTGATCATGCAGTATACCTATTGCTATTCTACCAGCCGGTGTGAATACAGATTTCAGCCCTATGAAGACTGTGTTCTTTCAGGGCACTCACCAACATGTTTGAATAACTGTTCTGTTCATCCTGTCCTGTCCTGTCCTGTCCTGTCCTATCCTATCCTACCCTATCCTTCTTACAGCATAATTATCATTGCGTGTTGTCAAAATCTTTTAGCTGAATGTTACATAACATGACTTAAAACTGTTACGTATAGCATCCAAAAATTTTCAACAATTATTTTATTCTCCAGAGAATGTTCTCCTGAAAATATAAACTCATAGATTCATATTACACTGACTAATTTATATTTTAAAAAAATCAGGATAGTTTCACAAAATACAGAGTGAGTCCTTACATTCCCGAAACTACAAGGGGACTTAATTAGACAGAAGGTAGCTCTCGGAGTTGGGGCTGGTTTCCAGAGTTAGCATCCCCACAGCCATTCCATGGCCAGAAAATCGCAGCTGGGAGTTTTTGGTGATTTTTTGTAGATCAGACACCAACAACAAATTCTGAACCTGACTGCCTCTAGGAAACTAACCACTGGGTCTTATTTTGGTGTCCATTATCTTCTTGATTTCAAGGGGAAGTTCTGGGTGTAAACTGGACATCTAGAAGTGTCTATGGATCTGACCTCTAGTGACTGCAGGTTATAAATTAGAATCGTGGTTTTTGTGAAAGGTATCTGAAAGCTGCCCTCTCCAGAATCAAATGGCATTGTGTGCTTTTACTCTGAAGTGACTGATAGGGAGGAATGCCATCCACTTAAACTTCAATATTTGCTGTTGTTTTAGAGTTTTACAGCTGTGTAGTTCTTGACCCAAGTGTATTCAACCTGCAAGTCCTAATGACGCATAGCACAAAGTGGTATGACCTTTCAGAGTAGACCTCAGGGTCCCAGTGTTACAGCAATGACACAAAAAGATAGTTATGAAACTAAATAAAGAGCTCAAAGTTAAGATTTCTCTTTTAAGATCAATGAAAAGATTTTATTTGAAGAAGTTATTGCCCATTTCTGTGAATAATGAGGCTGCTGCCAGACAACCTAAGAGATATGTCCCCCCAGGCAGTGGTATAGAACTAAAACCAAGTGAAAGAGACTACAATATATTAATTAATCAGTGGACTTCCAGCTTCTCATTAACAGTCTTCACTGAAGTTTCAGTAATTCCTAAGCATTCAATAATAAAATAGAACCCACTTCAGGGATCCAAGCAACAATGGATTAATTCAGCAAACTTCTTCACCTAGTGTGGGAATTGAGTTTCAATCCTAAATCTAAGGAGGATTAAGGAGCAAAATGCCATAAGCACAGAAAGGCCAAGACAAAAACAAACAAACAAACAAAACCAACAAAACAAAACCCAATAAGGCAAGGCAATTTTTTTATCATAGGATCTTGAAAAAACTACAGGAGTTGGATTGCCTGATGTCATTAAGAGGTTTTTTCAAAGGAATATGAATACTATGATCTACAAATTATTGTCTTTTCAGTTGGACATCCCTGAAAGGTTTGGTTATTTTTTAAATTTTTACTTAGTACATATAAAATAAAGGGTTTAGTTAGTGGATCATCAAAAACATTAAATTTGCTGAGACGTTCTGAAGACCCCATGTCTCCAGTCAGGTGCCTGGAAGCCTGGGTTTCAATTACTTTGCATCTTGTTGTGGACAAAGATTTCAGTCGTGTTATGTCAAGGCAGAAGTGTGAGCTTATCAGACTTATTACCATTTATTAGACACAAGAAGATCTACAAGTGGAGGAGGGGACAAGCAGAGGAGGTGATAAGAAGGAGCAGACATGCATTAGAGTACCTGACCACACTCCACCCAAATTCTCCAGCTTTAGTGGACATCTGAAGTTCTCTCCCTCAAAACAGGTCTCTGCCATGTGGACCTTCATGAAGTTTGTCAGAATTAATCTCTCTGACTACTCTGCTGCTCTGTCAGATGTCACTGAGTGACCCTATGAACCACTATGGCATAAAACTTAGCCTGGTGTCCTGAAGGAAAAGATTATCCTTTGACATGTACTTACTATGGCATACTCTTACTTAGTCATGAGGAAGTGATGCACGACAAGAAGTCCTCTTTGGGAGCCACATAAATAAGTTTTCTAGGAAGTTTTACAGCATGTTCAACTACTGGACATTTTTCTAGAAAATCCTGCATTCTTTGAACGAAAAAAAAACCAGAAAAATACTTTTCTTTTCCTAAGAGTTCCGCTTTTCATCTTCAGCATGGTATTACAAGTTCATGAGCATAAAAAAAGATAGCAAAAGGCAAGGCAAAGCAATAAGTCTGTGCAGCTTATTCTAATAAGCAATGTTACTGTTTCAGTCAGCCATCTGGCTAAATGGTCCTCCACTTTGAGTGGAAGAAGAACAGAAATTCTAAAAATTTTAACATTAAAAAAAAAGTCTACACACTACAAGAGCCAGTAAGAATGCATTATTCTGGTAACTGTGAAATTAGGTTTGCCATGAATTAGAGGGCTATAGAAAAATGTATTTCAGGGAATGCTGAGTCTCTCCTTAACAAAAGATATACCCATTTTTTGCTAAATTAAGTCAGGATAACCCTAGAAGGGCTATTCATCAGTTATTCTGCTGATAAAATACTATTTATGCAAGGCAGTGAAGACCTAAGGAAATCACAAAGTTCTCAAAGAAACACAAAGAAAGAAACCTCATGACTGTACTAGAGTGGTCCTCTCAGCTGCACAATGTGAGTTTGCACATTACTTTTCTGTATCTCAGTCTCATTGCCAGGGATTTATTCAATGCATGGAAGTATGAAGATGAACAATGCCTTTTCTCACCTTTACAGAAAGCAGCTCCACAACTGCAATGAGCAGATCTTCTGCACAATGCAATGACAGCAAGTGAGGTTTGAGTTTTAAGCTCAATTCTCCTCTGCCAGAAGAGCTGCAAAACTTTCTGCAGAAGGTGAGGAATTTCTCAGTATGGGAGAATCGCTGGCTTATGTCAGTTTAGACTCAGTATCTATTCTTATTTTTGCCCATATTTTAGAAGTTGATATTAATGATTCTGCTTCAAGTCCGAAAAGAAAAGCAAGATAGGAACAGTGTAGAGATATCTAATAGACCATCTGGGCTACCTATCTAAAATGGAGCATACTTGCATTATTCGTGTTACTCTTCAAAGAGCCAGTGTCTTAAGCAAAAATTAATGTTTAAATTTGTGGAGCAAAAGGTAGAAAATATGGTTGATTAATAAATGTACTTGGCTGAGTAGTTCAACAGAACAAGACATAGAAAGGGAAAAGATCTTAATATTTTGTTAAAAAGCTCACAAAAAAAAGGTGGTGAAGATGACATCTGTGAGCCATATATAGCAGGGGGCAGAGGAATAACAAATGAGACAGCCTCTGTCAGAGATGGAAAGATTCACCTGAAGGATAAGTTATTCCATCTAACCATCTCAAGCTCAGGGACCTACAGATCTCCCATGGGCTCTGACTTTTTTTAGCTGGTTTGTAATCTTCATTTTCTTCTGTGAGTTGCAGCACTGTGAACATACTGTAACTCACTTGTATTGAGGATAATTTGATTTTTTGTTAAATCTGTTTTGTGTCAAATGAAAACCCCAATGATATTATCTGTATTAATGTATACAATAAATAGCATTTTTTAACCAGTTGAATGTAATTTTTTCAATTTGGAAAAGATCAGTAGGACAGCAAGGTGAAACCTGTAATCTGCCCAGACTGGGAATAAAAAGAAAGCATGATTTTCAGACACAACTGTTAACTCTTGGAGTTCTCCCACCTTCCTCAATACAGATGAGGAACTACAAGCACATGTGGTTCATTGATTGCTTCCTGGTAATCCCATTGCACAAACTTATCTGACAGCACCTTCAGGGTGAGAGACAATAAAATGCACAAGCAAATACTTCTATAAATTTGGCATTCCTTTGATGAAAAAAGTTTAGAAGTTCAAACTAAATCAAAATTGGAAATACAAAAAAGAATGTGTAGTTAAGCTTGGACCACTGATAGACTAGTTTTACCTGTATTCAGAACACTAATTTATAGGTATTTTACATTAAGAGCAGGTAATCCACATTTTTTATTCATCCTTTTCTCAGTGAAATCTCTGTGAAAATCCGGAAGATTCCACCCACAGTGACTTTGAACTCTAAGTATGCTGACCTTTAAAAATCAACACCACTTTGTGGTTTTGTTCCTATCTTGCCCCTCAGTGACAACTATGATAAAATGGTTGGCAGACTGTCAATGTCTTGGACCATGGACTTTCAGTGAGTCACCAATTGTTTGGATACCTTGTTATTCACAGACCAGTTTCTCCCTCAAGACAGGGACCACTGGTGTGGGAAGTGAAAGATGTTAGTTGTGACTCTGGCTCTGGCACCTTGATAATAAAGCTATCCTGCCTTGAACCCTAAGGCAAGAGCAGCTGTAAATTATATCAGCTGACTACGGTACCAAAGTGGCACTGAGTTTCACAGGTTGCCATAGTGGGCATTTGACATATAAAATGCCTGCACTGCTTTGGGGTCCCATACTCAGGAAGGCTTTCCAGGCTCATTAGCATCCACCGTTTCACCCAAACAGCACAGGTTATTGGGAACAGAGGGCGGGAGTGCAACCCACTAACCTGAAAGCTTAATTTTTAGAGACAAATGCTGCTCCAACTCCACCTCAGTGGTTCTCAATGTAACATATTTGTTATATTCTTGTAACACCAGGGGTATTGGGGAACTCTGCTGTAGTAAAGATGCCAGCCCAAGTCCATGAAATTAGTGCTATTTGAACCTATCTATCTGTTGAAATCAGAAAAAAAAATCGAACCTCATTGTCTTTTACCTGAGATAGGAGGTGCAGGAAGGGTCACGAGAAAAGAGAGGAACAGACAAACATTTTGTGATGTGGTCCCCATGATGAAGCCACATCCTCTCCCTGAGCTGTGGCAATGCTGCTGCAGGTGTTCCACAGGGACCTTGAGCAACAGGGAAGGTAAAGATTGCAGCAAAACAGTGCAGAGCTGCAGGATCCCCTGAGGTGCTGGAGCGTATGAGTTGGGGATGAGGGAGTGAGAAAGGCTTGGCAGGCTGAGGGCCTGGGGTGAGGGAGGGGAAGAAGATGAGAATACGGTGATTTGTTTGGCGAGATGTTAGGCAAGTGGTCAGGGTTGAGGCTCTGGTTTGGTTAGAGAAAAGGCGTGTCAGAATTAGATATTCTTTCATTATCAGCAAAGGGCTAGGTCTTAAGGCAATATAAATCAGCATGTAACTGTTGACAATGGCGACCTAATACTGATTCACGCATGCTCAAGACCTCTCTCGCTAATATTACATCCTGCTTCTGCTCAGGTCATGGCATTTTGTTTCAATGAACTTTGTAGTTTCTTTGGCTTCCTATGGAGATCTAGTAATGTGAGTTTTTTTCTCTCAATTATCAAATCAAGACCAGCAGCAGGTACCTTCATATAGCTGACTAAAAAGACCCCCCATGTATTTGCACAAGAAAAAAACAAATCTAGTGGCTAAGTGACCCATTCTAGGAGCTGGCTACTATATTGATTCCAAAGATTAGAAGGTCTACCCCTTTTTGGTTTTCAGAGGCATCTAAGCTGTGTGGCATACTTAGCATTGTCCACTAAATGTGGATATGATAGAAAACTACCACCTGGTTCTACTTAAAACTCTAAAGAATTGGGACCTTTAGTTAAGCACAGTAAAGCCCTGAAATGCTGAAGTACACCACTGTCTCAAGGGCACTCCACAACGGTGAGGTTGGAAGAGCCTAAAATAGGGCCCACCGGTTTGAATCTGAGATGGCTGAAGCCAGGTAGAGATGAGCAAAAGACTTTGTAATTAAACTGCAGTGTAAGAAAAACTCATCAGGTGCCTTTAGAGAAACATGCTGCAGATTAACCAGCAGCTCCTGGGCTGCTTTTGTGGAAGTTGCTGATAAACTGTGGTCTGAGGTATAACCACCCTAAGATGCGTGACCTGTGGTTGCCTCCACCATGCCTATCCCTCAAAACTCTGTGCTGCTGCTTCTTATTCCTGTGAGCTGTAGGCGTTGTCTAAACTCAAAGTTCAGGGGATGTTTCTTCAGTGGTGTGGACCTCACCCTTTGCGAACTGAAGTTTCAATGTATCACCAGTACTGGCAAAGCCTCTGAACAGCTACTAGATCAATGGCAGCTAGCGACCGTCTGATGACAACCCTAGAGCAGCACGGGAGAAAGAATGGATAGAAAACCTTAACTTGGAGTTAGCTGTCTTACATTGGCATAACTGCAGTTACCATTCTTTGAAGATTACTAGGTACCATTTTTTCCTTTAAGTGTCTCATCTGAGGCTCTTTCCCTTGTTTCTCTAGCAAATTTGAGAGTATTTATGTTTCTATTAATCTTCTATTAAGACATTTTTCATCTTTCATTTTATGATCTCATATTGGTTTTCCTTTGATAGAACATCTCCTTTGTTAAGGCACTTCTCTGATATTTGGATAGAACAGTCTTTGAAAGAAATTATTCCTTGATTAGTCCCTGCCTGTTTCCCCTCTCTATGTATGCCTTTCCTTAAATTTACCCCAAAACTTCAGTGAAATCACAGATTTCAACATAAAACTTGAATTCCTGAGATTAAAATATGTGCACTGAGAACCTTTACTTTTTATCTGAAAAGGGGTAGAGAGCAGGTAGCATTTAGTGCATTCCCTTTTTCTCTCAATTACTCTCTGTATTTTTTTCTGCTGTTGTTTCCTACCTTTCTGTATCTGTACCTACCCCTTGTACCTTTCTGTATCTGTACCTATTTCTTGTTTTGTACCTATCTGTATTTTTTTCTGCTGTTGTTTTGTACCTTTGCCATATCTGTATCGGAGAAAAGAGGAAAAAGGAGGATGAAATGGATTTTCTGCCTCTCTGGTGTCATTTCTTTCCCCCATTGGTTTCTGTGAAAGGATCAAAGCCATCTACCGAGATAGCAGGAAAAGGTTTAAAATGTGTTTATCCTCTGTTTTCCTGCTGTTCTGCCTGAGTCTTTTTCCCTTAGCCATTTACAGCATTGGTATCTTCATTAACAAGGGGTTGCAACAACCATACCCACCCTGATTCTCCAGGGAGTGTCCTCTCTCCCTGTCTTCAATTACCTAATTTGCTACTGCTGCACATTCAAACCAGGCCCTTTTCCAGCTAGTTTGACCTGGTCAACCAAACAAGAGCAGCCCTAGCCTGAAGGTATGGGTTGAAGGAATCCCTCCTGGGTGAATGCAACCTCACCTGGCACAGAGCCTCCCCAGCTGCATCTTTGCTCACCCTGTAGAGCTGTGGGAACACGAATACAGGCCAGGAACAGGAAGGCAGCTGCAGCTCCTGAAGCCTTGGCCATTTATGGCTGGTTCTTAATCATCTGTTGGACCTATGGGTCACATGCCTTAGCCAAAAGTGACTCCATACTAGTCAAATTTAAGCAGAAAAACAGGTAGTCCAGATTTTGGAGTGTGTTCACCCTGCTCTCCTCCCCCTCCTACTCACCACCCAGGGACTGAAAGTTTTGTCACTGCTAACAGGCTGGGCTCAGATTGGCACATCACACTTCAAGGAGTTGTAAAATGTCTGGCTTTTCTGCATAAGAAAACGTGGATTTGGATGCACTCCCAAAACACTTAAGGGAAACATACAAAGATAAGTCAGCTCAGCATAGAAACCATGAGAACAATCATTCTCAGCCAGTGAAGGAAGCTGACAAAGGATTTATCAGTAGCCTCTAGAAGTTCAGAAAATCAGCAGCAAAGTATGCTCTGCCACCACAACATGTAGCTCACCAGTGGATTTTTATGAAACCAAGATGATGCTGAAAATAGAAGGACCACCCAACAGCTTGTTTTGCACCAAGGAGGTGCCGGTTCTTTGGGGATCTGAATAAGAAAGGCATAACTAGCTTATTGTCTAAAGAATAGAAGTACGATAAAAGGTGACAGCAATAACAGAAAAGGTGATAGCACTTCTGATGCTAACAGATGTACTAGAAAAGGTAATAGCAATCTTACCTCACAGCTGATGGTGGGAACCCCAGCTATTGCAGCACTGGATGAGCCCCTTCACAGGGATCATGGCACAGTGCACATGTCCCGTGTGTGGCCAGGTTCATCATCGTTGTGGTCTGTAGAGCTTTATAGGATTTTATTAGAAGTAAACAATTCTATTTATGATTGCTGCTGCCAGGTAAAGGAATGCTCATGTAGACATGCTGCTTCATCTCAAGATAAGACAAAGTATGTAGATGGTGTTGTCCACATGTACTGCGTGGGACCCACACAGAAGCATCTCTGTTACGGTTTATCAGTTAAGTTGGTCCAGCAGTCATCAAGTTGGCTGAGAGCGGTACACTCCTACACATCTCCACAGGAATGAGCTAAGGACAGTCATGGGACAGGCTCAGGGTATTTATCAGTTACTCCTGCTAACATACGGGTCTCTACAACCAAGGCCTGTGGTCATCCTCGCCTAGATTTGGCTCAAAATCACTATTTCCTAGTTACCATGTCTTCTGCAGGGGCCCACTACGCAGATCAAGTGAATCACAGGAAATCTGCTCTATCCCAAAAAACCACTTGCTCTGTGTACAGCAAAGAAAATGTCATATCTTGTGAAAATCAGTTAGTTACTGGAAAATTTTCTTAGCTGAGTCAAAAAAAGAACGGGCAAGAAAGATACAATCTACAATCTTGGTACATTTAAATGTTTCCTTGATTTTGTAAACAAGGTTGAATTGACAAGTAAAATAGCAATGTCCATTCTGTGTGCTTTGGAAAACAGCTGTCAAGGAAGATCAAAACCAACATTATTTCCAGTCTAAAAGTAAGCTCTGAAAAGCACTGTACTGCATGTATCTCTCAGTCATGCTTTGTTCCTTTTGCACTGCTCTGACACAAATGGGCTCTCAAATTAGCCAGTAACGCTGATCACCTTGGAGGGACAGATAAAAGGAGTCACTTCTTGAGAAGACTGAGAATATTACTGACTTCCAGGTCTTGTCTGCCTTGCCACTGGGGAAAGAGCTTCCACGTCTGGACACTGATTTCTGTACCAACGAATGTGTAGGTGGCCCTGCTGCAATCACAACATGTTCCATCATGGGCAGAAAGTGGAAGCAAGCTCAGCATCCCCATCTTTGAAGATAAATTGCAGCGGTTCCCAAATTCTGTTTTTTTTCCTATTAGTATCTGGAATTTACCAGTTAGACCAGTTCTGCTTAACAAGCTGGCTCTTGACTAAAATGTCACTAAAATTAAGGGACCTCTAAAATGCTGCTCTGCTTTACTCATGCTGATGCTCTGCTTTGCAGAAGGCAGATGAAATTGTGAGTTGGGTCCTCTCTGTTTTGGTGCAGAGTGCCTAACAGATATGTAGAAATCTTAGGCTACCATCAAAACTTTCTTCATAGCAGGGTAGCTGGCAGATAAATCTTTCATATAGCTATTCAGACAGACTCAGAAATAATGGAACCATTTAGGCAGATTCTGGACAGCCTTATCTTTGCCTTTTGTACTGCCTAAAGCCCCATTTGAAGTGGGAGTTACACCCACCAGAAATCTTTCTTTATGTCTTTTCATAACCTTTTGCATAGGAAAAAAAGTGCTATGACTTATACATACACATTGTTTTGCTCCAGAAACCACTACTAATTCAGCCTCAAAACATCAGTGCTCTCCTTGTGCGGATCTTCTGAAAGACTTTCTGAGCACAGTGCTGGTTATTTGCAGTATTTTATGGCCACTTGAAAGACCATTGGCAGCAGATTCTTGTTAGATGCTGTGGGCTGAAAGAGAAGAAAAACCTCAAACTCGCTGAAGCCCAGGACTGCTGTGCCGGTTTAGGTGTACTCCCCCTTGAAATGCATGGCAGTCAGACCCCTAATGAGCTGCTTTGGTAGGGCTGACCCTGAGCTGGTAACAGGGCGGGTCCCCTACAACTCAGTGATTGCACTAGAGGACAGCTGGAGAATGGAGGAGACTCTTGCTTCATGTCAGTCAGCTGGACAAGCACTACAGCTTCCTTCCAGCATGGGCTTAGCCACAGCAGTACCATTCCTTTTCACGGTCCCAGAAGGTAAATGTCAGTCTATTCAGACCTTCACAAACCTATTTTAATTTTATTTATGACATTTCTCCTGAGGCCGCATTTGGACAACAACCATGGAGAGCAGTGAGTCGATAATTCTGCTGTGGTGGCTGTCCCCCAGTGCTGGTACAAACCCTTTTAACCCATGCTGCTCAGAACGTGTGGAAAGGATGTGCAGTCTTCCAGGAAGCTTTTCATATGCTATTCACTTCCAGCAGAAGGAAAGGCTTTCTCAGCTTTCCATTTTAAACATTGAATTAAACTGAGTCTGAAGATTATTGTTTCCCTATGCAAAATGAATGAATAATTAATTGTCCAGGGAGTTCTCTGAGTAGTTCCCATCCCTTAGGAATTTTAGCAACTGATGGAGTCCTTGAGATTGAAAACGACTCATGAACACAGGAAGTGCAGTCTCTGCATGAATATTTATGATTATTCCACATCATATTCTGCCAATAATCCCACTGTTGCTAAAGCATGCATCCAAAGCTCATAATTTATGGCACATGTGATGACGATACATTTCAAATAATGAACATGATGTGATCACCTGTAATTTTAATGGAATAGTTGGCAATGATACACACCCAGCATGTATTACAGTAGCTGTAAAAGAGTCATTAGAGTGGGATGCAAATATTTGAAATGAACAATGTACAAAATTTGGCAAGTGCTAATAGAACCATTAAAACAAAGCTGAACAAAAAAGATGTGTACTGTTCCATACAATTGAAGTGTTTAAAACTATTCAGACCCTAAAAATTAAGCTCTACATGTTGTTCAGGAAACACAGCAGTGTTACTACCCCTAGCATTGCAACCCAGCCTCTCTCAACCACATTCCTGCCGAGCTCTCTCTCACTGGTACTCCCCATCCAGCTGTCCCAGCAGCATGCTTGTTCACTTGCCCTATCGGCTTATAGCAGATACCTCAGGATAGACCCAGACTAAACCCAAGAAAAATAAAGGATAGGATTAGTTTATGGTTACCTAAGATCTCTCCATCTCCCCTTTTCTTCACTGCAGATTCCCCACTATTTTCCAGCACAGACTCCTTTACAAAAGCTCTCGGTCTGGAAACAACTTGTCTAAATATGGAAAACCTTTTGTGGCTTGTGGGTATCCTTGCTCTAATATTAAAGGACATCCCCTTCTTATCTGGTAAGTGCACGGCTGTATTGGGTTTATTCCAGTTCTGACAGAACATATGTAGCGATAACACTTATGTAGAAGTATAAAATTGTTCCGGTGGCTTTTGCAAGCTGAATGAACTCAAATCCCCAGCACATCTTGGGTGTTTCTTCCTAGCTATAGATGCTATAAAGCAAATCCTAGCAATTAATAAGTAAACTTCAAGAAGGCTTGAAGTTGCTTGCAATAAAAACTCGAATGTTTGGAAACTTTTTCACAGCAATCAATTTCCTGATGGCATAAAACTGATCTGGAAATCTCACAAGCAATGTCATTGCAAGGTCAGCAATTCAAGCCTGTGATGCCACAAAGCCAGTTCATGCTATCTTGAGGGCTGCTCCAGACAGTAGGAAATGAAGATGGATATAAAAGAAAAAAAGCATCTTTAGAGTTGAGTGGAAATAAAATTTCTCCACCTTTTATGAAAACAGTGGCCAGACAAAACAGAGAGATCCAAGAAGTGTCCCAACTGAGGGGAAAAACCTTCAGTCTGCATTCATGTTTTTGTAGATACCAGAGAAACCAGGGAAGAAACTTTGTAGAAGTTCCAGAGATAGGAAAAACTTCTGTCAATTTTTTTCACATTCTCAAACATAATCAGCGAGGAGAGACAGTAATTCACAAATTCTGATATTCCTGGTGAATATGCTGAACCTGCTGGAATTTACTCGGCTCTGACTTTCAGAACTACTGCATCTTGACTTTGAGATGAAAGCTTGGATAGGTCATCAAGTAACCCAGACTGGTTCATCTGTTTTCCTCTACCGTCTTTCTTAACACATTTTTCACGAAAGACATTAAAGACACACACTGTACGTAAGGAATCAGAATACCAGATACTACTGCGTACATCTGCAGAAATACAGAATTAACATCTCAGTGGATCTTTTGTAAAAAGGCAATGGATCCTGGCTGAATTTCTCAGGAAGCAAAACTGCAAAACGTATTTGTGTTCTCTAGGAATTGCTTTGTGCTCAAGAGTCTGGGTGCTCCAGCTGCTGTCTTTGGGGAGCCTAGGTGAAAAGGCAGCTTAGTCTGGGGACCAAGTCACCACCTTAAGTGGTTCCCTCTCTAAGGCAAGTGTCCTAAATGCAGGTATTATTCTCTTGTGGAAATTAAGCTTTTTGTGAAGGAACTTGTTTTATACACTTCACTTATGCCTGGGAGGAGAAGCCTCACTGTTTTTGTGATCATTTCCAGAAGCAGTGTCCCTGAAGATGGCTCATTTGGAAATGACATTATTTCATACTGCTGCATAGCAGCAATTGGCACCCCAGTCTATCAATGATGCTACTTGAGCAATGTAAAATATTAGCCAATGCCCACAAGGAGAAAAAGATGTCTTTCCTATCCTGAAAGATACCTCTGCAGAGTACCTGTTGTATTGCATTTAATGTAATTTACTACAGGGGAGATGAACACCCTCCCTGCAACCATGCTATTTTTTAAAAGAGATTGGTGATTCAGCTGAATGGTGACTAAGCCACTGACAAATTTTTCCTCTTAGCTTGTGTGTATAAAAAGATGCTTTGCTGGAATGTATCATCTGCAGATACCACTATCTTGTTGGAGTGAATGGGGATTTTCCAGTTAAACTACACCATCAGTTTTTTTATCATTTAGAATTATATATATTATACATTTCAAGGAGCTATCAGATCATACAGTTGAGCCACAACAGAGAAAATGCAAAATAGGTATTGTACATGACCATTGGTAGAAATTGCTTATTTAATTTACTTTATATGAACTGAATGTATCTTCTGAAAGGATAAACAGAGATACATTCCAATGAACAGAAATCAGAATCATCCCACATTCTGGATGTTAGTCTGCAACTCAAAAGATGCAGGTTAAGTTGCTTGCTTTCTACAAACTGCTGCCTTTGGCAAGTAGAGTACTACGTCTATGAACTAGAGATGACACTGCCACCTTCTACAGCCATTCCTGCCTGCAAGCTGCCAGCTAATATAGCAGAATGAGGAGGGGAGAAGGTGAGTTCTTCATTTGCATCAGCAGAGGGAAAGAAATTAAACTGGTGAAGTAAGATAAACTGGAAATGAAGTTAAGGAACAACTATTACAGTCTCTTGAGTGGGGTACTTTTAATTCTTCTATAGCTCCTTTGGAAAATTCCTTCTAGGGACTATACCAGAAGCTCCTGCTAATGACATTCATCAGGATGTAAGTTTGGAAGAATAATGTAAGTTTGGAAGCAGTTCACTAGCAGATTTGCCTGGTCCTGAAAAACTGATATCCTGGGGAATTCTTTTTTAAAATCTACCTGAGTTCTGTCTGGTTTCTCTGATGATTTACAAGACTAGATATCCTATTTTCTTGCCATGGTGAGAATAAGTCTTAAAGAGCACAGGCTAGTGCTTGTCCTTCTCTTCACCTTGATTTTAAAATCTCCCAGCTTGTGTCAGTGAAAGTTGTTACACATTTAATTAGCTATTTTGGTTGATGTAGAGTTAAAGACAGTTCAGTAAATAATCTGTCTATTATTTCCATCCTCATAAGTCAATAATGAAAACGATGCCACTCACCAGACAGCATATGCAAATAAATGTGTATATGATAGACTGCAGCTGAATTTGCTGGCATCTAATAAGTGTTTAATTGCTTTGGAGTGTACTAAAAAAAGCAATATTATTAGGACCTTTTTCTTGCAAATTGGTTTTAAAAGCATACAGTCAGTGTTGTATAACCGTAGTCTTATAATTAAAACTGAATAGGTTAGAAATTATAAGGTAGAAGCAAATAAAGGTTCAACAGCATGTATACGTATGGCTAAACACGGATTAGTGTGTGGTGAGGGGTGCTTGTGTGTAGGTCTAAACGTTGTGCTTAAGTACTATGCCTGCTAGGAATTACCGTTATGGCTTAGGAGGAACTGTGGTTATCTAAGGAGGCCTCAGGGAAATGAATTCTTAGCTGGGGCTGGCATGAGTATAAATTAACCAATTAAAGCACCTGTATCAATATAAGCATCCTGACTCATTGTTTAATGGGATAATTGGAATTCTGTGGAGGAAATAAAGTTGATTACAAGGATCAAAGAGAGGGAAAGAAGCTCTCTAAGCATTTGTCTCTTGCTTGTGACAAGCTGTAGCTTAGGGGCCAGTGAATCTGTTATGAGGCTGCTGACGTGGAACAAATAGCAATATGGGGAGTGAAAGATCAGATCATTACTTTTTAATGCTCACAACGAAATTGTGTGCATATTTATCTACGAAAAAATAGACAAAGCTCTGTATGTTTAAGAATAAACATGAAACCTATATTCCAATTTTTTGTATGTATCTGAATTCCCAGAACGTCCTAGTTTTACCTGTTGAATTGTTCTTGATATAATGCAATTCAGCAGATGATTTTTCCTATCACTTTATATGCATCTATAAAATAGCTTGCAATACGATTACAATCTTAAGTTCATATAGGTGTCTAAATCCTTGGCTTTGATGGGTAGATTTGCCCATCAAAGCATATGATGAACAGCTGGTGGAGGAGAAAAAGTTGAAGAGATGAAGGGCTAGTAGGGTTCTTGAATCCAAGGGGGTATGATGTGGATGATTTACTCTCTATAAACAGAAGATGGATTGATCTCCAGAGAGAGGGAAGAATGGAAGGGAAATTCACTGTATTCTCAGGAAGCCATCTCTCACAAAAGGTCAGCAGGCCTTTCACCAGAGTACGTTCAAAGAAAAAAAATGAAATGGCACCTGTGCCTTCTCATGTCCAAATATATGCTTTCCTTTGAAGGATTCAAAATAGTTTTGGCCAATGGAAACTGAGGCCTACTTAGCTTCTCTTCCATGTTTCTGAAAAGTAAGAAGATTATTTGGGAGGAAAAAAAGAAAATCAACGGAAATAAAAGACCTGGCATTATCTGTTCTTTATGTGTCAGATGAAAGTTTTGAGTGTACCAGACACACCATATTTTATATGGGATAACCATAGAGAAACAATAAAGAACATCTGTCTCTCTCTTCATTTATTCCCATTCTCCTGCTTTTTTTTTTTCCTTAAATCTGGCAGCTACCACTGGAGATGGAGTTAAACTGAAACCATTTCCTAAAAAAAATGGAAGGGATGGTATCCAGTACCAAATACAGCTATACGGTATCCAGAGTCCAAATACAGTTGGACTTGATGATCTTAAAAGTCTTTTCCAACTTAAATAATTCTATGATTCTATGAATTTTGTATATTCTCTCTTGGGAACTACTGACTGTGCTCAGGGATGGCATTAGACCCAGGAGGTTCCTCAAAAAAGGCTAAGGTTCAAGCCTGGGCCCCTTCTCATCTCTCACCCTGCACAGGATAAGTTGCAGCACTACTTGACCTAGCCTGTGGAAAACCTGGACAACTACCCTGCCTGACTGCAAACCCACTTCTGCACTCAGGACAATTTGTCATTGAACGATTTCACTAGTATTTGGTCAGCATGTTTTTCTGCTGTGGGCCACTGTGATGCAGTGTGTTTCTCCCTAAAATCTGTACTAAACTCTTGCTCTCCATGTTCAGAAATCGTAATTGTGAATGAAAGATTTTACGCCCACTTTAGCCTTCTCTAGTGTGGTATTCTCTAAAATAAGGGAAAAAACTGTGATACCTTGAAGTTTTTATCTATAATAGAGTAATTCTTATATATAATATAATATTCCACATACTTGGAAATAGAGTAATGAGTAGAGCCTAGTAGAAACACTCAACTGAAATATACTGGAAAACATGGAAAATCCAAATGCTTCTAGTTTACACTGCATTTCCCTATATTTCCCTGTATTTACATTGCACTGTTTACTTTTTAATTCCAGCCCCTGCTCTTTTTGGGGCAAGGATCTCTAAAGGACTCCAGCTGTATTGCACTCTGTCTCTCAGCACGTATTTCTTCCATGTGGTGTAGTATAAGAATCCTATGGTTCAACATGGAAACTCCAGTAGCAGCTGCGAACCATGAAATAGAATAAGGACCAGTACTATAACTCTCTTTAGGCTACAGGAATTCTCTTCCATTTCAGGAATGTAAAAATATTTTATTTTGATTGAAAATGTCAAACATTTCTGTTCCAATTTAATGGAACTCTGATGTTTCAACACTTTGCCTAATTTTACATCAAAACCAAATATGAAAAGGGATGGAAATTCTCGGTTTCATAATAACTGACACTGCTAGGACACACAGCACACTATAGCATTACTGAAACTAACAATAAAATAAATAAAATTATTCTGTAAGCTCTAGAACATATGATGAAATATTTGCTATTGTTCTCCATAATGAGAGTCTATTCACCTTACCAAACTTCTACAATAAACTTTGCCCCTTCTGAACCTCATGATTTTTTCAAATTGTACAAATGAAACTAATGATTCTCCCTCAGAATTACAGGCAACAGAAATAAAGTGCATGCTGATGGAAACCAGGGACATGCAGAAATTCTTTAAATGAAACCACATTGAATGTGCATTAGGATCCCTCTGTAGAATAAAATCAGAAGAACAACCACATTAGGAGAAAAGGATGATGAAAAAATATGCCCTTTTTACAGGCACGTGATGAAGTTATTGTCTCAGCACATCCCGGCTTCTGCTTTGAAATTTGTTTTATTGACCCGAAGCTTAAGCAAGTGGGATGACTCAAGGGTAATTGACAGGAGAGAGAGAAAGAAGTGAGATATTGTCATATGTGCCCTGAGCTGTTTTCTCACCACAAAACCCTCCAATACATTATGTAAATGTATGCAGAACTCTTGTAATTAAATATCATAGATAAATCCTTGCTGAATACAACTGTCGTGGCTTTCAGATATGCCCGTTCTGGAAAAAATCACCAAAAAAAAAATACATCACAATAAAAAGAATGTATTCTGCTCTTGGCATTTCATATACTGTAAGGTAAAGTATACTCTGTGTTGCCTCTTGCAGCAACAAAGCCAACAACTGCAGCATGTGATTAGGACTCTGAAATCTCTTTTTATCTGAGATTGCTTTCTGAAATCAAATTCAGGCAGAGAGAAAAGGAGAAGCAAACAAGTTTACTCCAGCTCTGCAATAGTAAATAATCAAGAGAACTATTTGAGGAACATTAAGTGAAGCACCAGATTCTTCAAATAATATGATAATTGAAACACGGGTGTTGAATATCCAGTTACCTGCAGATCTGTCTTCTTTCAGAGAAAGGAAAGGGCACAGAAGGGTTAGCCTGTGGTGAACGACACTGCAGGGGAAAAAAGAGCCAGTCTGTGAACTACAGGACAAATCTATCTCAACCTAAAATTTGTCATCAGCTATGTTGAACAGGAAGTCTTTTCAAATCCATGACAAATGACACTGCTATTCGTAGAGCAGGCATAACACAGGTTGCCACACTGTAAATTGTTACCAATACTGCCCCAGGGACCGAGAGATGTTATGCATTCAGCTGTAGAGCACCATGGACTGAAGGTGTGCTCAAGTGGAATTTACAGCTAATACAGTAAGAATTATCTAACAGTTATGTGTAACTAACCTTTACGGTTTGTTGCAAAAAAAAAAAAGAACATCATGGCTTTTGGCATATCTCTTTGCACTTGCACTGCATTTCAGGAAATGAGAAACCTTTCATCTCTGGCAGTAATGTTTTGTTTTGATGTGAGGTCAGGGGAGCAGATTCATCCAAATGCTTCACATCACATCCTTGATTTGCACAGCTACAGAGAAAGGGTGCACCTTCAGCCCATTTATAACCCCCTACTGTCTTTTAAAATGTATTTTAAGAAGGACACACGTTCACAAGCCAATCAGTTCAATAAAGCTGTATGCATAAAAATATGCGGATAATTCTCTTCTGGCTTCTTCATGCAGCTTCTTGGAGAATTGTGGCTTCAGGCCAAACAACTGCAAAAGCAAAGCTTTTTCTCCTCAGCATGTTAGCAAAGTGTACATAATACTTCTTTAAGTAAATTAGTGTTGTAACAGGTTTCAACTGATCTATCTTGGGAAGTCAAATGAGAACCAAAAATAGATCCTGTTTTCAATTTCCCCTAAGCAGCAAAGTGATTTGAAATCCTTCCTTGCCACAAGAAACAAAGAAATAAAAAACAAATTTGGCAACTATTCAGTAAATATATGTGCTTATTCAGTATTTAAATTCAGGACCCAAAGAACTGTGTATTAGAGAGGGCCAATCAACATACCCAGCAATAGTAGGAAGCAGGTGTGATCCTCCAGAAAAAACCTTTCCTCTGCAGTCAGGCACTCTGTGGCATTTACAACAGAAAACTCAACTCAGAGTATGCATTGGTTGTCAAAGATACCTCTGCGGAGAGATGCAGAACACCTAAATGGCCATGTACCATAAGTATACCTATGTATTAAGAGACAGGCAAAGTATAGGTGAAGATACGAGCAGATATTACTTATGGGAATAAACAGTACAGTATAGTCTAAACCATACAGATTGTAACTTCAACTTGAATTATGAAAAGGGGAAAAAAAAGTCCTTGGAAAATTCCTGCAGAATGGTATAACCATCAAATCAGTAATAAACACAGCAAGCATTTTAAAGCAGAAGAGCCCTTACCTTTACTGCCTTTAGGTCTGGTAGGATTGTATGCAGTTTCTCAAGTAACTGCTACTGGAGTTGTCTGAGATAAGTAATTGTATTTTCAGAAATGGAAACAAGATGGTCTCACTTGAAAGTTTAGTACTTCCTTAAAATATTTGTGTAATAAAAGTGGTCCCTGGCAAGGAAATCTAGATGTGTTGAATGAGAGGACAAAAAGAAAAAACAGTAGCTAAGCATTAAGCTCAATTTTTAGTACATACTTCTTCCAAAAGTATAAAAACATAGTGTATGTTTTCATAGAGATAGTTGAGATCAAATCCCTGAAAGAAGGATTCTGTTTCACTGAATGTACTAGACTAATATAAACCACACTGTCTCTAATTTTGCTAAAAGCACATGCATGTTAAATTGTTTTTCTTAATGTCTGTTAATAGAATTGGCACCAAATAACTAAAATTAATCATGTTTTGTATCATTGTTTCTAATGTGAGTGTGATGTTCTCCTGTTTGCTTTTCGAAAGGTCATGTCTCTAATACCCATCATTAGTGGCAGTTTATCTGTGTTTAAGGAGACAGCATGGTTATCCTGACATTGAGCTAATTACAATTAGCTTGAAGAAAGCAAAGGATGCCTTCATCTCCAACTCTGTAGGACAAAAGGAAGAAGGAGAACAAGGGAAATATTAATACCATTTTATATAAAAAGGGCTTGATTTTGTTCTGCTCATGTGGAATCACATCTGAAGAAAGTGAAAGGAGAGAAAGTGAAAGGGGAGAAAGGGAAAGTATTTCCTGGATCCTTAGAAGAATAACAAATGGGTTGTTAATTGGCAAGTGCTTAAATGGCTGGTTCTGATCAGGCTAAATGAGCTTGTTTTTCCAACACTGGGTCTCACATCAAAACAACAAGAAACAATTGAAAAATCTCTGCTGAAGAAAGCAAGAGGAAGTGGGTTGTTACCAGCTGTTCAAAGACAAGATCCTGCAACAAATGTGTAGCAGCAGATGCCATGTGAAGCGTGGGGAATGTAAATGCATATGAGTCATCCCATAAGCATGGGGCGGGGGGCGGAACCTGCAGGCCAGATTCTCAGGGGAAAAGATTTTCGTGGCTTTAACCATTTCTCCACTTGTTTTGTACTTTGTTCAAGTACACCGTTTTTTTTTTTTTTTTTTGGAAGAAGGTGTCCTTAAGCGCTGTTAAAGAGCCACCGGCACCAGGAAAGTATCTTACAGAGATATTATGCTTTGGGCTTATTACATCAAAAAGGAGATGATCCAGCATCCTTGTCTGTCCAGCAGGGAAAGTGGTTTAAAACATTTTCCCTTTCTCCTCTCCTTTTAGAGTAGACTAGACTAGACTAGGCTAGAATATTTCAGTTGGAAGGGACCTACAACTGATCTAGTCTGACGGCCATTTAGGTTCATGGTAATAATAAAAGTTGTTAAAAGGATAATTTTTATAATTTGCAACATTTCACTGATTTGTTTTCCAGTGCAGATTCATAAATAGCTCTGTTGGCACACTGGGAAAAAATAGAAAATTGATGTAGTGGGAGAAATAGAAGAACTACACCCTGTGTCTCACAGTGATAACCCCAAGGATGCCATCTGAGGAAGCGTGCCCCTGGGCTGAGGGGTAAGTCCTTGTAACAGTTAAAGTAGGATGGAACTTGAACTGCAGGTGACAGTAAGATGCACTCCAGGAGTTTTCAGTAAAATCCTGTTTCTCTAAAAGAAATAGCAAGAAAGAGACAGAGGGAGGAGTCCCAGAGTCAGCTCCTGCCTTGGCTGCCCCAGCTATACATATCTAAGCACTCTTATGCTCTAATCATTACAAAATACACACTGATTTACACAATCCCATAATCTTATAACAAAATAGGTCATCGGGGATTATCAAATTAATTGCAAAATTATCTTCTTGTTTTTCCCCAGCAACACGAAGCTCTCATGTAGAGAGGAAAAAAAGGCATCACCAGTAGACTCTTCATAGAGGCGGATCTGCATGTGGAACCCATTTTTATGTCTTGTGCTACCATGCTCCACCATGACAGATACCGGGAATCCCCTCCTGCCAGTCACCCTCAGGGCAGCCATCCCGGATTTCTGCACTGAATTCATGCTGCTTAACAAGTCACAAACAAGGAGAGGCTTTAAGGTGGTTGAGCTCTGGGGGTGTTTTTGCACTTTAAAGATGAACTCCAGGCCTGACTGGAAAACATTTATTTCATTTTGTGAAAATGTGTTCATCTTTTGATATTAGAGTCTCTCCTGGTTTAAAAAAAAAAAAAAAAAAAAAAGAGAGGGTGAGGAGGAAGGGCCCTCAGTGGTGTAGAGATTTGGAGATTCACCTGTGACACAAGGGACACTGTGTGAGTACAACCCAGTGGGAAAACCATTATGCTCTGAGTTGCGCAGGGTTATGATTTTTAGACTCCAGCAGGGTGATCCCATGAACCTGCTGGCAGCAGGGGTACATGTTGAACTTCTGCCACATAAACCTGAGGAATCCATCAGTGGTCAAGGGGAGGCATATAAAATTATAGTTTCCATTGAGATAATTTATCTGCAAAGCACATTTGTACCTGGTCACAGGAAGAAGTCTTCAGGACTCAACTTTGCCATATCTCGTTGCAGAGCACAGGCAGAGGCCAAGCATTAATGAATCCTTCTTCTGTGCCTGGACAAATTAAGTAGGAATGGAACGAAAGGAGCTCCTACTGCCCTTCATCCTTTGCTTGTCAGACATGTGGTTGAAAGAAACTGCTAGTGGCGTTACACAGGATTTGAGCCAGATTTTTCTCCAGGCCCATGATGTAGTGGCTGCTCTGATTGTATTTCCCATGGCCAGTGCTCAGGGTCCCACTGTGGGAAGGGATGAGACAGCATGGGGGAACCTGACAGCACCCACACTTGCTCCTCAGACCTGGGAAGTAAATTGAGAGATGACCAAATCTATAGCTCACGGTGTTTTGTTCTTCAGTGATGAAACCAGACTGCAAAGCAGTTTTTGTATTTCCAAGGGAGGGGAAATCTAGCCTGACTTGGTTTTGTCATAAGTGATTAGATTTTATATTGTGCTTATGTACTTCTCCTAATCAAATTGGCATGTTGGTTCAAAATCAACCTAGCAGAAAAACTCTCATCTTCTTACCCGTTCTGCTTTATTCATCACCTGGATTTACCAAAGTTGTAAGATGGGGAGTTTTTTTAATTCTCTGCCTAGGCCCAGTTCTGCTTAGCTTATAAAATTTGAAACATTCATAGCCCAAGGTTTCAAAAGCAATGAATATTTATAATCCCATCTTCCCAGCACACTCAGAGGTGTCTCACAGCGTGACTTCACATTAGAAATGTCCCACCTGTGGGGATCGTTCAAAAAACCACAGATTACAAGTCTGTACAACATAGAACAAGGTCAATACCCAAATTACGAGAATTATCACCTTGAAAAAGGTTGCATGTCTGATGATGCACTGCACCAACACTGATTTATAGGTGCTGTACTAACATGACTCTCCCCTGTGAAGATAGTATTTCAGCTATTAAGTTACGACATTATTTCCCTGTTCTTGTTCTGAGCCTTCTCATGAATAAGCTGCAAACTGCGTAATACACCCTTTTCACCATTTACAAAGGTATCCCCTATCTCCAACAGCAAGGAACAAAAAAGGGTTTCTCACCTGGCATCAGAGAACAGGGAAATATTACTGTGCAAAGAACACAGTGACTAGCGACAGATCACAGGCAGGACTCCAATGGTGAGAGCAGCTCAGAAAATACAGCAAGTGAAACTGTGTGACCCTGCAAGTATCCTCTGTTACTTCATTGCAGATATATTTCCTTTCCTAGATCGAGGCCACACTTAAGAAAACCAACCCCCATCCCATCCATCTCCAAAAACACAAGTAAAATTTAACGTTAATTCAGATGATTTTCCTATTCAAGACAGAGCTATGAGGGGAAGAGTCAGTTTCAATGCCTGTCATGCAAATATGGTTCCTTCCATTTTGCAGACAGGAAATTAAGGTTCAGCAGCAGCACCAGAATTAGAAACTATCTAGAGGCCATTTTAGGCCAAGAAAGCTTTGCCGTTGATTTTAATGCACCAGGATATAATGTATCCTCTAGTATCCTGCCCTTTCCTATTTTCCCCAAACTTAGGGTGAACCATTAAATTGATGCTTGTCCTGTAAATCCCATAAGCTATTAATGTAGTTCCCTTAGCTGGAAGATAGATTAATGACCTGAAACTACTGTAAAATATTTGCTACTTCAGTGCAAATTAATATCATATTTTATCCTCATTTTATACCCACATCCAGCACTTCCTTCTGCAAAGGATACCAGAAGGAGCTGGACTTTTAAATGCCAAAATTCTAAATCTTATCTTAAAATTTTTAATCAAACTGTTTGACACATGAGTTTTAAATTTCTGCATTTTCTTTTTTTTATAGTTCTCTCACTTCATTCTTTTCTGCTAAGAACAAAGAAAAATTTTAAAACTCAGATGTGTTTAGGAGTTCTTTTAAATACTAATAAGGTTTTTTAAAGGCTTTATGTTTTTCAGTACTCCACAGCTTGAGCTAGGACTAAATATGAATGTCTTCCATTTCACTGAGGTTTAAGTTTTTAGTTTTAAGGGAGGTAGTTTTAAAGTTTCTAGGTATTGTGTGGTATCCTGCAAATAATTTTTCTCTACAGTCTCCTATTTTTTTTTTTTAGTTTTTATTAAAATATCAATTCTTCTTCCACTGCCTAAAACAACATAGTTCACTAAACACATTTCTCTGATATTGGATGCAATTTCTGGAGAAAGCAAAATCATGAGAACATTAAAATGGCTGGATGCCTAAGACACATTTAGTCATAGAAAACTCTGGTCAAGTCTCCTCTGTGTAGGAATTTAAACTTAAGGTTTCCATACTTCAAGCAAGTACAGAAGGCTATTAGGTTTTCTGTTGGTGGTGTTTAGAGGAAATAAAGGAAGGGGCAGTGGGGGAAAAGGTAAAGTTTTCTCTGACTGTTCCTTCTTGCCAGCACTTTTCAAAAGTTTGGTCTTCATTTGTAAACAGTAAAAACGTGTTGAAACGTCAAGCTTTTAAGAAAATTTTTCTTTCCTTCTACACTTCAGATCCTCAAAATTAAACAAAAAAAAAAAGTGTTATGAAAATCACAGAAAACAAACAGCAGTTTGGAATGAAACTATGCATTTTATTTTCTGCTGTATATTTGCTATTATTATAATTTATGAGGAAAACATAGCCACTTTACAAATGCTTTATTCTTGAATCCTGATGCTCTGTTTTGGCACCAGCATTAGGTACCAAATCACAGGCAAATCAAAAGATCAGTTGAACACAGACTTGCAACCACATTCACTTACACTTGATCAAGCTGTCTTGTAAACCTCATCAGTTGTTATTGGGGATTGTTTTGGCCAAAACACTTTTTGGGAGCACATTTCAGACACTCACCCCTCTCTTGATTAGAAACATCCTTCACATCCAGTCTAAACATATTTGTGCCAAATTTATCCTTACTTGTTCTTGTATCAACATTTTCTGCTTATTACTTTGGGTTTAGATTATGGGCAGCAAGCATGTGTCCTTCAGCACCTCTTTGGCCACACTGAGGAAGTCAAGCTTTTTTAGACTCCTGAAAAGAAAAGGGAAAGGACAACCTGCCTGACTATGGCTCCTTTGGTTTAAGTCTGCTTTTCTTAAAGGCAGACGACCAGAACAACACGTCGTAATCCAAAACCGCTGCCAACACTGTCAGTGAGACCTCCTTCTCTCTCCTGCAGTATACCATTCAGCACATTCACAGAATCACATTAATCACTTTCATGGCTGCATGACATTTGTAGTTTGTAATCAACCTGTTACTGACTACCGTGCACCTGCCTTTCTCCACTTATAATCTCCAGACAATAAACTCCTAACCTCAAAGCAAGCATTTTTGATATTAGTCTCCAAAGGGATTCCTGGAGCTTTATCATCAGGTTTCAACAGCCCTGTTCCTGAAGATCTTCTGGCCCCTCTGACACACAGTCATCCCCTCCATAAACAAGTTTCATCACCAATCTAATGTCATTCTTTCTGGAGATGTTAGTGAGATATTAAGGAAGCTCATCTTTCTGTTCTCTGACTTATCCTGGTGGCACATCTGTCAAGAGGTCTTGGTCATGCAAATTCTAGTTCTGCCTGATTTTGGTATATATATCTGATCCCACGCCCCTGTCCTTCTTTCTGTCTCCAAATCATTATACCTTCTCTCCTGGTTCCTATATGGTCCTTTTTACTCCTCAAGTAGTCCCTCCTGACTGTAGGAGTTGTATCTGCTCCCTTTGCCAGGCTAGTGGTTCTTCTCCCCTCTCCTGCCACCCCATTTCCCAGTTCTGCTCTTTCGCATTGCACTTCAAAGCAGCTGATGTACTCCACACTCCTCTCTCCTCTAGCGGCCAGTCTCTTCCCTGTCCTTGTTTGCATGTTTCTGTGGATTGTCCTTTCTGTCTGTGGATAAACCTGCCACATCTTCCTGTTCAACAAGGGTCTCTGAGTCTTCCTCTTTCCCACATCATTTCTTCAGTGGTCATCTGAATGCCACCATTTGTGTGACTGTGCTGTTTGTCTTTCTCCCTTCCAGTTTGTGAAGGCATACTGGCACATGATTGGGCCATGCCCTGAGGTTTAGCTCAATGAACTGACCATGAGAAATTACTGAACATGGTAGAAAACAGAGAGCGAAGGTATCAAGCGTTATGGATAATGCCGTGAAGAATGACTGAATTTCACAGATGGTTAAGGGGGAGCAATATGAAGATGGCTAAATCTCACAGGTAATGGAGGGGAGAACTGGGGACATTTTGAAGAGTGAAACCTTGCTAGGTGAACCGGGGAAGAGTAAATGATTGGCTAGATAACTCTATCAGAAACACCAAGTTTGGATACAGAGGTAGCGAAAGTGAGACCTGTGGGGAAAAAGTAATCAGGGTGGGTTTTGATTTGAGCGGAGACAATGGTGGACAAAGAGAGGTGACCAAGGTGAATGGGAGAACGGGCATGGGAAATGGAGAGGAGGAGGACAAAAGAGGCCAGCTGAGTTGCTGGCCCTGTGCCTGATCACCACAACCCATCCTATCTTCTCATTCAACTCAATGCCTAACTATTTTCTGTGTAAGGATTTGGCTTTGCCTAACACAGGAATTATTGCACAGACCCTTCGTGTGAGAAATAGCTGCAGTCAGGCATCTTCTGTTGGATGATGTATTGCCCACAGCTTCTGCATCCTGTCATCCTTGTTTGCTTCATTTTTTCCTTTGAAGTTAGGAAAGAGAGATAAAAGACTATGGAAGCAAGAGAGGTAGCAGTGTAGGGAACATGAAAAATTTCAGAGCAACAAACTCCCCCATAAAATCCTATCCAGACACTGCTGTTTATTGTTATTGGTTCATTGGTGCCCAAGCTGCTAAGATTTTTGGCAGGGAAAATCAGAACATACTGGACTCCATTCTGCTGTAGCCAGCATGCTTCCAGTACCCAATGTAATTAGTTTAATGCCAGCTCGAGTATCTCTGCACTGCAGCATTGCCATATTCTGTCTCAACAAGGAAGATAGAGAGCTAAACAACTACACCTCCACTCAAAACTTCCTCTTGTTCTTTTGTCCTAGAGGTAACACTACAAGCAGCACTAACAAAAAGATATTAAAAAAAAATAAATTGGCAGTAGTATTGCCACTGATATCTCAGTAACTCTAACTGTAATAATCTCAGTAAATTAGATCATTTGAAGACCCAGTAGAAGCTTTCACAAAAGCCACTGAGATCCAAGCTATCCTATATACAATACTGACAAGGGGAGAAAAGGGAAACTCAGTAAACAAAAAAAAATACAATCCTTAAGTTTCAAGCTTAGTTTAATAATTGAAACATCATGTTTCCTAACATTACACGTGACATGCTGTGGCATGGCTTCTCTGATGTGCCAAACTCCCAGAAAACTCCCTGATTTAGATGTTTTTAGTCTGCCAACTGACACCCTGTGTGTCTTAATTCTGCCGTTTCCAGGTAAAAATAAAGTCATGGCTATAAAATATGGTGTAGATACCCATGCATTGCACTTGTCTTTCCAATGGAGCCTTCCCAAATGATCAGTTTACAAAGGCCCACCCCATTTGGCTGGCACCATTCTCTTGGAAACCAAACTGTTTGAGAAGATAAATGATTGTTACTACATGCATAACACCTGGCATATTTTGCCCACTGAAATGTGCTATAAAATACAGTTCCAATGACTGGCAGTGAAAGAAGGATTGGCGCTGGCTGCCACCAGTGACAGGTCCCTTCCTCCAGCCTTTTGCCTGAATTGTGCAAAGCCCCCGTGAAGATTTATCCACACCCATGAAGTCAGACTTGAGGAAAACCTCAACCTGGGCTCTCGGGTACTTCTACAAATTCTTTGAACTTCAACCTGTGAAATAGATGCTGTCTTTCGACTGCTAGCAATTAGCTCAGTGTGAGAGGATGACAAGGAGGAGACTCTGGGCTCTCATTCAGTAATGATACCACTGCTCTCAGTTTGTCAACCAGCCAGGGACAAACAGTTTGTTTGTGCAAGTGTTATCATTTTACCGAGCAGATCCCCAGTGTCACACTACAGCTGGCAAACAGCAGAAACAGAAGTAGCTCCATTAAAAACACGCACTGTGCACCAGCCTTCGAATGGGACACGCTTCCCACATTTGTAATCTTCAATCTGGCTTCCCCACATCCCCCTTGCCACCACAACTTTTAGAGTACCACGTTTGCAGGTTTTCAGCCTCCTGAAAAAAATGTTTAGCAGTCACACACATCTTTTCCAAAACATTACATTTAAGATTGATTCAGAATTGTAACGGAGTGGGACCTCAGCTGAGAAAAGGGAGAAAATTAAGTTAATTAAAGTGCTGTCTGGCTGGAACTTGAAAATTCTTCAGTCAGAGGAATATATCAACCCTGCCTCTTCCCATGTACATTGAAAAATAGAAACTCCTGTGGACTTAATTAAAACTTTGACTTAGTTTTTAGTTAATACTCTTTACTTGATTTGTTAATATTCAATCAAGATGCGAAGTTATGACCCCCATCATGAAAAAGAAAGTTTTCTCCCATTATGGTAATCTATGTGATTTTTTGCTGGTTTTGAATTTAGGCAGAGTTTTTTATAATACCTGGGGAAAGCTGGAGAACATAAATATTACTAGCTCAGCTGGTTTAAATTTTCCTTGTTCACTTGATTCAAAGGCAAAGTTTTTTCCTTGCTATATTTTGCTTGATAATTTTTGGTTGTTTCTCAACAAATTTCAAGCTAAAAAGTCATATTTAGGGACAGATACTCACAGATTGTGCAAAACCTCTCTGCGTCGAAGCCCGTAAGTCAAGGTCCATCACTAATGAGGGACTATGCTGTAGCTATTCTGTCTATGGGCCCACCTGAAGCACCAGTGTACTTACTTCATTATAACCTCTCCGTGGTTTCCTTGTCACCTACAGAATCCAAATCCCAGCTCACCAAATATCATTAAAAGAAATTCAAACACATTCCCTCTCCCAACTATTGGCGCAACAACTCAGAGGCCTTTTGGCATCAAGAGCAGTAGCTTTTCATAGCACTAGCTTTTCATAGCAGTAGCTTTCATAGCAGTCGCTTTTCATCCTTCAGGTTCGGTGCCATGTTATGAATAAAGGATGAATACGAAAGCACTTCAGGGGCAGATAACTCGACCCACAGATGCTCTGACAGCAGTGGAAAGTGACCTGAGCTGGTCCGGAGCTCCAGTGGCATAGGTCCCATCCTGGTGGGCTTTGCTCGTTCGCATATAGTGATGCACCAACAGGGCTGCACTGTTTTCAGAGGCCGTTTGGAGATCATGGATCGAGCCGGGATGGCACGTGGCCCATGCTAATAAAATGCTCCAGACATCAGGTGATCTCAAGCTGGTGTCTGCACTGCTCTCCCAGGCATGGGTGTGCCGAGGAGCCCAAAACAGACCATGACAATCAGTTTTCATCATCTGAATGTGCTCCCTATCACCATCTATGCTGGTGGATTGGATTGGATTCAGTTTGCAAAGTGAAAATAAATCCTTCTAACCTAATTGCTAAGTCAAACGTACAAGCTGAAGCCACTGCCTCCCTGCCTGCCTCAGTGGCCAGGGAAAATGGTTAAGCAACGACATTATGGACTCACAGTGTGCCTTCAGTTACAGCGCTCAGCAGCAGAGGAAACTTTTTACCCTTCTAACTTAATCGCTTCCCCAGACCCATACAGAGATGCCGTCTTTCTTACTGTAGACTCCATTAACACAGCACAAATCAGGAGCAGAGTCACTGAGCCTCCTAAACCAGTAGGTAAAAACCAACCCATGGTCTTCAAAAATATATATACTAAGAAGATTGTAGTTATGGTGAAAGTGTTAGAAATGCAGGGTCCACTTTCACCTAGAGAGGCAAACAGCATGCAAAAAGACACATAAGGCTTGTAAGAATGGGATAAAGGAAAGAAAAACTTGTATCCTGTAGTTATCTGGGAGCCCGCAAGGTCGTTGTGTAAAAGTACCATGTTTTCACAGTGTAATCTGTAACCCAGGCAACCCAGATCTTTTTAAAGGTGACAGGATTGGAAAATAAGGTCTCCACTACCTACAGCCTGAGATAACCATCACAAAATAGCAAAGGAGTAGGCAGGGAGACATATCTGGCAGGAAGGAGATGAGGACAGGCTGAGGAGGCTGCAGAAGGGTCAGAGTCAGGCAGCTATGGAAAGGAAAATGCTCTGATGCCTACACACCTGCAACCTGCACCACTGCTCACTTACAGGATCCGTTCTGTTTCTTTCTTTATTTTAAGTTGACCTATGGGTTTTATACATGAAAATGTACTCAGAAAAAATACAAATAAGAATGAAAGAATTCTAAAGGAGGTTTCCCTCCATCAGTATTACAATAGAAATTAGTAAAGATAACAGATGGCTGCTGCTCTCTGTGGCTTTCTGTCCCACTCCCCACTTCAGCAGTTATGATTTTATGTCACATCAAACATTCATAGAACACGGATTTAGATGAAAGAAAATGCTACCTAGATTTTAAAGAGACAATATTCTTCATATTAACAGTTTTTAATCTTTGTGGATTTTCATTGTTTCATATCCTTTGCAAAAGGAAAGGAAAAAACTCACAATAATTCCTTAAAATAATAAAAACATTTCTTTTGATGTTTTCTGTCGTGTAGACAAACTCACATAATTAAAGTATATGCAACACAAATTAATCCCTCATATTAACATAAAAGGTGGTGGATAAATCCATAGAAAGCATTAAACAGTGTTGATATACTTCTATTCAGGTTTTAAAAATGTGTTTCCATGTGTTTAGGGTAAACCAGAAAAACAGATAAAAAGACTCAGTGTGCCTTTTAGTGTTGAAAACAAAAAAAGAAAAAAAAGACATGAAATCCATTAGGTATGGGGACTGAAATTAACAAATCAGTGTTCCTGAAATTAATTTTTCACATTCATAATAGTGCAGAAAAATTAAATTTAAGGCAATGTGGTAAAAGAAATATCATTTTCATACCCCTTTCTAGAGCAGGAAGTAGTGCTGACAAACATGCATGGTGTAAGCGAAAAGGAAACGTTACAACACTCATTCAGCAACCCTAGGAAGCTTCACTTAGAAAAAATGCTTCTCCCTAGAAATTGCCTACTGCAGCATTTGAATTTTCAGTAGACTTATTTCATGTTAGCTTGTTTTAATGAACATAAATCAGCTGAATGTCTTTTTTTAGAAACATCAGACACACACTCTTACCTGTGATGGTGAAACCCCCCAAGGCCTGAGGAGGTGCCACCTCAGAGAGCACGCTGCAGAAAGCAGAGGTCCAGCAGCGGCACAGCCCCTCCACCGAGGGTGTGCACAGAACGGAGTTAGTGCCTCTATGACAATTCAGAAAGGTGTCGATTTAGATGAACCACCACCATATAAATGGTAGCCTGAAAGATTTGTTCCGCGACACACATACTCACTGCTCATACTCAGATGAGTCTGAATATATACCACAAACATTTGCCAAGTGTCTAGACAAGCATTTGCAGTGTTATTAACTGAGTGAATTTACCATGAGTTCACTCAAACTACAACAGCGCCATGAACACCAATCTAGAGAAGGCCAAAAAAGATAGCAGGTTTATCACATGGAGTCAATTCCCATCCTTTAGGTAACACAGCGGGTCAGGCACACCTACACAAGAAAATGCTTTAAAAAAGAACAAGAAACAAAAAGCTGAGAAGAAGTCTGTACACAATACCATGCCAGCCAATGAGTTAGTATAATAGCAAGCTCACATTCTACTTGCTTCAGGTTCCTATTCCTCACTGCATTAAGTAGTTAGAAAGGATGGATGGTGGCAGAAATAGGTGAATTAAAGGAAAGAATGAGGAAAGTAAGAAGAGGAAGGGAGGCAATCAAAAGAAGGTTGAAAAACTGTTGCCAATTCACTGACCTTGGTATATTCTGTTAGACTTTTTAATACATACTTCTTTTTTTTCCTTTAAAAATACTCATCATTGGCCACATGCCTGGATGAGTCAAAAAAGAGACACATGGGCACTCATCAGACAGAGACATTTAACATATTGTCATTGTTCTCTGGAAATGATTTCAGATAATGAATGTTCCAGAACAGAAAATTCTTCCTTTGGTCCAAATATTACAGAAAATATTTAGTTTAAACCAGTCTGCTATCGTATTATTTTCACTATAACCCTATATCTTTGACTGTAATGATAGCAGCCAAAAATACATGAAATAAACAATGGAGGGTCGACTAGGGCATCAATCATACTATGGAATGAAAAACGCAATCAGAGCTACTTTTAATAAATGCTCATCCATCATTTCTGCGGTTCTGTGTTTCTTATACAGAAACTTTGACGTTGCTAAATATTCCATGCTGATTTTTTTTCTTCCAAAAGAAGTCATAAATTAAGCAGTCTATCGTGCTCAGAGTAAGGTTATGATCACTGTACTATATGTCAAGTCATTCTTTCAGACTCTGCACTAAAAATACAACTTTGCTAAAATCCCTGTTACTGCTAACAACCCTGTGAAGTTCTTTGAAGTGCAGTGTGACTGTCAAAGATGTCAGTTGCTGAGGGAGCCTCTCATGGTGCTCAAGAATGAAATATTCAATTTGTGAGTCAGGAAAAGTGGAATAGAGGCATGCTGACACAGAATTGCACAGGTTCAATAGTCCATTCACCAGTGCTTTAGTTGGATACACAAATGTCAGATGCCAGAGGTAGATCAAAGTGCCCCAGGTTGCCTGCCAGCTCTGCGTGGCACACATGGATGCTCGGAGCCGTCTGAGAGTCCATCCATGTGCTGCAACGCAGCTGCATTAAAGTCTTTGCAGTAGAGAGGCCAAAACGCACAGGTAGGCATTAAGGGGGTAGCACGGGGAGGCAAGTATTTGGAAAGATGATCTGGGTAAATCAAACTGAACAGAGTGACCCTGCGGTTTGAGGCATCCCACAAACCCTTGGGTTGAATTTAGCATCTCCAGCACGCCCAGTTGCAGGTTGTAGTTCTGCTGTTTGGGGAGGGCATCTCACAGCCTCTCCCCCAGAGATATGTTTTTTCCAGGGTAAAAGAACACAGCCTCAAATGCTAGTTGTCAGGACCAGTTCCTAGTTATGCATTACACAGGATAACATCTGAACCACTTCGATTATGACCTTGTTGTTAGCCACGACCCAACATACTGTAAAACCCATACTCCAAAACTACTAACATCCCTCACACTCACACAGCTTTGACTGTGCTAAGCATTTTTTCAATATATTCGGAAAAAACTGAGCACATGAAGAACATTTAGTCCTTCTAATTTTCAAATTCTAACTATGCCTCCCAACCAGTGACTGCAAAAAAAATTTGTCAGAGGACTTTGAGTTCACTTCTTCTTTTGTAACATAATGCAACACATTTTTAGTTTCTTCATCTCTAAAGTCATAAAAGAAGCTGCTGTCACTCTGCTGACAAAAACAGATTTCTCTTCTTATTCCCATTCTCAAGATACTTCCAGTTTTTGTCAAGTTGAATCTGAGCTAGTTTAGAGATTGTTATTTTTTTAATGTAATGGCTTAGCTCTTAAAAAGCTGACATATTTATTTGAAGGAAATAAAACAGAACAGTTTTACTTCTTTTTCTAATATCTGAACATTAAAAGTATTTCTGTATGCTTTTATTCTCCAAGGTTCAAATCTCACTCATCTTCTTAAATTTTTCATTTTATATTTATATAGAAACTTGAATCTGTCTTCCCAAATTCCTCCCAAGTCATGACAGAAAGTAGCCAGAAGTGAAGATCGGCATGTGCTATACTCCTCAAAGTCACTTTGACATGTTATTCCACCTGGTGTACATGTGTTTTGTACATTTTTTTTGTATTGTGCCAAGACACAAAGCCATGTGATTAAAAGAGACAGTGTAAACCTTATCTTAGCACTGCCTGGATTTTATATCACAGCATTGATGTTGTTTAAACGAAATATTAATATCTGGCTGTCAAAACGGTGAATTTGCTTTATTTAAAAGTAGACATACAGCTAAGGAAAGGTGAGGGAAATTACCAGCCTGTAGGGTTAGGCAGGAAGAGCATTAGTCACACCCTCAGTAATGCATGGATGTCTGTGAAAGACACAAGAAATAATCAGAGTTTTTTAGAAAGAAGAACCTCTGTACCAGTGTGCAGATTAACCTTATAATCTTGTAATGAGTTCCACAGATCTTTCAATTGGTACGAACGATAACTTTCAAAGAATCTGTTAGAAATAATGAAGTTATGATTAAATGCAAATAAGGAAAGCATGCCAAACCTCAGGCTGAGGTGGCTGGCTAGCCACTGGAATAATATCTTCTCATATAAGCATTTTTGCATGCTTAAACTACCAGGAGATTGGAATAATTGGTTGGAAATTTTCAGAGGAAATAAACTTTCATTGGAAAATATCATTTTGCGCCCAGGGGGTTTCACTCAGAAAGTTCATTTGGCGTTCAAGCACTCCACTCCAGACAATTCATGTCCAGGAGCAGGAGTACCACATCTGCACCACGTCCAAGCTACAAGCCTCGTCAGCTCATTAACTCGAGCTGTGTATCACATGAACGCAGCTACCCGGCCCTCTGATTCAAGCAAGCCTGCCCAGACCCACGTGGCACAGCCTGTTCCTTGCAATCCAGACGCACTGCCTCCACCCCGAGCTGCCCCCGTCACAGTTGGATCTGCCTTGAGAAAACAGATGAGCCCTCACTGATGAGTCTTTTAAAGGAGTCTCACATTGCCATGTATTACAGATAGTAAGACACACCTTATTAGAGCTCATTTGGAGCACTTCCTAAAATAGGAATCTTACTGCTGCTTCAATACCTGTTGCAATTCATCAATGTTGATTTTTTTTTTAAACTGCCACCCATTGTATTTATTTGTTGATTTTTTTTTTAATATTTACACAGGATGTAATGATCCACTAACAGTTCATTAAGTGCTTGGAGTTCATTTATCTCATTATAAACCAAACTAGGAAATCTCCAAACTGTTTCACAAGAGCTCATAGCCAGAGATTTATCAGCTGTGGGTCAGTATGCAGGACCCGTGTTTTCAAAACTCCTCAGTTCCATATTACATATCCAAGAGAAAGCCACAATTTTTAAAACCACAAGCACAATCTAACCACTCCACCTGGAGCCTGCAGGGCAGGTGGCCCTTTAGAGCGCAGGTACTGAACGACCCCTGCGCTAGGTTGTCCCTGTGGTTCCCATTTGCCTGGTCTCTCTTCACCACCCTCATTTCATGGCCAGCACAACCAGCCTCAGTGCTCCTGAGGGATACTAACCAATACTGCAATACAAGTAAATAATATGAACAGCAGGACTCTTGAAACCATGCGAAAGGGAAGCAAGGGAAGACTGTTCATAGCATTACACCTCTACGTACTACCACGCAGTCATCCTAAGTCCTTGTTCCTTGTTTTGTCACCAACTGGGAGGTTTTCTGGTATTGGTCTATGGCTGGGTTGTGCTAGCAGCCGCTCCGGGATATATTCTCAGCAACCCCGCTGGAATCATCTGAGTTATTCCTGCTTTACCCAGACATTACAGAAAGGGACCCACCTCTATGCAAGGTGTTGGTGCAAGGCAACGCAGACATTATAAGATTATAATAATAGATACCTCCTGTACATCACAGAGTTATCATGTTCACATACTGCTGCAGGTAATAAATACATTTTACTGTGAGTGAAGAGATGATAAGATTTTTCAGGGCAAAGCTGGAGATTATTAAAATGCTTTGAGATGAATTATTTGATTTATTTTATGACCTTTTTTTTACTGGTTTGAAAAGCTGAATGTGCTAAAATTAGCTTCAGAACACTGTATTGAAATGGAAAGTGAAAATCTATTACCTTTTCAAGGTTCTCCTTCTTTTTTGTCCAATAATTATTTGTTGAATTTGGCAGAAGGTAACAAGAAGTTTCAGTTTTGGGCTTTTTTTTTCCCGAGAAAATGTTTTGGTTTAGGAAAAATTTCACTCTGATTCCGAATTGACTTAGAAAGGAAATTTCCTATCTCCATATCTTAATAATAAAAGCATATATAACAATAGTAGCCACTCCTCTGTTAGTTGTTAAAGAAAAAAATAATAAAAAAGAACCCAGTATTACTATTTTATCTTCTTTTATAATTCCTAGTTCAGGTATTTAAAACTGTATGTCTGTGACATCTAAGTGCCACAGACATTTAAATTTTACCCTGCGTAAAGCAGAAATTCTCACCTAGACCCAATTAAGAATTGCATCTGTGTGCACAAGGTAACATTCATTCAACACCACATCCGACCCCACGTTGTGTCGGCACAGCCCAGGGGATACTGGGAGGTCAGCAGCAGACTGCAGAGCGCCAGGAGATAGATGCTTTTGCTATTCCTTGCTCCCACGTACTTAGAGATCAGTGGCACTTTTGAGAATTGGCATTAACAAGACTTGGCATCAGAACACTATTTTTCTTCCTCTTCTTCCCCAAAATGATTCTGCACTCTGGTCTTACACACACAAACATATGTTTTCACTCTGGGGAGTCAGTTTGTTGAGTCCAGGGAACATTCACCCCAGCCTAAGGAGGGAGAGAGGAGGAAAGAGCTCGGTTTTGTCATCCTCCATCACTGATTTGTACTTTATTCTGCAAGTATTTCCACCGGGGCCAACAAACCTGCATGCACAAAGTAGTGCACTAATCAGGGTAAATAAGGCTGGCAGATTCAGGTCATGCCACAGGTAAAAATACTCATTTATTATTCAAAAATCAAAAAACTACATACCAGAAAATAGGAAAAGACAGGACATATTTGACAAAATCTTGGATGGAGAGATGGGCCTTGTAAACCTCTAAAGGCTAGCAAACACTGTCGGTCCCACAAGCTCCATGGTCAGCACCTCTCTGTTGCATCTCTCCTCTCAGTGGGAGCACTAAGCCAACCAGCTAAACTTGCCAGAAAATCACTACCTGAGGAAGTACCACCCACCTTGATTTCTTTGATTTAGAAATTATTCCTGTATTCTAGTCAGCCAAGGGCTCAGCTGATAATTGTTTTATAAAAAGAATTACGAGTATCAGAACTTCAGCAGCTCTGAAATGTCCCTCAGCAAGCAAACAACTAACTCTTCCACCCACTCAGTACACCCCCACTTGTGAATTGCAATTAGCATTGCAAATGCCTTTCCCTTTTCAGAACTATTGATTGTGCTGTTAAAAAGCAGCAGAGTCAAAATGCCTGGAAATCTGCTTTAGCTTCCATTCCCCATTATCTATCTATCTATCTATCTATCTATCTATCTATCTATCTATCTACCTACCTATCTACCTATCTATCTATCCATCCATCCATTCATCCATCCATTCATCCATCCATCCATGTATCAAAAAACGTTCCAACTCTATACAGCTATCACCATTACACAACCTTCTAGTTAAGGGCAATGATGTATGTTATTCATTATTATACCCACTCACCTTTCAAAACCCTTATTTCACAGTCTAAATATTCTTCCCAGTATTTCAGGGAAATGGTCCCATTGTACGTCCCTCCTGAGCGCACCCTATATCTAAATTTCCTGCTTAGTTAAAGGAACAGTATTTGGCCAGTTCATCTTCTACAAGTCTCTTTGCTTTTCCCACTTAATACCTTGCTTTACTTGAACCTATATATGTGGATTATGTATGGATGTGTTGATTATAAGGAGGCAGAGAGAGCGGGAGACATTAGATACACAGTTGTTACATATAGGCATTGCTTGGAAGGGACAGAAGACTATATTATGATTGGCAGGAGTTCAAAAAAATTGCAAAGGCGGGCAGCAAACAAAACACCACATTGATACCACTATTCTTAATATGCCTCATGCAACCCCTGTGATTTATCACCAGCAATTTATCAACCCAGCAATTTATCACATGCTGCAAGACTCTCAGGAACGTCCTATACATAATCCTTTGTAAATTGTTGTGGCACCATGAAAAGATTCACAGCACAAGCTCTGCATCCAGGAAGGGAGGAGTCAGAAAGATTGCAATTCAAACAGCTTCTGAAACAGGAGGATGAGCAGGGTATGGAAAATCAACACATCAAAAGGGCTTTGTCTATCCCAGTCATAGACAAGCTCGAACAAGGCTTCATTTGCATTTGCACAAACAGCAAAGTGCACTACAATAAGCTTCCCTAAATTGATTAGCCAGAAGGAGGGAAAAGCAGGCCTTCCTAGCAAGTGCTTTGCAGACTCATTTGCACGCAGGGGCATGCTAAGCCTGCACAGGTATCATAGGAATGAGGCAATCCAGAGCAGGGGTGTCCGCTCCAGGAGACACCACCGCAAGAGAGCTGGCTGAGTTAATCCTCAGCTGCAGCCACCAAGGCAGCTTTCTGCAAAGAGCTCAGTTACAGCTTGGGGAACAGATTAGTTTTTGACACAAGTTTACTGTGCTTAATTTGATGCTTTCATAGCAGCAGTTCCATCTCTGTAATCAAGAGCTTTTCTCTTTGCTTTCCTATTTTGATTTTAAGCTTGTCTAGCCACAGTATTTTGACAAATTTAGAGTACATCACTGTTAGGAATGTAACACATTCAAGTAATGTTGCAGACAAGCCGTATACAAACTGAGACAAGTCTGGGAATCCATGGGGTCATGGTGAAATGCTAGGTACAAAGGGAAAAGTTTCACGGGGAGGGATTATTCAGTGATTTCTGACACAGAGCTTCAAGCTGAGAGAATCCACTGCTTTGAAAAAGTCTCACGTCGTCACATATGTCCCTTCCAATAAAAACATCAAGTAACCTTATGTTCCAGATATAAGGTACTCGGATAGCTTGGTTATTGACTGCACAATGGTAAATTCTTCATTAAAGCTGGTTTCTAGCTGTATCTCAGAAACCAAATGTTCATTTAAGTGCAAAGTGACCCTGAAACCATTGCTACTGAGGAATCTGACCTTATGTGGGAAAATCTGCTCAACTCATCAGACAGATTGCAATAATATATCTGAGAGGTGAAAGATAAAAGCCCAAGTACAGTTGGCTTGGCAAAAAGTGTTCTCACAGAAATATATTGCTCCATCAACACTGCCATTCATAAAAATGTACCAGCTTTAGGGATGGTTTCTAAGATTCAGGAGAGTCTGGGGACCAGACAGAAATCCCCTCTTGAAAATGAGAATTTAGATTGTCTCCTGGACTGGGCTGCACCGATCGAGCATGGAAGACTCAGGCCAGAAGAGCATAATCCCCCAAGAAAACTGCCACGCACACAGACAGTCTGTATGAGGAGAAGGGGAGCTTGAACTTGTGACTCCTCAAACTTTCCTGACTAATTGACTCTTCTGAGACCATTAATCTCCTAACTGGTTAGCTATTCCTTCCTTCTTATATCCGCAAACGAGAGGGTAAGATTTCCTGTGATAGGAAATTCAGCCACAATATTACATCCTAAAGAGAGGAGTTTCAAAGTGCTTGTTTTTCTCTTGAGACCCTATGAGACGGAGTCTATTTGCTTTAATCTCTATGAGTTCAGGAACTCAGTGACCTTTTTATATATGTATATGAAAGCAAGATTGTTCACCAGGCAGGCGGTCCCACACTCTTGCAGCTCTAATTTATAATTTTTAATTGGAACTACATTTGACTGCTCTAGTTCCAGCACCTCTAGCTGAGCCACATGCCTCAGATTTCAGTCAAGGTAATTTCCAGCTAATGATAATTTTTATCACTCTACTTTTACATTGATTTATAGAAACTGCAATGAAAGATTGGGGAAAAAAATCTGTTAGCTTTAAACTGTTTCTTTTTTTATAGCAAGCTAGTTACATTAAGTCAAAAAGAATATTAAACTGCCACTCTGTTATCCAAGAGCAAGCTGAATTAGATTTGCTTATTTGACAAAAATCAGCCAAAATGAATTCATATTTCCTTAAATGTTGCATACACGCAAATATTCTTAATGCTCGGTGAACAGGCAGTTTAATAAACTTACAGCATGCTGTAAAACCTCAGCAGCATCTGAATGTGAACATCACAGAAAAAGGAGTTACACACACAGAACAATACGCTTGGACTGAAATCACCATTTCCCTCTACAATTACATAGTTTATTAGAGGTGATTTTTAAGCCAATTAGTAAATTAGATCAGGGTGTTCTGAGTTTCTTTTTCAGCAATCTGCAAAACATTGAAAACAATGAAATAATAAATCCAGGCATTTATACTGAAGTGGCTATGGGGCAAGTTGCAACATTTTGGGCTTACTAAGTAGTCTTTTAGCCAAATCCCAAAGTATGGGACTCACTTTGAGATAAAATGAATAAAATAAACACAGTGCAGCTGTGTTTATTTTCATACGGAGTGTGCCTACGTTTGTGCTTTAGTTCAGATCATGAACGTGCTTTTGAAGGCAGATCTCGCAATTGTTGCCACTTAGCATGCTTTGATTCATATGATGGAAAGGTCTCAGAGGATATGAACCAGATTCTTTTCAAATTAAATCAAAATGGAAGATGGGATTGAGGAACACATGTACTGCCCTCCAGCTGCTACAATCATTTTGTCCTTTGGACCAGAGCAGAGCTTGTTTGAAGCAAAGCTCACCTGAAATGGGGAAAAATTGTCCACATCAGGTCCTCAGCACCAGCTGGATCTCTTCCTATGGCACTGAACTTCTTGCACGTGTAGGTATAGACTCCAGAGAGCTACAGTAAGCACCGAAAATTCCTTTTCCCTCTTTACAAGGAAATAAAATCGCAACCAGTGAACTGTGTGTTTCCCAGGCAAGTGCTTTTGAGTCTCTGATATACAAGTGAGATCATGAATTATCCAACTACTAAACCACAGAGAGGTTTAACCTGATCTTTCCCAAATAACAGTTAACCTAAAATTATCCTACAAAAACACTAATGACATTTCAAATCTGGTTGGGGTATGTCATTAGGAGAACATTGCCTATGTACTGGCATATTCGCTGGCTTACATAAAACCCCCAGAAATAGATATCTACCTTTTGTCTTTATTTTAGACCATAAGGTCACTGGCTTAGGGACCACATCATTGTGATACGAGAAGAATGGAAATCCCCATCCTGTTTATGACTTGTATTTGCTACTGCTAATCAATTCAGCAACATCATCTCCCTCCCATACATATATGAAAGCTAAGCGTGCTGGTCCACACATTTGGCAATTAGGGATTCTCATCTCCAGTTAAGTTATGCACTGTTACTGAAGTGCCTCACAAGGACAGCCTTAGTAATACATAATCTCCTACAATACATAATGGCACTCAATGTCAAGTGTCTAGAGATGTTAAAATATTGTTAAAATATTGCTTTTGATTTTAAATTTTAAATCAAACCATAGAAGTTGAACTGCATATTTTAAGTCAAGTATAAGCTCTGCTTATAGTGAAGTATAAGCTCTGCTTCTGTGACCTTAGACTTATCTATATCATTTGGTGATTTTATTTACTTTGTTCATGGATATAAATAACAGGAGTTACAGCTAGTTTTCATGTAGCCAGGTACAGATTACTGCGCCCAAGGACAGAGTTTGGGGGAACGCCACCCCTTAACTCAGCACCCCCTCAGGGAAGCTTTGTTGTCAATGTAGTCTCAAACAAGTGCCAGTAGTATGTAGCACACACAAATTACAGAATTATGTAATTGTACAAGGCTTGAGTAGCAAGTGACACCTGCATGACATATGTCATCCGTAACAGAAAAACTATTACTACCAAGCCTTGTGGAAAAGGGTTTCCTGCCTTTACAGGAACTAAATTTGGATGCCTAATCAAACACCAAAGCAGCCATTATCTGATTTTGTTTATCATCTAAGCAGGCAATAATTGCATCTGTCTCTGCCAAAGAACATCATAATTTCCAAAGCAGTGGGTGGAAGCCAGAGATATACTGAGAAGGATTAGGAAATCCATGAGCTGGTTGGGAAAGTCTTTGATTCTGAATGGAAACAGAAGAAGAACCTGGCACATTAGGGTCATCAGGCTTCTACCAGCCAGGACTCTGAGGACATGCTGTGTAGCCCATATTTGAGTCCTTGCCCACTCATATTAGATCCACCTTCATATCTTGCAAACAGGAGGAGTTCCACAGGGTCTCCTGGATTTCATACAAGGATAAACCCAATCTTGGGTTTCCTGGGTTGCCGTTGCCCACGTTTTTATAAGGCTCTGTGACTGTGTTACTTAATTTTGACATTGCAAATGTATACTTCACTTTCCTTTTATTTGTGTCATTACATTCCTACCGGCATAGCCATCTTTAAGAGGAGGACACTGGCAGAGTGCTCTAACAAAGCCCACCATTGCAATACAATCCTCCAGGGTGTGTGTAAAACACCAGAGTGCACTCCATTTTAATGCAAGGGCCATCTTGGGATCTGATAATGCAAGAACCTCTGTGGAAGAGCTGTCTTTCACTGGCCAGCAACATGGGACTAACCCTGGGAAGTTGTAGGAAAGCGAGAAGCACATGGTATGCCTGAACATTGAAGGTACTCCAGGAGTTCTTAAGAAGAGCAAAGCTGAGGCAGGACTTCTGCCTGTCTGTCATTTAACTTGAATCATAGCTGTTCCCTGACAACACAAGACCAAGTTGCAATGCTTTGGAGATTCAGTGTACATTTGCTTTGTTTGCTTTCTCCTTATTTGGAGAATATAAATAAGGGTAGAAAAAAGACAAAATTTTCAGAAGAAATCTTGTTCACGAGGCAGAGAGCAAGCGTCTGGACTAGAAAAGTCCTTTCTTGATAAAGGACAGGATAGCATTACAGAACCATGAACAGAGAAGCACTATGTAAAATGAACTAAACAGAGTCTGATGGGCCAGGCAGGTATATAAACATGTAGACATCAGAAACCTGTTTATACAGAAGCAGTGATGGCATTGAGAAACTTCGCAGAGAACTTGGAAGATAGCTAATACATTATTGCTGAAAGGCAGGTACAAAGTTCACTCCAGACTGGGACAACTGACTGAACTTTTGGTTTTCTGATGAAGAAAGCCTGCTGTTCATAAAGCAGGAGCAATTTCAAGTCTAGTGGCGCAGAAGCAAGTTCTGCAAGGAGCAGAAGAAGTTGATTATGAGAGGTAGATGGAATTGCCAAAGAACATTAGGACTGTTTGGGAGGTAAGGCTGAAATAAGTAGCTGTGGGGTAGCTGAATGGCCATATCCCACGAGGAGAACTCGTGCTCATGTTACAGAGAAGACTCCTATACTGAGGAATAACTTACTTTTTATGAAAGAGTGCAAAATGTTCACAAGGTAATAGAAGGCTCCAAGATGTACATTATCTACAGCAAGAGTGGAAAGCTTAGACCACTTCAGCACTATACGACAAGAGAATGTAATATAATCTATGTAGAGAAGCTTTGCAATGAATATTTGACATCTTTTGAGAGATGCAGTGCCAAACCCACTAGAACTTCTAGAATAAGAATGAGAGGTTCATGGAAATATCTGTTAAACTTGCTAGCATTGCTAAGTGGATAAAGTGTAAGGAGAGCCTGATTTATACAAGGAGATCATAACAGGCTCAAAGCCAGCTGTCAGTAGTACAGGAAAAAATGAACATCGCAGTGGGGGTCCAGGAAAAAGGCAAGAGAAAATGTGCCTGCTGAGGTCAGGATTTAGGGCTCATTCACAGACCGCAAGAAGAAACAAAGAATATCAAGATCTGTGCAGCTGAACTCCAAAACTCCAACATTCAACACCTTTTGCTATTCTGAAGCTGAAACTTTCCCAGCAGATGCTGCAAATCCTGCCAATTTTTGTAGTGGTTTTGTGAGGTGGGCAGATGTGCCCATTATAAAACCATCAGCTTGTACATAGCATTTCAGTACAGCTTAGTTACTACCAGCATGTCTACTCCCATATTTCTATTCCCACTTATTTTCTTCTTTGTAGTGGATGAAGCAGAAACACAGAGACCCAGCAATTAAACTGTCATTCACAAAGCCTGGAATTGAAGCACATCTTTCCAACAGGGGCATCTGTGCCTGGATTCACATTATAGCTAGATCCTTCACTGTTTCTTTTTCAGTGGTTTCACAGTCGCCTCGGGGCTTATTTCATAGCCAAGATGCTCTTTAGTTCCCTTTGAGTAACCTCTTCTGCTGAAGAATTTCCTCTGTCCTACAGTTAAAAAGGTCCACAGGACAGTCTCACTTATCACCCTTATGTGGTCAGCTCCAAGTGGTCAACAGATACATGTCTTTAAACACGTACACCTACCTGGGGACTACAGGAAGACTATATCTGCTGTATAATAACTACAGGAAGACTATATCTGCAGCATAATACATGCTGACAGCACCAGACATGTCTGTCAGACAGCAGCAAGAGCAGGCTGCAGAGTGAAGGTAGGGAGCATTGGAGCAGTGGGGCAGGACAGGGCAAGGACCTCCCCCCACAGCCCCATCCCACTGCAGCCAGAGTTGGCAAGCAGAGTTGGGCCAGGAAGAGCAACCAGGGCCTGCTGCAGACCTGGGACAGCCAAGCATGGCCAAGGGGATGGGATGGCTGCAGAGCCAAGACAAGAAGGCAAGAGCAGGTGACGGGGAGGCACAGGCGTGACTGCAGCATGGCTTATGCAGGGAGCCAGTGCCAGGGAGGGAGCTGCAGTGCAGCTCCTGAGCTAAGGGGTGGTCTCCAGAGGAAGCTTCTCACAGCTCCTCCTCACAACTGGGCTGTTTCCCTAGCCATGGCCGGCCCCTGCTTGCACCCCAGCATCACATCAGAGCTTGATGGCCTTGAGCACAGGCAGGCAAACACCAGGGGAAGGGGGAGGAGGCTGCAGCAACATCTGGTGTGCTCAGGGCCCCGACACACACATCACTTTCAAGACCCCTGGGTAAGGAGTCTATTGACTATGTGGTTTTACATATAACTGAGTACAGCGGGACCCAGCTGGTCATGGCTTTTAGGCATTATGACAGGATAAATGTTAAAAAACAACCACGATACACATTTAAACTGCATGTGCATATTCAAGAATTAACAGCGAATGGGTGATTCCAAGGCGCACATACCTTCCTACAGTATTCATATAAGGTCAGATGTTAAGTGTACTATCTAGCACCGCCAGTAAGGAACAACAAAGCTCAGAGAATTGTATTTCCTTCCCAGCTCCTTCTTTGCTCAGTAGATCTCTTGTCCATCTCCTTAATCTCATAGGTCCCATCTTAAGCAACTGCAAAAAGGGAAGGAAGGGAGCGTTTGAGCCAGCAGCAACCCACCTTGAAGCAAAAGACAGCGTTTTAAAAAGCTGCATGTATATTTCAATGTAATCAAACACAGAATAATTAGGTATTCAGTTAAGCTGATCAAGAAACTCCAGGAAACGTGATATGAAAAAGAAAAAAAAAAGTGAGAAAGTCACAAATTCTGATATTCTGATGTGATTTTTGGTATCTCTGTCTGGTATTGTGGTACACTTCTCTGAGCGAACGCAGAGAAAGACAAACTCCATCTGTCTGCATTGAGCTGCACAGATGTCAGTCATACATTGTCCAAAAGCCACATGCTTGCATAGTAGGTAGGGCTGCACATCAGTTTGCACATCGGAGCTGAGCACATTGGTTTGCCACCATGCAAATGTGGTGATCCAGCTTCTTGGCCAGAGCTGCCTCATGTCCCATCAGCCCTGACAGCACCTGAGGAGAGCTGCCCAGTCTTGCTTTACCCCAGTGAAATTTATGCCTGTGTGGAAAGCCACCACAAATCTTTATCTTTCTTAGTTTCTCAAGCTATGATTAGATGATTAATTCCCCTTGCACTGACCTTCTGCTTTTGAGTGAATTTTGCCTCTGTTGCTAGATAGGAAAAGTCTTTTCCATATGTAACAAGTTTTCATTAATCCTTTTTACTGCAGTGTCCTTTCAAAACCACAGGACCCAGCATATCTCCAGTTAACACCTGGTGACAGCTGTTTTAAAATCTTGGGATGCTTCAGTATGTAAGAGTTGACTGGCCAAAGAGGACAAAGATACTGGCATTATGGCACAAATAAAGGCGGCAGGTCAGGTCAGAGATGGATGAGGACTGCATCCTTCAGGCTAGATAGGGAAGGAAAGGAGAGGGCACAGAGGCAGAGTAAAATTGAGGTGCAGATGGGGAATAAGCGATAGGAAGACAGGGAGAAAGGATGGATGATACTGAAGTTCATAAAACCTTACATATTTCTTGAGGCTTAGCAGTATTCAGCCAGAAGCAGGAGCTCATTTTATTTAAAAAGGCTCTATCTCAGCATTACAGAAATAGACTGGTCTCTGACTGGCATTACATTAATCAGCCTCGTTATCTCTATTATAAGAAAACTAATCTCTATAGATATATAGGGTATGGCTATAGACATGCAGAATATGGCTCTAGCAGAGCGTGATCAGGGACTACCAAAATGGCTAATTTTTTAAGAGTGTTGGAGCTATTCCTGCATTTATCCATTCTGCTTAGCTCTGTGCCTCGTTCCTCAGAAAACCAGCCTCTGCCATATCCCAACACGACCGATATATCGCAAGATCTGCTCATTGGTGACACAGCATTGCACATAATACCAGGTGCAGAACAAGAGATGATATCAAGCAGTTGCTTAGTTATCTTTGCTTGCTCAAAGTCTGTAAAGGAACAATGATAAAGCTAATTAACTGGAGGCAATTAATTGCAGGTATCTGAACAAAGAAAAAATGTACAAAATGAAACAGAATTACTTTGGATGTGGTCATATCTTTTTCTACCTTGTCCTGATAATTCATATTGGGTTACACATTTGACATCAGGGGAGGGATTCAGATTGATGTGAAGATATTTACACATTCACATGTAAATGTCTAAAATCTCTTTTTAGTTAGTGGATGCTAAGGAGCTCCTTAGGAAGAGCTCATTTGAACACCCGCCTGGGATTCAGATGCCTAAATACAGGCACCTCATGTAATGTGGGTGGCGTGGAGCCCCCAGCCCGGCACCTGCCTCATGCTCCATGCAGTGCAGAATGCCCCCTGGCCCACGCTGACACCGGCCAGCCCTGGGCAGATGCCTGGGGGACCTTCAGGCATCTCAGAGGACCCTCAGAGCTAAATGTGGGCAACTGATGCCTGTCCTTAATGGCCTTGCAGCTGCCCTGGCCCTTAGGCTGGGTTGACTGGATCTCCTTTGTGAGCAAGGAGAGCTTAGACTCTCATGTGCTTGCTGACATGTAGACATTGAAGCTCAGGTGTCTTAATCCTACCCTTGGGAGAGGCCTGGTTATGAAAGATGGGGTACACAGGCAGTGTTTGTATTATACCTCATTTTTTTATCTCTAATCTATTACTAGTTTTCATATGATAACAACAACTAATTTTGATACTGTTGCTCAGTAACACAATTTTAAAATGATCTAATTCTATTTATTAAATTATTAACTTAGCATTTAATCACTACAGTTACCTTGTGCCTCTCCCTTACATTTTTTATTCTAAACAGCTATTGAATAAACTACATTTTAAAAAAAAGAAACAGAAAAAGCAAATGCAGAAAATATTTTGACTGTCTAAAATAACTCACTGTAGCTGTTTCCATGAATATATAGTGTGGTTTTGTGCTTAAATATGCATACAACCAATGCTCTGGAAGGTAGATGGTTTCTGTCAGCTGAAGTTCCAGTTACATAAATAAGGTCATTTACCGGATCTTTATCAAATCCACTAACTTTTTCTTTGATTTAAAAAAAATTAAAAATCTGTCTTTGCACACAATTTATATGTATTTATGAGTACACTTGTTTTAAGAATGAGCTCTCCACATGTGTCTCTGTTAAGGTTTTTGTTCTGATCAGAAGCCAAATCTCCCAGTTTTTCCCAATTACCATGCCTTGATTTACACTGGGGATCAGTCTCAGGGTGCAAGGACTGGATTCCCTTCAGCTGAAACTGAAGTGGAAGATGAGCTTCAGGAATGCACCTACTGCTCTCCAACTCCTAACACTCCTTTAATCCCTGGGATCAGAGTAGAGTTGGTGTCAGGTTAAATTAATCTGGAATAAGGTACAATGTGTACATCAGATCCTCAGACTAAATGGATCCCTCTTCACATCCAGTCCTGTTGAGCTGCAGTATTTGCTAAGGTAGGTGCAGGCTCAGAGAGCTACAGCATTAGATCCTTAAATCAGCAGAAACCTCTTCATATTTTAGTAGCATGCAGCAATGCAAACACATTTGCCCAAAATACACTATCTATAGTATTTGCAGTCTTTGAAGCATATTGGTCAATACAGATTGTCTGTCTGAAATACTTCTATAGCATCTTTTGGTACAAGGCCATCCTTCATGAAGTTTTCTGTCAAAACACATGGTAGATTTGAAATTGCTTTTAGTCCCATTTTTCAGTTAAGGAATTAAACTGTGCCTGAGGACGCTTTCCCAATCCCTCCCAAAAGCAGACACATGGGTCCCACACAATAAGCTGCTGTCCAAACCACGGGATTATTTTTCTTGATTATTTGTATATGTAGAAGATTACCTCCTTGTTTTCTTTTACTGTTTTTTATACTGTGTGAAGGATCATATATGATGCTGCCTAACTGTTAGGGACAGGACAAAGCATTACGATGAGGAAGATATCTGATGATTTCTATTATGGAGTTTCAGCTACACCTCCAACGTATCTTATCCTAGACCCTGTCAGAGACAAGATACTAGACAAGATGAATCATTGCTCTGATCCAGTATGACAATTTCTGGCAATCAGAAGGAAACCTTTTTATGGCAGCAATGCTAGTAGTTTTTAAAATGCTTGCAAATGAACTCGTATTTTCTGAATCCTAGATCTTAGTGGAATCTGTGTTATGGTTATGCTGAACGCACGATGACTTCCCAGTCTTGATCTTCTGTTGATGTCTTCTGATTTCAGTTCTATTCCAGGTTTCCTTCAACATACCTTAATTTCCCTGTTTCTTTCTCTGTGTGTGCACTGTGTATCCCCACACGCATGAATCTATGTGATTCTAAATTATCACCTCCAAATGGCCCATCTCTTTGTCACTCAAAGATAGTTGACACTCATTTTGCTTCTGGATTCTCCTTTGCTGCTTACAAGTCTGAAGATGTAGACATCCACACACAAATATATACATATGTATGTATGTATGTGTGTGTGTGTGTGTGTACACTTACATACACATACACACACCTTTTCTTTCTACACATTGATCTATTGACATCTGCAAAAGATTGCTTTGTTATATACCTATCCAGGTGAGTCTCCACCTTTTCTCTGAAAACTCTCTCTCTACCTCTCACCTACATGATTTTTTCCAACTTCTCACACCTCTATAGCAAATGATTTTCTAGACTGAGCTTTACCACTCTTCTGGCTGTCCATGGACAGCAGTAATGGTGACAGCTTTTCCTCTTGATCTACACTCTCATTGTATGTTTCAAAATCAGTAGATTGAGATTGTGATGAGGGATTACAAAATTAGCATTTGGAGAATCATTTAATTCCTGTTTTTCAAAAGCTGTAGTGAAATAGGGAACTACAAAAGTAGCAAGCAGGGAGACCTTCCAAAGAACAAAATACAGGTTTATCCAAGTGTTAACTGCACGGGAAATCAGCAGCATGCACAGTAGAGAATCAAGCAAACATTCAGATGAATACATTGTATGAATCATGAAATATTAATGAATAAATAATGCACAGCATCTTGATAGCTTTTTTGGCAGAACTATAAACTACATGGTTGATGGAACAGGAGATAAATACAAGACTTGCCTTTTTAATAAGGCATTTGAAATCTTTTGAAATGCTCTTAAATTCATTGGTTTGGAAATACTCAGGGTACCATGCTTTATCTACCTGTAATATCACACTGAAACACCTGACATGGTATTTCCACTACCCTTCCCTTTGACACAGGCTCTGGAGAGAGACTTAGGAAATTGAAAAAGAGCAGCAAACTGAGCCAAAATCTGCTGTTTGTAATGTGGGCATCATTATGTGACTTGACCTCATAAAGTCCAGATAATGATCAATTTCTTAGTTCATGGGAGGAGCCCACCAAGGAGAAACACAAATACCTAAGGCAATGCACTAAGGAGCCTGGTGATACTGCCTAGAAACATTGAAGGAGATACATACTGGAAAAATGCAGAAGAGTGTATCTAATGAATTATATACTGCAGCACAAATATTCTGTGGGAGAAAGAAAACAGGAAGGTAGCAATGCTGAAAAAGATCTAAGGAGTATACACAGGAAGAAGGATCAGAACTAGGATTGCGGTATTCGGTAACAACAAAAAATAAACCAAAACTAACAGCCAGTGCAATTTGCAGCTCTTTTATTAGATGCTCCACAGTGTGCAGACTGTAAAATAGAGTTAGGGAGCAGGGAGGCACCAGGGCCACCAGTGGCCCCATGAGCTTACCAAGGTGACCTGGGAAATGGAAAGGGTTGGGTGGTCCTTCCTGATAATGTATTCCTGAAAGCACACTCCAAATACCCCCATCTGGCTACTGCCATGTCAGCATGAATTGGAAGGAGTTCAGACAAAAGCAAGACAAATGACAAAGAGCTGGAGGGAATGACTTCAAAGGAAAGATTAAATGAGCTAAAATATGCATAGCATGGCTAAGGAACAACTCTAGGTCAGGAGACAGGGAATACAGTAACTGCCAGCCATTCTTATAGGTGTAAACAGAGAGCTCCCTCGTGGACAGTAAATAGGGAGGAGGAAGAATTCGTCATCTTATTAATATTTTTTTGCTTTGATTTTTGCTTGGTACATGGTAGCTTTACCATGTCATCATGGACTGCCAGCAGCACGAAAGAGACAAGCACTGAAAAAAAGCCTTCTCCCTACCAGTGCACTTTCAATTCTCTTTTATAATTCATTTGATTGCCTCCTCTCCTCTCTTACTGCTCTAGGCCAGGCTCATCATTACACAGGGCTAAGGAATCAGCTCCCTCTGAAACCAAGAACACTGCAACAGGGCATGTTCAAAATAATTTATGAACATTTCCAGTATTTCTCCTTCTTCTATGCCTTGTTATTGCAGGACCAAACAGCCTTGGACTTCCTTGGACTCCTATCATTTCAATGAAATAAAATCACAATTTCTGAGCATGAGATTTCCTCCTCCCATCTGTTGGTTTGTTTTTTTTTTTTTCTATTGTGTCTTCAGGTGACATGCAGAGCGACCTGAAAACAGACACACAAGTCTCACCTCTCAGGAGGAATATGCCTTGCCCTGGCATCATTTCCCTGTTTAGGTAGATTTCGGCTAATCAGGGAGGGCAGAGACTCCAACTGTGCTCTCTGGCAGCACAGAATTTCTGCCAGAACAGTTCTTTCCATATTATTCTCCCCTATCTTCCAATGCTATTTTTTCAACAGCCACCTTTGTACTGTTTTCTTTCTGTTAGATTCTTTGTTGATTACTAATGATGGTATGTTTTTCCCAGGAAACATTTTTTTTCTAGCAAATCTTTTGAGGATGTCACTCCCACTACCTTTTCTCAATACCTTTACTCATTAGTGTAATTTATATAGCTCCTTCTGCGTTATCTTTAACATCAGGTGGTCAATACCTAGACTGCCTTTAATCATACAAGTGAATGCTTAGCACTGGGGAAACTTTTCTTGGAGCATGAAAGACTGATGCTCTTTCAAGCAATAACATTAACCCCTATTGATATGAAAGAGAAAGAGTAGTTTTGCTAACAAGTGCTTTAAAAGTATGAGTTGAAAGCATCTCACCCTTTATGTTCAGAAGCCATTTGACCAAGAACTGGAAGAAAGGAAAGAAATATCACTGAATTACAGAAGTTACAGATGTGCAAAACTCACGTACTGGGAGTTGCTTCGTCTGCTCCACGCTCTATTCTTTTCATTATGGAAGAGCTCCCTACGCGACCATTTGCTTTCTTTTTCAGGTCATACATTCATTTCCATTCACAATGCAAAAAAGGAGTAACACAAACCAGGACATGAAAAACTACATTTTAAGCCAAAATAATCCTGTGGAACCTATGGCAGGTTGAAAATTTTTAAATGAACAGCTTTTCCTGGAGTTAGCAGCTTGAGTGGTATGAGAAAATTCATGGGAATGTGTTGATTTTGACGAAACTTCCCCATATGAAATTGGTTTTGAGTAAGCTATTATGAGAGTGGAATGTTGCATTTTGCATTTTGGCAAAGTAAAGCATTCTGGTTTTCTTTTTTTGTATAGAAACCTCTGTGTGATATGTATTTATACTTTTATGCAATATCATGTGTACATAATAATCAAAATCATATTTCACATTGCCATTTTTTATATTGTCAAAACTAGAGGATTCAAAGATATTAAAGATGTAGTGATTAAAATACTACATGGGAATTTCTGATTTTTTAATTGTATTTAGAAGTGAAAATATATGGAATTCCATTTCTTTACAGGATCTTCTTTTTTTTTTCTCTTCTTGTTGCTTTCCTGGTGAGCAAGCAATCGAATTTTAAAAGGATAATCTAATCTTTTTCCAACCTTTGGCTATAGCTAACAATACTACTTACAGACAGTAGTTTGAAAAGTTACAGTATAATTGATGTAGCATGAAGTGAATCAAGAGGGCAAAGTTGATATGCAGATATTAACATAATCCGCTCCTCATTCCAGACAAGTTTACGTTCTTTCCCAACATGTCATTTCCTTATAGAAAAATACTTCTAACTTCACAGCCCAGTCCTCTTTTGGATGCACAAATGACAGCTTTCACATCCGGAAAGACAGACCGTAGTCTTCCCTGCTGTCATAGCCTGGACATTTGGAGGAGAAAAAGACAAATGCCTGAGTATCTTTTTTTTTGCACAGAGAGCAGCCAGCCAACAGCAGCCTCTACCTGCAGCTGTTTCTACAGACATTGTACATATTTTTACATCAACTCAGAACCAAAGGCATGAATAAACCTTTTAGCTTCCTAATAACATGTAAACATGCTCAAATCAGTTTTGCATTAGATTACTGATTCTCATTTATTTTATTGCCTGAAAACATTTGAGAGCAGCTCAGAGCAGAACATTTTCTTGTTTTTAATTTATTTAATTGTTTGAATAAGCAGACATAAAAAGAAAAGGGCAAATGAGTTTGTTCTCTGAAGGGATGAATGCACTACTAGCTTTCCAGTGGGACACTCTATTTTCTCTCTGCAGCACACACGCTTGTGCAATTACAAAATTGCAGAATAAAGTCAAAGGTTTAGAAACCACCTTATTTGGGGTCACAATTAAGCTTTCAGGTGCCCTTTATTAATGTAACCATTTGCCAGATCTGCCCATGCACTTGTGAGATGAACCAGTTTCGAAATACCTAGTTTGCTTGTGCGGCACCCAGAAGTAAGCAGTCACATATGTGATATCCCACTCTTAAAACTAACACAGCGAGAGTTTCTTCTGCTGGTTCCACTCATCTCTGCATTCAGCATGGGCACCAGTGTGTGAAGGAGAAGGGACAAAGGGGTATGAAAAAGGAGTAAAGAAGTCAAAGCAGAAGAAGACTTAATTAGTGTGTGGTGGAGTTTCTCCCTCAGCATCTCTGCTGGATTCCTCCCCGAAGATTACATAGCCAGTCAGAAAGCTCAGCACCACTTCTCTGTATCTCCAGCTGTACTCATATGGCACGTAGGTACTGCAGTCATGCTTGGCTATTTGCTAGCTAGACACGTCAGAGGAGATCCTATATGATCTCCTTCCTCACAGCTGCTTTTCAGAAACAGAGCCAGTCTTAATAACAGAAGCCAGCAGATGCAGTAGTTGCTCAGCACATCTGAAATGAGGCCACTTGCATGTAAAATCTTACAAATGGATTTAGTTTTCTAATTTCAGGACCTAAATTTTGGGGAAAAAAAGTCTAATTTATCATATGGCTTTCATTTTTAACCTCTCTGTTGATGTGCAGATTTTTAATTTTCAGTGATGTGTACACACACTATAATCTATGTATAAATCAGTGAAATGGACTCCCTATATATAAATTCAGTATTCCCTGATCAGTGTATGTACATAGATATGCATGAAAAAGCTACCCCACGTGCTATTGCAGCCTCATATATTTCCCTGTTCTTTTATTCAGCAGTATTGGGTTTTTATTTTTTTAATGCAGTCATACTCCTTTGACAGTACGTAGCTGTCATGGTTCTGTCTCACAGGTTTCTATACATCAGAGACCAGCTTTAAAACTGTTTTGACAGGTTAAAAGCTGGGATTTTTTCCAGGGACAGGATAGAGAGAAGCAGGAATGTGAGAAGTGAAAAAGAATATTCCTTGACACCCCCTAATCTCCTCAGTGCAGATGGCACTGTCTTTTTCAAGTAGTTTCTGTGCAAAACAGCCGTTGCAAAAGAGTGAAAGTCTGAATGCTGAAAATAGTCTTCTTGGGAGATACATACGTATCTGTATGTACATCTACCCAATATGCACAGCTGTGCATGCCCAAGCAGACAAATCTGCAAAGCTTACCTTCCCTCTTCTTCCTCCCCCATCCATTCACTAAAATTAATTGCTCCCCAAGATGCTGTAGGCCACATTGTTAATTATTGTCTCTCTCTTCTGCACCTGAGGCATCACACTGGTTTAGAACACAGCCTGCAAACAGATGGAGAGCTGCTGGAGATGAATCTGCAGGTATGTGAAAAAAAGGATACAGACTTTATGATACTGCAGACTCAGATGGTCTATTAATTTTCAATGATATTCTGGAAAAGAAGGACGTCGCTACATGTTTTAGGTGTAATTTGTTTTCAAAAAAGGAGTTACAAGAGCCAATTACTTTTATGGTTTCATCACCATCATTTATGTTTAAGGAATATTTATGGGAAAATATTCCAGTCATCACTGCACCAGCCTTGAAGTTTCTTAGATAACCCTGCCCCTTGCAGCCAGCTGTACATGCACTAGCCCTGGTGGTACCAAGGCTGGGCATCTTGCAGACCAGACCAACACACCAGCTTGAATTGGATGCTGCCTGCAGCCTCTTGCCTGCTGCCTTAATTCCTCTGGCTCATCCCAAACATCTACCCTAGCAGCCTGCTTCTGCCATCGTGTTGTCAGGGAGACCCACAGCAGACTGGGGCAAAACTGTTCCTTATGCACCCAGCCTGCCTCCATCCCACTTGTGTGATGCAATCCCAACAAAAATGTTCCACTCTTTGATCCAGCCTGGCAATTAGCAAAAAGTCGCTGCAGTAGTTGACACCAACTAGTTTTTCACCTTCAGAGGCTGAGGATCAAAGCTAGTACAGCCGTAACAACGAGGCAGGTATGCCTCTAATGGTGCTCAACGCTGTCCTGTCCTACAGAGGAGGGCACTGCAAAGGCAGACAAAGCACAGGCATCCAGACCTACCTAATGTGCGCTGTGCCTGCTTCAAGCCAGGTAAAAGGGTTTCCCTTTCATAAGTACTTCAACGTGGCCATTTTCTGTGTAAAAGTACCCAAGAGAGGTATCTGAAAAGCAGAAGCTGTTCTAATAGAGTAATTTTACCCTCTTCTAAGGGAAAACTGTTGCTGCACATAGGGAACAGTTGCATTTTCTAAACTGGGAAAAAAGCCTTTCAGACTTGGCTGGAAGTTCAGCTCTGCACATTAGCCAAATGACTTTAGAAAGGCAATGGAAAAGTTACCAATAGATTTATCATATGACTATCCAAAGGGATCCAGATGTTTTAGCCAAGAAGCAAGAAAAAGTGAGTTAATTATGACCATGACCAGATCCCCGATCCATACAGGAGTGAGGAAGAGCAGGTAATACCATACAAATGCCACCCCTTCTTTTCCAGTGTTGGTATCATGCATATTTTGTGGAGCAGAGTCTACTTAGTAGAGATTGGTACACAATTTGTCATGTGTTATACACAATTTGTCATGCTGTTATATAACTGTGTAAAGGGAACTCTGGAATTTAAACATGGTGTAATTTCCTCCAGTACCCAAATGCTGCATATTAGTATTTTGCAATCTAGCAGAGATTTTCAACATCTGCCATCACTTTATGAAATGCTTGATGTATGCAGAACCAACTAAATGCATAACGCTTTGTATATGCTACCATACATTTAGCTTAGAATGCTAAATCTACTGTCTCTCACTCTTTTAAAAAACACATCAAATACTTATGACACTAGGGTCAGCCTATATCATTAGCATCTAAAGCTGACTCTGCAGGAGCAGTATCAAGGCCCCAGGCACTCCATCTGCCCCATGGGTAGGAGGTGGAGGTAAAAGTGGTCCTTGCAGAACCAGCTTCCCCCCGGTGCTGCAGAGGATGAGATGGGTAACCGGCCAGTGGTGGTGCTTAGCCAGAGCACTGCAGACTTCCTAAAAGCAGTGCTACAAATAATATTAACATTTGATCTGAAAAAGACGACGTATTCCAACCCTATTTTAGATTCTTTTGTTTCTGCATTGAATCTTTTGTTTTATTTCAGACAACAGTTCTTCGGTATAATGCAATTGTCTTTAATGAATTGCTTTTCCCAGCTGTCACTCTCATTGTACCAAAAATTCAGGGTGATTTGTTCGACCTGTAGCAGGGGTATAAAACTAAGACTTTAGCTCTTCTCCATTCTAACAGGAGTGTTTCCTCTGGTAGGAGTGGTTCATTGATGGGGACTATTGACTATGGATATGCAAGAAAGAAAGATGCCAGTATTTGGATACCTACCAGACAATTTAAGGTTTGTAGGCTGGGCTCAGAGCAAACTTGTCTAATGGTGAAGATATATCATAGACTGCTCCCTGGCTGTCATAGGCCCTAAGATGTTTCTTCCACTGCTGGATTTTATGAGGGAAAATGGGAGAAGGGCTATGAAATCAATGCACACTCTCAAAATGGTACTTTAGGCATGGGTCACACAATTAGCCACATCTGCAAAGCAGTACATTTGCTGATTAGTAAATTCTTACCTCCAAGAACCTAGGCTAAATTTTAGTTTAAGCACTTTGGTACATGGAAAAGGCATTGCCATTGCAAGCTTAAATGCCAGGCACTCCAATGAACATATGAGTAAAGGAAGGTTTTTTCTCTGGAAAAAAAAGTGTATGTGGATTTCAGTTTGCAGGTGAAAGTTCTGGTCTGTTCTGTACTTCCCATCTCATTCGTATCCTCTCTTGCTATTACAAGATCTTTCTAGCCTTTTTAGCCATATGATATCTTTGGTGAGAAGTATATCTCAGTCAGACTTTAATTTGTTAACTTTTAAGTCACACTTCGTAGAAAAACCTTTTACATCCCCACAAAATAAATGCCACATGAAAAAATCTTTTTTTGTAAGCATTTTCTGTTAACAATGATTAGCACCACTGTAACTGCAAATCACCTACAACAATATTAAAGGTATGAATTTATAATACAGGGACTGGTTTAAGAACAGACAAACATTTCTGAAGTAATAATGTAAGTATAGTGGGGAAAAAGGGATGCACTAAGGACATCTCTGGAACTCTTTTCATAGCATTTTCTGTTTCTTACCCACTTTCCTATGAACATCCGACAGACTCATGCGCCTTTATAGGCATGAAAACTACACTGGAGAAGAACAAGTTTCAGAGGAATAATTCTAATATTCATAATGTCTGTATGAAATACAAGCCTAATTTACATCCCAATAAGATGGCTGTCATAATAAATACATACGATTAAATTTTAATTTATTATACCTTAATATAATAATATATAATAATACATAAATATATACATCCCCTACTCTGTGGATTCAATGGCCTGGCACGTCAGACCCACAGGAGTATAAAGCTCTAGTGGACACCGGCACACAGTGTACCCTAATGCCATCAAGCTATAAAGGGGCAGAACCCATCTGTATTTCTGGAGTGACGGGGGGATCCCAAGAGCTGACTGTATTGGAGGCTGAAGTGAGCCTAACTGGGAACGAGTGGCAAAAGCACTCCATTGTGACTGGCCCAGAGGCTCTGTGCATCCTTGGCATAGACTACCTCAGGAGAGGGTATTTCAAGGACCCAAAAGGATACTGGTGGGCTTTTGGTATAGCTGCCTTGGAGACAGAGGATATTAAACAGCTGGCTACCTTGCCCGGTCTCTCAGAGGACCCTTCTATTGTGGGGTTACTGAGGGTCAAAGAACAACAGGTACCGATCACTACCACAACAGTGCACCGGTGGCAATATCGCACCAACCAAGACTCCCTGATTCCAAACCATAAGCTGATTCGTCAACTGGAGAGCCAAGGAGTGATCAGCAAGGCTCCCTCACCCTTTAACGATCCCATATGGCCCGTGTGAAAGTCTTCTGCAGAGTGGAGACTAACAAACAGTAGACTATCACGGTCTGAATGAAGTCACGCCACCGCTGAGTGCTGCCATGCCAGACATGCTAGAACTTCAATACAAACTGGAGTCAAAGGCAGCCAAGTGGTATGCCACAACTGATGTCGCTAATCCATTTTTCTCAATCCCTTTGGCAGCAAATGCAGGCCACAGTTTGCTTTCACTTGGAAGGGTGTCCAGTACACCTAGAATCGACTGCCCCAGGGGTGGAAACACAGCCCCACCATTTGCCATGGACTGATCCAGACTGCAGTGGAACAGGGTGGGGCTCCAGAACACCTGCAATACGTTGATGACATCATCGTATGGGGCAACACAGCAGAAGAGGTTTTTGAGACAGGGAAGAAAATAGGCCAAATCCCGCTGAAAGCCGTTTTTGCCATAAAACACAGTCAGGTCAAGGGACCTGCACAGCAGATCCAGTTTTTAGGAGTAAAATGGCAAGATGGATGTCATCAGATCCCAATGGATATGATCAACCATGTCTCCAACAACGAGCAAAAAGGAAACACAAGCTTTCTTAGGCATTGTGGGTTTTTGGAGAACACATATTCCAAATTACAGTCTGATTGTAAGCCCTCTCTACCAAGTGACCTGGAAGAAGAATGATTTCAAATGAGGCCCTGAGCAACAACAAGCCTTTGAACAAATTAAACAGGAGATAGTTCATGCAGTCGCCCTTGGGCCAGTCCGGGCAGGCCAAGATGTAAAAAATGTGCTCTACACTGTAGCCGGGGAGAACAGCCCTACCTGGAGCCTCTGGCAGAAAGCACCAGGGGAGACTCAAGGCTGACCTCTACGGTTTTGGAGTCAGGGATACAGAGGATCCGAGGCCCACTATAGTCCAACTGAAAAAGAGATATTGGCAGTATAGGAAGGGGTTCGAGCTGCTTGGGAAGTGGTTGGTACTGAAGCACAGCTCCTCCTGGCACCCCAACTGCTTGTGCTGGGCTGGATGTTTAAAGGGAGGGTCCCCTGTACACATCATGCAACTGATGCTACATGGAGTAAGTGGGTCGCACTGATCACACAAAGGGCTCAAACAGGAAACTCCAGTCACCCAGGAATCTTGGAAGAGATCATGGACTGGCCAGAAGGCAAAGATTTTGGAATATCGCCAGAGGAGGAGGTGACGCGTGCTGAAGAGGCCCCACCATATAATAAACTACCAGAAAATGAGAAGCAATATGCCCTGTTCACTGATGGGTCCTGTGGTATTGTAGCAAAGCATTGGAGGTGGAAGGCTGCTGTATGGAGTCCTGTGTGACAAGTTGCAGAAACTGCTAAAGGAGAAGATAAATCAAACCAATTTGCAGAAGTGAAGGCTTTAGACATTGCTGACTGAGAAAAGTGGCCAGTGCTCTGTCTCTATACTGACTCATGGATGGTGGCAAATGCCTTATGAGGGTGGTTACAGCAACAGAAGTAGAGCAACTGGCAGCACAGAGGCAAACCCATCTGGGCTGCTGCATTATGGCAAGATATTGCTGCCCAGGTAGAGAACCTGATTGTAAAAGTACATCATGCAGATGCTCACATACCCGAGTCGGGCCACTGAAGAACATCAAAACAACCAGCAGGTGGATCAGGCTGCTAGGACTGAAGTGGCTCAGGTGGATCTGGACTGGCAACATAATTATTGAATTTTTTATAGAGAATTATTTCTAGCTTGGTGGGTCCATGACACATCAGGCCATCAAGGCTCTTCCAGTCTCTTCCTTCCCAAGACATGGTCAATAATTCTTATTACTGAGGAATCGTGATGACAAAGTTTAGTAAAACAAATCACTATGATTAATATTGAAAACTTCATATAGAAAAGCATATATAATATAGTCACTGCTTTCAGATTGACTTAGTCTCACTGCAGGGTATTAACATAGCCTAAATTCGAAGGTTTACTTCCCCTGGCTCACTGTATAGTTAAGGACTAGAGATAGGCTCCTGCAGAGCTTTATTCAGAGTGAGAACCTCTCCTGGAATCATCTTCTCCAAAACCATTCAGGGGACCCAACTACTACACAAGTAGCACTTGAGTCTGGAGTTTACCGCTGGACAGCATATACACTATGATTTTGCCTCTAGCATCAATTGTCATTCATCTGGGTGTTGAAGAAGCTGACAGATCTGTATTCTCCTTGTTCTTCTTTTTCCTGCATCTTAAAAGATATTTGCCCTTCTTTCACCTAGTGGCACCTCACCATCCTCCTCATTTCTCAGAGATATCTGCTAATAAGGCTTTCAGATATCATCAGCCCACTGTTAAAAATCCAGCAATGACATCCATACAGACCACCTGATTTAAAACTGTCTTGCTTAGCCAGGCAACCTCCCATAAGCTCCTTTTTCAAGCCTGACCCCTTAGCCTTATATTGCTAAGTAACATTATGATTTACCCAAGGACTACTTCTGTATGCATGTAAGCCCTGGTACAGTTACATAGGTAAAATATGGTAAGCATCCTTCCAGTTCTGACAATTAACAAGGACTCAGCTGAAGTGCTGGTATTTACAAACTCTTGGATTTTGCTAATAAACATCACAGATTTTGTAGTATGCCTCATATGGATCATAGAGGATACGCGTCTATACAAGCCTGCCAATGACTCCAGTGACTGTGCTGAGCTCAGCAGAGAATGATCAGCCCAATGCAGAACGGTTAAAATGGAAAGAAAAAGCAAAAGCAAAAAAACCAGAAGTTCTCTGTTGTAGGAATTAGCAAAGCAATCTATTGCATTTCTGGGAGGCAAGGATGTCAGCACTAGCTGGCACCTGCTCCTAGGAGGGGGAAAGAACAAAGTGAATGGCAGAGGGGAGTGAAATGTTTCAACAGAGAGGGAAGACTTGCTCTAAAGCTCAAACGGGAGACACTGCTAAAAGAAAAGGAGAAAGGAAGAGAAAAGGCCGTGACTGATGAAAGAAAGCTAGCATGAAAGAAAATGAAAGCAAGCAGGGAGGATAAAGAGAGTTCCATGAAGAAGCAGTTCTGCTGAGGGACCATGCCAAAAGCCAAAAGTGGTGCAGCTTTAGAAATGGCACTTTAGTAACAGAGGAGAGAAATCAGATGCAATGGTAGCCAGGAGAGGGCCTAGAGGTACATAAAGCCTTCACTGAATGAGTAAAAATGTAAGGAAGAGAAGAAAATTTGCACTAATATCTCCTACATTCTCTCATAAAAACTGAACTTTTCACAAATCAGCACTGCCAACATAGCTAAACTACTTACAACACTTGCATGTAGTGTCTGCACCTGTCACTAAGAGTGATTATTAATTTTGTGTGCATAGGTCAGGTAAAAAGTCACGTAGTTCCTTTGTGATTTAGTTCCCCATCTGTAAAGCTGCCACCTCTGCTTCATTAAAGGCAAAGAGGCAATAAATTGACAAGGAACAATATAGTCATAAAGAAGCACAAAGCAGATAATTTAATGGCAACAACAGGCTCAGTTCTGGATCAGAAAAAATGCATATAAAACAGTGAAGCAGTTAACTGATGTATTTTATAACAAAAGCATAAGCATCTTCCAAAACAAATCTGAAAAGGGAACAAGACAATTCAAAAGATCAGTATGAAATTAATGTGCATTCTTTGCTGTAGGCTCCGCTTCCCCCATTACCTCCCATCTAGTAAGACTTTTCCCCCTTCTTTACTCTTGCTAATTGTCAGGGTTGAAAGGACACTGAAGAGCACAGGATGGGTTCATTAGAATTGCAAAGTATCGCTGCTTACCATTTGGAGCAGGGTACCGTTCGTCTCTGTTGCCACACCATACTGTGAGGTGGCACCAAAAACCAGACACTGCAATCCAGAGCTAGGGAATGCTAATCATCCTACATCAGAGCCAAAACCATGTGGGACTCAAGGTTCACTCTGGTTGAGAACATCTGTTCATGGCCATAAATGACTCCCAAAGGCAATCTGTGGTGGGCTTTGTGTTTTTGACACGGCCAGCCTCTTTCTGTTGACCTAGAAGACCTGCGTCAAGTTCTTGGCCATTTCTTTCAACCCCTTGCGTCTATGTAACCACCTCTTCTGTCCCCTTCCCTCAATGAAGGACACAACTACCTCTCCTCAGACCCCTTGAATACCAGGATGCCACTCACAGTAAATAATGAACACGACCATCTCTTTCTTTGCTTAGCTGCTGATTGGTGAAGTAACGATATAAATTACAACTACAGTGCAGACCTCAGCATAGCGGTCTACACATGAATACCATCGCATGGCTTAGCTAAAGGAAGCTGTCCAGCCAGTTGCACAAGTTCATCTTAAAGTCATGTCCAGACTGCCACTTGAGTTTAGGCCACCTCAGAAATTTCTACCTTTCCCTGAAGTTTACTTTAAAAATGTTTATATTTTACTGTCTTCCATATTAACACCACACATTGCATTCTGTCCTACAGCAAAAAGGAAGCAGAACTGGAAAAGTTACTCAGTCAGTGCTACACTGTGGTGCCAAAGTATGACTAAAGAAGTAACTACAAGATTGCCAGATCTGAGACTGAGTCCTAAGTTACTTTGCATTTGGTCTAAGTCTTTAGTCCTGCTCGTATTGAAGTCAATAGCAAGCCTGCAGTTAATTGCAACAAAAGTAAGATGTATTTTAGGGAGCAACCATAAAGCAGTAGACAAGATTATCTAATGACATATATGTATTTTACTAAACGTGTTACTTGTCAAGCTAATTAGTTACCCTGTAAATGAAAAGGTCAACCCTGCATAATATTTGCATCTCATCTTTCTGAGTCAAATTTCCTGTGCATGGTAGGTGGGAAGAAATAAATTCTACTGAAGTTGTGAATGGCAGACAGGAACACTTTGGCAGGCAGAGAAAAATGAGAAAAAAGCTGTTTAAGGCTAATCTTAAACTAAGAACATGGAAAATGTCCATCAGGAAGATACCAAATCCATGGCCACTAGCTCCACATGCACAACTTGTTTTGAATAGCTCTGCAGCCATGCAATACATTGAACTTGTCAGTCACGCTTTTTTGACTGCTTCTGCTGCCCTTTACTAATCCACATATGCAAGCCGAGAGCCACGGCTCATGAAACCACTTCACTGCACCAAGACCATACTTTTGACCCCAAATTGCCATTCTCTACAGAAGATATACCTGACACTATTGTGTGCACACTCCAGCTGTGTGCATATTTCCCCCAGTTTTCACAGCTGGAGGCACAATCCAGCACAGTACAACTATTCCACACCTGCAGCTCACTAATTTTGCAGCTCTTAGAGCCTTGCACATCTACAGCAGCCTGGATCCCCTTTTCTTTTCCAACACCCTTGTCATTTACATATATCTGAAGTATGCAAACTTGACACAAAAATGCTTGAAAGGTATCGACAAAGCTATTATAAAGAGGTTAAAGAAGCAGCAGCAGCAGCAGCTTTTTGGGGAAATGTCAAACAGAAACAAACAGAATGTTTCAGGGCAATCAGCAGATTAAGCAGGAACTTTTGGATTTTTTTTTTTCTTTTTTTAATGAAACAGCTGATTTCATGTTTCAGTCTGTAAACATCCTATAGCAGGAGAGGATCTTCAGAGGCTCTTTGTCCTTGCTAAAGGGCTTTACTTAATGGGGTGTTACATGAAAAAGCATATCTGTCTTTCAGGAAAATGTGCCCTGCGGGCTCATCGAAACAGTGGCAACAACTAGAGGAAAAGAAAACCATGATATGAAATATGTCCCGGCTAATACAGGCTTAAATATATATTAAGTCACTATGCCAGGACTGAAAACTCTGGCATTATAAATCTCCCAGCAACCTGCATCCACTAAGTAGGTGGCAGGGGACCCCACTCCCCTTCAGCGAGAAGCCACACCTTCCAGGCAGTGTATCCCGCTGTCAAAGGCTTGAGCCTTGCTTGCAGAAGCCACCCAAGCCAGCTCTGAGCTCGCTTTCCAGCCAGGCTCCCCACTGCCAGGCAGCCACAGCAGCCTGGAGCTTGGCACACATCCCCCTGCCCCTGGGCTGACCCTCTGCAGCAGTTCAACAGTGACTGATACTGGAGCTGGGAATTTAAAGCCACTATAGGTATATCCCAAAGAGTTGCATCATACTTCAAATGACAGATGATTTGAGACATCTGAATTGTGCCCACTATTTCCTTTGTAAGCCCGCAATATGTGCAATTGTGGAATTAATCTGAAAAGGTTTTGGTGTTTGGAAGGAAAACATTCTGTGTCAGTTTTAGCATTTTATGAGCAATGTGGAAATTCCTAGTGTTTACCTTGAGAGCCCAAGTACCTTTAAACCCAAATTAGCTTTGAAGCCAGAAACCAACGGTTCCATTTGGTACCTCTTCTATGGGGAAGAGGAGTGTTCAGCTCTGTGTTGCACTATTTCCACCGCATCAGTCCCAACTGTCCTAGTCTTGGGTTGCTTTTTGTCCTGCTCTTTAACATACAACTTGATGTAGAAAGAGAAAGCTTGAACAGTGACGCAGACTTATTCTTAAAATAAATGATCCCTTAATCAAAATTGGATGACTAACAAGCATACAATTACAGCTCTAATACCACATATAATCGTTTATCTCATGGCAAAGAGGCATACATCATTTGCATTGTGTTCCAGTAGTGTTTTATACCCACTTTACCATAATCTAAATGAGCATGCACAGCACAGACAAATGGAGATTCTAGCCAATCTTATGCATTTGCCTGGGGAGCATGATGTTGTTTGTTGTGGGTGCTTTTAAAAATTGTGTTGCTATAAATAAACATGTTAAAATGTAAAGACAATGCAGTGGGCAAGCACACTGCCTGAGCAGTTGTAATTGTCAGATAAATGTACCACAAAGAAGGGATTTTTTTTTTTTTCTGGACAGCAATTTTAATAACGTATATTTGAAACTTATATGAGCTATGGAATAAATTCACTGAAGAGAATTTAAACCTGTGGATACATCAGCTCAGCATGTGGGTATTGCCAACCACATTTACAGCTCCAAATACATACTATTTTCTTCTGCCCACATCTCATTATCTGGGATTTACTTAACAGTCCAAGCCAGAGACTCAGCTTTAAACAACCTTAAAAACTTATAAAAATGGCAACCACCAAAGTAGGTATTTCTTTCCTTGAAATTACTTCTGCACAAAGGCTGTAAGAAGCTTTCACTTCTCCATCTGCAGCATCCCTCCTATACCCAAAACCACCACAGCTATGAAGTTCAATAATGCATAGTCCTTCAGGGGGAGCAAGTAGGGCTTCACAGGACAATATTCACAAGAGTTGATTCCCAGCTCCCATGTAGGACTTCGTATCTTTTTCTGACCTTGCATCTGCAAGAAACTGGTACTTAAAACTCTGACATTTTTATGAGAGAGAAGCTGGTCTTCTACTTAATTGTACAGAGCTTTATGTCTTTTTCCCTCTTCACAGGGATAACTCACTCAGCACAACTGATCTTACAGTACAGAAGTATGAGGCTTTACAAGCAGAAAGATACGCATGCTAAAATACACGGTAAAATTATCTTGTATATTCTTAAAATCATTTATCTGTGACATATGCGGCATGAAGATGAAAATATGATATGCTCTAAAGGTTTTATTGTTACTTCACTTGGACTGACCTGCATTACTCACTGCTTGATTCACCATTTGTGCCACATGCTTTTCTGATTCTGCCCACAACCTAAAGCTACCATCAAAAAACCAAAGGAGCAGTACAAGCTTGATGCTGATTAACCTCAAAAATAAACTACAGCTACATTAAAGAACTGTCAAGTTCTACCTGAAGATTATTTGCTCGAAGAATGGGAACATGACAGAGATGGAAGGAGGATGAATTGAAGATGCCCCTGCTCATTGCCTTTAAAGGTCCCTTCCAACCCAAACTATTCTATGATTCTATGATAGTTTATTATCTGTATGTCTAGCTTTTATTATTGATTGACATTCAGTGTTCTGCTGCAGGGGGTGGGGTTAATTAAATTCCTCTACTACTTTAAATTATATGAAGCAGTCATGCTTTCCTAGCAGCATAGTATTAAAACCATTATTTGTCTTTACACATCCATACTTTTGCATTCATTCCATTGATTCTTTTGCAAAATCAGCTCTCTTTCCAGTAACCCCGTCTTGTATACCAAAGAGTGGTGTTCAGCTTTGACCACTAGTTCTGCCTCATTTGTTTCATCTCTTCTTATAAAGCATTTGCCTTTAGCTTACATGCTTTATTTTTTCCTCCTAAATTAATTTAAAATTCATTTCACCAGCCCTCTGTGTTTATTTCAGCCTAGCTTTTTAGAGCAATCTATTTTGTGTACGTGTACATATGGCATAGCTTCAAGAGGCTCTCATGTCCAGGCAAAATATGTCCTTTAGTTTACTTTTCTCTAGCTATTCAGGACCGTCCACACAGAAATCTTGCTCATTCATCAAATTTGATCACCTGGTCTTTAAACAGCAGCAACTGTTTTTTCTCTATTACACATTCGATAGACTTCTCTCTTCAGCCTTCTCCCAAAAATACAGAAACACCACTACCCTCTTTATGTCTTCTGATGTTTCCCTAGCTGTTAACAAGATGTGAAAAAAAGACATTCTAAAGGCTTTTCTTACTCTACCTTAATGATTCCTCTGGAATCTGGGAATGTTATTCATCTAGATCAGGTGCCTTGTCAAACTTTAATGGTTCCATATACTTAACTGTGAGCTCTGGCATACTCATAAAGCCTTTAATATCTTCTGTGGGAAAATATATTCTCGTCTTCCAGATGTGACCTTCAGCTTATTTTCAGAAATGTCTATACTACGGAAGAGAAAACACAATGAGTTCTCTGAAATAAATTCTTTACTAACAATAGCTCTCATTCATGTTGCTTTATGGCCTTGCAAGCTAGATTTGACAGATAACTCTGTACATATTATATGCTTTTGAAACCATTTCTTTTTATCATATTAATGTCATTAATTAGCATTATTATTACCAACATTAAAGTCTAAATTTTGCTCATCATCAATTTATCATCAATATTTTCAGCCTTCCTTGCAGCTACAAGAGATCTCCCTTTTTCATGTGAAGCATTTTCTTCCTTCATAAGTAATTTTATTGAACTTTAGGTAAACTCTGGGTTATCTGGCCCAACCAACCTAGCTTACATTTGACATTCACATACTTTTCACATATGTAAGCATACACTTTCATAGCTCTTACCTTCTGCAACAGACTGTTTTACAGAACAGAACCATCTGTAGCCATCCGTAATGACACATACAGAAAGGGGGAAATTCTAAATTTGCTTCACACTACCAGACTTGTGCCTGTGATATTGGGCATTATAAGATGAAGGCAAGAGTTTGAAGGCCTAGCAGCACTTTGAACAGTGCTGCTAGCACTGCAGAGTGCTGGAGTAAGAGGGTGCACAACATACATGCCCCACTCAGCCCATTCATTCATGTTGTGCAGCTGACAACTGTGAAACTCTTTACTGTAGACAGAGCTTGAAGACCCTGCCAGGGCCAATGTATATTTGTATGATATTACACACACGAGCAAACCTCAACATTTCAATTCAGATTTTTCCCACACTGCCCAAGTACCAAGCACCTGTCTGGTGCTCCCCAACATAGGTTACAGCCTGTTGATAGATCCTGTGTTATTGGTTCGGTATCATTTCCCTAAATGCTCCCTGAAAATGTTTTCTGCATAAGCAGAAAAAGAGAAGGTGCGTGTACATATGTATATGTGCAGTGTACACGGGTTGGAGAAACTAACTACATTACCAATGATAATTAGATACTGTCCAAATACACGAGGAGGCAGTCGCTATTGTGAAAGTCTTACAACGTGACACATCACGGCACAAGGCAAGCATTTGACTATTTAAATTAAAATACATACACATTTATATATTTATATATATGCTAGGTAACTATCTTTGCATGGCTTTCTCCACAGGAAGATCATATCTGAGCAGCAGCAGGTGCTTGTTTAAGACTGCTGCAATGCAAGCTTGTTCTTTCCAAGCAATGTCATTCAGTGAGTCTACACCAGTTTGCACTGATCCCATTTGCACCCCCCATCAGTTCATGCTATCACCCTCCTTGTGTGTCTTTTACTGCTATTGTGCCTTTCACCTACAGAACTTCCCTTTCATGCACTGTCATCCCCACCTTTTTCCTTAGAAGAGTGTTTCACTTTATTGCTTCTATATTTCAAGCTTGCAGCTCTCCCTGCTTGCTTTGTCGAATTGGCTCTTAAAATCTTTTTCTCAATGAAGTAATTAATTAAATTATTTTGATCAATTTCCAAAATTTTCTAGAGGAAATGCATAATGCATAAGTTTGCATTATAATTTTCTTAGGTATTTCATTTAGGTCATTTTGGAGCTTTTTTGCATTTATTGGGACAGAGATAAAGAAGCAAGCTTGGCTCTGTAGGGTAGCTGACTAGGGAAACTGTTTCCAAAGGGAGAGTCCTTAATATCAGTCCCTGCTACAACAACTGTTGCCATACATTATCCACTGCCTATGTAATAGAAAATAACTAAATTGTCCTTGAAGCATAGACTAGAGTCTTCCATACCCATGGAAGTGGCCTAACCACTACATTGCAAAATCAGAGTTACTCTTACTCTTACTCCCTAGCTCATTGAATCTTTAAATCTTCTGTACAATCTGCCATATCTTCTGGGGCAGAGTTTAAAAGTACTTATCCTCCCCAGCAGCCTATATAGTGGGGAACTTTCCGGGTCAGACTGAGCTTGTACTAGCAGAAAAAAGGATTGAAACAAGATGTCCTCTTGAAAAGGAGCTGAGGAGGAGGTGAGAGGAATCACCACCTACTTCTCCTCTCATTCCCTTTAAAAAGAAAAGATTGATTCTTGTTCTATCTGTTTTTCTGTGAAGAAGAGGATTAAGTGCCTACTTTCATGGCTATAAATCATGCGTGGAGAGAAATGCACAGTTAAGCACGTAAGCCTCTGAGAGGGTGGGTATTTAAAACACGAGTAAGTCCTCAGGGCTTTGCTATTGCTATCTCAGATGGCTCACTGCTTAGAGTTGTGCATACCATTATGAATCACACAATCTTTCTTTTACGTTGTATAGGAAGCCTATGACTCCAACTCAAGGCTACAGATTCTGCCATGAGTCTCCAAATATTAAGTAGTATCAAAGTCCTTGTTTAACCAAAGCTTAAATGTTTGTGGCTTATAAATAACATTTATTTACTTCTTCTACACATATAACACTGCATGCTTTTGATCATCCAGACCCATGATATGTTTCAGCACCTGGAACAGATCATGATATACATGCAGGTATATGCATACTAACATTGTTGGGCAACATATTGATGTAGTGTATTGAAATCCTTAATGTACCAAAGGGAACCAAATTTAGTAGGTGCTGACACCATAGATGTGTGCCTTACCTTACTGCTCTTGTGCCTTACCATCCCATGTATGACACATCGTAAGTCATGCCTCGACCTGTTCTGTCTTTCATGGCCTTGCTACAGCTCTGAATTTTTCTTCTCATCCACTGCTCACCTCACCACAGCCAGGCTAGTGCTATTTGCATGATCCCACTGCTGTAGCAGGGGGCAGGGAAAAGGAGCAGAGCAGAGCTGCTGGATGCATGGGGATGGTTGGAAGTTGTAGGTCCTGCAAGAAGAGCATGTTGTACATGGTCTATATTTCAGAAGGAGCGGAGGGAAGAGGAAGGTTTCAAGGTTCCTGGCATCCTTATGCTGCAACTTGCAATGTGATTTAGAGGTCTCTTTCTCCTCTCCCTAGTCAGATGCACCACCAGCTCCATAGTCAGCAAGACAGTGAGATGATAACTCTCTCTCCTCCACAGCCCCTCAAAACCCCAGAGAAGCTTTGCCCCAAGGCCTTAATAGTTTCTCCTCATGTTTTGTTTTCATCGTATCAGCATCATGAAAGATTCAAATGATATCACCAACTCTGAGCACAAACAGGTACTGTCATCATCTGATTCAGCATTTATCTGTCGAGTAGCCTGGCTTTATGCAAAAAGTTGAGAGGCTGAAGCTTAATGAAGCCCTAATCCTAAAACTAAAGACAATAAAGCAGTCAGCTGATGGAAATAAAAATAGGATGTATTTTAAGAGGATACATATATATACAAATGACAGACATACATACACTTAATCGAAATTTGCCTGTCATATAGTCATTGTCTCAAAATTATTTAGATTTCAGAAGGTAGTACTTCTTTCAAACGCACAGTTTAAATAAAGACACACAGAGTAAAGAAATACTGAAATTACAGTTGTACTTTGTTCCCAGGGCAACAAAAATGAAGACCAAATGAAAAAGAAATGAGAGAAAATGGTGCTTAACAGAAAGAGAAACTGTCAGCTGGGGTTATCTCCTCATACACTGAAAAAGTGAGTCACACTGAGGGCTGGACACTGGTCCTGAAACATCTGTGATGAAATCACCTAGCTCTGAACTTTGTCAACCTGTGTTAATAAAGTTATTGAGTAATCATGTCCATTTTCTGTTAACTTTTGTTTGCATGTTTCATTTGCTAAAAAAGGTAATTTTAGCTCCTAAAACAGGCATTCTCTAAGTGCAACTCAGAACTGTGACATGGAAAGATCATATAAATGGGATTTTTCTTGTCATCTCTTTATGCTTTTGATTATTCTTGACATTGTATAATGTTAAGTTATAAATAGAAAGCATTTTGAAAATGTCATAATATCCTGAGTCTAATAAGAGAATACCAGAGCTGGAAAATATGCTTAAGAACTCAAGTTTACATGGGAAACTCAGGATGAAAAGTTAAACTGGGCTTCACTGCAATGGAACTTAACTCTTTTACAAAAAAATGTGAATTGTGAGCTCAAGCTGGAAGCTACAATTGAAATGTAAACATTCCTTATTGAAAGCAAGACGATGCATTAATAACAACCAGAAAAGCTGAAGATTTGTGGCATTACTGTATAGAGCAGTGATGCTTTTTCACCCTTTCAAGTGGATCTAATTCAGATGATGTCCCCCAGCTAACCCAAATGTTCAAAGTCCTTGTGCTTGTTCCTCCAGCAGAGCACAAATATCTTTTGGAATATTCTAGCTGAATTGATTTCTCTTTCTCTCTCCTTTCTACCCCATATATATTCTTCCCATCTATTTTTAGGTTTCCTATGTCTAAGCTCCACACAGGTAAAAGGACTGGTACTGCTGAATACATGACAAGCTTCCCAGATTCTCATAAATTAAATCAGAATGTTTGATAACAATCAAAATTAATTCTTCCTTTTCTGTGCTTGGACCTAAAGCAAAGAACAATTTCTGCTTTAATTTGTATAGATACCTTTGCTAACTATATCAATAACCACAAATTCACCCCAGACTATGTGGAATAGAATTTGCCCCCCAGAACGCGCCTGAGGGTATTTCATGGTCTCAACATCACCCTGCATCACCCCTCCAGAAGGCCCTGGAGGCAGCCACCACTGACTCCTCTGGAGTCTGGGGATGGCCAAGGAGAGTCACAAACCCAAGGGAATCACAGTTCCAAGTCTCCCTTTACAGTGAATGGAAAAATAATTGTTCCTCCAGAAATGGATTCAGAGCACCTGCATTACACTCCTCCTTTTAATACTCTTTCAAAAGAACTCCACTGGTAATAATTTTGTTAAGTTATAATTTTTCTTGTCTCGCTAGATTTGTTTTTGACTAGTAATGAAGCATAACTGAAGTTATAATAATAATAAAACCATGGCAATAAGATTATATGTGCTGATGACACTCATGAAAATTTCAATGAGTGATCTGTGAGATCAATAAAAATTAGACCCTTAACATAGTAAATAAAATGGTTTGAAAATATTTTAGAAATGAATATATGAAGCAGAAAAAATTACATATAGATAAGGCAATTTCTGTGGAGCTTTGCCCAGACTGACATTTCTTCCTATTATACCATGCCTCTCAAACAGTCCCTGGTTTAGACAAACATTGTAACCAGTGAAAACCCAATGGAAAATAACTCTTTTCACTCTAGAAATTTAGCTTCTTGATTTACAATGAAGTGAGGCTAAGACTTTGAGTAATTCAAGGTGACTGGTCAGAAAAGAAAATAGTAACACACTAACTAGGATCAATGTAATCTGACAGTCAAAGCTGCAGAAGAGCAAGATCTGTCACACTGCCACTGCCCCATTGTGGAATTAACATCCACAGTAATAAGCAAGACGACGGGGGTCTTAAAAACTCTACAGCTAAGAACACAGATTTTTTTTTTTACCTGATCAAAACAAAAATATTTGGCTATAATTGCATGACTGGAGACAGAACACCCTTTGAAGTTTAAGAGCTACCTGTCTATTTAAAAGCTGTCTTCTAAGATAGTTCATTTTTCTTCCAAATGTGGCTGATCTGTCCCAGGTACACGCAAATTCTCCTCACTTCTCTTTTGTCACTTGATGTAAAAACAGAAAATTGTCCCTCCCTTCAATCAAGTAAATTATAATCAATATTATTGTAATTCAACTCTTATATGTAGTGATGAACTTTTTATTTGTCTCAATGAATAAAAATTTGAACTGAGCCTGAGCTCAGTATTTTCTGAGTTTCTGAAAAGGATGTGGGACTTTTCTTTTCACTTTTAAACTGTGAATTATGGACCATCTCATTGCCTGGCAGCAACTGAAGGTCTTAAATTATAAACAGTGAATTATCTTCTTGCTTTTGTTATACAAAAAAAAAAAAAAACGACAACTTTTGGAGTTGCACTTGCCTCCATGCATATGTACCAAACTTTTACATTAACACTAACTTCAGTAATCAGAAGTTATGGGAAAGTTGTGTGTACCTACCTATGGAGCAGGTGAATTCCCACAAACCCAAAATCCTTAAATGCATACAAAGGTCACTTTGTTAATTTTTTAGAAAAAAGTATATAAATGTCCTGTCATGATCCCTATTACTTCTGAATGCTTTGACTGTACCCAAAGTGACATTCCTCTTTTGAAGAGTTTTAGCATCTGTAACAAGTAATATTTATAACAAGTGAAAAGTAGGTCTTGAGAAAATCAAGCTGACATTTAGAGAGCTACATTTGGTGCAACTCAAATTTACCGCAGCTGCAGTATAAATAATCTGAGCACTGCCAAAGATGAGCTACTTATGTCTGTATATACACAGAGCAATTTAAACTTCTCCACATTTAATTTCAAATAAAGGATAGTTTTATGGCTGATCAGCGCAGTACACACGATCTCAAGCATGACAAAGCCATGAAATCTGAAGGAACTTGCATCACAAAGAACCCAAGAACACACTGATTTCTTCAAAACTACTCCACAGCCCTCTCCACTGAATCCAGCTATAATGTGGGAATTTGGTGTAATTCCTACTTAATTACGCTGAATGCCGTTTGCAGATAAAATTTATACAAAAGTAGAGATTCAGGACTCGCCACAGCACTTTACATTTTTGATAGTTCTGGATAGAGGGGGCTGAGGGAATACAGGCAAAGAGGTGACTGGAATTTTTGGACCAACAATTGCTACAGAAAATATCTCTGTGCCAGCTTTTCACCAGATACTGCACAGCAAGGTATCTGTACTGATCGTAATAGGAAAGTATGGGGTACAAGAGCCCACAGATGCTCAGCTCCTCCACGGGTTTGGAAGGGTTGTGGCCAGCACTGTGACCACCCCAGGGATGGTGTGGGGGCCATGTCACTCACAGGGACTAGGAGGCTTTGGCTCAATGAGACATGGCAAGGAGGAAAATGAGACATTTAGGACTCAGTTGGGCCAAGCCAGTATTGGAAGATTTTCATGGTTAGGGCATACTGGATTAAAGGAGGAATCTCATCTTAAGCTTTCCTTTTGAACTCAGTTTTTTACTATCTCAAAGTCAATTTTTACAAGAAGTTTATGGAGCATGGACTTTAAGGAAACATGCTACCAGAGGTTAAGGTATGAGGGAAATAATGGTGTGCTGATTCTTTTAAAAAATGGCATTGGGTACATAGGTGCTTGCCTTATCCACGTTTCAGTGTTGTCTCACAAACACCTGCAAGTATGGGCTGTGGTAAACTGGAAAAGCAATAGGCTATAGAATAATGGTGGAAATGAAAACAGAGGACTCTGCTGACAATCCCTTGTTCAGATGTGGTCTCTCATAATAAAAATCACAGTTCCTATTTCCAAGCTTAAAAATTATATAATTCAGATGGTATTTTCAAGTGTCTTTGTCCCTCTTCCTTTTTTCCTTTGCACATCAATTCTTAAACTCTTAGAGTTGCCTTATCATTTTAATAGCAAATGAATAACATCCAGATTGCTGTAATGTATTGGGTTTCATGGCAGTTATTCTTAATATTTTAAGAAATGCTGGGCATGCTTGAAAGTGTTCCAGAATTAAAAAAAAAAAATTAGATGTGTGTTAATGTTAAAGAGCATTTTCCTTAAAATCTGTAATTTGTAATTAATTAACTCCCTTTGTAATCTTCAAAGCATCTCATGCAGGAATAAAAAGTCTATGTTAGATTTAGTAGACTAACCATGCACTCAAAGAACAATTTAATCCATATTCAGCATGATCTCTACAGAAACAGAGTCAGACTTTCAAGTGTTCATTGCAACCATTTCATGAACATTTTTACTTTCCAAGATAAATGACTCAATCGCCCAGCAACATCATAGGTTTTGCAGGAACGTCATCATCTAAAACCAAGCCACTCCAAAACATGTAAATTTATAGTTGAAGCTACAATTAAGAGTAACATCTGATAGATTTAGGGAAAAATATGAAGTTACATTACACAAATGCCCTTAACCTTGCCCTGCAGAGATAATATTTAATAACTACGTTTAAATATCCTATCCTATTAAGATCAATTGGATTTTTTAAAAATGTATTCCTTCTTTTTGGCATCCTACAGAGAAGAGAGGAAGTTGCTAAAGTACCGTACTTATGCATTCCTTCTGCTTGCTCAGAACAACAGCTGCACATACCTGTGGGCATAATTTTGCAGGTAGGACATTAACCAATATATCTGTCAGTCAGGAAGACATATAAATGACTTAAGTTGCACCTGTAATTCAATGTGCCTGTGAAATGGGGGTCAAAAAAAACGCAGGCTGCAATTAAAAAATCTGTCCCTTCTGGCAGGTCTGATGTCACTCTGATCTCTCGTGCTATCTGACAATCCTGTCACTAGTGCAACTATTCTGAATTTGAAGGGGTCATTCTTGGCTGACACCATTGAGGAAGTCAGAATCAGGCCCAGAGACGCTCAGATCATCAGATGGATTCCACAACTGTGATGCCTTGCCCGGCCTCATTCCCAAGAGCATCTGTCACGCCCGCCAGCCATGGCAGTGTCTTTGGAAAATGACCTTCACTCTTCATGCCTCGTTTCTCAAGAGCAACAAAGCAGCCGACATCAAGGTGCAGCTGGCCTCCCATGGCCTGTCCCCTAGTTTTATGATTTCTCACAGTGGAGCCAAGGCACGGGCAAGCATGAGGGGGCAATTTAATGCAGGTGCCCTGTTCTAAGCATTGCCTGAACTGGAAAGAGGACGGTATCATGGTCAACTTAAACTTACTGGCACAAATGCGAAGTCTGCACCTGTCTGAGCTCACACAGGGAATGCTCTGTGATGCCCTGCTAGAAATCAGCTGAGAACAGTTACATGTCTGTCTAGTGTAAGAAGCAGAACATCATCTCTTCCACCTGGAAATGAAGAGGAAGAGCAATCCAGGGTCTGAACAAGATCTGCGTCTTCAGGGCTGATTCTGTACTGGGTTGGTCCATCAGATTTGCTCCTCTTCTGGGAGGGCTGCAGATCCCAACATTAGTCTTGTTCAGAAGAACACAGACTGAAATATGTACAGTGGAGAGAGATCTTCTGTGTACTTCGCTTTTCGTTTGTTTGTTTATGGGACAGTTATTCCCTCACTTTGTTTCTACACATTTGAGAAAATGCGTAGTGGTTTGAATTGTCTGTAACTCTGTAACATCTTGAAACAATGCATTTGACTGCTACAATTTGAGCCAAAGGGAGACAAAAGAAGACTGATACTATATGGCGCTCATTCTGTTTGAGATAGAGACTGCCAGATATACATATGACTGAAGCAAAGGCTCCTGAGTTGCTCTGCCTTGCTAGTCTTAGAAAATGTCAAACTGGTTCATTTCTGCTGCAGTATGCTAAGGAACATAATTACAGGAGCCGCCTTCTGTCATACTGTAAGTGTGCTAATATCTTCTCTGTTATTCAGGTGTGAGATATGTGTATCTCTGAGGTGCAGGAAATACTATAAGCCACGTTTTAAAGGTGTGCGGGAAATACTATGAGCCATAATTTAAAGGTGGGATAATCTTTAACATTGGGGATAGAGAACAACTTGCTCAAGGCAGAAAATTATGTCTGCATTGAAGTCACAGCTGCTAATTGACCTCACATTGGCTACATGTGGATAGGACAGAAGAGGAAGAGAACTTTTACGCTCCTGACACCAGCAATGCAGATACGTTGTCCAAATCTTCTAATGCAGCACGGTTGGTGAGGAGATGGGCATGTGCCAGCTCAGCTTCTACATTCTTATCAGTCATTCCTAACCAACTTTCTTATCATAACTACTTCATATTGCTTCTGGTTGCTGCAACGTTATGGCCCACAGGCAAACAACTTGAATTTTTTAGCTCATAATTTCATGCATTTCTAATTTATTGTCTCACTTTAAATCTCCATTAAAATAAGAATAGGAGGGGGAAAAAACCCAAGCTCTTTGCATGCTTATTCACCCAGCAGTTTTCTTAGGTTCTTAGAGGTCTAATTATGATATGAAAACATGATTTCCAACTTTGCAGATGATACTAAATTGGAAGAGAATAAAAACAAATGAGGAATAATTAGGTAGTGCAGCTAGATATAACAGAATTTAGATCATTTTATATTTCAGGAATAATAGATGGCAAATGCAGGGCTGTGCAAATAAATTGAGAATAATTAGCTTCACACTGTGGCATTAAAAGTGGGACCCTGTTTAGAAAGATGAGAGGCTACAACACGCTGAGTGAAATAAATCCTGAATTTAGAGCGCAAAATTCACATCTAAGGCTCCCTTACCTATACAACTTGCTAGTGACCTCAGTGGTACTCTGCTAGAAATAAGATAGCACTCAGTGCTATCAGCACGAAGATCACCATCTGGCCTCTAGGAAAGGAAAGGCTATGTGGAATAGTCTAAGAAGGACAATTTCTTCCACAGTTATTACACTGGACTGTATTGCCCAAATATTGGACCACAGGGTGGATTCAGTCTGCAGGAGGTCTCTGCCCAAGCCGGTGTCTTTCTCCAGGGGCAAAAAGAAAAGAGCAGGGAGAATACACCAAGGAAACATCAGCTTTTGTTTGCTTTGCTCAAGTGCTCCTGAAGAAGAGGCACCTGCTGCTGGCTGCAGCAGAGACAGACTGTTCAGTTAGAAAGAGCTCTAGGCTGATCAGGAACAGCCATTTTTTATATCCTTACATTATGTTATGTTCCTTAATGTATTCAGGCCTGAAGTTAAAAGGTTTCCAACAGTCGAGCCGGGGAGGTTCTAGGAGAGCTGTCAGTGGAAACAATGGTGGAAAGATCCCTTGCTGGTTTTAAAATGTTGCCTCATGAACCATGACAGATTATATGCTGAGATAGCAAGGATGGCAAGGGACATCACCCTAAGAGATCACCGTGGTTTCCTATGCTGCTGTGAACTGCTTTCCGCTCTATATACTGCTGACTGCTTCTCTGCTCTTGACTGAACCACAACCTGTCAAAAATGCACTCCCTCTTCTGCATAGATCAGCACATTAATTTTCAGCTATGCGATATAGGAGGTTCTTCTATATTGACCAAAGAAAAATTTTTTTTTTTTCACAGCAGATGGGAGCAAGAGCATGTCTTTTCTTGAAGACATGAAGTTTTGTTCAGGAAACTGATTTTTTATTTTCTTGAGAGTTGTCTGTTCACATGGAAGGTAGGAGGAAAAAGGGAAATGGACAAATGTATGAGGGAATTAAGGTCACTGCTGGTGAATCAGTATTGCAAGGGATTACCGACTACAAAATATTTTCACTGAAAACAAAATTAAATAGACCTCTCTAAAATAATGAGGTCTAAAATCCATCATTAGTCCATGGAATTTGAAAAGTATTAGGCTGATCTGTTTGCCTATCTAGAGATGCCTTTTTGGGGGTGAAGATTTACCTGCATACGTCTTCTTACGGTAAACTTTTAGCTTGTGTAACAATAGCAAAATAATGACAAAAGCTGCCTTGTTAGGGCATTTATACATTTCTTTCTAGCCATGTTTTCCATGGAATAGGTCTGAATTATTAGCCATCTTTCAAAGTATGCAAATGAATGGAGTTTCAAATCTTCCAAATACAATGAATTGCATTTCAGCATTGAACGCCTGCGTAATTTATGGCAGAGAGCACATAATTTCTATGTATGGCGATGCCTAACGTGGGTAGCTCATTTCACATTTGAAATTCAATTCTGCTAGCTGACTAATTGATTCGTTTTCATAAACACTCTAAAATTGGTAATAAGAACAATGCTTTGCTGTAAGATATTGTTTTGGGGCTGTACCAAAATTAACTATGAATATTTACTTTCAACAAAAGCCAGTGGGACCAACAGCAAATAACGAAAACTTAGTGATTTATCATTTCTTTTCACAATCCTTATTATTTCATGAGATTCAGCAAAATTTTAAATCTTTTAAAATACTGGTACTTTTATTCAATCTCAGTTTGCTCTTCTCTGCCTCCTTCCCCCACTCCCTCCCAACAGCCCATCCTCTGCTGGCACCCCTCCAGTTCTGTCTCGGGATGCGAGGCACTGAGCGAGCTTCAGACACAAGCTTTGATAGCCACCATGTCCGTGATCCTTCACCAGAGGAGTTGAATTGGGATGTTTTCAGGGAAGGTGGGACATAGTTTGTTTCCAGAAAAAAAGATAAGTCATTCCAAAAATTTCGAACATATAGTCCAAAATCAAGTCACACTGGTTTCCAGAGCAAAGACCTGGTTTAAAACACACAAGCTGAGACTGTGGCAGTGTCCTTGGGAAGTGTTTCTGAGGACTGCAGTTCAGTTCCCACAAGTCCCAGTGGTTCAAGTCGTGCAGCTGCTTTAGCAATTGCATCCCCTGATTTCAGGCAAAAGCGTCCTTCCTGGGAGCAAATATCTCTCCAAAGAGCAAGCTGTTGGACACAGAGAATATAGGAAAGTATGTACCACATGAAAATGAAGCTGAACATATTCCAGGCTGTGTGACAGAGGTACAGCCGGGCGGACGACAAGAAACCTCACACCAGAAGAGGCAGAACTTTTGCACCCATCCTTCCTTTCTTCATTCCCACATACAGACTGTGGTGAAAAAAAGTGCCAGACTTATCATGGGAAAAGAAACTATATGAACGGACAAATATGACTGAGAGCTAGGGTGCTCTAAACAGGGGACTGACAGGTAGGTATTAGAGCATCTCTTTCAGAACAAAATTGATGGATCCAGGACAAAGTAATTTTTAGATGGCTCATACTTTGACAGCAGCATGCAAAACATTTCTTTCCAGAAGCTGGAGCCCAGTTCAGGAATACAAGGAAGGACATGTCTTTGGCACTTGTTTACGTTTCAGAATAGCAATAGGAAGCATGGACTTAACATTAAGCATGGGAGTGATTCTTGTTAGCCCATTGCAACTCTTGCATGGTCAGGCTTGGAGGAGATCAGCACCTGGACTGGTGATGGTGACAGTCGTACCACCTCAAAGCTTTGGGGAGTGTGGTCCAGTCTTGGCATATCATATTTCTCCCTAGCTGCAATACAGCAGCTCTCCCTCCTGCTTGATCATTAGTTTGCCGGGCTGATGTCTTCCATTTGGGGAAACAGGCAAGATGGGCCTCAGGTAGGCTTAGGATCGAAGACAGTCATTTATAAATAACATCAGTTTTTGATTAATACGATTTTAAATGTATCAGAGGCAACTTAAAAGCTGTGACTATCATTGAGCTCTCCATGTCTCAGAGCTCTTTAACACAGTTCAGGGACGAGCACGCCTCCGCCTCAAACCCACCAGCCTCCCGCTCTCCTTAGCTCTGTGCTATTGCCTCGCGCTGTTTTAGCCCCAGATGAGGCAGGAACAGGCATCAAAGCCAGACCTGCCCTCCAAAAGGGGTCTGTAGTCTGCTGTAGCCACAAGGAGAGCCTACCACAGAAAATCTCCCACCAAATTAATCAGCTCTGCATAAAGAGAGTCCTGACTTTGTCTCCCAGCCATTTGGAAACCTGTCACTAGAAATCACAGCTACTGGAAGTCGCTCCACATGGGCCAGGAAGCAAACGCCCTGTGAACTTGCACTGCAACCAGCATGTCAGTCCTGGCGGGGCTATGCCCCTGTGGCCACTGCTACCATTAAACATTTAGACTGCAGCAGCAGCCAGAGGCAAACAGCCCCAGGCCCTGCACTCAGCATGGGGGACCCACAGCCTTGGCCCGGCAGCAGGTGCCAGGCATCACGCTGCCTCTCCAGCAAAACCCAGCTATGCCCTCCTCTGCAGCTTGTCTGTGTTCTTCCCTGTCTTTTTCTGCAGAAGAAATGCAAAGTTTGAGCTTTTTATTGCGTCCATGAGGTTTTCTTGGCCCAAGAATTAATCCCGATATTTAATTCAATTTTAATTTTGTTAGTGATGATAGATATATAAGTCCTTAATATTTTTTTTTGTTTGAGAAAAGCATCTATATATAAATAATGAAAACTATTAAAAGGTTAAAAAAAGCCTGACTTGCTCTGTAGACTTTTCAATCCTACAGGATTTGGCAAAAATAGAGTGAAGTACTTACTTACATCTTCAAAAATCATTTAGCCAAGCACTTCATCAAAGGTTAAAGTGCAGAAACATGAAATAAGAAAAAGTTGGCTCAGTGGGCTGCAAATTGTCCGAAGAGAGGAAGTGAATTTCAAGACGAAAAGAATTTATAAGGGTTTGTGATAGAGATCAGCAGTAGATCTTCAGCCTCTCAATATTATATTAACAATGGCACCAAGAGTAAGTTTCTGCTGTCTGCTCCTGATAGTAAATTCTGGCTAACAATAAGCAAAAAACAATACAATCAGAAACAGAAATATGTAAAATACATATGCAGTGCAGTACTGATAAATAACAACACACATGAAAGAGGGCAAAAAGTCAAGAAAGAGATCACTATCTAATGGAAAATTGTTGCAGAATTACAAGGAAAATACTTCTGTTCCAGAAAAAACTGTCTATAGCCAATTCAACTCAAAGTGCAGCTCCAGTAAGTAAGACAAGCTGAATTGCCTTAGAATAAGGCTCAGCTCTCAGGAAAGCATTTCTTAGGTATATATATAAAAGACATCAGTAAAATATAATCTAGATTAAATTGAACTCAGTACTTTGGTAAAGAGTGAAAGCATACATATAGGTATGTTTAGGCACACATTTACACAGTACAAATTGTATCTAATCTGCAGTGTCCTATTGGACAGCCTTACAGCATCTGCAGTTTGTCTCAAACTACATTCCCAAGTGGTTTCCACTATTATCAATTTCATAACCATCATAGGGTGCTCTGCTTTATCAGTATGTGGTCCACCGTAGGTCTAGGAAAGACAGATAAGTCGCAGCCACCACCTGCCCTGCATTACTGGAGATGCACCAGTAGAGATTGTACCAGTAGAGAGGTAACCAAACACCACCATTACTAGCTGAAGTTTAAAAATAAGGTTTTCAAATTTTTCAATTTTTTCATTTTTTCTTTCAAGGCCTATGGTTTCCTACACAATCCACAGATATGTGAAAGCAGACATACTCACACCTTCCTCTAACCACAAGGTTAGGCTGGCCTTCCATTTGTTGCCTCTCTGCCAATGCCCTAGTGAAATCTGAAATGAAGAATAATATTTTAAAGTACTTTCTCACTTCTTTAACAAAGAAAATAAAAACAAACAAAAGAAACCTTGTAATTTATGTTTTTACATTGTGTTTGCTTTGCATGTGCCATTCAAATACTCCCTACGGTGCTGTGTCTCTAACTAGACACTCTTTTTACAATTTTACCATACAAAGATCCTGAGGAGTAAAATAGTCAATGTATGTATAAATGTAATAAATTTCCTATATCGTTTCCCAGGATGCTGCTTCTTTCCTTGTCAGACGCCAACACTATTTATAGGACTATCTGCAGCTCTTTTTGTCTTCCTGAATTTCAAAAATGAGAAAAAATATAAACTATTTAAGAACAGTCTCTTTCAAGTGTGTAACTTTTCCACACTCTGATCTTGAACAAATTTGGCTAGGAATGTAGACAAACACTGAGCCAGGAAGGTAAGAACTGATATGTGAGATTTCATGTTGGCATTGAACTAGTGGGTTCAGAGAAATTACGGGTTGCTAAAACTTCAATATGTGACCACTGAGGACATGACCAAAAGATTTGAAGAACCTCACAGAGAAGATGCCTGATGAATACTAGGCTAAGGATAATATTAACAGGGGAGAAAATCTATACTACTTCAGAAGAAAAATGCCATCCTGTGCTCCTGAATGGTAAAATATGCAAATGGCACCACTGAGTCAACAAGTACTGGAGTGGCTAAATCTTTGCACAGAATCTGATGAATTTCTTCATTGCTAAAGGAATCTAAGCAAAAAGTCATGAAATATATTTCTGGGAACAGGTTTTAATGGTACAGGTTACAAAGAAGGCAGTGTTGTATTTTCAAAAGACTGCCTCATTCCTTGTTCTTTGCAGTCAAGTCATAGCTATTTTATCCCATAAAATATGATTTGTGTCAGAACAATGGCAGACTTTTTGAAATCTATGATGCAGGGCCTGTATTAAATGTCTAGGCATGAAAACAAAAGAGCAAGACAGAAAATGCCATTTGTTAAAGACACCAACTGTTTAACAAAATATATAATTAAATAATAACAATAAAGAATATCTCCACAATAAATGTTCAAAATGAAAGGCTTTTGATTGCTCTTGCTTCTGAAAATTGTGTTTATCTGAGTGAACATAATTCTCTTTGAAGACCAGACTATCCTTTAGCAAGCATTATTTTCCTGTCAATCAACACTTTGCACAGCCATGCAATTGCAGTGTGGCCAGAGTTCTCTGGATACTTCATTACCAACGGCTTCCAGTTATCCCAGTGCCACTCTGTTTTTAAAAAACTTGCACTCTGGGAATTAGCAGTTTTCATAACTGAAGATATTAATGAGAAAAAATTAGGGGGGAAAAGAATGTCTCCCCAGATAGCTTCACAAAGGGCACCACCATAGGGATATAATACAAAGACAAAGCAAAAACTGAAGATAAATATTCTTGTTTCAGTTTGCACATTCATTTTCCAGGCATCAGTCTAAGAACATTCATGCTAAAAGCAGGGGGAAATAGCCTGGAGATATTAAGTGACTTCATCTTAACAGACGGTGTTTTGTAAGGATAAACTTCAGCAAAATCTTTGATACCTCTATACCTTATAATGAGGGTTTTCAATTTGCCCAGCTAATGAGAAATCCCAAAACAACTAAACCTTGAATTCCACTGAATGGTGGATTCTGATGGAAATGTGCAAGATGTTTTCAATACAGGCAAGTAAAACAGGGGATTCATAATTGTACCAGTAGTATGGAGGTATGGAAGGCACAGGCTCTGGTGCAGTGATTTGAATGGCAGCACTAGGCTCCCAATGTGTAAAACAGTAATAATTTTGCAATGAAAACAAAAGCTATTACAGGTCTTTTGCTTCAGAGCTTACCATGCTGGACTGTTCTTTCATGGGTGGTTTTCTTAATCCATTCTCAAAGCTAGGTTTACATCTTTCCAATGAAGAGCTTATAATTTTTCCTTTAGTAGCTTCATGGTCATCTGCGTTCATTGCATTTCACTGGTATCTGACTTTCTAGTATCTCAACTGAACTCCAAAAGCAGAGGAGAGGGTGGGTTTGATGTCAGCTTTATTTTGGCCAGAACAAGATTCCTACTTTCCACTGAAAGTCTTGAATCCTTTCTTACAAGCAAGAAAGACTTACATAAAAATGAAGATGCAAATTTCAAGTGGATATGTAAAATTGCAAAGTAGGAAACTGTGATGACAAACATGAGGCAATATATTACTAAGAGCCTTGGGTTCTTTTTGACATGTCATAACATCTCCCATAATGTCATGGCTGACTGATCCCCTACTGCAATATGTAGGCTTAAAAAAATGGTTTCAATGGGCCAGGCCTTTAATTACTAAGAATGGGAGACACATTCATCTACTTCACTAAATAGATTCCCTTTTTCTTCCTTTTTCAGACCATCCAAATACTGTAATTTTTAACCAGGTCTCCAAAAATCAGTGCTTTTTGTTGAGCTGCACATTACCTTCTCTGGTTCTCATCACATATCTCCTTCCATTGTTAATTTCTTTTTCACCAAGGAGATCACTAATACTTAATTCAAATGGAAATTTGGTATGATCACTTATAAATTACTTTTCACAATCAGTTACAGAAAAATAACAGAAATTTGAATAACTTTCGTGCAGCTATATAAACTACAAGCATACAAATAAAAGAAGCAGTACATTGAACATAATGAGCAGCCAAAAATCATCAAAGTAACTTCCAATACACTCAAGGCACTCACCTAACCACAAAGTCAGGAGGTACTAACCCAGAAGACTACAGCTATGGGCAGAATTTCTCCCTCCTTCCAAATGCTGACACATATATCTAAAAACAGTGACCATTTTTATGTTGAATCTACTCCACATAGCTTGACAGATAAAACTAACCTACACTACTAAGCAAATAAAGTCAGTGCATGCTGGTCTGAATACAGACTTTCTGTTCTACTGGAAAACACCAGATTTCTCTTCATTGTGAATAGGGACAAAAGGAAAAGCTGAATTTTATTTTGTAAGGAAATCCAATAAAACAAAAACAATTGGATAAACTAAAATGTTCCACTTAAAAAAAAAAAAGAATATTTTTGTTCAGATTTTGATTTAATATTATGTTCAGTTAGACTATAGATTGTGAAAATAAGAATCATTTTTAAATGAGAAACTGCAACATTTCATTGTGGGAAGAGCAAAAAAAGACATTTTTGTCATTTTTCCCTAATTGTATTTTATTGAAAGTGATGTTTTACATGAAGGTTTACTATTTATAAATAGAAATGTTTTTTTCCAATGAGAAACTTTAATTTCAGAAAACTCTCCAGTTCTTACTTCTACAACTGAGAAAATAATGTGACTGTGTTATCAGTCCATAGTACAACTTCTAAAAGGTTGAGAATTTCATCAGAACCAAATCAAACCGAAATCCACATAGGCAAAAAACAACTTGTTGGAGCTGAGAGATTGTTAAAAGTGTAGATACTAGAGACAAGCCAAAAATTAAGTGCAAACTGTGTATCCTGTATATTGTATACATTGAAAACCCAGTAAGCAGGTAAGATAATATTACAGAATGAAGAGCATTGAATGTCAAGGGTAGCAGATATAGAAAGAGGAAGGCAATGAATGCACTTAAGAAGTCATCAAGAAGTGGAAGCAATGACGGACCATTCACACAAATATGCTATAAGGGGAACAAAAAAGATGCTCTAGTCAGAGGCTATTGCACCAGTACATCATGGGAAGGAAAAAGTCAAGTATGCACCAAGATTTTAAGTGTGACCATTTAAAAACAGGAAGAAAAAACAGTCAAGATATTTTATATCTTGCAGACAGGTCTTTATTCAGAAATCAGTTTGGGGAACTAAAAGTCCGCAGAGTTCCTGGTTATGCTCAGTTTTGTATCAGCCAGCAAAAACAGGAAAAAAAATATCACTTTCAGCAAAGGATTAAACCAAGCAATGGCTCAAAAAATAAAGACCATCCACTTAGCCTTTATTCATTCATGCAGAATTAGTCCAAACACTAAGAATACATTCAAAAAATGAGTGATGAAGCTGATAAATCTCAAAATTAGAATATTTATTATGCACTGTACTACGCACACTTACCCACCCAATATTAAAAGTTGCAATCCAGTGAAACGAAGGAAATGGTTGTACAGCAGACTGTTGTAAAACGCTGTTTGGTGCAGTCAGAGCTGTCAGACAATATGTTGTTTAATATCATGATAAAGGAGATCACAGGTGAGGAAGCTAAGGAGAATGGACTGGGGGTTTCTGCAGGGGTAGAGGGGCAAAGGGATTAGCTCCAAAGGAATTGCTACAAGCAAGTTTTTCTTTACCAGCTGTGGGACAAACCCTGACAACCTTGCTGCTTTGGAGGATGGATATAAAACATGCTTGATGCCTACTGGTCAGCAGGGTGCCTCCTTTAGGAGGCAAAGAAATGTTAAGCCAGCAGACAAAGTTTTCCCAAGCCAAGTTCCAGCACCAGACAACATAACCGGAGGCACTCAACCCCTGAGACCTGGAGTGCTCAGGCAAAGAAACACTCTACCTCAGGTTTTAATTTTTATTTGATTTATATCAGAAAGAATATTTAATAGCTCCCCTATTCACTGACGTGCTTTGTAATGTTCACACACACAGAGTATGCAGATTACAAGACAGACTAATGCCTCTCTCCACTGAAATTACTGTAATAGCAAAGCCATTTTGCAAATGACAGTGTAAGTATCAGCTCAGATAATTCTGGAAAATTAATGCCCCAAATGAAATGCAGGCTCAGAGCTGAGGGAATACATTTTATACTTTAGTCTTTTTATTCTTACTTTATATATATTGTTTACTAAGCTGTTACTACATATACATGTATCATCAGATGTGCAAGACTTTTGAAGTATGAGGGGTATAATTTCCTTGGGTTTTTTCCCCTCTGTTTTTCAGCATGGGCATAATGCAATCATTTGGCAGCCTTTAAAAGCAAAAAGGCTTTGGATCTCAAGCTTTGGATCTCAGAATCAGCTAACATGAATGCTGAGAGCTACTGAACAGAGAAAGGTGAACAGCTTGCAGTGTGAGGTGGAGATCAGAGGCATGCAGCAAGGACAGACTCAGTCTCTCCTAACCTGAAGAAGGGGATGGGAAAGCCACAGGCACCTCCAGGCAGCAATTCACTCATCTTATGTGCCTTTAAATTGCCCTGCAGAGGTGCCACTCTCTCTCCGCAGTGATAGATGGAAGCCAAATCATTAGCATGGAGTAAAGCACCTGATTTTTTTGAACCCAAAAGACTATCTGACTCTGCAGGAGAGGGACAAGGAAAAAAAGCTTCACAGGACATTACCAGAAGAATAATAACAGTGGAAGGACAAGGTGACTGGAACGGTAACACAAGTTTGCTGGTTGTTTGCATTTCAATTTGTTGACATATTTCTATTTTTGAGACATACGGAACTGCCTCATCCTATTTATGCTATTAGTGAATTGACATTATTTACTACTAATAACAAACAATTATTTTTAAACCGAGTTTTCATATGCCTCTCATTGTATCAGACTGTACAATCATCGAACAGAAAGGGCAAATTCTTTCTTCAGCCAGATCCTTGGAGGTTCCCCAGCCCACAGGGAACTAGACACAGGCTTTAGCCATTAAGAGGAAAGCATCCATAATACACTAAACAAACTACAAGAATCCTCTGAAGGGGTTGGATCTAAAGCAAAATCAAGTAGGGGAAGAGTAGGGAGCCTATATATCTCAAAGATGTTCTGAGCCGCAGCATGTTTTGGTCTGTGACTTACACAATGCAGATAAGGAACATTCACTCTTTGTTCATATACCACTTAGTTTCCCCAGCTCTTCCAGGCAATGACATCAATTTGAATTTATTACCTGCTTTCTGAGCAATTTGATCTTTTCTCTGCTTCAAGGCTGTGGTAGCTGCTTTTGATACTCTATGTTTGAGTCATCATAGGGTTTTAATTGTCATACTAATTGTGGTAACTCATGTCTTGTGTTATCTTTTTACTGAATTCTGGCTCCAAGCTGATCTCATAAATGGATGAAATGTCTCTCTTATTGCATTTACCTGGTTGCAGGACATCAAAAAAATACTTTGCAGAAACTCAAGTTCCTAATATGCAAAGACCCTCATGATCATTTGAAGATTTGAAGATCCTACTCAGGGCTTGTCAATTATTAGTTGAAAATTAGAGCTAGGAAACAGATTTTCTTATGGAATCTCTAAGTCTGCAATTCCTTCTGACTGAACTGCTTGATAGGAAACATGGAACATTATAGACAAGAGGAATTATAAGGACAAATTAAAAGCAAATGAAGAAAAGACAGAAGATGGAGTCACAAGCTCTTTTTGCTGCTAAAACTACTGGAAAGCAAAACTACATCCTACCATTTAGACAATAATTTCCACTTTCTTCTTATCTCGTTCCCTTTCTTAAAATTTTCTTTGCATGCAATTACATTATTGCTTTAGTTAGGATCAAAAGTGAATCCTCTCTCTCTCCCCTTTGGTTTACACTGTTTCACTGGTTCTCTGGTTCAGAGAGGTCTCAGAGCAAGTGAATTAGATCCCCAGTAGGGTTCCTCACTGGTCAGTACTACAGGGGCCTTGTACATTCAACGTTTTCTTGATAACCCAAGCTTTGTAACAGAGGTCATTCTTTGTTAGATTACACCGGGATGTGCAGGACTGCAAACACTGGGAGACATTAAAATGCAAGATGTTCTTGACAACGTGAAATGTTTGGAAATGGTCTGGAAAAATGCAATTCAATAAGCATAAATTCTAGCTCTAGATTAGCGTACACAAATACAACATGGGAAACAATCAACCATGGCAGCAGCCATGCTGGAAAAGATCTGCGGGATGCAAACAGAAAACGACTCAAAATGACTCAGCAATGGTCTACTGCTGTGGAAGTTAGTGCTTCTTATAGTGGGATATACAAACAGGAATATAATCTCTAAGAGGTATGAAATAATCCTCTTTCCCACTTTTTTCACCAGCCATGGAGTCTGAGCAGGTCTGATGTGTCAGGTGTTGGCTATCACCTTTCAAGAAAGATGTAGACTAGCAAAAGAGAACCCAGAGGAGAATGTTGAGTGAAGTCAGAGTTTTGATCTCTGAAGAAAAATTGAAAGGATTGGAATGGTTTTAAGTGGAGAAGAATGCTTGCAAGGCACAAAAGAAAATATGTTCTCTATGAATCCGATGAAATACTAAGAGTTTAGATTGCAGCAAAGGACTTTGAGAAGTTTTCAGTGTTGGTTAAGCCAGTAGAATAAATTTTTCTGGAGGGTGATGAAAACTCCATCAGCACGGTTTTAAGCACTGTTTGATTGAACTGTTTGATTGAAACCATCAGAAACATCATAGGGAGAGGAATCTTGGCTTGGAGCAAAGAACCCCCAGTCCAAATGGCAGACACAGCTCAACTGAATAGCCTGCAGTCTGCCTGTTATGTCCCATAGTTTTGCGCAGCAGATGACAAAAAGATATACTAGGATTTAATATTTTGCAAATTCTACCAGAAGATCCACATAGGCTTAGTTAGTCCAAAATTTCCACGAGGCATCACACCTACTGTGTATGCACAGTCAATCTTAGATGGGAGAGGGACTTTCTATATGGGATGCGTGATCATCAGACAGCCCTGTCAGCACTACTGCTCAGACACATTGCTGCATTAACATCACTGCACATGGTGGTGCTAATGAGGGAGAGCAATGTCCTGCTAGCCTCTCTCCTTCATTTGATGACTCCCCAGTGTCCCCTCCATCTGACTTTCATGTTGCTTTTGAGGCATCAGATCGTTGTTCTTTTCCTCTTCCTCACTGTTTCGCCTGACCCTCCCTCTGCTTGTTTTTCTATCCCATGTGCCTCCTCCATTCCTTCTATTTGTAGCATTTTTCAGAGCCATGCCTCCTTTCTTCAACACAGTTTACATCCATTTAAAATGTGTACATGTGCTATTAGCTTTCTCTTCAGCTCTTGCAGCTGGGGTTTCTTCTGCCCCTGAGGCCTTGTCAGAGATCATTACTTCAAATGCCAAACATGGAAGGGCTTCACAATCAACATGGACATGGCAACAACTCTGGCTATCTCACTTACAAAAACAATCTGGCACCACGTCAGTCAGCCCACTTAGTTTTCTGTTGCCTGACTGTTGTAGGTTATGACCAAGCATCTCCAGACAGAGATATGGCCCCACTTCTTGGCACTTGACAGAAGTGATGGGGATAAACCAAAAGCAAATCAAACCCGCTATAATTCAATGCTGTTGGAAAAGATGAGATTGGGTTCTTTGACTGCTAGTGGCTTATGAAAGAGCAATTCTTAAATATTATTGTATTTGAAAGACACCAGTTAATACCGTATAATATACACTATTAGCTATTGATACACTTGCTTTGTTTAGGGAAATCCGAAGAATAAAACAGATTGCTGTTTCCATCAAAACACTTCAAGCTAGATTTAATAGTGCCGAAATGCTAATTGTGAATTGTACTTCATATCATACACTGCAGACTAATTTAAAAAGAGGAAAACATATTATGTTAAATACCACAATGCATGCAGTACGAGTCATCTAAGCATATGATGAACTGGAACAATACCAGCAACACAACATAAAGCAGATGAATTTAAGCTAGAGGGAGTACAATACCTTTTGATCAGGCCTAGTATATGACTGAGAATATATACAGCTGCACATACACCATTAGATTTCTGGCAAAGAAAACAATGTGAACATTTTTTCTATCTCTGTCTTCTTTCCCCCAGTGCAACCCTTCCAAATATATTTGCATTAAGTCACTATGAAGCTAAATAAATACAGTCTTGTTTGTATGAAGAACAGGCAGTTTCAAACATCAGTTCCCCATGCTCCACTGTGAAGCTGACCATACTCATATTACACAGATGCTTGCTTTTAGCATCCTAATGAGAACTTTGAAGAATTCAGTGACTATTAAATTAGCTTTACTGAATGTTATCAGAATGCTTCTGAGGGTTTTGTATTATCCTATCAGCACAGGAAGGAACGAATACCACACTGTCAATCCAATTATTTTTCTGTGTACTTTCTGCAAGGAGGTGAAGGGTCAAGCCCATGATTTGTCCTCCTCAGGAGAAGAAGGGAGCTGTCATCTTTGGGAATTCAGTACCAGTTCTCTGGATTGTGAAGAAAGCCACTTTTGTCAAAGCCTCTCAGCCCTTTCAGTAACCACCAGCTTTTAGTGGTCACTGTAGCATTTCCAGAGGCATTGGCTCCCTCTGAAACAGCTATCGAGTGGACACACAACCATACAGGATACTCCTCGGTATCCAGAACACGGAGCTGGAATTCAAACAAGTTAGTTTAGCCTCTGCCTCACATAACAGCAAATCTTCTCTGAGGTCTCCTTGGAAGAAGCTCTGGAAAAGCCCACCTGGCTTCCTCCCTCAGTTGGGCTCTGAAGCCCTCTCAGAAATGAGATACCTGGATGTGGAGGTGTGGTTGCTCAGAGGGAGCCCTCCACTTTCAGCAGAAAGGCCAGAACACTGGTCCCTAGTCCTTCTGTCCAATAATTTTCCATGTTTTCCCCAGTACCTTGGAGCAATGTCCAAAGCAGTATTACAGAGGGTAGTGTACTTCAGTTATAGTTCCATAGTTACATTATGTGAATGCTAGATATTTTTAAACAGGCATTACATGGACATGTCTCCTTTCTCTCAGCATTCCTCCTTCACATCCCTGGATACTCACATTTTCCTCTAAAATATACACTAGAAAGCTTTTTGGAACTTTACTCTCTTGATTTCCATTCTGGCAGTTGTGTTTCCGCAACTCTTTTCTGAGGCTCAAGCATTAACAGGTCTCGATTGGTTCAAAACTGTATTCAGTTTCTCAGATGTGTAACAGCCCTGTTAAGAACTGAGCCAGCAAATAGAGTAGGGATTTTTATATATAAATCCTCAGATGTCCCACTGTGCCCATCATTCATCAATAGTTCAGTCAACTGCCCTGCTATTAGAAATGGATGATGCTAGCAGGGATCAAAGCACAAGGGACTCTGAGTGCATATTAACTGAATTAAATTGTAAATGTATTAAACTTCCATGAATTCACAGGTTGATTTTAGCTTGTTTAGCAACTAAATTTCTGGTGGGTGGGTATAATAATACCCACATACAAATATATACCTACAAAAAGAGGGAATCAATACTCTCAATACATTGCAAATTTAAAAGAACCAAACACAATTAGAACCTGCTTAGCTTAGCAATAACACAGAAGAATATAATTATTTCTCACAGTGCTTAGATTACTTTCTCTGTTAAAACCTTTTCTTCTGGAAAAACTTAGCTGTTCAGAGAGTATAAAGAGCAGTAAATAAATATGTGGCAATAGTAATTTAGTTACTCATATTACTGGAAAAATGTTGTATTTAATGCTTCAGCATACACAGTGCCATAAGATTGCCTTTTCTTATTTTTTGAACTAAGCCAGGAAACAGTTACCATCTAAACATGCCAAATCTCTTGGTACGTGTATACCCAGCTAACTCATGTTGTGACTTTGCAGTGCAAGGTGGTGTACCACTGTGCCACACAGCAATAGGGGACCTCAGTGACACTGTTAGGTGACAAAACCCAGCACTGTGCTCATGAAACAGCAGCTCTGCATGTTTCACGCAGGAGGTAGCAGCCAGAGGGTGCTACCTTCTTTTAGCATCAGTCACTTTTGTACCAGGGGGGTACCATCCCCAGCATAGAGCAAGGGGGAAGGCAGCAGATATGCTACCATCTCCCATCCTCCTGAGCCACGGCAGGACATATCCTGCTCCTTGCACTCCAAGATGGAGACTTCCGTGAGCCTCCAGCTGTCGCAGCACCAGGAGCTTCTACTGATGGAAGGCAAGGCACAGCAAAGGGATGTCAGTCCCAGACAGCTTTGCGAGGGTTGGGCAGGGTTTTCCATTTGGTGCTGCACAGAGGCGAGGAGCAATTAAAACTCCTCTTTTTTATTTCAAATGAACCAAATGACGTTGAGTAGTGGGGACCACACAAACCATGCATCAGCGGGCTTCATAATGCCAGAAAATGAATCAACTTCAGCTAAACCACTGCAGAGAAGTCCTCCCACTGCTAGTAAATTGGAGAATTAGATAGACACCATGTCTTTTAAGCTCTGCAAAAACAGGACACTTGCCCAGCTACTTTCCTTCATACTTCTTGTACATTTATTTTTATACATGGCAGAGAGAGATTTTAGACTAAACTCTGAAGGCTTTTTCAAAGTCAAACTTATGGCTTTTTCTCGTGTTTATTTTTATGCAGCTGAGCTTCCACTGACTTCGATTTTAACCCAGTAAACTGGACTGAGCAGAGCTTTGAGGGGACCTTGGTATATGTCTCAGAACAGGGGCTTCTAGCTTTCCCTCCTCCTCTGCTCCTCCAGGGTAACTGGCAGCAGCACCACATAGCTGCTTTACCTCTTGTCACCCCACAGCAATGATCAGCACAAGCTAAAAAAGGCAAACGGTGAGGCTATTATTTGAGAAAAGAAACCGCAAAGATGCCCATGGTCTATGGTCTGTGGAGATGACTCATTCCACAGCACAATCTAATTCCAAAACAATTACAGCAAAATCAAAATCCTCACACAAAGGAGAGACGAAGCACGAAGTCTGGACCTCTGCTGAGCACATGCCTCTATAAAGCTGACATTACTGAAGAGATTGCACTGCCATTTAATGATAAAGCACAACTGCCCATTTGCCTTAAACTCCTCCAAGGAAAATTAAAGGTAAAGAAAACGGAAAACAGGGCAGCAGGGGTTCAAATGTAAGTGCTTGTGCACCAAATTTGCTACAGGAGTTTAATTCAAAAAGAGAATTAGCACTCTTTTCCTCCACTGCAATTTAAAATAAATGACTCACTGACCAAAACCAATAGATTATCATATTAATTGGTAACTTTTATGTTCATTATACAGTAAGAGAAGACCACAGTTTCTCTGAATATGTTCATTACTCAGATAATTATCTGAAACAATTATACAACGCAATTATCCAAACAATTATCTAGGACGGAGATTATCTCCAGATGCATCACCAGCTATTCTATGAAGTGCTCAATATTTATTGTTTTAGTTGTATTGGCTAGCTGTGATTGATCAAATGAGTCATGTATTGTTCTGTCAATTCTCCATTGGGAACTACTTCTAGAGCAAATATCCACTAATTCTAACTTCAGGTGGTGTAAATATCACACGTGTGAGCTCACACTTCACATTCATACTCTGTGGCAGAAAAAGTCTGAACTAACCAAAATCTAATCCAGCCAAAATGCCACTCGACTATGTATGGCACTGCCTGTACTTTCTCTTAAAGCAACATTTGCTAACAGCAAAAAGCAAACAAGGCCAATTTCTGTGAAACATTCAGATGAATGGTCAGATTCCTTCTCTTGATCTGAAACTAGTCACTAATTTGGTAGCAAAGCTATTTAAAAAAAAAAAAAATCACACTTTTCCATGTCACTGCAGAAAATTAAGTGGTAACTAGCATGATCTAGTACAATATCGCAAATTGTCAATCATGCAAAAAAGCTCAAGCTTTTATTTTACATCTGACTTGATGGTGTTCTTGTCTTGAGCTTCAGCTAAATTTTCAGCTTTTCTTGAAGTTTAAAATGAGCCTAAGAATTCAAAGCAAAACCACAATCAAAGCAGGCAAATTTTACCTCTGCTTGTGGGCAAAAGGAAGGGAAATGATAAACCAGGCTTCAGCATCTATTAACTCTGAGTAAAAATTTTAACAGATTAGCTCTTCTGAGTCCATACTGATTCGAATGTCATGTTTTATAATGAAAGTTCAGGACATGCTACAAAGTCCTAAGAAATCATATGTCCTGAGTAGCCAAATTCTTGAGCAAGTTCACCACCAGCTCATTAGTATTTCTGTATAATTGTGTTTCTAACTTTTTCTTGAAGTTTCAAGGGTCATTATGCCAAGGCTCACTGAGGTCCAGTATGTTCTCTGAATTACTTTAAGCAGCAAGGTTTAAAAAGCCCATGAAGTACATCTCATTTTATTGTTTTAAAACACCACATATTAAGAGGTTCCAGTTTGATCATTACAAAGATTTGCCATGGCTTACCCTAATAGCACTTTCTTCAAAATATTCTTGGGCCTTATTTTCAGATGATTTTCTCTTAGTTGGACAGATTTGACAGTACAGATAGGCAACTAAGCCCTAGGGCTAGGCATGACTTTGACTCCTTAACAGTATTGTATCTACAAAGAACAGCATACGAAAAGACAAGTTGCTCTGTGCTCTGCAGCTTCTACTGACTTTAAACGGCAAACTCATATTTCCTCCTCTGCTTTCACAGAAGCATTTAATTGGTGCCAAAGTGAAAGATCCCAGCATGACCTGTCTCAACTATAAGCCACTCCAGCTGTGATTGTGAGCAAATTTGTACATTCAGACACTACTGCAAGAGAGACCTTCCTAATAAGCTGAGTTTTTGCACTGATGGAGAAAAAAAGAAGCGCTTGGTTGGAAACAGGGAGAGCTGAGACTGCCCTTACCCCACCCTTAGAGTCAAGCAAAGCTTTAAAGGCTCCAGTAAGGACCAAATGAAAACAGAATAAGGACTTGACAATTTACTCCCCACAGACGAGTTAGTACAGGTATAGGCACTAACAACTTGCATAGGATAGGTGTTAACCTATAGTTTATTAACCTGTACTGTATAGGCATTAGGATTGCAGTTCCTCACACATTTTTTCCACCTTTCTGACCAGACTCTCACTAGGGGTAAGGCTGCTTTGCAATTACTAGGTTTTTGGCTGAGTCATGAGCAAATCTGAGGTAGCTTTAAACTATCTGCTGCTGCTTATAATGAAAAGCGAGTCACGGAGCCTCAGCATAATATGTTCGTACCCATCACTGCAGGGTGGGCACACGTTATGAACTGTGGTGCTGCTGGATGGGCATCCCTGGTTTTCAGACACTGGCCTCTTTTCTCTGAGTGTTGCAAAGGGGGTGGTCTGATTCAAACGTATTGTATGTGCCCATCAGTGACATGACAATATCCACAGTCACCATACACGTGGCAATCTGCTCCTCTTTCTGATTTTGACTTTACAAAGCTTAATCCTTGCATGTTAAAAGAAGAATTTAATTGCAAAAAAAATTTAAGCAGTAGTTTCTCTGAGTATTTTGAGCTAGATATTAGGAAAAGAGGGTGATTATTTTTCAGTATTGCCAATGGAGGGCCATAGCATGCAGGTAAAGAGCAACAGAGTGAATGAAAGTCCTTTAAAACAGTACTTCAGATGGAGCTAAATGTGAACATATGCAAATTGCTCTCAGTGTCTTAGAATCATAGAATTGTTTAGGTTGGAAAGAAAAACTGAAGTCTACTGAAAATAGTCTAGCTAGGAGAATTTTTCCAAACTTGGGTACCTTTCTATTTATCTTTAGAGTACCACAGACACATAAAAATGTCACATGCACATCTGGCCAGAGTAACGATTTCATCCAATTAAATGTATTATTTTGAAGCTAGGAAAATAATGACCAAGCAGAAATAGATAAGCAATAGAAATAACTTTAAAATTATATGTGTTTTCATAATTAAAACATAAAAGCACATGGTTTCCCATAACTTCAGTTTGAAACAACTGAGTATCACCTCCGCATGCTCAGAGGAGTGCTTTCTGCAATCAGTGGAACTAGAAAGGACAGACAAAGCCAGAGGTGAAAGGTAGAGCTGGAACATGGGTATTCTTCTTTTCTTGCTTTTTTTGTGCAACTGAATTGCTCCGGATCCTGAGTTTGCTTATTTGTTACTTAAAGCTCCTGTCATGCGCACTCCTTTCCATCTCAGTCATGAACAGAGTACCTGAAAAAGTCCCCCTTCCAGTAATGATACTGCAAGGATGGATAAATAAAAATTTTAACTGTTATGCAGAGGTTCTTCCCCTAGGTAGTTTGTCTGAAAGCAAGAAGTTTCAGCTTGGCACACTGTGAAGTAGTTCATTACTAAGAAAGAAACAAGGTCTTATTGAGCTGCTATGTTGTAAGAGAATGTAAGGTAAAATAATCTGCAGGATGGGTTCAGGACAACATCAATCAAATACAAATAATGGATCAAAGAGAGAAAAAAACTAGTCACAAATCAGAAAAATGTAACCAGTGATTAGAAAATGAACCTTTTCTTTAGCAGGATTTTTGAATGGAAAAATAGCTGTGTAGATTAAAGTAGGTCAGACTATTTTTTGGTAAGTTTAAAGTGTTTTGCAGAGAAACATTCATTTCAATGACATTTTAAAGAGGGTCCATGTCAGTTTCAGAAGGAAAACAAGGAAGAAAAAAAGGAATCAAAACACTTCCTTTCTCAATTTGAAAACTGACATTTTGATTCAAACATTTTCAAATAACAGAATTATAAGGTTGTAACTTTGTCCCAGTATGGAATAAAAATAGATGTATAACCTTCAAAAACTCGTGATAAAATGAATCTTTTTCCTTTGACCAGCTCTCTAATTGTCTGAAATTATATCATATAGCTTAAGAAGCTGTCAAGAAATGTCCACAATTCAAAGACATTATGAAAGTAAGCAAAAAATAAGGTAATTTTTTAAAATGTACCCTGATTTTGTAAAAACCTTGGCTTGATGGCCACTTTAAATTGCTGTTTTCCTCCTTATGTGCACCTACAAATCCTTGCTTGCTACTAAATTTTTGTGAATTGCTAGGGATGTCAGATCCAACTTCCTCACTTTTAATTAGCAAAATGAAAAAAAAAAAGTTGTTATTGGCAATACCACCAAAATCTGGTATTTTCATTAACTACTACTCTGTAGGTGAGAACAGAGTTGTAACTGCTGTTGGACAGGCTTTAACTGGAAGCTCAGTTTTCCTTTCAAAAATATGTATTAATGGTGGGATGAGCACAGAGGAGGCAAATCCCCTTCTTCCAGGCAGACTGAATTTGTGATGTTGGCAGATAGGAAATGGATGTTTCTTTGGTCTGGAAACCAACAGCATGAAACTTACGACGGGCCTGAGTTTTTTCAGTGGCTCTACACAGCCAAACCTCAGCTTAGGGACTCCTGAGTCCATTTTCAGAGCCACGTCGTTACTCCATAATGCAGTGCTACCGCTGCCTGGATGGCTAGAAATCCAATGGAGGCAACGTTTGGCACGACTTGAAAAGGTGTGGTGAGAAACAACCTAATTAGGCAGCCTGTCACTAGAGGCCAATGCAACACTGTAGCTGTCCCATTCCTGTCACCTCCTTCCTCTTGTAGCCTGTCTAGCCTGTGTTCTTCATGAGCCTCACGCTCCCAGGTGTGCTCCAGCTGCATTGGCCAGCACCAGTGGTCAGGGTGCTGATGGGTCAGGGTCACCAGGGTGACCCTGCCAGCAGCACACGATACGAACCAGCAACATTAACCTTTGGACACGATGCCTGTGGTTTTGCGCATTGTGCGCAAACCGGATGAGGCTCAACTTTGCAGTGTAAATGAGACCAACCTCATTCTCAATCTAGGGTAAGACACTGCTTAAAAATAATCTGTTTAATTAAACAGAGGGATGCAGGATTTTGCAAAACACATGTCGTGTTCAGTGTGTAACTGGAAGACTGTTAACTAGGTCAGGGGACATCTGTATATAACTGGACTTCCTGGCAAGGTGATACTGTAGGAGACAATAGGCAATAATGGAAGAGAAGCAAGAGCTTGAGGAAAAAGTGAGTCTTCATATAAGCAAGCAAGAATCCCATTTAAGACCAAAAACCATAGTGGTTGTTAGACATCTGAAACTGCATATATTCGCAATCAGTTTTGTCCAGAGAGAGAGCAAACAACCATGTTTTGCATGGTCAGAGTCTAGAGGGTGTGTCAAATCTTGAACTCAGTGCTGAGGTAGAATAGGTTTGGTGCTACTATGTCACATTACAAGAGTTTGGTCTAAGAGTCTCAGTATTTAAAGAAAACCCTTATTTTCACAGAAATGGAAAAAATTCTCTTTTTAAAGCAGATTAAAATTCTGTACCCAGTTATAAATCAAAAATTAACAACTTTATCTAGGTCAGGGCATTGAAGCTACATTAAAGTTTTATCCTCATTCACTAAATTTTAATTTTAATGTGGCATGTCTGACAAGTCTTGTGGGACTACTTAGAATCCATTGACATCCTTCTGTCATTGGTATCAAAGCCTCATCTTTGAGAGTCTTGTTTCCAGATAGCAAGCTGTCGCTGGATTATTTTGTCTCTGCAATGGTGTCACAATCAATGGCTGTGTAGGCATTCACATGCATGCACCCCATTTGTCAGCTGAAGTTCACACACCACAGAAATAATCACCTTTAGCTATAGAAACACAAGTTTCTATATAATCACTTAAAGGTGAAGCAATAACTCAGTTTTTTATCCCTTCCAGCCTTTTTAAAGGTACTGGAACTGCTTGCCTGTAAATTAAAACTCCCAAAGAACCCTATAGTTTAATTTGCAAACAATATTTTATTCCAGGAATGGCTATGAGAAGAAAAAATACTTTGCACATCCATGGCATCACTTTTTTATGACTATTTATGGCAGAAATGACGATGCACTAATTGATAAAACTCTCTGCGGATATAGAAAACATCTAATCCTGGAGTAGAAACAGTACCACATGATTTATCTAGTCAATCAGTCCTGAATTATGGAAGAAATAATTGTGGCCTTTAGCATTTGAGCAATTACCAGGCTTAAATACAAGCCTCTTATTGAGTAATAGTTATGACACGTTCATGGAATGTCCAAGTACATTAACAGATCATTCACTAGCAAAAATTCACTGTCAATATTTCAAAAATAGAAATGGTGAAATGCATATCTATAAGGTAGGTGCAAATGGGTTCATATCAACTCGATGGAAATTAAGTTGACCCAGAAAAAACCCAAAACTTTTCTTCTGTTAGTATTATCAAGCAGCAGCCAAGGTTTGTCCTCAGATCTCAGATCTGCTGTTAGCATAGCTGTGACGGAATAAAAGAAATACCCTGTCAGTCTGGGCACCTAGCTAGTCCTGGACTTGTGCACAAGCATACAGAGAAGGAAAATACGTAGGACAGTAAGACACATTCACAACACACAGCAAATTACAAAGAGATACTCTTTTTACTTGCAGTTGCAGTTTACTTGCAGTTTACATGCAGTTCCATGACATGTACCCACTGCTGCCATCATTACAGATTTCCCGCAACACACTCAGGTTCAACTGTCCTTGTGTTTCACAAGACCCCAGCCTGAAGATGTTACACTAGGTCTGAACTCACCAAAGTATCACATCACCCTGCATTTCTCATTGCGGACCAGAAACTTTTTGCAACTGGAGAGCTTTCAATCTACTTCTTCCTTCTGTGATTTTGCACATAGACCAACTTTCAGGTGCCAGAGGCATCTAACAAACATTGGGCTGAGATGAAGAAAAGGAAGGATAAAATACATTCAATAATATATGTCCTACTTGATTAACGTAACTTGGCAGTGCCCTCACTGCATCCCTGACTTTCAACCCAGCATGCATTTCATTCTATCCCAACCTGTTCACATCACTATGCACCAACTTTTTAACCTGAATTTACAGAAAATGTTAAATGCGTTTCCTGTCACACGGTCACCTAAAGCTTCCTGCACTCTTTCCTCACTTGTGTCCTTCAGAATCACTGCCTAATATGGGGAAACTGTATGTTTCACTTACCTTCTTCTGCAAGGAATAAAAATGTGATGATAAAAATCCAAGAGTACCTAGAAATGTTTCTGCCTGTTAGAAATGCTGGTCTGGTTCTACCTAAAATAGTCAGGTGGAAAGACTAAATATATGTACCTCACAGCCATAAGGCACTGGGTAATTTTTATTATGAGAAAAATGCGATCTTATTTACAGGTGCTTTACATCCAGCTTTTTTTTAATTGAATGCTGATGCCAATCTTACCATTTTGTAACATTAGCCTTATTTCTCTTTCTTATTGCAGGTCCTTAAGTGTTCCAAGTACCATTTGTCCTTAAAAATAAAGCTCCTACTTGTTTGCTTTTTCATTTCCTTAGCCAGATTTCAGATTGCATTTTCCTGAACACCACAGCTATTCATCCAGGGGAAGGACTAAAGGACAGATTCCTTCTGACATTCTCAGCATGCTGCTGTGAAGACTTCTGTCTTCAAGGACCCATAATGATGGAAGATGAAAGCTTTTTAACAGTTCAGCTTCTTGAGTAAATTACCAATGCACAAAGTTCAAAATAGGTTCAAAATTCATATTCCCCTCCTCAGGAAATGACACCAATGAAAGCAAAGTAAATCTGTCAGGACCACTGAACATACAGGTATGCATTTACATACAGAAAAGTGAAGAAAGTTACTTTTTTCCAAAGGAAAAATAAAAAGAAAGAAAGAAAGAAAAAGGCCTTTTTACAGAGCCTAATTTCAAGGATATTCCAGGATCCATTCTCTATTATTTGTGTTTGGATTAATATCCTCAGGCAGGCAAATCAGCCAATTCTGCAAGTTGGCTTCATTTAATTACTTTCTACATAACTCAAGATGGAAGCAAATTCTTTTCTCCTTACTCACACCTTATAGCAGAGGCAAATCACTCCCTCCCTCTTTACAACTGCAGTCAGTCATACTGTTACGTTTTGGTAGGTAGAGTGGAAAACTTTTTCTACAGTTGCTCATGCACGAGGGTGTTTGATTTAAATAATCAAGGTATTTAGGTAGACAGCTACCTCAGGCCCAGTGCATGTTTCTGTGGCTACAGGACTCCAGAGGTTGTTCACATACCCATGCCCTGAGTCCTTTGCTACCTAGGAAGCCCCCTGCTTCAGGACAGAAACCCAAGCCACCCAAATCATAAGCTAGTTCCTCAGCCACCTTTCTCTTGATACGTCATGGGAATGCCATCTTCACTGAAAAGGCAGCAAGGGAAAATCTGAGTTTAATAAATATATCTTCATCTCAGCTATGTTCCTCATTGAACAGCTGCCAAAGTTGCTCAGTACACAGGTTCATCTTTGCAAGTGGGGGCTACATGACAGCAGGGGGGCTTTTAAACCTCCTGACAGTAGCAAACTGAGAAACATTTTTTAAGCACAGCCCATTCCTGTGGGTGTGGGCAGGGGGGAATTCCAAAGAAGTAGTACTTCAGTGAACCATATGTGGGCCACAAGGAGCACACTGAGCATCAGTACCAGAGTAGTCCCTGAAGCCATGAAACCATCCAAAGCAAACAGAATAGCTCAGGACACACTTTGTTCCACTGACCCACACTCATCACCAAGCCCATTCAAATATGCTGCTTATACTCCCTTAAGTCCCTGTATCAGTTAATGTTTGCCGCTGGTTAGCATTCTGGTATCTCAAATACCAAGGATATTTCCTAATTCCACATACATAAGGACCTCAGATGTTACAGCAAGGGAACACTTCGATGAACATTGACCAATATATGCAAAAAAGTGAAGAAAAAAGTCACCACTTTCTTTTAGGCATCAGATATGGCAATTTGCACCAAGGAAAATCTCTTGAGTTTGTAATTGCCTAACAGAAGAGGAGAATACAAAAAGGAACTCAAAGAAATCATTTAAACCTTTGCTGATCTGTGATATTATTATCAACAGTTTTCCAACTTCAAAAAGGCCCTGAATAGTATATAGTAAGCCTAAAAGCAAAAATAGAAATAAAAAACTCCCCAAACTCCCTCATCTTCACATTAAGATGGATTTTTGCAATGAATGAATAACCTCTTTCACTTTTAATTTAGGTCTATGCATCAACATGGCTGTTATTATTCACAGCAGCAAAGCCCTTGCCACACTACAGCAGAAATAACAGCTGCATCTCTGGGTTCTTTTTTCCCCAAGAATTCACAATGTTATTTAAATAAGTCTAATATGCCATAGGTAAAGCAGACAAGGCTGTTTTTAATGAAGGGCTATTTTTATTTCTGTCCCAGCTTTATATAACATGACTGGAATTTGCTTGTGGAAGAAAGGATCATTAATAGCATGCCATCTCTCCCTTGCATGCAAGGACTCATGACACCCTCGGACATTTTCAATATTTATGTTGACATCTATATTCTACCAAGAAGCACTATGCCATTTACTAAACAGCACAGGCAAGACAGTATCCTTGATGTTTCCATAATACATGATGTAGTGTTTCCCTGAGAAAAGAAAATCAAAGCAGGAAATAGATCTATTGCCAAGGAAGCCATGAACTGTGGAAGAGCCATCAGCTTCTTCATCTATGCCTGTCCAAAACCTAGCACAATGGGATGCTACTGCCCGGCTCGTGACTGGGACTCTGATCCTGCTGCCACACAGCTAATGCTGATTGAGATATACCATTGGGTCTTCTCCACTGCATGGCAGGGAAGTGAATTATAGCATCAAGTAAAGCTTTTTCTCATCTAATTCCGCAGTTCAGTCTTTCAAAGAGACTTCAGTGAGACACCCAGACCATGTGCTGTTATGATGGCAGCTGGGTGTTCATGTCCCCGAGGCCCACCGGATTGCTCCCTCCTCGCTTTCCATAGGGATATTTTTATTCAGAGCCCAGAGGAGGTTCCTCTGCGAAACTATCTGAAACAAAGTTGGATGTGTGCTTCCCAGGCTACTTTTTGAAAACCGTACAGAAGGAAACAAATGCAAGTATTTGCAGTCTTATTATTCACACCCACACATACAACAGTATAGAGAAGTTAATTACAAGTGATGCAAGTGGCTAAATTACTACACTGTACTTACAATTTTCACCTTTGCTGTGGACAGCCTCTAAATGTATTTAGATCTCTTCAGCTGAACCTCTGTAGCATATTCAGTATTTCTACCAAACAAATTACTTGGGATGTATCAATAAATGCAATTATTAACATATAGCCTACCTTCCAAGACAGTTGACAGACAGCCATGATGGAAGATGTAGGTAGAGTCATCTTATCTTCATTTGGATCTGCTGAAAACCCAACGGGAAATTAAGGAATGACCTGAAAAAGGACCTTCATGTGAAGAATCTCTGTGTAGCCACCTGGGAAATACCTGTCTCCCTGGTTTCAGACACATTATTGACTTATTTTTTCCAGATCTATGGGGTTCACATTAAAGCCACCATTTACAGCTGCTGCATTCAGGGGTAAGTGATCACTAAATCAGAGAGGAAGGAGGAAAATGTTATGTAACTCAGGGAAAGAAAATCTACAGCAGGGCTCTTTGCCCCTTCCCTCTTACCCACCAACCAGAAGCAATTTTGGAACTAGCCAAGACTTGCAAGGAAAGGCTAAAATACAAATAAGACTTAGACGGATAGGCTTTCATTGCTACAGCTGTTTTATCTTTTATCTGTATAGTTTGGGGAGAGATACAAAATATGCCAGGTTCTGAAAAAAGGGCTATCTTGAAGGATGTAATGAGGCCTGATCACACTGCCAGGAGGCAAGAAGCTTCTTCCAGGAGCTGATTCCCAACAGTGGAGCAGATATGCATAAACTTTAAGGCTGCAACCCACTGAACCAGTGCAGAAGAGGCTCTGCCCCCGGGTGCACTGTAGAGGTGAAAGAAGTGGAATATCTCACCTAAGAGGTAGGGCACCTGGAAGACTCTGAACCTTTTTTCTCATAACTTGCTGAGACATAACCTTGCTGAGAAACAGGAAGACCCTGTAGACTGCCTTTTATATAGTACATGCAGGTATTGCATATAGCCAAAATGAAGAACCTGTTCTGAAGACCTACCAACCTCAAAATAATGCTCAAGATAAAAGACACACAACTAAGTTCCACTGAAGTTAAAATTGTACTGTTTTTCAGATTGACCTTCTATGAACTTTTATGATTGTTGAACTCAGAGTTTAATACTGACCCAATTAGGTATTCCATGTAGAAAAGACTTCAGCCTTCACAGCAGTGCTGTGAAGCTGGGATCCCCTTTGAGCAATAATCTGTTTTAAAATAAAAATGCATGCACAAAAATCCATAATATTAAAAGGAATTCAAATCTAAAATTCTTTTTAAAATCAAGCATGTATTTAAAATTGTACAACTTACATAAGATTTAGGGCTTAAAAAATAAAATACTCATACAATAAAAAGTAAGTTTATGACACGGTTGTGACATAATAGATGTCTTTTTCAGAGTAACCATAATTTTTTTTTTTTGTCTGGGAATGTCTTATTTCTGTCAGTATAATTATAATGTTATGCTTCACTTACATGCATGTATAACAGCAGTTCCCAAACTTTGATCGTTTTACTCATTTCTACTACAATGCAGAGATAAGTGAATAGCTACTCATTTCTCTGATTAAAGTAGGCAGCAAGAATATTTCACCAAGGAAAGAGGTGTGAAAAGTATGTTGCTAATGAAAAAATGTGGGTTCCATGAATGAATTGCAATAATTTTAACATTTTATATTAATCAGATGAGATAAAGAAATTACATGACATACTTTTCCAGCTGCTCACTCTGACACCATACTGATAGGTAAGCTGCTCAAGACTTACGTATGAGAGACTTAATAAAGCTAATAATAAATTGTAATGAAGTCTGAATAAGGATATGTGTAAAATGACTGTGTCCACATGACATTTCTTACTGCAGGAGGAAAGGCTTGAGTCAGCAGGAGGCTAGAGAGCTATAGTAATGAAATGAAAATGAGCTTTTCAATTTGAGGGACGTGAGAGAACCGGGGTTCTAACTCCCAGTGAAAGCCAGCAGGCAGAGCATATAACCCACCTGGCCCTATACAAAGTCATGTGGTAAGAGCCCTCTCCCAGCACCATGCCTGGACTGGAAAAATGTGCAGAAAACATGTTTATTCTAGCTTTGGGCAGCTTTGTCTCCAGGGCTTCAAGCCTCTACTGCAGGGTAAGATAGTTAGCTTTCCTATTAAAAATGGCAGGATAGGTAGGAGCTGGAGCTAAAAAGATTTTCTTTAATGAAACTTCACTGGGTCTTACACTTCAGTGATATATTAAGACCTAAAAGCATTTTAACCAAAATCTTGGACTCTAGAATTCAAAATACAGACCTTCTGTTCCAGCTCAAGCAAATGAATGATGCAGCAGTCTATCACTGTTGAGAAAGACTGTTTTCCAGGTGCCTGAATACAGCCCTTGGGGCAACTAATTCTCTTTACCTCAGTTTGAAAATCCCAACTTCAACAGATGCACCTCAGCTAGTATTTTAGGTGGGGTCAGGAGCGCACTTGTGAAGAGACTCATCTGAGCATTCCCCCTTACTTTTGCTTTTCACTGCAGGGCAATCTCAGAGCACACAGACCGCATTCATTTCGGATGAAACTAAACTGGGGTGCACTGAGGGTGCTCCATCTGCTCACAGGCATTCATTCAGCAGGATGGAAGTGTATCTCTAAGAAGGTGTTAGTATGGATGCTGGGTCTCCCGCATTCTCTGCTTACCTCTGCAGGATGATCCCCACCTGCTAATTTAGACATACAACGGTGTACACCATACATACACTGCTGGTGCCAACCTGTACATCACAACCAGTAAATTGGGAAAACACACTTTTGAGATAGGAATTGCTTTAACTCCAGTGAACATTTGAACAAATGGGTGTTCACAGATTTTCCAATATTACCGCTCTGCACAATTTTACAGCAATGTAATAGGGACAAGGAATATAAAAGTAACTGTGACACATAGACAGACAATTCAAGCATATTGTACGCATAAAAATGCTCCTGGCCATTATTATAAGCATTAGTCCCTGCATACTAGGCATGTAATTCTTGTCATGTTTTCTGTAGCACAAAGGTGACAGTTTCAGGAGGGGTGTGGGTTGGAGGTGAATCAGTTTCATATACATTCAGCTATTTCCATAGATTCTCCCATACAGAAGAGACAAAAAGACAGGCAGCTTTCCAGGAAAAATATTTCAGTCTTTCATTCTTTCCTAAAATTAAGTGTATTGTTTGGAACAGTACTTTAGTCATCCTTAAAAGAAGGCTGGAATAATGAGTAATAAATAAGAATATTTATTTCTTAAATATTTCTTAAAAAAATAAATATTTAAATATTGGATCACTGTATCAATTCCTTTCCCCTTTTTTTTTTGTTATTACTTGATTTCCCATTTCAGTGAAAATCTGTTTGATACTTGGAACCAACAGAAGCATACATCTGTTGAATATTGATGATTTATATTCAAGCTGTGGTACCTAATTACAATGCATTTTTCATGGTACCATCACATATTACCATCACTGATTCTTGGTCAGTCATGACCTACTTAACAGGAACTTTACTATTATGTTTCTTGACTTTTCATGTATTGCATAGGGTATGCCTTTCAGCTCTTATGATCAAGCATACTCCCTCCCCAAACTATAGCATTACAGCCAAGTTATATTGATCAAATCATAAGCAGACAGCTTTTTGCAATGCTCCACAAATGTGGAAATGAAAGCAATGCTTGCAAACTGAATGTGTTACAGCGTATGAAAAATTGACTCACTCCACCATAAAAAGCTTCACTCCTGAATAATTTCAAGAGTATTTTTAGATATTAGTGTGGGTGTGGGGGAAAAGCCCTCATTGCTTTAAAGCTTGCCTTTTGTTTAAGCCATCATTTTAAGAAATGATGTTATGTAATGAGAACCAAGAAAGGAAAAGAGTCTAAAACCAAGGGATTCAACCCAGTTATACTAATAGAAATTCACAAGGAATGTACAAGGTTCTGTCTTAGAAAACTTTAGAAATATTTAGGTATATAGTTTAGTAGATCATTGAGGTTTATGTTCATATTAGATGAAAATATCAATATAGTCCCTTCTTTCCAAACAGGTTTACACCAAATTATTCTCTCTTTACCAGTATCTCTCAATGAGTATGCCGTTATTACTGTGTCTTAAATACCAAGTCCTGAAATACAGGAATCTTTAATAGATGTTCTTGCTACCTGCTTTAGATTAATTGCAGTCCTTTGTGTCATGCAATGGGCACTATATCAAAGAAAAATTCCATTTGTGTCCAGGAAAGGTCTGGGCTGGTACCTGAGACATAGGATACTATCTACGAAAGAGGAATAATACAGCAAACACTTTTTCCACAAACTGCAAAGACAGAGACAGTTTCTAAGGGAGAAAGGACTATTTACTTTAAGTGCTGTTTGCACTCCTCAGCCTTCTGCTTAAGACTGCCAAAAAGCTTATACATACTGGGTCACATCAATAGGACTTTCCAAATCAATGTCTTGTTTCTGAGGACAGCCATTAGCAGACATGGTGTGGGAGTGTAAGGAGAGAGAAGGCACACAACCATGCTTCCCTCTCATCTGGCTTCCTCACTTCTAGCTGTTTGGGGGCCACCAAACTAGGATGTTACATCCATATCACCATGTTTAATAGGTTGTCAGCCACCTTCTTCCCATAAATCTCTTGAACTGCTTTTTAATCCACTTATATTTTGCACACTGACAAACTCAGGCTTCAGTTTATGGATGAATGCTTAGCATGGTTTATTTTAAACAGCTTTCACTGGGTATCTCCTCATTCTAGACTTGTGAGAAACAGTTCTGGGAGAAAGGAGAAGAGGGAAGATGGGATTGAAGGAGATCAAATCACTGCCTCAAGGGGCTTCAAATCACAGAGGCTTTCTGATCATACTAGAAAACTTGTCCACTCTTCTCTGTGTGTACTTACCTGGATACCAAATCTTATACACCTACATTTGTATTATTTAAAGTCTGTGTAGAAGAAGGCTTAAATTGTTTGCCCTGGCCCCCGGCTGGAGACTCAATTGCAATACATCACCCCCCAAAACAAGACCCTTGTCTCCAAGGAAGGGGTGACTTTGCATATCTGAAACACAGCTATGTCAAGAAAAGGAAAATGCACAAGAAACTAGAGATTACTGGGGAAAGATACTCCAATGGGAGCTTGGAGCTACTCACTAAACATGGCAAAGAGGCTACAAGTCTCCGAATTTATTCCAGTGGAGCCTGCATAACTTTGTGTCATTGGCTGAGTGGAAGATTTAATGTCTTCTCATGTGCCAAGCCAGAAATCTTCACAAGGAAATCTCAGTACACCATGGATACCATCAACCCCTAAGAAGGTGGTCTCTTAGGACAGCAGAACCTTAACATGAGAAAAATAAAGTTTTTGAGTTTTGTTCTTCTGTAAATCTGGCTGGGGAACTTCAGTGCCTGTCTTTTAGTCCCATTCCTCTGAATAACAGCAGCACAGTAGAGATGACAGAAATGGCAGTGTGGCATGCAGGTAGATTGATCACACTAGTTTACATCCTAAAGAAATAGCAAAGACCTTTTCTTTCAGCAGTTTATGCACTGAAAGGCTACTTCAGTGGCTGGCACATTTCTGCTGAAGTCCAGAGTGCCACCCCAAAAGACTACTTCACCTTTAAGGATACAACTGATCCTAAACTCAAATTAAAGATTGAAATACCTTCGGTAATGACAACAACATACACATTTAGACTTATGTTCCAAATGCAATAGGGTAATTACTTATCTATAAAGTGCTAGGGTCAGATATATTTTGCCAGGAATACTAGCAATTGCAGGAAGATGCCCAAGTATTTTAACGTTATCAGCTCACCACCTCTATTCACCTGTCAGGTGCTGCACCATATTTAGCAACTGCTGTCATTACCACGACGTTTGTCACTGGCTTGCCATTTTTGCGTACTCCTGAATACCCTGCAGCTGCTTCTCTGAAAGAGTGAGTCATCCAAAACTGTTAAATCTGGAAGCCAGCCTCAGTTTGGCTCCCAGCAAAATCAACACATATGATGAACCATCAACGCTTGTGTGGAGGAGGTTCAAGGGACTTGCAGTTAGACTCTAAAGTGCTGTGGGGAGGCGAAGAGCAAAACAGCTGCACGCTTTGCACGGCATGGGAGCTCAATAACTCCCCTGTAATCTCCTGGGGGCTAACTTGCAGGGCCAGTCGGCGCCGTCTCATGAGCTGCAATTCAGCTGTGGTGAGGGACCCGCCCCTTAAAATAGGCTTGAGGGGCAAGAAGCATCCTGTCCCCCCACCAGCGAGCAAACTTGATGCGATCAGCACTCAAGCTATGCACGTGTCCCCATTCTGCTGTATCCAGCCATGTATTATTACAGTTATATTACACCAGAATGAAAACCAAATTTAAGACCAAATCTCACCAAACTAGGACAAAACACTAAGCAGGTATGAATGTTACATAGTTAAAATGCTATATATGAACATATAGATATATGTAAAATTACATGATTGTGCACATGAAGCTTCTTTCTAAGGAAGGTGCCTTCAGATCAATAGCATATTAAGAGCCATTTAAATTCATTTCTAGTTGATCAATCTTTATACCATTGAGAAAAATAAAATTGACTTTAGCTGGACATAAATTGCTCCCATTTGGGATCCTCTTAAACTGCAACAGCAAATAAATTGATATTTGGCTGAAGGAATTCTTTCAAACAGCAATAACAAATAAAGAGTAGCAACATATTTAGTTCTACACATATGAGAATGAAATAGCAAAGTTATATGCTGATGTTTCCTCAATTGTTTGCTGTAAATGATGCATTTTTAAGATTGCCAGTGATTATCTTCTATTGGTTGGTGTTCAGTGGCTTCACCTACAATGATGTTCTCAGAGGCTATTTGAATTCTGCCTGGGGAGGTCCCAGGAGGTATTTTTATTTGGTTTAAAACTTTTCTGTCCTGTTGAAAATCTGATTTGCATAGTAGATACTCTTTTGCGTGGTAAATGTCAATGTCCTATTATTACTTTACATATTTCAGGTTTATAACTGAACTACTGAGTGACGTTAGAATATTTTGTATGTTTAAAGCTATTCCACTTGTTTGCTTCATAAACCTCTGAAAATAACAAAATCTTGTTTTGATGGAGCAGCTTCTAAACATGACCACGAGGTAAAATACCAAAAGCAAACCTTCAGGCTGTTTGTGTAAGCAGTAGGGGAGTGATCACAAAGTAAAACCAAGAAGTCTCAGGAGTAAATCAATCAGTGGCAACACTTTTTTTTTTTTTTTTAAGTATTTTAAAGAAAATTTTATAATACTTAGAATGTACATTTCAGGATACCCACTGGACACCACACCTTTCTTTCTCCCTCACAGACTTCATCTCCTTCTCTTCCTACTCACAATTCTGATTTCAAAATTATTTTGTCATCTAGGCCTTTTTTTATTGTACAGGAATGAGGCTAGGCAGCCAAAGATAAGCTCAACTACATTTATGCATTCAAATCTGCATTTTACAGGAGCTTCTGTTCTTTTGGCATTGTTAATGTTCCTCAGTTCCTATTCTTCCTAAAATATTCCTTAGAGCCTTCCTGCTGCCTGGCACTGGTCAGGCCTGACGCACATCTCCTTGGGGTCTGGAAGTGGTCAGGGGAGACAGGTTGTCTCCTATGAGATTCTTGTTACAGAATTGGGGAATATAATTCACCAAAGTCTTGAAAAACTAGAAGTGTCAAAAATGGGAAGTTGAGTGGTGATTCCATTACTTGAAGGAGGCAAGGCTGAGAGTTTCATTTCATTGAATTTACTTATCTATAGCCCTGCAGTTCTTAAGAACTTGGAAAAGCTGTGCATTATCGTTTATGCAGAGGCTGTTCTCTGCCAGAATTTTAATTATTCAAGGTGATTTCTAGGCACATGCACACACAGATTCTCATGCACAATGGAGGAAATAATGCAAGTGACCAAACAAGGACCTTAAACATACCAGTGAAATGATGCTTCAGAGCAAATGTGAGCTTTTCTATACATGTTTAATCAACCAGCTCTTTCTAAAGCCAGAGGAACATTAAATCAGAAATCTATTGTTTATAAATATAAAAATAATTTTGCATCAGACATGAACATGGTCCTGCTTGAATGATGAAAAAACAATAATTTGGATATAATGTATTAGAAGAAAATGCCAAGATTCATCATACCAACTATTCTGAATAGGGAATATGACCAGTTATAGTTTCAAAGCAAATATTTCCTGTAAGTTTTACAAGCATCTTGAATGCTTTAAGTTGCTGGCATACCTTTTCATAATATATCATCCACTAAGAAATAAACAATGGGCTACAGCATCCCCTACACAGGATTTTACATCATGGACAAAACTTTTTGAGTTTATCTGTCTTCCCACTGATGTAAAATAGACAGCATTTACCTCTTGCCGAGCATACAGCTTGGTCAACACCTCTCCTCTGACACCTAGAAAACATGCATTTCCCATCCTCACTACCTCAGGTCACACTGTGAGAAGCTGTAAATCGCATCATAAACCTCGCTGATCACAAGGGTCATACAACCATAGTAACACAAAAGGTGAAAATACACTTTCTGCTGATACTGGTGCCAACTGTAGTATTTTCTTAACCTGGGAAACCTCATGCACTTTCAAGGGATCTGATGCTGCAGGTACTGCAGACCCTTGAAGACCCACTGCCATTGATCACCTCCCTGCAGGGCTGCGGGTTGAGACAAACACAGCAGTTTAAAGGGGGAAACATCAGGCTGAAACTAAAACCCAGTGGAAGTGAATAGTTAGAGAGTGAAAGAGCAACCACTGGACATATGGAGGAAAAGCACTGGCCTTAGTTTCTATATCACTTGCTCTGGAAAATGACTCCCAACACTTTCAAGGAAAGACGGCACGGGCACCATCCGGGCCCAGCAGCAGGAGCCTGGCAGGTCAGAAGCACCACAAGCTTTCTGAGCACACATCAGCTGGGAAAGCTGTACAGTCTTCACCTCATATGGAGACACCCTTCAACATCTCTCCCCAAAGCTTGCCAAATATTGGCGGATGATCTTTTGGTGGTGGGGAGAGAGGCTTTGCCTTTTTTGTTTGGTTGTTTTGGTTTTCTAAGCAAGCCTTTGGCCAACCTCTCAGTTCATCTCACTTGAAGAATTTAACTTCCTTCCCTCTAACACAAGTAGGCCCAAGGCATTTACCTTTGTTTCTTTAAGGAACATGGTAAAAAACTCACGGTATCTCAATATTTACTTGTGGGAGAGCTCTGTCACTTACATATGTCAGGGCACCATGGGCACCAGGGGCTCCCAGTAAGCCAGGACCATCAGGGCCTCCCCACGTTGGGGGCAGCAGGGCAGGGCCTGGCAGCCAGGGCCCATCCCAGCTAGGAGCAGGGCAGCCGGGGAGCATCAGGGCAGCCCCAGCCCCGGGCATCGGGCACCTCTCTGGGGACAGGAACAGGAATGGGCTGCGGCTGGACTGGGATGGGGACCCATATATGGGCCTGGCTCAGCAGGGCCCATGACCAGGCAGGGCCGTGGGGAGCTGGAGACCAGCCCTGCTGCGGTGTTGCTGGGGCAGGGACTGATGGCCCCGAGAGGCTGATGTGGGGTCCTGGGCCCTGGGCAGGAGAGGGGGAGCCCCGAGGGGGCTGGGCAGGGGCAGGCAAGCCTGGTGGTGCCCTCAGGGCCCTGACAGCTTGGGAGATTATTTATGTAGTTTTAGGCCAGGGATTAGACAGTAAAGCATAATCTGGCTTTCTCCACAGCTGAACGTTTGCTGCTTTGATGCTAACAGACATGAAGCAGTATCTCCAAATAAGATTTGTTGGTGAACATTTGGGCTGTTTTGAAGAGTGCTGGTACTGAGTTAATGTTTTATTTTGCACAGACTTCCTTTCTAACTACTGTGCTGATGACAGGGCCAGCTCTAGGCATGAGAACAGTGTTTCTAGTGTCTAATGTATCTGAGGCAACAGATTGCTACAGCCAGCAAAACACATGGCCTTGTAGGCTGGCTGTTGAGTCTGAGGAAGATACGCGTAGGAAAGCAGCTATTGCTGGGGAAGCGTGGGTGGGAAGGCAGAGGAGGTCTTCCTAACGGCAGCACTCCTAAGACCTCCAGGAATACCCTTTCCCTGACAGCACAGCAGCAAAGCCCAGCTTGCCAGGGATTTCCTTCTTTGCTCCCCAACCGAGATCATAGAATCAAAGAATCACGGAATGGTGAAGATCATCTAGTCCAACCTCCATGCCATAGGCAGGGACAGCTTTCACTAGATCAGGTTACTCAAAGCCCTGTCCAGCCTGGCCTTGAACACTTCCTATGATGGGCCCCGGTAGGTAATAGGTGCTGCCTAGCACAGATTCAGTTCTGGCTCTGGCTTGGTCTCTTCACAACTGCAAAGTTTACTTTTTAACTCAGTTTCCTGGTGAAGTGTGAAGGTGTTGGAATTGCTGCAGAGTTAAGTTCTCCTACAGATTATTAAAATGTCCACCTTAGTAAGCAGTGCGATGCAACAACAGTGGATCTACAGAAAGAAACAGATGTTGCTGAGGACCTGATACCTAGGCTATACACGTTTGGGCATTTTATTTCAAACTAACTATAGTCTGGTACCAGGGACTGAATGCTCATTTGTGGCTGACACGCATTAAACGTGCTCCTGGAGCCCACCTTTTAGTGAGTTTTATCTGAAGGGAACCCATTCTGTGTATTGTAATGTAGCGCAGTAATATGAATCAGTAAGCCATAAGTGGGGATGTAATTCAAAAGGTCACTCCTGACACAAAGAAAAATGCTAATGGAGATGCACCCCTAAAGGCAATCCATTAGCCGTGTCTATTTTTTTTTCACAGGAAAAAACCCCCAACAACGTTACAGTAGTAGACCAAAGAGAAAATTTACTGACACCTTCCTCCTGTCCTTATTCAGTTCTAGCCCAAGTCCCCTTATCTCAAATGTGATACTGCACTGCATTAAACTGAGTGCACTTGGCTAGGGGACAGACTAAAGTCTGAGGATTATTTATACCCAAGGTGGTAATTTGCAAGGCACTATTCTCCCCAAACAAGACCAAGTCAACATTGGTCACCCAAATTACTTTTGCAGAGAAAATGCTCTCCAAGATAGAAATCATTTCTAGTTATTTGGTTTTCACCTGGGGAATAAAGGGAAATTTAAACTGTGAAAATATCTTCTGAAAGCACATGCTAAGCAATTGCATTCTGCTAGCCTAAATGCTTCCTGCAGCAGGGTAATGTTACTCTTTTCTTCATCAGTAGCTTGTAGAAACTCTCTCTTAGCTTGAAGTCCAAGCATTGGAGTGCTTCTAAACCACTGAGAGTTTTTACCGTGTAGGATTTTGTTGTATAGTACAAAGACAAAACAGTACTATTCTTGTTTATAAGAAGAAGGCATTTTACTGAAACTGCGAAAATCCACTTTTTCAGATAAACGGCTCTATTTTACCGTGTATATGAAAAAAGTAAAAATCAATATTCTGCATTTATTTTTATCTTTTTTTATTTATATATGTGAAACCTGTTGAGATTACCTGTTCAGTGGCAGTGTAAACTTAGCAATCACTTTTGTCTAAATTCCAATCTGGTATTATCCTTCCATTACCTTCCTATGCTCCATGTGAAATGAATTAATAGTGAAGTAAGAGGCAGAGTAAAATGAGAATTCTTAAACTGCCTTAACCATAATGAGAAACAAAAATGAATTGCTGCGTCTTGAACGTATCCTACTGGGTCTCGAGCATATTCTCTATCCTCATGTCATTTGAAATCATGTTCGTAAGCATGAAATCTAATATAGCAATGGTGTCAAGCAAGGGAGGCAGTGTCTCCTCATGTGCAGTAAGATAGTTTACATGCAGCTCGAAAGGGGAAGATATTCCCCCATTCCTCAGTGAAATTTTTATTCTGGTGTTAAAAGTTCAAGAAGTCTAGCCAACTTTGAAACCAGCTGAACTCCATTCAATTCACTCTCCCTCTCAACCTTCTAGTAATTAACATGTTTTCCTTTTAAGTCTGATGGAATTTCAGAGCATTCAGAGTTGGGGATTTTTTTCCTAAAATAAATGAAACTGTAAAGCTGTGGGCACATTTTGTCAGATAGGTGTGTCACCTTGTGATTCTGCCAAACACTGGAGCTGTAGTATAATGTAGATCAATATCAATACAGAAATCAGAAGTGGAGGAGGACAGCACTTTTTCAGTTTGGTTTCGTTTGTTACACTCATTTTATATTAAAGCCACCAAATCAGAAACAAAGCAAGCAGCTATTTTAAGAACCTTTTTCTGATTGCTAAAGATCTGGGTGAATTTTGCAAAAACAAAAAAAAAGTACCCAACTTCTTATATACTTTTGCCAAACTACAACATAGCAGCGCACCATGACAGTCTTCCACAGACCTCTCTCCTGAGGTTCCCAGGAAGGTTCCCAGACACACTGTTTCACAGCAATGTGCAACTACCTGCACAAAATTAGGCAGCTGTTAATCAGTGTGGGACTGCCTTTATCCCAGAAGGTTACCAGGAATTTCCTAACAGGATGAACTCAAGGCGAAGCAGCACAGAAAAGCAACTGAGAGTAACTGAGGGCATCAAGAAACAAATCTACCGATTGAGACTGCTTGTGCTGCAACAGAGATAAACTTATTTTGTTTCCTGCAAAAACAGAAGATTACCATTGCACAGCCAAAAAACACAAGCCTGTGTTGACAACCTGCCTTATTTCTCTTCAGTGTAACCTCCTGCATATTATCATTTGTAAATTAAAATGACCTGAACCAAAGAGGCCCTAAATGCAGGCGTGCTCCTAAATGCTTTTATCAGAGAAGACGGGAGATTAGAGGTTAAGATAGTTCCAGCAATGTTAGTTCTCACTCAGAAACTCAGAGGAAATTTTCAATCCACTCCCACTTTTCCTAGAGAGAGAGAAGTTATCTCGTGTAAGAGCTTTTCCCCTGATTCTTATGCACATTAAGTAACAAGCCAGTGTTCCCCATCCAAAATTTCGCATGGCAGTGCACAAACTCCAAAGAGTCTACAGCCTAATCGAAAAGACACAGAAGGTTATTTTCAGAGGAATACCTCAAAAGGATATTCAGAACTAACCAGAACTTGTGTCTTTTCAAATTCCTTGGCCAAAAGAGATAGATAGTTTCTGCATATTTTACATAGATATGAAAAGGAAAGGGAGTTCTAGTGTGAGAAGAGACTCTGCTGAGAGCAGGGGACAGGTTGTTCTCAGCAGGCTTGAATATGAACAAACTCACAGGCAAGCTTTGAACCTTACCTGGTAATTGGTGTTGATATAAGAAGAGTGACTGTGTGCAAGAAAGGAAGATGATGCCCCTGTCCCTGAGGCATGCACTTCAAACCTGATTGAGAGAAATTTTTCCCTTGACACAATCATTTCTACTTTAGTGAAGCTCCAGCATAACGAGCATTTTATATGCATTGCAGAGGGACTGGAATACTAATTTCTAAATGGAAAATGATAAACATCTTCCTATATTTAGGCTTGTGGCTGTGAAAGGGAAGGCAGGCATGGCTGGAACTCCAAATAGAAATGCCTCTGCAGAGATTAAGATATTGAATATCCAGTAAAGACACAAGGTCTTTATGACAAATAAATCCCAAACAACAAATTTTTCTGATACTGGAACATTCATTCACAGAAAGAACCCTTAAAAGTCATCACTTTTGATTTTGTGTTTGGACATTTAAAAAATTATTACATCCCAAAAGGCAGAACATATTTTAATAATAAACTCCTGAATATAACGATATGATTATGTATAAATATTTGCCTATCACAACAGTGTGCTTGAACTATTGTATCTTTAAAATTATGTTAGCTATCCACACATGTCAAACTTGAAGTGAGATTAATATAAACTAGTCTCTCATCAGCTTCCCTTCCTGCGTTGGGAAAATAGGCTATGAACAAATTTCAGAAGGTATGAGGGTTAATTTGGATAAGCAGCCAAAGTGTTGGTGTTTGCCTGATTTATCTCTTGAGTCTGAACCATAAGCCTCAGAAGCCTGAAACTTTGCTTAATTTAGCAAGGTTTTCCTGATTTCTTAGCTCGCGCAGAAATGAATGAGAGTTCATGACATCCTTGTGCCCCAGGCAGGGGATGTACAGGCCTTGCAAGACTGGATTTTTGGTCTAAGATGTTTTTATCAGCAGAAGAAGTCACTTTTCTACCATGCCAGTGTTCAGGACAGAAAAATCACATTTTTAATGAGCCTTTTTTCATTTTTGGAACAGTGGTATCATGAATGACGTCTCTTCTGCCTGCCTGTTTTGAAAGCTGCAATCTAGAGATGCACAAGGAAGATGAACTGCTAGCCTCATCTTTCAAATGTTTTACAATGACTGTTCCCCATTGTCTCAAAAAGTTAATCTCACGCACCTCAGGTTATTGACAGACATAAGTTTCTCTTCCTTCTCTCAACCAACATAGGGATGCTGACCATGAGACATATTGGTAATTTTATCATGAGCATGTTGTCCTGGCTGTCATGTAGTTCGGGGGGGTCACAGGAGGGGTGGGCAGGGCACAGCAGGAACTGACCCCTTCAGCTTGGGGAGGGAAATGATGACTTTTAGGTCTGGTCCTGAGAGAGAGAAGAAGGGAGACCCTCCTTCTGGGAGACATGCTAGAGAAGGGATGACAGTAACAGTAGGAAGCAGTGTAAGCAAAATGATGAAGGCAAAATTCACAAGACAAGACTGCATAACAGCTACAGGGGGCAATTTACAACACACAGTTCAGGGGCTGGCTGTAAGATTCAGGCTGTGGTTTAACCAGACTCATCTGAACCACCCTCAGCGTTCCTGCAATTATGATAACTTTTCTCCGTCTTTGTTCCCAGAGACATCCAACGCTGTTTCCATTACAATGGGCAAGTATGATCCTTGTAGACAGTGACTAGTTCTGAACTGAAATACAATAATAAAGTCAGCACTGACAATTTAAAGACACCCAAGTTTTATCAGCTGCAGTAAAAACAAATCAGTCCACCTAAGTCTGTAGGGGTTTATGTTAGTGCTAAAATAGATTGGAAACTTACAGACTATTAAAGAAAATAGGATTGTTTTCAAGATACTACTTTTTCCTTACAAGGAGCTCTCCACCATACAGCCATATCCACTGGTGAAGGACAACTGGGAAGCAGTCACTTCTGATTGATTTACCTGAACTTTATATAAATGATAACAGTTTCCCACTGAAAGAGCTTTACATCTGTCATTCAATTCTGCACTGGTAGCACTCTGCACCCTCACCTCTGTTCTAGGCTTAGTAACTTTTCTGAACAAGATGCAAAATGTATTTGACAGAAACCACTACTTTTATTTAAAACCAATAGCAGTCCATCCACTTCATGCCCATAGATACAAGGATTGTTAGCACCTAAGTGACAGAGTAAATAAAATTATCCTGTAAAATTCAGTCTTAAATGGATGGTAATTATTCAAGACATCCCAAGGCACTTTGTGGGCAATAGGCAAAAAAGGAAATTATCCTTGCTTCTTAATGCATATATTGAAATTCCAGTATCTTGCCTTAAAACAAATAAACTAACCAACCAACGAACCGGAGAACAAGTCTGCTGAAAGGCACACACAAATTCCTTTGCTTTCCGATCAGGTTGACAGTAAGTCTTAAATGAAGAAGATTCATCTCTTTTGAGAGGAACTTAGTGCTTCCCTACCAGGTTATACATATAAGCTAGCACATGGATGAACATACACATTTCATCTTCATTATGAATTACGTAGAAAGAAAAGACAGATTGCGCATATATCCTTCCTTAAGAAAAGATTATATTTACATGAATTTGTTCATGGCTTAAGCCGTTTCTCTCACATGCCTTCAGCTAAACAGTCCTGTTGTCTCTTCATTCCTTTCACAAATTAGACTGTCACTAGGTCATGCCTTGCTGTTTAGTTATTTTTAGCCCTCTCATTACACCTGGAAATGTTTGCAGTTAAAGTGCTGCCATCTGGAGTTGTTAATGGCATGCTGGTGGAAGTGTAATCACTGCATGACTTTGTTCTGCACTTCCCCAGGGTGCAGAAAAACGTGATACACATTTAATTTATGTTAGTTTGTGCTTACAGCTGCTCATCATCAAATGTGATAATATATACAATTTGGTGCTCTCCTTCAATATCTTCCCATCAAAAATTACCTTTGACATATCAACAGTTGCTACTATCACCAAAATACACCTGTAGATGCTAAAAATAGCTTTAAGTGAAACTTGTTGTTGAATTTTTCTAGGAACTACAAATTTAGGAGCCTTTGAAATCAAGATGCAATTATATTCATCTTAGTAGGAGGTTCCTGTCTAGTTTGTATTGCCACTAAGAATGATTTTGGGATTTGGGGATTTATCTCTGCTTTTCACTCACTTTAAGCTGCAGAAAGGAGATTTTAGCTGCATTATCTGATTTGTCTCTGCTATGTCATAGCAGAGAATGAAGTATTATTGTCTTAGCTATAGCAATTTATAAACCAAGACCCTAAATTCTGCCTTCCAGCCAGGAGCTGTTTAAGCTTTGCAAAGGAAACTATAATGTAGGTGTTTTGCTGTTTGTGTTTTGTTTGTTGTTGTTTTGAGGTTTTTTTAACCACAGTATTTTACCACAGAACAATCAATATCATGTTCATATTCAAAATAAATTGAGTCTTTTTTCCATTTAAACAAGTTACTCTGACTCAAAGGAGACTTGGGCTCCTGAGTGGAAAAAAAAGAAGTCTGAATTACAGAAGAGGAAACAAGAAGAGGTTTGATATGCATGTAACTGCATAATTCATAGAAGAAGAAACAACACATGCAGCATGTAGCCTGTTGTACAGAAGACCTGTACTTTAAGATGCTGAGCAACATTATCAGTCACAGCTCTTGTCACTGCTCAGATGTATTCTGCCTAAGTCTCTCACTTTGGGGAAAAATCGTCAGTTTTCACGCAGAGGCTTGATTTCATCCCACAGACTGTACTCAACTAAAAAATGTACCTCTAGCTTGGGCTCCATCATCACAAGCTCTCTTCTTGGTCATTAAACACCTCAAAACACTAGTCATAGACAAGACTCACTCACTCTCAGTTACTGGGGAGGTCTGGAGTGACTTTTCTCTCCTGATAGAGTCATGTAAAGAGCCCAGAGAGAGCAGGATTTTCTTGAGTGTAAATAAATATCTGGTATGGGGAAAGCTGGTGTTTTACAGAATGGAAGGAGCCTTCACATCCCAGATAGGAAGCAGGAGGTTATCTGAGCCGCAGCACTCGCACAGATCCTCCTCATCCTCTCCCACATTAGTGTTGCCCAAGGAGGGGGCACTCACCAGCCCTCCTGGCACAACAGTATCCCTGATGGGGCTCAGCCCTCCTTTTCGATGCCACAGAGGCATCCAGCTCTCAATGAAGTTCAGTCTCTACACTTAGGAGGCAATGCCACCTGTGGATTTACCAGTCCTCTCTTTCCCTCGCCTCACACAAAATATATTCAATTTGAAAAACACTGTGGTGGAGAGGCAAGTGTGAAAATAAATCCCAGTGCTTCAGTCTCAGGGGGAAGCATAGAAAGCTGAGCTAAAAATAGACAGTTTTGAAAAGCAGGGCAAGTTGTTAGGCAGCCAAGCTGGAAAATTTTGGCCCCTGACTTTTATACTAGCTGTACATGTTTGACAAACAACAATTTGAGAATTCTACTTCATACATAGCCTATATGTTTGAGTCACACCTTTGAAAATTCAGACCTCACTTAAAACTCTAAATGTCAACCAGTCTGAGGAACTGATAGTGGACATGTATGGATGAAGGGATATGTAATTTTTTCTAGATACTATGCCGATGCAGTTGCAAATTTCCATATTGTATTACAGCAAAAAGCCTATATTTTGTCACAGTCACACAAAAAGAATTTGGAAAGCTGTCTTTGCAGTATTTTTCCTAAACGAACTTCTAGTATCTCTCAAATCCCCCCTGTTAAAAAGCATGATGATAGTTCAAAAGAGGTACCCCTGAGCTATATTTTCCATATTTGCTCAAATGCTGCAATAATATGTTTCTAGCTCTATGTTCCTTACATATTCCTTTTTGGTCTCAAATCACATCCTATATACAAGCAAAAAGAGAATACACTTGTAGAAACAGAAAAAAAATTACTTTTCTGGAGCAGAGATTGCTTCATTCAGATTGGTGGGAGGAAAAAGGCTACTCTGCAGATGCGATTGGCTGTTGAGATGAAGGTGTTGGAAATGGAAGTGAAAATGCAAGTGTTAATGTAAATATTCTGCCAAGAGATGAACAAGGGAACTGATGTTTATATTAGAAGATATGTACATGAGGAGAATGCTGGATGTGTGGAGAGAGCCTCTATATTTGGTTCAGTATTTGCATACCCTAGGAAAAAAAAAAACAGAAGGGAAACTGGGAGGCTGTTCCCGTTGCTAGAGTAGCAAGTTCTAAAGTAATGGAAAGAAACATCTTTGGCTGAACTTCTTTTTCCATATTTGCAAAACACACACCCGTAATTCTACTATCTTTGGACTGCAGCTGCTGTGCTTTGCACTCCAGGCTTAGCTGAAAGAAAAGAAATTAAATGCTTCTTTCTGGGAAAAGCACAGGTACAGCATCTTAACAGGATACGATAGGATAAGAAGGTTGTGTTACAAGACCAGTGGCAAACTTTGGCTTTATAATTTCAATATGAAAAATTCTACTTTGGTTTTACTGTATTCTGAGGTTTGTATTCTTAAAGGAGGGAAACATATAGTTTCCTTTCTCAGCATGATTTTGGGCCAGCTGTAAAATCTGTCATAGGTGAAGAGTCGCCAAGATTATTCTCCAGTGTGATCATATTGTTCAGATGATCATGTGGGCAGTGTGACCCCTATGGTTTTATTCAAGAGACTTAACTGGATTTTTTTTAATCTAAGTGCAAGAATGCAGTGTAATACTTCGATTTCCTGCTATCATCACTTCAAAAAACAGGGAAAAGTTTTTAAATGCTAGGTGGAACTAATGACCTTGCGAGAACTATTTACTACTATAAGAAGCCATCTGAGAATAGAATATTTATAATAATTGGGAACTTAATTAGATATCTGGCAGTGCTTAAGCAACTAATTTAAAAAAAAAAAAAGCCAGATTGAGTAGGGTCACCTCTCCAATGAAATGAGAAAAGTAGTAGCAATGTTTTCTTTAATGAGTATTCAAAACTAAAGTCTTTAAGAATCATTTAACTTTTAAAAATAATGTTTTGACAGAGAAAAGGATTTCCTTTCGGGTTAATTTACATCAAAATTTCACTGTGGTTGAATCCTAAAGGAAATAAAGGAACGTCTCAGAAAATAGACTGCATAAAAGGAAACTCTAAAATTGTCAAAAATACTTTTGAAGCTTCCTCTACAAAAACGAAGGCAGTGGGAATACAGCCATGTGTACATTACCGTGTAGCACATCCAGGAGACGAAAATGCTGTTGAACCTTTGGATCACAACAGGCTGGGAATAGATGGGCCATTCTCTTCCTCCAGTGATCCTATGGAAAGACTAATATATCTAATTTATCTCAGGGCACTGGGTGCAGGTACCCAGGCACCGGCAGGGGCAGCTTCTGTGAGGAGAGGCTGAGGCTGCCCCATGCCGGACACAGTTGGTTCCAGACAGCTCCAGCAGACCCACTGCAGGGCACGGCTGAGTCCCTCAGCCAAGATGGTGGCACCTCTGGGAAAAAGTATTTAAGAAAGGGCAAAACACCACACAGCAGTGTGAAGAGTGAGGAAAATCAGTGAAAGAAACAGCCCTGCAGACACCAAGGGTATGAACTGACCGCAACACCCATTCCCCAGCCCCCTGCACTGCTTGGGGTGGGGAGGGGAGGTGGGTAGAGGAGTCGGGAACTAAGGAGTGAAACAGAGCCTGGAAAAGGGTGGGGAGGGGACAGGTCTTGTTTTAATTTTTGTATTTGTTTCTCACTACCCAAATCTATTTTAATAAATCCAATTTTCCTCAAGTCAAGTCTGTTTTGGCCATGACAGTAACTGGTAAGCAATCTCCCTGTCTTTATGTCCACCCATGAGTTTTTTCATCTAATTTTCTCCCCCTGTCCTGTCGAGCAGGAGGAGCGAGCGAGCAGCTGGGTGGACGTCCGGCCGCTGGCCAAGGCATTATAACCCACCACATTCGGAGTGGAGGCATCAAAGAACACTTCTTGCTGCCACATCCTAGCTTCCATCCTATCACACCACAGGTATGTCTTACCCTGCTAATGCATGCTGAGGTAACAGCAAGCAGCGTAAGCCGTTCCTATGGCTGGACACCTCTGAGGAAAGAAAATTGCACTCTATTGTCAAGAAACAGCTGCTTTTTAGTTCTGCACCATGAGTACTACCGATGAGATGAACTTTTTGAAACCACACAGAGATCAGTACAGCAGGAGGTTAAGATTCAATGCTTGTTTTAACAAAGTTAGTGGGATACAGAAAAACTATGGTAATATAATAGAAGCAGCTTTTTCTACAAATAACTATAATTTGAAGTTCTATAAAGCACCAAATGGGGAAGACGAAGTCTTCTACTTGCAGATCTGTAAGCTAACCTTAGTAAACAGACAAAAGGGTACAGTTTAATTTGGGTCTAAGATGTGTGTACATGCTACTACTACATAGTAGTAAATTAAAAACAAAAATACTTCAAAAACTTTTCTCACCCACAATCCTTTTGAGTTACTTTACATACCTTGGGGGAGCCCTAAGCTTTAACAGCAGAAAGCACATCCAAATTGATTGAAACATGAACAGGAACTGTACAAGGTCAGCAAGGCAAGGTGAAAGGGAGATCTCTCTTAATTATTGAGAAAGAAAATATATTTTCTTAAAGAGAGGTTCAGTTTATATCTAGGTTATTTTATCCCACTCCTTTCACCCTTCTTCACCGGAAACTGTATTTATTTCCCCTTTTCAGTTTCTTTAATCCAATTTCCTCTTGAAACAATTTCTATGTATTGCTGATGCAATTATTTGAACACAAATGCTCCACTTCAATGGCCTGTCTACTAGTTTCCAAGTCTACTTGTCAACTTCATCATACGTGACCTCATGTTTTTGAAGCAACTAGTTTTAAACCACAGAGAGGTATCAATCTATAGCATTCCTTCAGTATATTTCATCCCACTGTGAGATGCCCTCTTCGCCTCAATTTATCTATGCTGTCTAATATACTACAGCCTGTAGCTAGGTCTGTCTAATCTGTCTTCATAACTCATATCCTCACAGTCCTAAGCACTTATACAGTTCTTCACTGCAGCCTCTTCAATCTTGACAGAAGGTTTTGCAATATGGGAAAGGAATTGCTCACAGCATTTAGAAGCTGGGTGAACCTCAAATTACACAATGATAGGTTTTATCATAAACTACAGACTCATTGGAAATAGTTTGAATGACCCCTCTTTTTACATATTCTTACAGAATTTAATAAAGATAAAACTATTAGAGTTCAGTTGATAATATTGTTTGAACATTTTAAAGGAAAGTAAGGAACTTCTTAAAATTATTGCGGATGACAATTTCTTCAGTAAGCACCATCAACTTTTCAAGTGGATTTGAGTCAATGTGGCATAAATTTGGGAATTTGCACCAGAAGTCTGGCAAAATATACACGTATTCAATGTCAGTATGAAACTTTTAGAAAATTGGTTCATTTAGATTTCGAAGGACAGTAATGTCAGTTTTCCCACACAATTATAACCATTGCAGTATTTCATACAAGCATATACTTGTAAGGGCAGACCTGGAAAAGTTCCTTTTTTGTTTGTGGGGATTAAACAGCATTGAAAGTTACACTTTGCATCTGAATAGGCAGCAAAGCACTGAACTGGTATTGATATGGAATTCATCATGTGGGGTGGTCCAGCAAGGCAGAATCTCAGACCCAGGGCCTGACTACTCTAAAGGAATCCAATACCACTTGCTTTGAAGTCATTAAAAGAAACACCTGCTCTACCAGATTGGTCTTGGAGGATTTCTGGAGACTGGGAAGTCTGAGCTGTGGGTAAAGTGAAGTCATTTTATCTTGCATTCTTCAACTAGTAGCTCATTTGAATTGACAGAATCATGTCTCATAACTGTCTGGGCTAGAAACATATAGAATCAGATGAAGAATTATAATTTCTATTTTAAATATTTTCCAGGTAATTTTATTTGTCCTATGCAGTGTTTTCACTTTGTACTTAAACTGTCTTCCCTATGGAGGTAATTTTGGAACATAAACTGCCATTTATGGCACATATGGAACATATCATGCCTTTATATGAAAAATCTTTCCCCCTCTAAGTGGAAACATGGGTTCAGTCCTAATCCACCACATCCCAACTCTACAGCTGTTCTACTCAGTGAAGGCCCAAGAGTGCCTATGCTTGTACAAGATAAGTCACTGTCAACTGGAATTTTCCTAACATTCTTGCAAAGACTTGAACAGATGCTTTTCCCTAGGAGGTGAAGGGACACGTTGCAGATTTTTCTTCCATTTAATTCCAAATGTGCCATCCGTACATTGTCTCTGACAACATGCAAAAGGTGACAGACACTGAAATACTCAGAGTAGGCTGCAGCTTTTTTTCTGTATATTTTTCCAAGCATAAAGTGCATTCAGGATTGAGAACTCCCACCTTTCACCTGTATTGAATAGGTAACCTTTTCACAGATTCTGGGCCATGCTGGTTGACTGGGATAAAACCATATATCTGCAAGGATCCTACACTTCCCCTTCTTGTAATAAAACCTGAATTTTGGGCAGTGGTAGGCTTTAGCTCAGAAGACCACCATAGGCAGCATCAGAAGGTCTAACATGACTTTATGAAATAGCTTCCCAACTTGGCACTCAGTGTTATCCAGTTTGATAAAAAAATCCTTTTTTTGTTTTAAAAATATGTGATATGATTATACTGTGCTCACTGTCTCACCAGCACTGATTTCTTTAATCATTTTATGAACTCATGACATGAACTCATGTTCAGAACATCCTAAGCCTGTGCTGCAGCTGGTTAGAACAATGTCCTCCCCTTCTTGACAGCAACATTGACCAGACGAACCAAGACCTAAGCCACAAATACTTAAGCACTGTACGTGGTTTATGCATTTTATCTTTTACAGAACATCAAGTATGATATGACTTTGTAAACAAACAAATCTGCTGACCACAAGTGCTCCAAAGGAAGCATTTATGAAGACTGCAGAGCAAAGATACTCTTTTCTTTGCTCTGCAGCTATTAGGAATAAGTCTACCCCAAGCAGTGGCATAGCTTTTGTTGTTCTACAAACACCCTGTCTAGACTAGTCCTCCAATAATTTCTCCATTAGGATGCATCCACATGATTCTGAGCAAGTCATTAAAATGCAAGAAAAGGTGATTTATGGTAGCCAGAACCTAGGTCCTTATCTATAAGACGTAATCCTCCTACCGCAAATAAGAAGGACCCCAAATCCCTTCTTACCTTCTGTCGTATCACAGGCTTAGAGAATTTGTCCAGGTCAGATCTCCACATTTTAAAAATCTTTTTGGCAAAAGCTGATTTTCCAGGAAACAGACTACATGCAAGGTACCACACTTGGCCAGGAACTGTGTTAGGTTTCTTCAGAGCTGTAAGTCCCGACTGTGTCCCTGAAAGCCAAATGTATGCGGTTATTCAGTCCTGACATTTCAGTCCTATTACCACACCAAAACCAGACCCTCCCATCCTTACATTTGTGTCACCAAGTGCCTCTACTCAGGTGGAAAAAACTCCAGCACCATCCCCTTGTAACACTTGTAGCCATTGTAATACTTTCAGCGATTTTTGTACAAACCATTCCACATACATACAGACGAAAAAGTGCACAATCCCCTTTCAAAGATTCATGTGCAAGAAAACAATTCAGAATGCCAAAGCAAATCAGAAGACCCAAACCTGCATTTCCCAGGTCACAAAAATATTTTGTGGTAAAAAATCTGTTGTCATCCTCCCTTGGCAATTTGGAGTCTGTTACACTGAGATAAAGACTAGGAATTTCTGCAAAATGCAGTAACTGCAAAACAAGTTTATAAAAGCACATCATTAAACTAAATTATTTTTAATATTTAATCATTTTTCATCACTACTGAAGTTCTTCTTCAAAAGTCCCAGAAGAATGGGATCTGAACTGATTCCTTGACTGGGTTCCCAGCAAAGATGAAAGCATAACCAGAAAGAGATTAGTTAGTGGAAGAAAGTCAGAAATGGAAAGAAATGAAGTGAGGAAGATTTTGAACCTCAGTTGCATGCCTAAAACTGATGTGACCTGAGGCACCACTGGACAGCCCAATATATCATGGAAATCTTACATCTATTTCAGACAGTGGGCTATTATTCCTACAGAACAGAATGCTGTCTTGTCTGTGCTTCATAGGCTTGTGGATGTTAGTTTCAGTGACAGTGAAATTGCATATAATCTCTTCTGATTACACCAAAATTGCTAGGATTTGCAAAGAACATATTTGAATTCATACGTCCAAAAAGTAAATCAAGCTTATAATTTAGGCACCATAACTTTTGTAGATCTGACATCAGACCATTCTGACTGAAAGGTTTAGGGAGGCTATTTTTGGATACATCAATAAAAGACAGTTTCCCAAGGAACTGTGCTATTTATGCGGAGGAAGAAAATCAGTTCTGCCTGCATAGATAGGAATGTTCACTTTATCTGCAAATGCGACATTTTCTACTATACATTTTGAAATAAAGATTGTTCCCTTATGCTGATGTTATTCACCAGTGTCAGATTTCTATAGTCATGATGTGTTGTATGAAAGCAATTAAGCAAGGGACCCTATGCACTTCAGTCACAGCTTCATTGAACTACACCAGTACAGCACAGTGATAATTTCCCAGTAGTTCAGAAAGAGACCTAAATAGATATCTACCGTAATCATGGAAAGGGAAGTAGATACGGAAGAGATTACAGTGGCAAATTTACTACTTGTATTTTTAACATAATGCTATTTTTCAATGCTGAATTGTCACCTGAGAAAATGGAGAATTGCCTTGCTATCTGATACCTTCTGCGTAGGGTCTGCTTCTACAATGACTTCAAAGGTGATTCAATAAGATTTCCAGACCTGAATGGCTGAACAATCCAAACAATCCCTTGGTTTTTTTAATTGAATAATATTTAATAAAGCATTAGTTTAATGAAAAGTCTTGGGAGATATAAAATCAATTAGCAACCAGAATACCTTTAATTCCCTCTTTGCTGATCCACAGTGTTAAATGAAATGAGAGAACTGCTTTTGTTTCTAATACCACTACAGCACATCAGCTGTTTCTTTGCCCAGTTTTACACAGGTTTTGAACACCCAGTAAGGCAGTTTTCTTCAAACAAAAATTCAGATCTAGCCTTGCAGTGATGGGAGGAGAAGGTGCTTTTAGGTTTCAAATAGAAATATAAATTCTCATGGAAGATGATGAGATTTGTATTCCCAGTTCCCCAAGAGAGTGTTTGAAGTTAAATGTATGCCTTCTCATCATCAGGACACCCTTTTAAATTCCTACTCTTTAACCAAAAGGTGAGGGCAGTGGCAGTAAGTAAAAACAACTAATATCCAGCTAGAGAGAATCAAACAGGGCCAGAAATCAATTTGCAGAATCTTGGCTGACAGCAAAATAACTGTACATCTCTCTCGAGGTTTTTGGTTTAAACTCTGTGTCAATGTATTGCACACAAAGTCCTGCAGCAGCTGACTTCACTAGTCTCCCTGTCCTCCCCAGAGCACTAGGGGCCAAAACCCACAGGCAGTAACATGGTTGTCTTCCCATTCAAAAGGCCGCACATGTTAGTCTGTACTTGTTGGAGTCTATACTCACGGGAGTGGAACAGCTTCTTTCCTTTCTGCACATGAACTGGGTTTCCGCTGCAGGGCTGAACTGTGCATAGGGCTATAGGAGGGGGGAGATGAGGGCCATGCACTCAGGCTCTGTCCTGCTGTCTCCTTTTCCACGACACTCAGTTAGAAGCAAGTGAGAACTAGAGTGGAAGCAAGGCATGAGAGACAGGTACTGTCACAGATTTGAGTCACTCCTCCTCAGCTCAGCGAGACAGAAGAGCAGTAGTTTGGCAATGTGTTTCCCTTGTGTTTGCCCTTCCCTACTTCCCTATACAGAGCAATGGTGATGCCAGAGAACACTGAATAGTATACAGAGTAAGTTCAGTCCGATCCTTTCTGGCTATGAAGAATTTTGCTTTATCAGAGTGCACGCATTTGCCCATTGCTGGTTCAATCATATCAATGACACAAGCCTTTAAAAGAGAAATTCCATGTTCTCTATTATCTTCTGCACCGTCCTTTTCAGTACCATGCTCAAACTTGAAGCCTGAGATTTTCTACACAATCAATCCACTTAGCAAGATCTTAATCACTGGACATGATTAATATCTGGGCTTAGGTTTCACCCCAAAACCAGCAGAGCAGCAGGAGAAAGCCTCCTCATACAAGTGCTCCACTTATAGTCCATGGCCTAGATCACCTTCTCATCCTAGAATAACACAGATCTTAGTGCTCTTCATCACAAAGGAAGAAGCACACAAACAAATGAAACAATTCTACTAACTTCTTAACTTTTCATGCCGTTTAAGCATCACCTACTTTGTAAGTTACTGCATGGCCTTTTTGATCTTTAAAGTATAAATCTTAAAAACCTACATATTGTTATTTCAAATTCTTTATTCTTTCAGGGTTTTTTTGCTGTCTTTCTTTCTGCCGTCCCTTTTGCCTTTCCAACATAATCCTTTAAATAGTCTTGCAAGTTTTTTTCTGACACTTACTGTGTATTTATATTATCTGGGACAAAGACCCACAAATGTACTTCCCATTGAAATCAGTGGACAACAGGCATTTAAATCCCCTTATGACTGTGGCCCCCGGGCTTAGAGGCTCCACCTACAAACTGCACCCTGAACACACTTATTATTTTAAGCGACAGTCTTGTTCCCAGAGCTTATCATCTGAATAGATAAGACAGCAGGAAGATAAGGTAAGGTTTATTCCCATTAGCAGATGGAAGTAGAGACATAGGGAGTTTCATTATCCAAGGTGATCCAAAAAGTCTGTGTTAGGAGCACAAGTCAAGGCCATTTCTTCAGACCCAACATCTAAACAATGTCCAGCCTTCATATAAGGTGTTTTTCTCCTTAGCCGCAGTAATTCCTACTCTGTAGCTCAAGTTTTGTTTATCTAAATAGGCACACCGAAGTAAGTCATATTGATTACATGAATCGAGTTACAACCACTTCTAAGCTGGACCAACGCATGCAAATATGGAGCAAGGAGAGGGGCCCCAGTCCTTCTCTTGGACACAGCCTCTTTCCTTGTAGTGGGCCACACAAGGTCAGCAGGACAAACATCCATTATGCATGAGAACATGACTCAATGCCCACGGTTGGCACTGTTCATTACAGTCCACATGTCCAGCAGATGTGTATGAGCTCCATCAACCTGTTTCACAAGGAGTTACAAGATGGCATTTTCTGCCTTAATGGCTGCTAAGGTCCTAAAAGATCCTCCTAGCATGACAGTTTCAAGCTGAAACAGGAGTTATTTCTGGAAGGTCTTACCACTTCTTGGCTCCTCTTTACTGCCTCCCTTTGCGCAGATGACTTCGCAAGTGCTATTATCCCACATTTGGACAGAGAGATTCAATGGGAAGGAGCTGAGCTCCAGGAAGTTCTTTATTAGGTATTTTTTTAATGAACTGTAATGACTACTATGTCTACTATGACCTACAGCTGCCATTTCTTTGTGAGCCAGGCTGTGAAAAGATGGGTCACCTGGCAAACCTTGTGGCAGTAGGAGTACCTGGGATATAGTTACATATAGCAACTCTCTTACCAACATAGATGATTTTTTTTGAGAGAGAGAAGGATATTTTATATTTTATACTAATTTACAGTATACTTTTGCCACTGAATCGGAATTGGGAGCATTGTACTTACAGTATATTAGTATTCTTACACTAGTGTATGCATGACAAATAATTCTGGAAGCATTAATTACTTCTAAACAATCAGCCAGGAACCTTGATTCTTCAGCACACCAGCAAACTCCCAATGACAGAACAGCACAACCAGCATATTTACGTAAGGATTACTTCCTTCCAGAAGGTGTAAAATGTGGTTTCAACCAGACAAGAGTGTAATTGTTCTGCAGTATGCACAGAATCTTATTAAACTGGTTGAGGAGATAAAAAGAAAGGCGATATCACAGTTAATGAATTTTAATAGAAAGTCTATATATACTTATTCTTTTAAAAACAAAGGAAAAAGGAAAGATTTTTTTTCCATGATTAGCCAAAATACAATTAGAGGAGTTGTTCCAAAACCAGATATGTTTTTCTCAACTGAGTGTCACATTTTGGGCTGTTGATAGACCTTTACTTCACTATTTCTGCTTTTGCCCTAGACACACTGAATCGTTTTATGACTGATTCAAGTGAAACAACAAACATCGGAAACCTCACTACTACACAGTCATTTTGTCGTCTGTGCTGAGACCACAACCTGCACTCCTATGTCAGCAGCTTCCCCAGATCCCATTTAAAATATCCTGTTAACACAGAGGTGTTTCTTCCTTCTCCTCTGTGTTTTCTCTGCTCTCCCTTAAACAGTATTTGTCTGATCTTGGTTGAACAAGACTATTCTACTGAAGGTAAGAGAAGTCAAAGCCTATATGCATTGACATGACTCAGTCTAAGAGTATATACTGAAAACAAAGAAAGAGGGAGAGTAATTGTTATTACTGAGAGATAACACATAAAAAAATCTGTCCTACAAGGAGCTCAGTATCAGCACATTACTATTTGGGAAGAGGGGACAAGAAACACCATCTTTCAGGTCATAACTGTAAGAAAAGAAGACCCTCTCCTCAGTCCACCAATAACCATGTGGCCCCAAAACACATTGAATACTGTCTCATTTTCAGCCTGAGTTCATATTTTATCACTTTGAGCTGACGTGAGCATTCACTGTAGTCCTTTTGCATTTACTTGTAGTTCAACTTGTAGTGCTGACGTAAACCTCTCCCCTTCTTTTGTCCCTTCAGATTGCACTCATCTCCTTTTGTTCTTTTCTCATGCCATATCCTTAAGGGCTTATGATTCATAAGATGTTTCTCCTACTGCCTTCTAGGCAACTCTTTTCCTATGAAATATTTACACAACCTGACTGAACATGGGAACAATCATGACAGCACTTTCCCCAGTGTCTCCCATTCATTACTGGGGATAATGGTCTAATTTTACTTCCATTAAAAAATGGATATCACCTATAAGCAACCTATTTCAGAAGGCAAAAATTCTAATATATTCGGGTTCACTTACAGAAAAGTGTGTACCTGTAGCACAGCAGTTAATCAAATGAGGATTTACAGTAATTTAAGCAATGTTTTATAGCAGAAATTTCATTTGCATCTGTTACAATACTTAATCAGTTCTCAGGAATGCTCATTTCATCCCAGCCTTCTGGATCTTCAGGTTGATGAGCTCCAACATGAAATAAATAATAGTGTTTGTTGATCAGAAAAAGAAAGCCCAACAACAGAGAAGCCTGGCCTTGAAAACTATTCATGCCATGCCAGAAGGTGTTACATCCTCCATGTTAAAAACAAACTTAACAGCAAGTTGCTAGAGCAGTAAAAGAGTAGAAATGTTTCAATTGCAGTGAAATGTTAGGCAGGCCAAGGTAACCAATACTCAAAACAACACTCTCAAAAAGTGGTTCAAGCACCCCTCAGGTTTAGTTTTATTTAACAAGAGTATAAAATAAAGTTTCCTGGCGAATAAACAAAAAGTTTCAAAACTTGAGAACTAAATCAAGAGGCTGCCTGTTTATTACTAGAGCTCTGGGAACTGCAGCAAGAGGTTTTGGATCTGCAGTGGACTGGTCGTGAATTTCAGGGCAGGGCAGGTTTTGAACCTGCTAGCAGACAGGAGGGCTGGAGAAGGTGCTGGTGTTCTATTTCCACGAGATCACAAAAAAGGGAGCCTGAAGCAGTAATGTGCAGCTGTATTACTCCTACACTGCTGTCACACAGCTATCATGCAATAATTAAATGAACAGTATGTGCCAAACAGATTAAATCAGGACCTCCTGTTTTCTTATAATGAGGTGATCATTTCTTATTTCTTGTCACAAACAGAAAGAAAACACAAAGAGGTAAAGCCACATCAGATGCCTTCCCTCAAAATCTCTTGAGGAGACATACAGAGAGAAAACTGTCATCCGAAGTAGGTAAAAGACCTAAACCAAGAGAGACCCTTGGAGAGGGGTATATAATCACCAACAATGATGAGCATTCCTTCAGAGATGAAAAATGAAAAGCCACCCACTCCTGCCTCAGGCCTGTGTTTACCACAAGCATCATGATAATATAAAGCGGTGACGGAAAATGCTAACTGGAAAAAGAATAAACAAGGACAACTAGTGCTCTACCAAGGCCTGAAATGAGACTGCAGAGTGATCAGACAGATCACTGTTGCAGCCCCTGTTGGGAAATGGCCTTCCATGGTCAGGCACTTTTCTCAGCAAGGTGCAAATAGTCTTCAGACAAAAAAAGAACAGCTTCTGGAAACCTGAGTTTTCATTAGAGAGGCAGGAGATGTAATATTAATGTCAGCGAGCAATAAAAAACAGATGGAACTGAGCACCTTCTCCTTGAGCAGGGGTGGAGAGATGGTCCAGGAAACCTCCTGAGGAGCACCCTGTGGCCATCGTCGCATCAGCTTCCCAGAGAGAAGGGAATATGCTGGGCATTTCACCCCAAATCCTAACATTGGGAGGCAGCAACTATGTAATCCTCCCTAGAGTTGCAACACACTCTAATATCAGAAGGGGCACAGTATCAGCGCTGGCTCTGGGTCTTGAGTAACATCGATGCTGTTCTGTAGCTGTAAGCTGACAGCCCCATCGAAGGATTCGCAAAGGCATTTTAGCATCTGGAGCATCTATTGATCTTAGCTTGACTTTTGGCTAAAGAACCGAGAAAATGAGGCCAAAGGACAGTTTGTGAACAACATAGATATACCTCCAAATGAAGGAGACAGATGTCTTGCCCAGTCTGATGACTGCTACCTTGTAAAATTTTCTTTTACTGCGCACTCTGTCTTTACTGGTAGCAAAGGCTCTGAGGGTTTTTCTGTTGATTTTTCTTATTTGTTTTGGGGAGGTGTTAAATTACAACTTCATAAATCAATAAGAAGTCATTTTGCTACTTATCATTCCATGTGAAGGGTCGGTACAAAAATGAAACCAACAAAAAAAAGAAATATGCTACTGAAAGATACCTTCTTAAAGTAAGGAAGTTGAGAAGCTGCTGCAGTTACCCATTGACACATGTGTAGCTCTGAAGAAGAGCTAATTAATACAGTCAAATAGCTGTACCTTCTGTTCCTTATTATATCCAGTTGTGGACAACACTTCTAGGAATATCTCATTTCCTTTGTCATCCTAGCTGAAGGGGGAAAATGAGCTCTGATTTAAGATCCTGTTTTCCAACAGCTACTTCACAAACTAGCTACTATACTTAATCAACAATGAAGCTATAAATACACACACCTTGTTATTTCAATGTTTCACCTGATGAAACATAAGAGGCCACTAGTGGACAGCTAGAATAAGAATGAAGGATTACTGCAGTAGCTCCTGGATGCCCTGACATAATGCAAACTTGATGATAGAGTCAAAAGTGGGGGGAGGGCAATATTTCACTCTGCCAGGTTTCAGTGACATAGACCACATCAGGGCCATTATCCATGATGGAAATGTAGATATGTTGCAATTTATTAGGTGAAGACAGGCTGTTTAATAAGGAAACAGAAGAAATGATAGACTGAAACAGCAGGGTCCACCGCTTCTGACTAGGCAGACTATGCCAGAAAAGAATGGCTGATGGACTTTTACAAAAGATGCGACACCACTTTTCCTCAGCCAAGTGTGACGTATTCTTTTGCACCTGAAATATTAATGGAGGCATCTGAAAACAGAAAATGAGAGCTGGCTGCACATGAATGAAAATATTATGATAAATATGCCACCTACAGGTAAGATATATAAATAAAATGTAACTTCGGGAGTAGGTTACAAAAGTAGTCACAGGTAACAATCCATTTTCTACAGGAAATGAAGACAGATTAAACCAAATTTAATGTCCAGAACATCTCTTCAACATGCTATGGCATCAGCTCTCAGCGCTGTTGCTATAGCAGAAGGGAGGGTGACAATAAAATAAAAAGAGACAAAAAGAGCACTGAAAATGATCCGCCTCCTCCCACTCATACCTTTATTATGGGATTTCGCTTCAGAATGTGGCTGCCCTTCTGTATATATTCACATGAATTAAGGAGACAGGGTTTCAAGGGACAGAACAAATAATCAGGCTCTATGAAAACAACTTGCACAGCCTTAAATTTGTTTTAGCTAGAATGAGCTGGAATTTCTACTATGAAAAAATGGCGACTGCTTAAAAAGCCCCACCTTTAACAGGGAAACATCAGGTTCAATAAAGTGTTTTTTTCCCCAAATAATACATTCTTTTCTTGTGAACCTAAAGGAAGAGAGAAAAAGATTTCACAGTAGCCAGTCGCACAGGGACATGATTCAGAATAGGGACTGGAACGCAAATCTCTCCAAACACTCCCAAGCGTGCTAACCACTGAGTTACAGGCAGCTCTTTTCTGATCCATGCTGGGAAGAAAATACATTCTGAACTATTTCAAAAATTCAGGCTATTTCAAAGTACAGGAGTGCTATCATCTTGCGAACCCTACTCTCCATTCCCAGCGATACAGCAAAAGGATCAAAGCTGTTCCAAAATCCACTGTTGGCTGTGTAGCATCACATCATATATTTGCAACACTTGCATGGACATTGTCTAGAAAATCAGCAGTAACCCCTTTGGAAATTAATTCTTTTCTCTTTGTGCCACTAAAGAGCACAACACATTTTAATCCCTTTTTGGTGTATGAAAATCCTTCCCTGTTGGGATTTAAAAGAGAAATTAATCCCAAAACAGTGATTCCAGTACGATTCACAACCCTCCCATAAACTCCCCAGCACTGTTTCACGAGTAATTGACAATGCAGTTACATTGTTGGTGATATAAAAAGGGCTCTACTCCAGTATTTCTTCAGTGTTTTATGACTTAAGTGCAGCAGGTATATTTGCTGAAGCAAATAAAACTACCCAGTAAATCCTCTGTAACATTTTGGGGTGGGGAAAAGAGATAATATTTTCAAATAGCTGTTACTGTAGAGCTGCTTTCATGACCCACCTGGGAAAAAAAGGCCATAGCTAAACTGGATAAGACGACTTCACTTAGTTTCTCTGCAATAAAAATGAAATCATCACTGGGCAACAAGACACTGAATTTTAACCTCAAGTGTACGGAAAGGATATTTTGAGGGGCATATATATTTTTTCTTTCATGCTGATCAACAAGTCAAGCATTCCATCATCAGAGTTCATGATCATAAATTTAAAGTGATTTAAACTCTAGAAGTCACATGAAGTCACAGGAAATTTTGCTTCCTTACCATTACATTTTTAACAGGTTGGCAGCATGGCCGAGCCTCGATCCTGAATCGCAAACATCACATTTAAAAATTCCTGCCTGTGCAGCACAGAAGCATGATGCAGAGAAGCTGGGCAGGGGCTGCTATGCAGTGATCTGGTATCTGGGCCAATACCTAGTTCATCTGCAGACTTTTGCGTCTATTAAGAATAATAAATATTTAAAAGCTCCACCACCAGCTCCAATGGGAAAGAACACAGAGATCTGATGTTCTGATTTGGCTTCTTATATAGCCAATCTTGTATAACACCATGGCAGTTGCTGCCAACTGCACTGATATTACCAGTTGTTGAATTAGCAGATAATGTTCTTTCTGACGATCATTACCAGAAGATGCATAACACTGCATGGGTACTCCTATTGAGCATAAGGCTAAAACGCTGGCTTTAATGGATGCAGTAGTATTGTCTTCAATGGGATCAGGATATCCTTAAATAATCACTTTTTTTAAATTTAGCTATGAAGAGTCCTGCAAATATGTGTCCTGCTGAACCTGCCCTTAACACATTCAATTCAAAAAGCCTTCATATTTGTTGTGCTTCTTCCAGTGTTTAAAATAGAAGCAAAAAGAGGCCCCTCTATCCAAGCTTGGCCATACCTAATTTAATTTTGCTTGCATCCTGCTGAGACCATCCCATACCCTTGCAGACAGGATGCAGTTAACTATTAGCATCTGCCAGTGAATCAGCAGGATCTGTACAACTTCTCACTGCAGATTTCCAAGCACTGGAAATTAAGGAAAGCAAGAGTTGCATCCCTGATTTAGACAAAGTCTAAGTGCCTAACAAGAAGCTGGGTCAGTTTTTTCTGAAAAACAAACAGGGTAATTAGCATATGCCAGTGATCAGAAAAGTATATTGCATCCTTCCAATACATCACAGGGACACTAGCAAAGCCCAGTAACAATGGTGAAGAACTATACAAGCAACGTTTCAAAACCGTTAGCTTATATAGTTGCTTTTTCCCCTCAAGTACATAATTGCCATTATTATTAATTTAATTAAATGTATTATGCATAAAGGAATTTATTTTAGTTAGGAATAAACATCTCTCCTATAAACCCTTTGGAAGGGTTGGTTTTTTTTTTTGTTTAGTTGGTTTGTGTGTGTGTGTTTTTCCAGTAGAATTTTTATAAGCACAAAACTAGAGATGACTCAGAATTGTTATGAAGAGAATTGGGATAAATATTTGTGATAAGACAGAAGGGACAAGTTTATTGCAGAGTCCCACAGTTTTATAAAAAATGCTAATGCTGGAGCTTGTGGAACTCTGGGCGTTGTATTAGCAGGCAGAGGCTGGGAATACTAATCACAGAAAACTTGCAGTAAATCTGAGAGATAAACAACAGGGTCAGGGACTGAAAATTGCTGGCAGATAAGCTTTGTGCCAGAAATGTTTTAAAGATGGTAAAAAAATGTTGCAAAACTGCCATGAAATAATGGAAGAGGGCATCACTTTCTTCCCTGAGAAATCTGTTCTCATTTGGGCATGAATCACTGCATACTTGAATGTGAGACCCTCTTCTCCCAAGCTGTAAGTTACACAAGTACAGTATCACTCAAGCAAAGCACACGGATCCGACCACCAGCAACAGCTGCCAACAAGTCCTTCATGGAATTGCTTCCTCTCCTGTTCATACAGCAAAAGGTGGCAACATGCTGAACCTACATAGGCCCTTAATCAGTAAAAAGGAGAAGCTGTCGCACATACGTGAGCTTTTTCCTAAGATTTACTTTTAAAAGAGTATCCCCACTACGCTGTTGAAAAACCATAGCAGAATACAAAGAGGCAAGGAAACAACATGAATGTTACAGTGCATCTGAGCCGTCTGAAAATAGAAATGCCATGGCAATTACACTTACAATGAAAACCATGGCAATTAAATCACTTTGGTGAACACAAATTAATTATTACCATTTTCTTCAGAGAGTCAGTAAATTGAAAACAAATGAGAAAAGTTTAGGTTTTTAATCAACAGAGAAAAAGAAAGGATGTAACTGTATTAGCTTTAAATTACTTCTGTTGTTAGACAGACAAGTTATGCACTAGTACAAGATACCTGAATAAATAGTTTGCATAATTTCCAAAAAAGCATGTGAAATTATCACAAATCAAGAAGAGTGGATGACGTTTTTTATATCATTTCAAGGTAATGGGCAGGAAAATAGGAACTGCAGGCTTTAGTCTTAGAGCCCTGGGGAAAAAAACGAACAATGTCAGGATGAGAGCTGCTGGATGATTTCATAATTAAAGCTGAAGTCCGGAAGTCTTTACTATGAAAATGCAATTTTTTGAAAGGACCGGTAAGTTGTTACCCCAGCTGACGCCCTCACTGCTAGAAACTTGCACTTCAGTCTGCAATTCCCAAGCTTCAGCTTCCAATCCCCCATTCCCAATGTAACTCCTAAATTCATCAGACTTTTACTGTGAGACAGCTTCTTGCTACAAAGGCACTATGTCTACTTTTAAATGTCCTCTGCAGTGAACTGGTTTTCTTTTTTCTCTCTTCTTGCAAGACAGAGTATGATGAAGTGGCAGTAAAGAGCCTTGTAGTTTTCTTCTGAACTCTTCCCAGCTAGCCAACATACTTGTTAAAGTATGTGGACAACACAGTTGCACAGAGTATTCTGGCAGTACTTTCATTAATGCCAAAACAGTAATAGCATCGCTATATTTTCATTCAATATGTAGCCCACTAAAATTTGCTAGGACCTCATTTGCCATTTCCGCCACCACCCCATAATGGGAGCTCAATTCGAGCTCGCAGTCACTGCGCCTCTGGAGACCCTGAGCGATTGCCCCCAAGTCTGCCCGGCACTGCTCGCTGGTGGGCGTCTCCACGCTCTGGCTGTGCTTCATACATCGTTTTGGGGAGCCCGGCTTCTCCCATGGTGACCCTGGTACTTTTAAATAACTCCTCTGCCTTTGCTTAACTCTTCATTAGCTTCTTGTTCTCTGAAACTTCATCAGCAATTATTTTGTTCAATGCTGGTAAAAATAAAAAAAAAAAATTGCAGACAAGAATGTGGGCTTCCTTACCCTCCCATCTTCATCTCCCACCCTCACTAAGGACAAGCATAGCCATTTCAAACTGAGCATCAGAACTTGCTCATTGAAACATCTTAATTATTACATTTTAATTCATTTAATATATGCTATATTGATTTCACTTGGCAGTAATTATTTTTCTAATCAGAATGTTGTTCTGCCAAAAGTCAGATGTTTTACTGGAGTCCGTGACAACAATGTTGCCTTTACCAAACAGATTTGTAATTTAATTAAAGCTGATATCAAAGAAATAAATGAACTGTTTACTATAAAACCATGTTGAATAGCATTCATTAGAATGAAGGGATTAGGGCTTACATTGATTGTTATCAGTCTTTTCATGATTTGTTGAGAACCGATAAAAAGCTAACCAATTTAAAGCTACCTAGCGCAGCTTGTTAATTTATAAACACACAGGCAGAACATTAGCTTTTATTGTGTCCCCCATATCTTCTGTTAACACTCCCAGAGTTGCTGAACTCGAGTGGTTTGGAGAGCTCTTCAGCCAGTTCTTTCAGCACTCCTCATTGCATTGCAAAATTGCAGCGTTCAATTTAAGCAGCAGCTGCTTACCAACAATGCTGCTTCAATACACCGCCACATTTGCAGGCATTTGCTCTTCCCTCTGGGTACTGACATTTGAATTTGTGCATTTGCTGGCTATGTGAAGGAATGAGAGAACGATACAACACTTCTGTTTTTATGAGGGAAACAAAACGCAACATATTTCAAAATTTTCAAATGTAACTACCAAAGTTCAAATCAGTAAACATTTTCTTTCCCTTCTTGACAGTACTTGAAGAGCAGTGAGTAGTTTTGAAAAGAAAAGGAAAAAAAACAACAAAGAAACCCAAACCCCACAGCAAACATGGGAAGAGAGAGCAAGTAGCACAGGAGAAGGCAGGAGGGTTACAAACAGCAGCTGTGCAGCCCCCGGGGAGATCCCCCTGATTGAATTGGCATGGCTATTGACCTCCCAGTCGGGGCTGAAGCACAGGGCAAGGCAGTGCATCCTCTGGGAAAGAGAAACCTCCGCTGTGCTGCCAGCCTGAAACCTTTCTGATCGCTCTTAGTCCTCTACAGCAGCTATATACAGCTCCATATTTCACCCTCATGGAGGAGTGTGACACTTGTCTAAAAACTTTCCAAGAATGACGACATGCACATACACACTCCTCTCAGCACAAAAACCACGCTGAAGAGTAAATGCAGTAAATATGCCTCCTCTGATCTTGGGATTATGGATCCCGGCCAAGAACTGGAGTTCCCGTCAGCACTGATGAAAGATGAGCATTTTACAGCATGAGCAGGACACGAGGTGAGGGGATGGCAAATAAATCATGATATTCACCAGCAAAGGTCAAGAAAACCAAAAATCTAGTAAGAAACAAGCAAACAAATGACCTGAGTATCTTCACTGAATCAATAGAAATTTAGGCTTATAGCATGTTGTTATACTGTACCATTTTAAGGACCTTGATTAATTACCATGTCTCCAGATTGAGGGAGAATAGTAACACCTGAGAATGGCAACACAACTTTTAGAAGGCGGCTCCAAGGTACTTTAAACAAAATGTTTAGAGATAATGCTCCAAATCTAAAGTCTAAAACTGAATCATGGTAGACAGGCATTACAAAGTACCCATCACTGTGATCTATATGCACATCTTTTCTAAAATTCATGTCAAAGTAACATACGCATAGCTAGAGAGAGTTAACCATAGCTTTCAATGTGCAAATACATAGCCTATTTTGCCAGAAGGACGTGCCTAGCCTAAGATGTTCCAGAGCAGAAACCAGCAACATATGCAGCATAGATATCGCATATTTTCATCTGATTGCTACTTTAAAAATGATAGGACCACGCAGCTTCAATATTCAGAATATTCTCAGACCTTATGCAGATTAAAGCAGAGTATTACATTTGCCAGACCGCAAGGTAGCAAGAAAATAGCTATCCATGTCCAAAATATTTGGATGCAGGCATGGACTCTCTCTCAGTCAGGTGTGAGCTATTACTGATCACCCCATTTCTTCCAAGGACCAGGAACAGAAATGTATTCCTCATGTCCCCAAGGTTTTGAGTCACTTTCACAATCACATGGCAAATAAATGTTCTTAACTGAGGGGCCAGTCCCAGCTCCTACCAAGTAATGACTCAGACTGCTGTGGCAATGCAAGAGAAAGAGAGCTTTCTCCATGTCCTCACAATGACATTCTAGTGTTTCAAAACTTCACATTGTAGTCCGTCACGCACATAACAGGACCTTTACCATTGTCACACATGTGGCTTCACCTACGTACCTTGCACTGTAAAAACAGTGCAGTGAGGCTGAAGCTGTGAACAAGGACACTGGAAGATAAATCTATTGAGACACGAAGACAAAAACGTCTCCCTGTGATACTGAGAGCCTAATTCTGCCATCTGATCAGTGTTCCACCCAGCGTTCCCTGAACACAAACAGGCTTCACTTGCTTTCGAAAGGATCACCTAAATAGGCTTTGTGTCCCAAAACAAGAGCTATTTCCTCTGCTGGAAGTAGGAAAAGGGCTGACCAGCACACCACTCTTTACCCAGCTCCAGCCTCCGAAGGAATCTCGCATGGCCACCTGCAGGAGCACCCAGGGGAGTCCTGTGCTTGTCACACCAGCCATGAAATCCTCAGCTAAACAAAGCAAGGTCAAACTTTTTCTGTACAGACACTGAAGTCACCTTTTCACAAGGATCAGTCTTGTCACATTTTTTCTGTGATTCTCCCTTGCAATGATGCCATATTTCAACTATTACAAGAAAAAAAAAAGCAACCTGTACGCTGGACCAGAATTACAATTGAATGTCACACCGGAGACAGGGGTGCGTACACTAAACTAAGCCCTTCTCCCGCTGGTCAGCCAGCACTGAGGAGAGCACCGTCCCCAGGAAGGACATTCTGTTTTACATCACACACAGCCTCTGCGACCAAAACCAAGGCAGGAGTGGTTCAAGAGCTCGCGGGTGTGTTTTGGATCAATGTCATGCCAAAGCAACAGCAGCACTGCAAAGAGGTGAGAGAGAAGGTGGGAATGTAAATCTGCAGTCAAGACCAGCAGGGACAGGTGGGATTCCAGTTTCCAGATTCCAGTCTAACTCATGGATGACTGCAACTGCAAATGAAAGAGATGATAAGAAGTCTAGTGAAGCTCAGTGAAGGTACCATTATAAGAGAGGAATAATAGAAAAATAGTCTTATCTGTGCCCTTGGCATTCCCCAATATCGTCTTTCCAGCTTTCATGCTAGACAAAGGTGTTTCTTTCTCTTTATTCCCAACACCTGAACACTGGACTGAATTCACCTGCAGCTATGTAGAGACTAGCACCTATATTATTAACCCAGGTTGGAACCTGCAATTATCAACTTCACTGCTGTTTTTGAGTCGTGTGGATGTTTTGCTCACCAAATGTCCCCTTTGCGTCTTCCAATAAATAGCTATGAATATTTAAAATACATTTCTTTCTCTCTCTGCCCATATTACTTTTTAAAAACCAACAAACAAACAAGCAATCAAGTGCTATAAAATAGCTTTGAAAAACTAATGTAGTTTTCCCTATATTCTTCCAAGAAATACTCCTGTCAATATTGATTAATACTGAATAGTTAATACTACATCATTGTAAGAGCTATTGTAGAAATTACTGAGCACAGAGCAAAAAAGAAAACTTCAGCTTCTCACTGTTTCTGATTGCAGAGGTTATTGGTTGCTGTTCTCTCATGACGAGGACTTCAAAAACAACGTGTAGTCACACATATATTTACTGACTATTCAGATAAAACCTTGAGTGGATTATCCACTGTATTAAACCAAAGTGGATATTGTCTCCAGAATATTCAGATGGGTTTTCCCTGTCGTACAGACATTATTGTGTTAACACCTTTGTGAAGTAATTTCATGATAAAATACAAAAATAGGTGAAAAATGGTATGATTTATTTATCTGTAAGGTAATTATCTGCAGACAGACAGTTGGTTTGTAGCAGACTACATTTTTCCTTTTAATCTGTAAGTCAGATCTCAGGTCCAGTATTCTGCTCCCTTCTAATAAACACCACAGATTATCAAGGGTACAGTGCAGACCCGAGGACTCTGAAGACATGCATCCAGTGAAATATTGCTGGGCCAGGGAGGGAACCAGGAGGGAAGCATAAGCAAACAAAACCCAGCCTTCGTCCCAAAGCCATATGCAATTCAACACAGCACCTTTGCCATGATTTTCTTCCAGTTTTGTGAAAAAGAGTTTTTGTGAAAAGGAGTGAAAAGGAGTTATCCCCTTGTGTGGCAAAACCATGCAAGAGGAAGTAATCTTGTATCTGGTCATACTCTGTTTTCATATTTCCATATTTACAGTGGCAATTCATTGTGTTTTGTAAGCCTACCGCCGTATGATGAATTTTTATTGCATTTAAGCTTCATGATAAATATAGCACCTAGCAGACCTAATTATTGCAGCTTGTATTCATTACCATAGGAAGCTACATTCCAAAATTGTTCAGGGTAGACAACTCCCCCAGTCCCAGGTCCTTCCTCATTAAGCCACAATTAGTATGATAAATGGGGATGGTTATTTGGTTACAGGCAATTATGGCAATGCTTGCTCATCACAAAATGGGGAGAAATAATTAAATATTACAAGAAATGGTTTAATAATTAATAATAATGCCTCAATCACCTGCAAATAAAGCAGAACTCCATCCAGGTGTTCATTACGGGCTGCAGTTCAAAGCCAACATGGCCTTAACCTCAAAATAGCTATCTGCATTAATGTAGTAGGCAGAAGGATGAAATCGTGCTTGTCCTTGACAGGAGTGCTGCAAGGTGCTTGGGACTGAGGATGTACAGTCAAGCTGAAGCTGGAGTTGGTAATCATTCCAGCTAAAGCAGCTGCAGCCTGAGGAGCCTGTGAGTGCATCCACATTGGCTCCCTAATTTTTAAGTACCATCCAGGCCAGCACCTCCCTGCCCACAGAGCGACCTAAACAGCACTTGAGGCTCCAATTTTTTAATATACGTTGAATTAAGAAAGACTGCTCTGAGATGCATGGTCAGTGCTAGGTCAAATGAAAAAAGATTCACTTTTATGTCAACTTAATTACAAATGCAGCATTATATAATCTCATTTAATTGCACCCTTCACCTCTTTAACATCCTCAGCCTTCCGTCTCAAGCCATCTCTCCTCAGAAAACACCTCCTGCTGACTGAAACCGCCTTCCGATAATTAAGCTAGGTATCCTTTTTTCTCCCAGGGGTACACAAGACCATGCCAGTGTCATAGAAATCAAAGGCAACAGGGCTCAGCAGCACCTCAAGAGGGTCACCTAATTCGCCTCTTCGTCCCAAAGGCAGGATCAACTTCTTCTAAATTGTTCTTGACAGAAGTTCATTTAATCTGCTCTTAAATCCTCCAGCGGCTCCACAGCCTCCCTCAGCAATCCAGTCTGTGATCAGCCTCCTTTACCATTAGAAAACTTCTCCAAATGCTCAGGCTACATTTCCCTTACTGCAGTTTAGCCCATCACTTCTTGTACCAGTCTGTCGAAGGTAAAGCAGCATCGAGTCAGGGAATTTTACTTGACTTAATTCACTGCAAACCAACACAAACCTACAATCACTGATTCGGGTAGTGAGGAAAAAGACAGAAACCACTGTGCAAAAACCTCTGTAAACACCTATCCTTCCCCTTCCTGCTCTCAAGTACCCTTATTTTTGCCTTTTTTTTAAGCTCAGTGCCCCAAAATTCCTCCAGTGAGGCAATGGGCGCATAGGAGGCTGAAGTAGTGTGAGTTACAGTTTCTTTCTAACACTCTATGATTAATGGCTTCCTGCCATGCTGTTCCTTAGTTTCCCTTTCCTAATGTGGGTCAACCATGGCCACAGTCCCTCAGGTGTGTCCTTGCCCCAGCATGGGTCACCCACCACTGTGGCCCCTCAGGCATGGCCAAGCATGCAGGTTTGTTGACTTCTCCAAGCAAACTGGTGCCCACGTGTAGACATGACATTCCCCCTGCAGCCTCACAGCATTGAGCCACTTGCAAGCAGGCAGCCACACACTTCGAATGTGAAAGTCACGGGCAATTTGGGGAGGAGGGGTTGGCAACAGTGCAATGCAACGTGGTCAGCTTCCCTTCAGCCTGAAGGCCCTCACCTCTAGGACTCTTCAGCCAGCTGCTCTGCAGCTGGTGGTCAATACCTAAAGACAGGTCCCTGCCTCCCCCCATAGTGTTTTTGGCCTCTTTGTCTGTCTTCTCCTCTGTTCTCAGTGCTGCTTCTTCAGAACAAGCAAAGTTTGGTACTGGTCTCAGGCTGCATAGGCAGAATACGACTTTTGAGCAGGTATCTCTGGAGATAGCTACATACAGCTCACCTCCATCCCCACCACAGCCTTGAGCTGATCGGCTGCTCAGATCTGCTCTTCTTATCAGCTCTGTTACTTTGGAAGTCATGCTTTCTTCTTTCATATCTCAGTTTCATTACCCCATCACTGAAAGGTACTTATACATGCGCTTAAGTACTTTCCTTTGCTTAATCAAAGCCTGTGTACTTGTATGCAAACACACTAATTGCAGGCAAAATTGCTCTTATGTAAGCCACTACCCGATGTTTTTCATGAAGTTGGAAATGTACAACAAAGACCTTTGCACCCATTAAACATTTTAGGAAAAGCTTTTAACTTTAGGTGAGGAAATACATCGTGGGGAATTTGAGTACATTATCATCAGCATCAGAAGAGAAGAATAATTTATTCCTGACAGTTGTCTTTTACAGCATGTCATTAGAACAATCCCTTTATAGCACCCATTCATATACATGACATCTTAAGTCATACCCATCCATCTTCCTCAGCAGGTAAAAGACTATCATCCTTCTAATATCTCATTTTTTTCATTTGAAAGGCTGTGTCAAAAATCATTTCACAAGCATTAACAAGTCCAGCCTACCAATTTCCTGGAATCTTCAAGCACTTTCTAGGGCCACCTTCCTTCCTTTCTGCCTGCACCCCGCCTTCCACCTCCAGATCTTGTAAAAAAATAAATAAATACAAGACTGCAAGACACTTCCTGAATGAAGGACTAAGGGAAATAAATAGACCATTTTTACGAGCCCAGACCACTGATAAGTACATGATTTTCTCATCAAGAAGCTCGCCTGACCAGATGGAATATACACCTCATCTGTTTGGTTTTCAAAACCACACACAGAAATAATCTCTGAGTTAGAGAAGACTAGAGCCCATATGAGGACAGCTGTCTCTCTGAGATGCTTAGAACAGGCAACAACAAACCAGTTGTGAGCTGGTGACCAGCCTAGCAGACACTCTTTGCTCTGGTGCTATGTTAAATTTTCATCATAGTTAATATCTGATCTCGAGTTCTCCTCAGTCCCATCTTAGATTGCTACAGTTCATTTTCTGCTCATATCATATTTATTTCTCACTAGAGATATAAATGCACACATCCCTCATCTTGCTTTCCTCACTTAGAGCACTCAGGGAAACCCAGGGTACTTCCACCCAGATTTACATCTTTATAATCTGGAACCATCTTCCTGCAGGTGACCAGCTTGTTCCAAATTCAACTCCTTTTACATTTTTGTGGAGCTGCTCAGTAAACAGATGTGCTTCCCCTCCTTTGAAAGAAAACATTTTTTCATACATGGGTTCTTGACATGACTCTCACTGGTTCATCATCTTCACATATATAATACACCTGCCTTCTTCAAGGACCATAACAGTGCGACTTACTGTTCCGTACACTGCATTTAGGTAATTAGGGTCCAATCTAACATCAACTGATAATAACGGTGGTGTTATTAAATCAGTCTTGCAGGATGTGTTCCCTTCATATGAAGAGTATTTCATATAGTAATTGTGTTCAGTCTATGAAAAACTTCAGGTACTGACTCACAAAGTGCTTCTTTACATATTTTAAGGCTCGGTATCCCAGCCTGATGTTAATTGCTTGCATTGCTGGCACTGGATGTCAGCATGCTGTCACTGAAGGAACACATTATTATGATAGGGCTTTTTAGTACAAAGATTACTTATCAACGGAAGACAAAAAAAGTAAGAGAATCCATTCAAGATCTTGTGATATAATTAGCACAGTGTAATAGATAAGACGTTTAATGCAGAAATCACCTTCTTGATGGTGAAGGAAAACATTAACATTTTTCCATTCTGCTGCAATATTAAAGAACTGAAGTTTATTCCTCATGCAGCTGAAGGGATCTCTTCATAGCTGAGTAGGTATCACCCAGCCAAGAGACAAAGAAGTAAGAACTGTATGCTTCAGTAAAAGCAAACCACCAGATTGGTAGCTTGTTAGATGATGGATAATAAAATGCACATTTATTTCTCACTACCTCCTGCTCCAGCAGGAAAATGGCAGTGCAACCCACAGTCCTCTCAGTCAGAACAAACAATAAATACAAACAATAAAATAAATATATGAAGAACTCTCCTCAGTGTGTCGAGTACATAGCATTGAATGTAAACTTTCAGTCATCCCAAAAGCAATGGAAATCCTCTCCCTCAATACACAGGGAAATCCTCTCCCTGTATTTTGTGTATACAGAAGTCAGATTTTCTAGTAGGCCATCATATATATTTCTGAAGTCCATGATTCAGTGGTGAGTTGGATTTTAAGTATTTAAAACTAGGTAGAACTCCTTGGAGTTATATGGTATGGAGGAGTTTTTCTCCTTGTTTTTAATGGCTGCACATAACAGTGCCGCACTGTTGGAAATGTCCGTTTTTCATGCTGGATACATTTAAGGGAGTGAGGTTGATGAACAAACAGAACCAGGAGGTACAGGATTCTGGATACCTGAAAGTTATCCAGCACATAAAATAATTATGCATTTTTATCAAAAAACACAATAAAAGATTGAGGGCTTATGCAAAGCAGAGATGTTTTCTCTTGTTACTCACATCAGTAGTTGGAGCAAGTAAACTCATCTGAGCAAATCTACGTCCAAGTAATGCACGGAGTACAATTTGCTGCTAAAGTTTCAGTCCCTCTGAAAAGGTGAAAATACAGTCCCTCGACTAATCAAAGACCCTGGGTCATTATATATTTTTTACAAGAAGACCCTTCCTTCTACCCTTCCTATTTTAGCCAAATTCCACTTTGAGTAGGTACATTTTCCAGTCTGCATGCTATCTAGCTTTAATGACATGCTTTGAGTGGGACTCAGCTAAAGATTAAAACATAAGAATCTAGGTGTAGCAGGTATCTATGATCCTGCTGTACTCAATGAAGTCTATGGAGGGACTCAGCTCACTGCCCCATAGACTTCTACTCTAGGGAGGCCTGAATCACTCTTGAGGTGCTACCAACCAACCCTCTTGACTATATGTTGACCATGCTGACCAGAGTTTAGACATCTTCCTCACATATACATGTAGGCTTCTTAATCTGGAACTAAATCTCACTATACATGGCTAAGCAAGTCCTCTGGCTTCCTTTCTAAAACCTGGCAAACAGCATGGCTGACATTGAACTTCCACACACACCCACACATTTCCAAATTTCAGTTTAAAGTGGAAAAAGCCAACATAGCTTTTTTTTTTTTTTTTTTAAGGTTACAGAACCATAGAATCACAGAATGGTTGAAGTAGGAAGGGACCTCTGGAGGTTATCTTGTCCAACCCTTTCTGCTCAAGCAGGGCCACCCAGACCCAGCTGCCCAGGAACTTGTCCAGACAGCTTTTGATTATCTCCAAGGATGGAGATTCAACAACCTCCCTGGGCAATCTGTGCCACTGCTTGGTCACCCTCACAGTGAGAAAGTTGTTTTCCTTTGGTTCCACATGCAGGCTGAAGTAGGATACTTTTAATGGGAACTTTTAATGGCAAGAAAATTCCTTGACCAAGTATGTATCAGTGAGCACAACACTGCCATTTGTGACTTAAGATGAAGAACTACAGACCAGTACTGCACTGCTACTCTTGCCCTTTGTGACTTCAAGAATAAGGCTGACTGCACTCATAAATACCCTCACATCTGTGAAGAGATGGTCTTCATAGATCTTTATAAATCTATGAAGAGAATTGAGCAAACCATGGGAAAGACTAATGACTGTAGGATAAAAGCAGTACTGGCTTATATAACCAGCTTCATGTGTATTTTTGGATTATTTCCTTTAAACCTAGCAGCCAATAGATTAACTCTGAACTTGCAAAGTCATTTAACAAAACTAGGAAAAAAATGCAATCTTCTGATCTTCATATTTTTACATAGAAAAAAATTGAAAACAAGACTAAACTTCTTCCTCCAGCTTTAAGCCTGTGGTAGATGAGCATAGCTATATTCATGTCAGTAACACTCACCAGATAACAACAGTTTAAAATCTAGTCTCTGTTTTTAAGCTTTGTAGCTTTCAAATCTTATATATATAGGGTTTAATTTTATTACATGGTAAGAAGATAGAAGACTAGCAATTTAAAAACCAACAAAAAAAAACCCCAACAACCAACAAGCAATCATTCAAAGGGTTGATAGAGTGCCTTTAATGGCCTTATAATGTCTGCTAAGGCAATTTAGACATTTAAATTGCAATACCTGTTCCCGGTGCCTAACATGTACTGCAACAACTATTCTGAGCAGCTCCAGTTATTTACGTTTTGATTGTTTAAGGCTTGTGATTTTTTCCAACCTATTTTAATTAGCTTGCAGAGAGAGGGACAGCACAAGTGACATGGCTTCCATTTGATGTACCATTTCACAAAACCCTTACAGTAATCAGTCAAAATCAAGCCAGAAAAGGATAGCTGCAATAAATGTTGTACTCTGTCATGAAGAAAATCTTATAACTTTATACAGCAAAGATGCTGTACATGTTGCAATAGAGAAGGATACACCTGAAAGCAGGAGCCATATTTCTCAGCCAACACAACACTAGGGTACATCTTCGGCACTGTTTTCATGCTCTATGTTATTACTAAGCGACCGACTATGGCCCTGTCACATACACCAAGAAAACAAGATGTTTTGCCAGCACATTTCTAATTTGATGGATCGTGACTTTTATCTCCCAGCAAGGATTCAAACCTAGCATGTCCTTTTTTATGGCTACTATTTAAGGCACCGAGCCATGGCAGTATCTCACATGAACCTCAATGTATTTTCTAGATTACAAAAAATAGTATAAAAATGCAAGAGAGGGTACCAGTGGCTTTTGCAGTTACTGAGGAGTGTGGTTGAGGGGTACACAGCATGACCCATGACATCCATGATGACTGACCCTTACAACATTTCTACTTCACTGGTGCTTGACTCCCAGTTTTCTTTTGATGTTCATGGTACTTCAGTGCCGCACTTGAAATTTAGCTGTTGCTTGCCAGTGTACCATCTTAATATACCGTTATAAAAATAAAAAGAATGGTAAAAGAGAGGCATCTTTACTTTCTGATTCCCCCCTACTCTCCAGTCCCCCCTCACATACCATACGGAGGAAAGCAATACACACATGGAGCTCTTGTGACCAGAAGCTACAGGTTTCCTGGGAGGGTGAGTAATGGAAGTGGGCCACACTATCTTCCAAACATCTCATGGACAAGTAGGTAGCAACCTTTTACATAGTGCTTTCATGCCCAAAGAAGCAAGTAAGTTCTGGTAAGTACATACTCACCTAATCCCCTGCTGTTCCCCAGGGGGACAGGGTCTGCTGACTTCTTGCAAAAACTCAGGTGACGAAAGACCCAACAGCATCTGTGTTGGTCTCAGCAACTTAGTATGTAAGTGGCATCAAATCACTTAAGAGAGAAACAAAGCCAAAAGTCTTGCAAAGGCAACAGCTCCTGTAGCCTGTGTCAGTGTCACCAGAATTCACAAGTAGAAGAGTGTTATTCTAGCATCCCAGAATATTATCCACATCAAAGAATACTGCATGATAAAAGCATTAGAACAGATTAATTCAGTGAGATCAAAGCTTAGTAATCTGTTTCCAACATTGAATAGTCTATGATGAATGGTCCATAATGGCTGAACAGGGAAAGCATTTAAGAAGCCACACAAGTGCAGAATTACCTTTCCCCTGTTACACTTTCCCACCTCTACCACTGGGGGCTCCATGATTTCCTGAGGCCAGCAAAAGCAATGGTATGACCAGCAAGAGCCCAGTCCCACCATATTGTGTGAGGTGAGAGACCAGACCACCAAGCAAGACCTTAATAAGGCATCAGACCTGAGATCAAGAAATCAGTCCACAAGTCAGGGCCAGGATCTGGTGTGTGGCCAGGCGCAAGCACAGCTGCAACACCACTGCGTTGTGTCTCTGGTGGAGACCAAGCTCATTCCCAAGCAGCAGTGAGAAGCCTCTGCGGAGCCTTCTTCCAGCTTTTGCTCAAAGAGCTCCAAGACCAGCCAAGGCTTCTCAAATAGCTCTTTCTGACCAGAGACCTGGCCTTCAGTGCAGAGGGCCAAACACCTGGGAGCAGTGTGGGATCGCGCTCCAGGCTCTGACACTGCCATCCCAGAGGCAAGGGAGGCTTTCCCCACTGTCTACATTGCTCCATACACTGCAGTTGCTTCTGTGGAAAATGCTTTACAGCCTGGGTGACTGACATGACTTCCTTGTTTGAGTCTCTCATCTCTGACTTGGCCCTTCATTTGCTCTTTTAAAAAGCTATTGAGTGAATTCCAATTTAGCTTATTTGAAATAACAAGAAGATTTTAAAAGCAGCCCAAGTACAGGAAATAACTGTTGAAGGCCGTAGCTGAACTAGCAATTTCATTTTCAAAACGGACTTATATTCCATCCTCTCAAGACTCTCATCAAAAAAAAAAAATACCTCAACCCACAAGAGCTGACATCAGGTCAACAGTATAATGTCTTCTTAAGCATCACATTGATGGTACAAGTGTGTTTTCAATAACAGTTTAGCCAATGAAAAATTTCCCTGTTCATGTATTGCCATAATTCAAAACCTAACTGATTAGAATAGTATGTTTGTGAGTTAAGGCCATGTAATTTCAAGACAAAATATGTGCATCAAAGCTGGCTTAAGGGACTGGTACAGGCAATAATGAACTCAAAATGACTACTCACAGGATTAAACACTATAGCCAGGGATGAGCAATTTTAACCTCAGCAAACGTAGAGTAACCTCAGTTTGCTGACTCGGTTATTTAAATAATTTGCACAAAAAATTACACTTCCTTAATTACTAGCACAACTTTAATAGCAAAGGTGTAAAACTGTGGAGACTTCATTAATCTTAAAAAAAAAGTTGCTACAGAATATTTACTAGGTTCTCCTTCAGTACTATAAATTCATTCTGCCTGCAAGTTGAATTTGGAAAAACACTGACTATTAAAGCTATGATCATTCCAAATTTGTCTGTTGCTTTGAAAGAATTAGTTCATTGTGAATGGAAAAACAAAGGGATAGAGGGCAAAGTTCCAGGACATCTCTTGGAAACTTAGCAGGGAATGGGCAGGGAGAGGGAAGGAGAAAGGATTCCTCTGAAGGACACACTGAAGAAGCAATCAATCATGGAGCGAAGAGGAGAAGCAAAGTAACACAGTCACAGGTGAAACCAGCACAAGAGTCAAGAAGATCCTTTCTTTCCCCATAGCATTGAAGGAAACTGGCCTCTCAAGAAATCTGAAGTCAAATGCTGATTTTGATCTTAGGATCTTAGTGAGGCTTTGAGAATGTTTTTAATAGAGCAGACTGAGACACAGAACTTGTTCGGGCTTTAGTGCAAAAACAAAGTTTGCGTGAATTGGTTCATTATAATTCTTTCATACGTTGCTTTTTTCCTCCTTTCTACAGCTGTGTAACGTATGATAGTAAGAAAACTGTCCCCATTAGATCTATTCACTCCACAACAATAATACATACAGTTAATATGAATGAGCTACAAAATAATGAACTTGTAAAATCTATGGAGGCAAGAAGTCAATTTTTTTAATTTGCTGAGGGATAGACTACAGAAGTGTTTAACCAATTTCCTGTAGATTCTGCCCTTTTATCAGCATGTCTGGAAGCGCAGGCTCTTCCCTGACACGTTAGGGGAGAGAAGCTGCAGAGCATTACTGCCTCTGCTGCTGCAGCTACACCCACTCCTGTGATCCACGGCAGCAGCAGGGAGCAGCAGCCTCTCTCTTTTTCTCCCTGTGAATGTGTGCGTACATCCACCAGTCCTGAGACTGAGCCATCTCAAACATGCTGCCAGTGGTTAATCTAACCACCATCACCCTGAAATCTGGAGGAGACACCATGAATTCCTCATTAAGGCATGTCCACCTGTCTTGATAGCCCCAGTTGTGGGGTCTCCTCTTATGACAACGCACTTAAGAAACTGTCACTGTTTCGCACTCGATATGTCTATATATGTATGTAATTTGTATGAACTGCCTTCTTTTCTAGAGATGGTAAACTATCTGCTTCTGGTGTTTTGGATCCTTAATGATGTTCCCATACAGAAGCTATGTATGTCTCTCCATAAGTGCCAGTGTGGACTGATTTCTCTTCCTTGGCAAATTCTGGTCGCTCCCTCTAGAATGATCTCCAAATCTTCCCGTGATCTCTCTCTGGCAGTTGGCTGCAGTCCAGGTCCTTCTGGAAGCTGATGTCTCATTAAGGACACTTCTTTGAGCATAGGTTTGTGACTAAGCTATGGCAAAAGGGGAAATAATTTTACTTTCTGTTTTCACCCTTTACTTAACCACATGCTGTATATATAGATCTTTGTCTCTATATCAGTTCCTGAAATGTGTTAGTGCTCTTTCAAATTTAGCAGTAATATAAAATAACAGCTGCTCAGTTCAGCACCCCAGCAGTATTTCTATTACTTCCAGTGTCTGATCCAGCTATTCTAAAGTTAGTCTGTGTATCTCAACATTGTGCTGCTGCCTGCCTTTAGACTATAAGCTTCTCAGTGCCTGCTGCATTTGTACAGTCCCTGGCCAAAGATCCTCACCCACCACAACTGTTCTGAGACCCAGCGGTAACTTCTGCAATAAATCTAAACGTGGTTTTCTCCTGTGTCACACAGAGTGTGTCAGGCTTAGAAATGTTTATTATACTGTCCTAGGAGAGAAATTTAATGTGTCTAGCTACTCCTGAGTTTTGCAGGGTCGTTTTCCAAATCCAGGGAGGCATATGCACAACACGGCGATTCAAAGAGACACAGCAACCAGTACTCCAAATTTTGGCTTCACTTCATCTCATTACAAAAAGCAGCTCATGTCCTGCTGTGGAGGAGGTGCAGGATTATGCAGGAGGTCAGACTCCATCGTTCTGCTGATCCCTTCTGTCCTTTAGCGTCTAAAAATAAGTTTTCAAAGCCCTTCTTAGGTCTAATGGAGGCTTACAAGAAATTCTTAAACCGAGATCCATTGCTGGATTCATGCAAGCAGCTGAGTGGGCCCATTTGCAAGTCAAGGCTCTGATCCAGTAGAGATACACATTCTTATTCACTTTACTAGCAGGTTTTTAAATTGTAAATGTTGATGCTTGATTCTGCACTTCCTGCAGTTTCTTTTAAGTGACTTTCACAAAGGACAGAGTCAACTAATATTCAGTACTCAGCTTTGTACAGGAGCTGGTGGTCACAAAAGGTGCAAAGCAATATTTCAGCAGATTTCCTTGTCCTTCTGCATTTCAGTGGGTTTTTGGCTGTTGCTCTTGAACACTTGGATTTCCAGCAGCAGCACAGGTGATACTACCAGCTTCTTCTTATATCCTCAAGCTAATAATTCATCATATAATAAGAACCTAGCATAAGAAGATGCAAAATGGGAAAAAAACCCACTTTGGGAAACATCCAATTCCTGAGATGACAGATGTTGGATTAACTTTTTTTTTCTAACCAAAAATCACATATTTCTGTTTTCACATTATTTTCATAGCTGCTGCTGAACATCCTTATGGCAATTTCCACTTAAAAGAATAACCATGATTTTTGGAGACCTGGCCTGTATTAAGATGCTCAAGCCTAGCAATGTCTAGTGTCTGAGCAATACAATATTACATAAAATTCTTGGATTTTAATAACATTTCTGGATATGGATCAGTTAATAAACTTTGTTTCACCAACCACCTAACAGATATCGGACTACGACTGCTTAATGAATGTTTCCCTGAAATGAAATCTGGAACATTTCAGACTATCAGACTGAGGGAGAAAATAATTCTCTGTAAGAAAAATCCCATGTTGCAGACTCAGTTCTACATAGCTGAAGTTCAGTTTATTTCCACTGGCAGCATTTTTACCTTTGAAAGTCTTCTCATACAGCGTTGTGGTAGCCTTTTATGTTCTCAGTGATCACTGCAGGATATACTAAAACAGAGTGATGGAAGTCAAAGGCCAACTGGTTCCACGCAGTCCAACTTCCATAAGTGCTACATCCCTCCAGCCCTATCGGTTCTGCAGGAAGCGGTAGGCACACAGCCTTTCCCGGGGGGAGACTTAAAATGCTTGAAAATAATCAGTTAGGACTAAAAGCTTACACACTTTGAAGCTTTTCCATGCAAAGACGAGCGGGCCCAACTGAAAATGTTAAGCCCTCCCCCTGCTATAGTGTACAAAGTACAGAGCTGCACCCTTGTGATCAAGGCCATACAGTCTGTGCCAGGCAGCTGCCACTCGCTGGCCTCAGGTGCAGCGCATTTACTGTGTCAGGTGCATGAAGCCATCAACCAGGTATCAGCTATGCATTGGCTGGAAGGTGTGCAACATGCCCTGGAGAAGACTGTGACACCTTGGGCTGCCTGGGCTGCCATGCTCCCATCTTTCCTTCCAGGCGGGTGCTTCTGGGAAGGGAAGACCAGAGCCCGGAGGCCTGTAGCCCATGGCTGTGCTCCACCAGCATCCCACCCAGGGGAGTGATCCCCAGTGCTTGAGCTTACATTACAAACCTGACACAGAGAGATGCCAGCCAGCCCTAGTATGAATCCAAGCTGGACCAGCACAGGCTTGCTTTGCAGTCCTGTTGTACAGCCCTGAGCTCAAGCCAATAAATCATCTTCCTCTTTCCCTCCTTAACACTTTTATAGCCCCTGCTACAGACACTGCCTCATAATATTATCACAAAAGTAATACTTGTGATGATAGTGGAGTTGAATCAGCAGTGAGTGCAACTCTGGAACTGAGATGATGAACAGAGCACCACTGACTGCAGAGAGGCAGCCACAGCTATGGCAACATAGCATCGGGGATGGTGGGTCCTATGATAAACAACATGGCTCTTCCTTGCTGCTTCCACCGAAGCATTGTATAAAAGCACTACTGATCAACTGCAAGTAAATGGCGTAATAGCTGCCATTCTGCTAATTTATTGGGGTTTATCAAGAAAGTAGCAACAGAGCCTGTGGAAGAGCTATTAGCAAATGTGCAAATGGAGTTTGCTTTATTATTGCCAGGACATCCTAATGCATTGGTAATGGGACAGTGGCAGACAGCCCCACTGTTTTTCCAAAAGGATAAATCAGAATAGCTCAGCCAAGACAATGGTATACATATCTCTTGAGTTCACAAACTGTCTTTTGACAGAAAAACACACAGACAGGGAAGGGAGAAAAAAACACAAACACATACACAAAGTTGAAGCTAAGACACTCTGGTTAGGGATTGGCTTATGGCACAAGTGAAAAGGTACCAAAAATGACCTTTTCAGTAAGCAGATACCTTTCAATCTTGTCAGTTCAACATGAGTGTGGATATTACAGCTGCTGGACTGAACTACAAAATGTCAAAAACATCAACAGCAGATGAACCCTCACTGGTATATACGCTTGGGTTGCAGCATCATTTTTGCAAAGAAACAAAACAAAACAAAGCAGAGCTTACTATTTTATCACAGAATCACATACCAGCTGAGGCAGGAAAGCAGCTCTGGAGATCATCTAGTCCAATCCCCTGCTCAGAGCAGAGTCAGTGAGAGCAGGTTGCCCAGGGCCACATCCAGTCGCATTTTGAATATCTCCAAGGATGGAGACTCCACAACCTCTCTGGGCAACCTGGGCCACTGTTTGATCAGCTTTAGAGTAAATGTTTCAGTGGAATTTCCTGTATTTCAAATTGTGCCCACTGCCTCCTGTCCTGTCACTGGGCACCAGAGTCTGGCTCTGTCGTCTTTACTCCCCCCAATCCCAAACTAATCAGGTATTTATGCAAACGGGTAAGATGCCCCTAAGTCTTCTCTTCTCCAGGCTGAACAGTCCCAGCTCTCTCAACATCTCATAAATCATAAAAATCATAAATCAACCTCTTTCATAAATCTATGCTGACTACACCCAATCACCTTGTCCTTAACATGTTTGGAAATAGTTTCCAGGTTTATTTGCTCCATCACTTTCCCCACTATCAAGATGATGGTGACCAGGCTGAAGTTCTTGGACCTTCTTTCTTGAAAATAGGGGTGACATTTGCTTTTTTCCAGTCCTCAGGAACTTCTTCTGCTTGGCATGACCTTTCAAAGACAACCAAGAGCAGCCTCACAATGACATCAGCCAGCTCCCTCAGCACTTGTGGGCACAACCCATCAGTTCCCATGTGCCAAAAGAGAATGCAAAACTTGTCATTCCTTGGTGAAAACTTGATTAAGTTCAGGAAGGCATCTAGTAGCAAAAACTGTTCTTAAATGGGAAACAACACATGAAAATCCAGCCTGGAGGAGAAACTTGGTACAAGGCTGCACGCAGTTGTCTTATCTTCAGGATGAGGTTCATCTCATCACTTTTGGTCACTACTCACCACAACAATATGTAACAACAAAAACATAATATGTAGGAGAGGGAGAAAGTTTTTCCTCCTTAATGGCCAACATTTCTAGAAGTTGGAAACTTCTCAGCCATCCAGCTAGGAGTTTGAAGGCAGCATCAGAAAGATGATTGGGGGAGGAGGATTTTTTCAAATATTCTAGGGCACGGTGCTGAGGGTTTTCTTTTATTCCTATACTTAATCTTTTGTCATTCTCAGATAAGACTATTAAACTTTTACATAAGCAAACTATTCAGATGGAAGCCATGTGTGGAAGCCATTCTATAGCCATTCTCACTGTGCAGAGACTACTGCTCTTAAGTGTTGACCCTTTTTTTTTTGCATGTTTAAGAGACAAGCAATTTCTGGAACAATTTCACAAGTCTATTTAGTTTAGCTTTACAAGTCTATTTAGTTTAGCTTTGGGACTGAAAAACTTCAAGCACTTCAAACAAGTATCACATGGCTTTCTGAAGCCTGCTACAGAAATCATAATAAAATGCCTATTGTAGAAGAAGCATAACAAAACACACAAGGAAACCATTCATTGGGACTGGGACAATTCAATGCCTTCTGAAGACAAGTATTTACTTCTCCCTGATTCACCCCTACCTGAAGTATTTCTCTAAGCAGCAGCAAAGTGTCAAAGTCAAGAAGAATTTTAACAGCTCAGTATATGAATTATAGACTTATACTGAGACACAGCTGACTGAAGCTGCTGGAAGGAAGATGGGACAGACAGGTTTGCTCAGGGATTGTATGCTATAAGCAACTCAGTAGTGCTTGCTGCAGACGTGCCTGTGCACACACACGGGAGAGAGGCAACAAAAGCCCATCAAAATGTCTGCAATGGAAATGTAATTAGTGTGATCTTAAGTATAAGATGAGAGAAACTTTTGCAGATGTCGTGCAGGCTGGAAAGAGGTGTGGAACTGTGAGCAACACTAGACTCCTACTCTGTTCAGAGAAATGGAATTTTGTAGGTGTTTGAAATAACAGATTTGTAGCGAAGAAAAAGCAGACTGCGTATCAATTCCTTCTCCTAATGAAAAAGCTTGTAAGACCCTGAATAACGATTAAACCCTCAGGTCAAGGGTACACCTATCTGGACAGGAGAGAAATTGAAATGTTATTCTTGCTGAGCCAAGGTGGAAAGAAGATATTCATTGAGCTTAATCAAAAAGTTAATCTAAAGTGTTTAAACAAAACCTGGCACAAGAGCTAGAGGCTTTACTGGAGGAGTCTGGGAAACCTGAGGATGCTTCCAAAGGGCTTAACACCCACAGCTGCAATTTTTGCTGGGGAAAAATCTTTGAGGTAAGGCTGAAACCTGGCCTCTGAATTGCTTTTGGTGGTTTTAGGAGGTTTGATTGTACGTTTGCTATTTATAAGAAAAGGACCAGAGTGAATGCTTACATTTTCTGGACAACCTGTGTAACTGTCTGTAAAAAGCCAAGAAAGATCACTTCTAAATATCCATTTTAAGTATCAAGTAGGTGCCCACAAGGAAGGAGTTCAACTACCGATTTACACCACAAATTTTTGTTTTGTTGGCAAAGTCCTTGTTATTTCACACAAAATGACCCTCAGAAGTATACGGATTAGCTGCATTTTTCTTTGGAAGCCTCAGTGCCTCAGATTTCATGGGTGATGGATAGCTGTCTATATTTCAGAGGAAGAGCTGCCATGTAGGAAGGCACCTTTCAGACAAGCATCACAGAATAGCTGTTTGTGATGGTGGTTCACAGCGTACTTGCAGCGCATATGAAGTCTCTTCAGAACCAAAAGTTAATTTTTATAAATGAGAGAAGACCAGAACTGAATTTCAGGATAATCAGGCAAGAACTCCATTTGATTGTGGAAGAGTCATAAATCAGGCAAAGGTCTGCCCAGCAGCATAAACCACTTGCCAGCAGACAGAGTTATCTGCAACATTGAAGTCACTGGCAGCAATTTTAACTAATGAATCCACTGTAATTAACTCATTAGCAGTTGTTCCAATGACTTTACCACTCTAAGCCTCTGAGGCTCCAGAAAGCTAGCTATTTTAGAGGCTGTAAATTTTGCTGAAATGTGGCAGACATTTGCACAAGGCTTTCCTCAGTCAACAGAAGTGTGTTCAATTGTCTTCCATTTCTTGGAAAAATGTAACCTTTGTGGCAACCCTTCCTGGCAGAACACATCCTACAGTGCTACTCCATGGGTACTCAGACTACATAGCAAGGCCAGCAATACACACACATCCTTTTACACTTTACAGTCAGGTCTTTCTTTACTGTTGGGGCTAAAACAAAACCTCCTACAGCTACAGCTGCGTTAGGGACTATAGCAGCTGGCAGTGCTGACTTTGTGCAGCAAAGAACAATACATGTACAACACACAAAGGTCATTACTGTGACAGAGCGGGACCTGCTCTAACAAGTTATGAATATGTAATACAAAATGGAGTTTGACAGGTGTTTTCTGTTCTCCAGGCTGCAGTCCTGCAGGATGTGGAAAATTGTACTCTTAATTGGGTCTTGCAAAAGCTACCTAAACCCACTGCTGTGCCACAGCAAGCCCCATGTCAGTCAATACTGCTCCTTGGCCAGGAGGGCATGACCCAAAGGCTTCCCTGCAGAGGGTCGCAGGCAGGAGCACCCTTGTCCACATCCACACTGCACACCTTCAGGCAGTGAGTCAAAACCAGCCGTTGTGTGGCTAGCTATACAGCACCCACTGTCACCCTCACTTAGACCTCATCTGAATTCTCTGTATATGCCATGTATAACCCCAGAATATCGGCCAGACAACACTAATCTCAATGTATGAGTGACATGTTCAGGTGGGACCAGAGGGACTTCCAACCTCGGCAGCCCTCAGAGTTCCCTGCCCCTCTTCATCAAGTGGACACCCTTACAGTAAAAACATATTGTGGGAAAAGAGGGAGAAAAGCCACTCCACACCAGGAACCAGCTACGCTTTCCATCCTTATCTGTCCAGCAAACATTCTTGCCAGTATGCCCCAAGGACAACACATGCAACTCCTAGCCCTCCCAAGGCTGGGCTCCCTGAAGATCCCCATTCCCATGGGGGGTGTTCTGTTGCAAGTCTCTCTAGCGCACACATGTATGTTATACCACCATCCCTGTCGACTCTGCTTCTACTAGTTGTGCCACAGCCCTCAGCATGGAGGAGCAGGGGGTCACAGAGACACTGTGACATGTTTTCCTGTGTGATTGATTCTAACCCATACAACAGATCTAGAAAAGCCCAGCCTTCCCTCGGTACATATGCCTAGTACAATCTTTTGCACTCTAAGGCAGAGGATCTGGACAGACTTGTTGCTTTGAGAATAACACCACATGTTTCAGCACTTAATAAGTTGTTTCTTGTCTCAGATGCTCAATGCAGAATAATCTGCATTTCATTTTTAAATATTGAGAGAAACAGAATACATTTTATGAATGATCTGTCATCATCATCCAGTTTGGAAGATAACATATGTAGCTGGGTGATGGTTTCAAGAGTTCCATCACAGTTCGGTAGTAGTTAATCATTTTCCAATGAAAGCTAGGATTCTTAGACACTCACAACACACCAGGCAACAGAACTGCAGGGGGTAGAAAAACACAAAAACAACTAATTCTGAAAGACTTCAGTGAAGATCATGAGAACTTATAGTCCAGCCAGTGCCTGCCCAAGTCTGCGTACAGCTAAAAACAAGCACCCTGGGGTGCTGCTCCATTTCTTTTAGATCTGAACCCTGCTGACACTAAAAGAGAAGTGGAGGAGGAAAGGACAGCTCTGTTACGCAGGCTGGGAGGAACGGGACAGCCCAGTCAGGACACACCTGGGGTACTGGTCTGCCTTTGTTTAGCTCTGCCTACAGCCACAGCCAGGCTGCAGTAGTGATTACAACACCTAGTGCACCAAAAACATAGCTCCTCCATGCTGAGAGGATATAAAGTCTGTCGGGCCAAACACCCTCCCAGACAGCGTCCAGGACAGCAGGCAGCTCAGCTGCAGCCCAAATGCGCTTGGAAGAGCCCAAGGTGCCAAATCTCCCATGATCTGCTGGCAGAACAGCAGCTCTGTGTTGGCAGACATGAGCCCTTCAGAAAGACAACCTTCCACCACTCGTGTGGCTCTGGCACTAGCTGACTGTCCGCGTCATGGGAGACAGGACAGATGACCCCAGAACAAAGTAATAAGCAGCAGCAAGTGACAAGCAAGACAGGATCTCACAGCAGCTCTGTCAGAGTGTGCCAGACAGGTGAGGATACATCTCTGAAAGAGCAATCTCGAATCTCTGGTGTAGCTGATAGCTGAGGTAGCTGTCCTCACATCCTCAGCTTATTTTCATATGCAAATCTGACCTCATCTTGTGTGTTTGATGAACAACCTTTGCTACTGCTACTGATGTCCGCTTCAGCACATACAAGCTATGCACTTGCCACAATCAACTGGTACAAACCTAGTCTTTCTCGGACTGCTGCATTCCAGTTTTAAGAGGAGGGAAAGACTAAATTTGAAGCTTAATTATTTAAAATAAATTAGTTTCCTTGCTTAAGAGTTAGGGATGTGATTTAACAAGGCGGGGACTGACATTTAAAAGTGTAGTGGTGAGTCAGATTGAAATCCAGGCTGTGCCAAAAGGGTGCAGTTGAGAACAGAGTGAAATGCAAATGTAAACTCTCTGGAGCTTTAATCCTGATTGCAATATTACTGACAAAACTCAGCCCAGAACTGACCCAGATTCATCCTGTCTAGCTTTGTAAACATAGATGTGACACCCCATTTAGAAGCTGTTGTCCTACACACCATCTGTACTTTACAGAGAAAAATCAAGACCTCTGTGGGAAATCAGCCTGATCTGAACCCCAGATCTCAACTGCCTGATAGCACTTCATGTCTCCAGTATTCCCGTCCCTTTTAAAAGAAATCTCCTGACTACATCACCCCTTACATCTGTGAGCTGTAGGAGTCAGACTGCTCATGAAAATCTGCTTTAGACACCAAAACTTACTAGAACTTACCCTCTCTACTCAGCTTTCATAGCTTGCTGTCTTGCCTGCTCTTTTATTCCTCTGTAATGACCACTGAGGATTTCTGTGGTTTATGGGCATGCCCCAGCAGGTGCCGTTCTGCACACATAACAGGTATTGCTCATATCCATGTTGCTGCATTAAAGCATGGAGTTTTTAGAGCTACCTGGAACATAACTCCAGCTGGTTTTGAGCACCCACAGGCACAGAACTCCAAATGAAGCCTCATGAGCCTTGTACTAATACGTCCCAGTTTGCAGTGGCCTCCATGGCCACCAGGGAGACTGCTGTGCTGTCCATGAGGACACACGCTCCTCTTCTGAAAAGCTGTCCCAGCCTGTACTGTCATATGGAGTTATCCTGTCCCAGATGCTGGACTTCTTTGCCATTTTGTCCAGCCTGCCGGAGTGCCTCCTCAATAGCAGCCCTGTCCTCCAGTCTGTCAACCACCCCCCAGCCTGGTGTCATCCAGGGAGGGCTCTGGCTCCTTTTATGGTCCTCCAATCCATCATTCCAGGCATTTCGAAAGGAAAAAAGTCCCACCTCTGCTTCTTTTTGTCTCTTTCTGAAGCCTGAATGATCCCATACAAGAGGGATTGTTACCAAGTGAAATAAGAAATTATGTGTGAAAGAGACAGATTACTATGAGGCTGCATTGATGAAGCTCAGAAAAAGCAACTGAAGAGGAAAACTTTCAATATTGTTTTTTAAGCACATACAGACAATGCACAATTCCTATTTGCCTTTCAGGTACATAAATTTTTACTGGTTTTATTTGCTGGAAACAAGCATAATGTTCAGTACCACAGCACAATGCTAGGGATCTGCAAGTTGCATAGTCACTGGATAGATCAATAAAATAAAAAATGCAGTTTAAAATTGACCAAATATAAAATCCTTTCCCTGAGGGAAAAGAACCAGAACAGTCTACAAAGTTGATGGACCATTGAAGAAAAAGACCCAAGAGTTCTTTCAGTAAAGTTCTTCAATCCTTCAAGCTGTAATAAATTGGTATTTAAAAATATACGTTGTACTATGCTTAGTCTGGAAATCAAGAGAGAAGATACCACTAATATAACAAAATAAAAAAATAATTTGATTCTACTATCAAAAAGCTGTGCTCATTTTACAATCTTTTCAATAGGAAAAAATATCATTTCCTGGAGTGAACTCAAGGTGAAGAGGGATTAAAGCGATAACATTCAAAAGAAGTGGCATTTGTTTATATCATCTAAAATATGTTGGGATTAATGAGACAGAAGAAAATATCAAGATGACTTAATGCAAGCTGTGGAAGATTTTAAGGTGCCTTTTCATGCTGAAGAGCAATGCTAAAATAGCAACTTCCAGTTCCATATTTCTCACCTTTCACTAATTTTCCGCAAAAATTCTCCAAGTTTACAAGTAGTTACTGTTTCAAACAAAGCAGCTTATTTTTAAAAGGAGTACTGTCTAGTTGCAGTATCCCAACAGGAAATTAAGATTCTGCAATCACAGTTTGCATCTAGAGCTAAGAAAGCATTAGCTGTCCCCATCTTATAAACCAGCTTCCCAGCTGGGGAAAACTGAGACCCTCAGAAGGTCTTTAAGGACTGTTTGTTTCTGATTTTTCCCCAGAAAAGACAACAGGCCAATCGTTAAAGCACACCCACGTTACATACAGGAAATCCAATTTCAGGCGCCTTGTTGGTATTGAGCATAGCAGGGATTTGAATACAGGTGTGACAGGGCAGTGCCCTAAGTGGAATTATATACTGATATTAGGAGCAATTTGTAAGTAACCTGTGAGCTGGGAACAGCAGCAGCATACCCCCATATTGCACAGATGCTTTGGCAGGACCTGCTGCAGCCACCTGCCTGCCGTTCATGGGGTTAGAAGCGCAGCAAGGCTGGGAACAGGAGACCAGGGTCGGGCTCCAGATTTTGAGGGTATAGCTGCATGGGAAGAGATTGTTTTCCTTAAAAAGAAGAAAGTCACAGGGATGCTGGTTGGAAGGCACCTCTGGTGGTCACCCAGACCAGCCTCCTGCCCAAAGCAGGAGTGCTGCCAGCACCAGATCAGCTCTGCTGTGGCTTTGTCTCGCTCAGTCTTGAACACTCCGAAGGGCAGAGTGCACCACCACTCTGGGAAACCTGTCCTGGTGCTGCACCACCCTCCCAGTGACATGGCTTCTCCTAACATCTAGTCTGAGCCTTCCAAGCCTCAGTGTGGCCATCTACCCCTTGCCATATTATTTGCCTCCACCAAGAAGACTATGGCTCTGTCATCTCTATAACTGTTCTTTAAATAGGTATAGACTACTATATACTACACCTACCCTTCAACTTCTTCACTGATTCCCTCAGCCCCTCATGGTAGTTCAGGTGCTTTCGGCTCCTCAGCATCCTGATGACCCACTGGTGGACCCTCTTCTGTATCTAAAGGGCTGCTGCTGCTACTGTGAGGGATATCCAAACAAATGGGGAAATCCTACATTAGGTCACTACAAGGTTTTGCTCCTGTTCTTTCCCTTCCCTGAACTACTTCTTTTGCAAAACAAGCATATCACCACAAAGAGTTGCAATGATACAAATTAACCTTATCTTACAAAAATTAACATGACCTGAAAACTGTTCCATTGACCCATGACAAAATATGGGTTTATCCTCTTTACTTGAGGTGCCTAACAAAGGCAAATAAAGAAACAAAGAAAGATCTAAGCCTAGGCTAGTCCTTTTTTCTAGCTGATAATCAAAAAAAGCACCTGTAAAGAACAATTAATCTCCCTTATCTGAGCTGACTTAGCGTGAGAGGCATCACCTTCTGGAGTTGTCTATTCACTTCAGTGCCTACAAATGGAGCCTAGTGGGACTGACTTAGGCTTAGACATCAAACTTAGGGTAGATGACTCCCATGTTACTAGCAATATTTGCTAATAATATGCAAACTAAACAGACAAGCTAAGTTCCTCTCCTAAATTCTGGTTCTATAAAGCAAGCAGGAGTAAAAATGCAGTTATGTTTTGATAGAACAACAAATAGTTACAAATCTAAAAGCAAAGATGGCATTTAATGGTGCAGCTAGCATCACTCTCCAAAGCTAATGTGTAGCCATTGCACTTTTTTTAGTACAGTGTAAAATCTACAGTATATGTTTAATTCAAGAGTTTAAAACCTACAGACTCTGGGAAGTTTAACTGCTTTCTTATCACAGTGGATGCCTTAACTCTATCCTCTTACTTCATGCATATCCCCTATGAAATTCCTATGTATGATTACAAAAGGAACACACGACATCTCCTAATTTTATTCTCAGTTGCACATCGTTATTTTATATGATTTGTCAATATCATACTCATGAAGTGTAGAAATGTAAGCTCTCATCTACTAGAAAACCACTCCAAAGCCCAAGCTCTAGTGCTATTCATACCACGGGAACATCATACCAGATTTCAGTTATCAGCCTCACTGTCTTTTTCAAAGCTGACAGCAAGGAGTAAGTGCATTGTGAGGGGTCATGCACATTTCATGAATATTTTGGCTGGCAGAGGTAGATCAAAAGGCATTTTGGCAAGGAAAAAGAGGACCCCTAGGAACAGAAACTATAATAAAAGGATCTTAGTTAAGAATTTATCCGCCTCCTTGCTCCTGAGTAGAAGCAGGCAGGAAGGGAGCTGAAACCTTGGCTTGCCCTCGAGCAGCCAGGAGGTATGATAGAGTGGACCAGACCAAGACAACCAGGAACACACAGAGTGAGTGGGCCTGGAAGGGAAGAGGAAGAGGAAGAGCAGTACCTTCACTCCCATGCAGAAGCAGTCCTTCCTGAAGACACAGCTGTAAGATGCAGTGTCATCTGAAAGCCTTTATGCAAAAGGTCTGATCTCTAGATGAGATGTTTTTCAAAACCTCTCAGTTGTGCAGATCAGAGTGCTGTTACAGCATTGGATGACTGATATTGCCATTCTGTCAAAGAGAATGGATGGAATCAGTGAAAAAATTTAAATCTTAACTATGACAGGTTTTTTCCTTCTATAAAACGCATCATTTCTTTAAGGTGCTTCTGCTTTCTGTGAAGCTGCTTTTATTTAATTACAGAGTAGAGAATCCAATTGTGCAAAAACCAAAAGATGTTTCCACTTTAAAATAAATTTCAGTTTCAGAAACTAGTTCATATGATCAGTGCTTCCACATTTCTCTAAGGGCTGTGCACTCTGGCTGCAATACATCTTCCAAGATGTATTCCATTTTTTAGCTTCTTAGTAAAGGTAGGGGGACACATTATAGGAATCTTTCACAGTTCATCTCAGATGTGTGCCCTGCATGCTTTGACCAGAGAAGGGAGGAGAACATACCCTGAACGGGAACACCTACAAAACAAAGCAGACTGCATGGAATTGCAATTCTATGCTTTTTAACAGAAACACTGAAGCTCTGCCTAAGGCAAAAATATTCAAAGGAGAAACATTTTAGCTTTTGGGATGAGAAATTCAGGTGTGGCCAAGATCTTACTCAGCCTCGATAAAGTCTGAGCAAGAAAGAGAGGGAAAGAGAGACAAATTCATATTAGCACTGGCACTGAAGAGAGAGAGGTAAGCTTTGGAAAGTGGCGGGGGGGAGATGCACCTATCATTTGTTAACAAAGTTTTGGCAAAGATTCATATCCTATCATTTTAGCTATCAACAGAGCATCCTCCCAGGCGTGGTGCAAAGCAAGAATTCAAATTCCTTCCACTATGAGAAGCCACGACAGACTAGATGGATTGCTAACACACGGACCTATATTCATTGCCTGGAGTGAAAGAGAAGTATTCACTTTCTTCTGTCAAAATTAAATGGGAGATTTATATTTGGCCTACCAAAGGCATTCTGGTACATAACAGTGAAAAAAATCCAACAGAGAATTAGGAGTAGAAGTAAAATACCTCAAACCTAATCCCGGGACGTAGAACCTCCCTTTTACGTACCTCGCAGTCATGACCTTCAGCTCCAGCACATTCTCCTTCTACAGCTCCCTTATCTACGTTTCTATAGAACGAGTCCAGCTCACAGAAAGCTAGTTCACTGAGCACATTTTCAGATCAAAAACCTTATTAAAGGAACAGAATGTGAGGAAGATAGGACCAGGTGATTGACAGTGATTGTATTGGAAATGGGAAAGGCTGCACAGCCCTTTCTGAAATGCAGATTTCCCAGGACTGTGCGACATTGGGATCCAATGCTGTGTTTGGCCCATTAAACAGCTTTTTAGGCCAGAAGGGATATCTTCAGAGTCCCACTTCACAGGCCAGAACATTTCACTGTTTAATTCCTTCATTAAAGCAATAAGAGTTCATTGTGCTGTATCATATCTATATTAAAAAGGATTTTCAAGGAAAAGAAGAATCTATAAAACTCCTAGATCAAGTTATTCCAGCAGTTATTTTGCCTTGCTGTAAAAAATATGCTCTTTTTTGTAGCTTGAATTAATCTGGTTTTACTTTAGAGATTGAGCAGCATCACGCTTTCATTCACCAGATTAAATTGTCATCCCGTATCAGAAATGTCGCTGTGTAGCAACTCTTAAACCACGATAAAGCAATGTGCTAACCTTGTCTTTGGCAAAATAAAAAGATTGAGTTTCTTCACTTCTACTGACAGGCAGCATGTCCAGACCTCTGACTGTGCTGGAAAGATTTCAGAGGCATTTAAAACATCATCACCACAACTGGACTCAGACCTCAGCACCACTTTCACCAGTCAGAAGTGATATCATCCCCTAACTCCTATTGGATATTTCTTCATCATACATATATAGGTGTCCCCTGGTATCCTTACTTCCACACTGCACACAGGGTGGTTTCCAGAGTTTCCTGACTGCGCAATGGCTTTGTACCACTATGTCCAGTTAGGGATGGCAGCCGTGGAAAACAAGGGCCTGAAACACCTGAGTTACAAGGACAGTGAGGCACTCTGATATCTCAGGTGGATACTCTTATGGAAAACTACATTGTAGAGTCAGAAATACCTGAGCTAGCTCTTAAAAACTCTGCTGTGACAGCACTGAGCTCTATGCAGCTAAATTTATCTTGTTTCTTGGCAGTCTGCAACGTAGACATACTGGGTAAGATTCATCTGGCCAAGTGTAGACATATACATCTGAGCCAGACACCCTTGGCTCCTATATGGACATCTTATCTGAGAGTAGGTGTTTGAAATAGAATACATGAGTCACAACTTAAAAGAGACTACTTTTCTCTGCAGAGCACATAGGGAACCTAGAATAGCTCAGAGGTAGGCACTTCCAGGCTGTAGTAAAGTTTGCCAAAATGAATCCCACCCACTGTGAGGAGAGATGAGAGACACTCGAAAAAACATGGCAGAAATTTTCAGGAGTCTTGTTTTTGCCTTTTTCCTCTTCCCCCTTCCATCAGGCCTGGTATGGAGACACTGAGAGTTTGAAGGAAAATTGAAAAGAAGTTTTGGCAAACTTTTGCACTCAAGATGAACCTTTCTGAGTACTGTATGAGACTGTTGGTACTGCTTCACTTCAAACCTTCACGTATTTAGAAATCCAAATGAATTTATTTTAAAAATCTCTAGTGGAAAGTTACACTTCTGCAAATAACTTTCCTTCTTGTTTAAAACTGGAAGCCTTTTCTCTTTTCAATATTTTAGTAGTTTCTTCCCTTCTTTCTGTATAACTTAGGGATAGTACTGGAAAAATGTGAGTGAACACTTCAGTGTTTGCATTATGACACTAATGCAAGTCAGGGGGACTGCACTCAAGCTGGTGATATCATATGAAAGTTGTTGGAAATATATTTCTTTTTTATTATTCTTACAGTTGATAGCATGAAAGTCTTACACACACAAAAAAAATTATTTAAATGGTCTTTTCACTTGTCTATATAAGGGCCAAGGTATATAAAGTAACTTACTGTTTTCCATTGTGGCAACGTTTGCACAATAGATTTAAATCACATCCACCTTTATGTTCACTAGATAAATCAACCAAGAGGCCAATTTCTCCTCTATCAGAGATAGATCAGCAGTATTGTGACCAATTTCAATAGGAACAGCAGTACAAGCATCCATGTTCCTTGTTACTATCCCTACCAATTTCACCTTGGTTACTTTGGAGACTTTCCTGTTTCTCATTTGATTTTGGCAAGCAATAATAGTTATGCCCAACCTGTTGCTTAGGAGCTGTGTACTAAATACTGGGTAAACTCAATAACTATTACTACAGTTGATCTTCATTTTGCTGTAGGCATTAGTAATTACAATACATATTGTCATTAGGATTTGGAAAAAAAAATAAGAACAACTTAAAAACATACAAATCCAGGTTACAAAACACTTCTTTCTGCCTACAGCCTGTCCAGTGCCATACTGATGAAATGGACACAGTGTGTAAATGGTGCTCACAACCTGAGATCCCAAAGGGTCCGTGTATCTTCTTCATTTCAGTGATTTATATCGTGAGAACAAAGTAATTGGGCAGGTAGAGCTCACAGTGCCTGGAGGTGAAGTATTTCAAGATTTAGCTCAAGAGATCTCAAATCAGATCCCCCGTGACATGTCGCTTCAATAAAAATGGAGGAAATTTAGTCCTCATTTGTATTTTTTCTTCCTTTTAGATAGCGAAAGTTAGTATTTTGTATAAAAAACTGGTTATTTTAACCCCTTCCTGTGTTGTTCTCCTAGCCCTCCTGGGATGCAATAGTTTGAGAGAATCAGGAAGATGTAGGCACAGAAAAGCCATTCACTTGCCAATGCCAATTATCCAATGTGCAACTGATCTTAAAGTTGCACTAGATGAATGAGTTGTTGGAAAGGATTCAGAGATACAATGTTGCTGTTGTGTTCCTTTTGGTTCTTCAGAAGCATTCGTTTTCTGTGTGCAGTGTTTTCTCTTAATGGCCTATATAGCATCTACGCCTGAGAGAAGTAATATTTTATCCTGTACTACAACACTATTTCTCTTTTCCCCTCTTTGAGGAAGACAACTGAAGATGTTCCTGCTTTGAATGGTGACCGAAAATAGAACAAATTCTTAATACTGCTCTAAAGGAAGTTAAACTAAAGTTCTGCCTTTGAACTAGGATGGAACACGATCTTAAAAGTCTTTTTCAACCTAAATGATTCTATGATTCTATGATTATTGGTCAAATTTTCATTTACTTTGGAGTATATTTAATCTGAAGTTTTGAGAGGTTTTTTTGGTCTTTGTCAGCAGCTTTTTCAAGTTTCATCAATGGAAAAGGTTAGCATGCAATAGCTTAAAAGTGCAATATTTCTGAGTACACTAAATGAAATGCATCTTTCGCATCTTGCCATAAAATTAATTATGTCAGAGAGAAAGGAAGCTTGTGTTATACACGTTCTCAAAGATTTTTCCATGAAAGAATTCATCCCCACAATCAATAGAGATGTGATATGAAATCGCATTGTTACAAAGGTTTTCTCCTCAGAATTTCTGATGAATGTAAATTTGAATTCCACACTGTAAGATAATGCTGAATGCTTAAAACATAAATTATGGTGAGGTAGGTGTCAAATAGAAGGGCCTATGAAGTATTTAAGAAACAAGACTCCATAAATAATGCCGCATTATAAGCACCAACTTGTGCGGTAGAGTGCATTTTTATTAAATAACAGTGTGATGCAGGATCATTTACAGAGAAAAGAGTAAGAATCCCATTTTTAGACACAAACCAAACAGATCTTTGAGTGAGACATGTATCCTCATGTATTTACATAAGTTAAAAAAGACATAAAATCTTATCTAAACTATCGGGGGACGATGAAGCATCACATATCTTTTACTTGTCAAGTTGTCAAACTTTTTATGAGTTGTCTGAGTTTCCTCAGTCACTCTGTGATTCTGATAAGATAAGCAGTATTGAACTTTGTGACCATGTAACTGCACTTGCTGGCTGACATTATGGTTATTTCTGTTGTGGCATAGGTAAAATTCCACGGCACTGGGCTTTGTTAAGATACAATGACTGTGTAATCCCTATTCTTTTCTTTATTTAACTCTTATTTTTCAATAGGCTCATACTGTAGCTACATAAATTACAATGAAAATGATTAACGATAGTAATAATACTCATTATGTTGTGCATATATTAACAGCACAAGCAGTATTTGCATCCTGGCATATAGCACACTGGAAATTCAGCTTGATTTTTGTGGGTTTTACTGCATCACAGCACTCCTCTTCCCCCAGACAGATGAGGTCCTAGCATCACAGCACAAGTTTGTTTCAGAATCGGCACTAATTTGTACATTGGTTTTATAAATTATGAAGCTTAAGCATTTTCTCTTCATTTCCAGATTTTCACTCCCCTTGACACTGGTTGACTCCTCAAAGTACTGCCTGACGACGAGACGGAACAACAGGCTGAACAGAAGCATCCTGCAGGGAAATGGCAGCACCCCCCATGACGTATATCTGGCACAAGTTTCTTCTAGCACATCATTATGGAAGGAGGAAACCAGTAGTTGTAGACCAAGATTGTTATAAAAAATCTAATTTGATTTTACATAACAATCTTCCAGCTATTGCATGCATTCAGCAGGCCTAGTGCCATGATTTGGGAGTGTGCTTTTACAATGTACACAGAAAATATTTTCCCAGGGTGTGAATCGTGCCATTTCTTTTATGGTTCAGTATCCAGAAGTCAGCCTCCAGAAGTCAAGAAAGCATTCCAGGATTTTATGTTCCCATTCTAGAAAAAAAAACAGTTCAATATTTGCATCTTCTGTGAAGATTTTCCCTACAAGATCAAGTTTGAGAGCCTGTTCTGGTGATGCAGAATAGCCTATTGCCATGTGTGCTGTCATACACGCTCTGCCCCTCCCCGGGCACAGTTCTGCAACTCAGAGCCCGCAAAGAGGGTTAGGCAGGCAAGTGGGGAGCAGGAGTTGCTGCAAAAACTGAAAGACAAACCAGCAGAATGAGGCATCAAGCTGAGCAGAGGAAAGCTTCATGTAACGGACTCCTCTAGTCATCAGAAATGTTTCTTTGTAAAGTCATAGTTTCCCCAAACTACCAATAGCTCTGTGTCAGAAAAAAAAAAAAAAAAACAACAACAGCAAAATGCATGTGTGGAAAAAGAAAAATCTGATATCAGCCTTTCATCTAATGATCCTGAATATTCAGTACCTCATATGAGCAGCGGCTCTAAATGGACTGATTAAAACCCCTAAATAATGAATAAATGACCATTATATGAGCACAGATCTGCCTCACATGTGCTACCTGGTATATATGAACATCTTTCCATCAGGAAATTCATAAGGATTCATTTCTGTCTCAACAGGGCCAGGGCAAAGGAAGGGAAGAGATGAGGTTTTAATGCCAGAATTTAGGACTGACTGTTCAGAGCAGTCCTGCTGTCCACTTTGCTCTAAACCACACCTGAAGCATACGGCTATTGTACACACAGGGTAGAGTGAGCTATGCAGGATACTTACTGCTGTAGGGCTGTCAAGGACCTTCACTAAGCTGCAGCATTTGGCATAGTTGTTGCAGCAATCCTGCACAATGCCTTTATGTTTCTCAAAGTCCTTTTCCAAATCTCTGTGTGATTTAACTGAGAGCCAATATTCTATTTCCACAATATTTTAAGTTAACGGCAAAACATTCTGGACATATCTTATTACTCTGCTCGTCTCTTCCCCCAGGGCTTCTCTGCTGCCTCTGACAGCTTTCTGATTGCAGCCTCTCCTCGCGCAGCAATGCCTCAAGTTTCATCATCCAAATTACTGTACTTTAAGTCCCCTGCAGTAACTGTGTTTATTTCCAATATCCCAACAGGAAGACCCCCATCAAGATGAGTCATTCCTGTTTCCAAGGGTGTTGTGCTGAGGCCACTCAGAGGAAGATGCAGCAGCAGCAGCTTTGTATTAGCCTAGTGGGGGGAAAAAAACAATAGAGCCCTGCTTTCAGCTAGATTTCTTTCCAGCAATACAGATATTTTTTTCCAGAAATGATGAAAATTACAAACACTTACTGTAACAAAAACCCTGTTGGAAGCACCAGAGTCCTGAAAACCTCGGGATGTGTGCCATGATGTGTGGAAATGGGAACCGGCTACTTTGAACTTGCTACCTTCTGGACAGAAAGTGATGCTTTGCTGTGAACTCCACAGATCTGCTGGGCCTCTGAAATGTTCATTCATGCGTTATTTTTTGGCAGCCTTCACCATTTCCACAGCATCATTGGCAGCAGCCTCACTAGAGAGCAGGTAAGCCTGACCCTGCAACTTATCTACCACTATTAATCAAAAACTGTTTTTTAACCACTTCACAATAGAGATCCTTCAGAGGTTTTCTTTACGATGGTGTAACTCTGCCATGGAATCTCACACATACAAATTCTCAGAAGATTCAGGGTAATCCTTGCTTTCAGCTCAAAAGAGCCCAAGAAAAGCCGTTCACCATGTTACTGCTGTAGGGCAGATAGAGCCAGCTCACGCAGCCCTTCAAACAATAGAGCTAGAATTGGGTCAAGATGTAGCAGAAGTCTGAAGAGTTTTGGTTTTAAATCAAGGATGGCTTTCCAGCTCTAATTCTCCTATCTTTGAACAAAATCCTTGCATATTACACACAGATAACACAGGCTAGTCACTGGGGTGTAGTATCAAGCATTATTCAGTCTTCGGTAGTCGAAAATAAAAAAATACCTGTGTGTATCACCATATGAACTCCATATTCCCAAAATTTTGAACATCAATGGAAAATTTGCCATTATATGCATGCATGCTTAGGTGATGTGGCTTTCTGGAGCTACTGCAATTTGTCAGTGATGTATGAAATGAGGAATCACAGCCCAGTGCACAGAAAACGCAAGCAACACCACCCAACAAGTAGGCTGAATTTTCAAAGTGCTGCTTAAACTCTTGTATAGTCGGTCCTATGAACAGTGGGACAGCCAGGCTAAGGAAGCACAGGATACATTTTCAGAGATGCAAGGGGAAGACATCTTCTGTCAGAGTCCATCTCACATATATAACTTTGAAAGCTGTCATTTTAATTGCAGACATTTGTTCTTCCTAGCTACTGTTCTTTTCCCCATTGGAATGAAAGTGGTGCCTGACAGGCTGTTTGGAAGATTAGAGATTTCTTTGGTTTTTTGCTCTTAATGTTCTTGCTGAATTTATTTATATCTTGGCTGGTTATTAGAACTTGTTCCATATGGTAATCTGGCAATGCCAAGCCAAGGATTTAAAATTAAAAAATAGATTCTTTCAGCAAGAATATACACTTCCGTGACTTGGAAATTCACACAAAAGTATTAGTACACAATTTAAACCAGTTTTTCTGGGGAGAAGTGGGGAGGAAGGTAGCCAGAGGGTAAATAGGGGACTATATGAAAGACCAAAGTAGAAACTCTTTTCATGTTGGAAGGTGGCCCAAAAGCAATGACAACTGTAAGTCTGTCTTCTTCCCTCATTTCATTAAAATCCTACTTCAACAAGAGAAAAGAACACAGCTTTTCTGGATTAGAGGGTTTTCCAGTCTTCTACTTCTGTAGCAAATGCAGCTATGAACCCCTGGGAGAAGAGCAAAAAGAAAACAGTCCAAGAAGCAAACAACTTGGACCCAAAGTCAAAGAGAGATACTCACCCGTATAACTGGAATAGAAAATTACAAATAAATTACATGTTGTTTTTTAAGCAGAAGCAGAGAAAAGGCTGCTTTGCGATGCAAAGGGGACAGTGAGAAATGAGAAATTATATACATCTAGGCTACCTTGAAAACTATGCTTTAATGTGCCAAAGGAGGCAGCAATACCACATGCAGATTTTTGACCTGTGCTTCAGAGGTGTCTGGATTAGAGCTCACCAAAAGTCTCAGATTCCCACTGGATGAGGTGGCTTTGGCTAGAAAAGATAATTTCCTGCTTTGTAACTGGTTTGGATACAGAGTTTGGTTTGCAACCCACCTTCAGCATAAATTTAAAAAGAGGAAACACACAAACAAAACATAACAAAACAGAAAAAAGATTTGCAAGTCCCACAGGCTTCCGAACAAGTATGTCACAATTTCCCCAGAGTATTCAGAACAGGATGGCAGCAGCACTGTAAAACTATATCGCATAGACAGCATCAGCAGGGGAAAATTGCATTTTTATTACCAATAAAGTCAAAAGTCTGAATTCACAGAAGAAGTACTTTTTCCACAGACAAATGAGTGAAAACCTCATTTCAGTGAAGACAACATTCTCTATTCCTCTAATTCTGGACAATGGAGACATATATGTAGGAGAACAGAAAAGACTAAACAGTCCAATCTTTGCCAAATTCTGACCAAAATTCTGCACGATTCAATATTATCATTAACAGTAAGGTCAACATGATGTGCAAGCAAGACTGATTTCAGACAATAGGTTTGCTTTTTTATTTCAGGGTCTTTTGTAAATCCAAATCAAAAATCCATAGAAATCAAGTATGCTGCTGATTTTGTTTCCATCTTGGCCATTGTGCCAAATACAGCCAGTACCATCAGCCTAAAAACAGAAGTATTAGTGTATTGATAAAGTTAAATCAAACTTTTGTTTTCTTTTCTTCCCCTTACACTTAACAAACAAAAGAGGAGTGTCTTACAAAACGAGTCTTAAGAGGAGAGCTGACGCATGTTGCCCTTGGTTTCAAGACTTCTAAAAGACGTTCAGCTATCGGTTTAGACTGAGTTTTGAACAAAGACCAGAGATTTGCAATCATCTTTTACAGAAGTCTGTGAGACCTTGCTGGCTTTTGAAGCCCAGGAAGCAACCAGACCTGCTTCAGGGAAAGGGGCCTGACACGCAGTGATGGGACATCACCCAGCTTGGCTATCAGGTTGCTGCTATCAATGAGACCCAGCCAAGGCTCCCCGGATCCACCAGAGAGGTGGGGAACTGCGCCAGTCCCTGGGGTCCCCCCTCTGAGCCATGCAGCAAGGGGGTGCTGGTCTTCCCCCACCCAGGACACAGAGGAAATGGTGCACCGCATGCTGAGGAACAGCGCTATGGTGGGTCAAATACTTGTGTCCCACCACTCATCTGCACTTACACAATGGAAGAGCCCCAAGGCACGTTTCCCCAGCAGGCAGTCCACCAGGAGCATGTCCATCACTCTCTGGTGAACCAAAGAGATGACTGCAGGGAGGTACAGAAAATGTAAACTGTCCTCAGAAGCAAGAAGCCCTGCTGTAGGAAATGGCACAAGTTCACGTGGTGGTTTAAAACTAGCTCAATACACCTGAAGAGAAAGCAGACAATACATCAATAAAACCATACTAGACAAGTGACATTTCCCTGACTGCTGAGATTGGTCTCTTGCCAGTGGTTGGGCAAATTTTATACTCCGTATCTGAGGGGGGAAGTTGTCATTTGCCCTTGCCCTGCTCCAGCAAAACTCACAGGATTTTCATGCCATACTAACTCATTCAATAGTTTGTTCTTCAGTGTGTCTCAACTGCCATTAATGTTACAGTAATTACAAGAAAAATCCCTTACTTGTATGAAAATATACCTTTATATTTGCAACAGCTTTCACTTCAAGACTGCACTGAGTCTTGCAGGTTTATGTCTTGCAGCAATTGAAGGTAAGTGATCTTTTCCTGTTCATTCTTTCACACTGAGGCCAAACTGAGAAGAGCTCAAGGCAGTTGGGACCACAGTCCCCCAGATAAGATTCCTCTTTTCTCTGCCCTAATCAATGGGAAGGTCAGGGCCAAAGGCTATTGAGACACGGAAGGGACTGCAAACAAACTTCTCATATTTCCTTTTTATCCCACATGAAACTTTTTTCTGAGACATGCTTTCACACACATCTTCTATAAAAATGTAATGGCATAAGACATTACATTGTAAAGTCATGACAGGGAGTAATAGCACATCTCTGAAAATTCAATTTTTGTGTAAGTATATGCTGCATTTTCTAGTTTCTTTTCTGATCCACAGTAGAAGTTAGTATCTAGTGCTTGCCATCTCACGTATCGAGCAGTTTCCCATTTGCCACAGCCCTTTACAGTGAATGCAAAACTAATAGTGCTCTTATCCTTTCCAGTAGAGCTCACTGCTGCAGTAAGAACACTTCAGGCAAAACAGGATTATCATAGCCTACATACACAGCACAGAACATGTAAGGTCAAAAGTTTCCCCTGATTTTGGATATCCCAGCTGAGATACCACCCACCTCATTTTTTGAGAATACTTAGTATTCTCTCTGCTATTTGGCTGACAGCAAAAACTTTATGCACTATAGTTGCAGCCATAAACATGCTTCATTTTTTAAAATCAGATCCTAAGAACGTTAAGCTAGGCTAACAAAAAATGAATGACCAGCCTGAAATGACGAGAGCATGGTTAGTGGGTGTACTAGCAATGTAAGAGAACTCAGAAGCACCAGCAGAGATTGCCCAGCTCTCCTCGAGGGTGGTCATCTCTCCCCGGAAGGAAACCACCCCTCCCCTCCTCCTCCTCCAGTCCCGTCTCATTCACACTGCCCAGATCCCCAAAAAGATACACTTTAGTGTCAGGGCCACCCCTCCAACTAACTATTCCTCGACATAATTCACCAATAAGCACAGTTCACCTACTGACTGTGCAGCCATGATGCCTAGTTGCGCATTACTGAAGATGGATCGACGTATTTCTGTTTCACCCCACTGAACAGGAAGGTCTCCTGGCAGCAACCAATGTGATGCCAAGATCAGATCTGTAGTATGTATCGTGGAGCTTGCTCGAACACCTGCATAATTCTCCCAAGTAGGCGCACGCAGCTTCTTCCCACCGGCTGAGACAGGAAGATGAAGAGGGAATGAGAGCAGCTCCTTCCAACAGCTCTGCACACAGCCTGTCAAAGCCACAAGCAAGTGGGTCTGTGGGACAGCAGTGCTTTCCTTCCTGCCACAGAAAAACAGGCAGGACCTTTGAACTTCATGGAGGACAGATGAAAAAAAGCAAAGAGGCTCAGGTGTAACCCAGCATATGAAATAAAACGTATTCAGGATGAGAGATGTGGGACACAAAGCAATCACTGCCCATAGCTGTGTGCTATCTGGGGAAAAGGACTGGGAGGAATTTGTTTTATTACCCCATGACTTATCTGAGCCCAGGGAAAGACAGAGATGCTTCTGACATCAACTTCATTACCAGTGAAACTGCACAGCTCCTACCGTGGTGTGTTCATCCCTGAGAGACACAACTCAGCCTCTCCACGGCCTGCATATGAATGAATTACAGGAAAAATGATATGCTGCTCAGTCTTGTTCACTACTCCACAGGTACTAAAACCTTGCCGCCCGGCTTGGAAAGAGAGCTGCAGTGCAGCACTCCTCTGTGCCTGCCCCACCTCCCCTCACTCCTCTGTGGGGAAAACCCTGCCAGTGAGGCACCCAGCCTTCCCAGAAGTCCAGAGGAAACACCTTCAAAAACACCAGCAGAAAGCATCTGGATACCAGTTACAACCTGCTGCCTGACTACAGCTGTTGTCATGACTCTTCTGCTCTGGAAGGGCTTAGCCTTCCCACGCTGCAGAAATTGGGTGGTGAGGGGGGAAGATACAGAGAAAGCGGTAAATCAGTGGAAAAGATGGACACATCAACTGCTAAAAGCTGTAGCTTCCATATGCTAAAAAAGAAAAAAAAAATCAAAACAGAAAGCTATCAAGGCAATATCAGCATATAATCCCGATGACAGAGCATTACATTGGATGCTGCACACAATTCCTTCTAGGAAGAGAAAGAAAGGTTACAGGAGTAGCAGGACTGCAGAAAAAACTCAAAGAATATTCGAGGCAAGGTTTAAAGGACAGTGCCTACAGGCCCTGGCACAGATGGTATATGCAGACACACACAAGCACAGAGAGCAGAGCCAGCCCTTCTGTGCTGTAGTATCAAAAGAATATCTGCGTAAGCCTAGAAATCTCTCAGATCCTGTCCCACAGCGGAAACTCAGGCAAACCATAAAAGTGTATCTGAACATATTTTAAACATGGTTTTAAACTTCTGAAACTATTACAACTTAAAACTTTGGAGCAATTTACTGCAATAAAATGAAAAGGGGCCACTCTCTGGATGGCCTGAACCCCAGGCATGCAAAGATCACAGCCATGGAAGGGGGACCTCACTGCAAAATGAAACTCACTCAGAGTTGAGGTGAGCCTCGTCTTGCAGTTCATTCAAAACCTTCACCGCTTCTCGATCAGTGAAGTTTCAAAAAGCGACTCTGTGAGCCACAGTGGCTGTTTGAGACACAGATACACACGTGTGGGAGAACGTGTTGCAGCGCAGGGGGCTGCAATCATGGTGAAAACAAGTAACATTGACAGGGGTTATGGAGCTGTAGCATGAAGTTGTTCAGCAGCGACCTTACAGATCTCAGTAATACCTAAAGAGCTGCTGTTTTTTCCAGTCACTGTCTTGAAGGAAAATATTTTCCTGCGTATCATTTCTTGTCTCCAGCAAAAACACCATTATATCATCATTAGCCTGAAGGATTTGGAAAGAATTCCCATAGTAAGAAATATTTTAGGTTTATAACATAGGTGTGACCAGGCCTATCTGTTGACAAATATATTTCTCACATATTTTCTCCTGGTTCGTAGAAGATGCTCAAGCTGTTTGGGAGAGTGCTACACGGCACAAGTCACAGTTGTGCTGGGAACCGTGCTAACAAGTGAAGAATATACGTGGTCACGGTGCACTGCACATTTTTTGGTCAGCCTAGAGAAACTACATGAATGACAGATACACTGCAACCACTGCCTGTGACACTGATCAATACCAACAGCCTAGACACCATTAACGCTCTGTAGGTGTCCTGGGGCAGGTCTCAAGTCTCCATTTTCTACTCAACAAGGCTCCCATCTTCAACCCAGAACTGTCTTCCAGTGCTTTCATCGCACTTTCTCCCTCAGTAGAGATGAGTCTGCTACTCCCCTGATGAGTCTGTACTAGTATTCTTTCCCATAATACAGACTAATTTAGGTTGGAAAGGAGGTCATCTGGTCCACACACGACACCACCATCACCCTCCACTTAACTACTGTCTGTGGGAAAGAACTGCAAGTAGACAATCGATTTAAGACAAAAATTAAGAAAGAGGTGCGGGAACTATCAACTATTTAAAAATTAACTACCTGCCTTTCGGGTTGGGAGAACCAGGAGATGAGGCACTTGCCATAACAGCATCTGGACACAGTCCCCAGAAAGAGAAGTTGAGTTTGATGCTAAGCCCTGTGTGACTGATCCATGCTGTAGATGATCCCACAGGACCCCTGCTGCTCCCTGAGATGCCTTGGGGCATTCCTGTACCCTGCTCTGCAAAGGGAAGTGGCAGCTGCTCCTCCTCAGGACCACCTGGTGCTGAAAATCCTGCAGGAATCCTCTTAGCTGCAACTTCGTGTTCTCACAATCGGGCACTGTCGAAACATTGTCTTTTAGTTTATTTTGTTCGTTTATTTATAAAAGATAAACACCTTGTGGGAAAGACAGGCAGGCAAAACACAAATCTATGTCCTTTCTCCATTTATTAAGAATAATGAAAAGCAAATAAATGCTTTTCTGGGAAAAGTAAATGTCCCAGCAGTCAAACATGATCTCATTCTGGTACTGTGTTTGTATGCTAGTTGAGTCTCACAATGCAGACTCAGACACCTGCATGTTGTGTGCATCTGTATTTCTCTCTTCTTCCATATTTATGCATAACATATTTAAGATTATGGGGCAATGCAGTCACAGGAAAAAGCAGAAATTGCTCTTGTAAACATATCAGTAGTCATGGAATTTCAGACCCTAAAGAGAGAGTTGATCATTTCAATACCATAAACCAGCATGTTCCCCAGTGGCAATGTATTTCTAGCATCACTAAGATACTACATGTTCTTCCCACAGTTATTTTCTTCTGCATCTGTATACCTTGTTTTCTGTAGCCATTTCATTGTGAATGGAAAGACAGTCAGGTACCAGCTGTACATTGAGAGGGAAACAATCCACGAAAGCCTTGTATCACTTTCTGATCTTTAGGAAGAGGAGGTGGCCAGTTTGTTTGCTTTATAACATGCAGAAAAAAACTATGAGCTACAGCCTGCTAGATTTTCTACAACAGCCCAAGACCAGAAGGAAGTGAATAATGCAAAGAAATATATAGAATATGTTCTTCATTATAGATGGGAGATGTGCTGAGGACTATTTGCTGGTCAGTAATCAATAACCTGAGGAAGTGGTTGGCTAAGACATTTATTTGCAAAATTTCACAGAAGTGCCAGGGCTTGCTAGACAGCACTGCAATGGAGAATTTGATCAAGTCTGGCATTAGAGGAAAATGTTGCCTATTGTTTGTAAATGTATGACCACAAGCCCATTCAAGTTGCTGTAATATCTGCTGCAGTTCTGATATTGTACTCAAGGTAGCTGATAATGACATTGCTTCAAAGTGATTACCAGGAGTTATCTGTACAGCTAGAGAGGGAAAACTTCTATTATGTATCTTCAGAGGACAGTTACAACAACCTGATGCAAATATGCCTGCCCTTCTTTCTCTCCCTTTACAAGACCACCCTCTGCAACACCTTTTCCTCACCCTTTCATTTTTCGGTGAAAGACGTCCATCCCTAAAGCCTCTTTTGTTTGTTCCAATAATCTCAGAAGTATCTTTATCTTGATCTGAGGGCTGCCTCTCTTTGTGAACTGCTCCAGTTGAACATCTTATTAAATTTGTCCATTCTTGAAGCACATACCCTCTGTACACACAATTTTGTCGCAGCTGCGCAAAGAGGCCACAGCCTCAGCCCAGTGGCAAAGGGAAGCTGGCTGGCTTTCTTTCTCACCATAAGCATGTGTTGGCAACATCACTAAATTCTTCACATCATCCATAATATACATGATATTTGGGGGTTCTCAGCATAATTTCTCAATGATGTGACTTCTCACAGTAACGGCCTGTCTCTTGAAGATGACTACTACTGCACTATTTGCTTTCTGCATAGGAAATAAACCTACTTGAATCATAAGGACAAAGAATTGAAATATATCTAAGAAAATTATTTTTGTTTAAGTAAGTAGCACCAATTGTGTGAGTTTCCATGCATACATACAGTCTAATACACACACGCAGGGGGAAGCTTTAGTAAATTGAAGAAAAGAATATCACTGTTCCAGAAGCTGCAGTAAAGTCTTAAAAAGTACAGAATTCCACTTTTTTTTCTCTCCTGATTTCAGTCACAGGTCCTATAATACTGATTTTGTCCCTATACTTCCAGTTGCTGTAGATGGTGGGTGACTAAGATTTAATTTACAACCATTTATGCTAGCATGTGTTGAGACAAATCTGTAAAAGTAAATTGAGTGAATTCGTTTAGTTCTCAAACATCAAAGAAACTAAGATGAACCTTAAGCATATTGCTTTTCAAAAACTAATTTTAAAGCCAATCTCATATTTTTGATCATTCTGAGCTGGAGGTAACTCAAATCATTTTCTCTTCGTCTAACCTTCAGCCTTGCTCACTATCCTTCCTATGTGCTGAATGAGAAAGGAGACCAGCGGATCAATTACTTAACGTCTGTTGTAAAATGGCTGCATGCATTTTATAAGATTGGTATTTGTTATGGAGGATGATCAGCACAGATATACACCCTGTAGTGGGGATGTAGCAGAAAGATTAATTCTTGAAAGTAATTCAGCCTGACGGATAAGGTATGTATGTAGATAGTGCCAATATATCAAACAATATCCTGCAGAGTAAGATAGACAAGGCCATTTGCACACCCATGAGCAATACCTAGTCCTGACCTGGCTGAAGAAGCAAAGAAGACTCCACATCCAAATAATGCTGTAATTGCTGTCTCCAGTCCCACTTTTCTTCAAAGAGATAAGCGAAGCACAATTCAAAGACTGTCTGAGGTCTGAACAGGGTTTTGACCCCTTCCAGCTCAACTGTTGCCAGTTTTGCTTTGTCAAACATCTCTCTTCAAAATGTGCTCTTCTGTACTGTCCACCTCCCGTGCTCCCTATAAACCAGGCAAGTTTGAGAATCCTTTTAAATTTAGAAATCCCACAATGCAAATGTCACTTCAACCAATTTTTTGAAGCCTTATTATTTTTTTCCTTGGGGTTCTTAGTGTCTGCACTGCCATGCATTTCACGCTGTCCTAACAGGTAGGTAGTTAAAAGGAAGGCCAACAGTTTTAAAAAAACAGGGCGGGGTGTGAAAACCATACAACAAAGTAACTACAAATGGGGCACTGCTGTAGAATTCAGTTTTCGAGACACAGGAGCAAAGGAATAAATCAAATAACTCAGACTGTCCAAGGCAATATGACGGAGCGTGGAATTTTTGGCACGTAACAGTCTCATGATGAATGAAAACACAAACAAAAATCAATGGCTGCGTTGCTCAAAGAACAAATTTTCCCTAGCAGTAAAAAGACTTGAATACTGGCTGCCAGCCTAATTTCATTAGGAAATGCATTCCAATTAATGGAAGCTCTGCAAACAAGAGATAATTACTAAGGCGAGACAGAGGAAAGGCCTTACAGCCTTCCAGCTTCTCTTCTTTGGTTGCAGCTTGCCCTTCTCTGCTTCCAATTCATTTAAGGTGTGGGCTGTTGGGTTTCTGCAAGTGTATTTCCCAAACCTCCCCTGACATTCCTGCTGCACGGGACTCTCCTCGCCTGCTCCTGACATTGACCTCATCCCCCACACACACTACATGCTGTGAAGTTTCCCATGCTGGGGAGGGATGTGTTCTCACATCTCGGTGTCTGAATGCCAGTTGTGCCATTATTCCTGTACTACTTGTTTATATTAATTTTGATGCTACGTTTCCTGTGCCAAATTAAATACTGGCACAGACAGGTGCCTGAAATCAAAGTTGTGCCTGCTTATGCTCTGGTGGATTTAGTTTTTCATTTCCATGATTTCATTTCCCAGGAAAACAGCAATTATGTAACCTCGGTAGAAACAGACGCCAACAATATTAAACCCTCGCAACTGCACTCCTTTCACCCCAAGGGCTTCTTTCAATGGGAGGATGGAAAGTTGCTTAAAACCAAACAAGCAACACGGACCTTTTGTTTTAACAGACGTGCTTCCTTATTCTATCTGCACGTAGGCAGAAACTTGAGACATTTTGCCTCCCCCACGTTGTCCCCTTGAATGCTGTGCACTTACAAAGTGGCTTCGCCATGTCTCTCTCACAATCAATGTTGGCCTGGACCCAGAGGATATGGGGCAGCCCATTGTGATGGCTTGCAAAGTAGCGCCTTCTGCAGAGCCCAGCAGCAAGGATGTGTCATCCCCGAAGTTCCCCCGCTGCGCACCAGAGGATGCTGCTGCCAGGGACAAGGACGCTTTGCAGGCGCTGCATCCTGCTTGGGTTTTTTCGCCCTGCAGCTCTGTGGACATCCATCCATCCAACAAATAAATCCCAAGCGACTGCAACCCCATTCTCTTGCTCTCTCTATGATGTCCAGCAGAAGACGAGTGTCTGCAGTCCCAGTGACTGCAATGCCAGCTCACATGGGCCAGCATCGGGGCCACCACCTAGCTCCAACGTCCAGCCGCAGCAGCCAAGGGCTCAGCACTAACAGTCCTATCCAGCGAGGGTGCTGCCAGCGCCAGGCTCCCTGCCGCCTTCTGGGCTGCCGCTAGCTAGCTTGGGTATGGAAACATATGGGCAAAGTCTATATGAACCAAACCAACAGCAACAAAAGTATAGAGGCAACCCTACTGCTTCTGGAGACCTAAATCTCAGTGGGTCACCCACTTAATTGTCTGTTTACATTTAACCTGATTCTTCGAAAACTTCAAGTGTCTGTCCACAGCCTCACATACTTACAGTAGCTTCACTAACAGGCAAAAAAGGAAGAGTAAGCAGAGAAAAAGCACTGGGTTTATGGCAAGGGATAAAAGCCTAATTTACCAATGCTAATAGCTTGAGTCACTGATCAAAAAAAAAAAAAAACAAACCCAGACCAAAAAATCAGACTATATCACAGAAAGCAGTAGTACTACCTTAACCATCGTGAAGCCAGACAACGCCTGTTTCCAGAGGCTGATCAATTCACTACGTGCGTTTTAGACATAGCGTGGTATTTCCAGCTCTCTAATTCTGAAGTGTTGGGTCAGACGTGTAATATATCTTTCTCTCCCATTGTGGCGATACGAGATCGTCATTTTAAAGGTCTTCCTTGGCATGGCTGCCAAGCTGTTTGTCTGAGCTGCAGTGGTATTTTTGGAGACAAAGATCTGGACGCAGTGCGGGACAGGTGGCCTGGCAGCAGTGGTAGGAAGCTATCAAACCGCGCAGCACACATTTCAAAACACAAACCAGAGGGAGAGGAGATAAATCATTTACTGTATTTAACTTAGCATATTGCTACTTTTTGTGACTCATATAGTCTTGCGGAAGACTCCCTGGCCAGGATAAGCCAACTTTGAAGGAAAGACGATGTAAAGTTTACAGACTTCCGTGCATTTATAAAGTTAGTGTGCAGAAACGCGTAGAGGCAGCAATGAAAGCAACAAAAAATGAAAATTATGAAATTATGAAAACTATGAAAATTAAAGATGGGGAGGAACCTGTATCGCCCCATCTCCCTTCACTCTCCCTGGGTTTCAAGGACCTTCTTATGCTTCATTGGTCAAAAATAAACCTGAACCATCCTCTGAAGGCCAGCACAAAGAGGCAGTAGCCAGCAAAAACATCAGTACTTCACACTCCACCTGAAGTGTCCGTCCATAGCACTGGCGCTGGGCCTCCCGGCTCGCTCGGCCAGAGCCTGTGTGCACGCACAGCGCAGTCGAGCTGCAGGCAGCCCCAGCCGGCAGCCAGGCGCGCAGAGGAACCACTGTACATTCACGGCAGGACCAGGAGTGCGAGAAGGCTGGGGCTCAGTGGAAAATGTCTCACATAGCACCTCTGACCATTTCTTGCCCAGTCCCTGAGCACCGCTACCACTGCAACTTGTACATCCCACACCTGGCCACTCTCTTACTGGAGGTCTCCTCAGCAGCAGATGGGGAAAAGGCTTATGACCAGATTAAAAATGTGGTCATGACTGCCCTGCAAAAGGGATCCTTCTGTTTCTGGGATACTTACAGTCTCTGACTCAGCGTGTCGCTAGGTATGTATTTGTTGTGTGCCAAGAGCTGTCAGGCACATCTGGTTGGACCACACGGGGTGTGAGATTTGCAAATCACAGGCATAGTGCACCTGGTTTTCCCTCCCACCCCAATTCAAGTTGAAAAATTCCCAAATAGGGGCCTCCCCAGGAAAACTGCCTGCATGGCAATTCTTTTGAAGGTAGGTAGTTTTAATCCAGTTACCAAGAGCTACACTAATTCTGTGCTCTTCATTTTATGCTAGATTCCTTGAGAAACAGGTTTGTCTGAACACTGGCACTTTTCTCCCCATGCTTTTAAACATGCAGGCTGGTTCCAGCCAAATTCGACAAAGGGACAGGCATCACCAAGCTACCAAAATCCAACAAGCTCCATGACAGACAGGGCCAGGCAGACAAGGGAGGCCCAAATCGGCACCCTTGTGCAAGAAAAAATAATCCCATTAAAACAACCACAATGTCAGATACTGGAGTGTTCACAGGGCAAAGAGATTTTATTGCAGCTCAGCAGTGCGTAAAGCTTCAGGCAGACCTCATCGCTAGTTAGTCACAGGGTAATGCAAATACGAGACACAACACTATGAAAACAATCTTGTGCAAAACTGCCCCCACCTCACAGAACAATTTATGAAAAAAAACAGGATGTCACACAATACTGCATGCCCTACAGCAACTGAAATTATCTTTACCAGTCATATTTATAGTCATCAGCTATACTTGGTTAGACATTTTCCCCAAATCCTTCACTAATTTAGATTGCATTCATACATTTCCTGATTGTGCACTCCCTCCCTCTCCCCCACCCATCATGACCCGGCCCAGAACAGACACCAGGATAACCTGCTATCACTTCCAGGGTCATCACAAGAAGTGCGCCCTTGCATCTCTCATTCTTTTATTGCAAAAATACACTGTTCCCATGCCTGGTTCTCTCTGCCATCTGAGTCAGGAGAATGAATCATCAAAAATGCTATTGTCAAATGCTTTCTATGAATTATGTTCTGCACTGCAGTGGCTTGCTCTGCTCAGGATTCTCTCTTCAGATTACTGGTATTTCTCCTCGGGATTGTTCTTAAAAACCATTGAAACAAAGTCTGATTGTCTCCAAAAGGGGGCAGCCCATTTTAAGCCATTTTAAGGCTTTTTTTTTAATGGGCATGAAAATGAAAGTATAAGCCAGTTTGTTACAAGACAGATGTGGAAAAGTAATATCACCATAGGTGAGAATGCATTCTGTCCAGAAAACCTTATGATAAGAATGGGAGATATATTATATGTAGATATTATATAACTAAGGAACATCTCATCAGAGGGATACCAGTAAGCTCCAGGAACATACATGTACCAACACACCATTTTAAGAAATACCATTCCTATCAGCTATATATCTATTGCTGTATTTCTCACAGTCTAGCTTCATTTCAAGGGCAATAAGGACACAATCTTTAGAATTTGCTATCATCAGCTACATTAGGTACAGAAGAGAAGCAAGTGTTGCTGATCTTTGGTGTACAACTTTATCCTATTAATATTCTTTAGCAATTACAGGCAATTATGAATTCTGTGTGGGTTTTAATCCCTCCAACCCTGACTGGGGTGTGAACTGAAGGTGCTGAGTGACCTAACTGAAACAAGTCTGTGCTTCCTACAAACCATGCAGACACCAAAAATAGACATCCCTGCTCACTATTTTGATGTTGAATAATATAAAAGACAAAAAGATTTTAAAAAATGCAGAAGCTAGAAACTAAAACTAGATAGTTTCAGTCTAGAAATAAGGCATATGGTTTGAACAGTGAGAGCTTATGAATGAGAAGTCCAGTACAGCAGAAGCCAAAGGATATCTGTCAAGTAATTCTTTGAAGCTAGAACCCCTTTCTAAAGATTTAAACTTTTTAAAAGATTTTTTTAAGGTTGTATGCCTGTGACAGACAATTCATCCCACAAATAGAAAGTTATTCCAGTTATTTTCAATTTCATTGGTTTTCACCAGAAGAAGTAGTCATCGAATTGCTCTCCAAAAGCTTGTGTTAGATCCTCCATCATTTGCCACTGGCAGATCAAAGCTAGATGACTTTCTAGCAGTAGAGTCAGATGCAAGAATCCCTGGATCTCTTTCATGCTGGAGGTCAGACTATAGCAATACAGCGCCTTCCCTTCTTAGCGTCTACGGAAAGTCCTCATCACCACTTTTTCTTATGCTTAACCAGCTAGTAAAACTAGGTCGTAATGAAAATGGCTTTCCTAAGATAATTAATTATTCCTTTAAACAATACCATCTTTAGTTTGTCAGGGAAGAATATAATTTCCTACCAAACTCCACTAATGCTAATTTTTTTATAAAGACACTGAAACAGAGAATATATTATGAGAAAATAATTATATCAGGCCTTAGGAATGTAAAAATTGGAAAAATCAAAAGTGATAACATTTCCAGTGCCATGACTGTAAGGAGAACAGAAAATTGCACAAAGTATATTCATTTTCATGACAAAGGCTGTAATGAGAAAAAGAAAAGTGCAAAACTAATCTGCTCCAGAAGTCTGCACTATCTGTTCTTCCATCAATTATCTATTCCAATCATGTAGACAAGAGTTTCTGTCTACAGAGCGAATCCACTCTCATAGTTAATCCTGTTGTCTTGTAGTTCTCCCTGGAGACTTGAGGACACAAAGTATTATATCTCTGTGTAGCACTGCTCAGATATAGTCCAACAATTCCACTCATCAAATCCTTGCCATGAGTGTATCTCCTTGAAGAACACAGAGGACGAAAATCCTGTCTCATCCATGTATCGATTTCATTCCAAGCTGATGTAGCAGGAGCCCGACTTGCAGATCTGTCTTGGTCTTTTGCAGCTACTTCTACCAACACACTCCCTGCACAGCAGGAGGCTCAACTGACAGCTTTAACTCTTCCTCACGCTATCAGCTGCTTAGTGAAATGTTCTAAGTCATGAACATTTGCAAATTAAACATCATAATGGGTTGGCTGAATTACCAGATAATCAGATCGCATCTCTTTTTTCTGAAAACAACGTACCTCAACTGATACAGAAATTAAAATGCAGTAAGTAGGATACAATCTTTCCCACCTGTGTAGTACTGTTGGACTATGGAATTCCCTCCGCTGTTTAAAGTACCTAGTTTCTAATTCTTCACTGCATTTTGGTTTTATTTGTAGTCTGGTAAAAGCCTTTTTTTTTCTTGCAAAAATACCTCTTTTGTGATCTCATCTTTTCTTTCACCTGCCTTGTGTCACACAGACCTTCTGAGTGTGACAGTGGTTGCAATTTCTTTCCATCTTTTGTAGTTTCTTCTTTGAAATTAGCATTTCAGGTTGTAGAAATAAAAAGCACCTCATATACTAACTTCGGAGCGTCCATTTATTCATAGCTTGTGCATTTTATTAATTCCCTACTAGGCATCTTCTTCATTTGGGCTTTCAATTACACAAAACTTCATCACAAGCAGAGCTCTTCTTACATGGTGTTCAGATCAAACAGTAAGCTGCAGAAGATCTTTATAGACAGACTACACCGCCTTAAATGTATGTGGGATATGAAAGATTTTGTATATAAACAGCTTTTTAGCCTGAAGTAATATATTTCCAGAAATGTTTTTTTACAGAACTAGTATCTTCTCAATGTTCTACAGATCAATACACTGCTTCCTTAAAATTATACATATGTAATTTAATATGATCATAATGTTTAAACTTAAAGCCTGTTCAATGCAATTAGGTAGTTAGCTTCTCAGGTCTTATAAAGAAATTTATCTGATTCCAAATTTATCATTATTCCAAAATACAGATTTCAGACTACAGCATTCCTTTGTGCAGAATAGATCTTCATGTACTCCACTTAAACTCCACTTAAAGAGTTTAGGAGACATTAGGAAACATTTTCTACCCAAAAGCAGTTGCATTTAAAAGAAAGAAGCAAAAAGTGGTTTACTGATTCTGATTCAGTTACATGGAATTACAAAACCACAGTACATTTTTAGTTAGTTACAGATGGAAAAGGGCCTCTGTCATATCAGGTTGTGCAGAATAGCTATTTCTTTCCCTCTGTAATTTGTAAGTGGGCAGTAAATTACAAGCAACTTCTTCCCGTTATCAGTCTATCCTCAATTACCACAATCAACAATCTCACCACTTTGCTTTTTTATACCCTGCTTCTCCCTTTCTCTATCTTCTCTTCATCTTTTAAGAAGTAAGGTCTAGGCATCAAGAAAATTCATCCCTTTGTAAGCTTTTCTGCCTTTGGCCACATAAGACTTTCAGTCCTAAACAACTTCTCCAGGAATTATCTTTTCCTCAGTTAATTATATTCATGTTAATACAACATTTATCTATAAACATATAGATGAACACACATACACATGGACCCATCTGTATTTACCTCTCTCTGAGCCAGCCTTGAGCTGGCAACATATGCCTCCCTGAACTAAGAGAGTGGGTTGGGGTTAAAGCTATGACAGCCAGCATGTTCTTAGATGTGAATTTGCATCACGGGAAGACACAATTCAGCCTCTTTAAAAAAAGCATGCAAAATGCACTTTATTTAACACATTTCTTCAGACAGAGTGTTTGAGCAGCTGAGGAATAGCTGGAATTGAAGCTTAAATGTGTTGCAATGTGACTGCCTGAGGTCCCGGGGCTCTGCCCTGACATAGCCTACCTGCCACGCAAGACTTCATCAGTGCAGATACGCTGACGGTGGGGCCCACCCATGTCCCATGGCTATCGCAGGCCTATTGTTTTCATTCAGCTGCTTACAATCACTCATAAGTCTGTCAAGATTCATGAGCACTTCTTAAATACAATTGTGGGAACAGAAGTTCAACTTCCAAGCCATTTTGCTTCATGACAAATAGTGCTGATCTTTAAAGCTTGGAAAAAAAAGAATATTTTTATGACCTCATTGCAGTTCTTTAGTGCTGTGACCCTGATGTTTGTGGAAAGGGCAAAGTATCAAATACTGTACATCTTGCTAACCCTCCCAGTGCTTGTGTTTAGGAGTTATCCATAAATAGCTACTGGTCATACAAAATACTCATGCACCTATGGCTGGGTGCTAGACTGCAAGCAGAAAGCTTCTAATTAGTACTTCTCTCTTGGCATGTATTCCCATGCCATTGGCATGTATTTCTTTTCCATTGAGGCAGGCCATTAAGCAGTCAAATCTGCAGCAGGCACACTGCAAGCAGATGAGGCTGCCGGCCAGGGACACCCAGCCAGCTTCTCCAAAACTCCTACCCCTCTGCTGCATCCAGGGGCAGGGGAAAAGCGGTGCACCAGTAGGGGAAGCCAGCAGGGTTTACACCACTGCATGGGAATAATGTACCTTACTGGTACAATTTAGTTACTGCAGCACCACACAGTGCAGATTACATGGTATGCTCCTGTTCCAACATTAAAAAATACAAGCCTTGCTTGTGTTTGATCAACATTTAACAAAACAGATGATAACTCTGATGAGTTTTGTGTTTTTCACAGTATTGGTTGTAAGCTTTAAAATAAATCTCATGTTGTTTTTAACTTCGAAGTTTAAACATAAAATAATATTTCTAAGTTTATATTGGGTGTATTTCTGTGTGCATACAATTCAGAGTAATAAGTGAAAGACAGAATTATTTGGGCTTTTTTTTTCTTTTTTTTTTTCAGAAAGTATCACACTTTTCCCTGGAACCTTGAAGCAGACAGACTTGCCAACTGCAACGTGCCACAGAAACAGGACTTCAAGCTATTAGTCACTGATAGTCAACAGCTTCAATTTCTAGCTATTGGACGAGCTGCAAGTGTAAGACGAAGCATGTTTCTCTCTTCAACACAGCAGATGTTTAATCATTTAACTAACAAGGCAAGGTTGTTGAATTACCCTGCTAAAACCTTGATTTACATTGTGGCAGGTTGGTGCAGTTATTCAAACAGAGATTAGACTGTCCTTTCTGGGGTTCTAATTAAGCTTGGTGTTAATGAAATGTGATAATATTTAACTGAACAGTTAATGGTAAATATTCATTGAATACTACTTCTGTCTTTGGAAAGATACCAGTGATTGTGGAGATCAAACTGATTCAGCAACTAGATTTACAAACCTCAGCAAACAAGCGTAAGGCTAACCTAAGACAGTAAATTTCATACAGATGCTTTAATAACCAGAATCTTCAGAGCAGACATGTCAGGTGAACAGAGGTCCTCCCAGATGAGTTTGCAATGTCTACCGTTGGGCAGGTCACTGGAATATAGACACATGCAGCAGGAACCCTCATCTTCACAGTGAGGAAACCGATAGTCCTGGCTACGACTGAGACATCCACGTTCATTCTTTCCGCAAGACAGAGCAAGACAAAAAGAGATAAGGATGATAATTTGTAGACTGTAACACTTAAAGACCTGGACACAAGAATAAGAGATCATTACACAAAGTCCCATTTGAACAACAGACAGCCCTTTATCAGAGGCACCTCCAATCCAACTGTAAAACAGGAGGGCACAGCTCAGCACAAATTGGGGAGGGGGCGGGCAAAAGAAAGCAACTAGACGTTCTTTTTACGCCCACTGGGAAATGATCAGCTCTTACAAGAAATTCAGTTGGTGCCAAAAATTGTGGAGAAAGGATCATTTTAAGGCATGACTTCAAAGAGGAAAAAGTGATACTTCTACTGATTTTACAAACAGCTCCTACATATAAGTGCTGCTGCAACTGCTGGAGAACATAGACTATGCGTGCTATCATAGGTAAACTGAAGACAGGAACTGAACATGAACAAAGGGTAAGCTTTCAATGCAGTAACTGGAACAGGAAAAAAAATGCAAGTATTTTTATGGTCATAGGAAAAAAATGTAAATTTGCTCTTGAGAACAAGGATGGAGGGTCACATTTTCTGTTTATAGTTTTATAAATTTAAAAAAATCTATTTGAAAAAGAGCTTATCATCATAAAAAACATTCTTAGTATATTCCTAAAGCAAGTCCTGAAATTTGGTTATGCCTTTGCACTTGGGTACTTCCCAAATTCTGTATTTAGTGGTGTCATCAGCATGGTCTAGTGAATACAAAAGCAGCTTGGGATTCCCAGATACGAATCCTGGCTCTGTTTCTAGGTGATCTGGGCATGTCATTCCAAAGTCCTCCGCTAAGCAAGCCAGCTTCATTATTTTCAGTTTTAGTAGGATGGAAGGATAAATTGTTCCAGTGGACAAAAGTGATAAAGAAAAGGTACATATCATTACTAACTTTAGTAATTTTATATGAAATACCGTGATTCAACTGAATAGCATTTTTCATTGCTGTGTTTTAATTAGCAAAACGGTGAAAAACATACAGGTGAGCATTAACTGCTCCAGATGCAAGACTTTTTCATGCATTATTTCCAGAGCCCTCTTAGTAGTGAACAGCATAAGCAGAAAATGGACGGATAATCAGGGCTGTACTTAAACACGATGGACTATCTAAAGATCAAATTTCTAAATTCTACTGATTCTTGAGAACATGAAGCAGAGTAGAACCTGTCTCTGTGCATCTGAGATCCCTTGGGCTAACCAAGACATCTAAGCTGTAATACTGAAGTTGCTTTTGCTTTCTGTCACACATCACTTCAACATTAAGAAATTTCAGTATAATCTCAAGAAATCACTGCCCTGCAGAGAGCCACGAAATTCTCTCAAAGGGCAATAATATAAACACAGTCACAGGCAAACTCACTACCAGGGTTTTGGTGAAACCTCTGTCAAGAGCAGTCCAGAACTTCATCCAGCTCAAAGTAAAAATTTCATCTTTGCCCCTTACGGCATTTGGCTAATTCAGAAAAGTTGCCCGAGTTGAACACTACATTCAGCTGCTCTAGTTACAGGCCAAAACAAGCTGCATCAGAGAACAGAAGGAATATGTACGTCAAATTCCCATTCTCTTTGTCCTGGTAATTTAGGAAGTCTCAAGCAACAGGGTAAGAGAGCAACAGGAGAGAGGAGTGTGGCATACAGACATCTGCCACGTTCTAAAATATACACAGGACTTTCCCTGCTTCCATTCCTGACAATAAAAACTTTAACATAAAGCCAATTCTTTCATATAAATTCTGAGCAGAGCAAGGGACTAAATTAAGTTTCATCCATGTTCAGAGGCCTGAATACAGCTTCGAAGTTCGCTAAACAATTAAGCCCTTGGAGAAAGAGACCCATACTTCTCTTGGAAATGTCTGTATTAAGCACAAAAAAGATTGAACTTAGGTAATACTTCTTACATGACAGGAGCCCTCTTAGAGTTCAGATCTGAAAAACACAAGACTTTCAGAATCACAGCCTTTTTTAACTAGCATTTCTTTTTAAATAATGTTGGTACTGATATTGATATTCCAGTGGTCAGTTTACCTGACTGTTACAAAGGCAAACCTTGCTGGGGTCCAGTTTCACTTTCCAGACATCACATTTTTTTACGCCTTTGCTGGCTACACTGAAGAATGCCTTTACCCATATGATGAACCAGAATTTGTACATAAACAGAGCAAGCGATACTGAGCCACCCCTCTTTGGTAAATCTAGTAGATAGTGACCTTGGAGTTCAATTTTTCCTAGTCTTTTATTGTCATGACACTACTGAACCCCCTTTCTTCTTCTTAAAATCATGTTTAGTTGTAGGAACATGATTTGTATATGCAAAATACTTCTCTATCCTTACTCAGTACTGCCAAGCATGTGTCCAAGAGCCACACGAGCTCACTAAAACCTCATTTGTGATACACTACATCTTGCACCCACTTCACTAACACTGACAGATCTCTTTGCATCAGACAGCTATCTTCTTTCTTAAATTTCCCTTAGTCCTGTGGAAAACTGGTATTGTTAGCATCTAGGTCATCAATAAAAGTGCTAAACAGTTACTGATAATAACCAGTTTTTATAGGATCCAACAGAAAGGCACATACTCAGTGAGGATGCCCCATTTACAGTCATGTTTCATAGCCTTTCTGCCAGCTTTTAGTCCACTTAAGAAGCATTGCATTGATTTCATTTCAGTCTAGTTACTTCATCAAAAAATCATGCCTCACAGAAGCATATTATATATTACTTCAACATGATGGCATCGATCAAACTGTATTTGTTATCTCTCAAATAAGAGAATAAAGAAAGGAATGAAGAGTCAGGTTGATAAAATCTGTTTTCCAAAAATCACGGGTGACTAGTCTTAAAGAATGACAGGAAGTTTAAATGTAGTCCAGTAGGAGAATTTCTTTTACTTTTTCCAGGTCCAGAGCCAAATTGATAGTCTTGCAATTATCCAGAAGATTCCTTTTTAAAGCATTGGTGACAAATTCCCAAGTTCTCTGTAATTTCTCTGTGTTCCAAAGCATACTGAAAAATTCAAGCTTCATAACCCACAGAACTCTCCAGTGAATTCCTTAAAAACTTCTGGGTATTAGTTGTCAGGTCCAGATGTTTAAATATGCCTAATAGTAACAGTTCACACAGTAGCACAACAGTAGTTCACACAGTAGCACAGCAGCACAGCAAAGGTGGAGGAGGGTGTTACATACTTCATGATCACCATCAGCAGAGGTGCAGCAGCCTGTCCTTCACCGACACGTGAAGAGAAGTAATTCAATGACTACTTCATTCTAATTCTAACTGACATTTTTCACCCAGCAATAGCCCATTCTTTTGTTCAGACTTCTTGTGTTCTTACTATGCTTCTTTAAAATAAAAAAAAGGCAAGAAAAAGATATTTGACCCATAATTCTATTCACCATCGAGATTTTTGTGTGCCTTCATCAATTTCCTGAAGTCCTTAACTTTTATTTTATAAAACCTTCACACCCCTAACTTCCCACTTGGGGATTTCCATAGCAATAATTTTTCTTTGTTGGGTTTTCTTTGTCTTTTTGGTCATCAAGTTTAACATTCTTAGACAGAAAGAAAAAGATTTACAGGGTTTTTTTTTGTCTTGAAACTTGTTTGCAGCACTACGAAATTGGTCATTTTCATAAACCAGTGAGAACAGGGACTTGAATATATTTATTACAGGAAAACAGAATAAAATCATGACCACTTATGCTTAATTAGCTACTCATTAGTCATTTGCATGTCACACAGAGATACACCGTAGGAGAGGAAAAGCTGTGATATTGCTGACTACAGCTACCATGATACTCAATACAGAACTACACCGTCAAGAAAAATCCTTACATGCATCCCCCAGAGTCCTCTTCTCTGCTATTGAAAAATCCACCTGCAAGACACTGCTGACCAAAGACTCATGGCACAGATAGGGGCTTCTTGCTGGCCATGCCACTCAGCTCCTCAAAGAGTGGCAGCATCGACCAGATGGACTCCTGGCTCACGCTGCAGCATTCCCACACAGCGGGTTTCTACAGAACACGCTTTTTAATGGTCTTTCACATACACAGCAGAGCAATTCTGCCTGCAGCCTCCTGTCCAAGGGAAGGTAAGTAGATCCCTGCTAAATCTAGGCATATTTTCTTGGCTCTGGCCAGCTGAGATTCACACTAGATAGTAACTTGAACGGCATTTTCAAGATAAGATCCCAAAACATAAATTGAAGATCAGGACACAAAATTCAATGAATGTCATATGCAGATTAAGTGAGGAAAAGAGATTCTTAACCAGTATGCATAAGATTCTAGAGTGGAAGGGCTATATTTATTAGTGGCAGTTTATTATTTATACTATGTCCCAGGACTATACTTTCTGCCGTGCAAAGATCCAACAAGCCTTTTTGTTTTAGCAAAGAAAAGTCATTTGCTAGATGTCGTGGACTGTGTTTTCCGTTCTTCTGCAACAGCTATTCTCTGAAGGCTTAAACTGATTGTTCTTTAACCATAATGTCGTTAAAGAAATGCCAGGAAGTTTATTTGTGGTTTATTAATACTGCAGAGGCCCCAGAGCAGCAAGATAATGTCCAGACTTCCAAAAAACAGGCTTGCCAACCGTCCCCTTGGCCAGCTTCCAATTAAAGGAAGAACATGACAGCCAAGCTGCAGCTACAATGACTTCAGAAAGTGCTGAAAAAAAGTAGAACTATCCATGCCACAGAGCCCTACTCCAATTTTATACAAACCAAAAGAAACCCCAAAATGCCACTTGCAGTTCATTTGTAACATTACACAAAGTCCAGTCTCGGTCTCTAAGCATATTTCTTCCCCAAATGCTTTTTCAGAGTTCAGGTTAGTGTTCTGAGACCAAAAGACAAAGCCACTAACCCACTGCAGTATACTGCTTCATACTACCATAACGTTTTTTTCTCTGCAAAATATTGATAATTCTGTCATCTGGGTTCCTTTTCTCTTTTTGATAAATACGGCTACTGCCTTCCTAACTTATTAAGGCATTTATCCTCTCCTTTACATTTGAAACACTGGGAAACACCTATCCGATTTACCTAAAAACGTTTCTGAAGCCCTTCACTATAAAGCTATTTTGGCAGAGACCAGGTGGACTCACGTTTGTACATTCTGAGATCTCCTAAGTTTGTTCTCTGGCGCAAGAACACCTGCATTTCCTCCTTCAGGGCTGAGCATCAAACAGTTTCCTCTTCAAGGTTAACACTTGCAGATTTATGCTGATCTCTGGAATGCTACGGGATAAAAAAGGGGTTTTAAAGTGTTAGTTTTCCCACGAAAAGCAGATCAGCTTCTTCTGAAGGCACATTCTATTATTGAGCAGTCACTTTGCTTTCTGTGAAAATGAATGACCATACGATACATCAAAGTGCGCAATTGTATTCCTAAATAGCTAGAGGCTCATGCCACAAAGTTTAGGCACAGATTTCAAAGGCATTGCAAGGCTATCCCTCACCATGGTTTGGAGAGGTACAGAACAAGGCATGGGACCTTTAACAGGACAGATGTGCCCACTTCTGAGCATTCAGGGCCAAGCCTCTCTGGCTGCTCTTGACACCAGGCAATGCCCCCTTGCTGCTTACTCCTCCATATTCCAGAGATGAAAGCAGAGACATTTCAGATGTGATTGCCTTCCCCAGCTGACTCAGCACTTCATAAAGGAAGGAAATTCCTTTAATGTAGAAGTTGCCTACAAAAGGGTGGCTGCACGGTATTTCTGTTGGATGTACACATTTGTCACTATTTGACATTCAGGCAGCCTTTTTTCTTTTTCATAATATATGTAATGTTAGGAATAATGAGTTTACTGTGGCTCCAAGTCCTGTAAACACGAGGTGTTGATTTTTTTAGGGCATTCTAAAATGTGGAACTGCTTAATTAATGTCATATAATTTAAATCTAAGAATTAGGTATCAGTGTTTCACCTGTAATCTTTTTTCTTCAAAGAAATAAAACTGACTCTATCAACTGTGCAATCACAAGCAAAAATCTGGGAGCCTGACAGGCAGAAGACACTCACTTTTCATGGTGCACTATTCCTTACCATCTCGGCATCAGAACATTTCCGTAGAGCTGTCAGAGGGGGACCTGAGGTAAGGATCCCTAAGATTTCTCTTTAAACAGGAGTTTAGATGTCAGGAGACAGTTATTCTTAGGTCTTCCTAATGAGGTCATGACAAATTTTGTTTTCAAACACGGTATTTCTGAGCTGTAGGTCTAATATTCCAAAATTATAACTGTGCAGAATCTGATGTTTTCTGGAGTGCATTATCTTTGTAGTTATTAATCTAAAATATTCACCTACCAGTGTCTGAAGTTAGGCACTTAAAATATATATTCAGTTATGTAAGACTGCAGGATGCCAAGTACCAGAAGATTTGTAGATATTTGCTATCATTTAAAAAAATTGGTTTATTCATTTAGAAGAGTACTTTAATATTTGGGTTTCATCCCTGCCACCTAGCATTTCACAAATCACATTTTAACACATATTTCCAAATATTTTTAAGGTTCATTTAAGGTGGTGTCTGCCTTTCAATATGTATCCAGTCTTCCTGACATCCAAGGTGAAACTATTGTTCAGTAAATTTTGTCATTTAGTTCACTGGAATTGGGATTTCGCATCAAGCTTTCACTTGACAAAACCAGCGATAACATCCTAACAGTCCATCTAGCACTCATAAAGTGGACAACAATCTGGAGAATAAAGATCTGGTTTATTTATTCAGTGGTGGCTGAGGAGACAGCCATAGCAGTCTTTCCATATTCCTCCAATAATGCACAGGGACTTTTTTTTCTAAAGTAGTAGTAAATAGGAGTCCTAACCAATGGAATATTACTTCATAGTGCTAAACGCCAATTCACGTGCTATGTATTGTGTGTTCTCCATTCTACTCTAAGCTGTTACGAAAACATAAACAAGCCCAAGACATTTGTTGCTGTGCTATGTATAGCTCAGCTCAGAGTCCTTTCCTCTTTTTCATTATTTCAACCTGGAACTGGGAAGCTTTTCTTGAAGCAGCATTGTTTCTCCCTTGAAAAAAAATAAAGGCAAGAGAAGACAAAGTATTTAAAAGCCTCGTGTCTTACAGAGTAACAAATATGCTATAATCGGCACATTTGTCATTTCATGTAGAAAGAACCAGATGATGGTGGAATTCAATCAGTGCTAAGAAAGCAGGAATAGGGCTTACAAGAATGCTTACATCTGTCCCTAATTTGCTTGCACATAAACCCACGGTAATCTCCTTTATTGCCAAAGTCATATAAAGAAATTGGGCACCAAGCAGCATAGGTAATCTCGAACTGGAGGCCCTCCAGCCTAATTAGACACAAACGCCCAGAAGGCTGGAGATTGAAATATGGCATGTAGATTTTGAAATGTATGAAAAGAATCATTAGCAGCTGTCCGAGTGTATGTTTAAACCTCTGAAGTTCCTTTTTTTGACTGAGGGAAAGAGTAAGCCATGTCTATGCCTGAAGCTAAGTACAAGGAAAAGCATCCCGCTCCTTCTGCAATGGCTCCAATCTCCCAGCTCCGGCCCCAGCACACTCCTCCTGGGCTTTGCGCAATTCCTGGCCGCTCTCTTTGCAAAGACATCCCCACAGTCAGCGAGCTGATTTAATATCAATAATGCTGGGAAAGCCAAAACATTATAAGTCATTGAAAAGTAAGACAAAGAAACGATTCTGTGGAGAGTTTAAAGAGATATTGGTTCATTATTCATTATTTAGTAGATACATTTCTTAAGGAAGTTAGTCATGGAGTTCTGCCAGAAGCCATAAAAAGTGATAATTTCCCTTATTTCAAACCTGTGAACGTTTTTTAGTTTTCTGGCATCAAACAACTATTGTTGGCTACTTTCTGATTACAAGCTTGTCTCTCTCTGATTACAAGTATGCATCTACTCTGTAGAACAATGCAAAATTATGAGTGAATTAAAGAAACAGACAGAGGAGAAGTCTCTGACAATTTTAAGGCAGAATGGCTGTGGCAGAAAAGGCTACGCGTGACACAGAACTGACCTCCGTGTTGCAGATTTCAGGCACACTCGGGGACTATCTATTTTTGGAAACATAGCAACTACACTTAACTAACCAGAGGGTATGATAAAAATGTTTTTATCAAGTTACCTCCCTCTGAGTTATTTGGGGGAACAATGCAAGGTAACACATTATTTCCTTTTTGAATTGAGTTTTTACATTATCAGGAAATATCACACTGGCCACAGAATTATAAACAACTTCTGGTTTTAATAAAATAAAGGGAGCTTTGTGCCCCTTTTCTTTTTCTGCAAACACAACACAAAGGAAACACAGGGACAAAGCAGAGTCCAGAGCTCTTGCGTGCAATAAAAAAATGTGGATAAAGCCTTCTGTTAATTGACATTCAATGTCAATTTGTATCTTTGTCTGTGATGTTGTGGCCTATTTGCTATTGTTGTATTAGTGCCTGAGGTCACCAATCAGACCCATTTTCTTGAGAAGTTTTATGGGAAGACTATTTGACATTTAACTTCAGCAGCAAGCATTACTGAAGCATTACTGTTACAAAATAAATAGGCAAATTTTAAGTGGGGATAATTTTTTTAAAGAACTTTCCTTAAAGATTTTTTTATGGTTTCAGTTTTTGTAAAGGTTTTTTTTTAAGAATATGTACCAGGACATCCATAGTTCTCTTTTGTCCTTCCCTGTGCTTTAGGTTTGAGATTCAGGGAAAGAAGCAGCGGTAGGAAAGGAGTTACTTGGCCACAACATGGCAAGCCTTACAGTACTGCCCATCTCCGTCTGACCTCACCCAGCAGTGAATATCAGAAATGATGCCTGGCGCTGAGAGGCCGTTTCCTCTCGTGTATCCCAGGATGTGACCGAGGCATCCCCCCTGGTAGGGGACCCACAACCTGCCAAGGGAACAGAGCTTTGGACGGCGGGCATGTCTGTCTACGGGGGCACGTGCAGACAGACATGAGCTCACCGCCCACACAGGAGCCAGCTCCCATCCAGGAGCCACATAGCCTCATTACAGCAATCCTGTGCCCAACCTGATGCGTCTGTGCCCAGCAGAAGAAGTGGAGATTAACCGGCAGGCATCCATACCTACATGCCTGGGACAGCGGACAGAAAGCCTGGCGGGCACTAAGATGGAGCACGGGGACCAGCGCCCTGGTGGGCAGGGTGCTGAGCGCTCCGGTGCTGACAGAGAGGGGAAAAGGCGCCAGTGAGGCCGGTGACCTGCCAGCCTTCACTGAGGATAAATGTAAACAAGAAGGAAATGAAGCGGGAAGCAGACAAGCCTTTGCTGGCTGGTACAGATGGAAGGGGAGACGCCGCCTCGCTGAGCTCAGGCCCACGCAAAAGCAAAGTGGGCTCTGGGGGCGCAGGCAGGCTCGGGCGGTGGCGGGAAGCAGCGGGCGCACACGCCTGCCGCAAAAAGCCGCCCAGGCACGAAGAGGCTGGTGGCGAAGCCCAGCGAGGTGGTGGAGACTGGGAGTGGAGAAGCCCCAGTCAGGCAAAGCGGGGTGGCGGAGGCGGGGGACAGTGGGGGGGAAGTCTGCAAGCCCCGGCCCCGGGGAAACGGGGCCCTGATCCGGGCTGAGGAGCTGCACCCTAACCGCCAGTCCTCGGGCCAGGCCAGGTGAGGCACGCCACGGCCCGGGGTAAGCCCCTGCACCTGATCCCGAGCGCTGTCCCAGGTCCCCTCCATCCCCCCGACCCCGCACCGGCAGGGCCCGCTTACCTTCCCGCTGCGGGCGGGGCCCGCTCCTCGCCCGGCCCCCCAGCTCCCTCCTGCGAGGGAGCGGCGGGACTGGCCCGGGGGCTGCCCCGCGGCGGCGGCCGGCCCCCCGGCCTGACTCTGCCGGGTCGTCCCCGGCCGGTGAGGCGCTCCCGGGGCCCGCCAAAGGCGCGTCGGCGCGCGTAGCGGGGAAACCCCGGCTGCCCCGGCCGCCGCGGCGGGCGCCTACCTGTTGCCAGGGAAACCCAGGTGTCTCCTCAGCCGCGGCCTTCCCCGGCGGGCGGCGGGCGGCAGCACGGGCCGCCCCGTTCCCGCTCCGCTCCCGCGGCCGCGGCGGGAGCCCGGGGGCGGCAGCGGCGGTGGGGACGCGGCGGAGAGGGTGGGTGTGAGGGGTCGGCGGGGGTGGCGGTGCCTGCAGCTCCCGGGGCCGGCGGGGCGGGGGGTGTGTGTGTGTGTGTGTGTGTAGAAATCTAACAAGCAGCTTTTTCTGTGAGGGGTTGGGGGGAATCTTTGGGTAGATTTCTCCCAGTTTGGGGCACAATAAACCCCACTCATTTATTAAGCTGGACACTGTTTCAAAAAGAGTAATTGTGATTCGGGTAGGAATTGCCAGCCCCTGCGGCCCACGCTGCACGGGGAGCTGAGAGAGACCCCTGTGTCCAGCTTTGCTGTCTGGGACCCTGCGAAGCAGGTGGAAAAATCATGAGGAGATTTTACCCGGACAAGTAGATAACACGGCTTCGCTTTCCGTAGGGATTTTCTTTCTTTGGTAATAAAAGGCTTTCAGACGACAGAGAGCGGTGGCATTGCATTGGCTAATTCAGCTGCAGTTCTCCTATCCATAGTGTAAGGGCACACCGGTCTCCAGGAAAGGTCTCAGGAGAAATTACGATGCCACTCAAAAATTGCCTCCATTCCCTTCAGCTACACAACTCTTTTCCTTGGAGTTAACAACTGATCAATTCCAGGAATTTGAGGGAGGCTCTGTATTAAAGTAACCGCACGGCTAGCTGGGCTCGCCAGCACCCACTCAGTGCTGACCCCCTTTGTGCGGGTCCTGGCTGGTTTTGACTAAAGTCTTCTCGTTCGCAGCTTGTTTGCAGCAAAAAGGATGGGTCAGTCTGGATCCTTGTGGGACTGCTTTATTTCCCAAATCTCTTAGTACTCAAGCGGTAAGCTAAAACAGTGTCTTATGATAAAAGTAAAAATTAATTTGACAATTTGTAATCATATATTTGTTACCATGAATTTTCTGTTAAACACTGGAAATTAACTTTTTCTACCCAAGGAGAAGTTTGAAGTTGTTTTGTATATTTCCTGCTTCAAAAAGCAGAAATGAGGCATGAGCGTATATATTTTGAAGGTGTTAGTAAGCAAGAAATGTGTGTGATTTCATTGAATCTAATATATCAAGACCTGCTGACAATAATGACTTACGAACCATCATTCGCACCACTTACAACTAAAGCAGTTGAGAAATGTGAGAGCAGACATTTTTCTCCCTCAGAAAGGCCACCTCTGCTAAACCGAAAGTTTCCACAGAAACACACCAGTTTCCAAGAGAATTTTCATCAGAAAGACCCCTTAGATCTGCCTCCAGCTTCTGCTCAAGAGAGACAAACCAGCGTAGCCCCCGCAAAGGCCACTGGCCCAGCGCTGGGGGTCCAGAAGGAGGCATCACTATTGCGTGTCCTTCTGCCGACAGTACTGGGGAGCACCTGGCAGAGTCTGGACAATAGCGGTTTCTCCCCCACAGACTTTTTAATCCAATAAATAATCAACAGACACTGGGTGGCATTCCCTTATCCCAGCAAAATCACTGCAGGTTTCAGCATGTGTGCTCACTCCTGCATATCACTGGGCTCAAGTCTCTTCTGAAACTCCAACCCAATCCTATCCCAAAACAAAACCCGCTCATGGAGGGGACAACCATCGTTTGCTTAGAGGGGAAGAAATGCAGTAAAATTAGAAGAGATGAGGACAATTTGTCTCCAGATATATCCTCCTGCAGCAGTTGCTATGGTTTTGCACATTCTGAGGTTGTTTTGCCTCATCAGCCTCAAAAACTGTCATAAAACATCAAAGCCATCAGCTGAAGAATAGGGAACTCAATGCACGTGCTGTGTGCTTGCTCCAGGGTTTCTGTGTCAAGATATGCCACAAGTAGTATTTTTCAGACTCTGTTAGATCTTCAGGCTCCCTGCACACTGACCTGCAAGACAAGTTCTTACATTTTTCCCTTGTTTCAGATCACTAAAGGCTCTCTCATGAATGAGAACGATGTATGCTGTGTGTTGCATGTGCGCTGGTAAAGTATCGGTAATTCCTTTTCCCTCGCTTTTTTGCATAGTTACTTCACCTCTCTCATATACAGCGTGAGAGTTGAATCTACGGTTTAATAAGTACCCCTGAAAAAGTGAACACTTTCACTGAGCTTGGGGGCAGCCATCCTCTTCAAGCACTTGGGTTACTGTGCCAAAAAGGAGAGCTTTTTATACTGTTGTGACAATTATTATCTTTCCAGAACATAAGACTGCCTGTCCTCTCTTGCGATTTACTGCTGGCTGTGGTTTCTTCATAGCGTTAAGAAAAATGCAACAGGGCAAAAAAAAAGAGCTCAAAGTTTTCTCTTAGTTCAGTGAAATTGCAATGCGTGCTGTCCGTTTGCAGAAATACCTGACATAGCTTAATTCTGAAGAATACAAAGGACACGAGGAACCTTGGGGATTTTTTAAACTTTTTGATCGTGACTCTTGTAAAGTTCATGAAATTTGAGGTGTTCATGAAATCCCAGAGAAATGGTGCATTTTTAAGGTCTCAGTTTGTCACCTTGCATGAACTCACAGTATAAGGCCAGGATTAAAATGAAGATTAAAAGGGGTATGAAAAGAATTAATGGTAGTTTTTTAAGATGCTAATTTTTTGTGGCTGGCGTTCAGGTGACAGGTGACCTTATAAAATCTACCCAGTGATAAAGATTTGTACCTGCCATTTTGGCTCACATACAACAAAAGCACCAACTCTGAAGTATTTTTGATCAAGGTACCCACAGAACGTCACAAGATTTAGGTATTTTAATCGCTTATCTCATGCACTCTTTCATCTTTCTCCTACAAGAAGGATTCAATTTACTGAGTCACGGCAAAGAAACCATGCAGAATTTTATCAGAAGGGCTATATGCAAAAACTATGTGCTAGTTCACTGGAAACCAATGGCACTGGTCCAGTAACTAACATATGCTATGGTGACGGTAATACCACATGGGAGTGATGGGCTGGGTTGCAGGGTGAAAGGAAATGCTAAGCAAAGTACACGGTAGACAGAGAGAGCTACCTTAGACTTATCTTCACAGTGCTATTTTTAAGTCTTTGGATGAAATTTGAACGGCTTACCTCGATACAGCTCTTCTTGCCGTAGCTTTAGACATCAACACAGCACAAGCACATGGAAAATACTTCCCAGTTACAGCGTGAACAAGCTAAGCAGGAGGGACTCACTGCAAGATTATCATCCAAATCGCCATCTGCCCAAGGGAAGGGACAGCATGTAGTTGCACTATTCCTGGAGCAAAGAAAGGACCAGGTAGTTACCAAGTCTTCCTTGCTCTCTGCAGAAAGTTGTTACAGCCCACCTCAGGAGGTTTGCTCCTGCGCTGGCCTTAGAAGAGACACAGGCAGATTTCTGCTGTGTCTCTGCCTCAAAACTTCTTTATTGCAATCCCACCAATTTCGGGAAGGGAGGACATGACACGCCAACAAAAACAGGACCAAAAATTTGGCAACCTGAAACAACAGGAGAAAGAGAAAGTAAGACAAGGTTATATTTCCCCTTGTACACCTATGACCTTGTCTTAACTTCCATCCTCTGAAGACAGTCACAGGCCAGCCCATGGTATTTTGTATTGCTTACCATGAAAGCAGGTCTTTCAAGTAACAAGGTAGTTAGGATGAATGTCAGGCCTGAACTATGGTAAAAGTAGTCTGAATATCTGTTCTTTACCTAAACAAAGGCTTTAGTAAGAATTATTTGGCCACTTAACAGTGGAACTGGACCATCAGAGAAAAGTAAACTTCTGCAGCCTCTTCTCTCAAATGAATGATCTGTTTACAAAGAACAGTTCACAGAGCAAACCCATAAGATGGCAAAAGGGAAAGATTGTTCAGTTTACTCAGTGCAATCTCTACCATAAGCTCTATCCGAGACCACAGGTGCAAAATAACAGAGCACCTAGTTGAAACGATCCGTAAGGCAATTTGTAAACAGATAAAAAGTTAAATCTGTAATTAAAACTGCTACCATTTGTTAGCTGTTCCCAGGATAGGTGAAGGGGTAAGGAAAGTCAAGAAAAGGTGGCTTTATTCCTCACTTTGCCTCCTTCAGGCTCTGAGCTGCTTTTATTCCAGAAGTGGCCAGATCCTAGAGGCTATCCAGTTTTGTATCATGTTAAGAGACTAGCCTAGCAGGCACGGACAGCTAAATTATTCCAGTGAAGCCCCTTCCTCTCCATCGTGTTCCTCGCACTAGCTTGCTTTCATGGGGACAGAGAGCTGCTCCTGCAGACCCATGTGAGCAGGATTCCACTTCGCCATGCAGCAGAAACTGGGAGGCAGCCAGTTACATCAGCATTGCTCTCATTCCCTCCTGTCAAAGAGGCATGAAGAGCTCATGGGGAAGCTGAACACTGGGTCTGACACTTACAAACTAAGAGCAAGGCTAGCTGCAATGTCTACAAGCATAAAACTTTCATTCACAGTTTCTAAATGTTCTGCTTCACAGAAGTCAGAAGCTCCCAGTAGTCCCTCAGGAGCTTACCTGGGATCAGAAAATAATTTTATCTAGCACAGAAGACAGCTGGATGTTACCATGATCAGGTTCGGCGAGTTCCCAGAGATGGATAGCCCATTGGACAATATTACTGTTATGTTGGGTTTGCTGCTGTGCTATATGGATGTATAATTTAAGATAGTGAGATGAAATTTAGCACACAGCATTCTAGTTATTTTATTCCTAGCTGAACAATTACAGTCAGTCATTTTATGTCTGTATATAGCATTTAATCTATATTGCAATAATTTATGTACCATGGTATACTGCTGCACTGAGCCTCTGCCAGTTTCAGATCAGTCACCTCTGTCAAGTCCCATAGGACACAAGGGCCCGTAGGACCTGTTCGAAATCATTTTCCACCTTTGATGGCCACCTGTGATGTAGTTTCCATCACCAGCCAGATGCCAGGGGAAGAGCAACTGATCTGGAGAAAGGCTGTTGGAAACAGTATTCCTCCCTGTGTCATACCAGCTGCTGAACTTATGCTCTGTTGTTATCTGACTCTGCACTTGCAGTGGCTGCCTGGGCAGCCCCTTATTTTAATTGCAATTATTTTCAATGACACTAAGCTGGGGGAGGGGACTTACAGTTAAAGCAGCAAATTTTATGTTCATAGAAATGATGATCATGTTCAGAGAGCAGATTAACAGGGCTCTCATAATGATGGCAGTGAAGGCAGAAGATAGAGCTTTCATTTCCATAAAGCATCAAGCAAGCCCTTCTTTACTGCCATCACAATCTGCTGCTGGCTCTAACTATTTATATTTATTTTTATGTATTTATTATGAGTCTCTCCCCTGCTGTCAAGAAGACAGGCTTCTGCTCCTTACCTTTCAGGAATGCATTAATCCTGGTGATCAGTTAATGTACAGGGAGTGAACAGAGCAAGGGGAATACAAGCTGCAGCAACCTAGTGCAGTGTAAATCCTGGGAACAAACTGGAGCAAACAGAGGAGCTGGAATCCGGGAACCGTTCTTAATCCTGACGATTACAAGCAATGAGAAAGCACAGAACCCAAAATTACACTCCTAGGTAATAACAGACTTTTTTTTTTCCTCCAAGTGGAAATTTAATTAATGCATGCAAAGTTAGGATTTCAAAGCAACAAAATCCAAGTTGTTGCAGAGTTAATTCTCATTTCTGCTGCTGGCCCCAAAAAGCAGGTGTCGTCATGGGCTGTTGGCTGCCTCCTCTTGTGCATAGGGGACAGTGATCAGAACAGCATGAAAAGCCCGGTGAAGCCACCAAGTGCTGGCATGTGGCAGCCTGCCCAAGAGAAAAGCAGTGGGAGAAATAGTCTCGTGATGGGTGATATCGCTGTAAATAAGCTTTAGATTAGCACAAAGAGAAATTCATCTGTTAAAACCTTACTTTTTTTCCTATTTCCTTGGTTGCCAAATTTCCTGTAACTCCACTGGCTGTATGACTAATCATCCCTGTCAGCATTTTCCCCCCTTGTGATGAACCTAAGTAAAGTTACATTCAGCTCCCTCATTCCAAACCCAAAAGCAGTGAAGTTGAAGACAAAGGGAATCCTAAATTCTGAAATCTCCTATTCCTGGCCAATCTGACTTTTATCTTCTTCTAAGCCCTATGAATGCCTCAGATTTATAACGATTTTTAACAATGTGATAGTTTAATCCTTGCCTTGCTAGTTTGTCATAGGGGCGTCCGTGATCAAATCAGCTGTTTTAGGAAGTGAATGGACCAGATAGACAAATGAGCTCTAGTAACTGCAATTGAAACATCTCCCCCACTCCATACCTCCTCTCCACAGCTTCCATAGCAACCATGTTTGCAAAGGTTCTCAAAAATTCAGTCTTCAGGGAAAAGTAAACCCCTAAAATCACACTAAAAATCTGAAACAAGAAAACCAGTGAATTCCTGCACAAGGCACAACAGGAAACACCACAAAATCTGAACTTCCAAGTCACACATCAATTCCTATTTTACAGCTGATAACCAGTTTTCAGCATCAGTATAGCCTTGTGATGCCTTTAAAAACTAGGAGGGAGGGAGGGATTTTCAGTGCAGCTCCACTGAAAACTGTGTCTAATGATAATTTAAAGTAATTTATAACCCATAAAGCACTCACAGCAAGGCAAGTATCACAACATCTACTGATATTTATGAGTTTGCAGGGCCCAGTTCTATTAATATGAATAATATGTAGATTATGAATGAGATAAAAGAGTCTTTATTGTTCATCTTTCATTAAAAATACTAAGGCAGCTATCTGCAACCTACTGACATCTGGAATTATGGTTTGTGTTATCTGCAGATTTTGCTTCATTTGCACAGAATGGGTCAAATCATAAGTGGTTTACGGTGCTCTTTAACATACAGCTATGGCATAAATAGGCTGAAAAGACAGGTGCTAGGCAAGTCAGCAGTTTACTGATTTGACATTCACTGCATTTGCAAGGTTAACACAACTTCTGTCCTGAACAAAAAGAAATCAGGGGCTTCTGTGTTCCCACTGAACCAGATGAGTGCTGGTGTCTGAAAGGAGAAAGGGTACTGCTGTCTCAGGAGAACCTGCATTGTAGCAGAGAAAAGGCCCAGAGGGTAAATATAGAATTTTCTACCTTCCGAGGCAGTATTTATGCACAATGTATGTATGTAAAAGTACTTCCTGAGCATTGTTTTATTGCTTTTCATTCAAGGAAAAATGTAGTGGTTACAGAAAAGCAAGCTTCAAACTTTTTTTAAAAGTAAATTCTAGTATCAAGCCTAAATTAGTAAATCTGCAAGTGCCCTGTAATGTCCTCCTGAACCTAAATGTGTGTTATAAGAGGTCTTTTATACAGAAGGCAGGATATGATTTAACACAAGCGAGGAACCTGATTTGGAGTAAGGTCCTTCAACCACGCACAGAGGAGATGCATTTAAAACCAGCTCTATCTATACCAGGTAAATAATAAATACATCACCAAAGCATCAGGCAAAGCCAATGGGAAGGCACGCTTCCTGCAATTATCTTCTCTCTTTTTAAAAGTACAGCAGCAACACTTTGACTCTATTTTGCTGGATTGTCATTCCTGGTATTGTACATTGTCCAATTCCTCTGCTGGCATTTTGTTTTGGATCTCTCTAGATCCACACCACAGTGGCAGCAGCATTACCCTCATGATATAGTGCTGCAATCCCTACAACTGTGTATCATTAGTGGGAAATCATTTTAATGCTCTTGTAAACACCATCAGAGAGCCAGGAGACTATTTGTATTTGTTTTACTGTCATAGACTAAACTGCCTTATTCCAGCCCTGTCCATCAAATTAAGTGTTGGACCAGGTTCAAAGTACTCTAAACCTGCCAGCTCCAGGCTGGCTTGAACTTTTAATAGAACCAGGCAACCACTTTCTAGTGCAGACACTGCAAGCTTATCTGTTGCAAATAGGTGTGTTGATAAGGTGCCCTTTCTCCATCATACAGAAGACTGCGATCCCCATGTTGGAGGCACGGCACTTTGCTCCAACGGGTTTGTCACAGGTTTTATACTTCATATTGGCAGAACTTTTCAGGTAGCTCATTTTCCCCACATAGAGAAAATGTGGGTGTATAAAATATTGGATAATCTTCTTATATAAAACATCTTACATTTTTATGTAAAAATACTGAATATATTTAGTCCAAAAACTTCCCCTCTGAGGTAGCTCTTGGTTTTGACACAGGAAGAATGAGAAATCTTGGCAGAGTGTTGAAAGAGAGATTTTCTGACCTAATCGTTAGAAGAGATGGTATGATTTTTAGGAAAAAGTCATCCTTTTCTTTTGGAAAGGCAAAATATTCAATTCATCCCACCACAGCTAGCTGTAAAACATAAAACTGTCAACCAAAACATGGCTGCTGAGAGAGGTATTCAAAGGTCCCTTGTTCCCCCTTCACCTCGGTCTGCCAGCACAGCAAAGTCCTGCATAACTCCGATTCCTCGCCGGAGACCTGCAGAGGAGGCAGCGGGTGCTGGAGAGGAGACAGGGAGCCACCACCCCTTCCTACGCTGGATGGCACCAGTCACACCAGCTCACACGTGAATTCCCTGAGGCTACGCTGCGGGACTGGAGAATGCAGGTCAGTGAGCAGCTGCGGCCAGCTCTCGCCAGCTATGGCCAGCTCTCGCCAAGGGTAGCGAGGCAGAACCGGGCCAAATTTCTCCCACAGCCTTAGCTGGGTGGGAGGAACAGGAGGCAAGCCGGGAGCGCAGCTAGCCAGGGAGGGGGAAACACCGGCCTACAGAGCCACCAGGCTGAAGTTTCTTCTGCGCAGCAGGGTGGCACTGGTGGCCACAGAGCATCCAGCAGGGCATACTGCAGCGGAGGTGTACCCCGACCTACGCTGATAGCTCTGCCTTTAGGCGCTGCTGCTGGAAGCTGAGAAGGAAGCTTCATTTGCCCAGTTAAAGGCCAGGTCTATATTAAAAATATTTGCTGGAAAGAACTGCAGTCACAGGGAAGAGGAAGGCACAGAAGTAATTAACACATTTTCTCAATGCTGAAAAAATGCCTGTGGGCAGTCTCCAGAAGCAACGCCAGTAACAAGAGAAATTCTGAATGGCTGTACACTTGAGCACATTTCTTTTAGCCTTCACTCTTGATCTTTTGTGTTCGCTTTCTGTAAACAGCAAAGTGTTCAAAGCTAAGCTCCACTGCTCATGGAAAGCAAGATGTTAGCTTGCCTCTCAGCTGCTATCAAAATTTGAATTGTATGTTTAATAAATTGGGGTTGCGATGGTTAATTACAAGAGCTAACAAAAGTACCTCCTAGGATTTGCATAGCAATCCTATACAGGAGGAGCTTCAAAGTACAACCATCAAATATTCACAAGTGCTTGTAACCTATTCACTTGCGTCCAGATGCTCTCTCCCGTACCATGCTGTGCAGGAGCTGCCACTAAAATCAGCATGATTCCCCATAGAAAACGTTACTCAACTTGAGTAAAGGTGACAGAATCGAGCCCATGGGGGGGGGGGGGATGAGAAAACCCAGTATTAGTTTGAATAATTAATGTATCTCAGAATATCCTGATCTCCTTATGAAGAGAGAGGCAAAATCTAAATACATTGTTCATGATGAATTATTCAGTCAGCTGTGTGTGAATTATCCTGGGAATATTTCGCTGGCTTTTAAAACTTCTCCCTTAAAACAGATAAATCTAGCTTGGGAAAACATCCCCTTCAGTGGCCAACCACATTTTCAAACTAGTCTGTCAGCCAAAGATAAATTTAAAACATTTTTTTTAGCATTTATTTCTATTGTAGCAACATCTAGGAATCCCAACAATATATTTGCATTGTTGTAGCAGCATGTAGGAATCCCAGTAATAGCTTCTCATTATCTTCAGTGCTGTACAGACAAAGATGTGACTATAGTGCTGTTAGACTCAAATTAAAGTATAAGCATATCCTAACAACATGAGATTTTATAAGCCTGAATCTAAAACTCTGGAAAGAATAACTAATGGTCGATTAAGCATACAATTATATATGTATACCTTGAAGACCATCTCCATGAAAAGCAGTGTATTTGCAATGTCGCCCCTGCCGCATGAAGTGAGACAGAATTGTTTCCTAGGACTCCTTCAGTAAGCCCTACTGCCAAAACCTGAGAAGCTCAAGGGAAGGATACATCTATGAATAAACAAGATAGCTGGATTTCATTTTCTGAGCTCTGAAATCCCTTCAGTATAATGTACTTACTAAAACTTTTTTTTTTTTTTTCCCCAGAGATTTGTACAGTTAAAGTTATCGAGGTGGGAGAGGTTTAATACACGCATGCATAAAGAAACAAGCGCTTTCCAAAGTCATCACAGAAGACAGATATTGTCAGACCAGGCAACTTAAGTTTCTCCATTCTTTACTTCCCTCTACTTTTTGCTTTGGTATGACAGTTTACAGAAAATATTTGTGTCCCTAGCAAAACACAGAAGAGTAACACAGCAGATGTAGCAGCTTCTCCTTCGCTTACTCTAATGCAACAAAAGTGACATGAGATGGACTAGTGGGAATGGCAGGTTTTTAAAACTCCTGCAAAAAATACCCAACAGCAAAACCTTAGTACCACAACACTACAAGAAAAAAAAGAAAATGTACTAAATCTGAAGAAGAGACAAACTGGAAAAAATTTCTCTTAGCCTTGTAAGCCAAGCCAGAAGAAGGGAAAAGTGTGGATAAGAATTGCCATCACAGCTGGAAAATGGAAAATGGCTATGGCAGATCTTACCTCAAGCTTCAGTGAGAAACTCTGCTCTGTCTCTGCAGGGGGACCTTTTGAATCACATTTGTGATTCTTACTTCACTTATACGAGGTCTATTTTGCTTTAAATCCTGTGCTCATTCCTAGCTATTTTCTCTCTCTTAATTAAACCTTCATATCAGACTTTTATTAAGATAGAGGCAAAGTATATACCTTCCTCATTCTCTCAAGGTTATCTTCTGAAAAAGGATTGGATTCTTTTCATGGAGAGAGAGGGTGGAGAGTACTGCTAAATCTATGGGAAAGTTGTAATTCCACAATTATTTCTAAGAATATAAAAGACTATTGTATCTCATATCTGGACAATCCAATTAGCTGAATGCCTGGGAATTAAGCAGGCTGCTGATCATGTTGGAGAACTGACCTATTTCAGTGGAAAACTGTTGTCTTTGCACAGCAGCCTCACTGCGGCTCAGTAGCCGAGTCTCCAGAATCAGCCTGAAATTAAGCATGGGCCCATCACTGCTCGAAGTAGGAATGGTAACTGGTTCTTGAAAAGCACAGCTGTAACAGCTCTCAGAGCAGGGCTGGTCAGTGTGCCACGCACAGCCTGCGCAGGGCTCGTCAGCAGGGTGTAGCTTTTAAGCAGGGACAAAAAGAACATTAAAATTAATATTTCACACACATTTAAGGTGGCAAAAGATCAATATTTGAAGTTTTGAAACCAGCTGGCCCATGCAAATATTTCCATCAGCAATGCCATGCACAGGGTTAGGGACCCAGGCATGTGTGGAGAGTACATCGACGTCGAGACTGGGATACAGGCACTGGCCCATCACGTATGGCCCTGGAAAGCCAGTCTAGATCGACTGAGAAGTAGGTCTGTACCTCCTTACTGTTGGCCTTTGTTCCTGGGGAGACATAAGAGGAAAGGGGTAGAATTGGCTATACAATACCTGTTCACTGACTGGTATGCAACACAAAAGTCAATATGGCCATATTTTCATATGGGTATTCCCAGTTGCTGAATTCACAGATTTGTTTTCTAAACAAGTAATTAGCTAAACAGAGACTCAGATCCATGAAATATTTAGAAAGTTTTTCCCTTTCAGAGTTTGAAAAGAAGCCTTGCTTGTTTGAAATTTTTCACTAAATACATATCTCAAAAGCAAATTTCCCTCCCCTTTCCCCCTCTTTTTTCATCCTTGAATAACATAGAGTGACTGGGTGTTATCACAGCTTAGAGACTGTATTTTGGAGGAGGTTTTTTGTCCTGTAATTGGTTCACTTGACTAGTCCTCTCCCCACTTCAGAGTGTTCCCAGCTGCCCGGAGAGCAGAAGCACGCAGAGCTACTTCCCCTCTGCCACTCACTGCAAGTGCCTTTCCTGCTAGGGACGGTGCCAGGGCTCCCCGGGCTGCCACATACCTCCGTGGCCACCTGCCTCAGCCATCAAAACTTAGAGAAGGGAGAAAGCCAAACAAATCCTCCTGGGAAAAGTTATTGGCTGTGCTGGGAGGGCACTGTACTCAGCACAGGGGCTCTCTCACAGGGGCACATCACTCTCTCCATCCTTTCTTAGATGTGGTTTATGATGCTTAAAACAGTAGCATTTGCCTCCACAAGCTCTCCTGATACTATTTTAATCAGTAACAACACAAATGGAAATTATAGAGAAGTAAATCATCAGTCGACAAGAATTAGTTGCATGTTTGGTAAAGGGCAGGTCCACAGTTTCAGAGTTGTGAATGTTTTTGTGGCCTTCACATTTTACTTTCCTCAAATTTTCATTCTTAAACTTTGTGTTGATCTCCTTCTAGGCAAGATAATTACCTTATTCTACAGAAGACCTTTTTAAGTCTCAGACCACTGCATGCTTTAAAAGACAAAGAAAGAAAAAAAGGAGGAAAGTGACAAAAACTCAAAGAGAGCAACAAAAATAAGAGATGTTTGGAAAACAAGTCCTATAGCAATATATTAAGAGGCCTAGTCATTCAATCTAAAGGTAATAAAAGTGATGTAACTGCCAGAAATACATAAAGAAAGTTAATAAATAAAAATCAATATCAGTTTCTTATGTGGCACTCTTCATAAATAGATCTCAAAGAGCTTTGTATAGGAGGTCACTCTCATTAGATGAGGACAAAGGCCAGTTATTTTCGATAGTATAAAAAATACCGTTTAGAAGTTCAATCCAGAAGGTGATATATCGCCCGTAAAAGGATTTATTTTCTCTACAGCACTGTAGAAAGCTTTTATCACAAATAATAATTTTGTTAATTAAGAACAGTAGTGGATTTTTCTTCTAGCAATGTTTACTGCCTTTTGAGCATATATATATATATATATATATATATAACATTTATTAGGAAGCAGCAAGGAAAAGTTGGATGAAACACAGTTAGGCAAGGAAACAAATTGGCTCCTGGCCTCATATGAGGTACCAAAACTATTTCTCTTCCTTGACCATTCTAGCAGTCCTGAGCAGAAGGCAGTCTAATTGCTCATGTCTTTCATGATGTTAAATATCTTACAGCATAGACGGTGATCTTTCATTTCCTCCATAAAATAGTGGACTCTAATGTAAAGCTTTTGCAGGGAAGAGCAAATACTGGCTATTTGGATTCCTCATCAGGGCCTGATATTATAGCATGTTTAAAAGAACTATGAGGAATTAAAAAATAATGTCCAGATTCCCTGGCAAGAAAAAAAGTCGGGACTGTAAAATGTGATGTTTCCCTGTAGCACATGCTCGCACAAAACTCCCCAAAGTCTTTCATTCATCCAGTGGAAACTGCTCAGTGCTTGAACCGGCTTGTGCAGCAGTAGGCAATAAAACTCTCACAGGTGGAGAATTACCTCTGCCATTCAGAACTGTACACTTCTTATTTATGTCAGTCGGCCCTATCTCTGCTTTGAACAGTTCGCTTGATAGATAGTTCAGCAAATCAGCATGTTACCTCTTAAGTGATTTTATTCACTCTAAGTCAGAACTATACTGCAGGCTGAAAACAAACCCTAAGGAAACCGCCTGATCCAGCTGGGCACGGCCGGCTCCCACGTTGTTCTGCTGCTGCCAGCCATCATTGCAGAGCTTGATGCGATCAATACCACATCCCGCCAAATGCCAGCATTTGTCGTCTTAATGAAAAGTGCCACATTTCAGAAATTATGACGTTAGAAGGAAATTCATACAGCAACCAATGAATACTGATCACTGAAAATAAAGTCGTATTACAACCAGTGGCTAACTATCCCGGTGCCCACACACTCCAGGTTTGAAGGAAGCGTTATGATTAGATGATCAGTATTTATTGAGGTGGGCAGTAGCTGCAACAGCCTTCAATCCTGAGAGTAGCCATGTCGTCCTGGTTGTTGCATGAATATCTAAGAAGGTTTGAGCTCTTTGTAAGCTTTTGATCATTTTGGAATTTGTTGTAGGCCGAACTTACTCTCTCTGCCTTCTGTTTTGCTTTTCTCCTCAAGTTCTTTGATTAAACTGAGCCACTTTTGCTTCAGCTGAAGTCAATGGGAGTTTCACCTTTGATTTTATGAGGTCCTGGCCTTGCCAATGTAAAGGAATTAGCCTTTTCTGATGAGGGTAGTTAGCTGCTAATGGGTATAAGACAAGGGAAAGGCAAAGGTCATGGAAAGGAGGACTTGTATCTCCTGTACAAAGATTAGATAAAGCAGAACAAAAAGGGAGAACAAGGAGGCACTGATAAATGCCAACACTACAAAGCCATCAGGTAAGGACAGATGATGAGTGGGAAAAAGATGAGCTCCAAGCAAAAACATTTCAGGCCAGCTCCATCACAAGATGCGTTACACTGCTATGTGTTGATGGGCTCTGGTAGTGATGGGGGTGCTGCTGCCCAAACTTGGATCCTCTCTGTCTCCTGGGAGGGGAGAGACTGCCTACATCTTTGAATCTGTTGCTTTTGTGCCACAATATCCACAGACCCTGTGTGCTTATACTACTGCCCAATGTACAGCATTTATCACAACTACAAGCAGCTCTGTTTTCAACTACTCATAGGTCCAACCCGGCTGCATAAAACATACACTTTTCATCCTAGAGTTTGTGTTTGCTACTGGGGTCCACCCTGTTCATCTGCTTATTTTGCAGACGTGTCCAAGAAGTGGAAGCAGCCCTCAGAAGGGCACCCTCATGTTAGCAGCCTGTCTGCATCCCCGTTCTCTCACCACAGAGCCTGCCACGTTTGCTGGGAAGGATGTCCAAAAAGAAAGAGATGATTTACAGAATGGAAAAGGATTTTTTTTAATTGATAAACAATGAGTCATTCATATTCCCTCCAAGACAGAGGCAAATCTCAGCAGCAGTAGAAAGGAACACAAATGCCAATGGAGGGGGGTTGGAGGGAACTGTAACATGGATGTCTGAGCCTCCAGACATGACCCTTTGGGGCAGTTACCTGGCTACTAAGGATTTTAAGTCCCAACCCTTAAGCTCGTATTCAAACAAAATTAGGAAATGAGCAAGCACAGCCATAACAGCAAAAAACAGTGCAGCACAGAATGCATTTTGTTTGTAGCAATGAAGCTCAGTTTCATATTATAGTGAGACTTTATTATTTTCTGGTAAGTGTTTTCTGATACATTTTGTAAGAAATTGATGACACTGTTGCAAGTAGATAGTTCATGTTCTTGCTGTGCATTTGGACATTTATTGGGGAGTGAAGTCCCTTTTGGGGGCTATTAATTGTCACAGGTGGATACAGATCAGTTAGGTGTAAGACCATTTATTTGTTTGATAGCCTATAAAAGCATCAAGTAAATTTTTCCTAGTATTTTAATGCTGAGAGATACAAAATGCAGAAGACACAAAGAGAAGGGAGAGGGAGCAGTACAAGAAGAGTTTGAGACAAGGAATATAGAGGGTATCTTCCCATCCTTAAACCAATCCAAGTTGGTGGGGACTATGTACGAGTGCTTTGGTCCAGATGCTGTCTCTGTTTGGAATGCAAAACAAATCTGCGCATGCCTGAACTTTAATCTGCAGCTCACAATACAAAAAAAAAAAAAAAAAAAAAAACCACACCACCACTACTAAGTGGCAGAAGCATTTACTTAGCAGTTTCTCAAGACAAATCTTCGCTTTGTGCGATGACAGATCCCCTTGTAACAACAGTCTAGAGATTTGCTTGGTTGACTTATTGATTATTGAAAACAGTGCTTTACTGCTGACTTTCCCAGAAGACTGTGCAGCATGTTTGATTTTAACTCTCCCTTGATATTAGTAAGTGCAAATATTCATTTTCAGAATTTAAGCTTATTAGGTATGTATCTACAAAAGAATAATGGTTCATGTGAGACTAAAGTGACTGGGGATTTTGTCAGATGAGATCCAATAAGAAAATTAATGTTATAAGCTGTTTGTCTCCATCTGCCATCAAGCAAAATGAGCTCAAATTATCTGCAGAAATTAGCTTGGGGCCATTTAGGCAATAGATTCAGCATGGAACAAGGTCCGTGTCCTAAAAAGATAAGCGCATATATATCTATACACACACACACACAGAGATATTCTTACATCAATGCACTTGGATCACTTGTATGATGTGCATACATGTAAGTATTTACAGAATCAAGCCTTAAATGTACCATGGACCCACAGAACTGCTGCCATGCCAGTGATTAAACTAATGGTTACAAATATGTTTTTTCTCTTGCTCTCTGACTGAGAATTATTTTTACAGTGAAAAAGGGAATTCAGGACTCTATCAGAAAATCACAACATTTTATATATTTTAGAAGGCACTTTTTCCTGAGTCTTTTAAAAAGAAAACAGTGATCTTGAGCAATAGTTCATGGTTTTGGTGATCATGAATGATATTTTTCTTTTTGTTTTTTTCTGAACTGAGGAGGTGATTTCTGGTGTGTTTTTTGCCTGGTTTTTAGAAGAGGCGTTTAAAATCTTCAACTCTCGTATTTCTTTTAACTCCAAAGAGTGAACAGTATTGAATTGCTGCCATAAAATACAAGTCCCCTAAGGAGACAGACATGATTACAATATTAATATTCCATGTGGCAACAAATATATGAAGTGGTAACTCATTGCTCTGGGAAGAAATACACTCCGATGATTAAAGAAACACATCTGGGAGCAAGGCTGCTGTTCCCATCTCTGTGAGTGACTTGACATACGGCATGCAACAAATCACTTGAGGGTGGGATTTGCAAAAGTTGTCTGAATGAGTGGAGACCACAAGTGTGAAATTAGGCAACTCCCATTCTCCTAGTGTATTCAGTAATAAGAATGACCATAAATGTCCTTCATCTGATACTTGTATTCACACTAGCTACGAAAAGCGTAACGTAATGCCTGCAGCAGAAATAAATTTTTAAAAATCTTTCTCCTTGAGAATACGCTTCATGAACAACCGTATATACCATTTCATGAATGACGGGATTTTGTGGACAGATGTCTTACATGTTGTCCTTCTTGCCTCTTTGCCCACAGACTTGCATCTGTTCCTCCCATTCTTGGTACACCTTTACCCATCCTATTCAACGATCCCTTATTTGCAGTCTTAGAGCTATTTACTAACAGGGATTTTGATCCTGCTCTGCCAGGTTGCTGTTGTGAAGCCAGTGAAAGCACGTCCCCTCTCTCACCCCACAGCAGTATTGCCTGAGCCCACCTTTCCACCCTGGCACTTCTCTTTTCCACTCCTGCTGGGCTCCCACAACCCACCCTGAGATCAGACAAACTCCGATGCATCTCCTCTTGCCACCACGCTGCTCTGAACCAAGCCTCTAACCTGCTGACTGTGCCATCTGTAAGCAGCGTGGCTGGCACACTTGGCACAAAGGGAGCACTGCTGAGGCACTCCTTACCTTTTAGCAATCTTTTAATGAGTATGTTTCAACAGGCTTTAGATTCAAAAATCAGAGGCATTAAACACCTGTAGCACCCCTCAATGGAGAGATGTTTGTGCGTGACGGCCCTCCGTCTCCTGTCTCAATTAGTAGTCTAAACATAGCCAAGAATATCTCACATCAGGCTTCTAAATTTGGTGCCCACAAAGGGAATTGCTAAACTAAAATCCCTAGAAGCTATTACAGTGAAGGAACGATCCTTCTCTCTGTCTGTCCCTTGACATAAATGTATGAAATACATATTAAATGTTTTTCAAAATGGATATAAGCCACCATCCAGGAAGCCTCTGATAAGGCTTTGAGTTGTTTAGTCACACACTTTGCAGAAAGAAGGTCTACCTATCTATGTGTTTTTACCTGCTGCATTTCTAGAGTGACAATTTAAAATCCTAAAAGATTAAAGACACTTGGAAAGGACCACCATCTGCTGACAAAGTGATGTCTTAGCTAACAATACTTAGGCTTTTCTATTAAAGTTGGGAGTGTTATTCTGCTGACTTCAGAGCTTCACACCACTTCTGCCACGCTAACTAGCAGTTTGCTTTGTTGCGAAGAGGGTGAATTCACCTGTTGTCCACAGTCATAACTCCTAGGGAAAGTCATATAAGCCCAAATTACAGCAAGAAAGATTGGACTGGATAATAATGGGAAAACTGTTCTAACAGTAGAGCTTGTAAGTCACTACAATGGTAATTCAGGAGGCAGTGGGCCCTCCCTTGCTGGAGATTTTGGAGAACTGGGTAAACACTTGTCAAGAAGCATGCAAGTATGTCTGGGAGGGGACAGACTAAGGGTGTCTTCTCAAGGTTCTGGTTGTCTATGATTCTCTGAGACAAAATATTTCTTGAAGTATTAGGCCAAACTAGAAGAGCAGTTTTCCTTTTTGGCCAATCCCAGAAGAAAAGCAATATTCTTGTGCTCTGCAGTACTCCACTGAACTCGGCTGTGAAAGCTGTCATAACAACATTCATCCAACTGTGCATACAAAATGCACACTCAGTTACCGTAACCATCGTATGACTAAATGTGTGTTTACCTACAGCCATTACTTGCCTAACCTTGCATTTTTCTGCAGACATTGACGGATATGTGCAATTACAGTGGCTCCATGCATAATTCAACGCACAAAGGCTGGGCTAGGTTCATAATTTTTTTTTTTTCCAAGGAAGCATCAATCTTCTCCTTAGGAAGAGAAAAAACAGGGAAAGACTGGTTAATAAAAATAGCAAGCAAGCAAGCAAGCTAGCACCACTAGCCCAAGTGTGGTAATTATAATTCATTCCATTTCAGCTGCAACATTCAAAACATATCATGAGCATCACACACCAATGCTTACATTCCTAGACCAGCTGAAAGCGGATCATACAGCAATATACCGTATACTACAGTCACTACCTGGATTTTGAGTCTCCATTCCTTCCTAAAGACATAACAATTTCACCAAATTCTGTGGAATTACTGTAGTTTTACTTTGGCAGAAAAGTAAAGGAATGTACTGCAGAGATGTCTGTTTCGCTCAGAAGTCATTTAGTGAGAAGTTCTTAGAGAGAAAGGTTTGCATAAAAACAGCATAGAAATCTAAAGATTAAAAGTGTGTTGGAAAGAAACAGAGCAATCCATCATAACGAAGCAAGAGATTTTCAGTGACTAATGCCATAACTTGATGGTAGGCATGATTTTACCACGGAGCTTGGGAGTGTATCTGAAAAAGAGGCTTGACTCACAAATAAACCTCTTAAAGCAATGTCATATTCATAGGCCAAGATACATAGCCTGAATTTATTCATGCTAAATGCCAGGCAGTTGGTGAGTTAAAAAAAGAATAAGCTTTTCCTATGAAGCCATTAAAAACAGGTCTGCGTAGTGCACATGGAAACATCTAGTATTAATATTTGAATTACAAATTTTTCTTATTTTTTTAATTAGACATCTGGATTGCCCAATCATGCCATATTGTGGAGTCTTGAATGGCTGTTTCACTAGCTTGCCCTTCCCACAATGCTTCTGAAAAAGTCATTTTTCTATCCTTATTTAAATGGAAAGCTATCTAGAAAATGGGGAGCTTACTCTGAAACAATTGTTCCTGGATGGTTTTATTGACGTTACAGAATCTTAGCTGAAAGTTTTCATCAGTCTTCTCCAGAGATGATGCATAATCAGCTTAAAAGAGAGAGAATACAGATAAGACTAAATCACCCTTGCCAGCGTTATTGGATTTATCACTTAATGCAAAAGCAAACCATTTTTTGTCTCCTATTTCCCTAAATACGAACTCTTCAGAACTAGTCATAACTCTGCTGCTCCTTATATTTCATATATATTTTAACTGTCTTTTTGGACTTAATCAAGTACTGATCTGTTGTGAACTAGGACAAATTTCACATGTCACTTCCTATCCTGTCTTAGAGACGTTCTGGCTCTGGAACACCTCTCTGAAAGAAAAAAGTAAGAAGCAGAAAGGGACACCCTCGGCAGAGGTGATTTGAGCTGAAGACAGAAAGGACTGACCTTAAATAGGCTCAGCCCCACCCAACACCTCATAGGATTTTTCCTTCCCAGCAAAACTCTAGGCGTCAAAGCAGTCTGATGGCAACAGACTGGTGATACACGGAGTGACACAGAAGGTTTCCGCTCACATGCTCTGGATTTAGTGTTGAGTCCCTCAACATGCGGTATCATGTCTTGACCCTTGACAGAGTAAACAGCGATGATCCTACAGAGCACACTGTTGATAATCTCCTTGTTGTTGCTGCAAATGCCAACAGAAGCTCTGCTGCTTGTACAGTTTGGTCCTGATGCAGCCACGCTCTTGAACTCATCTTTAGAGGCTGTACTTACAGGAGTTCTTGGCTGAATGGCTCAGGGTCTGTTATCTGGCCTCGCGACCCCTGCAGATCATCTTCATCAGCTGCTATTACTTTCAGCCTTCATCTAGCTGAACTTGTTGACTGATTGTTGGATGAATGCAGACCTGGGGAGATGGGCAATGCAACATTTGAGAGGCCTTCAATTCTACATTTGAACTGGAAATTTTATATTTCCCAAAGCAATGCTGTCTAATTTGGCACGACTTACTTCAACAACATGCATGCATTTTCCAGAGTTAGCAAAAATTAACCTTCTGTGTACAGATGTCAGAATGAGACTATGTATGTGTGCACTTGAGAGAAATGGTGAGAAAGTGTGTATATGTGCCTGTGTGTTTGTGTGTAAGTACCCAGCATACTGAATTTATCATCAGCCATGTTACCCATACATTGTCAACGTATTGAACACATCAGAATTCCCAGTCATATTCCAACTGGTTTTCACAGCTGATACTTTTTGCGCTAAATTCTCGTCTCCATAAAGACTTTCTAGAAGGAGTCATGGGTTGCAGAGTCTTTAGTTCTATGTTCACCTCTCATTGTCATGTTGTGACACAAACGTGAATTTTAATTGCAGACTTTTGTTTTATCAGCTCTATCAAGGAGCAGCTTTGAAAATGGAAGACAGTTATTTTAAGGCATACTGGAGTTTTTAACTAGCGTCCAGTGGTGACTGCACAATGAATACCTGGCAGAAATTGTCATCCAGTGGCTGTCGTTCCTCTACACATCCTACCCTTTATGCCAGCCAAGATTCAAGTAACTTTTTCAGCCCCAAGAGGCAAGAGAGGGCAGACCAGATCCCAGCAGAGGCTGGCTGAGGGATATTAAGCACTGAGGAAGCCCAGTGGCAGGAGCCCAGCACACTCACACTAGGTATTTTCTCACAGCAGAGTTAGGAACTGGAAGTTGCCAACATGGTAGTGAAGGGGAATGTGTGAGGGAACTAAGTTTGCGTATGAAGAGTATCAAACAGAGCTACCACATAATTCTTAGGGGCAAATTAAACCTAAGGGCCACCCTTTCTTACTGTACATCATGGCGTCACAATTGTTGCACGAACATACATGCACATATATAAATACTATATATGCTTGCAAATGCACCCACACACATACACACAGCTCATCTCAAGATCCATAATCAATTGCTAGTAGGGGAAAAGGAGCAAAAAAATAATTCCCAGGTCTGACTAAAACTGTTTAAACCCTCAAGTAAAAAACTCTCATTAGCATACAATACATCTTATATTCCACATAGCTCTATTGAATATTTCAATTCAAAAATTATGCACATATTTTATTGCATACATCCCCCACAGTCTGAGCCTGGGCCCGCCACACAAGGCACTTTCCTGAAGCTTGAAAGCTGTTTAATCTTCTTTTCTGGCCCCTCTAAGATAACTTCTGAATGGACTCTCTAAGCTCCTTATACTAAAAGGTGATCATAGTGCAAGGCCAGAAGTTCCCAAGTTCCCTTGGAGTGGATGCATGCTGGGCTAGACCAGTTATTGGTAAACACCAATAGATCTCAACCTCTTGTACAAAAGGGTCTGTGTATACTGGAGCAAATATATATATATAGTAGAAATTTCCTCATGACAATAAGAAATCACTACGAAATTACCAGGAGGGACAAAAAGACAAATATTTTTAAATGAATGGTCTGAACCATTCCCTTTGTGACTGATTGAAATGAGAGTTATGAGGACTGGATTCAGCCTTTTATTATGAGACACTGAGGTTCCACGGCATATTTTTTTCCTTTCTTTAATTTAGATCTGTGAAAAAAAATGGCATGAAATACAAATAAATGACAAAGCACTGAGAATTAGGCCATTTGTCAGTAAAACCAGATATAATCCCCAAAATAGCAAAACACAGAAAAATGCATCAAAATGTATTAGAGATGACAGGCCATATATTACACAGGCTATTTATGCAACTGTAGATCACACATCAGCACCAGTGAGTCACAGGAGCCTAACATAAAATGTAAGAGGCATCGTGCAGATTAATATTAATTAAAATAACAATTACTGTTAAGTACAGCATTCTGCTAGATACAGTGACAGATAAAAGACCGGTGAGGTGTTCACAATAATGAGCAAAATAAACATTTCCACTCTGGAGTATGTACATATATACACATATATGTATATATTGCTAGTAGGAAAGAGCTGTGGAAATATATAAATTTCCATGAATACATCATTTTAAATGCTACAATAATCTTTCTCATTTCAAAATCTCTCTACCGGGACTGTAAGTTTATTTAAAGACCCTATAGCTGTTGCCTTACACAGACACTATAGGTCTTAAGAGCCAACATTCAGCCTTTGGATTTACCCCATTCATTTGTTTTTTCATGCACTGTGTTTCAACCTAGTTTTGTCTGGCTTCAGTTACCCCTAAATAGCTATTGTCAGGGCACAGTGAGGCCAGGGTGGGCAGCGGGGCAGCCTGAGGCAGGGACCTCCCCCAGCATCCCAGTCCCCCCACACCCAGAGGTGACCAGCAGAGCCAGGCTGGGGATGGCCATGGGGACAGGGGCACCTCTGGGGCCAAGTCAGGCAGGCAAGGGTGGGATCAGCAAGGCAGATTAACAGGGACAAGTGCAGCTGTGGCATAGCTCAGGCAGGACCCAGCATGAGGGCTGGAGCTGAAACGCAGCCCCCAAGCCTGGGGATGAGTCTTCCCACAGCTCCTTCTGGCCACGTCGCTGCTTTCCCAGCAGTGAGACCCCAGATTGTGTGGTGGCCCAATACCAGAGGTGGCCTTGTGCACAGCAGCAAAAGCACCACGGTAGGACAGGATGTGGCAGAGCCTGTCCATGCCATCAGGGCACCTAATGTTTCCTGCTCGAAGTCTCCAGATCTCCAATTTTTCTTGGACAATAAAAAACATGAAGTGTGGTAAGATAGGACTGATCGGTGTGGCTCCCAACCTCAATTTCAGAGGGCCACCGAAGAAAGAAGCCATGCCACAAATTTAACACAGTGACAGTTTTCTTTCCAATGCCCCTCTGGCATCTTCTCATGAAGCACCATTTGTTTTAGACAGAGATTTACAATACTGCATCCTCTCCACCTTTAAACGTTTATGTAGGACACTGGCATTGTCGCACTGATTCTGCACTGAGTTCCTATTAATGTACCTGAGCATGAAACGTGAGTCAGACCCACTCTGCTGATCACTTTCATCTGGAAAACAGTGAATGTGCTTCTATGCAGGCCAAAATCTTGGGTCTTACTGGCATAACTCTGCCGCAATGACTGGAAGCCTGCAGAAAAGCTATATAGATAGGAAATGCGGAAGTGCTGCATGTGCTGCTTTCATCGGTGAGGATGTGAAATAAGGTATTTCCTGATGAGGGTTTGAGGGGATTTTTATATCACTTGAGTTTTGTGATTAGATCACCAGAATTTTCACCTGATGATACATGTAGGCAGGGCTGTAAATCAGAGCAGAGACCTGGCAGGGAACACACATGCAGCCCCCTGTGCCACAAGGCATCTCAGGAAGGTCCATGGAGTCCACCTGGACTGAGTCAAGAAGGAGCGTGCAAAAAAGCATCACCATCCCCTATCACTCAAAGACAAGCCGTCCACTTGACCTATGAAATTTCAGATCGATATAGTAATTGTTTGAGTAATTATGGTATTGTTTGCTGAGGTGGCATTCATTTCCCATTACAAGATTTCTGCCCTGATAGATTAGAGGTACTCTGGTCTATCTTGGAGCTGAAAGGGTTGTATCCTTTCTGGATAACATTTGTAGCTACAAGAGGAAAAGGTCATTCATAATTATTTTTCTGGTATACTGGCTTAGCTGCTCATTTGATTTATCACGTGTCCTTTCTGACACAACATGAAATAATAAGAGAGTTAGATTGTCTTTAGGGAAACAGGCATCCAGCTCACAGAATACATCAGTTTCAATAACACACTTCAAAGGAATCCAGCTCCTTTCAATATATTCGGGGATTTGTTCACCAGTTTGGGTTGAGCTGCTTGCAAAATATATAGAAGAAACCTCTTTGTGTGATATAACCAGATGCCATTTGCAGAGCCTGTGACATATGGTCCTTCAGACGTGGAGATAATCACAGAGGATAATTCTTGAGAGCCCGTTAGGATTCCAGAGTAGCTGTCTCTGCCATGTGGTGCTTGCTGATGTCTAAATATGATAAATTCACTCACTTTATTTTCAAAAACACAGCTGAAAGACTTTTAAAAGGAGTAGCATGAAAGCAAGAAAGTATCAACCCTAACTACTCAATCAAAGTGAGAAATATATTCCTGATTCCATCCAACTTCAAGGCAAATTAATGAACTAAATAGAAATCTGCAGCTGAAACTCACTGATATGAGAATAATCTAATTTTCCACAATGAATGCAATGAGGATTTCAAGGGAGTCTACACAAGCTTTTGTTCAATACAGGGCTCGGGCAGGCTCGGTCTTTAACCGCGATTCCCCCCTGCCCCCCCAAAAGACCTCAACCCTTGTATTCAGGGTAAGAAGCAAAAAACATACAGCTTATGTTGTTATCACAAAAAGTATTTCAAAACTATCTCTTAACACAGAGGCTCTAAAGTACCGGCTTCCCCAGCTGTGCACATGTGGTCCAGGCTGGTATTTGCTCATATGCCATTCCCACTCTGGTGTTGGCCCTCCAGCATTGACAAAAATAATTCTCTGGGAGGGGAAGTCACAGTAGATGGTTGGGAGTGTCTAAAACACCAGCAATGCCTACACTGCACACCTTTACCCTACACAAAAGAGGACCAGAGCTTAAGCATTGAACCCTTCCTGGCTCGTGTGGATCTTTCCACTAGCTCCTACTGCCATGCCTGGGAAAGGTACTGCGGATACATATGCCAAGGACTGGTCCCAAAGGGAGTGTGGACAAGACTACATCAGCATTGGCTTGACATGCTCTCAGCAGGCTTTGCACCTCCAGGGGCCACCACGTGCCTTCATGCACTGTGCACGCCATTGGACACATACAGCCACATTTTGTGCCGTGAAACCACTGCTCGGCTGACCTGCAGCACAAACCTTACAGAGGAGATCAGATCTCAGATATTTTGAAATAAAAGCACATGGAATAACACCAATATTTTAAGGCTACAGGCTCACTTGGAGGCCAGAGACTGTGCAATGCAAATGCAGCCAGTCTGCTCTGGAGGGAATTCGCCTTAAATAGCATGGGTGCAAGGCAGTTTGTGCCCCTTAATCCTGAGGCCAGAGTTCGATTCCCTGCCATGTTAGCAGTATAGGCATAGCCTGTAAATCCCTCCACTGGTCTGAGATACCTAATGAAAAAGGCAACTCCACAGACCAGGATCCATGGAGCTAGAAGTTTCTTTGGACAGCAGACTACACCCGAAACAATCTAGGAAGGTAAGAAGGCACACGGTGTCATCACTTGAAACACTGAAATAAAGATTTTAGTGGTTGCCACCACAGTAGCTGAAGGATGTGAAAGAAAGTCCTACAGACTTCCTACAAAGTCTGTAGGAAGACATAGCACCTTGTATTAAGCCAGCTGATGAATCTGTATCTCCCATAATATATTTGCTGTCCTATTAGCTGGTCTTTCTTCTGACACAAGAAATCTTTCTTGGGTTTTTTCTCAGTGCAATGCAAGACACACTGGATGAAATAGCATCTTTTACTGTGCAGAGGGTGAAAGCCTTATACACCCATGAAAGCAATATGTGTGAAAGTGGGACCAAAGTGTCCCATAGATATTTTTGAACTGATACAGTTTGAAAACTGCTTAGTACCTTGCTAATACCCACCTTAGCTGGATGAAGGAGACTAAAATACCCTTGCTGGAGCTAGAATGGGGGTCGGCTGTTGGCAAACATGCCTTACCTCTAGGGCACGCTCCATTTGTAGCGTGTGGCTACACGTTTGCTATGGAGCATAATTGCCCAGCTTAGTTGTGCAGATAGCGTCCGGCAGACCTCGTCATCTCTTTTAGATCCAGCATATCAGAGACCTCTCTACCCGCTCAAACAGAAGAGTCCAAGAAAATCAGTTGAGTCTTCAATCTCTTATACACAGATTGCCCGAGAAGACAATCAGTTATTTTGTGTGGATTGTATAAAGCTTAGTGTGCAGATTCTGGAAAACTGTGCCTGAAGACATCAGCAGGTAAATGGGGGAGAAAAGACTGTTTCCGATTCACTTGTAAAGTTTTAACTGCTCCATAGCTCATCTATGACACAAGACAGCAGCAAATTTGCATTATCAGCCTTGGGAATGTGAATTTTGTGCATCCCAGAGTAACAGAACATCCTCTGACTTGAGGAAGAAAATAATATGAGCTGTTAACTTTTCATATTTGTCATGCCTTCCATTTTAAGAAATGAAAGTGCTTCAAGTGTTTTCATTAAACTCATTTAACAACAGAGGAACTAGAACAAAGACATGAGATTTCCATGCTGCAGGAGATGCTGATCGCCCTGGATTTCTTTCTTACAAAAAATGACACAGAAAAGTAGAATGTGTGAAAGGAAGGAACAGAAGCTTTGCACAACCGTGATTCAGGAATTTTGGAACTTTCTGATTAAAATAAAGTATTTCTTGGCATTCCAAAAACAAAGTTTTTCTCTTTGATTCACTGGCCTGAAATGAAACTTTTTGTTTTGATCTGAGTCAACATTAATCTCTGTGCCCACTCCAGCTGCCAAAAAGCCTTTTGGGAGTTGTCTCCCCTCATCCTCTGTTTCTCCCAGATGGGCACTCTTACCCGGCCAGACTGTATTTCCCATGGCTTCTCCGCAGAGCGGAGGCCTAGGAGCATCCTGTGATGTATCGCACTGACTCCGCCACAAGGAGAAACAGCCATTGTTTTTCATTTTTCATGGGCACAATTTCATCAAAGTCTTTTTTCCTGTGGCAAATTTCTATTTTGTTGAAACCACCGTTTCTCATAGAAAAATATGTGAATTTTTGCTATGGGTTATTAAACATCCCTCAGAAAACAGATCTGAAGAAAGAATGAATGAAAGTGTATACCACTGAAGGCAGACTTTTCCCTGTGAAGAAAGCCAAAAATAGTATTTGGTAGCTAGTTCTTCTTCTAAAATGATGGACGTTTATAATGCACTTATTTGTATATATAACACTCAAAGACAGAGTAACACAGTCTGAATTTAATAAACCTGTATATTCACATAACACCAATGACTTATTCAATTTTATATAACATGGCTTGTATTTTTTAGAATTGATATATATTTATTAAGGTGGTATTTTAGGTAAAATGAACAATATGAATTCCAAACTTTGGAATAAATTCTGTTGTGCTTCTTGTTTCTAAAGGGAAAATTCAATTTAATTCACATCTTTTCCAATTTAGACATATGGGAAGAAAAACACTTTTAATACCCATGGCAAAATAAATTATTTAAAACTTCACATTCCTCACAAATTCCAGTCCTGGTTTTGTCTAGTAATTATACACTCATGAATCTCAATTATCATAAAATATTGTGTTATTGATAACTTGCTGTCCAAAAAGTCAACAACAATATTCAGATCTTCTCTTAATTTGCTCATTTCCCCTAGTTATTGATAATCCTGGTGGATCATAACCGGCCATCTGAGTCAGATGAGATTGATTTTGTTACCCAGTTGGATGACATCCAATTTGAATGAAAGGAAGAACAGGTAACAAATGATGGCAAATTAGAAATGCCAAACGTATTTATTTTTGATAGTCACAGACAATTTCAGTGACTCCCTCCAGCCATTCTGGTATGAGAACAGATTTGATAATGTGACCTCAGAATCGCAGCTGATTCTGTCAGATCTATGCACGGACATGCCAGGGTATTCCTGTCTTCTGTAAGCTGCCATGCTTAGGCACTGTGTTAGAGGCTGGAAACTGGAGCTCGTATTTCCCTGACAGGCTGTAGAAAGAAACACTAGAGACAATACAGACTTGGCTATAGGTATAGGTATAGGCATAGGTGTATAGGTATAGGTATATATACTGTCCCAGACAAACAAGACTAATTTAGAAATTGAGATTTCCTTGGTGTCCTCCCAGAAGTGTCTTATGAAAAGAAAGACAAGGAAGACAAAGGCTCCTCCTTGCTAGCCACAGCAGTTCTCCAGCACTGCACTGTCAAGGCAGTGGGAAGGAAAAGCTTCATGCTGGATTTGGAGACACAGAGCTGTCTTCAGGCTCCCCTTGCCTCTCAGGGTGGACTCCTAGGGTCTCTGACTGCATGGCTATGGGGGACTCCTTGGGTCAGAGACCCAGCAAACGTGTCTTCCCATCTGGGATGAACTGCTCCGGGGAGCAGCAGCACGCAGCAAGGAGGAGCGGGCTGCAGCCTGCACCAGCACCCTCTCCTCGGCACAGCGGGGGATCTTGCGAAGCGAAGGAGGAATCTCCTCCCTCCAGCTTTAGCAGCTGAATTCCCTCACTGCCACGCTGGGAGCTGGCAAGGAGGATGGCCTGTGCCAGGACTGTCATTACTGATGTAAATTAAACAGTTACCACCGCAGGGTGACTCTCTGCTCTTTTCCCTGAGCAGACAGCTGCTCCAGAAAACACATGCTCAGGCTGCTCAGGCTGAAAGGAAGAACCACAGAGATTTTATCTATAGATGCACTAGGCAGGTGTTCAGCACTTAATGTCTGCCCAGTAAGAGCTGGAATTGTCTGTTTGCCCAAAACGACTACATACTTGATTACTTTCTGTGTACATAATGCATTATATATACTCTACATCTCTCCTTTCCCATTTGGATTCAGTGCATAACCTCCATACAGCTGCGTTGCCCTCTCTCCTGCAGCAAAACATTTACTGATCTTATCAAGACAGAAAGAAAAAGTACCACAGACTGTGAAAAACTAAACTTTAATGGAGGAGGCCACGCTGCGATGTGCCTGGTGTGTTTCTGGATGGTGGGAGAGTGTCATGCAATGAACTTGTGTCCATCGCTTCAGTATGAAACATTTCATCAAGGTTTGGAAAGCCAAATATGAAATATTAATTAATTACCACTAAGTCTCACTATATCGTTGTGAAACTGGCACATTGCAGTTTTGTGTAGCTTATTTTCAGAAATTGTTGCCTTTTATTTCAACTACATGATCATAGCACTCTGCATAATTTATACGTCTAAGAGCCTTTCATAGGGCACATTGGCAGAAAAGCTCATAAGTACCACAGAAGCTGGGATCTTGTCAAGATTAACAAGGATTTTTCGGGGTTGGTAAACAAACACAACAAAAGCAGTTCCTGTGCTTGTGCCATCCATGATTTTGGTAGCGGCAGGTTTGCTACAATGACTTGTGACAAAGCAGTAAGAGAGCAAAACTAAGCTCTCCAAAATCCAAAATGAAGCAAAAAGGACACCTTGCTGTTAATGCCAGCCATACCAATGGCACAAATGTTTTTTGAAAGCATATGAAAATGAATTTTAAAATTTGAACTCAGGAAGAAGGCAGATCCTTTTGGGAATGCAGCACTGCGCACCAGTCACCAGCAATGCAGAGCTCAGGAGCACAGACGACTCCACTACGGACTGCCACTGACAAAACCAGCAAACATTTTTTCTGCATTTCTTGTTCAGAATAAATATTCTGACATGCCATTTTTACATTAGTGAAATGCATCAGCAGAGTGAGGATAATGTAAAAACTGTTCCTCTCTTTGGAAATACTTCTTTCGTGTTTGGAAAAATATGCATGGGACAGAGTGGAGAGTGGTGTGGAGGGTCCTCAGGGGCTACTTGAGAGGCCATTAGCATCCCTACAACTTTAAGTCCATCACCTGGGGAGCAGACCTCAGCTGAGATACGTCAGGAAGCACCACCACAATGCACAAGCAGGTAAGCAGCAGTGATACACAAGTCAGGCATGACAGTATTGCTCCAGACTCACAGGTACAACAGGGACATTAATCCCACCCGGTCCACCTACTTAAAAGCCCAGTGACTATCCCAAGCCAGGTACCCAGACTCCCTAGACCCGCAGCGCAGAGGGCACCTGCGTCTCCTCCTGGGCTGCGGAGGGAGCCTCAGTGACGAGCCTGGGTTGGACCCCACCACCTTTGCACAGCTACAGCCGGGTGAGGGGGATGCAAGGGATGGATGTGCCAGGCCTTAAGAATAAAGCTTACAACTCTTTGCTTTCCAGCTCCACAATTAAACTGCTAAAACATGTTGACAATATGTCTGAATCTTGTTGGAACATCTACAGCAGAAAAACAGCTTATGCTTGCGCCTGGAATTACTTATAATTAGAACGTGTAATTAGGACGTGGACAAACAGGCAGGTTCAAATGCATACAGAGGCCTGTCCCTGCGACAGCAAAATTTCCAGAACAATCAAACAACAATGATCATATTTTGTAGGCACTAATTTTCATAGCCTGGTGAAGAAACATATACAATAACCAGCTAAAGAATTCTGGCCTGTTTATTGTTCTGCACCCCTAAAAGGTAGTCCGTATTCAGAACATTCTGAGGAAGCCTGTGTGATGTTTCACTTGCTTGACAAGGTCTATGCAGAGTGGAGAATCACCCTGGTCTGCACTGTGCATGGCGCTGTGCTGCTCTGATCCCTCATCCTTGAAAAAGTGATGGCAACCCGAGTAAGCAATGGCCTCCAGAGCCATAGCACAGATCAGGCAAAAGGGGCTCTGGCCCCAGGTATCTCATTGAAGACGGGTGCAAAGAGGGATGCTGGATGTGGTCATCCACTTCTGTGGCTGCCTGGGAAAAGGGATGTAGCAGCAGAGGTGAGTCGGAGCCCGGGGACATTGGCGGAGTGCCCAAGTCAACAAAGCATCCCTCCCTGCCTCTGACTGCCCTCCCTCAATACTCCAAGCCCTTTCTCCTTGGCACATGTGGGCAGAGAGACAGCTGTATGTAAGACCAGAAGCACAGGGCAAGCTGGGCTGGAAGAGCACATAGAGGACCAAACCATCCGGGGGACAGGCGCCACAGACCGTGCTGAAACATCCCATCCAGACTCTGCCAGAGCCCTCCACCTCACTGCCATCTGTGCTCTCCTCCGTCCCCCCAACCACAGACAGGGAATCCAAACACAGTGCTCTACTGATATCTATCAGAGAGGAGCTTTAAATGGAAGCGAGATGCTTTGCCACTTCTCCTCCCCCATTTTACTGGTGAGGGAACAGTTCTCCAGAAAATGGAAAGTATCCAAGGAGTTATTCATGAACACGGCACTGCCACAGCATCTCATGTCCCACCAAAGCGGTGATGCTAGGGGAACAAACAGAACCGATGACACAAGAAACAGTTCTTTTGCCCTAGACCTTATGGCACAGTTGAAGGGCTGAATATCTGTGGGGGAAGGCAGTTAAAAATAAATAAATAAATAAGTGTCACAATAGCCCTGCAGAAGGAATTCAGTGGATAGTTCTGGCTCGTACATAATGAGGCTGCTTCTCTGTGGCTGGTGGGTTTTGATCTCTGCAGGTTCCCTACAAAAATGTAGGCAGGTACCAAGCCTGCTCAGCCTACAGGAAAAAACAAGTGGAGTCTAGCAAGTACAGCCAAAGCTTCAGTCAAAAATAGGCTGGATCTCAGGATTCACTCCAACGGGAAGAGGAGGCACAGGTCTATCACTTGCAGGCAAGCTCCTAGGGAACTGGAAACCCGTCTGAGAAAATGCAGCTTACCTGAGGGGCAGCATTCAAGAGAGGAGGCCCCTGATTTTCCCCATGCACTCTGCATCAAAAGCTGAGCAAGGAGGCTAAAGCAAGGGGACAGGGGGAGGCAAATTTTGGCAGGCAACATCCGCTACTGCACAGGAGACCTGAGGCTGTGTAAATATTTCCAATCAAAAATCTAAACTGCAGCCCAAAATCCATATATGTGTTGGGAGACATGTATTTCCCCCTGATTTTTGCTTTTCAGAAGTAAATTTTCAGATGGAGAGTAAAAATAATTTCGAATCCCTGAAGGCTCGTAGGCACCTTCATGCTGACAGGAACACAGCGGATGGGCTAATTGTTTAATTTCCACAGTTTTCAGTCAAGGCAGGCTAGGAAGTCAGCTTGGAGCTGACTCAGTCCGATGCCCTCAGGTTGCAGAGCTGAGGATCTGTTCCTACTCTGCCTATTTACTTGGCCATAATTAGTTTCTACACCGCAACAGACTTGGCCTCTCACCTGCCAGCACGGCATTTTATCAGTGGCTACTCCAAAGTTCATGTATGCCATCTCGCCCTTACCTACCATGTCATCAATTCCCCTAAGTAATTTGGAAGAAGACAAATTTTGCCTGTGGTGATCATTTAAGCACTGCACACATCCCTAATTATTTTCCTTACTAATTTAACTACTAATGAGGTAAAGTAAAGTTGCTTTTTTCTTTTTAATAAGGGAACTATGACTCTGGCAACATTCCAGTCCTCCTTTATGGTAGCTGGCTTTCATGATAGTTCATGTACTTTTGCTGACAGATGAACCACTCTTAAATTCTTTCAAAACTCCTGCATGAATACCATCTGGCCCTAGCGACTAATTGCATTTTTAAATTGTCCCTCATCTTTATTACCTACAAAAAAAGGAAGCTCTAGAGCAGGTATTTCCCCCTTGTCCTCTACAATGAAGATAAATGCAAGGAATTTGTTTCATTTTGCTGCAATTTCCTTATTATCCCCAATTGTTCTTTTTCAAAACAGACAGTGTCATCTGACGGACACATTGGATGGAATGCATTTGCTTCTCTCACTGTATAATTTATGCAGTTAACAACTTTTTTTACTTTTCTGACCAGCTCTGTGGTTGTCCAGCTATCTTTTGACTGTGTAAGCAGCAAAGAGTACTACTGAACAAATTTGATTTTTCCCCCCATTGATGCTTTTTCATTTTTTCCAGCCAATTGCTGCTGCTAGACTGTCGAAACTGCTGCCCCCTTCACAGACTCCTAATTCTGAGGTTCTTGAGGAGATTTTGGCTTCCTTTCCCCTCCCTCCTAATTACAGCCCTCCATACAGTGCATGCTCCTTCCCACTGACTTCACACGATCTTAGCATTCACTTTTTTCTTCCCTTGCTTGCTTAAGAATACAAATCACTCTTAAAAAACATACAGTCTAGCACCTTGCAAATGTTTTAGCACATCTTTATAGCAGGAATTTTTAAAAATGACTGTTCCAGGGAGTTCACGCACTGAGAACCACTGTTGCTTCTCCTGACATAAAAGCTAAGCCTGCAGGTCCCAGGCCATCCATGATATGCTAGAGAGACACAGACGAGAAAGAAAGACAGCCCTGGCCCCAGCCAGCAATGAAAATGTAAGTAAGTATACACTATGCAGCACCTTTTCAAGAATTAAACACTTACCAGACTCTATCATACTTCATGTAGCACAAGATAATCTAATTTATAATAATACTGTGACAAACTAAACTAATAAGTATATCTTTAATCTCTGCACAGCCATATTTGGAGAAATGTCATTGTGGGCACAGTAGGAGTAACGTGTAGTAAATGTTTCATTGGCTCCCACAGGTAATATTTTTGCCAAGGCAGCTGGAGAAACTGTGCAAGTTTGCTGGCCCTCATATTCAAGCTCAGCATCTATTTGGGGAAAACAGCTGAGAACTAAATACAAATTTACATCATAAAAATAATAAAAAGCCTCACTCTCAGTGACATACTTAGCTCAGACAGTATTACTTTATCATTGTTGTTATTACTAATAATAACATCAGTATTACAGCATCCAAAGCATGGTAGGCTTCAAAATTATGTATATAGAAAAAAAAGCTATTGCCCAGAAGCATGATTGGCAGTAAGAATTGATCAGAGCTGGAAATCCCAGACATTGCATCCATTCAAAATTAATACAAAAAATTTCTTTTATGACAGAATTTTTTCCAAGTGCAGTAGATCAGGATGTGTATAACACTGGAATGAAAGGAGGTAGTAAAAGACAGTATATCCACTAAAAGTAGGCATCTAACTGTAATGTTGGCTTCCAGATAAGTTGAACTAACTTTTCGCCACTGAAAGTACTGAACAGCATTATATCCAATGACTCCAAAGATTGACTGTCTCTGATAACACACAGAGGGATGATGCCTGAGGAGCCAGGAGACTGTGGAGTATTGTCCCACTTGCTCTTCCACATGGAGGAAGGACCATGTAGTCAGAAAGATATTTCAGCGCTTTCATTGTAGGCACCTAACTTCAGGCATTTACCTTAAAAAAAATATTGTCCACAGCTCCCAGTAGCCACAAAAAGAAAACCTGTATTGAACAACATTCGCCCCTTTCATCTTCAATGCACATATAAACAAGAATGATGTATAGTAAGACTAGACTATTTGTGTTTGTCTTGTTGTTGTATTAAAAATATTAATAGGGAAGATATTAAGTTATAGTGTTCTCTTTTCCTCCATTGGTAATTCTGATGGAAAGCAGTATGGACAGCTTATACTGTCCCTGGGCAAATATTAAATAAACAAAAGGCTCAAATACAATAAGCATTAATATTTCATGAAGTTGAGAAGAGCATCAAGAAAGCTTTTCTTGGTCACTTTACCTAGTACTCTCCCAGTGGGACTGAAAAGAGCATTAATGAGAAGCAGAAAGAAATATTTCAAGCAGCAAAAGTACACACCGAGTATGAAAATGAACTCCTTTTTGGATCTCTCAGAGGAGCAGGGCTGTGCAAGAGACAATATTTCAGATGTCTGAGCAGGATGTTTTGAAAAGTCAGGCAGCTGAGTTCTGTTTTGTTTGTTATTTTATTCGCTGTTGCCCACAGACCTTTCCAAAAGCCTGCTCAATCAAAACACATTACAGATGCTGTTTGTGAACGGCAACAGCGACTCAAGATGGGACCATTTGGGCCAGCAGATAACTCTTAACATTGTGGCAACCCAAAAGCACGGTGCAGTACCCACAATGGTTTAACCATCACCTGAAGAGGTGCAGGAACCTCTTCCTCTTTCACTGCCGGTTGGAAGGGGTCCTGGGAACCTCAGGAGTGGGCTGGACCTCCTCAAGGCAGAAATCTTATGGCATGGGTGCCCATGAGGGTTTGCATTTCAAACCTACAGTGGAAAGTGAGAAAACCATGCCACTGGTGCTAGGGGAAGGGGAGTCACAGCTGACTATGCAAGCATATGTGCTAGAGATGCAGAGCGAGAAGCTTTTGGAAGTGTGCCATGGCAAGGGTGCACATGGTGTTAATTTGTGTCACCTCACATGGGATTCATTTTGCTTGATCTTAGACAATTATAGCACAGACATCTTCATCTGAGCTAGTTGTCTAACTCTCTTTATAGTCAAGGAGAAATAGGTGCTCCCGGGGCATAATTCATCTCCTCCTCAGATAGATGTCTGAAATAGAGCAGATGAATCATTCTCTAGAAGCATCTCCACACTTTCCATTGTCTCCGCAGTCATAAAGGAGGCCAGACAACCAGTTCAGATGTAGACTTCTGCTTTGTGGACATATAAAATTGAGACGAGACTCACCTTTTGTGACTGAATTGCATTAGACTTGTATATGATTCAATGTGAATGCAATGAAGGATACAATCACCTTCATGTAAAATGAAGGAAATATAATTTTCATCAGCCTACTTTTTATTGAGCTGTGCCACAAACAGTTCCAAGTCCATTTACAAGGAAAATGCCAGATACCCACTCTTCCTGAACAACTCACAAGATAATGTATAACTTCTTGGAGTATCTCTTTATGCATCTTCTGGCATTTGTGGTTTCCCAGAACATGCATCTGTGTATTCGTGGTTTCCCAGAGCATGCCTTGTTCCCTCCTTGCAGTTTCTCATGCCCAACTTGGAGCTCTAAGGTTCAGAGTACATGTGCTCCTGTAGCCAGTTTGTTTCTTTTTCTTTCTGAAAATCAGTCCTTTAACAGATGTGGAGGGTCTATTCTAGCCATGGCCATCTATAATTATAACAAAATCACAGTTTTTCAGTGACCCTATCTTATTTACGTACATGTACTCCCTATAGATCTTGCTCATTTTTAGAGCACAAAATGTGCCGCATGTGTCTAAACAGTGGTTGATGACTACTGTCCTGCTTCAGTAGCATGCCACGCCATAAAAATGTCTTCAGTCTGCAGCAGAAATGATATTCTGTAGTGCTCTTTTATTTTAATTCAGCTCGGCATTGCACAGTGATTCTGTTCCAGGAAAAGGAAGAGTTGGCAATCAATATGTTTAGACTATCTGTAGACTTTACCCTGAGTTAATTACCAATTAACTCAATGTACTTAGCACATTTGTAAAGCCTTCAATGGATACGCTACATATTTATTTCTGGTTATGAATTTCTGTTTCTTACCCAAAGCTAATCTTCTAATCTTTTATGTAAATAACCATTTTTTATTGTTTTGATGAAATGGAAAAGGGTCCATAGTAGCCTTTATTAAATGTGTTAAGTACTTACTGCTAATTGTCTATTAATAACCCAGAGCACTAAAAGTCTACAGTAGATATATCTGCTCTGATTTCTCTGGCAAAAGCATTGTTTCATTAATCATCAAACAGTGCTGTGGTTAGCTCCAGACACTGCTCTTCAAACAAGATCATAGCATGGAAGTATAGAGCTCTTATTCTCGTACATCAGGATTTAAGTGGCACAGACCAGAAGTTGTTCACTGTGCTCCAGTAGCTGGTACCTGCAATAAGTCACATGAACTCCAGATATGTCCCAGCTTTCCTGCATTTTCTGGGCCTCTCTTAACCATTTAGAAACAAAGCACATTTGAAGTCCACTGTGAAGCAAAATGGAAAGATTTCAAAAAACTGAATAAAAGTTAAGATGCTCTGACATAACATAGTAATTCATAAACCTTCCAGGTAATTCAGAAAGTGATTGCAAGAACATGTTTCCCACATGCTACTCATATACATCAGCTCCCAGTGAAGACTTTTGTGTTCACCTTTCACCACAGAAACATTTTCAAACTAATCCAATTTCCTCTGTGTTTTATACCAGAAATAAAAATTCACCTAGAACAGAGTATCAAATAAGCTTCAATATACTCATTATACCATAACTTGGTGTTTCCCTGATTTTAGCATTTTAAATTCACAATCTCCTGTACGAACACTTTACCCAAGGAAAGAAAGAAATTTTAGAGAAAGTATCTGGAAAGAAAAAAACGGGTTTAATTAAATAGCCATTTGCAGGTCTTTGTGGTTTTGAGGAGGAGATTCTTTCCTAAGCACTAGAAGTGCACATTGTTACATTAATTTAACTAATAGGCGTTAGTTATGACAGCCTGCCTGGTAAAGGTTCTGAGCCAGTGTCATTCCTATAGATTTATACACTTGGAAATATGCACTTTAAATGAGAATCTTGCCAGTGTCAAAATTAAATTAAACTGAATTAAATCATGTGCCTGATCACAAAGACCTGAGATTCTTTTCAGAATCAGGTCCAAATTACAATCGTAACTCTAGCCCGACTACTGAAGAAAATTAAAATGCAGTTCCAACTTCATTATACCCTACTGAATTTGCCGGCTATACAAACATAGGGCTAAATCCTTAACTGAGCAAAGTGACTGGTAATGGAGCACTTCGGGGACAATTGCTCCCACCCTCACAACCTGAAAATCTCCCACAGCCATGACAGCCTGTAGAGAATGGCTCCTCCAGGAACTATGATCATCATGGGGTCAAGTGCTCACAACGAGATGAGCATCTAAGACCAAACTTCAGGTCCACCAAGTCCCCACTCCCAGGGGTCAAACTCCAGACCCAGGAGGATCTAGCAGTGAAGTGCTCTCAGGATTTGTCTGTCAATGTTGACACACAAATATCTTGATGGGTTGATGTCTACCTTGTCTGACATACTATAGTCGATCATGAGCTGTCATGTCTTGCCTCAGAGCACACCGGTCAGAGCAGCCTTCACAGAAAGTGGAGTAAGTCGTGGCTCTGCCTGCTTTAATCCAGTAGTCCAGTGGTTTACAGCACTTAGGTGTGGCACAGCGTTGGTGAGTATACAGTGCAAGCTAGGAAAGGATTTTCCTCCAAGAGGGAAGATGCTACTGCTAACTCATTGATGCTATATAGCCTCGGAGTAAGCCAGCATCCATCAGTCCTACTGAATTTGGATTTCTGTAGGAGTCAGGAGCCAGGAACCAGTGCCTCTCAAAGATTGTCCTTTTGCATTTATGTGGCTCCCACCTGTGCTGGCCAAGAGTGGCACACCTGCTACTTGCTGATCCATGCCAAAGGCCCTTACCCTGCCTTAAGCTAATGGCAACAGCAAGGCATGAGCAAGCAAACGCAACATCTGTAAGACAATGTATACTGGGAGTTTCCCCAGCCAGCATCCTCTCTCAGCTGTGCCACACAGAATCGCAGACCCTCCTGCAGACAAGCAAATGCCTCAAGAACTCTGAACATCTAGCACAACTCAAAGCAAACATACTAGTCCCACAAAATCAAAAAGCTAGCACCGTTTCCTTATACATGTTGCAAATGTAGGCTTAGGCCCCAGCTCTGCCAGTCTCTCATCAATCAGGAATGGGACCATAGCACGAAAATTTTGGTTCTCATTATTGATCACAATATCTCAAGCCCTCAGTCAATGTGTCGTTTGTTAAGTGGGGGATGGGAGTGCTGAAGAACATAAATGTCGAAGTTGAGCATGTAGCATCAATTCAGCCATGTCTATCTTCACTGGTTAGACCAAACACAGTGCTGCAGCAACCACGGACTTGTAAGAAATGGTGTTGGAAGTTAACATGATTGAGATGAGCGCTTACACTTTGGTGAAAAGAAATCATACCATGTGTATGTCTGCATTACAGATACATGGCTCATCTCAGCGTGAGATTTAGGGACTTTCTCCTCATACAGCTGGATCAGAGTCATCACAACCAATCTACAAAACTGCCAAGTATCTGGCATTAATAGGCCTCAGTGATCAAGGGAACAGCCCTGATGTGTCCCTTTGATGTCACAACATTAAAGAAAAAGAGGACAGAAATGAAAGGTGACAATGCACAAATCCCCAGGTGACACTGACCTAACATACCCCATCCCATTCCAACCATGCGAGCTGTGGGGACCAGGGATGGTAGACCACCCTCTACCAACCCACAGCTACCCTGGGAGCAGGAACAGTGCTCTGAAGCCCTTGCAGGGTGTGATTCTGAGAGATAGTCAAAATACGCCGGACACTGAGCTTGTCCCTAGCTTCTTCCAGCTTCCTAAACCCTGCATAGCTCAGCACTCCCAAGGATCAGCCCACTGGTTTTCCACTCCTCTCTCTTGCCTGTACAGAAAGCAAAGTACCTATTTCCAACAGATATCTGCTGCAATCAGGAGCCAGCTTTGTTCAGTACTGTGCCCAAAGGCAACCTCTTGTCGGCCAGTCTCAGAAGTCTCTTTGAAGGCTGGTTTATTGGCTGCCTATGAGAAGATTGAGGCAGAGCAAGTTTTTTCTTTTCTTTGTATTTTCTTTTAAAGAACTTTTCTTTCTAAGCGATGCTCAAAGGAATGCCTACTCCTCCATGCAGCATTCTCTGTGGGAGGGGAAAATATTACCATTCAGTGTACTGCAGAGAAATGTCAATTATTCTAACAGAATGCAACTTGGCTATTGTGCTTCCAAAATATATACAACGAATACACGTACATATAGCACACCTTTATTTGGAAATGAAGTCTAATATTCCAATTTTCCCAGATGCTGAGGGTTTCCTCACCCATTTTAGTGCAACCAAGGTATGTCACTATAGCTACCCTGTCTCACTTTTCATTTTCCTGGATAACTTTGAAAACTGTTTTCCCTGGCAATGCTTCCACACACATCTGCATTCAAAACAAGCTCATCTGTGCCCTTCTTCAGGAAGGGACAGGGTGAAGGGAATGAGGGGTGATACAATAGCTGTCCTGCCAGCACTCAGCAGGATGACACAAACAAAATCAGCAGCCCACTTAATTGTCTGAAAAGAAGAAGCACATTCCTGTGGCAGAGCGCCTTATAAGTACTATCCAGCAGGGATCTCTCCCATCTGTGCACACTAAAGGGCCACAGCTTGAGTAACAGAAGTATTACAATGCTGATTGCATGATGTAAGCTCTCTACCTGTGCAGTACAAGGCAGGATTAAGCCACAGGAGTAGCTGCAGTGACTTGCTAAAGTGATCTGGATTGCTGAGGCAACCCTTGATGATATGGTTGCATCATCTGTGTACAAAGTGGGAGCAGCTGTGGGGGGTAGCCATGGGCATCACACCCTCACCCTAAAATTCCTTATCTGAGATAAACCCCACATGGTCCAAAATAAAGTCTTGTTATTCGCACCAGGACAATGGTGAAAAGGTAAACCTCTGCTACTTCTGCCAACAGTAACTGAACCATCCCACAAGCTTCCTTGGTCCCTGATGAGTGATCATTAATCACTGGGTGTTTTCTAAGCACAGTTTAGAGTTTTAATAAATGCCAAATAAAGAATTAACAAGGCCATAATCAAGAAAATGTTTTTCTTGACTTGGGATCACTGCAGCAGGAAGGCTCGGAGTCAGATAAACAGGGTGCTGTAGTTCACAGCCTTTTCCATGTTCCTGCACATTCTTCCACTGGTTGCTCCTAAGGAGGAAGGCAGACTCATTCTCACATCTCTGTTTTTACAGAAGAAATCTGACTTCTCATTGCTCACCCAGAGGGAGAAGGGAAATGAGGGGAGAGAGGTTCCTGATCCAATTTAAGATGGTGTGTGCAAAACCCTCAGCTCACCCATGTACAATTGTGGGTGTCAGCAAGAGACCCCTTTAGTGGAAGGAAGCCACAGGAGGGAGATAGTTAGATTAAAGCCACAAAGCACATATCTTTTTCAAAACTCAAATGAAACAGTTCTTTCTCCACCTCAACTTGCAGTAAGTTCCTCCTCTCCCAGTCACCTCCCACCTGCTCCAGCTTGAACCAGGAGTCCCTGCTCCTTGGGGACAGGGCAGTACAGCAAATCCAGTACTGACTTGCTCCCTGTCCTGTCTCTCCCACCATGGCTACGCTTATGGACAAACAGGCTGTAGGCAGAAACGGAGCACAATTTCAATGACCCATTACGAGTGCACAGGTAAAAACCCTAAGAAATGTACAATTTAACTTGAGACAAAACATAACCACCATGCATGCCAAGCAGAAGAAGCTAATGGCAGTAACATCGCTCAATCACAACAGTTGGCTGCTGCACGGGCTGATGGCATTATAAATGTATGCTAGGAAAAAACATCAAGCTGAGCTGAGACCATCTGGACCCAGCTAGGCAACATCGGCTGGCTGGGGCGTGTGGTCTGTGGTTTGAAGGAGAATAATGCAATCACTGATTTCTTTCTTGACGGCAATTCTCTAAACCACTCTACTCCCTCTTCCCACCAGGAGTCAGTTGCCAGAGTATCATAGCGAGGGCAAAGTGCAGTTGAAGAAGCAGTCTTTTGCTATGCAACCTACACCCTGCCTAGGAAATAAGAGAATAATGACTGGACCTACCAAATCAACGGGAGAAAGGGAGAACAAGCAAGAGGATCACACAAAATGCTGTAGCAGAGGCAGTCACCACCCAGCCAGTGCCCAAGAAGCACCCCCAGCATAGTGATGGGGTTTCACAGCTTTGAGTACCTACAATCTGCTGAGTCTTTAGTGATCCCAAAACCTAAGATGAGCTTTCTCCTCACTGTGGACTTCACTGACCCCAACACGGTTCAGTGCATATGAGCCTGGCTGGAGAGGAACTGGATTTGTCTTTGTCCACTTACATTGCAGAGTTTTGACACAGTATCAGGCAAGTCACTTAAACTGGATTGCATTCTCCCTAATGGTGGGTTTTTCACCCCTTGCTGGTGTGACACAACACTCCCAGGCCTGACACATGCAAGTGTCACAGTCAAAGCCAGTGGCACTGATCCATGGAGCATATGCTTGCAGCGAGGTGCTCATAAGTCATGCATATGCCACGTTGAATTCATGGAAATCTGTGATTTCTTTTCTGCAGCCAGGCTCTGACTCCCTCCCTACCTGCCAGCCTGCCCGATCACCAGTCCCAGTCATACCAGGCTCCCATTGAATCTCAACTCCCCTTTTACTTCTTTGCCTTCATCTCCTGCCCCATCCCAGACCGCCTTTCCCACCAGTTGCCATACCTCCACACAGCCCAGGCCCTGGTGGGAGCCTTCCTCCCTCCCCTTTCCCAGGCCGTGTCCCCTCCTGAGCCCCAAGAAAGCCCTGCACCTGCCCAAAGCCTCACTGAAGCCTCCTGGGGCTGAAGCCCCTCTCCTTGCCCGGTGGCTCTCTGCCTCTTCTCTCCCTCAGTGGAAACTCCCAGCCCCTGCCCCAGCTCAAGCTGTGGCCTTCCAGTCCTGGATGTTGTTTTTTAATCTTTTCTTTTTGCTGAACTTGTCAGGTTTTTTTCCCTTCCCTTTTCGTCCCCCTTTCTCTGTCCCCAGTCTCTTTCCCTCCCTCCTTGCTACCTTTCATCGCCTTCAGACTGGAACTGAAGAGAGCTCCTTCTGCCCTCCCTGGGAGATGGACCCCCCTTATCATGCCAGGGGCCTGTCTACACCCTCCTTTAGGGGAGCTGTGGCTTCACAGCAGCCTTACGTACCAGACTCTGTATTCAGTTGCACAAGCTTCCTTTGTTTACTATACAAAATCTTATCAACTGATGTGCATGTCCATTTACAAATTACTCAGTCCAGCCCTGCAATTAGTTGCAGTAGAAAATGGAGAAAAACTTTAGAAGTGTAAAATTGCATTAGCATTTTTTAAACAAAACTGTTTGCTTCAGAAAATTTCATGGTCAACCTGAAAGAGTTTTCTTTAATACATGTTGCCAAAAAGAAAAATAAATGTTTTTTGAGTCAGACCACAAGAACTTCTCCGTATTTTGGGGGTTGGTTATGAAAGCAAAAACTCCACTAACATTGTTCTGATTAAGTGCACCTTTTCTAGTCATACAGGTATAGCATTTGTTTCAGATGCATGGGTAGAGATCTTGTTTTTAAATATGATCTAATGTGTGAAAGGCTGCACCTACATTTTATTCCATGTAGTAATTAAGATGAAATCAGTCCAAACCATATCACTTGTATAGTATGTGTTTTGTGTGACTCTCCCCCCACTATGTATCACACCAAGCCTGCAAAGTCTTTAAAACGGATTTTGAAAAGGCGGCAGCCTCAGAAAAGAACTGCAAAAAATTATTCCAGGGCTGGAGATAACACTGCACCACAAGGCATTTTAAAAGCTTGCCAGGAAGAAGACTCAGACATCACTGGATTACAGTATCTAAGGACCTCTGGGGGAAGCTTTTCCAGGTGGGAGAAGACTCTCTAATCTACCAGAGAAAAACATGTCAAGAAATAATGTTTGGAAGCTGAGGCTGATCAGGAATTAGGTACATGGTTTTAATAGTGAAGATATTAACCAGTGGGGTAAGGGGGGGGAGGGTGTGCCAGATTCTCTGTTTCTAGAGGTCTTTAAATCAAGACTGGATGCTTTTCTGGAGACATGATTTAGCCAAACACACATTACTGGGATCACTATAGGAGTATCGAGGTGAGATACATAGACCTCTAAGTCCCAGTCATCTTAGTGGATTATGTCAAGATCCCTTCTAAATACATAACATTCATGTGTTTCTTCTTCCTCAGGATTGAAAACACTGTGGATGGATTTAGTTTCCCAGGATGTATGTATGTATGTTGAAATGTGGCAAGAATTACAAGATATCCCACATTTTACAAAATGAGCCGTGGGATCTCTAATACCTACAGATGGTCCGAGCAGCAGTTTTACACCTTGTTCAGCGGCGCTGTATCCTGATATCATGCTGAGGGACAAGTATTACTCTGTCTCTGACCAGAATATCATCGACTGAATTCGTAATATCATTTACTGATCATTTACAAAGACATTCATGGAACAGTTTGATCCAGCAACACGCCACTTACACCAGGCATCTGTATACCTCATGAGATCTTGATGGAGTCATGGACAGGGTGCCATGGAAGTTGCTTTATCCTTTTTATTATTCCACCCATATTTGAGGAAAAGGAGATATTCCTCTCCTGAGTGGAGGGCAGAAAGAAAAGAGGTACTGAGAGGAAAAATCCTGGGACAGCACTGGATTTTTCATCATCACTCACAGTATTGCAACACCTTCATGCCCCATCCCAACTGTCAGCTGCAGACCTCACCAAGCGCACGGTTGCGGCACTTCCACATCAACACTGTCATTAGGTAAGGACAACAGAGGGCATCCCCACAGCACAGCTGCACGGCAGCTGGCAGAGGCATTTCAATTTGGCCCTCCAGCCCGATGTTCAGGGAAAGAGTGGGCTGACGTCTCTGAACTGGATATGAGGAGAGACCCCCACCTCCAAGGACTTTCTGCCCCAAAAAGTGCCTGTTCTAAGAAGTTAATAAAGGGGCCGATAAAGTTTTAAAATATTATTTCTATGTTTTATGCTGCCAGTTCTCCCTGATTGCTCCTGATGTGCAATTCATAAATATTTACCCATTTTTTTATAGAACAGATGAGTTACCACCCAAGTTGGTGGTACCACTTTTGTCAGCCATTTTATTTAAGAAGAAATGCTCATTGTTTTATTAAAGGGTCATTATTTTCTCTGAAAATAGAGTTTTCTACATGAGGTATTCCCTCCTGTGATTCAATAACGTGGAAATAAACACTCTGTAATTGTCCAGAGACAAACTGCCTTCTAGAAATGAACTTCCCCACAACATTTCATTCAGGCAGTTGATAGTTTAATACTAAACCAATTAAAAACAATATACAGCTACATGAATAGGATATTAATTTCCTCACCAGAAGTGGAAATGAGTGGGTTCTTTGATTCCCACAGGGAAGGCAACTCCACCAACCAGCAGCATAATCTACAAAGGCTGCAGCACCAAATGAGGGATTCACCATGCACAACCGGATCGTTATGCTGTGTGGATATTGATGTTACAGCCAAAGCCTCATCCACTCTGCAGTAGCCCCAGGTTATATTGAGAAAATAAGACAAGGTGATCCCTTTACAAAAAAAAAAAAAAAAAAACCACACCACACTTTTCCCCTTGTAGCTTATGAGATTGGTATGAATGTGAACATTACTGTGCCAAAATCTCTCTCGCTTAAATTGTCATTCCAAATCAATTCTGAGTATAAAAGAAGCGCTTCCACTGATCTGTTCAAACCCCCATTTCCTATTGCAGCCAATAACAAAAAAGAATATTTCATCCACTTTCGGCAACTTTTTTGATGGAGGATTAGCCACAGGAAAGTGAGAAAATAATATTAGTTATCTCTCTCTATGCATTGGGATGGCACAGGATGCTACCCATGCAGGGTCAGAAGCAAATTCAGCTGCAATCAGTTGAAAAAGTACCTGCGGTCTAAAGTGGGACTGGATCATCTATGGGTGCGAGCTAGAGGGGCAGAAGCCCTTTCCTATCTACCACTCGTACCTCTGGTGTGGTGGCCCAGCCAAGAAGAGAAGGATGGAAGAGAGTCATCGGCACATTAGGTCTCCAGCAGATACACTAATGAATACTTCCACACATCAAGAACTAAACTTACTTTAATTAGCATGAGAAAGTGATCTACAACAGATAAAGCATGAAGAATGACACAAAATACAAGGTAACAAAGTGAAGAAGCAATAATGCTGATGGGAAACTTTGCTAGAGTTTTGTAATTTTAATTGGTTCTTTAAATGCTGCACATTCCAGGCAGCCAAAACTCCTGTTTAGAGTGTTGTATATCAAAATTGAGCAGGACACCCAGAGAGAGGCTTTAATTTATTTTTAAGTTGCAATCATCTAGCCTTCATAGAACAATTTGTCATATGTCACCAAATAAATAACACTTCAGGGCATTTAAGTCTCTTAAAACCACAGCAGCAGCTTTCCCAGGTATTCTAGATCTCTACACATTATTACAGTGGTGTTCAACAGGTTCAAGGGTTCCCAATGTGGTTTTCTGTAATTTTTATATTCATATAATATAAAATATTATCAACACACATTGTCAACTTCATTATGACAACAATTTACTCTAGCATTAGCTGTTCCACCCAAGGAAGATCAGACCAGATGAGGAGTTCAGCAGATTTGTCAAGGGGAAAAAGGGAGAGATATTCCACCCAGCTGAGGATCCCCAAGCTTTCGCAGCCCCATCATGTCCCGCTTTACCCCAGAACTCACCAGAAAACTCAGTTTTGCCAATGGCAGCAGTACATTACTTTGTTCCTCATGGATTAAATACTAATCTCAATTTTTGCCTTCAAACACCTTAAGCCACCTCCCTCCTCCTGGTGAAAGCTCACCACTTCAGGGTGAAAGGAGGGGCAAAATGGCTTTCATAGAATCATAGAATCATAGAATCGTTAAGGTTGGAAAAGACCCTTAAGATCATCGCGTCCAACCATTAACCTATCAATCACTGCCAAGTCCATCACTATACCATGTCCTCGAGCACCACATCTATCTGTTCTTTAAATACCTCTAGGGATGGAGACTCAACCACTTCCCTGGGTAGCCTGTTCCAATGCATGACCATCCTTTCGGTGAAGAAGTTTTTCCTAATATCCAACCTAAACCTCCCCTGGCGCAGCTTGAGGCCGTTTCCTCTCGTCCTATCCTTTCATTTCAGCTGTAAACCTAAAAAGTCTCTCCTTTGGCTTCTGGGAGGTTCCCTATCTCCTCAGGTCTACCAGCTGTTTCTTTCAATACCCAGTCAAGCAAAAAGGATCATTTCTATCACTCATAAGGCTCATCACAAACATACCTGCTATTTTCTGTTTTCAAATTGTCCAGCAGCATACCACAATATCGGCAGTGTAAAGTAGTCACAATAGCCTCTGTGGAGAATTTTTATCTCTAGCTGATCAGCAAAATCTTCTTGAAAGTTTTGAGCGTCTTCAACTAAAAGCATTTTGGTTTACAGAATAATCAAACAATATATTTTTGTTCTGTGACTATGAATGTAATTCATGTCTTTCCTTGCAAGCCCTGCTGTGGATCTAAAAAAAAAAATCTATCATAATTTGCAATATTTGCTTTGTTTTTCAATTTCCACAAATATTGTTGCCAACAAACCACTTTACAAAAATATTTGCATAAACAAGACAGAGAGTAAGTGTGAGTACAGTCAAAGAGAAGTTCCTTTAAGATGTGGATGAATATTCACCCCAGTGCCTTGTAGTTTCCAGGTTCCTATCGGTTTAGCACTATTGTAAGTACTACCCTGAAAGCAGCTTGCTGGCTAGAGATGGATATCGATTCAAACTAGTGCACTTTCACATTGTCATCTTGTTATATTAGCTGGTGAAATCTCACTCATCATGATGGGGGGAGGAAAGAAGAGAAAATCCAAAGCAGACAGAAACATCCTTAAAGGGTTTATCAGTAGGGATTTAACCTAGCCTATTCCCCAACATACACACAGATTTTCTAGGTTCATTTTCCCAGTAAGTTTCCACTCCATAGAGCAAATCCAGTCCCATCAAAAACCAATGTCTAAGCATCTCAATGTAGAAGCCTCTGGAAGTGCCAAGTGCTTTTTAGCTCCCTCCACCATCCTGCAGTAGTTCACATTGTCACCCATCTGCTTGCCATTGAAAACACACCCAGCATCATTTCCCACAACAAAACTGTGAAGACAGGGTCTTGCTCAACTATCTTAATTAATGAAAAGCTATTAGTTTGATTGCAGGTTGGTAATTGTTCTAGCCCTGCAGTAAATGCCATTAAAATCATTTTTACAGAACTCTTCTAATAACTAGCTATTCTTGTAGTGCAATTGCTTTTAAATCTCATGAGGCTAATGTGTAATACATGACTGTTCCAGTTCACAGCTCTCAGCACTCAGAGGACATATATCAGTTTTCAAGTTGTTAATTTGTTATGGTAATCAATACCTTATTCTTTTTAACCACAAACTCATTTGCTCTTTCCAGTTGGATATTAGATTATGAATGATTTACATCCATAACTACTATAAATGCCACATGGCACTTAAAAGCATCAGCTAGGGATTTATAACTTGCTTTTCAGTGGGTTTTCAACAGAATTCATCTGCAAGTTACCAGATGACAGAGGTGGAGCATCATCAGTATTTGATGGTTTGGGACCATTGTTCAAAGACGATCCCATAGATGATGATATATTCATAAATATTCACATTTAAAAAAAAGCTGATATTAAATCAGTCAGTCATTTACATTTTACCAGCTAGCATCCATGCTTGCTACAAGAGCAAAGGGCAGCTCTTTGGAGCTTAGCAGCCGTATTACATCTATCAACACCTTTCAGTTCTGCAGGAACATAAGTAAATCTGATAAACATGCCTGCTAAATAGATTTGTCTCAGCTATAAACAGGCTTTTCAGATTATAGTTTCTTGAAGAATTTCCCGGGTGTTATCCTAGGTTATAAATTATATGTAATCCACAGTGTAATCCAGAAGGAAAAGAGGATCTGGAAATTTCAGCATTCTTCTCCCTGTGGTTGTAGCTTGATCTCACATCATCTCTTAGGTCCTTCTTAGGCCACCAGATCGATGCTTTGCACGTTTAAAGAGCACCCTGAAGACAGACATGAAGGCCCATGAATACAGATTTGTTTACAGGATTGGTTTTGGATGATATTTCAGGTATATTAATTTTTTAATATTTTAAAAGGTTAGAAAGACATTTCTTCCTTCAATTATTTCCTTGAGTTTCTCTGTCATTCCTTGGAAGCTTAATTCCTTCTTGTGATTCCTCTTTTATATATAGTTTTTAATTGCTTTTTATTTCCTCAGCACCACAGGTTTCCCCACCCATTCTTTTAAAATGATACTTTATTACCAAGTGCCATGGTCACACTTCAATATTTCATCTCGGTGACACTAAACTGAAGTGGCTTAGTTTATAGGCCATGAAATTTTGATGAGTCTTAGTTAATTTTGCATGAAGATCAAGAAGCCAGGGCAGCAAAAGTCATTCATGGAAAGTGCTTTCTCTGTGGAAGAACACTTGTACGATGAACTTGTTCCTTGATTGAAACTCTTTCTAATTACATTAACCATATTCTCCCTCTAAGCTCCCACCATTACTAAGCTTGTTATTTCATTTCCTGAGGCCCATGCACTTTCTGACTGATGGATCCCATATCAAAATATTATGGCTATATCTAACTCCAGCATATTTCAGCCTGATGTCTTTAACTAGACCATAGATATTGAAACATATGAACCTTTTATTTTGCTAATAGTCCGAAAGAGAGTGCTTTGGCATAAGATCAGTCAGTACTTGTCTAATGTAAATGGCCCTCATAAAGCACTGATTCAGTCATTTATTTTAAAAATTCTCATGGCTGTTTTGTTTGTGATAAGTATTTACTCAGAGCATTTCCAGAACAACTTGACATACACCAAAATATGGAAAGCATTTGCAAGAGTTCAATCAGCCTACACTTTGAACACGAAAAACCTCAGGGAAGCAGACTCTGCCTTATGCCTGAAGAGTGAGATCTGAGCTCTGTCAGAGCACAGCAAGAAGAACTTTCTACAGTAAGAGCTATATACCACTGACACTTCAAACGCTGAATCCCAGCCTTCAAACCTGAGCTGAAATGTCCCTTATGTCATCTGTTAAATTGGGAAAAAGCGATGGAGGTCGCCTCTACAAGCACCAATACTCTAATCATGTTCAGCATCAAACCACTACATTGAATTATGTCTTAAAGTTATCTGGAAGGTAGGTCTCTCTAAGCAGAATCAATGCAAAAAGTTCCTACCTGACTCTTATCACTGACAGAGCTAGCTGGATTTAAAGAAATATGATTCATAAATGTATTTGCACACTTAGCCCTTGAGTTCAGCTAGCTACTATTTCTAGGTCTTGCTAAACAGCAGCCTTCTCAAATCCAATAGAAGTTCAAAGCCCTTTGCAGCTTACTCCTTCCCTACTATCTCTGCATCAGTAACTGTATCTTACTACCACTCAGTCCAAGATACTAGTTTTATTTTTCACTTAGATTTTCAAGTAAGCACCTTCTATGCTTTCTGTTGCTGCTAGGAAAAAAAGCCAACAAAAGACACTCCTCATATGGCTCCTTGAAGCGCTCGCCTGATGTCTACAAAATATACCAACAATTGAGCTCTTGGTGTGCTGAGATCACTGCATCATGCTGAGGTACTTTACCTCCCTGTTTTCTTGGGCTCCTCAATACACTATCGACATCAGTTGTCTCCCATCTTAGCCTTGGATAGTAAACTCCTTCCTCCAGTTGCAAGCTCCTTCTTACCAGTTTGTGCATTACCTGGTACAGTGGGTCTTGGACTATGACTAAGTGTCAGTAGCAGCATCAGTAACTAAAACTCTAGGGTTTTCACAGGCTTTGCTGCAAATTAATATTTAACTAAAAATTCATACAGGCAGTTCAGTGTTCACAACAGAAAAACAGATCTTCAGATTACATAGAATAGCATAACAACATTGGTGTCAGTAGAATTATGATGATTGATACCAAGGACAGATCTGTCACTCTTTAAGTAAAACTTACACGATGCATAGGTCTTTTTCATAAGGGTTTATTAATGCATAAGGAGTTTATTAACAACTGTTGTGTTGTTAACAGTTTTCAAAGGGCTTTCATAGCTTTTAAACCAAGATCTCAGTAATCCCGTGAGGGAAATAAAATGCCATATGACATAAGCACCCAGTGCAATTTTTTAAAATGGAGCATTCCTAAACAACCTCACAAGTCAAAGTTTTTCATCCCACCTAATCCATGAGGAAATGCAGATGCCAAATCTGTTCTGAACCAAGTTGAGCAGTACTCACATAAGTCTACCACCTACATCCTGCTTAGTCAAATCTTCTAAGCTTTCTTCAGCTCTAACAATGGTGTTGTCCATGTTTTTGGAAGATTACTGATGTATGCCTGAATATAGAAGAGATAGCCTAGAAAAAAAAAAAGTTGTGAGTCCGTGTATCAACAGGGAGACTTCCAACTACCTCTGACTGTGTCTGGAAACACTAAACAGTCCCAAATCACAACAAAAAGCCCAGAAATCTTCTGTCCTTTCTATGTCCCTTACTGCTTGTAGGAATCTGTCAACATCCCTAATGATTTGATGAACTTCTACCCATTGCAGAGTGTCATACAGAACCATCCCAAGGTCAGGAAAGGTGAGAAATACACCTGCCAGCCAGAGCACAGAGAATTTTGCCTTCTCTAACAGCCTTCTAATACATGGGAATGGCAAAAAAAAATTCAGGTCAAAAAAACATTTCCTTCAGATTATTTTTTTGCAAGGTTTCAAGGAAGCAATAGAGTAACTGAAGCACAGAAATATCTACCCCTAGCAGAGCCACCAGGGACCCAGCATGGATTTGCGGCCCATCATATTTAATGTTGTTGAGTGATCCAAATGAATTAGTATTGATTTTTCTATATATTTGTCCCTCGCCAAGATGTAATCACTTATTAATAATACCAGAACTGCTATTCTAAGAGGTATTTTGTCTCCAAATTATTTTTTTTTTTTTTACTTTTCACATTTGTCTCTTTTTTAACATGGTATTATCAGGGTCAAAGTTCTGAGAGCACGTGTATACTAAAACTGGCTTAGTACTTTCTGCGGCAAGAAATTATATCCATACCTACCTAATCAGATAACCTGCCTCTCCACCTTTTCTCAAATCATGGCTTCATTAGCCAATGTGTAGGGTTATTTCTCACAGCTAAGTAACAGCTAATTTCTACACAATGGTCTGCATGGCACATCAGATTCTGTTTCTACCAACATTCATTTTGTGACCTCTCAGGAACATACTATTTTTCCAGCACCTTCCCTCATACAACACTAATTTTTTTAAAATTAGTTTAATTTTTTTAAAATTAGTTATTTGTTAAGGAAAATACTACTGCTATGGCAGAGATCTTGTGAAGTCTCATAACAGTAAAGCAAAATGCAAAGCTTGTGCGTTGACACCAGCTGTCAGCTCAGCATTTAGTGAAAATGTTAAGAGACAGAGCCAAGGATGAATTTGAAAGCGTAATCTCATATATATCATGATGAATCATATCTTGAAACTTCTGTCCTTCACTAGCCTGCAAGGGTGATTGTGAGTGAGTTGTAAGCGAGATGTCTCTCCCATTTTGGAAAGTAACTACATAGCATGTGGCAGATTTATGTGCTGGAAGACTCAAAATTTACTCGTAGCTCTTAAAGATGGTGTGACTATATATTAATTAGCAAAATTATAGTGGCATCATTGGTAAATTTTAATTTACAGAACTAGGGATACAGTAGAGGTATAGTACTGTAGGAAGCCATGTAGACATATGCAAGAAAAACAGATAAAAGCTCTACTGGTATTCAGGATTTCTGGTTTAAGTTCAGAACAATATTTTTGCTTCCTAAAAGGTCCAGAGTGAAATCCTAAAGATACTTTTTTGACTATAAATGTCAGTAATGCTAGGATAACACTGTAAGTGCTAGGATCCAGTATTGTCATAAAGCATAAGACTTACCTGCAAGCTCCAAATGGTATCAAGGCATGCATATATATGTTTGGACCACTTTAGCTTTGAATAAAATATATCCCCTAAAATTAGCATCACTGGAGAGAGGTAATTGTTCCATGTCCCACACCCCTCCCACCTGTGTTATACCTAGTATTCATAAAAGGTTAGCAAAAAAAAAGGCAATCTAAACTTTTTTTCAAAAAAACCTTTATGACAAGCCTTATGACAAAAGTTACATTATACTAGCTAACCCTACACATAGCTATACATAACTACACTGCAACTGAGGAAGAAGTAAGTATGAAAAATTAGCACTGCAAAGATTCTCTATATATCTTAAATGCAGATGAGATTAAGTTAAAAGGTAGCTCAGAAGAAAAAAAAATAGAGGGTGGATGAGGGTTAGAAGTTTTTGGAAATTATTTGCCCCCTCACCTATATTCAACAGCAGAGACAACAACCAACTTCGCCTGCAGTGTGAAGGGGAAGGGACACAGAGAAGCCCCTCTGAGGTGCAGTTCTGAAACAGGGCTCAGGGGCAGAAACGTCTCTTTGGCTTCCACAAAGAAATCCTGTGTGACAGATGGAGAAATCTGTAGCTATGAGGTATATTTGAAGTTTGCATTTTTTATTTTTTCATATTTCTCTATTGTACCTTTATTGCCAGTAAATAATCAAGAACTTAGCCCTTTGCTTTACTAATTTTTCTCTGAAAGCATGTGTAGTGCTCAAAGTGACTCAGGTGATTCTAAAAAGAAATGGGGTGTTTTTACTTCCATGGAGATAACACACCTAAGCAAAGCAGTCTTCCAGATAGCTAGGAGCAAAGACAACTTCGGGACTTCCAGGAGTTGGTCTGTTTCCAACCACCTTCCCTTTGCGAGTTGATACTGTGAAATAGCAGGCTGGAAGGCGCAGTCTCCCTTGGGAGTATTATCCTGGCCCTCCCTGGCAAAGAAGCAGGTAGTAAAAAGACAAGGCATGCTTTCAAGAAATTCCGTATCAGTGCTGAGTGTTATAACTATCTCCTGGTATTTCTATGAGTGAGAGGCATCCTGTCCTTATCATAACTTAGTCCATATGTCGCCTTTTCAAATCTTTTTAACTTCATGTCAACAAGCTCATTAACAATTCAGTGCCAAGCCTAAGTAATTTCAGGACTGATTTATTCTTTAGATAAGAATAAAATAGCCAGCAAGCAATTGCTCTGTACATCTCAGGTTAGTGCTGCCAGACGCTCCTTTCCTTCAGTCTCCCTTGCTTTGGATAGAACTGCAAGAGTCTGTGCTCCCACCTCTGCTTTCTTATCCCTTTATGAGGAGGTGAACAACACAACAGGATCAGATCCCTCCAGGCCCGCAGCTCTATGCAGCAGCATTAAAGCAGTATGGTTTGTTCTCCACAGCAATTCGGGAGAATTCAGTGAAGAGGCTGTACCTGACTTCTTAATGTATTTATGAGATATTGAGATAGAAAGCCTTAAAATCTACTGGGGAAAAAAAAAAAAAGCCAACCACATGGGCAGGTTCATTAAAGGCAGTAAGAATTCACCTTGTTAAACGCTGAGCATCTACAACTCACCCCCTTCCCTACAAGCTTAGGACAATCAGCATTTTGCACAATCAGGATCTTAAAGACTTGGTTGCTCCTGTTAGGTTGGCAAATTCAGCTCCGAGGCACAGCAGAATTTTGTTGCACAAGGACAAAGACTGACTTATATGGGAAATGAAAGTTTCTTTCAGTTTGGTTTGACGTGCAAGTAGGAGCTCAGAGACCTTTGACCCTTGCAGACCTCGGCAAATTAGGCTCCTACTGCAAAGTGCAATTCTGCAATCATCATTTTTCCTTTCCCTAAATAAACACTAAGTGACAGGTACATATGGAATAAAAGAGGAAAAAACCTACTGTAATTTAGAAACTGAACAGCTCAAACAATCTTCCCAGTGGGGAGAGAGGATAAGAGCAAGAACAAACTTTCAATAACAAGTGTTAGTTCAGCAGTAGCAAACAGAGTACATTCAACATACTTCTGGAAAACACTCTGTTCTTGCATCCTGACACCAGGAATAGGGTAGAGTAGGATAGGATAGGATAGGATAGGATAGGATAGGATAGGATAGGATAGGATAGGATAGGATAATTTCCTGTTCAGAAAGCAGATAATTATCTTCTCTTCCAAAGTTTTAGACGATTAACTATCTGAAACTTGGGAAAGTCTATTAGAAAGCTCAGTCAAGTTCAAAAAATATAGGATGAGTAATTTGTCTCAACTACACATATCTGAAAGATCTTCTTCAGGTTCACAGATAAATCTAAGGTCATGTTCATTTAAGAATATTAATTACACAGCACATCTAATAGCTATATTATAAATCTATATTCAAAATGGTGATGATCTTAGTTCAACATTAACGGTTAAATTTACAGTTTTCATAACTGAAATATAACCATGAGGTTTAAATAAGACTACCAATATAATGTTAAGTGTTTCTAATTAGAGAGAAGAATTATTTTTAAAAAACTGATTAAGAGTTGTTAAATGAACTGTTAAATTAACTAATAAAATTACAAAACTTAGCATAACTTTGAGATTTCTGATTTCAATGCTTTTTTCCATGGCTAAACCAATTCTTTCTACTTTGCCTCATCCATCTGGGCCCCTGCTGGGAAATGTCATTAATGTTTTAGACCCCACTGAGTAGCAATAGTGCTACTTGCTGAACGGAGATAATTGAAACAGGGACAGGTATTTCTAAAAATATTTTCAGAATTCCTTAGAGACACACGTATAAATCTGGTAAATATTATTTAGCTTCCTACAGAAACTGCTGCAGTAGGAGGGGAGATACCAGTGCTGCTTTGTTTCTGGAGTACGATGCAATACTTTGTTCTACCAGCTTTCCAGGGCTTAGACAAAGGCCAAAGCTTCTCTGGTTTGCACCCTGAAAGACACTCAACCTCCTGAAGAAGGAAAGCAATTTTATAAAAAAGAAACAGATCTTATTTATTCAGCTGCTCTCTCTTTCCAAAGAGAGTGTCCTTGATCCCACTGATGTGTACGAGCTCTCTGGTGTAACAACCTCCTGGCCGGCATCTCTGAAAGCAGTAACTCAATAACTGGTGTCTGAAAGACAGAGATTTGGGAGAATGCTGACATGCAGTCATCAGAGCAAGTGGCACAGCCAGGCTCACCACCTGTTTGCCACTGCAAGCTGATCACAGAGCCTCACTTCTTCACCACGGCCAGTGAACACCAACTGCTTCCAGGTAGGCTACAGTGGGATTTTAGGGCATTTTGAGTGCTTTAGGGTAACTGCCCATGCAAACAGTCTTCCCCTGTGGCAAAGGTGGGATATGGCTCCATGTCCAAAAGAGGTAAGTTAGCTTACAAGGGTAAGAGCACGCATATTGCTGATCACATGGGGTCCTGCTCACATATCAATACCACAAAGGTAACGGGAAGCCTACTGAAAAGCAGAGTGCAAATGGAAGAGTGGTCTGTGGAGAGAATATATTCTACCAAGCGCCTATTTAGATAGTCAGCACTTGTCATTTTCACAAGGCTCTGAAGAAACAGGAAAAGCAGGTGTAGGAGCCGTGGAGCTTTCCAGAGAAAGCCCCTGTATACACTGCAGTGTATATACTTCTTCTTGGGATCCCACTCCTGAGAACAGCCAACATGCCCAGCTGTGGCCACCAGGCCTTTATGGCAGACCCTCTTCAACAGGAGGCCACTTCTGAGGAACACAGGTGCAGCAATAGGTGCAATCAAGCTTCCATCTGTCCGAGCCCGAGCTCCGTCTCCCTTGTTTATCAGGGACTACATTCCTGTTTTGTGGATGTGCAGCAGAATCCTCAGTCTCTGAGGCATTATAAGCTGCAAATTACTTGTGAAGTATGTGCACACACATGCACTCCAACCGCATAGTACAGCAAGGCACGAATAACTTTTAATTGACTGAAGTAGATGTTGGCTAAAGGGGTGAGAAAGTCTGCACTACAACAAGGATTGGCTAGGGAACAGTGCTGCCTAACTGTCTCATGACAGCACCGGTGAGAGGTTTGCAGAGAAAGCCCCAGTAGAAAGGATGTTTTTTTACACTGCAGGTGGTTTCCAAATGACTAACTCCAGCACTGGAAACAGCTCGGGCACGGCAGCACAGAGCTGTGAAGCCCGGTTTGTCCTGCTTCACAGCAGCTTCCTGCATAAACAAGCTCTTTCTTTCACACATCTTTTTACTCTTTCCAAGTCCCATCACATTGCAATGCAAAGGAGGCTGAGTTCTGGATATTTATTTTTACCAAAACTGTTCTCATTCCTCGTTAGGTATTTCCACTGAAAATATCCCAGCCGGGTGTAGTGACAGCATCTGAAATGTGATAAGACATCAGAGACATGAAAGAGATCAGCACTTAGCCTACTTGAAGGGGGTGGAGGAGGGGGTGTTTTTTTATCTCTTCCCTGACATCATGTTGCTGGGGGAAGTGAGAAGATTTCTGGGCCCCGGGGGGGTCCCAGCTTTCAAGAGCCGGAACCACTGGCTCTCCCTGCAGCCTTGGGCTGTTTGAGGCTGGGACACCTCACCAAGGGCTCTGGCTGGGGCTGTGCACCCACAAGCATCAGCCAGGGCACCTTCAGCCCTCTGAAAGCCATGGCCATCCCCAGCACATGGCATGAAGTCACAGACTGACAATTGCTCCCGTCTTCCAGCTCCTCTCCTCCTGCCAGGGGCTTGAAATGCCACCACTCCTCCCAGGCAAGTGATTCGATCTATAATCAGGCCCTGCTCGAGTGGTGTGGGGTCAAGCTGCTGGAAGGATATCAGAGAGAGAAATGTCTTCAGCTGGGCAGTGGAGATGAGTAGATGCTGGATCCTTTAAACTTAATTGGGGATCCTGGAGATGTCAAAGAATTGCAGTACTTAATTTGTCCAAACAAGCAATGTACAGCCCTTGGAAAACACAAAGCTACAGAAATGCTTCACTGGATTTCACTTGGATTTAACCCAAAGCTGACATTACTGTGAGTAATTCCACTCCTTTCTCTCCTCCCCCCTTCATACCCTCAAACACCACTAATTTTAGCAAGACTAAGTAGCAATTCATGCTACTTAGTCTCAGCAAGGCGCTCTGAAGTTATTTTAATGATTACTCCATTCATGCACTGTGTCAGAGTTAGTCCCAAAAAAAAAAGCACAGGTCTACAGACCTAAATATGATATGACACGATATGCTCCTGGGTTTCCACTTAAAGTGAACTGCTGTATCCCACAGCTGAACCACAGTGTTAGTTGACTCCATCACCCTCGACGGCCTGAGGTTTACTTTACAGCCTGAATGTGAGCTAACCTCACTTAGCGTAGACACAGAAGTCAGGATACATTTCTTGGCAACACATAGGACGACTGCATTGCCACAATGAATTGGTTTGGGATTCTCATCCCACCACAGTAACCGCATTTTAAGAGAATCACCTTGCTATTATAGTCACCTATTTTGGGGGTGTTGGCTGGAAAGAGCCAGTCAAATCTTTGCTCAAAATAGATGAGCATTATCTCCACTTATCTGCCCTTTTCTTTGGCTGCATCAGTGATATTTAAGCAAAATGGAGAATTGTCTAGAACAAAACAACAAAAAAAACCTATCAAATTGTAAAGTACTAGATGGCTTTCCTGTATCTTTGAACTGTAGCTTTTTAAGAGAGGCCAAGGAGGTAAGCTTCACCAAATTTCAGACTGCAACATTTTCTGGTCACAAATGGCATTGTTTTAAAAATGACATTACAAAAAATATGTTCATTTTGATTTGTATTCCCATGCAATATTTTAAAATGAAACATTTCAAACTGTAGTTGAAAAGTTTATTATACATTTTCAGTCCCACATAGCTACCCCTGTGATAAGTTATCCCTAGGCAAAAAGTAAAAGGAATAGAATATTTCTATTACATTACAGTAAAGTAACAGGATCAGTACAAATTACTTGCATACCACTATTGGCAGATCACAAAATAGTGAAAATTATCAAAACAAAATACAAATGAAAGTACAAAATAGAAAAACACATTTCTGGGCTTTGAAATTAAAATTTTAGAAACTTTGCCCCACTCAAAATTTTTTGAAAGGTGACATTTTGAAAATCCTGGATTTTATTCTAACACCAAACAAAAATGAATTTCAAAATGTGCACATTTGGAAAGTTGATAACAAGGTGTCTTCCCTGAAAGCAGTAGCTTCTTCTACATTGCCAGTGTGAACTGAAGTGAGATAGGCCAACAGGAGAAAGGCAAGTTTTAATCAAGATGACTTCTCCAACTTAAAGTGAAATTCTGAGACTTTTTGGTAGACTTCAGACACCGTCAGATGACAAAAGCAGGGGAATTCATATTCTCTTTTTCAGTGACATAATTTTCACTTGTCTTGCAAAACTAGGCTGAAGTGGCTTCACATCTGATGAGAGGCATTGCCCACACAGAGAAGCAAAAAAACTTATCATCTACAGGCAGAAGAATCCCAGAGAGCAGAAATAAAGGCAATAGGCTAGACATTTCTGTTGTGTCCCCAGAGGAACTGGATCTGAGGGCATCAAAGAGCATGCAGAACTTTTTGAAATACTTTTGAATATTGTCTTTGAAATAGGAAGAATGGGAAGACATGAAAAGTGATACGAGAACCACTCATCTATGTCACTCTGCTCACTGTCTGTCCAGGTAGCAAGCACATCATGGCCTCAAAACTTCAAGCCCTGGTGCCTGCCACCCAACTCTGAGAAGGCACCAGAATAACTGGCCCTGTTTTTAATGGCTCATGACAGGGAGAAGCAGCAAAGTCACTTTCCAAATTGGGCCAGTTATTTGCAGGTTTCTCCTCTTACTCCAGTATGGCTGTAACTGCTTCAGGTCAGGTGGATCTCCTGCCTTCAGATCTCATTGTCAAGGAGTATGAAAGAGTCAAAGTTGACTGATCTGAATGAAAACAGGAGAAAGTAAAAATATTGGTGTCTTCTATTTACCAGCAGTGTCCAGTGAATGCATTCCCTTCCAGTGAAGGATCACCTTACCCATTTCAACCTTTTGTCTTTTTTTTTTACAAAGTTGACATTCTTTCTGAACTATTCCCCCAGACTTGCCTTGAAGACTTCAAGAACATATGGTGCAACCTGACCAGAGTAAACCTTGCTCAGCTGTAAGGCTTACGATGAGGTTTCACAAGATGGCTCTTCCCTCGCACGAAAAACCAGCAGAAAACGTCTTTTTCTTTTTTTTTTATACAGACTGGTATAGGAAGCCAAACCAATTCACCAACAGGCCAGGTGAGAGTCAGGGCCAGGGCAGATGAAGCAGGAAGGCTACTTGTTTGAGAAAGGAAGGGACGAAAGAGGTCCTGTATCTTTTGCCACTTGCAAACCTTTTCTCAGGCTCAGGTATCAGATCAAACCTCACCCCTAAAAAGAGCAACACCAAAATAAAGACTTGCTTCTGTTTAGATACCACCACAAAGAAAGGGCCTTATGCACCTTTATCTTCTGGGGTCGGCTTCTTCAGGGGTAGGGCGGGAGGAGGAAGTTACCTGTGGTGCAGACACCCTGTGACCTGTGAAAGCCCTGACCCAGCAGGCTTCTCCAGCTCTGCTCCTTCTGGCCATCCACACTAGCACCAAGACTGGGAATTAAGCTGGCCATAGCACAAGGTTAATGACAGAATTGCACCTGTTTACACACAAGCAAGGGCCAGCCATGATCTGGTCTGCATGGATAAGTGGTTTATAGGGAGGAAAAAAACCCTAAACCACAGAAGAAAAGAAATTAAAATCAAGTGTGGCCCAAACTTGTTTTTGTTTTAGATCAAATGACACATACACACTTTTTGAACCATAGAATTTATATGCTTTCTCAGTGATTAATATTTAAAAAGATTCTTTGGCACCGGACATTCAGTACATGTCTTGCAAGGACTTGGCACAGAGAAGAGGTAAGTAATCAGAAATGTGCCAAAGACTTGTCAAGGAAAAACTTACGCTCAATACTAATCAAGATCAACTCTGTGCCAGTCCTCCCACTCATCCTTTCATAGGAGAGCTAAGTCTTTCAGCGTGAGTCTGCCCATGCTGCTTCAGAGACAACCAACACCTTTCACAGTCAGTTGACAAAAATGAAAGTTTGAGAGGCTGGAAATGGCAAAAAAATACAACTCACCTTCTGCTCTGCAGCAAGGATTACTGCTGGGTGCAGAGTCCTGTCTGTTCTGCTTAGGGGACTTCCAAGAGTAAAAGACTTAATTTGCAAGTCTGTGGCACTAAGAGATGAATTTCAGTGTGCCCCCACCCAGCATGTTTTGGTCCCCAGTGCTGGTGCCGCTGCAGCTCACCAGCAGCCACCATCTTTCTGTGCTATGGACAAATTCATGCTAGAGGCCATAGCAAAGACACGAAACTCATTAATGTTGTCCCTGTGCAGATGAGATGCAGCTGTAGAGCAAAGTCATCTCTTCTCTTGGCACCTCTCGCGTGCGGTGTGCTAAAGGGCTCCCCGGGCATACAGCCTGCTGTGCACAGCAGCAGTGTGGGGCAGGGACTCACGGACGAGTTTTGTCTGGCTTGCCAAGGTAAGGTGGTGTGCCCAAGCTGTGTTTTCCTATTCTTTTTAGAGGAAAGCCTCACACAGAACAGCCACAGTCACCACCTCCCAGAGTCATGGTCCTGCCTGCTCGCAAGGAGGCGAGAACCAGCTGAGCTTACACACGGCCCTCCTCCTGGCCGGCGCTCACAAATTGCGATCATCACCCCCCTTAATAGGGGAGAAATCAAGCGGCTGACTGCTGTAAAAATATTTCCTCTTCTATTCCACCTTTCCTCCCAGGGTCTGACAGTGCACTGGCAATATTAACGAGCATAGTTCATGAAAGCCCTGCAGGGCCCTGCGCACTTGCGTCGCAGGATGGAGACGGGAAGGTTAATTAGCTTGCCGGGGGGCGCGGGAAGTCCTTGTCGGAGCAACCGGTGCTGTTAGTACTCCCAACATTTATTTACATGGCAACCACCATTTTCTGGATGACTTGCACCCAGGAATTAAAACAGGGAGGGTTATTCACACCACCTGATTTTTTGCATCTAAATGAGAAGACTAGTCTCCCGAAGTGCCTAAATTCAATAAGTGCTTTGAATCATCTCTGGATTAATATCTCTATCTCCAATGACTATAGAGAGACCCTAGAGACACAAGTCTCTGTCTGAATATAGGTGATTACAGTTAGCTGGTGGGTACCCCTGTTTCCTGTAGAGTTTATGTAGCCTGCTTTCATTTAGGCTTAAAAATAGGATGCATCAAAAATCTTGAGGATCAAAACCAATTTACCCAATTTGCAATTGCATGTGCACAGAAAGTTGCAATGACTTCAGGAGCATGGTCTGAAAATATTTTTAAAGATACCAAAATGTTTGTTAATGTCACATGCACTGTACACACACAGGGTACACATGCGTTTAAACATCTGCAGGGTCAGAACCGCATTTGGCTGGGAATCTGAACCAAATCCACTTTTAAAACTTTGCCATTTAAAAAAAAATATATATGTAACACTACACTGAGATAAGAGCTTTTTAAAAAAAAATAAAAGCAAAGCAGCAGTTGAGTTCTCCCAGAAGACATGTGCTCTCCTACCTGCCGCAGTTAAATAGTATTCCAGAGTTGCACACATCACTCTTAATATTATCAAAGATGCTGCATGCACGGCAAATGCTAAGAAACTGGGCTACACTGGCTCCTGTGCCATTGAAACACAGGAGAAAAGACAGGCACAATTTGTGTCACTCTGGCAAACAGCATTAGAAAAAGAAAATTAATCTCCCAGCTTCCAAAGCACATTGCAAACATTACAAGAGAAAATAGATATATTTTGAGGGTAGTCATTTTCTTTTTTTTTTCCCTGTTGCAATCCCTTTTCTTTCTCTCTCTAGCCCACATTTCAAAATGCTTAAAAAAATAACACTTCCACATCATTTCTGCAATGTTCATTTCCTGCCAGGGAAAGTCAATGTTTCGATCAGCAAACATGATTGTCAGAGAGCCAATCATCAGCCCGAAGTCGACTATTTTTCCAAACTGACTAGAGCAGGTCCCTTGTCCCCACAGTGGGAGATGACACACAGCTTGACAGCCCGTACGCACCAAAGGGAGGTGGGTGGGAAGGGGCCGGTGCAGCAGAGGTGCATGCCCTAACTATTTGCTTTAGAGAGGCACAGCTCAGAAACAATAGAAATCTTCTGGCTCTAATCCTCAGCTTAAAAAATATTAAGGTCGGAAAAAACCCTGAAGAAGCAGCTAACATTTAAATATTGCAATTGTTCAGGGACATTAGCAGGAAAAGGAAATGTAGTCACTGTTGCTGGCACGTCTGATTTTATCTCTCTCCTCCCTCTTAGCAAGGGTTCACACACGTACACAGAATTCCTGCACACCAGAGTGACCCTTGCTGCTTCTCTTGCTGAATGCTGCACTAAGGAAACACCAATGTACTTCAGAAAACATTTCAGGATCTCTTGATCCAGGACTGACAGGGGTGAGACCAGATTGCTGAGCTGCAGTGACCCTGTTTTGATTTCTCCATCAAACTGGATGGAGAAGGCATGGTCAGGCTACTACAGAGAAAAGGAGTGCTGGACCCCAGCTTGCAATGCTGTAATACTTGGTCTCTCCTTCTGCTCCAGCAAGGAAATTCTGCAGGATGCAGCATCATATTCAAAATTGTTCCCTTCCCCGTTGCTAGATGAACAGGCCAGCGGGCAGCCATGAGAACAGTCCTCTGTTGGTGGTGGCTTCAGGTGTAAACCATGACCTCAGAAACAAATCTTTGTTCAAAGGCAAAGACAGAACAGTACAGAATTAAAAACTTTTCATCACAACTTCAATTTCAGTGTAACTTTCAGCCTTATGACCTGAACAATAACTTTTATCCGTTTTAGATTCTCTCTGCTTTTTCCCCCTAAAATAAAAATCTTTGTAAATTATTATTGTTGTTGTTATTAATCACACTTTCTACAGTGGGACCTACAGCACCAAGGATTAATGAGCATGTAGCCAAGCATTAATGTATATAAATAGGATCTACCTACCTCTACTTCAAGCACCTACCTCCTCATGGTCCACGCTGAAACAAACAGGTCAGATAATGCATATTTCTGTGTAACCCTGTGGCACTAACCTAAAAGCCAACCCTACCAAATACCGACAGAGCAGCAGGACCCCAGGGAGTTCACATTCTACGTAGGTACGACAGAAACAGGAGAGGGGAAGCGGTGGGGCACAGGAGCAGAGTGTGATACATGGGGGAAGGGAAAGGCATGTCAGGTGGGACAGTGGGATGATTTAGGAAAGAACTGGAAAACACGAGAGAGAGAGAGAAAAGACAAAAAGGTGCTGACAGGGACAGCACGAAGCAGCGGCAGTAAGAAGGGCAGGAGGAGAATGAAGCTAAGGTGACACAACTTCTCAGACAGGGAGGGAGCCAACACATCTGCACAGGGCAGAAGCAGCCCAGTCACAGCTGCACAAACTCCTTTGGCTCATCTCACTTCCCTGGCCCGAAAGCCTCCGGTGCTGTCCCCCAACAGCTGGGCACTGTGCCCCTGTGCACCAAGAGACTTCGGTGGCACTATGCCAGCAAAGTGAGGCTCTGGACGTGGGACCAGATATACCTCCCTAGGGAGCCTTGTCCTGGATCTCAGGGCCAGAAGAGGCCATTGGAGCAGCTGCACTCGGTTCATTCATAACACAAGCCACAGAGAGTCACCCAGTTACCCCTGCACAGAGCCAACTAACCCATCTTTGATTACCATTCAGAAAGGCACTCAGACTGGCAATGAAGATATCAAGGGATGGTGAATCCATCATTCCCTTTGGTCACTGATTCCTCTAGCTAATCGGCTTTACTAAAAAAAAAAAATAATTGGGCTTCACATCTGAGTTCCTTATAATCTGTCACCCTCAGAAATATAAAATTGCACTCCTGGAAGACAGACTTTCAGGATGGTTCTGTGACAAAAAGTCTTGTAAAAAAGATATGTTCTCTTGGACAAGAAGCAAACGTTTTGAGCTCTGACCCACTAGCCACATCTGGATAACAACATTAATTTGAATGATATGGGCATATTCTTTTGGGCTAATTCTTCTGCCAACATTGTGCAACCGTGTTATGTGCCTCATATTCAAAAAGAGAGAGAGCTGCTTCATCACAGAACTTCGCAGGGGAAGCCAGGACTGCCCAACCAGAGTCAGAGATGTGTCCTGACACCCAAAAAAGCAAGAGGTTTGGTTCAATTCTTTGCTTTGTAGGAATTTCAAGAGAAAAAGAAAGGGTTTTTTTCCATGTAGAGCCAAGAATGCCATTTTCTGCCCAGTTCCCTTGTTTCATGGAATGTCAAGTAAGTCTCCCTGTTTAGTAGACGTACTCAGGCAATAACAACTAGTATGTGAACAGAAAAGGACTGCTTATTTTGCTTTAAAGGGTCATAAATCAAATTTGTCCTTACGCATATAAGCAACAAGGCTTATAAGAGTTTGGGCCAGCAGGAATTTCAAGGAAATAATTGTATTTAAAAAAGTCAACCATGGTGCTTGAACATGGCAGCAATGAAAACTCACACAAAAATAACTACCCAAACAGAGAAAAATGTTTTATTGTTAACTGTCTAGTAAAGATATCTTGGAGTATCAAAAGTCAATGGAGTTTTAAAAAACATTAATACTTTCATTTCAAATATTATAAGAGTAACCATATACCTAATGCTTTGCTAAGATTCCCTGGTCTTTGCTTTTCAATAACCTTGAGATCCCAGCAAGGGCAGTTCACCAGTTGGTGTAAATAGTAGCTTGGCAAGAGCATAGGACAGCCATTTTTTCCATAATTACCTGATAGGTTTTCATCCACTTCCAATCAAAACATTCCTCCCACTGAAACATTTATTTTGCTTAAGTTGAACTTTAAAATTCCCTTGTAGCCATCAGGCTTGGGGTCTTTCTGAACATCATTAACAGTAACAGAAAAAAAAAAAATCATTCCATGGCAATAATCTAACCTTTTAGAAGAGTTTCCTTCTGTTCTCGCTACTGGAGGGAGGATCAAAATTAAGCTATCAGCCAAACACCACAATTCCATACAGGAGATGAGAGACCAGACATGATCCGCAGACCAGAGCATGCAGGATTTGTGGCTAGGAAAAAGAATTGCAATGTGCGTGGTTTTCAAATGTATTTCATTGGAGGGAGTTTATAAAAAGAATTAACGATAGTCAGAACTCAAACCTTATCTCCCTAAAGGGCAACAACTCTTCTACAGAGAAGAGATGCTTTCAGCTTAATCGCAGAGTTAAGTAAATAACTATATTTTGGGCCAGGAAGAATACCAAGGATTTGCAAGAATTTGAATTATATTTGAAATTATCTTCGACTTTAAATGAAGATGTCTCTAGAAATAATGCTGGGTGTTATCTTCCACCTGGAACTGAAAGTGAAATTGGCTTCTCTACACAGAAGGTCCCCTCCACAGTACAATAAATTGTATTAATCCATTAGCAGAAATGTCAAGTTCAGCTGATAATTATCAACTGGCTTTGCAAAAACACTAGCCATTCCTCATTAAATTTATGTAAGAGATCTAACTAGCGAAGTCCATTCTGAGATGTCTGATGACCTTTCACTTAGTGTAACAATGTTCTTGCAGCACAAGACTGACTTTGCTGCAAAACAGACCATGGCTTCCAGGCTCCACAGTTTCACACCAGGCAGAGTGGGCTCAGGGCATCTCATCAGTATGGGCAAAACCACATTACAGCACCCCAGGGAAGAAGGACTCACCATGAGTTTACTCCTACCATGGCAAGTCTAGGAGGTAAGAAGTAGCTGTAAGCCAGGCAGAGGGTCCTCAGAGCTGGGGCTTGTGGATCATGGGGGAGCAATGTTGTTCAGTGTCAATACGGATGCTGCTGGGAGGTAACAGCTTCCCTCGCACGTCCATAAGCCCTGTCCACAGCAGCAGCAGCAACCGCACCCAGGCTGGCCAGCAGGCAACCTGAAGCCATGGGCTTCCTGGCAGGCAGAGCAGTCACCTGAAGTCGTCAACTTTCTAGACCTACATCTGGGTTTGGTAGTAAAGCTGGAACAGAGGAAGATGGGTCAGACTCTTCGTTTCTGTCATGCCAGAATATCTGTGTCTGCAGAAGTGGTTTCAAAGCACCTGAGGTATGTTCCTGGCTCTGCTGAACATGGTGGTGGATTTCCCAATCTTTCCAGCAGTGCTGGTATTTAGAAAAAACATGCGGCAAAGGGCTGTACAAAACAACATTGACTTGGTGGTGAAAGAGGGATGAGCAAAGAAGATTGTTTTGGTTTTCTCCAACCCACTCTGCTTTATTCTTAATAGCTAAATTTATGCAAACAAATCAGAAAAAAATGTATCAAACAACTCAGATGAAGGGATATTTTTAAAATGAAATGGCATTTAGATAAAATTTTGCCAGTTCCGCTGAAAAAAAAAGAAAGTCTGTTCTAATTCTGCATGATCCTAACACTGAATTTACCATAAGGGCTATACAGATATCCAGATGAATTTTGAGGGTTTGTACGTTGGGGCAATGCTATTTATGGAACGCCCTTGGCAAACATAAGGAGGAAGAAACCTTAGTCTGTTCCCCCTGGAAACCAGAGCGCGGCCCTGATGAGGCAGGACTAGGCTGCCTGTTCTATAACAGTATGTATAATGGATGAGACTTTCAGGGGGTGGGTGTTCAGGTGCCAAAAACTGATGCACACAGAATCATTAGTCACTTCTGAAAAGTCTTTGGCAGGATCCCTAACTATATGGAACCAATCCATAACTATACAGCTCGCAAGTGGGATGCTACAGACTTAATGGTCTGCTCTCAAGCAGATATATGGTTTGTTTTTGTTGAGTTATTGAGTTTGTTGATGGCTTCTTGGAGCAGAATGGGATTGAATGAAAAAGGGAAGGTGATTCACAGAAAAATGGTTTAGTTGACCAAAATACACCTCCTCTGCTCTATGTTGCCGGCTGCCTCAGTCAGCTCCCACTACAGACAGCTTGGAAAGGTATTTCCTTCCTTTCTTTTTTCCTCTCACCTCACAACTGCATGAGTGTGTGCCCTTCCTCATGATGACTGATGAAGGCCTGAAAGCATTTTAGGGTAAGAGGGGATGAGGAAGAAGCCTGGTACTAGTTCTGCCAGAGCAGTTCAGGATGAGAACTATTGCAGACACATCACACCAGAAGGGAAGAGGTGGCAGCACGGAGCCTTAAAATCAAATTGGTTAAAACCGATTTGTTCTCCATTGGCAGCAGACATTGGTCACCGGGATGAAATGGGTATGAAATGAATGAAGAGTTTGAAATGGGCATGGCTAACATTTCCTCCTCAGTCATTGGCAGGCTCTTCACTCTCGTCAAGTCAACAACTTACTAGTTGTAGTCAATACCACCTCCCTTCTTTTACATGAATACTGGAAAAGATTAAAAAAAAAGAAGTGCCTGTTTTTCTTGCCTGCCACTTACTTTCAGAGCCATCCATGAGGCTCAGCTCCAAAACAAAAAAAAAAGATGCCCAAACACAACAGGCAGCAGAGAGCAAAGATGCATACAAGAACAGCTCCTTCAACCACTCAGCATTTTGGTTCCATTAGACAAGACACCCTCCTGGCGTTCAGGCCAGAGGGACTGTGGCAATAATATCGTCTCAAAACTGAGACACCACCATACGTCACCGCAGACACCTCGCTGAGCCAAGAGGAGACACTGGAGACACGCTGATAGGAATACGTAAAGCAGAATGGCAAGCTCGGAGCCAACGACCTGCAGCGGGGATTTACCCGCTGTGTGGCGTTAGCAAGAGGGTGCATCAGGCAAGCAGAAAGCTGCCTATGACAGCAGCGAGGTGCCTCACCTGAGCTGACAGCAGTGCCCCCCTGCACACTGCAGAGCAAGGCGGGGGAACTGCTTGCATGCTCAAGACATGCCTAATCCCCATACCACCACTACTTTCACAGTCAGCCTTTTCAGTGTAAACACGTCTCCCCTTGAGATGACTCTGCGGTGCCTTCATCCAGATCTGAAGTGTCCGGCAGCAAACTTAAGCAGCCTGAGTACCTATACTCTGCAGTTGCGTCTCAACCTCATAAATCTCCTCTACCACATACTCAGACCTCTGATCTTTGAAGTATTTGACCCTGTGCTGTGCACTGGTGGATCTGAGCAACAAGGGAAGTGTGACATGCTGTTGAGAGCAGGGGTGAAGAGGCAAGCTGTGGAAATATCCATAAGGAGGGATATCCTAAATCCTTGATCTTTGTTCATCATGAACTTCCCAGTGCCATTTAGGAAGCTGTTTCTCCAGGCATAAACACCATTTTCTACATAAGTAGTCCAAAACTAAGTTTATCATCTCTCTACGTGCATCTGAACATGTATAGATAAAGCCATTTCATCACAGCACACAAAATGTGCTATGTTTGCATGGCCTAGTTTCCAGTGAACATAAAAATCAATTCAGCCAAACTCTGACAAAAAGACTCACCTGTTCATTTGTTTCCCACTTACCACATGTAAAGGAAATCCAAGGGGATTTGCAGAAAACAGACATGTGCAGTGCACTGACACTAAGACACGGTGTCAACAAACTACAGAAGGGCTCTGGCCAAATGTCCTTAGGGGTCCCTCCTCCCTCACCCCAGGATGAATTCAGCGATGATGTGATCAGCTCCAGGTCCTCTAACAGTGCAGGCCTTGAAGGACTGTCAGACTTCACATACCTTTCGTGATTTGTGCATTTGACAGGCATGTCACCCCTCCGCAAGGCTCAGATACAATCTCAGGCACTGACAAGGGAATGAAAACCATTTGGCTTAGGTACCAAATTGCCAGTCAGGAGAACACGACTTCAGTATTCACCTCTTCCCCAGGCAGCCCTTGATATTTTGCAATTTGCAAGCGTTACCAGAGGGCTTTTCACACCTGCCTGGGAACAGAAGTCAGGGCTTCATCATGGCAGGTCGAATCTAATGCCCTCTGTCACAATGACTTTCAGAGTGAAAGTATCCAGCCTGTGGTTGGCTCTGCTATATAAAATCAATGCTTCACCCACAGCCTGCTCGACAAATCAAGAGAAATTGGGCCAATATCTAATGCTGTTTTAAAAGTCCTCTGGGACTCACTGGTACAGCAAGTAATAGGTCAAACGGTAGCGGCTGCTTCTGCCTACAGGTCACATTCCTGGACTGCAAAATAGAGCTGTGCTAATGATCCACTTCTAAGTAGCACTTACTGAAAGGCTGGATACCTCAGCTTTAAAAAAAACAAAACAAAACAAAACACAATTCAAAACTGAGTATTTACAAGCAGAGCTAAGCACCTCTTACATCAGAATGCTGCCAGTAAGTCAACCAGCTTAACAATTACAAATCACTGATTTAAATCCCACTGCTTTCCAAATAGCGTATGTTTAGAGCCCTAACATGAAATTAGTTTTATCAGCCTAAGTCCGTGCATCTCTTTCCCATTTCCATCAAGAGACTTGGCACTGACCAATAAACTAGAAGGGCCAAGATGCAAGGGGGGAAGTGATGGATAAAGCATTACCTGGTTTACTCGAAGCACAGCAGCCACTGAGATAAGGGCATGCCAAGCAGCAGAACCTGGGAGCAGCTCAGCTGCATAAAGACATTCAGTGAGGGTGACAGCTTTCTACCTGCACTAAAGCACACGGGTTTCTCACCTTAAGTTCATCGATCTGTGCAAATTACTTTCCAAATGTGAGCTAACTCAGGCATAATTTGCATAATCACTGACATGAAGCTGAGGGTAACACAGCAGCTATGTATCTACAGGAGTTGAAGAAGTGCTGATATCAGTGCATACCTTGTCCACTACATGCATCTCACCCAGAAGACAGCTCCAAAATTGCACAGCAATGCCACTCAGCAGAGTGCGTTTTATGCATGAGACGTGTGTGTGCTCACCACAGACGCGTGGGGAGTCTGCAGCCATGCCCCGCTGCCTTGGAGCTGCTGAGCTCAGGTCAAAACAGCATTAAAAATGCAGCCTCACATGGCCATGTGCAGTCCAGGATAAGCATGTGATTGCTGAAGCCTGCATAGCATCTTCCTTCTTCCAGGCCATTTCTGGCAAAGCCCAAGTGAAGACCAGTGCAAACCCATGCACAGTGCCAGCATCCAGACCTACACGGCCCTATAACATGGGGCAACCCCCACAATTGCGTACAAGATTCTAGTGTGCTTTAGTCAAAATGTATTAGATAAAATGATCCTGTGGCACTTTTCAATTAAAGTCACAGTCACCAAACCTCGGGGGGGCTATCATCCCACCTAAATGTCTGTCAGACCAAAACAAAGGTACTTTGCATCTTTACATTGATGGTGTCTGCTTGAGGACATTCAATTACTTGATAAGCCTGAGTGTGAAACGGATTGATGTTCCCATTTTCCCCAATTAATCATAAATCTATCTCTTTCTCCACATCATAAACATTTGTGAAGAGCATGTTAAGGACCTTATCAATATTTTTCCACTGTCCAGAAAACCTTTAAGAAGCTTTGTCCCACCCGTAAGCAAAGAACACAGTGGAGGAAATGTCTGCATGAATCCATCAAAGCCAGCTTTGTGGCAAATGTTTTCTGTTCTGAAATGGAACAAGATTATTTTATAAACTCTCCATGAAAAGCTATTCTGCACGAAAAAAAGGGAAACATTCTTCATTCCCACATGGCAAAGGAAAAACTGTTTGTCTCCACCTCCATGGGATTGCCCAAGTCTAAGCCATTCTTCTGAGGAGTCCCAGGCGCTGTGCTCTGGGGCCGGGCTCCTCGATCCCAAAGGGATCCTGCAGACACCTGGCTCCCACCCCTCAGGGAGGGATTCGGGAAACACCGAGGATCCAGGAATAGTGTGCAGAGCTACTGCATACATCCAAGTCACCTTGCTGGAGATAATAACTCAGAAAATAACCTCAAAAATGCAAAAATGACTGGAGCTGGGGGGAAGAAAAAAAAAAAAAAAGCTTTCCTTGCAGTGAAAGACATCTTTATATGTATAGTTCATCTAAGAGAAGGTTAAAAGGTGGCTTGATCACAATTTACAAGGGGCTGCACCAAGACACAGATGGATCTCATGTCTTTTTTTCTCCCAGCTATTAAAGAGCCAACACTGCGAAGCTGAAGCTAGACAAATTCAGATTAGAAATGAGGAGTGAATTTTTAACAGAGCAGGTAATTAATCATTGAAATAGCTTACTCAGGGATGTGGAGTATTCTTCATCACTCGCAGTCTTTAAATAGATGCTGGATTTCTTTTTAAAAGAAGACATGCCAGGACCCAAACAAGAGTCAGGGGCCCAGTGCAGGATTATTGGCCAAGCCCTTTTGCTCTGCCCCTACTGCATGACACAGGCTCAATAACCATAATGCACTATCCGGGCTTAAAAATCTCTGGAGGATATTCATATCGTCTAACCTTAGATATGCCTAGTCTCCCTCTACAGCCGAAGGAAGCAGCAGGTCTTCTCCAGAGGGTAACGTACAGCAGGGGCCAAACTTGCATGCTCTCAACAGCCACTTTGCACAGCTAAGGTCATTTGTAATGACATTTGAACTCCAGCAAACTGAAGATAAGCTTATAATCAGAAAAACAGCAGGCCACCAGTATGTCTCAGCCTTCCCCTCCCTGTGCCGCTCCCTCCTTGGAGGTGCAGAGAGGCAGCAGGAGGAAGGCAGCAAGCCGGCGCAGCGGCAGCATCCCTCTACCCGCTCTCCCTCCAGGCTCACGTTGACTCATGTAGCACCGAAGGGCCACCAGACAAGTCCTGCTGAACCTCCACTCTGCTCCTCACCCGGCTTTGGGCCAGGTTCGTCTCACCAGTGGGGAAGCACATCCATTTTAGTGGCCTTGGTCATATAGTTAAACAAGACATTGCTACTTTCTAGTTGCTTCTGCTGTAGGAGAGAGGAGTTTATTTCATACAAAGGCAGAGCTCACCGGGGATATTTGATGGAACAACAAGAACTGATTGGATCCCAAATAATCTTAGAAGAAGGGACAGATGACCTCTTTCAGGTACCACTGTGGAAAGTAGCCTCACATGTCTTCAGCAGTAAGGCTTCCTACAAATCCTTCACATTTTTTAAAGAACAGTAGTTCTTTATACGTCTTTACAAATATTTGCCTTTTTCTGTGCTGTTAACACTTGCTGTTGCCAACAGATATTGCCAATTTCTGTTCGAAATGCAAGGGATGAACTGTCATAATTTTGGACACATTTGTAAAAAAAAAAAAAAACAAAACCAAAAAATAAATCCCTCTCCGGAAAAAAACAACAGACTTAAAAATTTTACCAAACCAGAAAACAATTCATAGCCAGATTCATGACCAGATCTCTGTGAAATCTGGTTTAGCAAATCACATCCTGAAGGAAAAGCCAATGTTTCTTAGCAGAGACACAAAACATTTCAAGTATCAAATCTGTCATGTGCAGTTCTATAACAAAGACCACTGTGACTGGTGTCAGACTAATCGCCTTGCTTGTACGCAAAGGTTACAGCAGACTAATTTTTATAATTACACATGAAGTGTTGAAAAATTAGCTGTCTGGCAATTACAAGATAGAAAAAACTGCACCTTATCCTACAAGAGCTAACTCCAAGAAGCACACATGTTCATTTGATGATATGATCCTACACTGTTTCCTCTACATAGTTTTGGAAAATTGCATCACTGGGTTATAAGCTGTTTGCTTTATCAGACTTGCCAAAATATTTCTGATTTCAGCTTGGTAGCTGCAACATCCACCCAAGCCATGAATGTTTAGGATTGATATACCCAGGACATCAGGTTATCATAACAGGAAAAAAAAAAAAAAATACACACACACACATATAAATGTATGGGTCTGTAGACACACACACATATTTTATACGTAGGTATATATTTCTAGATAAAAATGTTTCCAGTAACAGTTTGACAGAGATGTGACCTTTCCCATTACTGAATGCTATTACATTTTGACTACTAATGAGTAGCAGAACTTAGATGTTAACAGACGGAATAGGCAGGCATTACTTATGTGCTGCTCATCCGCGATTCCTATTTATGGATCTTGACATTTCTCTGTAGTCAGCCGCTCAAGGAAGCAGCTATGGCCACTTGGAGGGCTTAGAAAAATGCAGCCTAACTTAACAAAATCAAACAAATTTTTGATGACTCACTGTCTGACGCATCAGTGGTACCCGTCGCAAGATCAGCTGGGAGAGAGGACTTGCCCGTCTCTTCATCAACCACGTGTATGAAATGGAATCACAGTAATGTTAACTGACATATGGAGCTAGAGTGGCTTTAGAAGGATACCCAGGAAAATAATTAGATACGATGCAACATTTGCTGACACCTTCCAATCCGCTTGGCAGCATGATGCTCAAGGAGCACAGAAACAGCCAACATTCAACCATGCCCTTTAAGCAGTTTGCCTGTAGAGACGGTGCATGACTCACAAAGCAGGGTATTCTCAGCTGAGACAGCAGCTTCTGAGTCAGCAGCGAGCAGCCAAGTGTCTGCTAGTAAAGGTGATAAAAAGGTCAGACTGATAACTTCAAGGGAAGAAGGAGCTGGTAACAAGTTGAGCTCACTACCTTGGGCAGCACACTTTGGGTGGAGATGCTGCAGGATGTTCTCCTTGTGCTGCAACTAATCAGTGAAGCAGTAGGTGCATTTTGGACTGATTTATTAGTCCTTGTGGATACATCTTTCCAAAACCAAGCTGTTCTCTGGAAGAAGAGAATGACACATGGGGCACTGCCACACAGAAACTATCCTGTGAGTTCTTCTTAAAGAACAGGAATTAAATAGCAAAACTGTTCTTGCCATTTACGGACTTAAAGCAAAACATGTCCCTGCTAACGCTCATCTGTCCCTTCTCAATAAATTATACTTGCAAGTCAAAGTATATCTCAACATAAAAGGAAATTCATGAGTCAGGTGTTGAATCAGCCCCTCAGAGAGGGGACCACACAGAGCTCCAGTGCCTGCTGCTGTCACCACAGAAGGACAGGTACCTTGCAGAGAGAGAGCCAGCGGGACATAGCGGGAGCTCTCAGACAAGGTCCTGAGGTACCACGTGTTTCTCTATGGCACTGCCAGCCAGAGGGGACAAAAGTTTCACAAGTAAGCACGACAGCTGGCCATTGAGAAAGGTCCCCCTTTTCTTGCATTGCCCTGTAAGCCAGGAATGATGACAATAGGAAATGAAGACTGTAAAGATTAAACTAAATTTAAAGAAAGCACACTCAAGAGGATACTTGCATTTCTGAGTTCCCCTGTACTTGGTGAGGAGTTCAGAGTATGACGTGCGCATCTCTGAAAGAAGCGGCTACAAAAACTCATCACCACTTTATGTGCTGTGCTTATGTTCTGCAATGGCATTTTACTTACCTGTTACCTGTAATAGCACCAGAAAGAAGGTCCCAAGTAAATCTTCAGTGTAAATGTGAGAAAAGTATTACACACACAGAGTGAGAAGTACTGCAAGGATGCCATGAATTGTACAATAGCTAAAGTTTCCTTTTCTTTGCCCAGATTATAGATTCGGTAAGGGGTACTATGCTTACTTGAAACTAGTAGGGAAAAAAGTAAATGTTTCATTTGCTCTGTCAAAGGTAGAATGAAAGCTCTCTAGGATGAAAAGACTGAAGTATGAGAGGACTACCATCCACCAGCTCAAAACTGCTCCACTTTTTCCAGTCTCTAAATAGAGGTCTGTAAGAGAGCAAAAAACTGAATTGGACCATCATGACTCTGGAAACAGAGGAGATTCAGATGTACGGGGATGAGAAGAATTAAAGCTAGAGCAGTGCACTGGGAACACAGAGAGACTGGTGCATAACCTGTGGGTGTGAAATTTGGTGTGAAATCAGACTGCCCCTCCTATGCCACGAAGCCAAAAGTACTCCCTGCATGCCTGGGGGACAGTGCAAGGGCATAGCAGGGTGTCTGAAGGTGCAAAGCCTTCTGGAATAGCAGTGGAGGGCTGCTTAAAGTGCAGAGAGACAACCTTGGTGCAATCACAACCCTACTGCTTTGGGCATGGCCACTGCTACCAGCTGTCTTACAAACTGACTGGGGAGCATCTCAGAGAGAACTAAGTGGCATGGGCCAAACCAGTCAGGGAATGTGCTGGTATTTAAGCAGCATGGGCAATCAGAGACCCCGCACTCAAGGATACTGTGCATTGTTCTGCAGCATATTTTCAGCCAATGTAGCCAGGTTTGCACCATCCCTTGGCTGAGGGATCACATCCCACCCCTGAAACAAGGCCTGTCCAGGAGGGGAAAAGAAAAGGTCTTGGCTCCCCCCTCCTCCTAACTTTTCACATTTGGATTGTACCTGTCATTGCAGAAAGCTACCTCTTCTGCTAAGGTTGTTTCCTCTCCTCGAGGTCTGTTACTCTCTTTCCATGCTTACCTGCAGAGATCAAGAGTGCTACAGAAAATCAGAGCAGATGCTACAGAGCTATCAGACAGCAGTGATCCCCAGCTGATTGCAATACAACCCTTTTAGTTCCTTGAGCCATTTTGCAGAGATTTAGGAAGAAGGGAGTTCCCTGCAGCATAGGATATTGTCATTATGCAGCACAATCAGGTGCTGTGATGAGATGCTCTTTTCTCACCAAACAGGGATCCCATGAATCTCTGAGAGGACACGGAGGCTCACAGCCTTGTGCGAGGCTTACGGGGTTGGCAGGTCCGGGCTTGGGTTTCTCTTGGTCAGGTATCCTGAGCTCTGTGAATAAATGTCAGGATGCAGATGACAAATGCACATTGTTCGCTACCTCAGCCAGGTGTCCTCGCCTGGCCTGCAGGGAAGGGTCCTCTCTCAGGCAGTGAGGAGGTCGGTGATTGACCCTCCCTGCCAGGGCGGGGGGCATGCAAAGCTTGAACTGAGGGACACTCACAACCCACCCCATTACACATCACACAACCAGAGTAAAAGGGGGAGATGGGAGGAAGCGTTTTGCTGCTCAGAGATCCGTTAGGCTTCTGAACACCACGGGAGGCAAGCACGGTTGAAAGGAGAAATCTGACTGTAAGCCTGAGCACCCTGGTTTCCATTGTTTTTTCTGATCTTTAACAGTATTTGATCATACAGAAAGCTATTTCACAGTTTCTCCATGCCGTTACTCTGGTGCGTGTAACCCACGACCATCGGGAGTAATATATCCCACTTGCCCACACAGCAGGACTGCTCATGAAAGCAAAGTGAATTTGATTCTTGAGTGCTCGGTCCAGATGTTGTGGCTGACATTGGCTCTCGCTCCCCTTTCTGATACAGGCCACAACAGAGGACTTCTTTCTGCAAAGCAACATCAGCATGTCAAGTAAAATCAATAAAAACAAGGGAAAAAAATGCCTCTGGCTCTGTAGGGCTTTTAAAGCATAGCTGCACTTCAGAGCTTGGAAAAAAAGCACAGTGCTGGAGAAAGTCCCAGGAGAGCAGAGAGAGCAGAACCTAAGCATCACCTTCAGAGAGGTCTCAGCTCTCCCTCTCCCTCTCTCTCTCTTGCCATTTTTGCTGACTTTATCCAAGGTAGGTCAAGTCACATGTTTCGGTGGCTTTTCTGTAGCTGTTTCAGTAGGATGAGGATCCAACAAGTACTAGTGCAAACTGTAGCACCATGCACGCTTTGAATCTGTGCCTAATGTATGAGAGACGCAGCAGAATGACAGCCATCGCACCAGAAATAATCATTTGTATCTTCTCATTCATGCATTTAAGTATTTTTCCGTGACCAAGCAGCAGAAATTGAAAGTTTTTGTCTCATACACCTTTTATGTGGTGCTCGAGCTTCACAATGGCATTAAGCCATTGATGCCACATTAGCATCAATGCCCTTCAGAAGCTGGTAACATGGCACTTACATGGACTATGCTCTAGAGAGGTTTCAAAATGAAAATGCCATTCCACTGGGCCAAAGTCTTGTAGCTGCAATATCTTAGAATGATGAATTTTTGGCAAATCCAAATCACGGTTCCCACCGAAGGGCTTGAGACAAACCCCAGAGGTGGACAACCCCAGGAGAGGAGTTGTGCTGCTTTCCAGGCTCTCCTGCTCTGGAGTAATAAGCCAGATCAGCATTTCAGGCTTTTTGCTGTGGACTCAGGAGCCCTGGAACCCAGGGAGGCAAGCTCTAACTTGAGTCTCAGGCAACTGTTGGGTGACAGCAGTAAACCCAACAAGGATGTCACCTACTCTGAGCAGCTGACGGCATGACTGAATTTCACTCATTTTAGAAGCACCTGGTTTCTGAAACATTAATTTCTCAGAATTTCTGGTGCACGGAACATTTTGCAACTAGTTCCTACTGCAACTGTTCTTCAGAAACATGATCCAGAAATCATGATCTTCACTCATGCTCCTCGTTCAACAGCTTCCTCCCAGAAATCCCAAAATGGCTCCTTCTAGCCAACACAGCCTTCATACCCCAGGCCCAACCACACTTCATGAACAGGTCTTTCAGGTGTAAAAAAAGTTTAGAGAACTATTTGCCCCCAAACATTGTTTTCTGTTTTCCTTCCCCATATTCTCCCGCATATACTTTGTCTCCTGAACTCCATCCCACAAATCTCATCTATGCTTGAACTTGGCAAAATTTTGAAATATTGTATGATTTAATGGGAAGTCAAGTCATTTAATGGTCCTACAAGCAAAACCCCTAAATCATAGATATTATGTGACGTTATTTAAACAAAACACTTCTATTCAAAATGGTGCTGCTGTTTTACTACAAACCTTTAAAAATCTTAATAATGAAATAGAGTATTTCATAGAATCATAGAATGCTTTGGGATGGAAGGCACCCCTAAAGGTCCTCTAGTCCATCCCCCTTGCAATTGGCAGGGACATCTACAACTCGATCAGGTTGCCCAGAGCCCCATCCAGCCTGGCCTTGAATGTTTCTAAGGATGGGCCATTTCCCACCTCTCTGGGCAACCTGTTCCAGTGTTTCACCACCCTCAGTGTAAAAAATTTCTTTCTTATATCCAGTCTGAATCTACCCTCTTTTAGTTTAAAACCATTACCCCTTGTCTTATCGCTACTGGCCCTGCTAAAAAGTCTGTCTCCATCTTTCTTATAAGTCCCCTTTAAGTACTGAAAGGCTGCAATAAGGTCACCCCGCAGCCTTCTCTTCTCCAGGCTGAACAACCCAGCTCTTTCAGCCTTTCCTCATAAGAGAGGTGCTCCATCCCTCTGACCATTTTTGTGGCCCTTTCATTTGAGCTGAGGGATGTTAGGAGCTTGAACTTTTTTCGACCAAGTCCTTTGGTCACCCACACTAAGTGACTACACTTAGCCACATGTCCATTTCAAAGGACATAGAAGCCCCTGCAACCACAGATGGCCATGCGCTTCATGCAGTTGACTGCCATCGTACTCTACTGCACACGTCTGATTATCATTTTCTGTTCCTTTTCCTCCAGATTATGTCTTTTGGGTTTGCTTTTCTCTGACTAGTTGAATCTTTTGTTCAGCCCAAAAATTTACAGAATGTCTATTTCACATGGATAAGAATGAAAAAATTCTGCTGTTCAACATATTGCACCAATGGAAAAAAAAATTATTCCCACTCTTCTTCTCCAAATACCTTTCTCTATTCTTTCCCATAGTAGGGCAAACTTAAGACTCAAAGGGATCCTTCTGTTAATATCTCTATTGCAGGGAATCAGTACAAGAGAAGAATACTCAAAGGCACTAATACAATAAGAAAGCTACCGTGCAAGCCCTGAGCCACAGAGATAGTGCACAGTATTTGCATTACCGTTTCAAGAAGATTTTTCAAATCATAGACCTTGAAATCTACTATTTACAAATGAAATTGTTTTTCACCATCCTGGGAATAGGGGTCAAGAAAAAAGCTAATGATGGCCTTACAAATTATACACACAAAATAAGCATCCCTCACATGCAAAGTGGCTCTCAAGACATCATTTCATTAAGAGCTGCACAGTCTGAATTTTTTGGTCCTGATATCCAGACAGGAACCTAAACAGCCACCATGATTCACGCAGATGCCTCAGGCTTACGTTATCCTCAGTGAATCCCAGCTGCCCTAGGGGGCTATTTGGAGGGCTCTTCACTGACCTACCCTGCATCTTGTCCCTGACATTTCCAATCCCATTTCACCGTGTTTCTCCTTCAAAGACCAGATGAACGGGAGGGCTGTTCAGTCTTACAGACCTGTGGCTTCAGATTCGGCCAGAGTAGGAGAAAGGGGTGCTGAGAAGAAATTCCTGATGTAATTCCCTGGGAATTATGCTCAGCATTGGGGTCCTGGTCTGAAAGGGCCTTCACAACCTTTTTGTATAAGCTGTAACACCAAAATGTGTCAGACTCACTGCTCAGGCATGACACGGGTATTTGTGGGTTTGTGTTGCCAGCACAGCAAGACAAGCACTACTGCACCCAAGAGCTACGACTGAGGCACTAAGCCCAGAGCCTCTGGAAGGCTTAAAACGGCTCTGCCATGGAAATCACCAGATCATCTGGATCACCAGAAGCACCCTGAGAAAATGCGTTCAGTAGAAGAGAAGCTTTGTCAATTTAAATCAAAACCCACTTGCCCACTGAAACAACTCTTATGCCCCAAACATGCCTTGCTGCTTTACCACCAGTCTCACTCTGTATGGCCCCTCCAGCAGCCCTACTGGCATTCTTTCCTTCAATTAGAGTTAGCTCTACTAGAGTTAGCTTGCTGACTCTGAAAAGAGTAAAACTGAAGTTAAGCTATTGTAATGAGGGACTAGAAAAGACAGTCATTTTATTGTGCAACAAGTGCTAATAGCGTATTTTGTAGAAAAAGGAATACTACTCTGTGGAGCAATAAGCTCTGTGGCTTTCTAATCATTATCAGAACTCAGCTCCTCAGCAAAACAGCAGTGATTGATACACACATCCTCCTCACTGGAACAAAAATTAGGCCAGGGAGCCTTTTGTCCCCTTTCTCACTCTTCAGTTCCCAGAAGCCACACAAGCAAAGCATGCAAACACCCGACTCCTCCTTCAAGCAGCTTTATACCATTCACCTCGACCAAGACAGGCCTAAATTACCCCTCTGAGAGGGAAGGTATCAAGCCTACAATTTTCCTATTGTACAGCCTGGTTTGCTGACCTTCTCGGATTAGCTCCTCCATGGTTCATCTGAACAATGGGGGGGAGCAATTTAGCCGGGCGAAGGCCTCTCATTCACAGCCACCTGCCGCCCACACGGTGGCAAAGCCTGGGCTCAGCAGGTCAGGCTGAGAAGGAGGAACGCAGTGGGGACCGTCCTGGGACGTACTACCTTGCCATCCCCTCTGTTCGTCCAGCCACATTCACGGTGAGCGATGTTACAGACAAAAACACTGCAACCGACACACCTGAAATTTCCTTTCCTCTCCTACCTGCTGTCAGAGGTGAGGAGAAAGTTTGATATTTGGGTGTTCAGTTTCTGCCAGTCACTACTTATCTCAGAAAGAGTCACCATCCAACAGATGACCAGGTGCCATTTATACTTGTAAGGTTAATGTATCAAATCTTGAAAATACCCACGTTCAAGGACAAACCCTAGCAGAACATTTATAACAACTCAACCAGGCACTACAAGGTCTCTGTTTTCTGCACCTAATGTTCAGGAAAGCGGCTCCTAATTTCACACCAGCTTTCCAGAGGCAAGCCAGCTCCTGCCACTCTTGACTTGTCATTGCAGGCGGTGGCAATAAATCACAGTAAGTAGGTAGCAAAGTAAGAGCTGAAGGAGGAAAAGGCAGAGAATGTGGTAGGAAGGGACAGCATGTTTTCATTCATGGGAACTGCATGGCTGTAAATCTTCCAGGTCGCTGAATTAAGAAGTGCCTGTTACCTTCTCCATGGGAGTTTACTCAACATGGTCCTGCAGCCTTTGCTGGTGTGGATTATCTCCATGACTCCCCATCATTTCCTGGAAGACAGAATCAGGCCCACAGGTTGCACCTGTCAGTGCTCAAGCTTCATTACGCAGAATAGGATCCAAACAGGCATCTCAATTAATCACACTCATGTATTAGTAAGTCATTCATTAATTCAATAAATTGCTCCAGGCCATAGCATAATCAGTCATGTCAGAGATTATAAAAAAAATCACAAACATGTGTTAAACATGGGCCTATCCTTGCTGATTCATCATCTATAGTAATCATTCATGGCAGAACAGGTATACTTTATATACTTTAAGACAGGTGGCATGGAAAATTAATCATCTTAATTGTGCAGATTTCCTCTATCAGATCTGCTGATTGAGCAATATAAGATCTAAGCTGTAGAAAATTCAGAAGCAGGCCACCTCAGAAAAAATAAACATATTTGCTATCTGCTCACTGATAGCCAGTAAACACTCTGCTTGATAAATGGGGACTTACTCATACAGTAACATGTAATTCCTCATCCCCTAACTCTCAAACACAGGGCTGAGAAGGTGCTGTAGAGACCAAAAGAAGCCGCAGCCATAGCTGGAGCTGTGAGAGCACACACTGAGCAAACTCCTCCTGCAACACCAACGGGCTGCCCAGCATATCTCCATCATCCTAGTTTCTATTTTCTGTTCCCAAACAGGTCACTGTACCACAAAGGAAAGCACAATCAATAGGTTTCACTCATTTGGCCCTATGCACCTAGTAATGATTATGGCAAGGAAGAAGCTCTACATCACAGAATCCAAAGAACTGAGTTGGAAGGGACCTCAGCCCCCGATGTCCAATTAACCACCCCTACCTCATCGTTAACAGGTGCCCATCTAATTTCTTCTTACAAATCTCCAATAATATCATCCTCAGACAATGTATCCCAGCCTTTCACTTTGTCTATGTTTAGAAATGTTTCTTACCGTCTTCTTACAAGCTAAGCTCATTACTTCTTGTCATGTCTACCACACACTTGGAAAAGAGACTGCTCCCTTGCTTTCTGCAGTAGGCTTTTGTGCCTCTGAAGTTTGCTGCCCTCCTCCCCATCCAATTTCTCTTCTATATTCATGATTCAAACGGTGTGATATTTTTGGCTGCATTTCCCTTATCTGTGCAGGAAATAAAATGCAGACTTAGATAGAACAAGACTACCTGTAGATTAATACTAGTGTCATTAAGTTGGTTAAGATAGGCAAAATTAAGTTAAAGCTAGAAGGGAAAGAGAGAGCGAAAGAGAGAGCGCTTTAAAAAAATTGTCCTAAATACAACAGAAGAACTCATTCCTGTTGACAGACCACTAACTTCTATATTTTTTCAAGTCTAGAAGAGAGACATCAAGCTACAATGCAAGGAAGAAAACAAGCTGATTTCTCCTCTTTCTGCAAATGAATTAAGTTATACGCTTTATGACATTGTTATAAAAGGCCAGAAGTTACATTTGTGAGCAGAAATTGAAAGAACTTGCTGAAAAATGCAAAATTCACCTCTTCACACAAAAAAGGGGCCCATTTTCACCACAAAAAGTTTTCCCATTCTTTGACTGGTTGTAGTTAACTGAATAGGCTTTCGTATTGCTGCCCCAACTTGCAGATGGCATTTAGAGGTCATGTTATTTAACTGCATAGATGCATATTACTGTTTTACTCTGATTAATTTTAAGAACACACATGCCATCTAGTAGGGACAATGCAAGACGTACAAATAACAACTAGTGCGTTGTAATGGGACTCACATTACACAGAGTACATTCACAGCATAAATTCGTCATTGCAGTTTGCATAATCTGTCTATAACTAAATGTGCAGTCCTTAACATATCCAAAGCCATTACATTTCCAGATTAAATAATTACACCTCTGGTAAGCCAGGTCCCACATGGGTAGGATTAACATTTAATCGGCTAGTTTACAGCCATAACAACAGGCCTTGCTCTCAGAAGTGTTCCTACGCGCTCCACCTGCTCATACATCAATTCCAGACTTTTCTGGCCCTTCGTTGCAAGAGATGCTTTGAGCTGTCAGAAGCAGCATGAGATCACCAAAGTCCTAATCCTGGAAAGAGCTGCATACTCCCCGTCAGCTGCACAGAAACCCCAAATGCTGCTGAAAGCACTCAGCAACTGGGGAGAGTTAGCTCCCTGAAAAAGTGAGTCCTTCTCAAAAAGGAAAAGGTTGTGGGGAAAATTATTTTTATGTGTTAGGTTGTGGATGAGCACAGTAGATATTAGACACTTTCCCACCCCTGCCTGCTGTATCACCATTTTCTTCAAACTGAGAGCCAGTACACTAAGGGTAAGATTCATCGCATGAAGCTGTCAGAGTCTAGTCTAAACTCAGCAGATTTTGTCCCTGTGTAGTCAACTGAGATAGATGGGTGCGCTCCAGAGGGCAACACATTTTGTCCTGAAACAGATGATGGAAATATATGAAATGGCTCCCCAAATGCCTGTTTTAGATTACACATCTAGCTTTGCAATGGTTTCGACTGAGCAATAAAAATTATCTGAAAAAAAAAAATTATTTTAATTATTTTCCAAGCAAAGACCTGGTTTTATTTGAAGTTTGACACTCAGTGCTTTGAGCAGGGGTTAAAGTAACTAAGCAGCACCATGCACCACAAAGGTTAGGGTGATTCTAATGTCAGGAATGTAAGGCGGTCACATACTGACGCAGCCCATGAGATGCCACTGCTTGGACCATGGATATATCCAGATCGTCTTCTGGTTATGGTACACTATTTCACTGATGACCAGGTAGACATGAGCTTCCTGACCTAGGAAAGAACGTGCATTTCAGATTTTCTTTGCCAACACAACCATGACTCAGGACTTTTTCTTCACGCATCAAAAACTGAGCAATGCAGGCTTTCTCCTTTGGGGAACAAGTCTAACTGACGTGTCACTGAGATGCAATATGCCAGATATCTGTCTATCTTCTGACTTGCCAATCAAGTAGAAAAGGGACCTAACTCCCATCTCTTCCACCTGCAATTGTGTCCATGACATGAGTTTCCCTGACACCTACGCCAGCATTGTAGGGGCAAATTTACTGATAAACTGCTGCCTGTCTTTCACATCCTCTATCACTACTAAGCGCTAAGGCTGTCCCTATAGCAAAGGTGGAGGTCCTCTTGTATTCTCCGTTGTTCTTGCTGCTGTGCAGTCCATGTCATTAGCCACAGCTGACTATCCGGACACATGGAACCCAGTAAATGATAGGAATATTTCAAACATTCCTCCTGGAGCTGGTAGAGCAGAACTATCCTCTTGTGGGATCATTCTGTTGACCACAAAAGCTGTTGACCCTGCGGTCATCTGAGAACAACAAGCAAACATCCCTCCCAAATCACTGCATTCCAATTTCAAGCTAGAAACCCTCATCTTGTGCACTGCCACAGAGGTTAGATTCATCAAGGAGGACAGACCAAGAACAGGACTGATGAAAAGCTGCCCTGGGTACAGTGAGAAAAGCATGTCTGGCCTTCCTTTTCCCAGCCCCAGCGTTTTCCACTAGTGTGGTTACTCAGTGACTGGGCAGCGCCTGTGTATGCAGACTGCCCTGGTGCAACCAAACAGATGAACAGAGGCTGCTTGCATTTGCTGTCAAAGTTTTCTTTCTTCTTTTTCGTAATACTGCTTATTCAGCACTTCGTCCAGATGACATCTGGCTGACACCTGTACATTGAAAAAGCATAGAATGAACTGCTTTTGCAAATTCCATTATCACCGAAACAGTGACAAATGACTCAGGACCTGCAGGAAATTCTACTGTCAGAAAAAGCCATTCTACAAAGAGGCTAATGACTTCTAACAGAAACCTGTGATTTTAAGACTCAGAACTTATAATAAATAGTATTCAAGACAAATGCGTGCTAAATGGTCTCAATATGATTATCTACAAGAACAACTGACACCTATTTACAGCTATTAAGCATATTGAGACAAAATGTTCCCACAAGTGATTCTAAGGCATCAATTTTTTATATAGATATGTATGTTATAGCTGAAGACTCTAGTAATTCTAAATTCAACTGGGGGAAAACAGTTTGGAAGGAGCAGATAAGTTGCAAACATCAATATTACAATGTAGAGTTTGAAAAAAATTCAGAATTGTTTTCAATGTCTTCAGAATGAGCCTCCCTGGATCTAAAGCTATTTGATGTCAATGGGAAGGCTCCTCTAAGTAGTCTTTTGGAGGCTTAGAAACTCTTTACAGTCATCAGAATCAAAGGGAAAGTCTTGCCTTTGGACAGAAACAGCTTGGCAGAATACAAAAACCATGTAATAAAAATCAAAAGCAAGACAGTCTTTTCTGAACAGCAGGAATTTCCTTTTAACTTGTGTAGCCTTGGATTGGTGAGGAGAGGTGGAGTCTGTGGCCAGCAACACAGTTTTGGGCTGGATGCGGATGAGCAAAAGCAAGAAGCTTCAGGTGCATAGAGCTGGGCCACAGGAATCCTTGGCTTTGAGGGTGTGTGTTTGTCTGCCTGTATTTGGTGTAAATACAGGTATTTTGCGGTAACCCTAGAGAAATCTAAAAAAAAAAAAAAAAAAAAAAAAAACAGAGGAGCATTAAGAATTGCAAGACATTGTGGAAATTCTTTTAAACGGTCCACTGAAACTAAACTGATGGGTTTTGCAGAGCTCTAGGTAAATGCTACAGTTGTGTCGCTGAAACACTGGGTTTACAAAATAGCAAATTTCTCAAGAATGCAGATAGTTTTCTCTCAAATAAACTGCTTCTAGGTAATTAAAAGGACAAAATAAAAAAAAAAAAACTTTCCTAGCATAATTAGAGTTGCTCAAACTAATGGTCCAAGAAATTCCCAAATACTCAGATGCCCTCTTAATTGCATCTGAGCAGCTATAATGGTAAAAAGCAGTTCCAGCTAACTAAAGGCTGGAGGGTAGACAAGCTGTAAGATTCATTCTTGCTGGAAAACCTGCCAAGGCCAAGCACTGAGGGTGACAGCTGCATTCAGCACCATTTCCCCATTCTGCAATAAAGTTGACAAATTAAATGGCATGTAAAACAAGAAATCTTGCTGGAATATTTCTGCACAAATATGCCACAATTTACTTCTGGAAGGGAATATCCTGCTAAGACTGAGGAAATGGCTATATCAAGGGATAAAAAGCCCAAATATTTTAAAAGCAAAGGGCCATCTTCTCTGTACATGTCCTTATTCTCGTTAAATATGAAGGATGAAGACCAGTTCTTCCTAGAGTACAAACACATTCTTGACTTTTAGTAGGTGGCTTCAGTAGGATACCTTCTACATTAGGCATATGTTTAAGCACCTCAGTAAGCCCAAGACGTATTTTTCAAACAATTTTATCACATAAGCAAACAGCAATAAAAGGGGTTTGGGAGATAAATCTTCAAAGAAGGCCCTCAATAGTTTCTATAATTTGGGGCTAAAAACCAGGTTGTCTCCCAACGTAGGGTGTGAAAGAGGACTAGTTTTTCAAAAGGGCTTAGAAGCCATCTCCTTATTGCAACACTTAAAGAATTACCACAGGCAGTTCTAAAGAGGTGGCCCCATGGATGCCAAACTGGTTTGAAAATATGCCACATCCATGCACACTTTTTGACTATTACCTTTAGGTGACCAGATATTCTTTCCGTAATATTCACATGTTCTTATGTTTAAACTATATTCACAAATATGATCTGTGACCATCTTTCAGTTGGTACATAAGTGCTAAAAATTGCACAAGTCAAGGTAGACAAGTCAAATGTTTCAGGGCTTGCTACTGTAGATTGGTACTCAGTAAATTTGACATGAAACACCTATTTCAGCTTATCCTGAGCTTTTCACGCCCAGTGGCTTTGTAGGTGGGGTGGTGGGGAGGGATGCAGTTTGGGGTGGAAGAAACAGCCTGACTACTGGATCAAGTCCAATGGAGGGCCACCACGGTGGTCAGGGGGTTGCAGCACAGGATGGTTGAATGGAGGCTGGGGGAGCTGGGGTTGTTCAGGCTGAAAAGTGAAGGCTCAGAGGGGATGTACTCGCTGTCCACAGCTGGTGGCTACAGAGAAGACAGAGCCAGGCTTTTCTCAAGGGTGCACAGCAAAAGGACAAGAGGTAACAGGCACAAATTACAGCAGTAAGACATATGGAGAACACTTCTCCATGAGAGTGGTCAGAGACTGGAACCAGTGCCCAGAAAGTTCATGGGATCTCCAGCCTTAGGGATATTCAAAACTCATCTGGACAAGGCCATAAGCAACCTAGTCTTAACTTTGAATTTGGCCCTTTTTGAGCAGGGGAGGTGAGATCAGAAAATCTCCAAAAGTCCCTTTCAGCCTACAGAATTCTATGATTGTATGATTCTCTCTATACAAGGATTTAAATGCACATAAATTTTTGGCAGACTTTGTCAAGGCATTTTCTGGTGACATTTCCATATGGATGTTGCCATTTGCATATACAGAAATTCCTGGGTCGTAAGCAGTATGCAGGTTCTAAAATGTCTTTTTTCTATTTTAACTGTGATCTCTATCATCAAAACGAGAAATAATAGCAGGCAAAAACCATTTCCTTTTATTGATGCTCAGATACAGAATACTATTTTCCCTTAAAATAAGAATATCTTTTCCTCCAAAACCACTGAGTCTGAATATATGTTCGTACATGGTCATACCTCTAAAATTATAGAAGAGAAAAATATAAGCAAGCATTATGCTGGACGATTCAAGAAAGTAATTAAAAATAAATCTTTTTGTTTCCACAGCCAGATTATAATAAACCCGTAACTCAGTTTCATGTATCTTGACCTAAGGATGCATTAACTTGTTCAGAACCGTGGTACTTTTCTAAGTATCACAGGTTCAATATATCTCATTTCTCTCTGTCTCTAAACACACACACAAAAAAAAAACATTAAATGTTTTGGATTTAGCCGATACATTTGGAGATATTTTTTCCTGTTTCCTATGAACTCTTTGTCCAAACTGAGAAGTATTTCTCAGTGGCGCAGACAGTAAACACTATAAAGAGAGAGATTTTTGAAAGCCTAAGGAAGCAAGAATACAGCAGTCCTGTCTCTGACTGATGGTCCAGCAATGCTAGGAACCTGCCTTCTACAGCAGCCAGAAGCAGGCAGCTAAAGCAGAGTGTAATGGGGAGGCGTATAAGCTACTTACCCTGAATACTACTCCAGCCTCCACCAATTTGCAGCTCAGGGACTTCCTGAGCCTGAGGTACTTTCCATGTAGTCAGTAACCTCCATAGACTGGTGAGTGCTAATGGCCAGCTCAGTCCATCATTCTTATGTATGAAGTCAGGACTGTTGTTTTCTGATATGTACCATTTTAGATTAAATTTCCTTTTTTCCTATTTTCCTCAGCCATGCAATATCTTTCTGCAGTTCTACACAATCAGCTTTCATCTTTACTACTCTGAAGAATTTACTGTCATCAGTACAAGTTTGTCAATAGTCTATATTCACCCAATTTTACAGAGGATTATTCATAAATGAATTCATAACTTCATAGGCTGAATTGCACAGGTCTCAGCACAAAACATTCTGGACCTTTATTAGTAACCTGTCTGCCCTGGGAGAACCAACACTTTTTACCCTGTTACCTATCTTTTAAACAACTGCTTACCCTTACAAGGGCCTTCCCTCTTATCCTTGGCTGCCTAGTTTCCTAAAGAAGGGACCTTTCTGGGGGGAACTCAGCAAAGGGAGGTGCTGATCTCTTCTCCCTGGTATCCAGGGACAGGATGCATGGGAATGGTTCCAAGTTGCATCAAGGTAGGTTCAGACTGGACATTAGGAAGCATTTCTTTACCAAGATGGTGGTCAGACACTGGAACAGGCTTCCTAGAGAGCTGGTCGGTGCCCCAAGCCTGTCAGTGTTGGGCATTTGGACAATGCCCTTGGTAACATGCTTTAACTTTTGGTCAGCCCTGAAGTGGTCCAGCAGCTGGACTAGATGATCATTGTAGGTCCCTTCCAGCTCAACTATTCTATTCTAAATTCTATTCTATTCTGTTCTAAACTTTATCAAAACACTTGGAAATTTATGCGGATGGTATCAAGGAGGTCTGCTGCAGCTACATGAAAAGAAGACCAATAGGAGGCACACCTTCCCACTACAAGAGACATAGCAACTCTTCCTCTGTACATAATATTCATCCTTCTTTCCACGGATTCTACTCCATTACTGTTTCAACAGATCTGCTCAGTACAGATGTCTGTCTCTCATCAGATTTTCCCTAGTCCCCTTAACAATCAGCATCCTATTGACTTCCTTACAAACTGCAGAAAACAAGGAGTCCTGCAAGAGAGGCTTTACACCACAGCTAGTAGCTCAGCTGCTTTATTTCCACGTTCCTCTGGGATGCTGGGGTGAATACCATCTCATCCCAGTGGCTTGCTGATGTTCATTTTGTCTCTTTGTTCCAAAACGATCACCGATACTGATCTAAGTTCCACTTGCACTGAAGTCAGTGAGGGTTTTAATACTGATGCCAAAAACGCTAGAGTTAGATCAATATTCTTTCTGTACAGAATTTTGCATATTTCCCTTATTTTGTTCTAATCCATTTTGTCAAAATCAGTCATATACTTTTGGTGACTCAAAAGTTCAAAGTTGAGCTAGGTGCAAAGCATATTATAGTCTAAAGCTGTTTAAATGTCTCACTCCTATTTGTAAGAAAGAGAACAGTTATCAGCATGATGTCTTGAGATGAGCTACATCCTTTCCACAGGCATAAATATTTTCTACCTTAAAGTATGCATTTGAGCAGACCTGTTGGTATAGACACACTCCATACTCAAACAGTGATGAAGTCCCAGCTGCATAGTTCTGCCCTTGTCTTAAGGCACCCAATTATCTGCAGCCCTATGTACATTTAGGATTGTTCAGTCAATGCAATATAATCAAATGCCCCAACACAGCAGAAACACTGGTGCAGGTGAACACCAGTGAATTACAGTTCATACAATACGGTCATCCTCTGTAAGTATTTAGCACAAAAGCACATGAAAGAAAAAAAAACATCTGAAAAAATAGAATGTTTCATCCATTGGTGCAATCTTCTCTCACAGTTAGCACATTTCAGCTGGCACGCAGCAACTTACAGTGTCATGGCAACATGTTCATGGATTCACTTTCTTTAGCAAGAGCTCAGCTGCAGACCGTGGAAGGGTTAACAATAGACCAGTATAATCCTGATCTACATTTTTCCACAGTGGGAAAAAAAAAATGGGTTCACTGTTTCAAAGACTGAAAGTTTTTGTGCAGCAATATGAAAATTTAAGCAGATCCATTATATATCCCTATGGATTTAGAAAGAATGCACTTCCCTGCCTCTGGAATAATTCTTGGACTCAAAAAATGTCTCTCCTTCTAATCTGTCTTTCTGGAAACAAGGCCAGCCTTTAATCATTGCCCTAATGTTGTCAATTACTTTCCGTTAATGCCAGATCCTTCTCATTAATGTCAAGAAAACATAAGCTCCTCTTTTTCCCTGAATTCCCCTTACAGAGGCAGGTTCTGCCTGTAGTGGAATGTGTGCCCAGATGAAGTCTGTGGGAATTGCTATGTGAGGCTGTAACCATGCTGGCTGCCTAATGCTTGTGCTGCTTAAGACCTGAGTGGACAAAGAAAAGAAGTTTCATCACTGTTTGCCCTTCTTCTAGCTCAAGGTAGGGATTAGGAATTGTGAACTTTTTTCCATTGTAAACTAACAGGCATTATAATCCTATCAGCATTTCTATTTTTGCCCTGGTAAGTGCCTTCATTGAGCACTACCTTAGACAATACACCGAAAACCAGCATTCAGCCCGTGCAGCATGTGTGTCCATGCAGGGACCTGCCCGCGCCTCCACCCAGCTGTAGCAGTCCCTGCAGAGCCACCCTGGCAGCCCATCACTTCACCCAAGCCCACTCCCTCGCCTCACACCACCTGCGACATCTCTCCCAGCTGCAAATCCTTCCCACTACTCAGCAAGCCTGGCGCCAGATTTGTCTGAAGCTTTTCTACATAAATCTGTGACAGAGGAGTCCCTGATGTCGGGAGGGTGGGGACAGCATATTTATTGCTTTTGCAGGGCGAAGGGGAAACTCAGATTATTAAAGCTCAGTTTTCACCGTTGATCAGGAGGGGTAAAAAATAAGAGAAATGGCTTTACAAAGCATTTAAGCTGCCCACCCACGGCATGTACTCAGCATGTGTATTCAGGTCAGCATACAATTTCCTATGAGTCACGTTCAGCTGTGCCTTAGCTGCATATTTTAGTCAGAGCGATCTTAGCTGAAGTCTTTGCTGTGAGGAGGCTGGTGGTGTCCAGATTTGTTCTTGTATCCTGGAATTTGCTCCTTTGAGTGTTGTGACTCAACTGTTTCTATGTACCGTTCCCACTGAGCTAATGAAATAGTTAAACTCCCCATCTGTGGTACAGAATAGCAACACGATTTTTATACAATTAATAACACAATATCAAGGTGGGTGACACAGCTCAGATTCAGCTACACCAGCATTAACTAGCTGAGCATTTTGCTGAGGGAAAAAGCCAAGGCTTCTTTTCCTAATGCAGTTCTCTTGCCTGCTTCAAGTTCCTTATTACGCTTATCGCAGCTAGCAGCATGACTATCATTTTTGACTATTTGCAAATGTGGGACAGCTGCCTGACTGAGGAAATAGTCACAGAGCTTCTCACAGGAGAGACCGCTCTGCCCGCAGAGGGGTGACTGCTCACCTGTCCTTGCTCCAACACCGCTAGCATCTCTCAGCCCCCGGCGGTTCCCTGAGGGCAATGGCTTGGGTGCCACCTGTGACCCCCCCAACTCCCTCAGCAGGGTAACTAACAGCTATGTTGTCAGATCTTCAAGAGAAACAGAGGCTCCAACACCAAAACCACACAGTGAAAAACTCATGTTCTTGCCCCCCTCTCTAGCCTACCTTGTCCTGGTCCCATGAGCACTATAGAGCATGCTTTGCTGAAAATTAGCTCTTAGGTGAGTTTTCTGGATCTCTAAGGCTTGTCCAGCCCATTGAAAACCCATGTCTAAGGGCTTCAGTACTCCCGGTGTTGCAGTAGCATGTTGCATTAACACTTGCTTGTCACAGTTAAGAGACATCTTTTTGTATTACGGTTCGTAAATACAGTCTGTACTGTGTGTCAGGGTGATGGGTGCCACAGCCCCAGGGGACGAGGAAGCACCAAAGTTTCTTCCAGAATAAGTGGAGGAGGGGAAGAGCCAGGAACAGCAGAGCAGAGCCAAGGGGAAGACCAAGCAGTCTACAAGATGGGAGGTTTTGTTTTCCTTGTGACCAGAGGGCTTATGCCAGCCACTGCAGGATCGAGTCCCTAAACCAGCCTTGAATGCATACACAGACAGGAGCAGCAGAACACCTCCCCACCCCCAGCAACCACTTCACTAGAGGCAGAACACATTACTGAGTTTGTATTAAATGGGTAGTCTCATTGCTTGGGATTACAGTTAATGCTGAAAGGAGATCCAAGAAGTTGTAACAGTTTAAAGGGATGCCTGTCATGTAATATTCTCTTCAACTTAAATTATATAAAAAATCTGGAGCATATGCTTTAATAAGTAAGAGCAGAATTAACCCTCTAGCTGTCAGCACAACTGCTCTGAAATGGTGGCTTACATCTAATTACGTTTTTTTTTAAAGCCTGTTTGCAATCAGTTAGTTTCTGCCCTGGCTCACACTGAGAGGAACCATGGCTGTGATGTGCGATTTACATCAACTAACTCGGCTATCTAAAAAGGGAGGCTAGTCTCCTTATATTGCCCATGGGGAGACGTAAGCTCCCCCAGAGGGTAATGCAGAGTTTAATGTGGGCATGCCGGATTGCCCACTGAAGGAGCCTGTCCTCAGGAAGGAGTCTGACCCCCTCACTTGTGTTACAATAGTTAAAGCTGGACAGAGTCAATACCTCCAAACTCACAGACAGTAGTGCAAAAGGACGCACGCAACCAACATCCACCAGCCCTTTGTGCCTGAGAAAGGGCGTAGGAAAGTTTTTACCTTTAATGCAATCCTATTCCCAATAGCACGGTTCAGATCCGTTTCCTTTGGATTCTCGCTCCCAGCATCCCAGCTGCCACCGCTAACTGGCCAGGCCATACCACAGCAATAAAAGCTGGGTAAGAGACTTCACAGGCTTGGTTCAGGGTTTTTCAGGGAACCTGTAATACCTCCTAATAAGGGAGGTTATGCTAGGAGGAGCTACGAGAGAGCATAAACTCATACCCTTTTAGGGTATTTTTAATAATGTTGTGTTTCCTAAGAGATTATAAGACTGAAGCAATCTAACCATCTAAGAAAAGCCTTTCTGTTTTTTCTTGCCTTTTTCTTCTAGATGAAAGGAATTTATTTTTCTGGCTTCTTCTGTATTTCCATACGGAGGCCTGTGGGATATAAGTGCATGATTTTTATTGGCTCTATTTCCTCAAATGCAGGTCAGTAGCAAAAGACCATATCCCTTCATGCTATTTGCTTGAGTTAATATTGCAGTAAAGTAAGAGAATTTTAAGCCAGGAAATACTTCCCACATCAAGCTAGTATAACATTTTAGGCCTACAATTTCAGACTAGTTAGTACCAATCCTCAAAATGGAACTGACGAAAAAAAAAGAACAGTGTCAGACCAAAAAGCAATTATTAGTCACAGTCAGTCTTTGTATTAAGGTGTATCAACTCAGCTTTGTGTTCCTTCCTAGTGTTGTAAAACCACATCTCATGGCTGACTTGACCCACTCTGTTCTTCTGCACACTCATTACCCCAGTGAAATGCATTTTTTCCAATAAGGCCTGCTGAGGTCCATGCTAACATTTCCTAGTGCATGAACTAAAGCTGGTGGGGGCAGCCTCTCTGCCCCCAGTCACACCAGACTACATTAGGTATAATGCCTACAGAGGGGAGCCACTCAAGTAATTCATATTGAAAAATCTATCTCATGATTTTTGTCAAATATGTTTTTTATTAAACCCCCTCTAGACACAGCTGATTGGTACCTTTAATAATGTATTCAGGTTTTCTCCCATCAATCATCAACCAAATTACTCTTTTTTTTTCATTATTGTTAAAAGATCAGCCTCACCATGCAGCACTAATTAGGGAGGAGGATGGATTGATTGAAAAGGCAGGGTATCATTGAACAATCAGGATTCCCAGTTTTTGCCAGGTTAAGGCAGGCTTCTGCCATTATTTTTACATAACCTAGCCCTTAGAGAGAGAAGCAACATCCTGCAGAGAATAGAAACGACTTGCTTAGGAATACATCTATAAACCTGACAAGAATCAGCACCCAGAGACTGCTCCAACTCCTGTCCGCAGTCTTTAAAGTTTTCAGCTGAACTATAGTGAAAATGAGTTTCTGCAGTGCTGGATCCTAACCAGAGAGAAGAGTGGGTACTGCGGGTTTTCAGTCAGGAATCTTCAACAAAAAGCAACAATAAAAAAACCTCCCTTGCTTTTATTTGATAAAAGAGCTTGTAGGAACTGTCTGTGTGAGGAGGGTAAGAAACGTGTTATTTTTTTCCTGCCATTGGGAGTGTAAATGAAAGCTTCCAGTGGGTAGTTTTGCTAATAGGAACTGATTTCATGTTAGAAGTGGTTTCTGTGCTATCCTGGGAATGCCGGCTGGGGAGGAGTTGCCCACTGCAGCTGACCCCGCAAGCCAAAGGTGCAAAAAGGATAAGCTAAGGGGCTGAGAGTGGGCACGGATACCCGGCACTTTCCCTCTCCCTCAAAAGTGGGAAAGCTGAAGTTGAAATCTGGACACCTGGCCAGAAATCACACAGCATCAGAATCTTTGAAGCAAATTGAAGTAACCCTGGAAAAGACATGCCCGCTCCTTGGTATGTGCCATTCTGTTTTTACAATATGGGTTAGAAATGGGCCCAAGATACAAAATCTTGATATCAATTTGGCCTGACCAGTGGGTCAGGACCTAAAAGTACCACTAGCTTGAGAAGATGAAGTTAGACAAAATAAATACCTGGGCAGGATTTGTGTTCCCATCAAGGCATCTGGACTTGGAGCTGGCTGGGAGGAGGGCTGAGGAGTGAGGGAGTGATTTCCCTACGAAACGGCTCCTGCAAAAATAGAGGTGGCCAGAGGAGCTGCACCAGCTACAGGAGCACCCAGCAGCCTCTTCTGAAGTGGAGATAGACTGAAGGAGCAAGAAAAAAATAGATCTTTCTGGGAAATAAGGTGAGTTCATAAGGACATCTTGCATTATTTTATAAGGGCCAGGGAGCTGAAGGGGTAGCCAGATTAGACCCATAACACGCATCAGCTGCACTCAGTCCTAACAGCACTCAAAACCCACTCAAAGGTATCTTCCCTTGAGTCACTGGATCTTCACCAAGCAAGGGATGTTTCTACTAGCTTTATTCCAGGGTTTAGCCCAGGTGTGATTGCACTGCGGTTTATTGTTTGTTCAACAGGACAGCAGGGAATTCTCTCTCCCTCAGACAGAAAGCAGGTAGCTGGGATCAAGGAGAGGACCAGAGATATTCTGAATACAGAGGAAAAGGGTAAATGGAAGGACCGACAAGTTTTGGCTGAAACTAGCAGTTAAAAGGAGCAGGTATGCTCTCCTCTGTGTGTGTCCACTGCTAAAAACAACATAAGTCCAATTTCCAACAGGGTTTGCATAACACTACCACAATACTTAACTATTAATAGAAGCAATTTGTATCTGGATTGATAGGAAAATACCACAGCACAGATGATTTCATGGATCTTGAGAAATGGTGTGAAAATTAATTTCATCAGGATCAAGGAAGAGCAGCTTTTCAAGCCTCTCCTCATTTCTCCACTTCCTAAAAGCAGGTCCCCTCCATTGACCCTACCTCCTGTATGAGTCTTCTTCCCATCTCAAATCAAACCAAACCACACCTGGCTCCTGCTGGCTCAGGCCACCAGAGGAGAGGAGACAGATGCAGACACAAGGGTCCCAGTGTTCACATGTCCCTTAGGGTGAGTTCTGAGTCTGTCTGTAGGTGGTGAGGAGGACAAGAAAGCTTTATTCAATTTTCCACCTTTGGAAGAACTTAAAAACCTGCTGAGACCACAATTTGCCATACATTGACATTGCTCCCACCATCTTCAATGCACTCTGTTTCAGGCCTCCTGTGGTTTACAGATTCTGTGCCACTTCTCTCCAAACCTCAACACCTTTCCCCGGAGGCAGGTAGTGCTCCCCAGGGCTGTTTCTTTCTCTTTCTCAAGGAATCCCAGCACATTAGCTCCACCTCTCTGCAACGCTCCTGAAGAAAGTTCTTTTGTATAAAACATTGGCCCCGATAACTGCAAACGAAAGACAAATTCACCAGATAAATGAGCTGGATATTATTTTATTGTAATTTAAACAATCATTTTTGAAGTGTGTAAGATTATATAGAACCTGTAATCAGAGCCAAGAGATGTCACTGAATAATACATGACATGCTATAAATTAAGGAAAGAACGATTATACGTAATAAAAAGAATAAGAAATTTCTTCTTGCAGGAAGGATAGGAACCACATTATTACTGAGCAGAGAGCGATAAAAATCACCACCTTATGAATAAAGCAATGGAAAAAGGAAATGCCAGAGAGAGTGGAAACGACCAAGGAAAGCTTGGCCAGGACTTAGTAAGCAAAGCCAGGGGATTATAACTCTTCCACACAGAGCAGTGCAGTGATGCTCGCAAATAATTTATTCAACAACCGATGTATAAACTATTGATGAATAAGTTTTGTTTTTCAAAGAGTTTTGCTTCCTACAGCTTCTTGGCTGATAAAAAAACTGGCATAATGATGAGCCCAGTCCTGAATAGAAAGTGGAGTGTTACCCAGCAAGAGAGCAACTTGCCCTGTGCTAGTGTTATTAACCCTGTGTAAGGGATCCTGGAATGGTGCACGAGCCACTTAGCAAGAGCAGGGTGACTCATCGAGCCTGATGCTGTGCTCCTGGACACCATTCCTCTACCGGCAAAGTTATCTCAGTCTGAGTCTGCTAACAGAGGTAAAAGTGCATTCATTCCGTGGAAATTCAGGCCTCCGCTCTCTCCTGTATTCAAAGACCATATAATAAAAGAAATTGCCTGTGTTCAACCACTCAAGATACACTAATCATTCAAGATATGATAATCAGAATGTGGCAGCCCAGTAGCAGCAGCAGCACACAGAAGCTTCTAACTTGTAAGGACAGTCTTTATCAGCACCTGTCCCTAATAAGCTTGTGCCCACAAAGAAAGCATAAGAGATTTTAACTTGCACCCCCTAAACCAGACTTAGTGATGGTTGAACAGAAGGTCACGTAGAGTTGAACCACTTTTCACCCAGCTTAGAGGAAAAAGATGAAAAACATAACGATATGCCATACTGAGGACAGAGCACCAACATAACTGTGACTCCTGTCCCCTGCTCTGCGTCTCCTTTGCCCTGCAGAATGAAAAACAAGGTGGTGCCCATACCCCAGCCAGAAATGCTGCCACAAAGGTGAATGGCAGGGTCAGATTTGGCAGCACAAAGGAGCGCTTTCTGCAAACCTGAGTGACTACTCAGAGCACGAGGCAGTGGAGAATCAGATGTTCGTCTGCTGGGCTTGAAAACGTTCACCTGAAATCAGACAAAATTAAGCTCCTGCTAAAGATGAATAAACCACGGTGTTTCCAGAATAGATGTAAAGGTAAAGATGTGCCTTCAGCTTAAGAATGAGCAAACTGCAAAAATCACTCTCACATCAATTTAATCATCCTCTTGTATCCATGCACTGTTATGACCCTCCTATCCCATAATATGCCAGCGCTTCCCAAGTATTTCAGCATAGGTACGACACTCTTTCAATTGCTTGCTTTCTTTGCAGCCAGCAGGAGAAAAAACCTTATTAGTTTGCAGCTCGGGATGGGAGTAGGAGGCAAAAGGGCTGCAGTGCTCACTGAAGAAAAGCTAAGTCAGCAGCCTGAGCCTGGCATCGAGCTGGGCTCCCGGCTATTCTCCCTGGGTGGAGAAGCAAGTTCTCCAAATCCTAGAATATACATTGCAAGAAGCAAAATAAGGGATATTTTTTTTTTCAGTGCTGTGCCTTCAGAAGAGGGAGAAATGCCCTGTTAATCAGGAAAGAAATGATGTTACCACAGCTATTTAGCATGCAGGATTGATTTCTAAATGAAACAATATGCAGACTTAACATCATGTCTTGAGTCACTTTATGTACAATACATACATCTCCGAATCTTCATTATTAAATAGTAGTTCTTTCAACTTCTATGGCTACCTTCCCTGATGGCTGCATATCTGTTTTTCCTTCCTCGTCACCTGTTTACAATGTCACGTGTCCAACAGGCTATCTGCAAAGTGCTCTGCTCTTTTCCTCCCCACTAATGCTGGGGTGCTCTTCCAGTGAACAGAAAAATTGGCATTTACACCTGCACCTTGCTTTATACATTCATCAAGTCTCTAGTTTCTGCTCTGCTTTCCCTTGGCACCTGTGAGTTTGGGGTTAATTTTCCAGCTGCTCTCACTTCTTCTGGTGCAAATCTTGGAGCAGCCATTGCAAAACCCTGCCAGTTTGTCCTGGTGTAAGGAGAGTACATAATAGTCTCCAGTGGATGAAACTTCGGACAGAGTTTATAGTTTATTATTTTTTACAGAGTAGTCTAGGCAGGAATTTTTCTGACCAAAAATAATCATCATCTTCATTAGAAAATTAGATTCTATGAAGGTGATTTGCTATGTCCAAGAAGAAATTTCTAGCAAAAAAAAAAACCCAACCTTTTCTGCCTACTTCAAGCATGGACTTGCAACCTTAAACCTTACAGCCACAGAAATGCGTGAGCTCAGACAAGTACCTTGCAAATTCTGCTTCTCTCTGAGGTGACTGAAACTTTTATTTAAAAGATAAGAAGAAAAACTGGAAATTGGCTTGTCTGACTAGCTTTATTTACAGATCATTTTAAAAAATCTTCCTGCTTTTTCATGGTTGGCTTGCAAACTAAAAACGTTGAGAATACTTTGCTGAGTAATACATATTAATGCAAATATTAACTTATTTAAGCTGGTTTGAAAGACTCAGTGTCATATCATGCCTAAAGAGACCCATTAACCACTTTTTGAAATTTTTCATCTTTTTAAATATCCATGATCTTGATAACCCTCTCCTGGTTTTCCCATCTCTACTTGCTAAGTATTTGGGGTCAAATTCTATTAATAAAACCTAGTGAACTGAAGTCGCTACAAACCAAGTTTAATAGGTGAATTACCCTTCTAGATACTATTCAGCACTTACCTGCTCTCTTTCAGCCGAGATTTCAAAATATTTTATAAGATCATATTGAGTGATTGATAAATTAAGCCTAATAACACCCCAGGAGGTAGTACAGTTAGATAAACAGAAACACAGAAAGGTTAATTGTCCAAGGTCGCATAGCAAGTGATTTGCAAAACCAGGGCAAGCACCTAAGGAGTCCTAACTATGGCTCCTGCAATTTGCTCTGTGAAATATGTCAAGCCTGATTTGCAATTGTCTTCATCTTTGTGTAATTATTTACTGCAGTGCAAGACAAGTGTAAAACAGGAGTAAAATCGGTGCCAAATCAAAACAGCACAGGTATGAAAGGATGAACAAGGGAGAAGGCAGTGCAGAATCCCTATATTTCTTGTCCATCATGACCAACTTGTCTCTGGTTCATTAACTCTGTTGTTTACCTACCAACTTAAATGATAAATTTAATAGTGCTCTGTTGACTAAAGGGTTGGCTAGTTATCGTTTTGCTGATGGATGACTCTGCAGAAAATGAAATCATTATAGGTGTATCCTATATGTCGTATCACTTTTTCCTTCTGTTTTTTGGGGGAATGACATGTAGGTAGAATTAGAATTCAGGTATTTTTTAGTGTGTTGTATCATATCAGGTGGCTAAATTCTGGGTCTTCAATTTAACAGAATTCTCTTAAATATAGAAATATATCACATACATATGTATCTGAACTCTCATGTCTTGTTGTGTATGTCTAGCTTGACCGTTGTATCATGCAGCCTATATTAAATCCAGCTTAATTTGAACAAATTGTAGAAAGAGTAAGGTAACATTAAAATACTTCTCACTGAAATACAAAGCTACTAATTTAGCAAAATGCTTCTCATAACATTAACCTTCCCTGTTATCAGATAGGTAACATTTTAGAACAGGCTTCATCTCAGTAGCGACTAACAAATACGTTAAAGTATGGGAGGGGTTAAGAGACAGTCACTACACCCACTGTATTTTGGATTCATCCTACGCAGAATCGGACTAGAAACTTTATGTTGGAAAGACTTTTCAGCAGATAGTGCAAATCTCACATAATAAAATACTGGTGGGAAAGGGAATATCAGATGTTATTTTTTTCTTTTCACTAACCACAAAGACTTTTGAAAGTATCTTGTTTTAACTAGTCCCATTCAGATGTAAATATTTCATTTTGACACAAAATGCTTACATTTTGAAGCAGTTTGGCTGGATTTCACTGGGATGGTACACTGCCCTACTGTGAGCTGTAGCTCCATGCCTCACCCTTGGTAGGGCCAGTTTTCCTGAACAAACTCGTCTCCCCTGTTATAAAATAACCTTCTCCCACTACTTGCAAGACCTACATTTGGCTCCAATTGGGGCAAAATAATGACAGTAACATTTTCAATAGACTACAAAATTTATAAAAATTGGTTTATATGCCCATTTCATTATTTCCCTATCGGAATTTATTTTTTTTAAATTTTGATAATTTAACATTGCTTCTTGGTTGGATAAAAGTTAATGTTAGGAAAAAACCCTCCAGTTTTCATCCAGCTCTAATCTTACATCTCCCAAACATGAAATCAAAAGAAGAAAGACATATTATTCCATTTTTAAAAAGGAGCCAGCAAGCAAAACAAAGCAGACCTTTTCTAAATCACAAAACCAGAAAAGACATTGCAAGCCACTTTTTAAATTAACAGCAACACTAGCTCGTTCTGTGGGACACAGTATTAAGAATATCTGTTTTAAAACATAAATGGTAAAATACCAGGCTAAGTGTTTTTACGATGATCCTTTGACTAAAGTGCTTTTCATGGTACCGTCCATCCAAAGACCTCACAGCCATTTTCCAGCACTGATGCACTGACTCCCATGACATTGACAAATACACTGTTTTTCTGTTTAGCAGTTATGGAAGCTGAGTCACAGAAAATAAAGTGTCTCACAGGAGGCCTTACAAGAAACCGAAGTTTTCTAGGTGTTGTTCTGCAACTCGACAAGCAGATTTCCTCCACCTCGCGGGTGCCAGTTCAAACTCCCCAGCTGTACCCTCAGCAACGTGGGTCCCACACATGACCTCCTTGCCACCTCTGTGATACGGACTTTTTCTGCAGCCTCCACTGTCACTGCTTTGTCAACACCACCAACTTAAATATCCTTAAATTTTCTCAGTACAGTATGCCCGGCCACAATTCTGGAAAGGTCTAGATTGAGGACTGTATGTGCTTTACTTGAAAGTCACCTTCAGCTACCCCGGGACATCTGCCTGTTTGTGTCCCTACACCTGGTGTCTCTTCCCAAGCTCCTGTGGTTTGTTCCACACGCTGCTTTATATTCAGTTCACTCCCAAAGCATCTCCCTCGCCTCACTCCAGTTCCCACACAAGTTGTCTGGAGAGGGGGCGGGAGGGTAAAGACAGGGAGGAGGAAAGGCTGCAATTAAACGGACCCCGAGATACATTCATGCTACAGTGAGAAATGGTGTTATCCTTGCTTTCCCCACCTCCCTTTCTCTCCTCCCTCGCTTCTGTTTGCCTGCTTATGATTTTTATTTCTCTCACAAAGATTAGATAATACTTTCTCCAGGCAAGAAGAGGGACCATATTTGGCAGGCATGAGTGGTGCAGCAGCTTGCAGTCCCCTCCCCAGCTCCAGGCCACGACTGCTCACCCTGTGCCCTGCCCGGGGCCCTCCCCAGGCAGCAGTTGCACCTTTGCTTCTGTACGTCAGGTGCCTTGTGTCTTTGGGAGCACATGGGAAAATGCAAAATAAAGAGGAGGCAAGCTCTTCAGTTTGGCCAAGATAGGACTGCTATGACAGAAGCTTGAAAACCTCAAATGCTGTTTTCAATGTTTAACCTTTTAAACTGGCATCAGCATTGCACCACAATTAGTTTTTAATCTATCACTGCCTAAATTCATGTATCTTTGTCCCAGGCATCATATTTGCTGTAGAAAATGTCTTATGACCGCCTGCTACTACAGCATTACACAACTGAAATACGTTCCAGGATGTACCCATCTAACATCACAAAATATCAACATGTCAAACAATTTTCATCTCACCCTCAACTGTGTGTCTACAGAATCTAGGGAGTACATACACTTCGTCTGAAGTGACACCAGTTTACGTAAATCACAATTAGGCAATAATCACAGTGAATAATAACCAGAGTTCACTGTACAGCACATTAATCTTAGGGAAGATGAGAGTGACCAGGGTAAGAAAAAGACACTAAGGTCAAAAAACCTTTGCTTGTGCTGGCAGCAAAGGCTGGCAGATGAGGAATACAAGGAACTCAAAAGGTACAAGCGATTAAACTTACAGTCGGTTCTTGTAACCGATGTACGGACAGTAAAACCCCGTTGGAGACATGTTTGGAGCATGCAGGGAAGTGGGAGAGGGAGAGCCTTGCATTAGGTGAATCCTCCTGGTCCATGCCACGTTTTCCACAAAGGCAGCTAGAAGTGTTGGAAATGAGCTGTGGAAGGCCAGGTCTTCATACCAGAAAAACATACAGCAAAGCAATGTTTCTTCCCTCCTTATTGAAGAAAAACTTAAAAACAAAGCACAAACCAGGGTTCGTCCTCAAGGATTCCTAGCAGGGCAGTGGGAGCTCCTCTTCTCCTGCTCAGTTTAGCAAAACCATGCAGGAAAGGGAGGTGATAATCCCCTGGCGACATTTCACTTAACACTTCTCTGGTAGGCAATAATTCCTGTGTGCCACAGGAACCAGCGTAATGGAAGCAGGCTCTGCCTCAGAGAAGTGCGTTAACGTATTTGCAGTACACGAAGGCCATTATTATGAGCTTAGTCCAAGTTATGATGAAAGCAATGTAAAGTTCTTATAAGGCCTTTGCGACATTAGGCACTTTTACTTCAGAGCTGTTGTTGTTTGGCAACCTAAACACTGAGAGACTCCAAATTAAAGGAAACCCAGGCCTGACCCAGGGACCAGATGTGCAGAAGGATTTCCACACACTGTGGGTAGCTGAGCCATGTCCTCCATCCCTTCCATTCAAGGTGGGGCCAACAGCTGTGGCTTGAGTAAATAAGCAAATGTGAGCACATACACACAAACCCAAAAGTAATAAATGCTCACACTGGAGCTTTTCTGAATGAGGTCCGTATGATGAGTTTCAATTGCTAATTCACAACAGAAGGCTGGGAGCATAAAAACTGAGGAACTGTCCCCCATCACCTCCTTTTTTGGGCAATTTATTCCCTCCCCAGACATCCCTCGGCAGTTTGCATACTCATTCACCTTGTAGGCACAGGTTCTCTTGAGCTTCTTTGTACAGCTAACACCAAGTTTTCTTACAAGCTGGTTTTTCTTCACAGTCGATAACAGTAGTGCTTACTGCAGCCCACATACTAACATATTCTTATACATTTTTAAGGGCTGCTGTGGTCTAAGATGTGTTTCATGAAGAGATAGAGAAAAGAAGAAAGAACAGGAAAATGGGGCTACCCAGGGCTGAAAGTGTTAGCATATCAATACGAAAGTGTATCTGTAAATGATGGCCTTAGCTATTTTTAGCTATCTTTACAGAAACAACAGTAATGATGGATACCACCTTTGTACCTCGACTCCTTACTGGCAGCTGCATCCCTTGTCCTTGTGGCTTTACCACTGCTGCACAAGTAGAAGATTCTCCCAAGCAGACAAGGAAAGCAGAGCAGTTCTGCATGGGACTGTCCCCAGCGATTTAGCTGCAGAGCTGCCACTCATTTTGCCGTGTTGCTGTACAGAAGCTAATTAGCCCCACTGAGAGTCAAGCTTTATTATCCTGAGTGCATGTTTGTTAACCTTCTCTTACCATGCAGGGACACTGCCTGGCCAACACAGGACCAAGGGTCTTTGCACCAGGCACCCACACACAGAGATGCCGCATGTTCTAGGTGTGTCCCTGAGGCAGTGTTCTGCCCCAGTTCCCCCAGTGCTGTGGCCAGCTGGGGGAAGGGAGGGCATGACTCACTCTGCTCCCCATTTCTTTCCCACTACTCTCACCTGCAAGCATGGGAGAGGGCACGCATCAGCTCAGCAGAAACCATGTTCTGCCCTATAGCTGCTGCTCACCGTAAGAGTAACCACATACGCTCCTATTGCAGTAGTGGTGCTACTTCAAATTTGGGACTAAGCAGAGGCTTACACCCAGCAAACACTGCCACTATGTATTTTGCACCCGCACGACTGTTATCCCAACTGCAGTTTAGACCCAAAGTGCCAATGTGACTTACTACAAGCAGGACCTAGGGTACTTGGTGATGGACCGTGCTTTGAGGCACCTTGCCTGGAGCCTGCCTCTCCAAAATGGATACCGGAGACTACATGTCCATGGCAAGGCACCAGAGGTGCTCAAGCTTGCTGAATTGCTCAGGGGCTGCAATAGACCTGTTCCGGAACAAGTGTGGAAGTGGCTGGACAGTGTGTATGTGCCTGGAGATTAGGCTGGATGATGGCCATGGGCTCCCACTTACCCGACAAAGGGGGGAAAGATAATAATACCTATATTCTGAAGAGAAGAAACTGAGGAAGACAATTTGGTCAGGACCACACAGAAACACTGGGCCAGAGGGGGGAATCAAGGCTGACTTGAGTCCTTGCTTAGCTCTTGTATTACAAGCCCAGCCTTCCTGCTCTACGCAGCATTTTGGTTATTACTGAGAATATAAAATAATGCTGTGCATCTTCTTTAACAGAAATAGTGTTAGGCCATGGTTCAGATAACCCAGGGCATTGGGAATGAGTTCCTTAAGCCTTTTGGCTGCACCCCATGAGCTCATTTCACCTGCTGAGGATTTCTGGAGCCTGTTGCCCTTCTGTACTGAAACAGCTCCGCAGATCCGGACCTGGCCACGAAACCCTCTCCGCGGCACCTTAAGCCTACAGGTCCGCAGGTGGTCTGCCTCCTCCAGCCATCCCTGCGTTCGAGGGAGCGCATCTCTGCGGTGTCTCTCATAGGCACACGCTGTCTCTATGGCAATGAGAGACGGGGAGCGCCGGAGAGCGATGCTGCAGAAAGGACTGTGTCTGGCACCAGGAGGAGACAGCAGAATGTGCAGAAGCCTGGAAGGAAATGTTCCCTGCAGGCTTAAGAAAGTGATGTGGCCATAGGATGACATAAGTGACCCAGAGGAGGAGAGCAATACGTGTCTGTTTTCTTCAAGTCAGGCTTTTTCTTCCAGCTTATGTTTTCATTACCTTTTATTTACAATGGATTAAATTTTAACTACGCAGTACTATGAAAAGCGCTTACTGCACATCACCCAGCTCAATCTTCATCAGGCTCCGGTAAAGCAGGAAACGCGACCTTTCCAGCCTTCTTGTGCAGAATTGCACAGCATGTTACGCACTTTGTTGTAGCGCAGGAAAGGGTGTTACAAAATAACAAGTACTGCATAAGAGCACTTCCAGGTGCTCTCTATATTTGTGTCAGGCTTTTCCCACTTTGGAAGAACTGCAGTTAACAGGCATGGCATTAGCATAAAAAACATATTTAACTGAAAACATACCTACTATTCTGTTTTATGACTGATGATTCAGAACAGGAAAGGAAAGGAAGTAAAACCTTCTAATTCACTCCTACCTATTTATTGTTTGTTTCCTTTTTAACACTTCATTCGGACAAGAACAATGAAACGGCCTTGTCAGGCTCAGTCTTTGTTTATGGCTACCTTTCAGTTTTCAGGTACTAGTGGCATCTTGCCTCATATGCAGGAACAAGGGAAGTATGTTTAAAAATGTACATGATTTAATTTTGTGGGGATTTGACGTGCCACTAGAGAAAGTGCAATAAAAGTCTCCGAGCTTCTGCTTCTGCTATAGACTAAACTACTGATCGTGATCAAGACAGTATGACAGGGATTATTAGTCATATTAATTGTTACAATTCATATTCACAAATTCATTTTAATCCTGTGTGTACCTGTTTACTTTCAAAAAACTACCAAGAACACAAAGGCCACTTTTATATTTAAATCCCTAAAAAGAAGCTACAAAAGCCACTGCAGTTCACCTCTATAATTTCAGGGGACAGATTAAGGAACAGTGCAAATTTTCACTTACACCAAAAAAAGTAAGAAGCAATGCAGCATGTATTTGCAAGCTTATTCACCTGTGCTGTATTCCTACTGCATGCTCTTTCACAGCCACCTATTCTCTACAAATGGAGAGGAGTGAGGGGGAGAGTGGGAAGGATGAAATACTGGGATGAGAAAGAAGTCTATAATCCTGAAGTCACTGGAGAAATCAATATATAGGTAATATATTCAAATTCCATATGTGTGTATAAACAAAAGATCAGGACTTAGATATAAATCTGCATATGGTATATGGAACTTTTTCTGGAATGACTCCCTGAGAACATATACTGCTGCCCTACTGCTGTGGTTTTCAAAACCCACATCTTTTCTAAAAGTGAAAATGCCTGCACCTAGCAGATTCTAACTCTGTGTGGGTGTGCAACCGACTTGGTTACCAAAGAAACTAGTTCATGTTCTACACCACTTAAAACTAATATTACTATTAGAATAAATAATTTGAAGGAGAGGGAAGGGGGGCGGGGGGGACACCATGACTGCACTGCAGATTTGTAACAACCAATTAATGGCCAGAGAGAGAAATGCCATAGCCTGTGTCACAAAATTTTCAGTCTCCCTACATTGACCAAACAAGCCTTTTGCTCTTGATGCAAATATTTCAAAAACCAAGCCTACACTGCTGTGTTCACGCACCACCGCACTGCCTACATGACGTGTTTTCTGCATAAGTGAAGGAAAGTTGCAGACATCTTGTACTGTTGCCAAGACACTCTGACACTTGCTCAGAGACGCTCGTCTGCTGCTGCCGCCGCCGCCGCCGCCGCTGCTGCTGCTCAGAAATGCTTTGCCTTCCTACACTTCAGTGCCGTACCAGGGCTGTCCCTAGCTGCTGACGCCTTCTGTCTTGTTTTTCCTTGGCATTGGATTTGCCTTTCTTCTCTACAGGAGTATCCACCTGTATCTGGACAGTGAAAAAAAAAAAAAAAACCAAAAAAAAACAACAACAAAGAATAGGGTCTGACCATTTCTTTTGGGTAGAAATATTGTATTGCTTCGTATTTGATATGCTGGCTGGGTAACACTCACATGGTTAATGCAGCCTCACACCAGCACCACCAGCTGCTTTTTCAGCGAAGGTGCTGAAGTGTCCGACTCGGGGGTCTTGACTTGTTTTCCCAAAATGACACAAGAAGCCCTACAGCCTGCGCTGAGGCCACGCGTGGTCCCCTGCCGACCTCCGGCGGCCCTTAACAGGCGGGAGGGCGCAGCCCGGCAGCCAGCGCTGCATCGGGAATAACTTCAATGCCCGTGAATGCAAAGCGAGGGGCGAGCGGCAGCCGGGCTGCAGGCCCTCACGGCTGGCCCGCGCCGCCCAGCTTGGCCCACGCCGCGGGGCCAGGCCGCCACAGCAGACGCCACCCGCCCCCGCCGCCAAGAAATGGCGCCTGAGCCCCGTGAGGCCTCCAGGCGCCGGCCCCGCCGCGGTGCCATCCACCGCCGGGCAGGCAGGGCCCTCAGGGCCGGCCCCCGAGCCAGGCAACACCGCCACCGGCCCGGGCCGCAGGCCCGGCCCCCGCCCGGCCCCGCTAAAGCCCGCGGGAGCGCTGCGCAACACCGCCGCCCCGCGGCCGCCGCCGCCCGGCCGCCCTCCGCGGCCTCGGCGGGGCGGGAGCCGCCGCAGCCTTCCCTCCCCGCCACCCCTTTTTTGCCTTTTTATCTCCCCCCGGAGGGAAACGCGCGGGGCTCCCCGCTCTCCGTTGGGAAGGCGGGCACGGCCCGCGGCGGCCCCGGGCGGCGGAGGCGGTGGGAGCCCACAGCAGGGTCTGAGGGGAGGAGGCGTGGGGAGGAGGAGAGGAAAACTGAGGACGGAGTAGAGGAGGACAAGGAAGAGCAGCAAACTCAGGATCTGATGTGGAAATAGAGCGCGACAACGCCTTGTGCACCAGCCGGACAGAAGCGGGGATGTTGCCTCTCCACAGGGCCGGGATTTGGCCGAGCACGTCACCAGTGTGCCAGCGAGCTCCTTCGCAGGCTCTTTCCACGAACTGGAGGTGAGGGGAATCTACATCGCAGTCAGTGTAAATGGAAGACACTGTTTTCTTTGCAAGAACCAATCGACTTTTTTTTTCCAGGTAATCCTCTCTGTTTACAGCCTGTGGCAGCTGATGCATCGGCAGGCTGGTGGCATCCCCAATGACCGCTGAAAGCAGCAGAGCTTCAGCCATGGCAAATGAGAAGAAATTATGAAGCTTTACCAAGAGACAGTGGAGCTCAGCAATCTTTCTTGACCCTGAACTCCACCTTACTGAAGGTTTCCCTTTCTCATCACCTTTTTTCGCACATCTGTGAGCTTGATTGTGCCAAAGCCTGGCCATTCCTCATATCCTGCTCCTTTTCCTCCTCCCTTGAGCTGCAGCCAGTTTCACCTCTGTCCAGGCCATTCCAAGCCACCTGGACCTCTGGCTACAGATCAGTGATCCAGGGATTAGTGTCACTTATCTTGATTTTCTCTTTCACTCAGAGGATCTCCCGGCCCTGACAAGAAGACAGATAACAAATTTCAGAAGCTAAGGCTGAGTTCACTCACCTCACTGCAGCTCTTCCCTACTCAAGCCCTTTCCTACCATACGTTTACCCAGACAAAATCGTGCTTCCCAGCTCCCAAGTGTCAGAGTCCCCAGGCAGTCAGACACAGCAGTGAGAAGCAAGGACAAAATCTGATTTGCAAGAGGGTATACAGCTACGTAACTCATGAATCTTTCCTCTTCTTTCCCTCTTTCCTCTTCTTTCCAGTCACAGCTTCCTTCCAGCACCTACAGCAAATGATGCAGGGTCTGGCCTCCAGGGAACAGAGACTCATTCCATATGCAACTCTGACTCCTTCCCTAATTGATCCTTGGACACCTAAAAAGGAAGGGCTTAATCCTGAAAAAAGCTACTGTGTTACCATATAAGTAAAATGTGTGTGCACACTGAGGCCAAATTAAGATCGTATTGGCATCTCAAATTAGGTGTTTCTGAACATTTCAGTGCTTGACTCTCCAACCTCAATGCTCTTTAAATATGTATCTGTATATGAATTCTGGAACGGGGGGCAGGGGGGTGTGTGTGATTTTAAAGCAAATGGCTTCCCCTCCCCCACATGAATTCCTGCCTGCAGCATTGTCTCAGAGGACCCATTGGCAGATCTGAACTCTTAATATACAGACTTCGACCTCACAAGCCGAGAGGGAAACTTTCCAAGGGAGGATGAAACACTCCCTTTACTGTGACTGTCGCTGCTCTTCTCTGGCAACAGAAGAGACCCAGGAATACAAAGAGGGGGATGTATGGTGGTGGTTACAGATACATCTCCCTGTTCATTTTCCACTCCTGTAAGTAATGTGTTCCCCAAGCCTGGGATTCACCCTCTTGCTGTTATATCCCACCTGCTGGTCCCAGTTCCCCTCTGCACCATTATTCCCCATCAGCTTCCTAAGATACCTGTATCTCCGTGCACCTCTGTTCCTCTCCATTCCAGTCAGACTAATTCACTTTCCATGATATCAGAGGAGGAAGCATAAAAAAAAAAAAAAAAAAAAAAAAAAAAAAAAAAAAAACAGGAAAACAATCTCCCTGAACTTACAGCAGAATTGCCAGGGACCAGAGCAGCCCCTGGCTTCCAAAAAAGCAATTGCAAAGCCCCAAACTGAGCATGCTAAATACGGTGTGGTTTAAGCAGCCATCTCTTAGGAACCATCTGCTAAGCATGTGCAAATAGTGACTGTCGAGATTATTATGATTTAGTGAATTTGGGAAGAATTTTACAGGAACAGCAAGAGGAGGCTCTAAGTACTACTGTGACATAAATATTACAGAATAATGAAATACTGTTTTTAGTCTTAGGAATAACATTCGTCTCCCATGAACCAAAATGTAAGCTCGCAGCAGCCTTGAGGAAAAAAAATACTCTTAATGATTTCCTCAATTATACAGTAAATTTCATTGAAATATAAAACAGTCTTTCCTCATATGATATTCCCATGCAGTCAAAATAAAGTGTGTGCTTTCAGGTGCAAAGCCAAACTCAATTAGTATTATACACAAACCAGAATATACCCTGAATTCTGATCAGAGGCAAGCTGATGATTCATACTGCCATGGTCTGCACGTTCATACTCACTAGGAAAGCCGGTGTATGGCTTGATAAGGGTTTTTGATCCAAAAATAGGCACATATGCGATTTTAAACATTTGCTTTAGAAAATTAGGTTTTGACACTCTGCTTTAATTGTGTGTCATCTAATGCTGATGGGCACTTACCCGGGTAGAACACCAGCTCCTCGATTAAAATGTAAAATAGCATGTTACATTTACAGTAATAATATAATTCTATATTCATGAGCAGAAAGCGCTGTTTGGAATGCAGCTTTCATAGAAGGCAAACCCAAAAACCCTATAAAGATCAAGTGTACGTTGTACAGTAGGGTAATTCCCTGCTTCTGTTTTTATCTCAGGAACATCAGGAACAATCAGAAAACCAAGCCACTCCTATGAAAAGCATGTAAGAGAAAAAGGAATCTGATGTTTTCTTACTTTGAATACACACCTGCTTAAATATCTAATGCTTCTGAACTGAAAATGAGTGAAGAATAAGTGCTCTGTATCAAATGCTGCATGCATTTCACCTGCTCATAAAATGTACACCTGTGACTTACTGCAGTGGGTTTCTTCCAGCACTGTACATTCCACGCTTTGTCATGGGAGATTTTTAGTGCTTAAAAATAAAACCAGGCAGACTGTTGTCTTACCCTAAACACAGTTCTCAAAGAAATCTTCAGCTACTGTCCTGCATATTCTTTACATGGTAACATGGGGTAAGCAAGTAACAGGACATTTTTAAGAGCTATTCAAATATGGCTGTGGTACGCTTTTTGTGATCTCATGTAACATAAGGGATGCATGAATGGCCAATCCCCTGCTTTAAAATAATGTGGCTGTTTTGTTTTGTTTGTTTGTTTTGCTACTTAAAGGTCCTAATTGGTCCTCTTCTACTGTTTTCTCCTGATTATAGCCAGTCCCTGACTTCATTCATGGGTACTTAGAGCAATGCAGGGGAAAGACATGTTTGTGACAGACAAGAAAGGACAGCAGCAGCTCAAGGGACAGCAGAGAAACAGCACGGAGGTACATCCGAACTCTTGTCAAGCACGTGCCTGGTGGAATTGCCTGGTGTATGTATGTTGAGAAAGCACTGGGGCAGGACTGTGACAATGGCCATATGGGATCCATACTTTTGTGGGAAGCTGAAAATGGGCTGGTTAAAGAGCAATTAAAACTCTCTTCCCCTTTACTTTTCATTGCATTACTTGGCTCATTTTGACATTTAATAACAATTGATAAAGCATAACAAAGCATAATGTTAAGAATGATCTTACAAATAAGGGTTCTCTGGTCTGAATACAACTCCACAGTGGTATATCATGCTGTATTTCCTAAGTGCTGTTAAATTGCTGATTATGCTCCTTCCACTCCCTGTGAGAAGCAGACAACCTTCTCATCCCAGTTTTAAAGATGGGGAAACTGAGGCAAGGGGGGGATTAACAGTGAATTGACTGTGACCATACAGCAGTGGTAGAACCTGATTCCTGCAGCTTTCAGTCCTTGGTTCATCATCTCTGCTGCATCCTGTAAGTGATGCAAAACCTCTGCGGTATTGTCTAAAATCTAGTCAATCTGATACCAGTTCATACACACATTCTGAAAGACTGGAGAAAAATTAAGATTTTTTTTTTAAATGTCCTTTACTGAAGGTCTCTTACTTTATAGCCAACTACACTGTCAATATGACTCAATATGCAATCTAGATGCAGGTGGAAGAACGTGACAGAGCAGTATGAAGACGATTCTGAGTCAGAGTGTGCTGTCCCAAAGCTGTACATCTGTAATTTATATTTAGATAATTGTCTTTACTAACAGCTTTAGAGACACAAAGCCTAGCCAAAGGCTATAAAAAGGACATAAGTCAGAACGTGAAGCAGTAAGGCAGGGGAGAAATAGGCTGATCAGCCCTGTCTATACAGTTTGGCTGCTGTGCCAGGGACTACCACCAAGCCCATGCTTCCTGTTCTTGTAGGTGAGCTAGGGAGGAGCTGTCCTCTGTGCTCAGTAATAGGTGTCTCTGCATCTGCAAATCACAGGCTGTTTTTCTTGTACTTCATCAGATGTGGATGTGTAACACCTAACCTATCCTTTGGCTGCATCCTAGAGTCACAGGAAATAGTGCTGGCTGACAGAGACCTCAAGGACACCTACTCCATTTTTCCACCCCAAGGTGGGATTAGCAATACTTACATCCCACCTTGCACATTCATCCAGCTTGCTTTTAAAATCCTCCAATACTGGAAAGCCTACACCCTTCTCAGGTGACCCTAGTGCTCCACATTAATATTAGAAAGATGTTACTGTTAGAAAGTTTTGCTAGTATCTGACTTAAATGTCCCTTCCTTTCATTTAAGCCTGTCTATGTAAAGACATATATAAGCATTTACATATGTGCCATATATATATATACACGGTGTACATGTGTGCGTGCATTCACATATATGTGTATATATGTGTGCATATGTATGCATTTATTCCTAAATTTGAAATCAGATGCTAACCTATTTCAATAGTTCCATGTGTTTTCTTCTGCTTTCACTTGCAACTTACTTGTTTTGCCCAGTTTTGCATGAAGACACATAAATAGAAAAACATTCACGCTATTCTAGGAGTTACACTCTGCCAAAATCCCAGTGTCTCCAGACATATTTACTGAACGCCCAGTTAATGTTTTGTTTTATACTAAAACTTGTTTGTCTCTTCAAGCAGTGCTTTACTCTTAAAGCAAAGAAGCCATACATTTTATACACTTAACTGTGATAGTTAAATTGTAAATTCCTGTTTTTCTAAAATAATTTATCCAGAAATTATACTTCTTTTTTTTTTTGCTCCCTTGAATCCCGAATAATACAATTGTTTTTCTAGTATCATCAGGGTTATTCTAATATGAACCTTGCATTGTGTACATATGATAGCACATCCACAGCTATGCTTCTTCATTGGCTCACAGACTTTTTTTCCCAAAGAATATATTGTTTAAGTCTGTCCTCTGCTTCTTTGGACAAATTCATGATCTTGACAAAATTCATGCATTTCCTATTTTTTTAGGAAGCTGCATCATCCAGTTATCTGATACAACTGCGTTCAATTAACAACCAGACTGGGACACCAAGCAGATTTATTGTGCTGTCTTGTCTGCTTGTTTTGTTTCTTAAAATGTAGTATGAAAGCTGTAAATTGACTCGTCTGCTTATATTAGCTGTAACATTCCAGTACATCAGGCCCATTTAGGCTGCATTTCAAAATAAGAACTTAATCCATCTTTCTGCAAGGAAAGACTTCTTTTTAGGCCGTTATTGTTTTTGGCGAAGGAAAGACCCTTCCCTAAGGCTGACACAAGTGTCAGCAGTCACTGTTTTAAAATAAACAGGTGAGAGGCCATGATTAATAATCTTGTCAATCACAAACATCAGATGGCCTAGCCAAAAATATAGCCAGAGAGTGAGGGTTCAAAGGCTGCAGCTTAAGAAGTAAATCTAGATCTAACATAACATGGGAGAACCCTAATAAAAGCAGAGCTGTGTTTTTGTGCAGCCTATGCCAACATGCGAGGGAACAGAACCATCCTTCCCCTCCACTGAGTTTTCATACAAGCAGAGAAAAAAACACAGGCTCCCTGTTACATTCCAGTTTGCTTTTTCAATCTGTTCATGTTAATGGTACAATCGGGGATCTCCAATTTTTGTGTCATCACTGCCAGCAGCAGGCTAATGGAGCATCTCAGAGACAGACCACAGAACTGCAGTTCCAGCCACACAGGGCACTTCCCTCTTTTTATTGCACTCTATGAAAGATAAGTCACACACGCTTTCTCTTAGCAGTCCTCATGAATCAGCAAAGAGCTGCCGAAGAGTGACCATCAGGGCACTCAGGAAAGAATCAGGTGCCAGCTGTCAAAGGATTTCTTGGTGATTTACATTCTTTTTATATATCTCTGTATCCAGTAGGAGGAACAGGCCAGCAAGGAGCATTTACATATTTGCATTTTACAGGACAGGCTGCAAAAAGGAGATGTTGTCATGCAGGAGCAGTAGGGAGGATTTCTTGCCTTTTAGCTGATGCAAAAAGATATTCCGGTTCCTGTGACTTCTCCCAAGATCTGCATTAGCAAGTCCAATTAGGGTATGTATGTCCTGTCACGGGTGGCAGAACGTCGGGGCACTGGGGAGCGCAACGCCAAAGTGCGTGCACAGCCATAGCTTTTCCTCATCTTTACCTCTCTCTTCCATTCCGTTTGGTGAACACTAGGGGCTTACACATGCTGAAGGAAAAACTTAAACACAATTGATTTTGTCAGTAGCCTCTTTCAGGAGGTAACAAATCAGCCATCTTGAATTCTGGCAATGAAATCTGTGGATGCAGACTGCGAAATGTGTGGCCATCCCTTGGCAGGGTATTGCTTCATGGTTTGTATGCGGGGTTAAGAAGGCAGCCATTGTTCAGATAGCCGCATCCTTCATGCCCCAAAGGACTTGTTCTGAGAGACGTCACACATGCTAATAATTCTGCTTTGATCCTCTATTTCATTTCTGCTTTCTCTGGTTGCAGAATTAAAAAAATCACCTTAGTTTTTGGGCTCTCAAACTCTGATCATGCTGTTCGTGCCCACTCTGGTGCCAGCCAAGAGAAGGTGGGACTGAGGAGACAGAAAGAGAAAAGTGAACAGTTTCATTGATTAAATACAAACTATTAACTGCACTGACACCGGCTTACAATTTCCAGTGGCTGCTTCTAGAAATCCCTTTTCAGTGTGAGCAAACTGCCACCCATGTGGGAGAAGCGCTGCATGTATCAGTGAAAAGAGTGATACCTTTGGGTAATCTTCCTACTGTGACGGGACCCGGGCTGGAAATAAGGAGCAGGCCTCCTTCTGCTTCGCTTTTCTGTTAACTGCAAACAGACAAAAGCTACAAGTTGTGAGGTTCCCTCACTAGTCAGCAATGGGAGATTAACTTTATCGTTAACCTTGTCTGTGCCCTCACCGATTTAATTGGCATTGGCCCAGGTCCCAGACCTAAGGCCAAGAAATACAGAGCAGAGCTCCGGCGGGTGATGGAATGAGAGCTACTGCTCTCCGCAGCCATCCTGGGCTGGCTACATGTCGTTTTGATCCCTTGGCACAAAGCACAATGTCTTTGCACGTCACCAGCCAGACTTCCAGCAGGTATAAACGAGCACAACACAGAGAACTTCAGTGAAAAAGGTTTTGCGTCCTTTAAGAATCTATCCATAATTATTAAACTCTCTTTGAAAATTTTCTTTTTAGTTCCCTTTAAAAAAAAGGACTTTGTTACCCATCTCCTCACTGTGGGTAACCTCATTCTCTCCAAGCTCCAGCTGGAACCTGCACCACACATTGCTCAGTGCTCTGCTGCAAAAATCATTCCCCATTCGCAGCACTAAATCCCCTGCACACACTCCTAAAATATCTTCTCTGGTTCCTCATGCCTAACTAAACAACACAAAATCCTGATTCTCTGCATACCTCCCACAGCCATCCCAGCTGCTCCTGCCACCTTTCCTTTCCCCTAGGCCCTCTGCACTCATCTGAAGTTACTCATCAGGAATCCCCTCCTCCAACAGTTCTCCCAGCTTTTTCTTTCATTTGACCCCTTTTGGGGAGGTAGGAGGAAGAGCTTATTTTAAATAAAACCTTGTCCACTTCTTCCTCTCACGTTAGGTATAAAACTTGCCATTGTCCCAAGATTTGAGCAGATGCATAGGGAGATGCTCATCTCTGGATGTTCAAAGCATCCTGCTTGTGCTTGCAAAGAGCTAAAGCCCTGTGGCCTGGGCTGTGGGGTGCTTGACCCATCCAGACCTTGCAGGCCCCGGGAACGACACCATGGCCTCATGCTAAGGCACCGGCGCTGTTTGGCCTGGAGAGCTCCTGAGCGTGGGTCGAGGCAGTCTCTTTGCACAGGTCTGAGAGCCAACAAATGTTTCACAGCACACAAGCCTGCTCCTGAGAGCAGACGTGAACCCTGTGCAGGTGCCGTCTTTATGAGTCACATCTTCCCCATCTCCCTTTTACACTCTGTCCCCACAAGTAGCTGCCCTGAGGCGTTTGCTTTGAAAGGACATAATCGTATTGTCCTCCCCCTCATTATCCCTCTTCCCAGCATCTGCACCTCATTGTATGGTCATCTCTTCCCATCGTTCTCTTCTTAATTTAGTTTGGAAACTCTCTAGAGCAATGAGACATCATTATCTATTTTGTAAAGTGCCATTCAGAGCTGTAGCAGAGTAGCGCGTACACGTGACAGAAATCCCACCCTTCCATTTCCTCCGAAAGATGGGCAGAGCTGGTTAATGCCCAGCAGGTTAACGTGCACTGCCCGGCACGTGTTACCAGCAAGAGCTGTAGTGACTGGAGCTTTCCCCTACAACAGAGGCGAGAGCTCAACCGTGCTTTGCTCCTCACAGAGCACAGCGGGAGGCCTCCAGCTGCTCCCCTCCTGACAACCATATTACCATATAACATATCTTGATGGCAATTTTTGGAGTGCCAGAGCAGTGATGGTCAATAACAAGGTGACTTCACGATCTGCAGAGTCAGGAATACACAGAAGATTTCCCCTCCGGTTTGGTAAAACCCACAGGACACTTGCGGCGTTGTAACGTTCTCACTCAGTGCGGTTAGAGCACACACAGCTGAGCTGTGTTTCCAGCAGCACGTGTCAAGCTGCCTCACATCCCACCTCTGTATGTCCCTCCCCTATGGGCAACCCCTCAGTCAAAGGCGGGGCAATTCCCTGGGCCATGGGGAGGCAGAATTTTGTGGGGTGAAAACCCGTGACTGCCTTTGGGAAGATACCATTTCCACCGCAGTCAACAGTGCAGTCTGATGCTGGTTACGATAGGCAATAAAACAGACACTGGTCTGGGAAGACAGAGCAACATCCAGCGGAACTGCAGATACATCGGTTTTCCTGTCTGCCCCCACAAAAGGGATATATTCTTCCTGGGGTCACCTATAGCTTACCCAATGTTAACGTGCTGAGAACTGGGCTGGATGTCAGGTCCTCAAACTACTTTTCCTGAGGTACCCTGGAGAACTGTGAATCAGCCACAGGATGGTTACTGAAATAATTAATAATCCCCTTCATTTTTAATAATGATAAAATGTTTAATGGAGACCAAAAAAAAAAAAAAACCCAAATCAGCACAGATGAAACTGTCAGCAGCAATGACAAAAGCTCTTTACTTGTTGCTAATGACACAAAGCACGAGGCACATCCTGGTGTTTCCCCGGAACACACCGTAACGCAACCGAGCCTACGCTGTGATCTGCGTGCAGCTGGCGACAGGCAGCGAGGGGAGAGTGCTGGACGGGGAGACAAGAGACCCACGCCCCGAGGCCCGGCCTGATGCCGAACTTCACCCAAACTTGGGCCCCATCCTCCCCCACGTCTGCGCCTCGGCCTCTATTTCCATCTTTGAGGTGTTCTTCAAATTACATTCAAATTAAATTTTTTTTCTTAAACTGAGGTAGGACCGATACAAGCAGCGGGGACCCACCTCCGTGGGAGTGGAACCGAGCAGGGGCACGACTGTATCACAAACCCCGGTGCCCCTGGCTTGGGCGCTCCAGGTGCAGCCACGCCGGCCCTGCGGGCGGAGCGCTGCCGGCAGCGTTTCCCGGCCTCGGGCACAGACCCCAGAACCTCACTGGCCATAACTCGGTGCAGCTCAATCAAGCCGTTCGCTCGCTCGCCACACGAGAAGCGGTGAAACGTGGGAAGAGTTTAGCATTCAAGCTGTGCGACCGAGCTGTGAGTGAGGAGACGGGAATGATGTCAAGGAGGTTTTGTGCATGAAGCGTCCGTGATAAAACATTAGCTTAGGTCAGACACTACCGAAATGTAAAAGGAAGGATGACTGTCAGTCTATCAACAACCAAAACAAGGAGCTGCTGCTGTTTCGTGCGGCAACAGGTGTAACAGCTGTCAAACAGAAACTTCCTTTTCGCCGATTTGTAAAACCACCGGCCTGGGTAGCAACTGGACGCCCAACACCAACACCTTTGGTTTGAGAAGGGCCAGCCAGGGCCAGCTGGCAGCGGCAGGAGTCAGCGTGCCCAAACGCGCCAACAGCCAGGGCGGCAGGACCGAGACGAGCGCTTCTGCTCGTTTCTATTATTTAACTGCAATTTGCGTTAAAGAACGAGGCCGCCCCCCGATCGCGCCCCGCGGGGACGGACGGGCCGCACCTGCGCGCAGGTGGGCAGCGCTCAGCCGCCGGCGCTGCCGGCCTGCGCTCAGAGGAGCGGCGGGGCGCTCCCCGGGCCCGGCCCGGCCCCGGCAGCGGGGGCCCCCGCCGGGGCAGCCCGGGGCGGACGCCGGGCGGCCGGGGACGGCGAGGCGGGCACGGGCAGCCTCGCCGCCGGCACCCGCCGTCCCTAATGGGCATGTGCGAGCGGCGCCGCACATGCCCACTCGGGCCGGCGGGCTGTGCCGCGCCGGCGGGCCGCCGCGGTGAGCTGCGGGGCGGGAGCGCGGGGCGCGCCGTCGGGCACCCCGGGAGGCGGCCCGCCCCCGCCGCCGGGGGAGGCGCCCAGGCGTTTCTCCGGCGGGTCCCCGGGCCGAAGCGCCCCGCGAAACACACCCAGCTCCCCCTCCACGGAGGGGGGGGCGGCCGCCCCGCGCCCCCGCCCGCCCGTCGGGGCCGCGGGCACCCCGCGCTGCCCGGCCGTCCCGGGGGCGGCGGCCCGGGCGGGGCGCGGATGTGGCGGCGCGGCGGTGCCGGCGGCGGCGGCGGCGGGCGGAGCCGGCCGGCAGCCGGGCGGGGCGGGGCGCGCCGCGGCGTCCCGAGCGCGGCCCGCGGGGCGGCCCCGGCGGGAGGCGCCGCGCCGCCCCCCGCCGCCCCGAGCTAGGCGCCGCCCGGCGTGGCCCCGCGGCCCTGGGCGGAGGGCGGCGGCGGGGGCGCCGCGGAGGGCTTTCCGCGCCCGCCCCGCCTGCCGCGGCCGGGGGATTAGTCAGCAGTCTGCGGGCAGCCCCGCTCCCGCGCAAACTCCGCGGCGGGGGCGGGGAGCGGCGAGCGGCGCCTGCCCCTGCCCCTTCCCCTTCCCGCGGCGAGGGGCGGCGGGGCCGCGGCGGCGGCGGCGGGGCTGCCCCCCCTCCCCCCGGCGGTCCGCGCCGCCGCTCCGCGGCCGCGGCGAGGGGCGGCGGGTTGGCAAGTGAGGCGAGGAGGCGCCGGGAAACTCCTCTCCGGCACGGCGGCGTTGCAGGAGGACGGGCGCCCGGGCCGCCCCCCGCAGGCACAGAGGCGGCGGGCGCGCACACGCACCGCACACACTCGCCGCGCACACACGCACACGCGCGGCGGCGGCCCCCGGCCCCCCGCAGCCGCGGCCGGCGGGGAGGCGGCGCCCGGCGGGGCTGCCCCATGGTCTTGCGGGGGCCGTGGGGGAGCTGCGGGGGCCCCGGCGCGGCGCTCGCCCTCCTGCGCGCCCTCCGCACTAGGATGTTGCGGCAGGTCTTGCACAGGGGGCTGGGGACGTCCTTCTCCCGGCTCGGCCACTTCGTCGCCAGCCACCCGGTGTTCTTCGCCTCGGCGCCCGTGCTCATCTCCATCCTGCTGGGCGCCAGCTTCAGCCGCTACCAGGTGGAGGAGAGCGTGGAGCACCTCCTGGCCCCCACGCACAGCCTGGCCAAGATCGAGAGGAACCTGGTGGACAGCCTCTTCCCGGTGAACCGCTCCAAGCACCGGCTCTACTCCGACCTGCAGACGCCGGGGAGGTACGGCAGGGTGATCATCACCTCCTTCCGCAAGGCCAACATGCTGGACCAGCACCACACCGATCTCATCCTCAAGGTAACCGCGGCGTTGTCCCCCGGCCCCGGGCACCGCCACCCCGCCTGGCCCGGCGCGCCGCACCGCGCCCCGCTCCCCGCCGGCCCCGAGCCTGCTCCCCGCACCTGCCCGCGCCCACGGACCCACCCGTGCGCGCCGGCCTCTGCCCGCCCGCCGCGGCCGCGGTCCCCGCGGCAGCCCGGTCACCTCCCGGCAACAGTTGGGATGCCTGCCCGCCGCGGGGAGCCGGCACCGCGCTCCCGGCCCGCGGGCCCCCCCGTCTCCCCCCCCCCCCCCCCCCCGCTTTTTTACCTTTTTCTTTTTTCCCCATTTTGGCTCTGTTTGCTTTGGGTGAGCGGGAAGGGCAGGCTGCGGGCTTAAATCATTTTTCGGTACCTCTGCGCTCGCCTTGCAGTCGTGCTCCCGAGTTAAGGCGACTCGGGCTTCGGTAAACTCAAACTTCAGGAACAGTTAGGTACCAAGCTGCCAAGCTGCCGAGGTGCTTTTGGGGGCTGCTGCTGTGTCTGGACCGCACTTCTGCCTGGAGAGGGGCAGCACAAAACCTCCCTCTCACTGCTCATGAAGGCAAATGACATAACTCGGCTGATCATTTTTTGCGGGCAGCATTTTTCCCCTCTGCTCCCAACCCACCATCACAGAAAATGCTGGGTTCATAGATGAAGAAAAATCCGGCTCAGCTGTAGATTGCAGGCATGGTGCAGCCTGCGCTGCCGGTTCAAGTTAGAGCGGGCAGCATCTTTCCCTGTCACTTGAGCGGCACGGAGCGTGCGAGTCACGATCTAACAGGACATCTCACCGTACTATGTGTCATAACATGTCGGCAATCTGCATTTGTTGAAGCTGGTACTCTAGTTTACACCCCAGTAGTTTCGAACAATCTTGGAAGGAAAACCAGGGAGGACAGACGCAAAAACTGTGTGTTAAGAGGGTCAAGTTCACCCAAGAAAAAGGAAAGGAACAGCTACAAATAATAGCCAGAGGTGTGGCTAGCTCGATCCTGCACGTTTTCGCTGTTGCCTTGTGGACACCCTGGAGACTCAGCATTGCTTTTTTTTTTTCCCCCTCACTGAATGTCAAACTGTCAGCCCATACAAAAGCCAGTGTTAATTCTCTTTAATCGCTTCAGGGAGTGTCTCTTCTAAAATCAGAAAATAGATGCAAATACCTATTGTAACAGACTTTAGGGAGACCTCGCTCTTTACTAAACAAGGAAATAACTGTTACAGTGGATTTATTTGTATTTTGTTTCCACTGTAGACACATAGAGCACTATAGTACAGAGCCACGCAGTATTTTATGTTTTCCTTTTTTTGCTGTTGACATATTACCCAACGGTAATCAGCAAACAGATTGAATGAGCATCGACTCACTAAGTACACTAACAGGAATGTTACTGGCAAACGAGAAAACTCCAGAGAGATGATTTTGATTCCTTCATTTTCTTGTACCATGAATTGCATTCATATCCAGTATGTGCACATTTACTCAGTCATAGGATAATAATGATAATGGATTTTTTTCTCTGTGCTGCTTTCTCTAGAGATCTGTAGTTTTATCAATAGCATAGTGACACACAAATAAATGGTACTCAGAATCTTTCCGCAAGCAAACTTCGGCATAAGATTTATCACATCAGCGAAAGAGCTATAACTTAGAAAGTTCTGTCAGTATTTAACACTGCCTCATTTTTAATAGACAGAATTTGCTAACAAAATGATTATTTTTCATTTAGTGAGATATAATGAACGCCACTGCCATTTGACTGTTTACTCTTACTGTTAATCTGACATTGTCAGGCATATTTGATGCATTATTTCCAGCTCTTTACTTATCTAATAAATTCCACTATACCTTGTGCAGAATAGATTATGTCCTTTGTCCTAATTATTTTTCTGTTTGTGGGCAGAGCCGGGCTCAGGCAGCTGCCCATCCAACCCTGTGGACAGCCCCGTGGGTCAAAGCACAGCAAAACAGGAGGGAGGGCTCCCAGCTCCCAATATTGTTATATCCGTAGCGATGCAGGGCTACCTCATTTTGTGTCAACAGGGCTCGCCAAGGGAAGGAGAAAGGCAAAGGTGGCCATCAGGGTTTTCCTATATATATATGCAGTTGCATGAAGGGGAGAAGGGAGCAAAGGCAGCTCCAGCCCCAGTCCAGAGCCAACCAACTCGAGGTGCTGTGCTTGTAAATAAGTGTCCTGGGTGAAACCGTGGAGTAATCCCACCTACGTTCATGAAAATGCTGCCGTGTAGGCACAGTCAGGGCAGAGAACCTATACGGCAGCATTTGCTTATCTTTCCTTTTCTGGAGAAGGATGACCTCCCCAAGGGAGAGGTTTTGCTTTAGAAGAGGTGTCAGGTTGGACACTGGCTCCTCCTGCACGGTTGTTGCTGCATCTCCACCCACTAGCAGGAGGATGGGAGACCCGGGAGGATGGTTGCTCCAGGCAGGCGCCGGCTGCTCTTGCAGCACCGCTTCTCCGTTTCCTTTCCTGCCGTATCCCACCTCATCAGCCAAGGAGGGACGGGAATGAGCCTTGAACAGCTACAGCTACCCTAGTCACGTGGCAAGGGCAGGAGAAGATTTCCTCTGGTTTCGGCAGAGGAAGAAGTCAGCTTCCATTACTGTCCCCTTAGTAAAGGGATACAAAGTTTTGGGGTCTGAGCAGTTGAAATTGAAACATAGCTGGTACTGTCAAAGGTTAATCACTCTAACATCCTAATCAATTAATTAGTTAATGAAATAACTTCTTGGTGGCATCTCTAAAATACTCTGGTTAGCTTAGTGCAATTCCTCATGGGCACGTTATCAGCCCGAGAAACTCGCCATTATTACCACTACGGCACGATACCCCGTTGGCTGGCTGGGAAGAGATTTAGGGAAGGGCTCAGCCTGACAGCTGTCTCGGGCCCAGCTCTCAAGCAGCGCTCCCAGAGCAGGCACTGCCACAGGCCTCCCCGCTGACAGCATGCGTCTGCCAGCGCGACGCTGGCTGCTTACGTGACAGTGGCAGGTCTTGCTGAATGTGCAAGCTGCTCCACACAAGGTCTCTCCTGCTCATTAGCAGGGAGGCGTGTGGCTGCCTTATACAATAGTTTTGACTTGGAGATGATGCCAAGTACCCTTTTTTTTATTTTTGTATAAACCTCCATCCATAGTTCTCATAACTCCCCATAAATACTGAAACCATTCTAGGCCTGCCATCCCGATGTTGCGTTTCCAGCTAGCATAGTCATTGGCAGAAGAAAGGGAGAAACCGAAACATCCTGAATCTCTGGCCTTGAATAGATGATCCAAGGAAAAGCCTCGGGAGAGTCTCGGATATGCAAGAGATGCATCCCGAGACTGAGATGCTGTGAGAGGGCAATAATGAAATTTCACTCACTGCTGTACCTGCTCTATAGCTGAGCGCAGGGCACTGGCATCCTGTGCTGTCGGTGTGCAGGACCTTTCTTCCTCAAGATTTCACTCTTTCAAGAGAGAGAGGTAGGAAGTAAAAACACCTAACTGAAGAAAGTGTGCTTTTATCCCTGTATTTCCAAGAAGTGGTCAGAGAAACAAAAATAATTGGGGTATTTGGTGTGGACCATCGGTGCAGAAGTTCAGATGATTATGTAAAGTCTGTAGAAATCGTCTAAGCCTAGAATCCCACCTAAACATAGTGTTAGAGCAGCCCCCTACCATTTCATGGTGGTATTTCCACTTGCAGCTAGAAACTTGGTAGGCTGAAGGCATAGAGACTCACTGGAAATACACACCCGGCCAGATTTTTGAACCCCAGAAAATGTATTCTGATTTAGCCAGAATTTGTAGACACCCATCCTTTTGAGCCTGTTCATTCCTCTATACTTACAGTGAGTTAACTGCATTATACTACAAAAGACTTTTTTTTTTTAAATGAAAGGTTTCCTTTTTTGCAAAAGAATATCCTCTCTTCCACTTATGTTATTGTGTTTGTAACAATAACACAGTACTAATATTTTTCTGGCAAAAACTCCACTTAAGATGACAAGATGCAAAGATGGAAAGGGACTGAAATGTAACTTGCCTTACTGACAGGGATTGTATTTGCAGTTTGCCTCTATGAAAATCTGTAGATGAAGGTTTATTTTTTTTTTAAAGAAACCTCTCCTAACTACATATTTTCAGACAGTGGTTATGCATCGCCCCTCTCATATAAACTGGCCATCAATAGATCTAGATAACTGATTAAATATCTATTTGAACATGCAAGCAAATGACAAAATTAGGTATTTCTGCTTAAGGACACATTTATTTAAGAACTGCATAACTTCTGATTACTGCAGAACAAAACAGTTTAACTTCAAAATTTTGTAGACCTCATACTTGTTGGGATTTTATTTCCTCTCTCTGCTCCTTAATTAGTATGTCCCTGTTAATGTGTGCGCCTGCACGCTCTGTCTACCGTCTTCCCGGATTTCCTCACTTATTTTCTACATGTGAGGAAACTCGTGGAAGAAATAACCATAATTATGTTCCCGTGTCTGTGGTATTTCCAGTTGCTTTGCTGTACAAACATGGCACGCTTAAGCCATTATTTTCAAAGTCGGTGGAAGCAGGTTCTGGTTGTTCAGCAGAGCCGAAAGCTGGTCTGTCACGATCCTGGCTAATGCAAGGTGCCCTTTATTTTAAAAAAACTTCGACGACTTCGGAATGCCTGGACACAGGCGGTCAACTCTGGATCTAGCAATGGATATAGTAGGTCTCCACCTTCTCTAGGTAGCTCCAGCACTAGAAAGACTTCTAGGGAAACAGTCAACAGAACAAATTGTGCATTCTGCTAAAAAAAAAAAAATAAAGGATGAAGTCATGTCTTTAGAGCAATGCTGTAAGATGAGGGGAAGAGTCCTAATAGAAGAAAAACAAGGGTGTGAAAGCAGCAGAAGTGCAAGCCTGTTGTCATAGCAGCACAATGCTGCAGGGCTAAAATGTATCTTATGCGAAAACAGATGAGAATTAAGATACGCAGGTAAGATCTGGGCACAGCCAGGGAAGAGGGAGGATAAATAGCACGCTGCAAGGACAGCGTGGAAGCCTGTGCAGAAACCCCCCTGAGCTCCCGATGGCAGCAGCAAGCAGCTCCTCGGCATGGTTTCTGCAGGCGAGAGGGTTTGATCTCTCCCGCAGGCACCGGCCAGCGGCTGGAGCAGAAGTCCTTAAGTTGCCTGTGCACGGGGGGACAACCACATCCCGCTGGTCCCCGCCGCCCCCCTGCCCTGCTCCAGCAGCGCCGGCCGGGACGGGGCCCCTCCGCTCTCCCTCCTGCCTCGCGCCATGGTGCGATGCTCCCCGTGACTGTACACCCCGAGCTGCCACCAGCCGGGCAGCCCGTGCTAGGAATGCCCAGCGCCCCGTGCTGCGTCGCCTTTCCTGCCTTGGAAGGTCAGACCTCGCCTCCCGTCTAACAGAGCCCATGGGGGACAGATTTTCTCAATACATGGCTGGATGTGTGTGACGGGGGACACCACCCCTCCGGGAAAGCCCAGCGAGCAGGCAGGGCAGGCATCCAGAGGTCAGGGACCTCCATGTCTCACAGCCACCAAGGCCAGGCCACCGGTGTCCCAGGCAGTGCCGCAAGGCTTGAGGAGAGCTGCCAGGCCTCCCCAGCGACCATGTTTGGGCTTACCAAAAGCTGTGACTGGGCCCTGCCTTTAAGCTGAGGTTTACAGCAGGAGGACCCCCTCTCTCCTGTTGGAAGGGAGAACGAGGAGCCGAGTCGTTAATTAGCGCAATGGGCTGTGGCTGTGAGCTTGCAGTTATTGAGGTTTCCCTGCAGCAAGGAAGGGACCATTCATCACGCTTCTGCTGGAGGAGCCCTTGGCAAGAGCCTGCACCGTGTCTCCAGCCCCCTGAGAATCAGTGTAAGGACGGAGCGGTGTTTATGGAGAGGTCTGGGGTGCATGGAGAAGGCCACTGGTGGTGGACCTGATGCAAGATCAGCTGCGGGAGCGAAGTTTTCATCTTTTTTTCCCCATCATGAAAAATCAATCTCGGAGCTGCGCACCAGGCTGCGCAGGGGGGTTTCTGCTGCCCAGGCATCCCGTCCTCCAGCAGCGGTCAACCTGGAAATAGGAGTGGGCTTCTCTTGGTGGGACAAATTCAGACAGAACTACCAGGGCGGTTGTCAGAATTAAGACAGTATTCATTAGAAAAGCTTCTCCACTTCAGATTAGAAAAAAAAAATCATATCTAGCAATTTTCTGTAGCTACCAAGAAGGCAGATGGAAATGTAAATGCACACACATCTGCCACTTGGAGCACTAATAGTTGTCCCTCAGTTGACGGCTTGTAGTTTGAACAATTTTTAGATTTTATTTACATGAAAATTGTTTGGAGAAAATACAATTCACCATGTTTTGGACAACTGAAAAAATAAGTTGCAAAAATAGATAGCTTGTATAATTAGTATCTTAGCATCTCTTCAGGAAACCTGATTGCTAGAAAAAGAGCCCAGCTACCCATGGTGATCCTCACTGCACACTTTCCAGCATCAGCTTCTGTTTATCCTGAGCCATTGGGGTCTGTTGGCTGCCTCCATCGGCTGCACCCACGCTCTCCGTCCCTCGGCCAGACTGGCTTGGTCAGGAGGCTGCTGCCCCCCGTCCGGGGGCTCCCTTGCCTTCCTCTCTGCACCTTCTTCTGATGAAAATACACTCTTAATAGTTTAATTCTGCCCATCTGTGCAGAGCCCACGATGTTTTCTTTCGTGAATTAAGCTGGGAGCTGTGCAAGTCTTTTCCCTCTCATAACCCTTTTACGTTTTGACTGAGGCCGTCTCTTGAAGCGCATAGAAAAGCACTCTGCAAAGACATGAAATGCCAGAGATTACTGAGATCGTAGAAGTGGAGAAATTTGTAGCTATCCATTAAAGGCTTTTTCTCCTCTTCGTTTTCCTTGGCACAAGTTACCTGTAAAAATTACCAAAAGAGTAAACCAGCTTCACATGAAAATGAAGCCTATACTTAAAATCATTGTCTTCATCCTGCTTCCTAGTTTTTCAGTCTTGAACCCAAAACAGTGATGAGATTTTAAGCAGTAACAGATAATGAGTTCATTCTTCACTTTATTTTTGAGCCTTCTCAGGCTTTCCTCCATAACCATGAGATCAGACATGTCTCTTTTTTTTTTTATAATGAAAGCTGAGATTTTTTTTTAAAAACTCACAATACTTCAGGCTCCAGGGCTCAGAGAAAAAACAGACTTGGGGAAAATGACAGTAAAAAAATTGTAAGAGTTGGCAACACTGACTAGAGTAAAGCTCATTTTTAATTTGAACCATCAGATGTAGATTGAAAGGCTAAATAGAGGCAAATAATAGCAACAGCAACAAAAAAAGTAATATGGCATTGCAAAGATCTTACTCGTGTGAGTAAAACATGTCTCTCTATGTGCCAGATCATTCACAGTACAGGAGGACATCTGTGTATGTAGCTAATTTTGTCTAGTTGGCTATTCATCGCCTGTATGTCAAGTAACAAACCATAGTCAAGTCCTTACGATGAGCAATATCCCCTATAAAACACCACACGTCACCGCTCAGCAGCAAAACCAAACACATTTTTGCAGTATATATGATAAGCAGGAGGTAGTTGTACACATCCTTAATATTAAAAATGGTGGCTGCGACTCTCGTCCAGCTCCCACGGGAGTTGGGATGTCCTTCCATGAGCTGGAAATAGGAGCTTGTCAAGACTCAAGTGTCCTGTTGCATGTTGCTGTCGCTCTCGCCGTGGAGTTTCCTGGGGAGCAAAGCCGTGCCGCCAGCGAGGCGAGACCCGTGTGGGACACCAGTGGCCATCGCTGGGTCCTCGTGCCTCGTCCCCTTTGCCCACAGCTTTGATCGGGGTAGCAGATTATGTAACCTGGGCTTAAAGGATTTCTGGGACTGGACCATTTTGCAAATGAATCAGCAGTTTCTAACCCCTCCCTGCTGGGATGGGATCTGTTTGCTTCACAGGGAGGCTGCAGACTTTTTTGTTACCTGATTAAATTGACAAAATTCTGGTAATACCTGCTCGCTTTTGAATTAAAGAAAGGACTTCTCAACAAAGCAAAGGGGCTAGATGTTTTCTTCACCCCTTCTTGTAGCTCCCTGCATCTTTTCCATGGACTTAAGAATAAAATCAAGCTTTCCTTTCTGTCCTGATCATACATCTCTAAGTACAACCCCTTTGCCTGCGGGTTCAGCTTTGCTGCCGCTGCTGAAGGTTGTGCCAAGCTCTGTACGGGGAAGAGCTGTCTCGCAGAGCCCGGAGCGGTGCTTGGCCATCCCAGGACAGCCAAACTGAGCCTATGGGGGAGCTCTGGTTCCCGGCGCCTGCCTTCCTGTGCTGATGGCAGAGGTAGGAGGACCGGCAGCCAAAAACAGCTTGAGGAAATCTTTGCAGCCACAGCTCTCTGAAGCCCTGGAGCAAACGGTTTAGCCTAGGATAAGTGAAGGGATTTTATGTTTTGCCTCCTGGCATCCCCTCCTGGGCCCACGGGCAAAACCAGCCGGCAGGGCAGTGCGATTTTGCCACCTCTCACCTGTCAGCTGTGCCACAGGCTGAAGCGTGGCTTGGTGTGGAGGCGTGAGACCAGTACAGCCTTCAACTGGAGGTATTTGCAGAAAGGGATTTGTCTCACGGTTGAAGCCATCTTTCCTCTCTGTCTGAAATAAATAACCAAGTGAGCATGGGACTTAGAGTAAACAAAGACCAAGACCAAGATGTTACCAAATGTGAATGGCTAAAGGCGGGAGGAAGAGAAAACTCTGTTCTAGAAATCTCTGGCATGGTACGGGACACACATAAACACCATTTTCGGAAGGGAGAGGGGAATTGCAAGTGATGGTCACTGTTTAAACAACGATGAAAGGGGGAGGTGGAAGTTATTATTTCATGCCTGAGCACTTTCAGGGACAGCGTGCCACCGTGGCAAGGGAGCTTAGGCGATGCCGTGCAGTTCTCATGCTGCAGTGCTCTGGCATCTCAGCAGTAAACTGCTTTTTGGTTCCTTGCACTGTTAGCTAGCTGAAAAAGCTGTGAGCGATGAGCAAGCAGTGCATGTCTCCCTTCAAGAAAAACCATTCATTCAGCCTTTGTTATTCCTTTAAATCTCCCTTTCACCTAATAGAATTGGTAAGGATAAGAAAACAGCTGGATAAATGAGAATCTGGTGGTCAGTCATTTGTCCCAGTACTAGGTGCCAGGTTTATTCAGAATATGGTTACTTGCTATTAAAATCTGCTGCACTGAGGAGTGCAATATGCATTATGAATTAGCATATTGCCAATGTTGTCCCCATCACACAACAGCCTTTACCATCTCCTGTTAACAAACAAGTTTCCTGGGGGACCTCCTGGTGTACTACAGGCAAGCCAAATCGCAGACCGTGTAATACCTTGAACTCGTAGGATGTGCCCCTGTAACTTCTTGGATGTTCTGTTTTCTGTGGAAGCCAGTCACCCAGGGCTATGGGTGTGGGCTGTGGATGCGAGTGGAAAAATCTGCGTGGCCACAGTTGAATCCCCAGCATGGCAGCAGAGAGGAGAGTGCCGTGGGACTGCAGCTCTCGGCGGGGAAGAGGCGGCAGCCCCGCGGCGCACAGGCTGCCATGGGCAAGCAAAGGGAGAGAGACAGCCTGCAGCCATGCTGCAGCTCACCCCTGCCCTGCACTGAGGTGACAGAGGGGTTTTTTTCTAGGATCTGGTCTGAAAAAGCAAAGTGCAGGTAAAGTGATGTGTTTGTCTTGAGGATGAAAGTCTGAGTCAGGCTTCCCGGAGCTGAATCCTTGGGCATGCTGGGGCAGTGCTCAGCATACTTCGCTGGGATGAAGGGAATGGCAGGTTTTCCTCCTCTTTACCTGTTTGCCTCCAATTCAAGACCAAATGTTGTGGCCACTGGCAAAGCTCAGAGTGCGTCTCAGAGCTGCTCTAAACTAAACAAGCTTGCAGGCGGCTCTGGGGGCTGCTCGGCTGCCGGGATGTGCCAGGACGCAGAGCTGGCTGCCTGCTCCCCTCTCCTCCCCAGAGCCCCATCGGTGGGAGGCACGATGGGCAGGTCCTCCCGATGTGGCGCCAGGTCCAGCCCAGCACAGCCTCGTGGGAAGCACCAGGCAACCGCCACAGAACAGGCTCCTGAGTCTGAAATGATCATTTCCAAGAAGAAATGAGTATTTTGGATATGACATTTAGCTTCTAGCCTTTCGCTAAAGATGAAGTAACAGCTGTGACAGATGAGGTTATTTTATAACCTAAGTATTAAAAGAAAGTGCTTCAGATGTAGAAGGAAGCAAATGCAGCAGTGAGGCAGGGTAGGTAAATAGCAACACACGTTGATAAAACTTGCATGACAGTTTAGTTTCTTCTGCATTGTGTCACCGATGGATCCTCTCTGAAGGAGGTGTATTATGAATCTAATACAGGCAGGAAATTCCTTCTATTCCTCCTAGTTGTCCTCAGCTGCGCTTCTTTGTAGGACATCTGATTTTACAACCATTGTCAATGAAAACCATACAGTAGCTGTCGTTGTAAAAATTTAAATCAGATGTCTGTCTTTGATTCGGTAAATCAGGGCATTTTCCGCAAATTGTAGTGACATACATTTGAATTCGTACCCCAAAACAGCTCTTGCAAAGTGGAGCTTTGCAGAAGCAAACTGGAAAGACAGGAAGAATTCCCCATACAGGCTCATTTCTTTGGTATGTTCCTGTAAATCTTTTAATTTGTTTCAGTTTAGAAGGAAGTTGTGCAAAAGCCCCTAATTTGTTGCACAGACAGTTATCTGTTCTCCCACCACGATGGAGAACTTTGCTTCTGACCATGGCCAGGTATTGTGTTCTCGCAGTACTGTGAAAAGATTTGTTAGTTCAGTTCATTCCTCAAGACTATCTTTCTAATGTCAACATTGAACTGTTGTTCTGTCGAAAATAAAAACTACTCAAATGTGGAAAAATACACCCCCAACCTGTTAGAGAAGCAAGTTGAGAATACAGGAATTTTGTAATCTTTCCCTATATTATGTCATGTCATCCTGAGGAACAGAGGCAGCGTAACTAAATTTATACCCATCACAGATTATGCAATGTAATCACAAAACAATATCAGATTCATAGTATTGCATAAATGTTTTTTTTTCTGCAAGTAGATCTGAAATACCACACAAAAGTCACTATGACTATTTAACTTCAACAGACGCAGGATTTTAGCCATGATTATTAGACATTTTGTCCATTGCCACCAGATGAGTATGAAAGCTCTACTGCTCTCGTGTACCTTATCTTCTATTTTTTTAATCAGTGTTTGTCTTAAGAAGGAACTAGTTCCATTAAATATCAATCACCTAATCCCAGCCTCTTTACTGGGCATAAGAGCCTCCTGCCCTCTTCAGATTGCAATGGAAAACAGCATATGCAAGTAGAAGAAAAAAGGAATCATCTCTCCGTAGCCAGTTTTCATTGTCTTGCTCAAAATCTGAAGGCAGAAAATAACTATTCCCCCTTTAAGGAAAAGAAATTATAGTCATTCTTAATTTGGCTCTTCAGCTCCCTGGAAGAGCTGTGGTCTCCCTGCTTTGCAGGTGAAGGAAGGCTTCTTCTTTATCAGCCCTGGTTGTGTCGCCACGCCTTTGCAATGCTCCTGCAACCATTTCCCTCGGTGTAAAAGGGACCAAAGGGTAAACCCATGCAGTTCCTCAGAGCAGATCCAGTGATTTACTCCCACCATGGCAGCAGACGTGGCCACCCGCCCGAGTGACCAGGCTGTGGGGACTGCCACGTCCACGGGGTCACTGGGACCAGGCGGCACGAGGGGGGCAGGACCCCCTGTGTCGTCCTTGCTGATGCCTCGAGAGAATCGCGTATCTCACCGAGCCATGCACAAAGCACGTACGCAGCGGCGTGTGGGGCCCCCCAGCATTTGGGATGCCAGGTACCCCCTGTGCCAGCTGGAAAAGAGCAGAAGGAGCCTTCTCCTGAACATCGTGGCTACCCAGGATGAAGGACATCACAGCCGCAGGGAAAGAAGACTTCTGGCGGTGGGTAACATCGCCTTGGCCTCAGCAGCATCCCTACGGAAGGTCTTGGTACTCTCTGCACAACTAGAGCAGCACAGAAGGAGTTAATTAGTCATGGTGGTGGGTGAGGCCTGCACTTTTTGCAAGGAAAATGTGCAAAAAAACAGCTAAGGCTCCCAACATTAGAAACTCATTATTCTACTTTTGAAAAATATTGTAACCTCAGCCTGTTGGGGCTATTCCCTTACCGTCTTGTAGATTTCTTGCTTCTTCTGTGTTGACTAAAACAGATTCAGAAAAGGTGGCAAGAGTTTTCTACAATTTTTTGAGAGGGTAACTTTTCTGCCCTTCTGATGCTCAAAAATAAGGGAATGCAGTTTGGGTCAGAGCTCAGGCATGGCATATTTCAGAAGGATGCAAAATAGCTTACAAAGAAGGCTGCACTAAGACCTGCTAGACCAACCAATAAGTGGTAATAACCTGCAGGCCCTAAAGTTAGGGCCTTCCCTGGTTGACACAACATCCTGGAGAGAGAAGGAGAAAACCAGTGTCATTCTCTGCCATTACTTCCCGCTCTCAGACTCGCAGAGGGTTTGATGGGGGAAAGAGGGAGGGGAAAAGAGGCCAAATTAATTAATGCCAGCTATCTTATTCCTGCTATGCCAACAATCTCTGCACTTAGGCCGTGAAGCTGTGGCCTGTCCTTTACTCCGAGCGAGTGCTGGTCCCCTGCCGCTGCCAGCTGCCAGGCTGCCGGTGCATCCCACGCAGGTGGCACCCCCGGTCACGTTGCTCTTCTGCCTTCTGTACCTGAAGTTTATCTGTCCAGAGAGTAATTTGGCAACGCCAAGCACGACAGTGTCCCCAGAAACAGTCGGGCTATAGCTCTCCCTTTTATGTTCGCCCAGATCACTTGAAAGTGGAGGTCCAGGCCTTTTGAGTTTGCTTATTTAGAGAGGCCGAATGGCAGATGCACATGGCACAGATGCAAATCACAACACACCCGAGTTACCAGCAAAGGACACCGGGGGAATAATACTGCTATTTTAATGCATGTTTCCTTTTTTTGCAATGAGTGTGCTATTAATACTGCAGTCACTAGAACTTTTGTTGTTGTTGCTTAGATCAAATAGGAAAGGGACGGAGGTGAGGAGCCGCTGTTGTTCTGGCTGCTACTGTGCGCGATGAACTGATGAATAACGTGTGTGATTTCTCTTTCCCTTGTAGTTGCACTCTGCTGTGACCAGGATCCAAGTTCAAAGACCTGGTTTCAATTACACGTTTGCCCATATATGTATCCTGAACAATGACAAGACATGCATAGTGGACGACATAGTGCATGTACTGGAGGAATTAAAGGCTGCTCGTTCTTCTAATCGAACTAATTTTGCAATCACTTATCCGATTACTCACTTAAAGGATGGCAGGGAAGTGTATAACGGGCATCAGCTTGGTGGGGTTACTGTGCACAGCAAAGACCGGGTGAAGTCTGCAGAAGCCATTCAGCTCACCTACTACTTGCAGGCAATCAACTCCTTGAATGACATGGTAGCAGAGAAGTGGGAATCCATTTTTTGTGACACTGTTGAACTTTTCCAGAAATCCAACAGGAAAGTCAAAATGTATCCTTTCACTTCTTCTTCGCTGAAGGAGGATTTCCAGAAGACGAGCAGGGTGTCAGAACGCTACCTGATCACAAGCTTGGTCCTTGTGGTCACCTTGGCCATTCTCTGCTGCTCCATGCAGGATTGTGTCCGCAGCAAACCCTGGCTTGGCCTGCTGGGATTGCTGACCGTGACCCTTGCCACCCTGACTGCAGCTGGGATCATCAATCTCACTGGTGGGAAATACAATTCCACCTTCCTGGGAATCCCCTTCGTCATGTTAGGTAACTATCTCCTCTCTCTTTTGTGTGTTTGTGCCTCCCTGATGCATTTCCCAGCAAGCAGAGAAGCATCACTGCATGGCTCCCGGTGCCTCCTCCCTGCAACACTGCCCTGCGCCAAATCCACGTCCTCTTTTCCTAAACTGTTTGTACCGCGCTGAGATGTTAAAATCATGCCTGGGGCTCCGGTGTGGCGTAGCGCCCTGCCGTAGGTTGTGGTGCCTGCACGGTAGTGGGGAACAAGGATATGTGAATGCCGTGCCTTGCGCAGAGAGGGAGCCCAGCGGCTGCTTTCCTGTGGATGTTTGATTCTGGTTTTGGTGGCCAGCGTTGGAGGGAAACCTTTGCAGAGGTCCCCGTGCTGCAATGACAGCATCAGCTGTGCCGGCAAGTCGAAGGGGCTGCACGCGTTGGGCGTTTAGAGAGCACTGGCTCCTGCAGAGAGCAGAGCGGTGCTGTCCTGGCTTGGCTGACGCCTGTCTGTGGGATAAGGGCAGTGGCCGGTTCTGGGTTGCGTTTCTCCTGAAACCCCTGTGTTGGCTGAGCGAGCGTAGGGAGGGTTTCGCTGCCCTGGGGTGGAGAGCTTTGCCTCCCCCGGTCAGGGACAGACCCGTCCAGTTAGCGCCAGTGCATCCCGCAGCAGAGGGCTACGGAGGGAAGCGGCATTGGCCGCTCCCCGGCTTTGGTGCCAGCAGAGGCGTCTTCATCTCCCCCGTTTTCGTACCGCCTTCACTCACTGTGGGGTACGGGGTGGTTTTGTTTTGTTTTGTTTTCCTCGAGGGCAGGAAAGAGGAAGAGAGAAGGGCAGTCAGCCTGCTCCCGACGTGAAATCAGTGCCCTTTCCTGTTGGCACCAGGGCGTTTGTGGGGATGCCGCACGTTGTATCCAAACAGGCAGGAGGACTTCACGGGAGACAAAACGAGAGCTCTGGAGAGTTCACAGCCTCTTTGTTTGTGTTTGGTTCATAACCAGTGTGAAAAGCTTTGTGCGCTGTAGGTGTTTAATATGTCCTTGTTCACGCCATTATTCATTTGTGGAGAATAATACATGCATTGATTTGATCACAGCTTCCCCAGATGAAAATCAGTGCTCAGTGATACTTCAGGTTTCAAGTGTAAGAGTGTCTCCACTGACTCAGTCACATCGTGTAGTGATATGACATGTTTCAGCACAGCTGTTTTTATATCCAGCACCAGGTTCCCGTGCCATGCCCGTACTGCAGCTGTGGTATTGTTGCACTTTAATTAAAGACTATGCTTCAGTGCATTGCACTACCAGTTAACGTACAGAATATATTCAGTGACAAAGAGAATTCAGCTACATTACCTCGGCTCTCATTTTCAGATGACATCCATGAAAATTAAACTGTATCATAATCTAGAGGAAATGCAGCACAAGAAAGTCAGAGCCAAAGGAAGGTTAGCTTTCTGACCTACGTCTTTGGTTTCTTTTGTGGGTTTTTATGCCTGTGCATGTATTGTAAATTCAATTCCTCAAACTAAGTAGCGTATATTACATATAATATTACATAGGAGGGGATTTCCAGGTGGGTTGCAAGAGTAGTAGAAAAGCAGTCTAAAGTCCAGCCATATGAAATGAAAGTACCTGGGGGAAGCGACTCAAAAATATGAAATATTAGCTCTGTTTAGGGATCAAAGCATCTGCTTGCTGGGACAACCTTTCAGATCTTTAATTCACTAATAGTGACTATGCTGAGACTTGAAATCCTTGAAGACTTACAGATAACTAACTATGAAAAGTTTCACACTTCTATTTTAGTGCTTCTTTAACTGCCGAGCTGTACAGCCACCTCTGCCTTTCTTTTCCTTTTTTTGTGTCCTGGGTTTTTTTTCTTTGGTCTTGCTTAGTTGAAGTAGTCCACTCTTAAAAGGAGTAAGTTTCAAATATGCAGCTCAGCTCTCACTGTGAACAAGTCAAGACAGAGCAGCCGCGTTCATGGGAATCTTGCCTGCTTCCCCAGCTGCATAAAATCTCCCAAGGGACAGGGATATCAACAGGTGAACAGCAGGCACTAAAGACATTCTGGAGTTTTTAATGAGGACTGTTTTAAACCAGCAGATAGCTAGAAAGGCAGGGTTTCCTTTTTTTTTTTTTTTCCTGCAGTGCAACAGAAAGATTCAGCATGCATTTCAAAATTTATTTCATGCCTCTATGTTGTTTTGCTTATAAAGGATGGTTTAACTCAAGGTAACTGAAGGCTAGAGACACAAACCACCCTCCATTACAGCCCACTGAACTACTTCCACTTAATTTCAGTGACCATCAGATTAGATCATAGATTAACTGACCTTTAGAAAGCTAAAGGATTTCTGGCTAACAGTGTAGCCCCGTAGCTATTACTCATAATCTCATGGCTAAAAGCAAAAATTAGGTAGAAAAAATGATTACACTGGACACATTCCAGGCAAGGCCCCTTTACTGGTATAAATCATTAATGAAGTTTCCCCGGTTTATAGCAGCTGAGGATTTTTAACTTTTCATCAGCATCACAGAGCCAGGGGGCACACTCTCCAGACTTCATCTGCCCTCTGCAACAGGACAAGATTACGTCTTTCCTAACAGATGCTTCTCACCCTGCACTTTCTCTCCTCCTTGGGCCGCTTCCCCCTGTGTTTCACTACCACTACAGCATTTGCATCATGTCTAACCTGAATTCCCCTTTTGTAACTCAGCTGTCCTCCTTATTTATCCACTGCATCTGGAAAACAATTTCTTTTCTTTTTCTTTGCGTACCGGGGGCCACTCTCACTTGCCCCGTCCTCTTCCCTTTTGTCCCAGGTTTCCTCAGACTACGCTTACCAGACTTCCAGCAATCTTCTTGCTTTTGGCTGCTCCACATCTTCCGTGGAGTGCAGTGCCTAAATCTGGGCGCAGGATTCAAGCTGAGTAGAGCAAGTAGAGTAGGAGGATGATTTCACACATCTTGCATATGGCACTCCTGTTCATACATCCCCGTATGACATTCAGTTTTTTCTCAGCAGTATGAAATGGTTGGCATTTGGTTGGTGGCACATGGTAATTCACAGATCCTTCGTGTCGCTTTCTACCCTGTTTGCACAATCAGTTATTCCAGCCAACATGTAGAAGGTTACCCTGTCCGTGCTGAATTATAGCTTGTTTATCTCACACCATTTCTCCTGGTCATTAAGTTCATCTTGATACCATCACTGCCCTTCCAAGATGCATTAACTAAAGTTGGTCAGCAATGTTTTGCCATTATCTGCTCTTTCATATTTTCAAGAATTACTTTTCTGAGTAGTTTAAATACTTTGTCCAGTCACAAGCCCATTCTAATAATTCAGGCAATATGTCTGCAAAATACTCCGTTCAACGTGTTCTTTAATACTCTATTTCATTCATCCTGTTTGCTGTAACATCCCTTCTGCATCAGCCATTTCCAAGAACAAACAACCTAGAGTGAAGGGTACCAGCCTCTGTAGGTGTTGAATCCTTAGCTTTTGCATCAATAGGACAATTTTAAGTTATTAAATTACCATGGCTTACCAAGTTGCACTCTTAAGCTCAGGCTGTGTAAGTGCAGGCAGGAGTATCTTTTGCCTACCCCATCTGTTAAGTATGACATACTCATTTAAACACTTCATGTTTTGGTTTTAATCACCCTCGTGGTAGTTTATTCTAATTTATTTTACTCTTTAATTAAGGCGGGTTACTGTAACCCAGCTCACGAAAGGTAACTCATTAAGTCAGAATATCTCAGCCGCTGATGGCTATACACAGCCTGAGTACGTCACTACCGTGACGATTTTACGTGGCGGCAGGTTTCTTTTTAGCCCTCACTGGTGGCTAACTGAATGGCAAAAATTGAAGCCAGGAGAGATGTTGCCAGAGATCTCCTTCCCCAGCAGGTACCAAAAGAGCAGGGGTCCCCTTTGGTCACCGGCGGTCCAGCTGTGAGAGCAAGGCAGGAGGCAGTGCCCGGGGCTGGCCGAGCCCCCACCGAGGGGCTGCGCTGGGGGCGAGCTAGCAGAGGAGGGCAGGCTGGCTGCAGCCGCTCTCTTCTCTAGGGAAATCTTGTCAAGTCAAACTGGGAACTTTTCTTCTTCAGCTCTGGATTTATACAGGTACTTCTAACATGAAAGTGAAGCCTAAAACCTGTGAAACTTGGCAGGCTCCCACCATTCGTCTGGGCATATTTTGAATTAGCATATGCCTCCGTGGTTTTTTAAAACTATCATCATCTGCATTTATCAGTGTGTAAACAAGTTATTTAAGGACAAGATTACTCACATGCCTAGTTCATGTGGAATACTTTGCTGAACTAAGGCTATTCATTTTTGACCCTAAGAAACAAAAAATGACATTCTTCAATTTGGTTGAATTTAAAATAGCTGATTTATAGTGTCAGCTGAAAAGCAGAATTAAAATTCTTATTTCCTATTGCTTGCTCCATTAAAAATTACAGATGTTTGGTCTGGCACAGATGCTAACATATTCATTGTAAGTTTCCCGTACGCATTAAATGTTGTTTAATAACTGCCAATCCTTTAAAAATACCAGTTTCCTCAAAAAAAGCACAGTGTTACCAAACAAACCATTGGACAACAAGCAGCACTGGCTGAACAAGTTTTTGGCATGACTTTTTTTACTTCCCAGAGGTGGAGTGCAGCATTTGACTTCGGGACTCAAAAGAAAATTGCAATATTGCCCTTTGCACTGAAGAGAAAACTAGCAATCTGTTTCCTGTTCCTCTAGAAACTCCTACAGCTTATTCGGGGAGAGGCAGCTCTCTTCAGCTGCCAAGTTCGTGGAAAGCATCGGCTCTGTGAAATCGCGGTGGAATGCCAGGCGCTGCCAGATACGGGCAGGGACGCAGGGCTGGCTCCACGGGCTTATATTTAGCCTCCGATGCTGGCAGGGGAAAACCAGTTAGCAGTTACGAGAGCGGCTTGAGCTTGCAGCTTGCTGTAAACGCAAACGACAGCCAGCCTTGTGTGAAACTGGGCAAAACGGGGACGAATGCAAATACCTGTTCTTATCGCCTCCCTTCATCCTCCCATCATCTCCTGCCCTGTCGGTATGCCCTTTCTGGGAAGAGAGAAGGGGAAAATGGTCAACAGAGCAGGTCTGGAGAGGGACGGCTGGGAAGGAGCAGGTGGAAGTGTCGGGCAGGACCCGGGCAGGACCCAGGCAGGGTGGGTGTAGGGAAAGTCAGGGAGAGAAGGAGACCGCACAGGCCTGCGTCTGGCAGGAGGGGGCACGGGAGCAGGAGACGTGCAGAATGTTTTGGGAGGTACCTGCAGGAACCAGGGCTTGTAGGAGCACCTCACAGATGCAGAGGAGTGCCGATAGCTTCTCAGAAACACAAATTTGTTGGATGTGCGCCTTCCACGTGGCTTGCTTGGGGTAGAGCTGTGCTGGTGGAGGAGTGAGCTGAAATATCTGTACAAGGGCTTTATGGACGCAAAAAGTTGGAGCAGCAAAGATGGGATCTGGGGTCAGAGACAGTTGGGAAAGGAGGATGGGAGGAAAACTTTAGGAAACAGAAGAAGAGGGGAGGTCAGTGTGATGATGGGAGTGAAAAGCACAGGAGGGCAAGCGAGAGGATTGCTGAAGGTTAGGGACCGTGAAGGCAACAGGTAGCTAAACCAAGCAGGGCAGCTAACAACCAGTGAGAAATCCCTGAGAGGACAAGGGTGCGTGGGCCAGCACGTGCCAGCACAAGTGGCTCGCTGGAGCTGCGCCTCTGTGCCAATAAGGTGCCCGGCCCAGCTCCTTCTTCAGTCTTCTGGAAGAACATGCTGGTAGGGAATTGCAACATATGCCAAATTTGTACGCCCTAAAAGCATTCATTATCCTCCCTATCAAGCATCCAAGTGTTTGCTATATTCAGTAAAACTGAAGTGTCAACATTGGTTACATATAGAGAGTTTCAATGAGAGAGAACCAGCCCCTGTGCAGGTCTCTCCGGTGCCCTTCCATCCACACACAAAGGTAAAACACACACACAAATGTTTGACTTTCTGTAGTACTTTTCCACCAATTTTCCTGTTGTCAGTTAATAAAAATGTGAAGCTTAGTGAGTCTCTCTTGCTTTTGTTCCCCAAGCTAAGCTTTCTCGCTCTCCCTGTCTGGCTGCCCCCGTGCCATCCCTTCGTGCTGGGAAGAAGCGCGTCCTCCCTCAGCTGGCTGCCTCAGCTTGCTGTCCCCTTGCCCCTTTCTCCGATCTCATCCATCTCGTTTGCAATCTCCGGCAGCCTCCTCCAGCAGGTCTCACCCATCTCCCTGCTCCAGGCCATGGCATCTCCTTCCTGATGCCTGCACAGCTCCCAGCATCTTCTGGTCTCCCTAAACTTCCTTCATCTTTTCTCCTGTTTTCCCTACTCTTGCCAGTGTGTCCCTTCTGCCATTTTGTTGTTGTTTTTTTTTTTTTAATTTCTCTTCTCTTCCATGCTCCCCTCTCCTCAGCCACAGCTGGGCCCATTGCTCCTACCCTCTTCCCTATATTCTTCAATAACTTCATTGGCTCCCACACAGGTTCCCACTATACCCTGCAATTGTATCTCAGCTGCTTCAGATTTCCCAGTGATTTCCACCATTCATCCTTTTCTTTTTTCACACTGCCAAAGGACTCCAAGAGTGCCCTGGAAGTACACTTCTTTTTTTTGTCACTCCATCTGCCCAGCTTTCCCACTTCAACCCTGCGCAGCTCAGTTATAGTCCTAAAACATTTTGTGTTTTGTTCCTTTCATTCCTCTTCTAAGAAATAAATAAAATTATCTGGTTTTATCTACCCCAGGCAGAATCCCAGGCATGTCACTTTCCTCGTCATTCCTTTCTCCTCTCCTTTTTCTCTCCTCAGTCCCTTAATCTCTTCCTGAGTTCTCTAAGCAGCCATGCATCTTCTGCAGTCCCTCAAGCATCACCCAGCATTTCTGTTCCTCACAGGGAAGAGCAGATGTAGGCCCCCAGGGAACCCCTCCTTACTCAATGTACCAATGAGTCTTCTCACTGAAGTCAGTGTTTTCCACCCAAAGGCGAGGTGATTAACCACCTCCTCCACCTGCTGGTCTCCCTCTCCCCAGTCCTCCTGAAGGATGGTGCCTCAAGCCCCTTGAGGAGCCCAAACACCAAGAAGCCACTAATGCATGGGAAGGAAATAGGCTTAAAATACAAATGGGGGCAGAGTATTTGGACCAGCCCTTTCCCATGCAGTGCAAAAGCAGCAAGTAGAGCAGCCAACATGTGTCCGTGTTCCCCCCTCACCACCACAAACCCCAGTGAAATCCTTGCACGCATACATGCTTGTTGGCTTCAGAAGAGTGTTGATGACTCAGTAAATACAATGCTTTTTGGAAAAGGGGAGCTGTGTCCCTAGGAAGTCAGTCCAGAGAACAGTTTAATATTGAAATCAAGTGCTGTTCAGTCATTGAGTAAGATCAGTCATTTCCTCTTCACTGGTGTCAATATACACTTGCTTCATATGAAAAGTGTGTTACAGGTGATGCAGTACAATTAATGAGCATACATTTATGCAAAGAGTAGCAGACAGATGTTATAGTTTTACAGCCTGCATTTTTTTAACTGCAGAGAAGTCAGTGCATGCACGGAGGGCCTTGTCAGAGAAGGCCCAAACTGCCAAAGGTACTGAGAGTTTGGCTCTGACGTCCTGATTTTCTTCAGGTAGTGAAGTCCCTCAAGAGAAACTTACTTCCACATATATGAAAATATATTGGAAGTTCAGAGGTTAGAGAAAAAAACTCTTTTGCTATCTCTACATATACATGTAGGAAATACATATATACGTTTGTGGTGTACTTTGCATACTGGACTCGGATGGTCAGTGAAGACCTGGGGAAGGTCAGCAGGAACTGACACGACTTTTCATTTTAGGTCTTTCTGAGAGAGAGATGGTGCACGTTTTGGGCTTCTAATAAGTGACATCCCCAAAATAGGCAATAGCCGAGAGGCACGTGTGGTAGGGAGGGGGCCTGCCATTTTCAGGTCATGAGACCTCTGCGTTCTGGCAGAGGACGCTGGCAGAGATGGAGTAAATTAAATTGGGATAAGTCTGAGTGCTTGGTGGAAAGCCCAAGCTGAGTTCCAAACTTGTAATTATTTTTCTTTTCTTTTTTTTAATCAGTAAAAATAATAGGTTGTATGTGATTTAACTGAAGTTTTGCAATTTTTTGAACATTGTGTTTCACATATGGCTGATCTATATATTATGAGTAAGAGTAATATGACAAACATCGCTTAAACAGGAGAATTTAAGGGTATGCCTGAGATGTTTTGGTTGCAGCTTTCTCACCAGAAAAGGGGAACTTGAAGTGTGGTAAACCAATCCATATTCCACTGGCCCATATTCCACTAGGACAACACTCCCAGAAGCAAATGATATTTTGGCTTGTGGGCTTAGAAATTTAAAACGGATTTCAGACATGATTTTGGCCGATATACTCACTGTGTCTTACTCTGTCTTCGGGAGCTGTCACGTACTGTATGTCACTTGGCTCTTCTGTAACATGGTAAACATTAACCTTTCACAGGTGATTGCAGGTAGCTTTCATTTACGTTTAAGTAATTTTTTTACACAGCGTGCATAAAATCTGTCAAAAACTCACTTTGTGGGGAAAATCAGTTTGCGATTTTGTCTGCTGACACGAATCTAAGCATGTCATATGTGAGATGAGCCTGGTGGTACTTAACATACTGACTCTACATCTAACTACCTCCTTGGCTAGTGAGGCTTGAGGTACATGCATCATGGGGGAAATTCATGTTGCCGGCCACATCTGTCATTCCTTTACTACCCTGGCATCGGACTCTCCCGTCCTGTGCGGCTCCCCTGGTGCAGAGGGTGGTCCTGGCTCCCCCTGTGCACCCCGGGGTCCGTGCCCTGTGCCAGCAGCAGTGGCAGGCAGCACAGCCCTGTGCCTTCCTCCTCTTCTCATCCTCCGTGCCACAAAACTAAGCCTTTCTCCCTGCCTCATCAAATAACAGCTTAGGCAGGGTGCTGTGCTTCCTGGGGCATTTTCTGATGTTTCCGAGTTAAAGACTGCGAAGAGGCATTACTGGGAAAAGCGGGGGAATCCCGGGCAGGGAGATCCTTTGAAGGCCAGCAGGAGTTAGATGCTCCGCTGCTGTTTGCCCCAGAACCAGAGGCTTGCACGTACGGCACAGGTTTGGCTCAACTGCTTTCGGTTCGGATCTGCACGAGGTCTGGGTAGTCGGTAGATGAGCACGCCGTGCAGACGTAAATGTTCCAGCAACTAAAACCAGATTTCGCTAACGCTCAGCTCCTTCGGTTGCACTGAACGAAATATGACTTTTAACTTTTGCCAGGTCTTTCATGAAAACAGAGGAAAGCAAGTCACACGTTTAAACAGAGTTGACAGCCTGCTATTTAAATGCCAAAACAAGCCTTTACCGATTCTTAAGTGGAATTAAATATTCACTTTATATATAAAAGTAGATTTTGAACTATAACTTGCTTTGCTTATCTGTCTTTCTCAAAATAAAAGAGCCACTCAAGTTTTCTCTCAAATGTATTTCTGTTTTTAAAATGTACTTATCTGACATTCTTGCTATCACTATAACAACAAAATCTCAAATATTGCATGGGTTCAATACTAAAAAAGGGTGATCCAAGCAAAAAACTCAGCATTTTCCCAAAGCCTAAATCAGTAATTTTTACTCTATTGAAATCAATGGGACTATTCAAGATTAACGATGTACATGCTGAATTACCCATATAATCATTATAATAAGAGGCTATTAATTTGAATTTAATTTGGTAAGGTTTAAAAAAGATAATTTGAAAATGCAATATTAAGTGAGAAGACTTTTTTTATAATGAATATCTTTAAAATACACATACTCCAAAAATAAAAAGTGGCAAACCATGTTACTGCCACTGTTGATTAGGGATCATGGTGAAGACTAGGACTATCAATACTGAGACATTTTTTAATCCTACTTATTTAAAATACTTCTCCTTCTCTTTGCCTCTTTTCCCCTCATATAGGTAGAAGAATGACAGGGATGTCTACATGTGTCTTGTGTATGTGTATGTATTTCTTCAGAGCTAGGGATTTATATGTAGAATGATTTTCATTTCAATAGTAATATGTTGATCATGCTCTTAAAATTAGCTTGTGATTTGTACCATTTTCTAAAACATTGTCTCATTGTTGCTTGCTTGCCACGAGAAAAGATAGTTCTGGGGAGTTTATAATTGGGATGCATCATGTACCCCAAGCATCGCTGACTGTGTCCCGACCATTTAAGGTGAGACCGAGAGCGTGAGGGTGATTTCTTTTTGTCAGTGCCTTCTTTGTGCCAATGTGTACTTTTTAGTGTAACTCAGAAGGGGCTACACCTGACCCAAACAGACTGTTTCACAGGAGAACAGAGAGTTAATCCTGTGCTGCATTTCCGAACGTTAAGTTTAGAAACATGGAAAATGTAGGATATTATGGCAGACGTTCATTGCCAGAAAACTGGAATCAAAATTACTCCGGTGCAGCAGATCCATATGAGTCTTACGAGGAACCTAGCCCCCTTTTAAGCTGTGCTTGGCAGCACTACACAAGACCTAAATGAGGCATAAACTTGGTGCTGGATTTCCAGAGGCACCCTGTTTTCCTGCCTGTGCATTAAGCAATTTGAGCGCGGGCTTAACGGCCCGGAGAGTCTTTCTGCAGGATCTATGACTAAAAATAACATTGTGGTCTCATAGCATGAAGCGCTGAGCACCAGTTGAAGATTTCTTCTCTGCATGCGCCAACCAATGCAGTGTGTTGTACGGGGACACTTTCTCTTCAGCGGTGCGCTTCTGTGGGCACAGCCGCCCACAGCTGTGAAACGCAGCAGATACTGGAAGCATATTATTAAACATTTTGGTTTCTCTTATTTTGTTGCCGAGTAGATACAGCACAAAACACAACTCTCTCTTTGGAGACTGAGGCAGATTTTTATCTGATGTGTATGTGCCAAGACACTCGTGTTTTTGATCCTGGTAGTAAGTTGAGGAATACATGGGCATGCCTGGGGCTTTCTGACTAGGATGGCCAGTGCTGTTGTAAGCAGGGTTGGAGAGATCAGCCTGATAGTTGAGGATGAATGGCTAATATTCAAACGTAAAGCAATCCCAGAGACTGATCTGCTGGTATCATGCCTAGATGTCTAACAGACTGACATATCTAATTTCAGTATGTTTCTCTTTTGGGAAGATCCCAAGTCTGATGTTAACATCTGCAAGCATAGTACACCTTAGTAATATATGCGTAAAATTTAGTAGTCTTTAAAACAATAATGGCAAATACTGAACGTACCCGGCAGCATTGTCATCATATTTTTGAGGTATGTTGTCATAGCTGTAATTCAGGTATGTAGTACCTGACATGTAGTGTCGGTGTGACAGGAGGTAAAGAAAGCGTTGCAATATGTCCAGCCTGTGCTTATACCAGTACATCCCATCCCGTATTGCTCTTCATGTGTTCTTCTGAATCTAGGTACCACGCCTGCATGTAGCGTTCAGGCTTACTTGCCCTTTGAACCTGTGGTTGGAGGTATGAAATGAAGTCAGCCTGTGCTTGAGTGACTGGGACTTCACTCACTTTGCAAATGAGGATGCATTTAAGACTACTCAACTGTCTACAGCCCTCAGTCCCCTTGCCACAGTTCTCCTGAGACAAACACTGCTGCCTGCAAACACAGTTGATCAGATGATGTTAGTATCCTGTAGGATTTTACACGACACTGTGAACTGGGCTCCCAGAAATGCTCAGGCCAGTGTAGGAAAAGCAAGTAGGATTTGCAGTGCATTTTTTTTGCTCAGCAGAAACGTTTGGGATGGGCAAGTCTGCACGCGGTGGGATGTCCAACGAGAGGCACCCTCTTTGAGGTCTGACATTCATGCAGCAAAACTGTGGTTTTGCAGCGCCGCTTGTGGACCTCAAAGGTGGACATTGGTTAGCATAACCCACAGTTTGTTGCAACAGCACGCTAATGATGATTTAACTGTTTGGCTTAACCCATGCCACTAAATTGCTATAAACGTAGTGAAAACTGTCGTGTAAGTTAGGCTCGGTGCTAATTCTGTCTGCATGCTGAAGGATCTCGGTTAGCTGCAGTATTTTATTATTTAGTAAGAACAGTGTACGAAGCCAGACGTTTGCTTCAACTGGATGCAAATTCTGATGCTCTGCCTGCATATTCAGTATTCACTTTGAACCTGCTATATGTTCTGAGTTAAAATTGTGCCTGCTGGGAGAGGCCGCATGAGGCAGGTCGCGTATTTAGTCAACAACTGGTTGATTGCAACTCCTGTGACAAAGGGAGTCCGGATTAGCAGTTTCACTTGGCTTTTCAGAAGGTGGGAGCTGATGAGCTCACTGATCTAGCTGGAAAAAATAAGTCAGCAGGGGGGAATTATCTCAGCCTCTTTGTTGACATTACTGTGAAAAGCAATCCCAGAGCGGAGCAGTGTACATTGTTATTTTTAATACTGTCAGCTAGGAAATTTCATTGCACCTTCATTATATCATATGTTATTACAGGTATCGTTTTGGAAAGGGCAATTCCTGCAGTATGATTCTGATCTCCCACATACTAATTTTGCACAAGTGCAGTTCTTGAGACCTTGCCTGCATTGGCAGCAAGCTGGGATATGAATTTGTAGCATCCTAGCTATTTCATGTTAATTCATCTGGTGTTTGTCTCTGCGGATGATATTTCACTCCACTTTGAATGTGAATCAAGCTGTCCTTCACAGATTTCCACAAAGAAAGCTGGTGCAACATAGCTGGTCCTCTGTAAATTCACACACTTTTTCACAGCACACTAAATTCCTCTTGCAGACAAGTGCTCCTGTTCAGTGGGATGATTTCAGGCTTAAATCAACGTAAGCGAGACAGCATTCGTCCAGCTGAACGGGTAGTGTTACAAGAATGCAGCCATTACAATGCAAGCAAAAACCTTAAATCAAAATCCAGACTTAACCTCAGTAACTCCGTCAGAGCATGCTTCCACTTCAGGTTTTTGCCTACCCGGTTTACAAGGCTCCCATACCTCCTACCATGACTCATTCCCAATTTCAGCCAGTCTTTTGTGCCACCAGTGTCAGGAAAAGATTGCAAATTAAAAAGTAACCCTCAAAAAAAATGTTGCTGATGTTTCTCATCCCAACCATTCCTTTAGTCCAATTTAGACTAGAAACAGGTGAATTAGTAGCAATGAGGGAGCAGCAAACTTTGGTAGCAGAGGGGAAGCAGTGCCTGAGCAGAGGGAAACACCGCTTAACCCAGCTTTGCCGCTAGAGGAGTGTGCCCCCTTAGGAAGACAGTTTGGTGCTTTATTAGTCTTAATTCTGGCAGTTAATGGGCAACATATGTACTGGTGCAGCATTCAGCCTCACCGAGGTGGAGATCAATCATTATTAGCGTTTTGTGTGCCACTGCATTAAAATGGGATGAATAAAATTAATTACCCCTGAAACGCGACCTTCCACACAGAAGGCTGGAACTTCACAACCTGTAAGTGAGACTGTATTCAGAGAGATTGTACTCAAGCATCAAACACACACGTGCACACACAGACAACCTTCAAAACAGTAAGAACAAAAAAATGAGAGCCACAGCATACTGTTATTCTCTACTTTCATAGATGGGTAAAACTGCAAGAGGAGGAACCAAAACCTTGTTCTCAGTCATTCCCCTTACTTTCCCTTACAGAAGAAGTCTATTTGAATACCCAAACCTCATCTTATCACAATAAGATCAAACCCTCATATGATTTTAGTGCAAAATTGAACATAACCCTTAATCTTCAAACAATAAAAGCAGGCAGCAGCCTTTGGTTTAGGGAAGCAATTAAGCCAAGCGAATAGAGAGCTGGCCTGTGACTCCGGTGACTGGGAGGTCACTTCGCTGCCCTCCCACAGGCTCTGGCGCTGCTTTAAATCCTTTCACTCCTCTCTGCTTCAGTCCTGCCATTTACCAGGCAGGAGCAGAGCCAACTTAGAGCCTAGGCTGCTGATGCCCATTTGTAAAGGCCTCTTGCTTGAACAACCACTTAGTAGGGGAGAGGATGCATTTCTTTTTTGAGATTTTAAAATGGTACTAAAAAGAACAGTTTAAGTGCCTGCACATAAGTAGTGTTTAAAATGAGGTAAATAAATGGATAATTTTAAGCAACAGAAAATTTTGCCTTAGTTTTCACAACTTCATACAAGTGCTTTTTTTTCTCTCATGCATGCTCTGCATTGATTTTGCGGAGCACGTGTAATTTCAAGACTTGATCCTGAAGGAGGCAAATGAAACTTTTTATAGCATTTTCAGGCTACTCATAAAAGTGCTGTATTTAAGCTAGGCATAATTTATTGTTTTTATTGCTGCTATTGTTATTAGCTTCTAAAACTAAAGATGGCCCACCTCAGCCCGTAAAAAAATTAAGCTCCTCAGAAATAACAGTGACTATCTATCTATCTTCTTCATTTTCTTTGGCTACAAAAGCCAGAATTTCTCTCCTCAGTCATCCAAGACATGTGGTAGGAGTATCTCTTGCCATACAAAGTAGTAGAAAAAGAGAATAAGGAAAAAAATATTTTGGTCCCCATTTTCTCCAATACCTTTCTCCTATTCCGCTATGATTTTCCTTTGCTCATTCAGAACCTCTTTTACTTTAAAAAAAGCCATCCTGCTATGTACTCCTCCTTCTTAGCTCATGGTTGTACAGCCTGACTGTAGGGCACGACCAGTGAATCATAATAGCAAATGTCAACAGGAAAAGATCTCCAGTAGCCCATTAGCTGTTTGAGTTCATATTTATTATTTACTGAATGACTGTGAATAATGAACAAATTGCTCTAAATCATTACAGATTTGTGGCTAAATGTCTAGTAAAAAGGGAAAATCAGTTAAAGCAATTGCAGAATTTATTTGCAAGAAAAAAATTGCCTTCTTCTAATTCATATTATATAGGGAAGAGAGAGCACCAGCAAGAGAAATAGAGGTAATTGGTGCAAATCAGCTAGGGATACAAAAAATGGAAACTTTGAAATGACAGAATAGTGAAAGAAATTCTCACAAAATGCTTCCATGGAGCTATGTGCCCTAATCTCTGTGGGTTAGACTTATACAAGCATCAGCGAGTTAGTTAGACAAAGTTGGAGATTGTCACCCCAACTTGTGCTTGTAGTCAGTATTTAGAGGAGTAAATTAGGTTAGGTAAATCCCATTCTAGCTAAATAAGGCTAATCTTTGGACTGTCATGCCTAATTTGAGCACGAGTTTGGGCTTAATCTTTTTCTCAGAGGGTACTGGATGAAGTCAGCAGTGCCACTGATGCAAAAAGTGTGCAAGTTTGTCATTTAGGCTTGTCTTCCTAAAGGTAAATGAGAATTTTGTAGCTATTATACCAACGGACAGAGGAATCACAAATTGTACAATTGAAGGAAGATACCAATTCCTAGCACGCAGATTGTGTGGCAAAAAACAAAAGGAACCTATCCTAAAATAGAAGGGTATCTAAATGTTTTTCTCTTGGCTCTGTGGAGCACATTCGGTGACGCCTCTTCGTGCATTTACTTGAACAGTTCTCTAAATCAGATTCCATTTCAGGGTAGTCTCGAAGATTATGTAAGAGCAAATTGTGGCTTTATGTTTCCTACTTCAAGAAAATGTGTGGTATCAGGAGTCATGTTATCAGACATTATCCAAAATCTTATACCTGTTAAAAAGTCATGCTCAGCATCATATTCAATTAGCTCTAAATTCTGTTATTCATTGCAAAGTCAAAGGCTTTCCAAATTAATGCAGCTATTTGAGTATTTTTAGGCAAGAGCCTATTAACACTGAAATGTTTTTTTACAAAAACATGCTATAGCTAAAGCTCATGATGGAAGTAATTTGTAATATTCAATGACCTCATTTTATACTGTTTTGCTCACTCAAAGTTAATGCATATGATGCCATGTGAAATTCTCAGACGAGCCTGTCTGCAGGACTTATGGGAGCCATAAATGGATTAAACCTCTCACTCCCTGCTTTGGCAAGTGATCAGTTACATTTAAATAAAGGTCAGTCTGTCTTTACAAAGAACACACTGAAAGCAAGCTTAATAGCTTTCCCTACTGAGCCTAGAACGTAACTATTTGAAGCATAATTAGCAACGGGGTGCCAGTCACTGATTGTGCTTTTTGCTTGATTTTACGTCTGGGGAGTTCCAGTATTCCCCATTAGCTTTAAGAGGGGGCACGGTGCTAGTTATCAAATTGACAGTCTTGACCTGGCTTCTGAAAGCAGCTGTAAAACATTGTTTGGGAAAATTAAGATGAATGCCAAATGCCATACCAAAACCAGGAGCATAATATTGCTACAAATTGGACAGTCATGGTCCATGTCGGGACTCCAAATAACAACATAGGTAAGATGTCTGATATACATGAGAACATGGACTTTGTTACTCTAAATACCAGGTGACCATGCTAAGGAGATAAACCAGCTGTCCTATTATCTCATCTTATGAGCTCTGTATTTTGAATTCTTTATAAAATACCTCATACCTATTCTTTTCGGCATTAACAGAGCGATCAGCTCTGCCATCTGTTAAAATGTAGACAGGATATTCCTTGCAGGAAGGGTGGAGGGAATCAAATACAGCTGCCCCTACAGTAAAAGGGACTGACCACAAAAGGGTTATTTTGTCAAGTTAATTAAATATTTAGCCTGCATCAGGCATTTAAGAATAAACATGATCATAGAATCATAGACTGGTTTGGGTTGGTAGGGACCTTAAAGATCATGTAGTTCCACCCTCCCTAATGTATTTTCTGGTTTTCTGGTTCTTCAGAATACCTCATTTGTTTGGGGGTTTCTTAACTGATATTCATAGCCCTTGTGGCAAACATGATAATCATCTACAGGTGGAGAGAACAGAGCCGACGCAGCAATTTTGGTACTCTGCAGCCAGCCTGAAATTCTAACAAAGATCTCTGAATTACCTTGACCTGCCTGAGTGGAGCATCAGCTTCAAAAATCCAGTGATTGCACTTCAGTGTCATCAGCAACTAATTCAGCACTGATCATTTTAGCTAATGTTATCAGGGAATGGGTAAGAGCAAAACACTGTGGGCTGGCTTTTGGGCATTTCTAGACATAATGCAAGAGCAGACCAGAGAGGTAGACAGGGGACAGCAAAACCAGCAAAAGAATAAGGAGGAGGAGTAAGAAAAAGGCAGCAAAGAGGGTGGGATTAGATGGAAAGGATCTATTAAGTAAAGATGAAAATGATATGAATTATTATGAGAAAATATTAAAGTCTTAGATTTTAGGTGTGATACAAAGACTATATTTTTACATTCATCTCTGTGTAAAACACCAACCTACTTTTATCTCAGCCACTCTCATGTGATAGCTGGTTGATGGCTGCGTTCCCAGCTCAGGTCCACTATGAGAGAGCAGAGGTCTGTGTCGTCCAAATGCGCCTTGGTTATCAGTCACAAAAAAGAAACCATAAGAAGATGACCAACCAGGGATTAAGATAAAACCATGCACTTTTCCCGATTTACCTGCACTTGGGGGTTAAACACAGGATTTTAGGTCTGCAGGTCTTTATCTCCTTTCATGAATGCTATATCCACTTTAAGAGTTAATTAAATACATTACAAAATGTAGGAACTGCCAAGAAAAATAGAGCTGTATTTGGTTTTACAAGCCCTTAGATATATTAAAGTAAGAAGACCAATGCCTTAAGCAGTTCCATATCAGTTCTACCATTCTGCATCTCTAAAATTTATTTGTGCTTTTTTTGTTTCTTCTATTTCTAGGATTTCTTTTTCCTGGTGGAAAATTTGTATAGGAAGTGGAGAAATCAGTGACTGATTTACTTGACAATGTTCAGCTTATATGAAGGTTTCATTTTTTTACAGATGTCCTACAAAGCAGCCAACCAATGCTCTGCTTCCAGCACAGGCACTTCAAGGTCGTATTTCTTTGTTTTCACCACAGGTCAAATCCCATCACCAGGAAAAACTAATTTCAAAGCGTCTTCCATCACAGGCACTCCGAAATAATGAAACGAAACAGCCAACCAGAAAAAAATCCTTTTTCTTTAACCCATCAACCCTGCACCAGTGATGCAGAACTCTCCTCAAACTCTGGCAGTAAGGTTTGCTAGTCAGGTAGCGAATGTGCTCCTGTGGCTTAGACCACCATAATAATGTCTCTCTTCTGCAGGACGTTTACTTCAAGCATTGATAATGGCAAGCTGTGTCTTCTTTGAGTCTTTTAACATGTCCACATTACATTTTTCCGCATGTTGATTCAAGTACTTTAAACACTCGCTTTGTTCTCTATTGTAGGTCATGGGTTATATGGGACTTTTGAAATGTTGTCCTCCTGGAGAAAAACTAGAGAAGACCAACACGTTAAAGAGAGGACTGCAGCCGTATTTGCAGACTCCATGCTCTCGTTTTCTCTCACCACTGCCATGTACCTGGTCACTTTTGGAATAGGTGCCAGTCCCTTCACTAACATTGAAGCAGCCAGGATTTTCTGCTGCAATTCCTGTATTGCAATTTTCTTCAACTACCTCTATGTACTCTCCTTTTATGGTTCCAGCCTGGTGTTTACTGGCTACATAGAAAACAACTACCAGCATAGTATCTTCTGCAGAAAGGTACCAAAGCCAGAGGTATTGCAAGAGAAGCCTGCATGGTATAGGTTTCTTCTGACAGCCAAATTCAGCGAGGACACAGCGGATTCAGAGGAAACGAACACTTACGAGAGTCATCTTTTGGTGTGGTTCCTTAAACGCTATTATTGTGACTGGATAACAAACACCTACGTCAAGCCTTTTGTAGTTCTCTTTTACCTTGTTTATATTTCCTTTGCCTTAATGGGCTACCTGCAGGTCAGTGAAGGGTCAGACCTGAGCAACATCGTAGCGACCGCGACACGGACCATTGAGTATACAACTGCCCAGCAAAAGTATTTCAGTAACTACAGCCCAGTGATTGGGTTCTACATCTACGAGTCGATCGAGTACTGGAACACCAGTGTCCAGGAGGACGTGCTGGAGTATACCAAGGGCTTTGTGAGGATATCTTGGTTTGAAAGCTACTTAAATTACCTTAGGAAACTCAACATATCTACCGGATTGCCCAAGAAAAACTTCACTGATATGTTGAGGAACTCCTTCCTGAAGGCCCCTCAGTTTGCCCATTTTTCAGAGGATATCATCTTTTCCAAGAAATACAACAATGAAGTTGATGTCGTGGCCTCCAGGATGTTCTTGGTGGCCAAGACAATGGAAACCAAGAGGGAAGAACTTTATGACCTCCTGGAGACCCTGAGGAAGCTCTCTCTCACCTCCAAGGTGAAATTCATTGTTTTCAATCCATCGTTTGTGTACATGGATCGTTATGCCTCTTCAGTGGGAGCCCCCTTACAAAACTCCTGCATTAGTGCTTTATTTCTGCTCTTCTTCTCTGCATTCCTGGTGGCAGACTCTCTGATAAATGTCTGGCTCACTCTAACTGTTGCCTCGGTTGAGTTTGGAGTTATAGGTTTTATGACCTTGTGGAAAGTGGAACTAGATTGTATTTCTGTGTTGTGCTTAATTTACGGAATTAATTATACAATTGACAACTGTGCTCCACTGTTATCAACCTTTGTCCTGGGCAAAGAGTTCACAAGAACTAAATGGGTGAAAAATGCCCTGGAAGTGCATGGGGTAGCTATTTTGCAGAGCTACCTCTGCTATATTGTTGGTCTGATTCCTCTTGCAGCTGTGCCTTCAAATCTGACCCGTACACTGTTCAGGTGCTTGTTTTTAATAGCATTAGTCACCTTCTTTCACTGCTTTGCCATTTTACCTGTGATACTGACTTTCCTGCCACCGTCCAAGAAGAAGAGGAAAGAGAAGAAGAATCCTGAAAACCGTGAGGAAATAGAGTGTGTTGAAATGGTGGATATGGATAGCACCCGAGTGGTTGACCAAATTACAACAGTCTAACTTGTTTGTTTGTTGCTTTTTTACACTAGGTCTTACTGAAGAAAAAAAAGAAACCAGTACTGACTAAATATCTGGGGAGAGGAAGGGGTTTGGAGGTTTTCCCTCCCCCCTCTAATCTAAATCCAGGAATATTCAAAATGATGGGAGAAATTAAAAATAAATTTCATAAAAAAGAGCTGGGGGATTGTACCTTGCTCAGCTCCTGTAACAGAGAGAATTTGCACACACATGCAAAGAGGGGTTGAATTTTAGACGCATGAAGTAAGATCTAATGAGAGAAGTTGGGTTCCTAAGCAGCTGTCTGCATCGCCAGTACTGCAGATCCTGCAATTATTGTGGCTAAACCCAATCAGACTGAAAGGTCAACTGTCAAGGCTGAAGTAGCACTAAATGTTCGCTGGATGTAAAGGCTTTACAAACTTTCTGCACAGCAATAACTCAAGTCAGTGAGTCAGCTCTTATAGGTCTTAGCCATCACATTTAATTTTTCTTTTCTCCCTTAATCTAAACATTTATGCAAGACTGTATAACAGATAGCAAACTGTACTGGGAAAGAAGGCAGTACACAGCAACCAAACACTTTCCAAACCCTTTTATGTTATGAATCACTTTTTTTTTTTTTTCTAAAAATATCATTTTAAAATGTAAATCATCCCTTGTAACATTTTTAATCATGGTTTTATAGCTGTTTCTTTTTCTTATAAAAACAAAAAAGAACAAAAAAAAAAGAACAAAAAAATCCCAGTGACTCTGTCACTCTAGAAAATACGTAATTCTGTTTTATACATCTCGCTACTAGTTAAACACGTAATCTGCTTTACCAACTGTAATTTTGTTAGCACTCTACTAACACATGCAAGTGGATCTAGCAGCAGACAGAAGATGGTGTACTGAATATTTCAGCACCAAAATCCATGACACAAACCTCAAATACTAAAATGTCATCAAGAAAGTGAATGTTAGGGCTCTTTTAATGAGAGCCTATTTCAGGCCATTCACTGGTAATGCACACTAAGAGGATTAGTGGGTAGTTTTACGTAATGTATAACTTAATCCCTCAATCTTCCGAGAGTACCTGTAAAGCAATAGGCCTTGCAGCTATGGGCTCTTCCAAGAGGCAGTAGACCGTGAGAGCTGTATGGAACAAACCGAAGGTTGGGACTGCGGTTTAGGAGCGGCAAGTTTAACAACGTCCCCAAAGAGCCCATATCTAAGGGGTCTATTGAAAATATCACATCTGAGGGAAGAAAAAAAAAAACCTTAAAAAGATTACGTTACTGAGTCTTTTTGGAGCTGTGAGTTCTAAATCAATAATTCTGTCAGCATCTGTGATGTGGAGTAATACAGATAAAGCAGCATCTCTTTCCTCCTCCACCCCTCCACCCTTAAGAGCGACAGGCTCATTACTGTAAGGTTTTATCATGCGGTTGAGCCCCAGTGGGGATACGTAAGCCAGTTCTGTAGGTTTTGCTGAGAGTATTCCGGCTATACATTGCCTTTGAAAACCCAGTTGCAGGAAGCTGGCTGGTGTGTCAGGTGATCTCATGAATATATGGACTGTTGCTTTCTGGTGCAAGGTGAATGTATTGCAACCGGACTCCTTTTTACAGCTTGTCCGGAAAGTAAGAGTACTTGAAAAGCTGCCGGCAGTTGGCACAGCGTTTGCCTCAATCACAGTATCTGGAGGGCGAAGGGATATTGCGGGAGCCATGGGGCTGGGACCACGGGGAGCGCTGTGCCTCGGGGGGCTGCCTGTGTTACCCACACGGTGATTAGCACATCTGTGGTCACGCACCCAGGGTATGCTTCATTGCATGAAACTTCTCTTTAGCATCCAATCCCAGTGACCCCCCAAATGCCCTGTGCAAAACCTGCACCTCATGAATATTAATTTTCAAGCAGAGATACTTCTGAAGCTTTCTCCCTAGCAGAAAATAAGATAACCAGGTATTTTGCCCTGAAGCAAAATGTTACATACTGACTAGCAAAACAAGTTGGCAGCGCAGCAGGCAACGTTTACTTTCCCCTGGATAAGTCCCCTCTCTGACCAGAAGGAAAGGAAGCTGTGTCCAGGAATGCACAGGCTCTTTGCTTGGACAAGCAACATTTGCTGCAGTAGCAGCTGGGAAGCTGTAACAACAACTTCAGCCTTGGCAGAAATCAGGCGGACACCTTGAAGACAGCCAAATGAATGTGAGGGTAGGGGAAAGATCTGTTTCCCCTGTTTTCTTTAGACTCAGGCTTGGGGCTATGTTTTCCAGCCAAAAATCATTCCTCAAATATAATTCACCGTAGATTTTCTGTGATGGTCGTTATGTCATTTAAATAACAGTCACCCTATCTCCTGGCTGTTCAACAGGCAGCTGCAGTGGCTTTTAAACTTCTGAGGGCATTAGCAAATTATTTGAGAGTTACAGAGGATTGCAAACCACTTTGGCAGCAGCAATCTACTGGCTTGTGGGACACCTGGAAATGCGAGATGTGTGAAAGAGGTTGCTTGTATACTGCAGAGAGGAATACGTGGCAAACACTGATTTTACACCTCTGCTATCCCTGATGCTATCACTTGCAAACACTTGACGCAAAGATGGCTACCATAAACCTCTTCATATCTAATTGAAATGCATAGATAGGAGCGTCTTTAAAGAGATGTCCAAAGACAAGCTTGTAGTTTCACAGATCTCTCATTAAATCTCAGCATGTGAGGCCTTCAGAGATCTTCAAGGAAGGTGATAAAACCAGTGATAAAATTAATCCTCTATCTCCAAACCTGTCAGAAAAAGAATGTGGAGGCACTCCTATGGCAAAGTGCCGCAGGATGTGCTTGGGTGTCCACAGAAGACAGAGTGAGAAGTCATGCAGCCCACCCCCTTGCCCCAAGGCAGAGCCAATGACATTTATATCGTTTCTGAAGGATGTTTGTCCAGCCCATTCTTAAAAATTTTTTTAAGGGCAGATTCCTCCCCTAGCAGTTCCCCCCAGTGCCGTGTTACCCCACCAGTAACTAGTAACTCCTGCTGACCAGCTGGGACTGGGAGGGGGAAGAGGTGCCGTGCCCCTCTCCGCACAGGGAAGGACAGGCCAGGCAGGTGACAGTCTCTGAAGCATCCCCAAAGCAGAGGAAACCCAAAACAGAGCCAAAAACAACTTACATTTTTCACCGTGTTTCACCTCAAGCTGCCACTCCGCTCCCCACTTCCAGGCTTGGCGAGGTAAAGCCATGAAAATGTCCAAGGCATCCTCAGCCCAGGTCCGTGAGATTTCTGCCTGAATCCTGATGTGTCTGAGAGAGGCACCAAATACTCCTTCTCTACAGGTAGCTTGAATACCTCAACGTGAACCAGAAACGGCATGTTCTCAAGGTTTCAGACTATGCTAACCCACTTTGGCCTTCCTCCTCTTTGACTCTTTCGTCTGGAGCAATTATCTTCACCAAAGTCAATTGGTCCTCACTGCGCCGATTGATTAATAGGTGCGGATGCTGTGCCCTGTTCTCAGTCCAAAGCACTCCCAGTGGCTAACTGTGCATAAAATTTTACCCTTACTGGTGAACCTCCATTTTGGAAGACTACCTAGGCTTAAGCAGTTTTTTGTCATACTCTTAAGTGGCTTTTTAGCCCAGGTATCACTGTGGTTTTGTTTGCAATATAGATGACCCAATTTTTGTATAAATTCAGCGAGTAAAACAGAGTATTATACACTGTCAGGCACTGACTGAAATCTAACAGCAAAAATTTTAATGAAGGCTAACAAGACTATATAGGACTGTGGCTCACTGAGCACATATATCTTCTACAAACATTAAAATTTCCATACAGTAAGGTATGGTGTACAGTATATTTTTACTATGGGGTAAGCACGGGGAAAAAGAATGAACCTAAGTGCATATGACCATCACGATCAGTCCAGTTTTCTTGTAACGTAATTCCTAATGTTGTCTTAGCACAAGTTCATTTTCAAGTTACAAGTACTCTAATTGGAGGAAAAATGAAGAGAGAAAAGTTGGTATAGCTGGAATAACTACTTTATAAAAATAAATTGCTGAAGCCAGAATTTTCTGCCCAAAGGTTTAAGTGAAAATGTTCTACTTAGATTAAAATTAGAGCTGTGAAGGCTGAGAAAAACCTGTCTGGCAAAGAACAAGACCTTCTTTTCCAAAGACAAGCAAACACACATGATAAGTGTCAACTGCATGAACCTGGAGGGAAGACAGTACCAAAGTGGCCTGAGGTTACGTTGAGCCATGTGAGGATTCGCATCTGCTCTCAGAAGCTTTCTGAGCCAGCACTGAATTCAGGTAAAACATGTACTGTAAATTGAAAGGTGTACTTTTAAATGCTTTTCTCTAGGCTGACTATCCTCCTGTGAGCCACCAAATCCCACCTCAGCCAACACCTTGTTTATTTTTATTCAAAGGGAAAACAAATGAGAGTGGTGACACAACTGGTCAGAATTCAGGAGAGTCAGTAGGAAGACCGTGACTTCTCTTAAAAGCAGTGAGAAAGCCAGAAACAGCTCTTTAGCAAGTGGTTTTTGTGGGAGAACTGATTGATTCAAAATTTAGCAAACTGGTGTTTCTCCTAGTTGTTAACTTTGGAAGATAGCGCGTTCAAGGAGATGCAGGGAAGGGAAGCAGAGTTAACGGGAGCTAGCCTTGGGTTCACTGTGGACCCCCAATTGCTGTAGCCGCTCTCGCATGGTTGGGAGCTGGTGGCAGGAGGGGAGCGCAGGAGGGGCAGGGGCGGCTCTGCTGCATGGGCGTTGGGGACGCCAGACCAGGCGCTGTGGCAGGGACGCTTCCCATGCCACCATCCCACAGCCCGGCCCGGCAGGTCCCAGGGGTGTGCGCAGCCCGCACAGCTAGCTCCTCATCTGCCTCACGTTATGATAGTGCTGCTGGGTTTTGCTGAACCAGAGCTCATGTGGTAAGGCACAAGCCTTGTGGGAAGCCACTTTTGGGAAGACCCTGGTCAGAAAGAATTACCCAGAACCTTTTCCTCCCCTGCCTTCGTGGGTATTAAAACTCCGATCCATACAAATTGAATTATACAATTAGCTATGTAGGGGCAAAGTATTTCTTCCATGGTTTTATTCCTACATTTATCACAAAAACTACTTGTCATTTATTTACTTAAATATTTTGAAATAAGTAAGCCTTCCTGGGGTACACAGAGCTCTGATGAGAAGGAGGTGTGGAGGGGAGAGAGCCCCTTTCCCTAGGTAGGCAGCATCCTCCACCCATGGCCAGGCACCACACCATCACCGCAGGGCACCCCCAGGGACCCTAGCCTAGGGCAGGGGAAACCTCATCCCCCCTCACCCCCTTCCCAGTCCCATTAGAGAACGGGGCGGGGGGGGGGGGAGCTTTAACTCCAAATTGTGGCGGGGGTGGGGGGGGTGAGTCCCCAGGGAGCCCTTGTGAAACCCGTCTGCTGCCAGGAAAGCACAAGTGAGAACTTGGCGGGGGGGGGGGGGCGGGGGGGAGAGAAAAACATGGCAAAGGCATCCCAGGAGGGGATTCGAAGACGTATTCCTGCCCATGGCACGTAGGTTGGGACAGAGTGGCATGTCCCACAGTGCCACCACTCGCCCCGTTGTCCTGGCACAGCTTCCTGCCTGGAGAGAGGGCACCTCAGCATCACTTGCGGCTGCCTGGGGCAGCCACTTCTCAGGCAAGAATCAGACTGATGTAGTTGGTGTTCTGCAAGTCATCACCTTTTTTAATTTGGGAAAAGAAAAGGAAAAGTCAGCATAAATAATTCTAGGTTACTTAAGCTCCAAGAAGTCTTAATCTGTGCGTCAAATAAATGGCTTGCAAGATGTCAGGGGTTTTCGTTTGGGCTTTTTTTAACCTATTTTTACTATTTTTGTATTAATTTAGGGAAAAAATTGTATAATGAATCTCAATGTATAGCATAAGCCTAAAATAAAATGGCTGTCTCTCTCTTTGCTTCCTGTGCTCCCAAACTGCTACAGAAGTCCCATGCCATCACCAACCTAACAAACCAATTTACCTGGCCTAACCCAAATAATCAGGCTGTGCATCCTCTCCAGCTCCCATCAGGGAGGAGTGGTGGAGCAGTTCAGGGGCACCTGCTGCAGCACGGAGCCGGCGACGTCCCAGAGACAAAGGGCACACTGCTTCAGCAGCCCCTCTTGTCCCAGGCTGCACACTGCTCAGCAACAAGCACAGGGAAAATGCATTCACTTCACGTCTATTCATTTCCATGTTATTGAGATCCAAGTCATTTTGGGGGGGGGCGTTCCTGGCTAATCCAGCAGCAGAACCCCAGCCCAAGCAGGCAAAGCAACAGCTAAGGTAAAAATCTCAAATTGATTTGACCAAAAACTAGTGTTATCTGCTCAGACAAGAACTAGACCTACCGAGATCTGGTAGGTAGACCTGAAGTATTACCATTGAACAGAATTATTACTATTAGAAATTTTCTTACCAACACCTTAGCATCCACAAAGTTAGGAAGCCCCGTCATAACTGAGAGACCCACCTCTCCTGCTCCCCAGCAGAACCGCAGCCACTGCCCCAGGATCTTCTGATGACTGTGGTCCATCATTCTCTTCCTACACCCAGGTAGACCACCCATTTACACCTTTTCCTAATGTTTTGGGGAAGGAGAGCAGCACTCCGATAGGCCCACCTGGACCAGCTGCTTTGGTGGAGAAGGAAACCACTGCACCGAGTGACAAGGGTGATAGTTATGGCTGCTCTGTCACACCTGGTTGCAGCAATGAGATCAAAATCAATTTACTCTAAAAAGCAGGTGAGCCAGACCCAAGCCCAAGTCACTGCAAACAGCAGCAGGCCTGAGAGCTGGTGGGCTTTTGGCTGCCAAGGGCTTTCAGCCACTTTAGTTTAATGGGAATTTTGGGTCTGCAATTTAAAGGTGACTTCTGTCACCTGTTACAGCTCCTGGCCTTGTCCCTTCCAGTCGTTCTTTCTCGCATTGCCTTAAATTTGGGATCCACAAGCACTGTTGGCAGAAATTCTGGCTGAAACAGCAAATCAAATTATATCCATTTTCTAACTGCTAATCCAATGTAAGAGAGGCTACATCTAAGCATCGCACAGGAACTCAAAGAGCAAAACTCCAGTACGAGGCTGGTGTGCCTCATTTGTCTACATTAGCAAGAGCTGTTCATGCAATTCTCCATAGACCTAATTTACAAAAATCAGGCTTTCCAAATGTGTAATCAGTACGTTTTATTCTGAGAATTCATCTGTATGTATACCTTCAGAATAGAGGCATGTTAAGTCTGATTTTTAGGTTATCAAGGAATATAGCTGAGCCCAACAAATGTTCACAAACAGCACGTCAATTCCACGTGCAATTCTTGCACTGCTGCACGCAAATCAGAATATTGTCATTCGAAAATACCACATTTCTTTATTTGTACAACTAATTTGCACGCAGAACTAGGCAAGACTGTGGACTCAAAACTGAAGTGTGCTCACATTTACATTCATCCTGTAAACATCACTTAAACATGTAAAGGTTAATGGCAATATAGAACTTGTTGAGAAGAACTGGATTTCTTTTTCTGATTTCAGTTTACTGGCAGAGAATAACTGGAATATATGCCAAGCACCTAGCTACAAAGAAATGGGGAATAAGACATCTTACAATCCACCAGCAGAAATAAAAGTCCACTTGAAAATTTATAGATATGGAAAATATAAGGATCATGTTAAAGATTCTAGTAGCTGGACTATATACAATAGAGTATATTATAAATTAATGCAGAATATTCTATTCTGATTCTCTTTGGCCACATTCAGTCCCCTTAAATATGATCTGTTCTGTGAACAGACATACTTTTGAGCAAGACTGATGCTTATCCTCTTAGAAATTACCGAGTTGCGCAGGTGAAGTTTGCTGGAAACAAAATTTTAAATGTATACAAACAAATTGATGCCAGAAAACACAATTTTCAAAAAAATATACCTTCACATACTGATTATATTTCATAATAAGCAATCTGTTCACTGATGGTACAAGTAAAAATGATTTTATGTGTCAGCTATATTCAGAAAAATGAGATGCTCCACTAATATATATATATAGTGCATACACCCCCATACCAATTATGTATTTTCATACGCCCAACTCAAGTTGGCTCCATAGAAAAAGGAGGAAAAGCCAACCCAGAAACGTAGTCGAAAGCTGGTAGGAAGAATGGTTTAGCTGTCCTGAAATTAGTAATGAATCAGCAAGGGGGGAGCAACAGAGAAGTTGGTAAGGAGTTTAGGAACAAAGAAACTAGCTGCAGAAATGCAGAGCTGTTGAGAAGGGAAAATACTCAGGTTTTATTTTGTCAGGTGGATGGAAGAGAATTGATATATAAAACTGAGTTGCAAAGTGAAGGAAGGTCTAAGGTAGAATGAGGAGTGAGCAAAATTATATGAGCATATGTAAGATTTGCAGCTGTAATGTATATTAAGGCTGTCTAATAAAAGACAGGGTCTGTCCATGTACGGAAAATAACAATTCACAGCTGCCTAATTATATGAATTCAAATATAGATTCAGTACCTCATTGCTTCGGAATAAAAGGTAGATATCATTCATAATCTACTCTGGAGCCCAGAGCTGGAGACTTTAGCATGATATATATACAATATCATACAGAAAAAGAGATCAGTCAAATAGATTCTGGCTCATAACTCACTGAAAAATAACAAATGGACCCTCACTCTTTTTTACTACAATTCTTAGAGAAGAGCAGCTGACTTTTAATGTTTCTGAAATAGCCATACCTTCCTGATAAAATACTCATGTGTTGGAGGGATTTTTTTTCTTTTCTTTTGAAGACACGATCAGTTTTCTTTCTGGACAAAGTGAGCCCTCAGGCACATTACCTACAGTGGGAAGTGGGAAATACCGGCTCTCTTAAGGTGATTCCTGAGTCAAGAACATCTGCGATTGAATTTCTCTCTTTTTCTCTCCTCTCAGCATGCTGTTGCAAGCTGTTCCAGACTTGCCTATTGACAGTTTTACCAATCAGTATACTGTACCCCTGCGTGCAAGAGAGGTGGGATTCTGCTGAGCCTTTCCCGTTGTTGGCTCCAGAGGCAGTGGCCACATTATAATTTCAGGATTATTCCTGCTCATTAGCCCCTCCGATGGGAGCCATTTCTGTCAATAGCTTGGATCTTACTGGAAGGGTGGCTACAGCAGCTAGCGGAGGAAAGCCAAGAACATTTTGCTGCTCTGACATACCTGTAATATACACGAGTGATGTACCATATATTGTTAGATCTAGAAAAGAGAAACATTCAAAGCTCAGTGTCAGATCATAATATTATGTTTAATATCACCATCTGTGTGGATGCTATACAGCAGATTTATAATATAGAAGCTGCAGAAATGGGGAGAGTAAAGAGAGAGAGAGAGAACACCATTTAAACTACTAATTCGTCACTCTCCAGACCTCTCCATCAAAGGAAGAATTATTGCCTCGCAGTCAGTGGTGACACCAAGCCTGAAGAATCTAATTTACAGGAAAAGGTTAAAAGAATTGGGCTTAGAAAGGGGAAATTTTGAGCTGAGATACGTGACTTCAGAATTATGGAAAGGATTGCTAACATCAGTGAGTTCCTTTTTTTGCCCAGCATGTGCTTCAAAAGCCAAGATCTCAGAATACAAAATGTTTGAAGTGAGAAGCAAATAATAAGTTTATGGAGAACGTTCATAGGTAGAAAAGACGAATACATATTGGAAACAGGAAATTCAAGGGAGACAAAAATTTGACTGAGATGAGAAATGCTTAAATTTATTGTAGAGAACTCCATAACAACCTACACAGAAAAACTCCCAAATGTACTCACAGCCCCGGAGAGCTCTTCAGGTGGCCTGTTCCAGCACCAGGCTGAAAATAAGGTAAGAGTTTTAAATTATTGACAACTGCAACCAACAGAGCTTTAAACTGTGGAGTCTGGGTAAGGGAGAAATGGAAAAAATGATGGGAAAAATACTTTAATGATGTACTCTTTGTGTACATCAGCACCTCTCCACAGACTTCACGGGAGTTATAGCTAATAACACTTCTTTAAAGCACGGCCCATCACATTCCAGACAACTGTTTTCCTCTTCCCCTTGTAGCCAAAGGCTGAGTTTCGTTCTGTCAGTCTGCTTTCTAAGGCAGACAGTCCCTCTGGCACTGCCCAAGTGACCGAGGACCTGGGACACAGAGGCGAGCACGGACCAGCACAGGGGTAATGGGAAACAACCCATAACCCAGCCACTGCAGGGCAAAGCTCTATTACTCCTTCATCAGAGAGACATACAAAAGAGAGCATTCATATTTTTAATGTTCTTTAAAAGCTTATAAGAAAAATTGGCCTCTGTGGTATTCTGTAGATGTGCTAAGATGTAGATGTGCTATGGATGCCATCCAGGCATACTTATGCCTGCGCTTTTCCAGTGCCTGGTAGCCCTCAGCCTTTGGCTTCATGCCACGCAGCCCATCTGAGATTCATACTGCAGGTTTTATTGAGACAACTGTTTGGTGAAAAAGACTTTGTTTAGATCAAACAAATCTTTTTAAATATGAACTGTTTTATTCACCCCAGAAGGTTTTCTGCACCTGCCATCTCTGTCCTCTGTCAGTACATTTGGAAATGAAGGTGGCCACAGCGGGAAGGAGAGGATTGGAAAGCAAGTAAAAGTCCCATTATTTTTGTTAAGTGGCAGCTGATTTTATGAGGCTCAATTACCAGTGATTTTGTGAGCCTCATTTTCCACTACCAAATTTGCAAAAGGTGCTCAATATTCTACTCCTAAGCCAGGAAGAACTATGGGTTTTCAGTATACTCCAAGCAGAGTATAACAGCTGGCTTCAAAACATGTTGCCCAGTGGAAATAAAACATTGGAAAGGGGAGGAGAGGAGGATAGAGTTGCTGGATTTGAGATTTTCAGCAGAAAATATTGGGTTTTCTTTTTTAAAAAAAGTTCACATTTTTACCTTTGTCCTGATAGGAAAGTCTTACTCAGTCCGACAAATTTGAAGCATATAAAATCGTTTCCAAAAACTTCTGTGCAGGAGGGGAGAGGAAGAATGTGAGCTGAGAAAAGACATATCTTTTCTGACTTACTTCTATAATGTCTCAGCCTTGTCACAGACCCACGTAACAGCAGTATGTCCAGCATCAAAGCAGCGGGGTACCTGTGTTTGGGTACAATCGGTTTATGGAACAGTGAAGTGGTAAATAGTTCCCCGGTAAGGTAGATACCCACCAAGCTTATTTCAAAATGCTGCCAAAAGGAAGGAAGGTATTGAGCTGTAACTCCACCATCCGGGGAAGATGGGGAAGATGAACCTCAAGTGAGCAGTACTTCACAGGAAGGCAATAGCAAATGCAAACAATAGCAAACATGGTACTCGTATGGAAACAAGGATTTGAATGCAGAATCAGCTAAATGTTACCCAAAATCCCCTGATCCAGGAAAAATAAAGTCAGGGAAAGATCATCAAAGTCCAAAACCTCTCTACAGTTTTTAACTTCTTGTTATGGTTTATGTGTAATGTCACCAGCTCCCTGGTGCTGACACCACTCAAATCCATAATTGTTTCTTTAGACATAGTTCCCATAAATATACATTAAGTTAGCCAGTGAGCAAATATAAACCATACTGAGGTGTCCAATCATAGATCTCAAGTAGTCAAGGGTCATCCTTTACAGCTACGCCCATTCCTAAAATACATATGAAATATATATATTTCACAGAATAACAGGAAAAATCTATACAAAATTCTAATCTACCTGAAAACAACAATTTGCTTTAAACAGGCTGAACAGAATGCAAAAATTGTTTCCAGCAAATACTTTTATATGCTCTAAATGTGAAGGTAAAGTAGCTCTATTCAAGCCTTCTGAAGAGAATTAGAGAGAATGAATGTGAAAAAGCACATGGAGTGCAATTTAAAGAAGCAAGCAAGCAAATCATGACCCGAGTATGTCTATAAAACCTTGGCAGTTGACCTTTACTGGGTGAGGATGGTAAGCGGTTTGGAGAATCAGCATTTCATCAAGTGGTTGAGTATATTTTTACCCTTATCAAAATATGAACCAGCTCTTCAGGTAAAAACTGATCATGCAAGGTTTGTCCATTTGCCTGCTCTCAGTGAGCGTGAAAAAAATCATATTCCTAAAGGAACCTGTGATCTCTGCTGACTTTGATTACTTCAGATATATTTCTGTTAACCACTAAGGGGAAGAAAATCAGAAATAAAAATGCTCCGAAGCTTTAATACTTTTTCTTTTCTTGAGAATCTATCCTACCCCTCCCATTAGCTTCTTCTTTTGCTATGCCAGAGCTCTCTTATGAAATTCCCCAATTTCAGCCAATTGGCTCAAGCGCTCCCCTAATACACTCTTGCAATTGTAAGCACTCAGGGGTTCCACTAAAAGGGTGGCTGGATGCAGCTTCAGGACTAATTGTATCCTATGAGTTATAGAATTATGCACCAACAGCTAAAAGGACACAATTACAAGGTGAACTATTGTGACACACACTGTGTAATGTCATACAATCAAATGCAATGTTTAGTAAACATGAACCTCTTTGTCATTTTGTATTTATTTATACAGGTTTAAAAAAAAATAAAGCACACATTTAAAAATATCCCTTTCTCCATTGTGTCTCTGCAGCATTATGCAACTCGCTGGCGAGGCCGATGGGTAGGCAATGGCTCAGTCAGTGCCTGGGGAACTAGGGAATGACTAGCGAGGAATATGCAATGCCTGTTTGATTGAGTTACACCTGCAAAGAGAGAGCTACGGCCTTCCAGAGAAAGTGGGAGCGAAAAGGAGCAGCTTACCAGGGGTTAGCTAGGAGCTGCCTAGGTGGGAAAACCAAATTTCTGCAGATGTAGGAGCCTTAACTAGGTCACTGCTTAAAGGACTGCATTTTTCCAGCAATGTGTTTATGGTCTGTTCTGCCAGTAATGAAATACCAAAGGGTGTTTCTAATGCCTGGGCTCTCTCCTTGGCCACAAAGCCCATGGGAAAAGAAGAGGGGAAAAAAAGTCTTCCATGTGTGGGTGGAGAACAGGTGAATCTCCAGCATGCCCTAAAAACAGGGAGGTGACGCGCAGCTCTGCAGAAAGCCAGGCTCCTGCCAGTTTGCCCAAGTTTGATCCATGGACTAGTCCCACCAAGTCTCCATGACATGCAAAGTCACTGCTTCACAGACCTCCAGCAGGACTCTCCCCCTCTCCTCTGGGAGAGGGGCACATTTCCAGACAGCTCTGTCTTTCTGTAGAGAAAGATTTTCCTTGTACCTTGCCCTCCTGCACTGCCATCCTCCTTCTCTCTCCTCGTTTATTCTCATCCTCATTTATCTCACACACATCCACATAAGATATTCCAGTGCAAAAGGGTGATCTCAGCCCATTCCCCTCCAACTTGAGCCAACAGAACTTCCATTGGCAAGGGAAAGCAATCTGTAATTCTGGCAAAATGAACAACTTTCTGCTTTTCTCACTAAACCACAGAAACAGAGAAAGATGATCTAACGACTGATATCCAAAATACTGCTGAGGAAGCAAGGGGCAAGCATGCTACTAATTTTTACAAAAAATGTACTGTGAGTCTAGTGTAAGTACAGTGAGTGCTAGAATTAAATCATATGTGGAGAGGCCATATCATTATTTTTTTCAATGGTTACAGAATCATAGTATTCTTTGTGGTAGCAGTTTTGATCTGTGCTTTGAATACAAAGCAATTACAGTGTCAAAGGGCACTATTTGGGAAAAAAAATGAGTATGACATTTAATTGTGTTCATCCCAGAGTTATTGCGGCACAATAGGAATTATCATGTCAAATTTCAACTCCATCTCTGTACTCTACCGTTACACATTTGCACTGTGTGTCTGTATGCATATATTTTGCGGACTCAATGTCACCCTTAGCAGACACATGAAAGGCAGATCCCACATCAGCTGCCTACGGCCAGCTCTATTCAATGTTTTCACTACTACCAGCAAGGATAGTGTAAGGGAGACTATATTAATAAAATATTGTCTAAAAGTCAGGAAGGACTGCAGAATCTCAAAGGTTGAGAACAGAAGTCAAAATGCACTTGACATTGGAAGAATGGGAAGAAATTCAGAAAAGGCAAATTCACAGGGGAAAGAGAAGTCAGTGGTGCAAACACAAGGTGTGGAAAAACTGGTTAAACAGCAGGTCTGCAGAAGAGTATCTGAGGTTGCACTTGGTCACCACTTCACCATGAGTAAAAACTATGGCAATGTTACAAAGCCACCACATATAATCCTTACCCAGTTTATTAAAAGAATAACATACAGAAGACATGGAAGACATTTTTTTCTCTTCTCCTTGGAGCTGATGAGTCTTCAGCTGAACACTGTGGGCATGACACTTGGAAAGAGTACAGAAATGAATGAGAATGAGGAGTCAGCAAAATACACCTTCTGCAGGAAAGCCTACTTAGTCTCGGAGAGATGAATTTGAGAACCACAGTAACACTTTTCTGTATGAAAAGGATATATCAGAAGGACAGGTATCAAATGTTTCTCGTGTCCCCTGAAGGTGGGACAAGACAAAATCAGCTTAATTTGCAGCAAATATAATTCAATTTGCATATCCTAATTCCAAGAATAGGCATGCACTGGGAATATGCTGCCTAGGCTGGCTGTGGAACCATGTTTAGCAGGATTTAAAGAACAGGTTACACAAAAAACTGCTTGAAACAACCTAGATACTGACTCAGCTCTTTTTCTACAAGAATCCAGTATTTTCCAACTCAAGTATGGTATAGTGATTTAAGTTGCCCCAAGCTATGTCCCTTTAAATTGGCTCAAATTGGGTATTCAGAAACAGAGAATTGCTTGTCATATTACTTAATGTAAAAGCTGGATTCTTGGCCTGTAGAGACTTTGTTGTGTTTAAAAAAATGGGAGATTTATCTATCTGTAGCTAATACTTTTAGGTATGGCAATTTAAAAATTTGTAGCAATTCAGCCACAAGTAAGTGGAAGAAATGTGATGTCTTCTACTGTCTTCTGATGCACTTTAATATGTAGCTGTAAAATTTAAGCTCTTTCTTTGGGTCACAGAAGAACTCTGCCATAAAACATTCAGCAAGGATGGTCCAGGAAGTATAGAATAACAGCAGAAGAAAGGGACAAATTCCTTTGCTGGATAGACAATTATTGGAAATTTAGGAGAAGAGAAATACCAGACTAAAGACTTTCTCCATTTCTTTCTTGCAAATCAATCTTTTGGTATTTAATGAGTTCCTATCGGCCTATGCAAATACTTCACAATGAATAAGTTATCTGATGATTTTTTTCTGTTTGTGGGATATCTAAAAGCAAATTGGTTTCCTTTCACATATTCATTATTCAAAATTATGTTAGCACAGCTTTAGGTGAGTGCGTTTTCACTGCTGTTGCTTTGTTCCACAATTGAGTATTCATACCACCTGCCTGAGGCAAGTGTCCCACCAGATACCTTTTATCCTTGACGCAAAGATTCCTTCAAGCTCAATTAAGGTCTTGTTTTCAACAGGCACTACAGGATCTCTCTCTCCACTGATGCAGTGGAGTGGGCTAACCTCCTGACTTGAGCATCTGAATTAGATGCAGGCGTCTGGCTTAAGTTGGCCAGTGGGAATTACTACTGGTGGCAAACCAGGGACCCTCTTGGGCTCCCACTTCCCAAATTAGCTGGCTGAAGAGAAGCAAGATTAACCAGGGAAACAGAAGAAGGACTTCCCCAGGCATTCCATTTCTGCCACTTATGTCCCCCATATCTTCCATAGTTTTGGCTGAGCTGTTCTCATACGCCATTATCATAGAATCATAGAATCATTTAGGTTGGAAAAGACCTTTGAGATCATTGAGTCCAACCATGTATTATGTATATGCTTACACTTGGTTTGCACACAAGTGGTAAGAAAAGGATTATGACCTTAGGCTCAAATCTTATTTCAATAGTCCCTACCTGAAGGAAACTACCACCGTACTGGAAGTCTCCCCCATTTCAGGTCAAAGACGATGGTAGGGTACAGTACATGGACCAACAGGAGGAACTCTCCTTCTGCTCCTTGGAACAAAGAATTAAATTCTTGTGTGGAGAACTTTCAGTTCACCTCTGTCGTGAAATTTAGGGATGCCAGACAGACCAGCTAACACAGCAGGCATTGTTTCTGTCATGTAACACACTGAGGATGCCAAACGATGCCAGAGAACTGGCAAGGTCCTTCAGCAAGCAAATTTTGAAGAGGAAGGAAAGCTTAAACAGGACCACAGTTGTTTTTCCAGACGTACTCAGGTCTTTTGATGATCGCATTACATGGAGGTAGTTCTATAAATTCCCCTATGACTTCAACGGAGTCAATTAAGAGGTTCAGGAACTGAACACTGTGAAATATTTGTGTTGCAAGCAGCACGTGATAGCAAGACCCACTGTATTAGATGTTTAATTTGTCCAGCTCCATCAAATGCCTTCTTTAAGCATGTCGTCTTTAACTTTTTCAGAATGGAGAATGTCATATACACCACAGGATTTGCTTTTGCAGAATCTTCTTCCTCACAAGCCCACCTCAGACTTCCTCTTTCACCATTTCAAACTGCTAGAAAAAGTCATTCAAAGTTATCAAGGGCATTTTTATTCACAAATAAAAAGGTTCATTTTCTTTACTGCAAAACACAGACCATCTAAAACTGCTGACTGTTTGTGGCTGACCTGTTAATGTAAAAGTGGAGAGAGCTTGCATGGTGGAAATAAAAGGGGGCAAATGAAAGAATAGAAAGCATACAAGGAGAGAAAGGAGATTAACAGAAGAGGGAAAAAGAGAAGCAAAGAAATAAGTGGAATAGGAAAAAAGGCAGAAAAAAAAAAGGCAAAATATACCTTAGTGATGCCCTCAGTATAAAGAAAAAAACAGTGAAGAAAAAAAAGGATATTGGGAAAATGCAGGGATGATACCACATCTTAAAATAATTCTGAGAAAATAGAAGGTGATGTCAAAATCCTAGTAATTGAGTTTTTGCCTTGAAAAGCCAGTGACAACTTTGCTTAAATGTTTACCGCATAAAATCAAATTCCACATCTCTGACTGCATGTATTTCTCAATGAAGTCAATGAGAATCAATAGCAACAGCAGCATTCAAATCTATGTTGTTTTCATCGCAAAAAATGTAAACACAGTATTCTTTCCATCCCTGCACCATTTTCCCATCTCTTTGTAGCCTCTAACACACTCCTAATATATGTCTATCCCAAAACCACTGCTGTTAGCCTTCCTCTATTGATGGCATCCAGCTGAAGAGAAGCCAGAAAGGGAGAGCTCACATATCATTTGTTCTTAATAAATAATCATTAAAAGATAGATCAGCAGCACTGCGGCATTCCCCAACACTTAGTCTATTTGCCTTGAGTCAGCTGCTCTGTACTTTCTCCCTATTCTTGCGTAATTGAATACTACATCTTACCTTTTTTTTCTGCACAAGGACTGCTCTTATCTGAAAAATATTGTAAACTCATTCAAATTTCATGAATCCACACTGAGCCTAATGCAAACTAGCCAGGAAGCAGTACAGGAAAATCAAATAAATGAGTAAACTGACACCTCTCCACTACCCATCAATAGCTCTTCTTTTGCTGTTTCTTTTAACTGCTACCCAGGCCTGCCTAGCCTCCCCCACCCCCTTTGCAAAGGATGCTGAAAAAATTTTGAGTAGCCAAAATTTACACAATCATTTCATCCTCTTCAGACTTAGAACATACCGCATAAAGTGAGTATTCAAACGCTTGAATCGTTACACTGAGACCACGTTTCTTGGACCGTCAATGTTTCCATCCATCCACCTGATGGGTCTGATAAGACAACCTGCAAACAGGGGCCAGACAAGATATCAATAGTGTCACATAAGAGTTAGATAAATGCTTCACTGGTGGCACCAGTTCAAAGATTTCTTGGCAGTTTAGACAAAAACTGAACGTCACTATCATAAGAGCAAATGAGCGAGTAGGACTCCTTTCAGACAGCAGTGAAACTCAGGTGGTGGTGGTGGAGGGCTGTGGGTAAGCACAGGGGGACACAGGGTCACGGGGGCTATGGGCAGGGAGCTGATGAGGTCCGTGGCAATCTGGAGGGGCTGGCAGGTGGCCGGAGGGATTCTGGAGTTTGCGGGGATGCCCATTTCCCAACTTCTCATTGACCTCGCAGACACAGGTGCACAATCTGCCAGCTTATTTGGTCTCTCTGGTGGGGCTCTGGTCTATAATAGGGGTACAGCACAGCACCAGCCCCCCAGCCCTGCTCCCTCAGGGACCTCAATCCCTGCCCTCCGACAGAGGGGGTCAGGCTGCCAGGCTGCCCTTGCACTGCCCCATCCCAATGGCGCAGCTGCCGGAGGGAAGCCCCGCTTCCTCCCAGACATACGGTTTCCACCAAAGCAGCTCAGGTGCTCCACACCAAGAAGGGGACAAGGGACGGGCAGGGGCACTGCGGGCACCGCTACCGGCAGGCTGCCTGATCGCCCTGCCTGTCTGCTGGCACACAAGGAGATCAGCACATTACACCCCGTGCATCAGCATAAGAAACACTAACGTTTGAAAGCACACCCTAAAATGTAATGGGCTTGGGTCTTCAAGACCATCTTAGTGCAAAAGCCTAATGATTCTTCATTTAAACATTAGTCTAGATACCAGAGCTACAACAATCCATAGGGAGCCATCAGGCTTGTAGGCTTCTCTATATGTCTCATCTGGGATGGGAAGACAGATAATATACAATCATGTTAATTAGCCAGAAGGAGTGACTGAGTCTCATGTACTGTGTGCTTTGAATTCTGACCACAGCTAAGCAAGGGAACAAATGCAGGTAAGTTCCTGAGTGGCCTGTACAATCAAAGATATCTATATCTAGGCGCTAAAACAGGAGGAGGATTTGTCTCCCTCTTAAAAATCAAGGTCCCCAAGCACATAATATTGAAGGAAAGAAAACTTAATATTTCCCTCTAGAAGTCTTTTAGCAAAAGAATGTGTCACAATGATGTACAGGAGGTAGGGCAAGAGAACAAACTTGATAGAATAAAAATACTGAATAAAGACTATTTTTAAGGACACTGTCCAATAATATTTTTGGTTATGATGCAAAAGCATATCTTTGATTTGCAAGATATGAGCCTTTCCAGAAATACTGCATTAGTTGTAAAATGCCAGGTAGTAAAGCAGAATCATCCATCAAAAAGCAGAACAAGCAGGTTTCTTATTTAGAGAGGGACAGAGTTCACCAAAGCTACGAGGTCAGGTGAAACAAAGAAGCAAAATTCTCTGGATTTTTCAGTCACCAGGGTTGTGAGAAAAACCCTTTCTGAATTCTTCCCATTTATGTGCCCATTATGTACCTGCGCAGCTCGAGGTTTCTTGTATGTAGAAAGCAGGATACATTAATCATGAGGAACGGAGGGCCTCGAGCTGCAGTGTGCCACTCTACAGGAAAAAACCTCTAAAATATGCTAGTGCCAGATCTGCTTGAGTTGAAAATTATGTACTGTTCATAATGTTGCATCTGAAAAGAGTAAAATTAGTTGTATGCTCTCGGAAAATTTGCTGCACATCTACTCCCAATTTCTTTCCATTTCTGTCCTACCAAAGCACTGCAATTTTGATCTCTGTCTTAAGCATGCTCCTCCTGTGTCTTTCACCAGACCTACATGGGTCCTGCCTGCCTTTCTCATGCAAGTTCACATCAGTGAAATTACTGAGGTGAATAAGGCGAGCAAGATTTTCCCGTTACCTCGTGGGGAATTCATCTGCTGAGGCTTCATTCTCTGAAACGTACAGCTTCTGTTCCTGGCCTCCTCCACATGGTTATGTGCCTAGGCACGATGATAATCTGCCTTTTTGATGCACTGCTTTCTCTTCATGCACACCTGCCAGATGGTGGTGTGTATTAGCTCTGATGGCAAGCAGTAAGCAATAAAGCCTGCTTGTTGTCATACTGGAGCAGGAACAGCCTCGGCCACGTTCCCAAGCATTTACTCTTTGTCTGGAGTTCCTCAGATATTTCAGTGCCAGCCATACATCACAACTTTAAGAGCTGAGGTGACAATTCAAAATATGAAAATCATTGCAGAGTAAATGAAGCAAATGATCGTTTTTGACAAATACACATGAGTGTGGCACTCAGAAATCTGGCTTGAATGTCTCTAAATAATTAAATTTATCTACCTCAGTAACTACATTTGAATTGCAAATTAATTCTCCAACTCAGCCCTGCCGCATATGTGCGTTCCCACAGGTACCCTGAGCTCTCACTGGCTGCTATCTCTAAGGTGCATGAGCACCTTTGGGCAAATGCATTTCAGTGCAGAGAGCACCCAAGGGCGAGGACACTTGGCACTGCTTGGCAGAAGCAAGCGAGCACCGCTGCATGGCGTTTTGTCGGTCGTCCTCCTTGTGCTTTCTTTCAGTGCCTTTAACTCGGCGCTGCGTTGTGCAGCACACCCAGAACCCAAGGAGCAGCTGGTAGTGCCAAGAACAGGGTTCCCGAGGCAAGGCTGCCTTTGCAAACCTAGCTTAGTTCCATCAAATGATGTTGCGGTACCCTTTAACTGCCTGGTCATACACTGTCCTCTCGGCAACGCTCCTGTCCTTCCTCTTTTTACACAGAATAGACGGGGCATTAGTGCTCACCTGATATTCCTCACTGGGGGAATGGCAAAAGAGCATCCAGCGTTGTTGAAGTTAGTTCCCTATATTGTTTCCATCTTTGTTCGGTGCTCCACCAATGTGTCCCTTATTACAAGTTACTCAAATTCCATTGTAGAGACAGAATTATCCATCTCCCTACACACTCCTCAGCGTACGGGCATTTTCCCAAAAATGATGACTTTGTTCTCCCAAATGTCCTGTGAGATGAGGAGACTTCCTCATTCCATTTTACAAATAAAGGCTTGAGGCACAGAGATATTAATGTCAACAGCGCTAACTCATTTGAAACGTTTACAGTTCGACTGTTTTAGGGAACCTGGCATTTTATTGCACTATATTTCTCCAGAGCAAAGCAGAGCTCTCCTGGTCTCCATTGGAAACTCCAAGTGTTCTTCATTTCATTTCAACAAGTCAGACTGAAGAACTCGGATAAGAAATCCAGAAATTGAAGAACACACAGGCATCACCTGTGAAAAATGTCAGTGAAGCGATGTGATTTAAATCCCCATGGAATTTAGGCAGCATCAGGACGAAAATTAAGTTCTCCAGGGCAGTATTTAACAGCCCATCCCAGGAGACTTTCCCTTGCTCCATCTTATTCACTGCACACTTTCCCAGTTCCTGCAGCAAATAATGCAGACATCCTAGAGGTGACAGCATCTTTCTTCCCAACAGCTGTGATACATCCCCTGGCCCATGTACCTTGAACTATTTGTAAGTCTGTGGAAAATGCTGTGTGTGAGCAGCACTGCACTTGTTACCATTCAGGACAGTAAAGTCTGATTTGCACAGGCAATTTGAAAACTGATTTTTTTTTTCTTGTCCCGTGCCTCCCTCTGGTGCTGTAAGAAACCCCTTACAACAAGTGAGGAAGGGGCTAGGAAGTTCCCGGGTTGCATGCTTGCAGCCCCAAGCTGCCCAGTGAGGCAGGGAGAATCCCCTGCTTAGGTGTCACAAAGATGCCAAGGGGAAATGGCCACTCTGGCTTCTTGGCGAAAGGAGCTACACTCTGCAATGGCAATAAGTGAATTTTTACCCTTGCACCCCTTACCCAGATCTCTTCTATTCCTCAGGCCAAGTTCAGCCCTCCTGGCAACTTGTGACTCCTGATGCCTCCAGCTGGGTCCTGCCTGAGCCCCCTCCCCAGCCCGCAGGGCTCAGTCCTGCTGCCTGCTCCTGCCTCCTCATTCCCATCCATCCCTTACCCACTCCCACAACCCTCTCCACCACAGACACACACGAGCATGCACAGCCCCGTGCACACAGGATGAAATAAGACAGCAGAAACAGCAGTCTTTTGGGGGTATTTTCTCAGGGAGAGTAAAGGACAAACCCTGACACCAGCCCAGTTCCTCACCCAGCTCTCCAGCCCTGCTCTAGAGCTCTATCTGTATTAAAAGGTTGGGAGTTTTTACTCTTGAGCAAGGCAGTCATCTCTTTCTTGCAAACAGCTAAATTGTTTCAGAGAATAGAAATTGTGCACACATTTTGACAGCAAAAGTTTTAAATATAAACTCTTAAATTTTGGCAAAGGTACAAAACACAGAAAAAACAATTATATGAATATTGCTCTATCCTAGAGTGAGGCTTGATTACCCAGCTACATTCTTTAAAGAAAGCTTTTACAAACAGAAAGGATATGCATGTGGGCTCTGGATAACCAGATAACCTCAGCTGACAAAACAGTAACTAAATGACCACACTATTTAGTGTCATTTTCTCCGTCAGGTGGGCAGTCCTCTGCTAGTCAGAGATTGCAGGGTAAATTCTCTCTATATTGTCCCTTCTCTGTATCCGAAACTAAAACCCAAAGCTTTTTAGCAGCACTTCTAATTTATCCTTTCCACTAATAGGCAGCACCCTCTCCAAAATCTTTTCATCTCTCTCTACAATACTAAATTACACAGACCTAATCCCAACTGAATCAGATGATTGTGCCCATCTGTACTGTGGAGGGACTTACAGACAGCTTCACTCAATATAAGCAGCATCTGTCTGCAAACATCATACCTGCTATCCACACCTAAAAGCAGTTATGGCTGACTGACAAGCATTATTTTTATAATATTAGCCCAACTGTATACTATTTATTTATATAATCTGCTTTATATGTATGTATTTATTTATTTATTTTAATTAATAAAGAATGTATTAGAATAATATAATAATAAATTATATTGTGTTTATATTTCTTAATTTATATAATAAATTTATAATCTGTTAGCCCAACTACAGATTTAGGTGTATATAGAAGTATGGGGCAACTATAGGCTACCTGGTACCGTCTGTCATAGTTACCGATACCGTAGGTGCTACAGAGATCACAGATAGCCTTGGGGAGGGGAGGAGGTTCATGTTGGCATGCTCTGTGTATTTTTAGAAGGAGTTTTGTCAAATCTGTCAAATCCATCAAATGAAGAAAGGATGTTATACCAAGTCCAAGTGACTCCATTAGTGCAGCTGGATACAAAATGCTGGGTAGCCATGCTGCCTGGTCACGGCTCACAGTCCTACGCCAACCGGGTTGCAGCATCCCCTTTCAAACACAGACAGACCCAGCTTTCTGCGGTACATCTAGATTGCCATTTAGGCCCAAGCCTGAGGTCTGGGACCAGAAGCCAGCCTGGTGAGGCTCCCAGCCTGCTTTGCTGCTGCGACAGCCAAACTAATCAGCACCCACCAGGCTTAAGACCAGCCAGTGCTCCAGCTGGACCCCATGCACCTGCAGCTTCAGGTTGCCTCCAGCAGCAAAAGGGAAGCTTTGGAAAATGGTTCAAGCTGGGAAGATGTTCGTTCACAAAATAACATGTAAGAAGTTGAAGGAGCTGCGTCTCAACAGGCAGTTTCCTCTCACTCAGCTGGGATGCTGCAACCATCGCTGAAACAGCCCAAACTTCTTAAACAGCTTTGAGCTCTTTCAAATGCCAGTGCCCATGCCCCAGGTTCATTCACGGCTGGTGGTTAGTGCCCCAGCACTACAGGCACAGTATTTGAGGAGAGATTTCAAACTCCCTGTGTGTCACCAGAAGGGCTGGTCCACCAGGAGCTTGAAAGCTTCACTCATGCAGCAAAGACCTGCAGGCTTGGGCTGGCAGTCTCAATGGGAAAACAGATGTGGGGTCTGGATCCTGCTCCCGAATTCAGGGCAAAATTGTATATTCCCCTGAATGACTAATGTAGCAGCCACAGAGCTAACCAATAATAGAAATAATGATGCCTCATCTGTGCTTACTGTATGCAACAAATACATGTCCCTTCAGGCTGGCCAGCCCTGGCTCTGCCACGTTTCTGAGGACGGCAGGGAGGAGGACTTTGTTGCAGTTGCAGTAACAAAGCCCAAGACGAGCCACAGCCGCAGAGGGGTGTCCCACGTACCTTGGCTGGGCGCATGAGGTTTCAGTGCAGGCAGCCTCTCCCAGCTCCAACAGCAGCGGCGGCTCGAGGGCAGGCATCTGGAGATGCCGGTGCTCTCCTGAGATTTGTGACTGCCCATTCAGCTCAGGGAAACCACCCCGACAGCCCTGCACTCACAGAAATCACACGTCGGGCCACATAAGATTGTCCTTCAGAATGACAGGATTTTTTAAATAGAATGCATTCGTCTTCTTTTACGCTCTGGTCTTTGGAGTCCCCTGTCCAAGCTGCTCTCTTTGACTATGAAAGCCTCCTAATGATGCAATATTATAACTTGACTTCAGATAGGGAATCTTCAAGGAAAACACCAAAAGCTGTGACTCCCACAGTAAAGCTCCCAGAGCTGGCGGCACCGGGAAGGCACCACAGGCAGACTCTCAGCACGCTGTCCACCAAGGGACGCCCACCTCTCTGGCTGTCAGGCCCTTCGCTTTTCTTCCATTTCCACTCCACCATCCCTCATCAAAGTGACAGGTGTGAGACCATGGATCTCAATTAATGTCTGTTAACTGCTTGGATGAAAGTTGGCAGAATATGAAATGCTATTATGAAATGCACCAAAATAACTCTAGGGAGGCTGAAGTGCACATATACATATATAATTATATTTTTAAATATATATATTAAAAAGTGTTTTTTCTCAAGATGCCAATGAAAAATTATTTGCTTTTATCCCCTTCTGAGATAGTTACTTTCTGATTAGGTACAGCATTGACAATTATTCCACTGCTTGTTATATGAAACACTAGAGTGTTTCATATGTAAGCAATGCCTTTCTGGAGATAATTATCTTTTTGACATAATGTTATATAAATGCTTCTTTGTTTAGGCATCCTGCAGGTTAATAAAATCAAGAGCCAGATGCCTTGAGACAAATTAGCTGTTTCCTGTCAATAAAATGTAATGCTGCACACTTAATTTATAGGAAACACTGATGCCATTAAATGCTTTGGGCTGCCTGTGCTACTCATCCCCATGGAAGCGCTCTTATTATTGCAGCCCTACTACCACATGACGTTAGTCCATAAGCATAGAAAAGTTTATCTAAATAAGAGCTGTGAGCAATATAAGATGGTTTTGCATCGAAAAGATACATCTGACTTTGAATTTGCTTAGTCACTCTCTGATTCAGTTTTCATCTACAGGATTCACTATATTCACTCATAAAACCAGGACGTTTTTACAAACATTTGAACAACGTCAGTGGGCTGCAGCTGTTTGGTACTGCTTGGGAACTGGCATTCGTGTTGGTAAAGATCCCTCTGATGAGACTAAATGCTCATCTAAGCAGACACACAGTTGTTAATAGACAACTTGAGAGAAGAAAAATTGTGAAAAAGTAAAAAAAAGAAACCACTCCTAGCATCCTGTATTTTTCTTGCATATTTATAATTCATATAAGGATCGTTCTCTTCTCTGGGCTTTGGTTAAGAAACATTCATGCTCCAGCCCACTTTGAAATAAATCAGTGAGATTCATGTGCAACTAGCACAGTTAATTATGGAAGACCTGTTGCCATGCCACAGTTAAGCTGCATTATGTTTTATCGTGTTGTTTAACATGCAAAACACGCGGTATCACCCTCAAATGTTTACCACATACTCTCTTTTTAAAACTTGACATTTATGAGGTGTTTCAAGAAAAACAGTAATTTAGGCTCTAAGTGCTAAGCAATTAAAAATTAGTCCAAAAAAGCCCATGTTTTGAGTTTTGTGATTTTTTGAAGCTCTTCTACATTGACAAGGGCAAAACAGAAAGAGAAAACATGCAAATACTGAACATTTGATGGCTTCTCAGTGGCTCTGGGCTTATTTTACTCGCTAACAGCAGCCTTCAAAATTCAGAATTTCAGCAGTCAACCATCAGAAAACAAAATTTCTGACAGTTTCTGCCATTATTCAACATGAGAAACCATCTTAACCAGGTCAAGAGAAGTATGATGGGACCTGCTCACACAGGACCCTCGCTAAGGCTCCCTGCCTCCAAATCCAAGGACAAAAAAAGAACCTCTGCTGGGCTTTTTTTTTTAATACCAGAAAATATTTTGGGGGGCATTCACTGCTGGTTTGTTGAAGAAAAAGTGGAAGACCTGAACTGGCTAGCAATGGGTTTAAGGGATATCTGTTCATTCATCAAAGCTTACGACTCCCAGCCCACCCCCCATATCCCTTTGATTTATAGCAGCTCGACTCACACCTTGAAACAGCTGGGTTCTTTGTACTCCCCTCCTGAAATAACTGAACAATAAAACCAGCCAATAAAAACAAACAAACAAAAAATCCCCTTTTTTAAACAATAGTGACCTTTTCTTGAGAAAATAACAATTTTGATACAAGTTTATTGTTTTTCCCAGACTCCTGGTGACCAGGGAAGAAAAGGTCAAGTTCCTACTAAAGCATTTTTCATCTGAGCGGTCCTGAGAGGATGGAGAGCTCAGCTCGCTGAGGGAGAAGTCCCAGAGGTGACTGTTCCCCCGGCCCCAGTGCCCACCACCCCCGCCCCCAGGGCTGCCTCCCCTCCTCCCCCACACAAAGCAAAGCCACCAAAACTCAACCTCACCCCTGTCACCCTGCCAGAAACCTCGCTGAGCAGAAGAGGCTCTTACAAAGCAAAAGATCCTTTTTTACACAAAACAGAAAAGTCTGCTACAAACTATGTGGCTCTGTGAGGAAAATTGGATGTTGGGAATAAAAATCCCAAATTTTTCCATCTAACTAACTGAGTAAGTGACAATTACAATTAGGTGCATCCACTTGGAAGATTATGGTATGTGGCAAGAACGTGGTACCATAATCCTTTCAAAAATATTGCTGGTCTCAGCAGCGACCCCCCAGAAGCCCCAGTTGATGCCCCCTCATCCTCCCAGTTCTCCTCTGTCCCCTTTACCGTTCCCCACATTGGGACCGCTGCCATCTACCTCCCCGCCCCAATGCAGAGTGCTCCCATGCCTTGCACTGGAAACGGCAACAGCAGGAGGCTTTACAGCTCACCGACCTGAGCCCTGCAGCTGGAAAACAAGGAAGAAAAGCAAGGGTGAACGATACAGCAACTTTGATGGAGCAGGAGAATGTGGATATCAAATTGCAGCAGAATACAGATTAAAAGTGGTTGAACCTGGTTTGGCACAGAAACTCATCCACAGCTATTGCGTCTGCAAAGTTACCTTTGGCCAATCTGCTTGTAGCTTCCAATAAAGTTTATTTGTAGGCCATCCTTTCATTTTTTTATGCACAGTTATGAAGTGCTGAGGGCTAAATGAGTTGCAGCAAATAGAATTCTAATTGAAAGGGAATATGCCTCCTAATATCCCATGGAAAATGAGTTTCTAGTGTCTACAGCAGGAATCTTCTGTTCAGCACCTCTGGATTATGCCTGAGTTACAGACCGATATGCTTTGGCGGGTAGGGGAGCCCTTTCTACTCTTATACATGTGTCTTTTAGGGTTATTAGGGGAAGGAAAAAGCCTACCAGTGCATTTTACAAAATAACTGGAATTTGTTTATAGAACTTGCTCGCACCAGTCAAATCTCGGTATAAAGAATACACATGTAAACCAACAGGTTGATTTCAAAAGCCCAGAAGTATACAAGATATGAACGGAAAAAATATGTATATTTGCTGCATGTTGTCACAGTGTTCAACTTGCTTCCAATTAAACTTTCTGTTTTAAGGGAAATTAGAATAGGGCTTTAATTCAACAGCATCCCCAGAAAAAAGATTTATATACTTCATAGCTTCATATTTATCATGTTGATGGGTAAAAACAAATGAGCATTGTCACATTCTGTCACTGAATAAAATGTCATGAAAGCCAAATGACACATTTAGAATTTACAAATTTTTATTCCAAGAGAGAGAGAAACTGTTAAATACAATTAAGAAAAAGGTAAAGAAATCAAAATAATGAAATAGAGGTTTGGGGTCTGTTTTTTTTTTTTTTTTTTTGCTTTATTACCTCTAGAATTCCCACCTTTTCTATTTAACAGTCAGGGAAACAAAGACCTGTCATCCAGTATGTTCACAAATTACAGTCCGACCTGTAAATACAAACTGAGCACTTGATATGATGTTGAAGTGTTTCTGTTTTCTATTTAATACTGTTTCATGCATTCATGTGCTAATAAAGGTTAAACTAGATGACCCTTCAAGCTACCCTCTACACTTTATCTGCCAGAGCTATAAAAGCCAAAGAAAATTGATGCATTTATATTGTGAAAAGAGAAAGACTCCAGACATTGTAATGTAGTAGTGTTTCTCTTCTCATGTATCATTTCAGCAGCAGTTGTTTACAACAAAAATATTTAGTCAGAACTGGATTTTTATGAGAAATCCTCATGTGTTACTAATCTTCTGCTGACATCAGACTGATTCCCCTGGATCTTTCATTTGCCCCTGGTGAATCACCCTGCTCATAAAGCAAATTGCTTTGTTCTGATTTTGATTTCCACATTGATTTTCAGTGTGGCTTCAGGTAGAATGTATGCAGCAGTTTACCCTTGAGAAAATTCACCATAGTCATGCTAGCACAATCTTCATCCTAAAATAACACACACAACCATTGTACAATGAACAAAATAAGATAAAAAATGGGAGGAATTAATTCTTAAACACTTCCACTCTAGAACAGCCTTTTTACCTCAGACTCCAAAACCAGAACCAGGTGTGAAATTAAGTACAAGATAGACCACATAAGCACAGATGAGCAGCAGACAGAAGTTTCTATCAAACTATCTGCTTATCCCCCTTGACTTCCCTTCAGCCTCCCTAAAAGATCCATTAATCCTCCTTCATTCTGCAAATACACCAGCCCCTTTTTAACCCTCTCAGTAGTGTGAAATACATACCAAAAAAACCCTCTGTAGAGTCCCACAAAGAACCTGTAGGCAAAAAAGCAGCCGACTAAAGTCACCTCTTCAGATTTCCACACCCTTCAAAAAGGCAGGGTCATGAACATAAATGGTTGGTTTGGCTGAGAAGTGACAGATTTGGATTAGAAGTGCTATAAGGAAAAGATTTAATGAAAACCTTTATAATACATAGAAAAAATCTCAGATCTCCTTTGCCCTATGGAGAGAAAGCCAATGAAAAAGATGGATAGAGAGGCTGGGCTTAGCAAAAGTGTTCCCAGTGTTTCACCAAATAATGTTTAGCTGAGATAAATATGAACTAGAAAATCTTGATGTGTCCACTGATCAGGCTAGAGAGAGAGTTATCATTACAGAACAAATGGTATTCTCCTTTGGGCAGAGTTGGTAAACAGCAGTATACAGGGAAGCAAAAAAAGCAAGCAGGTCCATTGTAAAGGAATTTCAGTAAAACCCCATGTGTTGCTATAATGTTTCATGATCACACAGGGTGAACCAACAGCAATTAAAGGCCAAATTCTGCTTTGAAAGTGCAAGCTAGCCTCCCATTTACAGCAGCAATGATAGAAGAGGCAAATTTTGGCCATGACCTCGTCTTTTATTAACATCCTAGACACCAAAAGCCAGATTTACAAAGGTATTTTTTGAGCTAAAATTGCATATGGGCACATTGACACAAACACAGGGATTTGCAGAAAATCCTCACAGGATGCCTGAAGTGCCTTTTTAAATTTTTAACCACAAACAAATGAATCATGTTAAAAAGAGTACACAGAAAGAGAACTACTACTGTTGCCACCAGCACTGATAGTTTTAAGAAACCTAAATTAAGCTTGCCAGTTCTAGGCACTGGAAGTTCCTTCTCTCTCTCATTTGTATGCACACACACAGTCTGACAAAGCACCCCCAAAATTAAAACACAGATTTAAAAAAAAAAAAAAAAGACACAATGCTAATTTTTAGAAAAATCCACCATAGTACAGTAAAATTCTTTCATTATTTTCTCATCTGTTTAAATTAATCTAAAAAATGCACATCACATTAAGCCCTTCTCTCAATAAGTTTTCTATGCATTCAACGTACAGTAGGAACTACTCTTTTTTAGACATTTTAAGATATATAATCAAGCCAAATCTGAGTTTTTCCAACATAACTATTCTGAACTACTTCCTTCCTTTTTCATATGCATATATTGATTTAAGTTGCTTTTTGCATTTGAATTGGAGCATCTGAAATTGGAACTGAGCAAAACATTTAATTTTCTTAAATCAGCAGGTTCTTTACACTTTCCAAATATGCTTCTATTATTTTAGGGGAACAATGTGAGCTATCCTTATTAACTCAGACTTGGTCTGGTAATTTCCCTGTATGGCAGGCTAATCAGTGCCTCTTTAGTCTAGAAAACAGCTCATCTTTTAAAATATTGAGTTATGTTCTTTGAATGATGTATTTTGTCACGTCACACTGGGTTGGTTTTTTTTTTGCTGGAATGTCTTTCTTGAATGCTTTTTGACCTAAGCTGGTAAAATGTAGGTTATCTAAGTGTCTACAGTTGCCTGCATCATCTTCTCTTTATTTACTGTAGTCTACAGACCTTGAGATTCTGCATTTGACAGCAGTGCCATCATCCAAGCCACTTACAGAAACAATAAACACTGCGGCTACAGCAAGATCTTAAACTCATGTACCAGAGGGTTTTTGCATTTCGTAATTATTGTTCTTTGTTTGGAGGTGGTGCCCACAGCTCCCAACAGCAAACTGATGCCTCCTAGGTGTCAGGTGATGTGTAATGAAAACTGAACGGGAAGCTAAGAATGATAACTTGTTGACTGGTATTTTTTTCCCTAGCTGTCATTAAAGCCTACATTAAAGCTTTCTTTTCTTTTTCCAGGTTAAATGCTTTAATTTTGACCACGCTCGTGCTGAAATTCAACACAAAGCTATTTAAAATATTTAGGGTCCAATCTAACTCCTGTTCAAGCAGATGGAAAGAAAGATTGATTTAATTTCTCTAAGAACTGGGTTCAGAATAGAAAATGTTCCTGTATTTCTGCTAAGACAAAGGCCAGAGCAATATGTCAAACCACTACATTCAGTCATGTCAGAAGCATTCCCCATGCATGTCTTAATAATGCGGCATACTGATGAACCCAAAAGCCCCTTTCCCAAGCAACAGCACCACACCAGCCCTGCCCCAAGTTCCCCCTCGCTCCTTCCTGACCCGAGTCAATTGCTCAAAGTCTTGGTCACATCTTTTTCAATGTACTGTCCTTATATTTACTGCCCAGTTTATACTGGCCTTGCAATGAAGCTGGCCAAGCTGTTCCCTTCTGTCTTGAGAAGAGCAAGGTGGGATTTTTATAATTTGTACATGCACAATATTGACAGTCCTAGCAATGAACTGAGAAATCTACTGTAAGGCCTGAGCAGCAGTTCTTAAATGAACTTGCTTGGTTTTATTGCTGGTGCTTTCTTTTTCCTTTCTCTGTCCTCTATCACTGTCTCTGGCACCAGCACCAACCTTTTTCACTCCTGACATCACACTGTAATTTAAGAAAGCTCTTGTTCTATAGTTTAAAAAACTATTTTTATGACCACAGCTATTCAGATATATCTTCTTTGAGTCTTTGTGCTATAGCTATTGAAGCAAGCAGGAGTCTCAAAATGTCTGTGAAAAGTGCTTATTAAAATTGTTATATCCAAAAAAGTCTTACTAAGAAATCTTTTCACAGGCTTTGATTCCATGAAGCAGCCATGGTCTTCCTCCAAAATGGGCTGATCAGACAGACAAAAAAAAAAATCATTTGAGACAAATCAACCAGAAAAAAAAAAAGAAGAAAAAATACAATACAAAAAACACTACCCTGAAGCAGAGTTCACACCCCAACAAAGAATAAACTCCAAGGACTGCATAAAATTTACTAGGATGTTTGTTGTTGGTATTGCTCTAAAAAGGCACGTCTTTGGTGAGATGAAGGGTGGTAGTGCAGACCTTTAAGAGAGAAACAGGACAGCACCTGAGTCCTTTATTTTAAGCATAGACTTAAGTACTGCCCTGAACCAGGCCCCAGCAGCTCCACTCAAGACAGCCTTCCCACCACGGTGCAGTAGGGGCTCCTTCCCACGGCATGGGAGAGGGGTCCTTTGAGATACGACAGGAGGAAAGCTGATTGTGTCCTCTTGCATGAAAAGTGTTCTTTAGCAATGACCCCGTCACATGTTACAAGTTTGCAAATCATGTATCCCTACATGTCAAGAATAATATGGAGCCAGACTCCTGCAAAGCAGGAGCAAGAAACCTACGGCACAAGCATTCCTCAGCTGTGGTCCCCCCACAGTGCCAGAGCAGCTTCTTCTGGCTCCTGACCCAAAAGACAGGACCCCAGAAAGGGAACAAAGAGATGGGAGGCAGGACCTCAAAGAAGCTCTGCGCCCAGAGCAAACCAAAGCACCTGGGGAGATCAGGGACAGGAGGCCAGGCAGGTCCAAGTCCCCACCTGCTCTGCTATCCCTGCACGCGTGCTGAAGGAAATCCAGTGCTCACATCTGCCTGCAGCACAGTATCCCCTGGACTGCCACTGCAGGGGAGCAGCTTTGCTCGGCCCCTTGCACAGGTCTGCAAAGCCAGGCTGTGCTGATCTGAAACAGTTAAGTACAATGAAGTATAATTTTAAGTCCTATCTGTAACTCTCACTGAGCTATTATTAATTACTTATTAAAGGGGGAACATTATCCATATTATAAATGTTACATGAGTAAACGAGGAATATGAATGAGAGAGCTCTATTCATCACGATGAGCACGTCTCTCCCAGAGAGTGTTGCAAAGCCACAGGATGTCCCCAAGTTTCACATTTGCATTCCCACCTCTGAGTTAGATGAAAGACTTGCAAAAGCATATGTTTCGAGATAGCTCCTTAATGGCTCTGCCTCTCAGGGGAATTTTGTTCATTGCTTACTCAGGAGAAAGACAGCAATAGGTTGTAGCCTGCACACTTACCAATAATAATTGCTATTTAAACAGCTGTTTTCTTCTGAAAAAAAACTTAACAGGCCCTTACTATCAATCCTCAGAATGAGAGAAAGCTACAGATCTTCCCAAGATCAGATAGGGAGCTGTGGGGTAGCAACCTAAGCTGTTTCCATAGCCTAAGGCTGCATCTATATTTTGCAACTAGAAGATACATCCGGAGATAAACAGTTGGTGCTGAGCACCTAATGCCCACATTATTAAAAAAACAGGGAGGGTAGGCTGGGGGGGATTTACTTCAGACAAGCTCTGTGTTCAGGTCTGATGGACTGAATGGCCATTAGTGGTGGGAGTGCTGGTCTCATTTTCATCCAGGAGGAGCTGAGTTTATGAGCTCTGAGATTACCCTGTAATGCAAACCAAATGACGTTAGTGCAGACAACTGGAAGAGCTGTTTCAAAATGCATTCCTGATCTAAACAAAACCACTAATGCAAACGCACACTTCATCCTGTTCCTCAATACCTTTGAAAACACCAAAATAAGTCATGCACAAAGGCACAACTCAAGGAGAAGAAAGGTTGCAAGTCATTTCTCTTTTGCCCAAGCTCTTACACCTTTCATGTTGCTTTGATAATAAAGAGAAAGAAAGTCTGAGGCAGAGCTATTCAACTAAACTACACTCCATTACCTGGTTCTGAAGAAAGGCATTTCAAGCTTTTCTACCTTACCTATTGAGTTATTCTAAGACAGAAAATTTTCTATAGTTTTAAATGCTTTTTTTAATTTTCCTCTGCATTAATGAGACACTTTTCATTTTATTTCTCTCTGCGAACTCAGCAGTTTTCTCAAGATAACATTTCCATCTCCAGTTTCTTTAACACACCTATTTCTGCACAGCAGACAAGAATGAGCTGCTTCTTTCCAGTAGATGCTGCTGCTGCAGTGCTGGACACCTCTTACAGCAACACCGAACACTTCTTCATGGACCTTCAGTGACAAAGTTGCACGTTGATTTTGGTGCACCAGAATTAATGCTCCCGAAGCATCCTCCCTGCAGCATTAACAGGGGGAGCCCTGTTTTGGGGCAGGAACCTGTCATGAATCCTGATTTAGGTTCCTGCTGACTACGCCAGTTTGTCGTGAACCCTGATTTAGGATCCTGCGACTACGCCAATTTGTCATGGATGAATGATTTAGATCGCTTAAAGAATCACTGTCAAAGGTATTAGCAAAAGTGGTTTTAATATCATGTAAAAGTGCGACTTAACATAAAGTTCCATGGCAAAGTTCACTCTATTAATAACTGCATGGAAGAAACACACAAAGGAAAACTGAGTTAGGATTGAGGTAGAATGATTCACACTGAGAAAAGGAAGGACGGAAGACCCTCCCGTTGAGTCACGAGGTTTAGAGTGGACCCCCTTGCTTTCTAAACTCCTGATGGAGCTTAGGTGCAGCTAGGTCCAATCTTAGTTTCAGACTTGGACAACGGTTTATGTCTAATGGAATTATCTATACAAAGTTTATAGTAATTAATATTTAATAGTTACATAGATTAGTAATGTTTCATTAGTATTAATTGAGCATGCTATCACTTACCAAAGATCTGCTGTTGGTAAAAGGTCTCTCTCTCTGCCTCGAGGGACAACTCTGAGAGGCGTCCCAGCTCAAGGGGAGATCACCGCCATGCAGCCACGCTGCCTAGCAGGGAGAGCTCAAAGAAGGCTCACTTAGGCTGTCGTATTTATGCAATAAAGTGGTTGGCTCATAGTCAAATAACATGCAATAAGACTTCTTGTACCCAGAGCTTTCTTTGTTCCTTGATAAATGAGTCTTGGAAAAGCCCCCTGCTATTCATGTGTTAATCGCGTGATCGGTGTTCCAAGCTCATATGCATCGATGGTCACTGTGTCACTCTGTTCCTTTGTGGGTTTTTAGAGAACAGATTGGAACTAGAGGATTTCTTGGCCTGGCTACGGCTCAGGCCTTTACCTCCTTTGGATCCTGTACCAAACTACCGCTAGTTCGGTTACGGGGTCAAGTGCATCTGTCACAGAACCGTAACAAGGGTGGGCAGAATTGCAGCCTCTCTCTTCTGGGTTGGTTGCAAGGGCAGGTACTTCCAATTCTTTGTTTTGCACCTTTATTAAACTGGGAATTATTTAAAAAAAAAATTACTACTTCTCTTTTCGCAGTCCAGACGCTCACAGCAACACCATTTCTTGTGGCTATAGGGAAGGTAAATGACAGCTTTCAACCAAAGTGATTCTGTTTCAGACAAATACATTTGCTTCGTTTCTTGAAACTACTTTCCTGCCCTTCCACATGCCCGGACTGGTCAGAAACTTCTCCCTGCCAGGAAGCCAAGCCGCAGGCAGACACCTCCAGCCTGGCTGGCCACTGGTGGGCGGTGAGGGCATGGAGGGGAAGAAGCAGCGTGAAAGCTGGTTACCAGCCATGCCCAAGCCGCAGGCACCCTGCAGCCACCCCCGCTCTCCCTGGGGCTGCCCACTTGTGTAGGCGGCAAGCAGCTCCCCAATGGCTCTTCCCTTGGGAGTTGCAGTTTACTTCCAAAGATGCTGTGGCCCCGACCTCAACTCCCCCTTTGGTGTGGGCAGCTCTTTCCTCCTGGGGTAAGGAAATGGCTCAATTCTGGTTTAACATTACACCGCTTGTCTAACATGTCTCCAGGGGGCTGGGCACCACCGCAAAACGCCCTGGCTGCATCACCAAAATTTTTATACCTAGCTACATTAGAAAGTTAGGTGGAGAGCAGAGTGGCATTTTTATCTAGAAGTCAAAGGAAGGGACACGTTGGCCTCACCGTGAAAGAAGGAAAGGATTCGCACTGCCCTCTGACCAGGTCTTTCTGTGATGCCAACCCAAGGTTTGTGAAGGAGTGGGGAACTTCTCCACTGGCTTCACACGATCCCACCTCAGGATCTTAGATCCAGCTTTACTATGCTTTTTAAAAAAAAGCCATTGTATAGGATTGGTCTGTTTCTGCTCCTTCATGATATGCATGATTGATAGCAACACAGCAGAAATATAGTACATGCCCTTAATTTAGTCTCTGTAAAGCTCTCGTGTTACTGCTTAACGTAATCAATTACTGAGTAACCTAAACTGCACCCACAAAATGAGCATAAATTGGCATCAAAGCTAGGACAATGCAAGCGGCGTTGTTAATTCCCAACCATCTATTGTAATTCTGTATTCATTGGAGACATTTCTCTCCTGGTAAAATTTAAAAGCTCTTTACACAAATGATTGCTTTCCTTTGATGCAGAACAACAGGAAACTTCTTTTTAGCACTAAAATTATACAAAACATACTATGCATATATGTACACAAGCAGAACAGAACAAACAGTATTTATATAGATTCTGGACTCATTTGCTGTAGTGAATAAACATTGTGGGTTTTAGGCAAAGTGCATATACAAAAATACATGACATGCTGTCCGGGTTTCAGCTGGGATAGAGTTAATGTTCTTCTTAGTAGCTGGTATAGTGCTGTGTTTTGGATTCAGTATGAGAATAATGTCGATAACACACTGATGTTTTAGTTGTTGCTAAGCAGTGCTTACACTGGTCAAGGACTTTTCAGCTTCCCATGCTCTGCCCAGTGCACAAGAAGCTGGGAGGGGGCACAGCCAGGCGGTCTGACCCAGACAGGCCACAGGGCTATGCCGTACCATAGGACACCATGCTCAGTATATAAACTGGGGGGAGTTGGCCAGGGGGCAGCGATCGCTGCTCAGGGACGGGCTGGGCATTGCTCAGTGGGTGGTGAGCAACTGCATTTTGCATCACTTGTTTTGTATATTCTTTTATCAGTATTATTATTATTTTCTCTTCCTTTGCTGTCCTATTAAACTGTCTTTATGTCAGCCCACGGGGTTTTTTTTTTCCAATTCTCTCCCCCATCCCACCGACGTGGGGGAAGGGTGAGTGAGCGGCTCTGTGGTGCTTAGTTGCCAACTGAGGTTAAACCACAACACATATCCACATTATATACATTCCTTCAGTACAGAAAAAAACCTTAAGAATTATTTAGAACTGCACTTTGAATTAATTCCAAAATAAGACACATCCACTCTTGCAGATGACAAACAGCACAGGGGGAATGAATTGCATTATTCCAGAGCAAGGTAAGGCAAGCAGCCTGGGAGCCCTGCCTTCCTCTTAGCTCCATGTTCTCTGGGGAAAGGAGGGAGCCGGTGATGTTGGGAAGACTACACAGCCACACTCACACGCTCCCTCGCTCCCTCTTCCTCTCGGTCTCTCCAGTCTTTTCCTTCTCATGCTGCCGCAGAGCTTTCCAAATGAAGAAGCTGTTTCCATGACACCAAACCCTTAATTTGAAGCATACATATAAACAGCCTAGGATTGTGATCACAATGCACCATTTCATATTTGTTTTATTCTTTTTTGGTTCTGCTTTGGACAGAGACAGGCAATCCTTATGAAACCCAACATAAAAATTACCAGTTATAACCCGCAAGCAGTTTCACCTTTATTGTTTTACAAATATCTTGATTTTGTTCTCTATTAAATTTCTTGTCATGTTTAATAAACCTAAGCAGCACATTAGTTGATTAATCAGACTGCATTGTGTTTGTGCTTTGTACTTGCAGCCAGATCCATCTCCCTGGTACTTTTTTCTTCTGGTGAGGCCTTAGCTCATCACATCCTTTCTCCTCGCTGTTTACTTTTCCTTGAAAGCTGTTTTTTGGTCACTCTTTTCTTTTGTCCAGAAAGCTTTTTTATAGTCTTCTATCATGGCAAACATACAGTAAGGAACTACAAATGTGAATATTCTCTTCTTTTATTTATCTAAATATTTATCTATTTATGTAAAAAAAATAAAAGAACATTCTTCTTGCATATAAAAGAAGAAAGAAAATACTGTAAGAAAATACATGCCACATTAAGAAAGACATAATCTTGAACTGAGTAATGAACAGCACTACCATCAATGGAACATAACCAAAAAAGCCATTTTATTTTTTAATTCCTTAATTGTGTCTACTTAATCACACATTTGCTTTGTTTCTTAAAGAAAGACTTCAGTCAAAATATCCTCCAATTGAAATGCTGTAATTGCTTGATTCCCCGCAGAATGGAAGTAGAAAGTAAAGATGGCAGGAGGATGAAGGTTTTGTACATCCATAGCATCCCCTCTCTCGCCCAGCTACTGCTGCAAGTGAACTGCAGTGGCAGAAGCATCATGCAATAGCAGTTAAGTATTATTCATAGACGCAGCTTCATTAACAACCCCAAGACACCTACAGCGTATACACCCACACACATGCTAAGTCAACAGGGAGGGAAAGCATGCATTTGCTGAACGCATTATCTCCCATTGCTCAGGGCCTGTGAGGTAGCCGCCCGCGGGATGCAGTGCCCTCAGCTCGCTTCTCAAATACAGCAGCTCGAGTCCCACTGCTACAGAGTATGGATTACGCTGTAGCTGCAATTCACATGGTGTTCCTAAGTATGCAGGGAGGATGCAGGGAAAACAACAAGGTGGCACATTTCCATCTGGCCTTCATTGGTATGCTCGCTATGGAGTAGCAGCTTGTACCTTTGGGCCAGATGTTTCACTGTCCTGGAAGACATGAAGCAACAAAGAACAAAAACATTGGGAGCAGCATTTTAATAGGGGGGCCTGGAGACTGCTCCTGAAATCAGCACATAAAAGCACTAAATAAATCAAGCGACTCAATGTAAGAGCAAAATCAGCACTGTCTCTTTTCCTGTCCCCATGTTATCATAGAATCATAGAATCATTTAGGTGGGAAAAGACCTTTAAGATCATCGAGTCCAACTGTAAACCTAACATCCAGAAATTCCTGTGCACAAAGGAAAGGAGCAAACCGCATGGCTTTATGGGACGAAACAACCACTGACATACTTGTGAGCGGAGTGACGTATTAGGGTATAGGATGCAGGGGGAATTCAGAATTGGAGCAATAAATCATTTTATTGATATCTTTTCCCTGTCCATGGGGGCTTCCTTACAATACAGACTTTTCCCCCAAAATCAGCCTGTTCCAAAGGCCAAGGAAGGCAGCAAGACTCCTTGCACCGATGACACCGGGCATCCCACCAGATAAAAAGTGCTGTGCATGATGTGGGCAGGTGGCTGTACCACCACCAAAGGCATATCCCCAGAGCCTGACAGGAAGCAACAAGATGAGTAAAGCCTGAAATCCCCTAAAGAGCAGCAGGCACTCGGGATGTAGAAATGCAAAACACAAGAGCAACCAACAAAGCCTAGGGGATGGCACCCAGAGCTGAAGGGGACAAGACCGCTAGGTGACCTTCATGCCTGTGCTGTTCCCTTCTCCCACGTGGCTACTTCAGCCAGGCACAATCTCCCCTCCAGCCCAGTCACCAAGAGGTGACAACAGTGGACAATGTCCTCCAGTCAATGGCACTGCCATTGTCAGCCTGGCACTCACCACCGAGGGGCACCTCTAATTTGCTAACCTCTTTGCTAACACAGCACCTGCTTCCCTCCCCAACTGAGGTCCCTTCAACCCCAGGAAAAAAAAGCTCGCCAGGGTAGAGATGGTCTTGGGATGGCAGCAGTGGACCGTCAGCCCCATCTCACCATCCCCTCGCACAAGGGACTATATGGTCCCCAGAGGCTGCCGTGGAAGAGGGTCAGTTATGTACAATCTGGTGAGTGTTCATCAGCAGGGTCATCCTCTCCAGGTGATTCATGCCAAGCTAAAGGCTGGGGGAGCCACTGAGCCAGTAAACATCAGTTTCTAAACCTGGCCAGCTTTGGGACACAATCACAAGTATTTCTGGGCATTGCTACCCTACATTATATATTAGACAACTGCTGGATTATTTAGCCACCACTTTGTGGGAAGACTAAAAGGAGAGGAAGTAGGTTGCAGTATTTAGGGCACTCACATGAGACCACAGAAGAGCCAGGCTCAAGCCTGCTCCACAACAGGATTTCTCTGCAAACCTCAAGCAAGTTTTTCGGTCATCTGTCAGAGAAGGACAACAGCGGGGCCACACATCACAGGGACGAGGTGAAGACAAATATGTGGGACCACACATGAGCCTGAAGCAGCAGGTACTAAGTGATATGAAAACCTTGGGAGAAGCAGAGGGTTTGGGGTTTGCAGCATTCCCATCCCTGACTTACAAAAGGGCTACCTTACTATTGGGAAAACCTCAAGCAACAAGCCTGGAGGGCAAAGTGTGACCCAAGCCCTGCTGAGGGGTCTGGGCCCCAGGGCACATGCTCAGGGCTTCCTCCCCACTTGCAGAGAGCAGGACAGTCTCCAAAGATAGTTTGGGATATGACAAGGAAAGGAGGCAATGACACATTTGAAAGTCAGCTGGAGGAAAGAGATGGGGTGACTAAGGAAGGACAGAGTTACTTGCTGGATCACACAGACAGGATGACACCAGAGATAAGTGATTTGAACTACAGAAAAGGCCTTTACAATTGTGGGGTAGGGCTTCTACCATTAGGATGCTGCCATTCTGCGTGTTATTCTGAGGGCTATTCATGCATCTCTATCTTTTAGTTGAATGATATTTTTCCCTTTAATAAACTTGCTTATTAAGTCTCACTATCACACCAAAGGAGTAATTTGGATTTAATTTATCTCTCTCTGTGTGCTTTCCGTAGCCATTGCTCCTTTTACTTTTTCTCCCCTATCTGCCAGTCTTTTTAATTCTCTGTCTTTTGTGTGAGCCTTGTAGGGCAAGGATCATACCTACTTCTATTTTTGGAAACCACCTACAGGGAATAAATTATGGTAATTAAGTCCAGCAGAATTAGATTGTAGTGACTGCCAGACATGGAATAGTCACTGTCAGATATCCTCAGAACAAGATAATCCGGTTTCTGCCCTCAAGGAAGAAAGAAACAAGGAAGATGCACCAAGTCAGTATTATGAAAGGGCCTCTATCTCTAATCTCTGGAAAAGTACATGGTGAATGCTGCCTACAGCCAGGGAATCACGGAGAGAGCGCCAGGCATTTGAGCTTTACCACAGAAAGGATATAATAACATTAGTGACTGCTGAATTTAAAATTGAATTCTACTAAAGTTCCCATTTGAAGCTACGCTTATTCCCTTGCTCAAGGCTTTGGCAGGGGTAAAAGGGTGGAAAAAAGCTTTGAATGCAATTTTACATTTTACACATTTCTGATATTTGAAATGTTTCAAAATGATTAATGCTCTACATTTGGCCTCAGTCCAAGGGGTGGCTTATCTAATATTATGTTTATGAAAAATTTGAAAAGATGAAAATGTTATTTCCCATATATTCCAACTAAAATCTGTCCATTTATGTAACAGAAAAAATGGTTGAGTGTTCTAACATCAAAGTAAGTGTGTGGCATAGGCCTCCAGAGGAAGAAAAACAGATTCCCATGTGAAGGTGCTCAGTTCAGTAGTTTTAGGGTGAAGGATGCTGAAGCTGAAGTAGCCGCACATTTGACTCAGACACTTCAGGCTGCATTGGTGCGATGCTCTAGAGGTAAGGCAGTTTGAGAAGACAAGGTGCAGACTGAATTACCCTAGCTTGCTCCTGACTGCTTTAAGCACTTTTCTGCTACTGGTGCCTCTAAATGTTCAAAGATGGCCTGTGAGGAGGGAAAAAAAGGGTGCTTGTGCCCTTTTCTTGCTTCTTCTTGGTGTGTTAAAGACAGCTTCAAAAGCTAGGAGTCTGGCTTGTTTGTTTTCTGCTGGCTTTTTGTATCAAGAATGAAGGTTTTGTTTCTTGTATGAGTGGCAGTCATTTGTAACCAGGGCCATAAGAGTCCCACTGACTCTCCAGGAGCCTGGCTGTCACAGCTGCAAGCACACTGTCACGCAACACCCAGAGCAGGTCTGGGTGTCTGGATATATGAAAATTAGATTATTCTGAATATGTTTTGCCTTTTGTCTAACAGATGCAACCATGATAATGTGGATTAACATGTCCATATTTATCTTCCTGTAAAAAGTATCAGTATAAATTGCAGAGTTTCACAGACTTTTACCATAGTGGGTCTGTTTCTGTGGCTTCTCTTCCCCAGGTGGATGCTCCTGAGTTGAGGAACTAGTATTCCTGGCAGGGCTTTTCTTTCCAGTAACAAAACACTCTGCCACTGTAAGAGGAAACTGCAATACTTCAAATATTTTTCTCCATGCTAAGAATCACAATACACAGGTGGCAAGATTGATGAAGCATCAGGAGAGCAGAAGGGAATAGACATTTTGGGTATGTACCAGATCTTCCTTTAGGCTGTTGCACTGTGAGCCTGCCTAAGGTGGTTTTTCTTCTTTCTCAGCAGCAGATGATCCCAGAGCAGCAGAGCTCCTCTGCGATGCGGTGCTCTGAATGAACCCAGGGCGGAGCGGTAACCACCTAGAGTCCTCCCAGCTGAAAGCACCTGCCAATATCTGCCTAAAACCTGAACATTCCTAAATAAACATCAGAACAGATGGGGAGATGCATCTCTTTTTATTCAGGATTTACATTCTCTTGCATTCATGCTGCAAATGTTTTGCTGCGATCAACCTCTTTGAGAAGGACTCACAGATTTGCATGATGGTTGAAATAAAAAGAGAGGGTTTCAGGCAACACCTAACTGCTGAAATCAGAGGTCTGAGCCCCACAGTCTCCAAAAGGTCAGCATCTTCCCCTGTTAATCTGTGACTGATTGCAGATATTGATGTCTCCTCAACCACGCATAATAACCTTCAGTAGAGAAGCATTTCAGGACATTAACCTCAGTAATTAGTCTCCTGTACCACCTCCTTTAAAGGACATACACTGAGAAGGAGCCAATAAAGAGGTTCAAACAAATTGGCTTTTTTTCCTATACCTTTTCTTGCTTCCTCAGGCTGCCCCTATGGAAGAGAGAAATTTCGCGTTGATGGCTGACAGCCCTCCGACGGTTAAGCCTTTGGTCATCTACTCCTTTCCCTCTCTTAAGGAGGAGCTAGTTTTTTGGAACCTGTGTAAGATGTTGTAGATGTTTATTTCAAGATTTCCTGGATGAAATAGCTCCTGATGTTTTCTTCCATTATTCCAACGTGCTTTCAGAATAGCTTTGTGTACACCAGGCGAAGCAACACGTACAGCCAAGCAGTTTGGATAGCTCTGCCCGGCAGTCCTCTCCTCATCACTGTTTAGCATGAGAAAGTCTCCGTGATATCTACAAGATATCTATCAGAAAGATTTTTACCTTATTTGTTACTCTCAGGATTGGTAAGTAGTTTGGAGGAAAGCAGTCAAGGCTGCAGAGTCCAATAAAAACTCCCCCATTTAATGGCAACTCTTTACTGATCACAGATTTCTGAATCACTCAGTTCATTCCGTCTTAATCCATCTTCTGGATTCATACCACCCCAGCTAAAAAAGCCCGTATTGGATATGAAAAATGTATATAAGCAACCAACACATCATAATATAATGCCATAGTTTGCATGTGTTTGGGGATAAGGAGCTGCAAGAAACACAACGTACAATTAATAAGGAAGAAGCACCATCCCCACACTGTGCACATGAACACACTCCCTTCAGAAACAGGAATCCCTGAGATGCCATCGTGTGAGGAACCTACAGCTCAGGCTCTGTAAGAAAACAGTGGGAAAATCTGTTTTCTCCAAGAAGCTGATACAGTGTCACTCACATATGGAGCTGTTGAGTGGCAGCTACCTATCTGGTGAGCCGCAGCAACTGCATTTTTACACTATGAAACCATATGTCTTTTTAATTAAAAAAAAGGTTGCCTGCTTGAGGCTATTTATATCTGTATTTCCTATGCAAATTTTAATAGCCAAGCAGCAAACCACTAGATAAAGAGATTTATAATAGAAATGCTGACAGACCTCTGACTACAACATCCTAAACTGTGGTATTATAGCAACCTGTGTAGAAGTTTCTACACCCACAGAATTTCAGTCCTAGCCCAGCTCTTGGGACTGCTGCATTCCACTTTTCAAAGCAAACGTAACAATTAGCTGGATACCGAAGGACAAGTTATATGAACATTTTAATTAAAGCACATCTTGACAAAAGATCAAGAAGACGATAGTAAAGTAACAACCATAAAAAAAGTGTGGAGACAGCTCTGATATATTTTCCAGTCATAGAAAAGGTAATTGGATGAAGTGAAGGGGAAACAAATTCAATGTGATAAATGTAATAGATATTTATTGCTACAAAGGATTAGCTGAAATTACCTTCAAGCACGAGCTTGATGTTAGATATGATACTTTGATAAGTAGAAACTGCCCTTCCCTTTCATATTATATCAACTTCTTTTATTATGATGTACCATAAAGGGAAAAAAAATCACATTATGGATTTGCTGGCCTGTGGGATAACCTTGAAATTGTGCCACTGAATTTGTACAGCTTTTTTTAGATCTCCAGGATGGGACCAAAATAGTGTTGAAAGTACACGGAAGATTAAAGTGAGGAAGAATGTGGGTAAATACAGAGCACGACCTTTTCTTTGCACAGAAAAGCCCCTGTGACCTCCGCTCATTGGGAGTCAAGGCACAAATGAAAGTGCCTAAAGGGAGGAGAAAAAAAACATACCCAGAAAGACAGCAAAACTTTCTCAGCTGTGAGCATTCCTTATCGACTGAGAAGGCGTTACTTTAAACTATCTCTTTATACATATTATGTGTATGTAAATACAAGTGACATATTCATTTCACATCTATACTAGTTCCTTGCCACAGGTTGTAATGAAGCACATTGCATTTGCCATTGTAAATAATGACTCATGTGCTATCTATAGTAAACTAAGCAGAGAGGGGTGGCACAATAACTACAAATATGGAACAAATGTGGGGTTTTTACAATTTCTGTCTTCTTGTAACTATCCTCTTCTGCTCTCCTTCAAGCAAAAAATCATAAGTAGCATTTTGCCGGAACAAGGAGTGTTATAAACAAGGAGTGTTATAAAGAGTCGAGAACCTATATTTTATCTGCAAAACAGATCTGCTGACTTCTATAGCATTACAAAGTAATTGGATTCTTTCTAGACTGCAAGTTGTGGAGAGGTGGGATCTGTGTCTGTAAGACTGTTCCTAGCACAGTGGGGTTGCTACTACAATATTAATAACAAATTATACACATAGCCCAAAGGGTGGGACCTTTTGCTTAAACAGAAAAAAAACCCACTGAACAAGTGTATGACACCATCAGACACACTCACTCCAATTTGTTCTCAGTATTGACATTTTTCTCCATTATCCATCATATCTGTGAGATTTTAATATAATTATTTCAGAACGTTGCTAAGCTCTTGTCTGCTCTTGGAAATATACCAAAATAGCTACAATTATTCCGAGATGGTTTATTTCAATATAAATCCCAAAGCGGGCACTCTTATTCCAAAATAAGAGTTCCTATTTCCAATTTAATTTAATCTAGTTCTAAAATATCCTCCTGGGAGCTTATTCTGGAATAGCTATTTTGGTACATTTCCAAATGTAGGCAAGCCCAAAGTCAGGGATTGGAGACTGGAGTTTGTTGAAGAGAAAATTCTGTTTCCACTTAAAAAAAAATCCAAACCAAATAAGCTTAAGAAATCCATGCATTTCAGAAATACATGCCCTTATACAAAAAGGATAGAGATCCTCTTTCAATAATAGCAGTTGCTTAACTCTGCATATGTTGATATCAATTAATGTTTCACATCACAAATCCTCATCAAAGGACCCACTCACAAACCTCCACCACCCCCTTTTTTTCGTCTAAACATCTACTGTCAAAGCAAAAGCAGAAGGGCAAAAAATAAGAGAGTCAGAAACTAAACCAAGAAAATAATCTAGCTCAGGCAGCCTTCTGATCCTGAGAAAAGAGAAATGCGAAAATCTCCATTAGCTCAGCAAAGGCTTCACATCAGCTGTTAATTTTACACAAAAAGGATTCAAATGTGAACTGCTAGGCAGTATGCAAAATCTACAATAGACAAACTTTAAGAGAAGCAGAATGAAGCTCGTACACCTGTGTGGAAAAAAAAAAAAGGATATTTGTTGCTTTTGCAAACCAACTATACATTTTACTACACCAAAGCCTAAACTTTCTAAAATTTCTAGAATACAAAAAGGAACCTGGAGAAGATCTCAGTTTTCTATATTAGCAGAAAACTTTTGCACAAACTTAATTTCTCACACAACCCTCCTAAAGTCTGTGGAAAGCCATAAGGTATTAAGTTAAATATTCGGTACTACTCCTCTAGGTTTTCCACTCTATTGCATACTACAGGCATTTAAACAAGCAAGCAAAACAAAGAAAAACCAACAGAGCTTCCTAATTCACTAAATGTAGATATTTGATCCAGCCGAGTTGCTTCCATTACATCTGTCCCACAGATGTTACTAAAAGCCATGGTCTAGCCTTTATGGATTTTGAAGACTGGCAACAACACACCTTTTTTGCTCATTTTCTACTCATCAGCCTAACAAGAGAATTCAAGGCTTTCTTATTTTCTTTAGAGCCCTTTTTGCAGCCTGACTATGCACAAAACATGCACAGCAGCATTAACCAACACTGCCAGCAGCATCCCACAGAGGCAGAACATGTCGGATCTATCTTGCATTCTATGGTCACCTTTGAAATCTGTCCCGGGTCACCACTGACATGTGGATCCCTTGTGCTTGTGCCTGTGCTCTTCTCTGGGACTTCCCAGAGCCTACCCTAACCCAGCAGCTCCACAAGTCCTGCAAAGGCAGCAGTGCTGTCCTTGTGAGCCAGCCTTGTTGGCAGCCCAGCTTCACCCTGGGTCATGCGTCACGGGCAGCCAAGACCTCGGAGTCAGGGAAGGAGTCTCCTGCTTTGAATGATGTTCCCTTGGCAAGCCAAACATATAGAAAGGAAAGGCGTACAAAGAGTAGCTTCAGGTCCCTTCCCCACCCCCAAAAATACATCAATGACACCTGCAGCAGGAATGCTTCAGGTCCACAAAGGTAACATGCCTTGGTCTAGGTTCTCCCTCTTCCACAGGCAAGATTTGTCCCTTTTTCCCCCAGCTGCAGAGGAAGAGCAATGGTCATCTCCTCCCCCTTGATGCTGAGCTGTGTTTCACATCCAGAAGAGAGGCCGCAGCATGTCCTGAGCTGTACAGGCCAGCTCTGTTTGAGATGGAGACCGAAGAGTGAGAAATGGCAACAAAAGGTGTAGGTTGTCCCGCGAGTCCCATGCGACCTGCTCTGATCAATCCCTTCCTTGGGATGTCACCGTCCCTCCTTGGGATAACTTTATCCTGGAGTTACCACCACCTCAGGGTATGCTCCTTGCCTACAAGTCTCAGTAACATCACCACCACGCCGAAGCTGTATGAGGTACAAAGAGTTGCAAAGTGAGCAAATATCCCCATCTAGCGTCCCTGAGTACTAAAGAGCATATTCGGCTCTTTTCCATCTCCTTTATCCCTTTCCAGCCATCCTGATTCTTAGTGAGAGGGAAGTTGGTGGATTTTTCTTCTCACCAAATGAGAGACTAAAAAATTACCCCTGCCCACCAGATGGGCGTTGTGCAAGCTCTGGGCATGCAAACAGCTCGGCCAGTGCGCTGTTAATTACATTTCTGCAAGTCTAGTCCAAGCTTTCTCTTGAGCAACAGCTGCTTATTATTCCATCTCACACAGTCGATCTCTGCGAGGTTTCTTTCTTGGCTCCATTTTGCTAATCTGACCACAAGGAATTGGCAAATTAGTTCTAGAGGATAAATCAAAGGGGGTTTCGTGTGGCCCTTGCCCCCTGTTTTGCATACAGTGCTTCCAGCTCACAACTGTCTCCTCAGTTCTTCTAGAAAAGGTCTCTGGCTACAGTAGCATGTTATTTGAGGGTGAAATGCATTAGCCTCTGTTTGCTCTGAATTTAATTCATCGATTTAAATAATTTAATACAGCAGCCATCAGTATGAAAGCTGGGCAAATTGAATCCAAAGGATTTGAACACATAGATTAAATAAACTACCTTCAAATCCTGGCTCTCAAATTATCACTGTCCCTGGATTAATTCTACCTTAATTAGACCAAATAATCTTCTCAAACTGATTAAATTAGTGAAACAAAGATGAAATAAACATAAAGCAAAAGCAAATGGAATATAAACAGCCAGAAAGCATAAGCCATAATACAGAGCCTTAAATCATACACTGAAACTCATTCAGTTTAGGTCCTCATTAGAGTTCTATAAAATCATGAGTGGTATGAAGGAGATGAATAAGGAATTTTGTTTCTCAAAATACAAGAACTAGGGGGGCATCGCATGAAATCTTCAGTCAGAGCTTTAAAACAAACAAAAGCAAGGACTTTCTGACAGAGCAAATCATTAAATTGCCAAACTCATTGCCACAAAATGCTGCAGATGGTGAAAGCATAAGTAGGATTCAACAAATTAACAGAAGGCCCACAAAGAGTTAAAGAGTTATTAAACACAAAGATCAGAAAATCTTTAAGCCATAAACTGCTGAGGGGTGGGAGAGCATATTGGGGAAATATCACTCAATACTTTCCCTGGCGTTACACCCTTTCCTTAATTATCAGCTACTGTCAGAAACAGGATACTGAGCTCGATGGGCCTTTGGTCTAGCATAATGGGGCTATTCTTATAATCTGACAAGTCATGAATTGGGTATACTTTAAAATGTTGATACTGGCTTCAGAGTCTTGTACCAGAAGGTGACTAAAGAGCATCCAAGCTAAACTCAGCTAATAGAGTTTAGGATAACAATTAGTCTCTCAGGCTTATCTAACTTGCAAGAGTTGTTCATGTTGCAACTCCAGTTAACTGTCAAATCCATTAAGCATCACTATTGTAAATGCTAAAGGAGACATTTTTCTATGGCAATGGCTCATGATGACAGCTACATGTTACTACAGAAAAGACAACACTACTCTAGCAAAGGTCCCAGGCAAGCAGCTTCATCAGCAACAAGGAGTTTTAGGATTAAAAAAAAAGTAATATCTTCAAAAAAGACCACATAATTTGGAGACAGGATCCAAATGTTTTACAACACCTGTCCCACCCAGGTAGCTAGAAACCACAGTCAACACTTCCTTGAAGTTTCTGGATAGTCCTTTGGAAGAAAGCATAGGAGAGCACATTGTCCTTGTCCCATCTGGGCTGCAATGAACAGCAACACTTAGAGATGGGGGTTAGAAAGATGCTTGCCCAAGCCAGCCCTCGGAAATGAGAGGCTGAGCAGGCCACCATTCCAGAAGACAGTGTAGCCCCAGTACTAAAGTCAAAGACAGGTAATGAAACAGTCCGGTTTTATACCCTTCAAGTAAGTGGTGCAGACCCATACCCCATCACTTAACAGGCACCACCACCCGGCAGATTGATCTTCCCTCTTTGACCCCAAAGCCAAAGTTTCAGAGCAGTAAAACATAAGGCAGCTCAGTTTTAAGCCAGCTAGCCTAGATAACACTAGCAGGAGAGTTGCTGGGACTCTGAGAGCTTGCATAAATACCTGCTCTGCTTTTGCAGTCTGTGCTGAATTCCTTCTTATCATGTATCTTGCCCGCTGTACCTGCTGAGCTTGCTGAAGCCCAGGCTTACAATAGGCTCCAGTGTGGACACATCCCGTGACTGAGTTGCAACCGGTTAACCTATTTTGGTCAAGGAGAAAAAGATGTTCAATCCACAGATGCCTCTGAGCAGAAGCAATGCATGCAGTGCTCCCTCAGACCACAAAACAGCCTGAGAACAAATGCCGCGGTTGATAATCAGTATTGCCATAGCCCAGGTCTCCTGCCAGAGCTGGATCATCACATCAGCTGTATTTTTCAGAAAAGCCAATGTTTCAATTTTAGCTGCTAGGAAAATTTGCACATAATAGGGAAAAACCCTAGATCGATGCAGCCTGCAGGCCTGATTCAGCTCTCATTGTCTTCAACAGAAAGACCCCCCAATGGCCTCCCAGGACTGGACTGCAGCCTTCAGAGTTGCCTGGAAACGTAAAACCCAACGGGACCATTCAGATATTGAAGCTGCTCTCAGAGGCCAGGTGAGGACAGCCCCAAGCCTCCACAAAGCGTGTGGAGAAAGAGCAATTACCAAGAGCACCAGAGTTAGCTCACTGCCTTTTTTACCCACATCAAGAGCCCTCAAAAGCCAGCCAGGCAGATGCTCCCGAAGGTGGCATTGGGGCATGCAGGCTGATGACTAGTATGGGGTAAGTACCTCACCACTGACGGATTTCACAGAGGCAGCAAAAGCTCTTTTTCCTAGCTTTCCCCTGTTTTTCCTCCCTCAGTTCCCTATGCAGGGTCTGTCCCCATATTCTACCATCAACTTCCCATAGCAGGAACAGCCAAATGCCTTAGCCCAGAGTCAACAAAATATAATGCCTACCCTGCTGACCGTCCTGAGCCAGCTCTCTCTTTGCATCTTCCTTTGGGTACCAATTCTCAGCCATCCTCGCATGTTTCCTCCACCAGACCAAGCACCACTCTTACTGCTACTGACTTCTACTCTTGAAATAGCCTTCAAAACTCTAATCAAGGCTTCCCTCCACCAGGCACCATCCTGACCCATATTCATATAGCCTTAAAATGACAAAGCTTGGATCCCTGCCATCTCCAATAATGCAGATCCAAATGACTTTAAATCTCTCTTTTTTCCTCCCTGCGTTTTCCATCCAGGGTGTTAAGACCCACAGAAGAAAACTCTGTCTCCCTGCATTTTTCTATAATTTGCAATGCCACCCACCAAATGGTACAGTAGAAATAGTTAATCATATAGGCTTGGGATATGCATAAGCTGTGCTGTAAAGGTGCTAATAGATATATTTGAATTCAAAAGAGATCTGAGAGGTGGAAAATAATACCTTATTAGTATGCTACATGTGTGTGCAAAGCAGCAGCCTGTTCTTTAAAATATGTGAACAAATAGTAGAATCAAAGCCTTCAGCCTCTCCTGTAAGAACTCATTAAAATCAGTAATCTTTATCACTTTTCTCATTAGAATTATTAAATCCAATGATTTTCATATTACATCATTTTGGACCATTGCAAAAATATTATACATAGTAAATCTGCATTTCTATATGTTCACAACCACTCATCTATTCCTGGGAGCAGCCTTAGGTATCACCATCCCACTGTTTCCATACAACTTGCAGTTTGCCCGACATTTAGAGAAATGTGTTGAACCTGGATCAGCATAGGAATTGGGCCCTCAAAATGAGCTGTTAGTTCACCTTCTGAATATGGGCTGAAATAACACAGCACAGGTTCGTCCTCAACTTGGTTACCTTTATTTCTGAGAACAGAAATTTTCCTCAAATAAGCTTAATTTATGCAAACTCTTGTTTGTGTCTTCAACATGTCTGTGGCTTGCAAGTTGTTTTCTCCCATTCTCTTTGCTCATTGTATGAGCAACAGCCTTCACAGGACATACCCAATTGCATGTATGACTGAGCGTCCGTTTTAAGGGGGAAGGGACAGAAGTTCTCCATAGAGTTACGGGAGAATAAGAACGGTGAAGCACACAGATTATGGTAAGGCAGGATCATACGTAAAAAAAATGGACAAAACAAGTATACCCAAGCAACTAATCCAAGTTTCATTATGGCTACTTAATGTGCTCTTGTTGGTCAGCTCAGTACATCCATCACATCCATCACATTTATATCTCAGCTACAGAATATGGAAATGATTCTGCAAGATACAATTTGAAAAAAAAAGTGATCATTTCGTTTTAAATTTTGGTGCCTGAGGGGGAGAATAAATACTAGGCTATTTGAACTTACTGAGAGTGTTTTCATTGACATCAGGAGGCATAGGATTTCAACCTCTTCTCTTTTTAAACTGAATTTCACCATTAAAAATGGATAAATGGGTTGTGCCACCCACTGTCACAGCACGCTGTGGGGACCAGGGGCATGACTGAATTAAAAAAAGCATTAGGCAGGCGCTGCCTCTAGATATTCTCCACCCCCATTCAGTTCTCTAATGTACAAACTGGCACAGTGAAGCATGCCAATAGAGATCGTGTCTCCACAAGCAAGGGGTCACTCTTGCAGTAACTCTTCATGGTTAATCAGGTCTCAAACAGCAAACCCAGACAAGGTGAAGGTTGCGCTCATGGACTTCTGTGACATTTGTTGTACTTTCATTTGTACCTAAATAAGTAAAACAAAACAAAGAAAATCCCCTCAGGCATATTCCACTCTCTTGGCCAAATCCAGCTCCATTTGGGCTGCTCATCATCTGATCCCCTAGGATCTTTAACAAGATGAGTCAGGCTGAACAATCTCTGCTGACCGGAATGGCTGGAAGACACCTTCCTGAGCCCAGCACGCACGGGATGAGGCCACCGCGCAGCTCCAGGGCCTGCAGGAGGGCACGACTGACCGAGTGCCACTTCAGCCACATTGAGCACAGAGGGCAAACATGTCACTAACACCGCAGTCTGATACTGGCTTTGCACGCCCCATCTTTGAACCTAATGTTGTCTTGAACAGCAAGGAGTTTGTATGTATCCTGGTTGTATCCAGCACACTAGCTGCCTCAGAGATAGCAAAGCAAAAAGACAACAAAAACAGAAAGGAAAAATGTCTGCAACAAACACTTTCACTTCTGCAGTCACAAAAGTTGTAGAGAATTCAGAGCTCTAGAAAGTGAAGCTTCCAGTTCATCCTCATTTCCCGGGAACAAGGTGGTGCTCCAGCAAAGCATACACCATGCTTCACATGAAAGGCGGAGTCACACGCTAGATGGATAATACGAAGCACGTGCATCTACTCAGTTCTCCAGGGATCAAAACATCCATTCCCTTCTTCATATCCTTTTTGTAAGGATGAATCATGCCTATAGCAATTGTGTTTTCATTAGTTAACACTGAACCTGTCTTTCCTGATAGAAAAAAATACAAATTCATTTTAAAAATTATGATAAAAAAACCACTGCTCTTCTGTGGGACATTTAAACCCTGCCTAATCATGTGCAAATCTCTAAAATTAACATTTATATAATGCTTGGCTCATCACTTTTTGAATTATTCACACAATTAAAAAATGTATTCTTTCTATACTGGGTCCTCTGCATCACCTTTGGAGAGTATTCCACAAAGTATGAATATATGTGTACTCAAAACATACTTGCATAAAACTTGTAGTGCAAAACATGAAACTCTCAAAACTTGTTCATGTACATATGGGTTTTCAAAGTTGAACTGCATAAAACCTCAATAGAAATGCAAAACACTGAAGACTTGCTTGCCATTTTTGCATTAGTACAGCTTCCAGGAAGATGCAATATTTTCTGCTAGTATTTTTCAGTTGAATCTTTATTGACAACATTAGTATTTTGCTGACATTGTGTATTGGCTATCACCTGTCCCCAAAAGTTTCAGTTTTGGGTTTGTGATTTTTAATGTTAAAGATAGATAGAAATTGTAGGACTCCACCTGCCACAGATATCATGGAAATTATCTGACACTTTGGGGTTCTTCTTCTGTCCCTGGGTTTACAGCACGGCAGCTTCACCACAGAGTTTAGGATCTCCTAAAAAAAAAAATATCTCGAGTGAAAACTATTGCTGCTGGGGGAGCTCAGTGGGTAACAGACACACTAGGTCCTGCTAAACACACAGTTCGGAGCGTGCGTTGGGCATAACTGGAATTGGAAATAATTAGATGAATATTTCAGTTCTGAACTGTACCTGTTCCTCTAATCCTCTCTGTTGCAACTGTATTTGCTGCCTAGCGATATCAGTTCTAATACCCAGTTCCTAATTAGTGTTATCAAGCACCTCTCTCTCAGTTCCATTATGCAGAACTGGATGAAACGTTAGGTCAAGTGTAACCCCCAGGTGAGTTTATATTACAGCTTGCCTCCTGGTTTCTATATGCACTCTTGATGTTCCACCTCAAGCAATGGCAGATTCCTTGTAAGCACTGAAATTGTTCAGCTGGGTCCCCAGGGCACCCTGAAACACAGCAGACATCACACAACAACTGTCACCACCCTGACTTGAGGAGGTATTTAGCTATGACAGTGCAGCTGATAAAAGCGAGTAGTCAGCCTATTAGCCGACAAATGCCGCCTGGGTTAGCTGGGAACGAAACTTAGGTTAAAAAAAAAAAAAAGGGGGAAAAGCAAAAAGTACAAATCATCCTTCACTTTGTGTTCTTCCCATTCTTTCCATCCTCTTTCCTGACAAACACTTTGAAATTAAAAAAAAAAAAAAAAAGTTCTCACTTCTCACTTCTGCTTCAACTTACATAAGCAGAAGCTGGTAGTTCACATCCACGGCAAATTATGAGCATGAAATATGTGACAACTTTACGTATTTACGAGGCTTGGAGGAGGCATTCAGATCATCAGGAGCCTTAACCACATGGTTTTTAATATGCGTTTCTATCTCTCACAGATATGATGGAAAGTGTTTTACTGCCGGCTGAGCACTAATGGATTTGGAGCTGTTAGCTGCAGTCCACAGGCAGCCTGAAATGGTGAGCTAGCGTGCATTTAATTTTGCTCATTTGGTTTTAGCAACACCAGGTTTAGTTATAACACTGTAGTGTCAGCACCAGCAGTCTGGGAGTCGAACACTGTGGGAGAAAGGAGTGCGAGTGGTCAGTGAAACCCTCTGAGAAGGGGAAATTTAAAGAGAAGCAGGTGGAAAACAGAAGAGAAAGAGGCAGGGAAAAGAAATAGGAAAAAAGTTAGAGAAACAAGAGCAATAAAAGGCAGTGGCAGAATAAGCCCCAAAAGGGAGTGTCTTGAAAAAACATCCACACGTCTTGTTGCTGGGTAAAGACTGGGTGCTGCTGGGGAGCTCTCTGAAAACATCTCGTTAATATCAGTGAACTGAGAGGTGGCAGCGTTCCTAATTCAGATCTCAGCCCTCAAATAAGGCTTTGGGTACCGGATCCTCTCCTGGAACAAGAGCAATCCTTAAACCATTCAGTTAGTCCTGGAAACACTTAGGAGCTGCATGGCCATTATATTTCAAAACAAAAGAGGAGGAAACGCTTTTCAGGGAGGAAACTTAACATTAGCTACTTTGATATTTTACTGTGAACTTTCACCCCTAAGTTTTGCAAGCAATAACGGGCTGGCAGCATGTCGCCACAGGAGCTAAAGGATGGCAACACTGAGTGCACATGGAAAAACAGGACCATCTAAGGCTGGCAGGGGAGTTGCTACCAGCAGGAAGAGAGTCCAAGGAAGCAAAAGGCTAAAAAGGTAAAAGGAGTGAAGTCTAGAAGACCTGAGCAGTGACATCTCATCTGCAAACCAGGAACACAACCCTCTTCCTCAGCTCCAGCTGTGCACCTCAGGTACATCCCAGCTCATAAGGGCCTGAAACCCAGACCCACATTCCCATGGAGAAGAAGGATCCAGCAGAACACAAGCAGAAAAAGGTGCCTCCCCATCTACCGCAGGGTGAAGGAAAAGTGAGAGTGTATACTGTGTCCTAAGCTGAATGCACAAACCAGCAACTGGGCTAACACCAGTTCAGCTGACTGGCACCAGCACGGGGCAGCATCCTGGCAGGTAGACCGTGAACCGACCAGAGCCTGAACAGCTCTTGGCATTAACAAATGGACCAACCACAGAAAATCACATTAGTTCATTTTCATCCTTATAAACTTTGTTACTAATGATTTCACATCAGTTCGAAAGAGCCTTCCATAGCTCTTAGTCTGGCAGAGCCTGAAGCAGGGCCAGGTCTGAGCAGATGGTAGATATATTCCTCTAATTTTTAAGACTAACTACATAATATCATTTTGTCATCACCAGCAACAAGGACTCTCCCAACAGGCAACCCTGGAGAGCCTGGGGTGCACTTTTAGAATCACATAAAAATATCCTTTGTCTTTACCACTTGCGAGAACATCACTGTTTTTCCTGTGGGAAAGTAAACTGGCTTGGGTACCATGATGGTATTTTGCAGTCAAAATTGCAGACCAATCCAGAAGGATTAGCAGCTGGAGAGCAGGAGTTCAACTGAGAAACTTGCTCCTCCTGCCAAATAAACGTAGCAAATGAGTCCTGGGGAATGGAAGTTGAGGGTGCTGTGCAAAAGATGCATATCGCTGTCTCCTAAAATGAGGGCCACAAAGGACTGGCTGTACCAACTAAATTAAATCAACTTCATAGCCAATATCGCACTATTACACAATCATCTGTAGGCAGTGTTGTTTAAATTAAGACCATTTTCTCTCAGTTTAGATTAAGCCAGTTGATAGTAATTTTTTTTAAAAATTAATATAAGCCATTGCTGAAGTGAAATCAGAGCCTTGACAGCACACCATTAGCTGATTTCATGCAAGCCTTGAAAAAGCATCTTCTCAGCAAGATACATAAAGTTATGAGCAACGTTTTTGTTTCTTGTGAGATTTATTATTACCACTATTATTTCTAAAATTCATTTCTAAATCATCGTAAGACTTCACTTTAGCATGGCTGGCTTTTTGCTCGAGTGCCACAAAGCAGTTTGTCTGAATACTGAAAAGTTTTTAGTGATAAAAAATACTGAGAACTTACACCCTCTTAAGCTTGGACTATTAAATGGTCATTGAAGATCTACCAGCTTCCAAGCACAGTTTTTGTTAAATTGAATTATGAATTATGAATTCAGTCAGACTGACACAGATTTACTGCAAAAAGTGAAAGCGTACAGACATTTGAGTTGAAGTGCCTAGTGGGAATACCTATTGGAGTTTTCTTTCCCTGTAGTGGGGTTTTATTGTCACATCATCTAAGGCAAGGTCCACTCTTGGAATATTTGCCAGTATGATCATCTCCTACGTGTATTTGGGGAAGGAGGGAGCAAGGAGGGGAGAGAGGGAGGAAACAAGGGAAAGGAGAAATGAGATCATATGATATTTTTCAACTTGACAGCATAGATGTATTTCTGTTGGAAAATCACTTTAGCTAACCTCGGTTTTTTTATTCATATACCATACATTACAATGCCAAATGTAACTTTTTGCTGTTAGAAGCTTATAAAGACTCCAGCTATATTACACACTGTAAGCAATGAAATCACAACTGCTCAGCTAGAGGTTATCTGAGATGTAGTGAATGGTTTTGCACATATCCTCAGTCCAGTTTAGGACAAAGTGCAATGACTTGGATTATTCCAACTCAGACAGTTTGAGATAGCACTGATATTGAGGTAGAAATCACCACCCCCACAGCCTGAACAGCTTCAACAAACAACTTTCAGTCAGAGGAAGCTAAGCAGTCACAGCTTCTGCCCTGAAAACCTTTTGAACCACTTCAACTCAGGATTTTACATTTGTCTGATGATTCCATAAGAAGGCTGGGCAGTAAAGCTATTCCACAACACTATGTGTCCTCTAGAGTAGCCTATGGCCATGACCCAAGAAGATACATCCTAGGGCTCCACTTGCATCATTTTGTCAGGATTTATGGTCATTTCTCCATCCCTCTTATGAACAGGAAGAGATATCAGCCCCCAAACCACAGATCAGCAAAGATTCGGTCCTGCCCCTCTGACCCTACCAGACCTCAGCTCCCTGGCCATAGGATTTCTTTGAACCCACACTGGTATGACTTCTGTTAGCAGCTCCAGCCTCTTAAACTATCCCCTGGGGAGTTTTCCTCACCGAGAAAAGTTGATAATGTCCTTATTTCGGTTGAGCATTCATTAGCTTTCTATAAGCAAGGCACTGCGTGGGCAGGGAAGAGCAGAAGAAAGGATGTGTATTGAGAAGACACAATGTTCTTCTCTGGCAATGTGGAAAGACTGGCACATCATAACATTCAGGAATAACAAATGCACCTCTAGCACTTTCACTGACTACTTGATCAATAGGTTTAACATACTGATGTGTTTGAAAAGTAACCACCAATCCAGATACACAGCTTGTGTAGGTCAAGATAAGGGCAATGGAGGGGAACTCTTTAAAACTACTTGATAAGAAATTTGACTGAAAACAGAAAGAGTTGAAAAGCAGGTTACTATTTCTGACTTTTGCTACAGAAAAGCAAAATCCCAAACAAAAAAAGAACACATTTTCATCAAAAACACTGGCAAAGCAGAATTAGGAACTGTCATTTAAGTGACTTGCGTTGCCCCTGCTGTAGGTCCCTGCTCTGTGGTCCAACTGCATGTCCCATCATGCCTGAAGACATCATTCCCCCTCACTCGTGAAAATCATTGCTTCTGGGAAACCTGGCTTACAGGGCAGAATGGAGGCATGAGGAAAATAAATGACAGCTTTCCTAAGGATTTGGCACAGCACTTCCAAAACCAAAGGCACAAGTTTTGGCTGGACTACCTCTGTTTTCCATGAAAAGAAATACTTATTTCTGCCAAAATGCCATTGAAGTCTGAGTGATTATTTTATTACATCTTAATGATTGAAAATGTTACCTCCTCAAATTTTGTGAATTACCCTCCTTGAACCATAGGAAGCAATGATGGACTGATCTTTCTTCTTACATTAAAAAGGAGAAAATGTGGTGCTATACAACTTGACTAATTTTGCTAGATTTTCAAATCTAATAATAGCATCCTTCATAATTGATTTAGTCTTTCTCAATTCCACTTAAATTAGCTTTCTGCTTTAATTAAATCGCAACATATTTTATGCCAGGAGAAAATTGGTCATTTTGAACTGCTGGTATAATTACAAAATATCACCACAATGCACAAGAGAATCCTGAGGTCTATAGCTATAAATAAGCTTAAGAGTTAATTTTATTCTTCTGTTTTCTACAATATTTACAGCATATTTGCATTGCTGATATGTTTTATGCTGCTATGTTTTATAGTGTTTTGCAGATAGTGCTGCAATTCTCAGCATGCAATAATAGGAATTAAATATTTATGGTTGTATATAACTTCAATTCTCTCTGCAGTCTTCAGAGTTCCTCTTAGAAGTCAGCATTTGTCAGCTCAGAGCCTGCTCTGGCACCAGCGATGATTGTACTGGCACCGCCTCATGCTACAGCAAGGACTCTCTCTAGCCCAGCTCATCCATAATTTCAGTGCATTTCATCCCATCTTCCTCATAGAAAAAGTTATCAAAGTCAAAAATGTTGCCCTACTTTTCAAGCCTGAAGAAGACACAGTCTAAGAGCTAAAATTTTGCTTTGATTTCCACACATCTCATGGCACGCCTTGGAGTGGGAGGTTTGACTCCATGTGGGACATTTGTAACTCATGCCTCTGATCAGGCTGAGACTTCAGACTTCTCTTCACCTGACAAAAGGTCACATAAAACACACAAGGAAGAGACGTACAAGCACTCTCCGTGGCATTTGAGTCTCATTAAAGGCTGCAGTGAGGGACTGAAGGAGCAGGTTTTCAGGGACAGCTGCTCTTCTTCCATCCAGAGCCACAACAGGACCAGAAAAGTATCCAACCTCTTAGCAGAGCCAAAGCTGCAGCTGACACACACAACAGCTGAGACAAGCCTTTGCCTACCACTGTCTTGATCCTTCCTGGGTCTGGGTCTCATTCTTAAAACCGGTCCTGGCGATGTTCCCAAACTTTAAGATCCTTTTCTAGCTAGTAGACAGAAAAGCCACTGAGGAATTTAGATGACACAGGACAAGAAAATGGAGATGGTAACTTCAAGGAGAGACATAATCTCGCTATGGATCACTTCAAGTCCAGTCCCCAGCAATCCCAGTTACCATGGAGGATCACTGCTCCCTTCCAGTCACCACAAGCCACAAAGCACTCCAGCGAGCTACAGGAAACTCCAGGTGCATAGTAAAGAAAACCAAAACCCATAAAGGATCATGTGCCTTGAGAAGCAGTCAGAAAGATCAGGATCATCACCAGTGTGAATGGCACTGGCATTCGGCCTCACCGGCCTTGCTCTGTTAGTGGCAGGCCATCCCACACATTTATTTTAAAAATTTAAAAATTAAATAAGAATCAAAAATCAAGTAAGTGCTGTTAACATTGTTAAAAATGTCTAGACTTCTTTCTTTCGCTGTTCCTTTATCTAACCATCTGTGCTGCTTTAAAAACAGGAACTCAAGTTGCCGTTATCGCCACCATACACGATTGAACAGACCTCGGTAAATCTGCAGGCTCCTCCCCACAACTTTTGGCCTCTACTATGTAAGTGATGTTATTTTATGAAGTTATTTTAATGATAATATGATACTCTTACATTAGGCTTAATTTCCTTTCAACAGGGCCTCAAAAGAGGGAGCTAATTTACAGTGTTCAAGAGCACCTGTATTTCCATATTGCCTGAACTTTTCTAATGTGAATTCTTGCAAGACAGAGCGCAACATGAATTATCTGTATCTGTATTCACTCGTGAGCCGATAAACATTTGCATCTATTCCCTTCTTGCTTTTTGTCCTTGTTGGATTTGTCTTCTCAACATAATCTGTTAGGGAACTGGTAAATCATTTACATCAGTACATGTTGCCATTTTCAACCTTGAATGTAACCATCTAAAGGAAAAACAGAGGTCAAGAAAGTCAAATATTCCTGTACTGTATGTACTCTTGTTTATTGTTCCCAAATATAATTTCCATTTTTATCTGGCAGAAGCTAGGAAGGGACAGCAATGATTTCTCTTAAAAATGACAAAAGCTTAACAAATTATGGAACAAGATTTATGCCTCCAAAGGCCTATTCACTCAAAATGCCCTGTGTGTCTCAGTATGAGCAGATTACATGCCTTCTCATTTGGACATCAGACTGTTCCTTGAGTGCACTTTCTGAAAGAACATCTGGTCTGTAAGTCGGACACTCATTAAACAGAAGTGCGGAAATCCTGTTTACAACTGTGTGCGTAGACATAGAAAATTATCCCTTGTGCATAACTGCATATGAAAATTTCAATTTTTTTATACATGTTTGTACACATATGTGTGTGTTTATATTTATATATAAATATGATAATATAAAGATAATATTAATGACTCATAGCTAGAATACTGCTGCCTATTCTGGTGGTAAAGGATTTAAGAAATCTCCCAAGGGATGGTGTCATTGCAGTGGAATTGGACAAGTGGAATGGACAATTGCTATGGACAACTCACTCTTCATGTGGAGATTCATTGACAATATAGTCCTTGATAGGTTTCCGTGGCAGATCTCTACCTATAGCTACATCAGCTCTTTATAAGAAAACATAGGTAAAGCCTTCAAATCATGTGCAGACTCACAGCACTAAAGCATCTGAAAATATTTTATGAAAATATTAAATATTTTAATGAAGTATAACTGTGTGGTAACTGAACTGGTTCAGAAGGTGCTTGATGTAATCATGTATGCATGGCAGCATTCTATTATACCTATCTGGAGATCTCTGTCAGTCCAAAATTAACTTGAGTTTTAATAAACATTGCAAAATTGAACCAACTAATTAAAGGCAAAGGAAAAAGGTAGTAACTTCTTAGCTTTTAGGTTCCACCACTATGACCACAAACAAGCAGCAGAATTCAGTCACTGATTTTGCATTTGAAATCACTTAGATGTCACCCAGGACATGCTGACGTAACAGCCAAAGACAAAAGAAGTAAGGTGAAGAAAATAATTAAGCAAGTCATAATACATTACTGCTATACATATACGCAACATACAAGAAAAAGAACTCACATTAGCAAGAAGATCACATGGAGGAGACCTACTGCTTTTCCTGAAAAATTGTCTAAACTCCCTGTGAGTCTTATTTAGGAGCACATCAGGTTTTAAGGCCAATGTTTGTCACATATTGATAATGTGGAGACATTGATTTTCTCCATTAAGTCAGAGCTATAATCCATGAGACTGACAACAAAATAATTCATAGTACTTTGTCCAATTTTCAACCCATTATCATCCACTCCTAGCAAAGCTGCAGTAAGCAAAAAATTAACTGACTCATTCAAAAACAGACCAAGCTGCTAAACTAAAATGTCCTTCTTTGGGAACACGCTGGCAAATTTAACTAAGAAACTTATTTGTCCATCATCTACTCAGCATATGACTTAATTCATATATTATTATTTACTTGAAGTAAATCAATTTAAGCATTGCCAATAGTCAAGTCTTTACTTATTGAGCTCTATTGGGCTTGTACCCAAAAAATCCTAATTCAGTTTGAGAGTCACAACTCTTTAAAAACTTGTGCAAGTCTGTCCTGTACTTCTTATAGAAAGGACAACTTTGCTATAATCATTTAGCATTATTAACATGAAGGAACTATTCAGGTTCAAAAATTGGCACTGGTTTGTCTATACAGGTGATTCTACAACAGTTTTTATAGTTTCAGTAATAAACAACAGTGCATGAAACGAGAAGAGAAGGCCCGCTGCACGCTGGAACAGACGCTGTAAGGATTTCCACCTGCAGTGACACTGTTGAGTTGGGTCAGGTCAGTGCCAGTGCAGACCATGCATTTCACCGCAGGGATGGTGACCAGACCAATCGCTCATCTGCGGTGTGGCTTATAATGTTTAACATCTGGCCTTCTCTGCCTCGTAGCTCCAATTACTCCTCCAACTGGGCCAAGATCAGCATTTCTCACGTAGCTGGAGGCAACCTTCCCTGCCATGGGCAGGAGAAGACTCTGGGATGGCCTGCGACACACAAGAGGCTCAAGCACTCCCCTCAGCTTAGGGCTCTTTCTGAAGCAGGTCTGGAGAGGCTTCTGGCTTGAGGGTACCAAACCTGCCCACAGACTTCAGCAGGCCTGCAGTGAAGAAGACCCTAAGCCACAAATCCCTAGCATTTGGGAGAGTATTCAGGGAAGTATCACTGTGTACTTTCTCTGATCTTTCTCTCTCGCTCAAGTATCTGCTCCTGGACAAAAGGCAGGATACCTGTTTAAGGTGGTCCCTGGTCTGTCAGACAGGGATGTCTTTGCTTATGTTAGGTAGGAGTACTGGCTATAATTTGATATCCAGAATTTAGAAAAAGAATGAGGCAGCATCAGTTTCCCTAGATCCCTTTTTTCCTTCTTTTTTTGATATTCCAAGGAGGGCAAATAACTCCATATTTTTAAGAAGTCAATAAAGACTGTCATGTCCCTGCAAGTAAATGAATGACATTTAGACTTTCCACTATACAAGTTTGAATATCTGATTGATTTTATGCTGGAGAATTTAGTTTAGGCAAGCAGTGCCACTAAAGGGTCATACATCAAAACCAGACAGACTTTCATTTGAGATCTCCTGAAAAAGAGTGAAACTGTATGTCTAAACTCTTCAAGTACATTTGGATTGCTCGACCTTGTAGGAAGCACTCAGAGTTAGTTATAGCACTCAGGGAAGTGCAGCACAGAGTGAGGCTACACTTCCATCTGTATGGCCTCCTCTTTGCTATACAATTCTATATGAATGATAAAAATTATCTCAGGAATGAAAGTACAGATTAAAAACTGGGGCCAAGATGTTCCCAGAACAAGAACGTTAATAGCAGAGCAGCAGCTAGCAAAGTTTACAAACTGTGCCATCAGAAAAAAGCAGTGCAGAGACTCTTCAGCTAGAAAATTTACTTGGGAATTAAGTTGTTCAGACCTCAGGCACATCTGAACAACCCCAGCCGCGCCAGTGACTCCAACAGGCCACAGAGAACTACAGCTTCCATCCCGGTACCCAACCGCACATGTCACTCGTGCTGGAGAAGGAGCGCCCGAGAGATTTCTGCCCACTGAACACTAAGTCTAAACCCCACATTTGCAAACTACAAAGAAGAAACTGAACTGGACGCCAGCTCATAGTAAGCACATGCTTAAATCCCTGTGAAGGCAAGCGCAGGTAATCCATTGGGAAGGGACAGACCTATGCAGGGAACGTCTTCATTGCTTGTGGGAGAGTAGCTTTGAAACTTGGATTTGAACTATGATTCTGTTAGACATCAATGTGATTTAAAAGCAAAAAATTCAAAAAGCAAATCAACTTATTATTACAAATTCAAATTAGACTGGAAATTGATAGACAACTTATTAACTTGCAGAGCTCAAATTCTGTTCTTTAGCATTCTCACAGTGACAGTCCAGCTACTTTCCTTAGCTGACTAGTCTACAGTTAAATCTCACCAACCCGTTTAATTCTGAATTTTCAGATTAATTTTATCTTTTCTTACCAACGTTCTGTCATTTGCCTGGACTTTCTGACCCTGCTTATTATGAAGAGAGTTTGACTTGAGTTTTAAATTATTACAGCATTCTTCCCTGGGACTATGTGCTGATAAACAATGCTATGCATCTCCTGTAACCTCTTTTTTTTAGATACTAACCAAAGCAATAACAATTTTATCTGAAGAGCACAAATACATTTGAGGTAACCAACAAAGACAAAATAACATTTTATTAACTTAAATATTCTACAAAGTCAACACAATAAGAGTGGGTTGACTGAAAAACACGTCAGTCAATAAAGCAACAATCATCATTTCAAATCATTCAGGGAAAAATATATTTATCTGTGGCTGCTTTTAAGAGTGGAAATTAATTTAACCAAATTTCAGAGGGGAATAAATGACCTTTTGCCAGAGCGGCCATAGCAAAATCATAATTACTTTCTGACTTCTAGCATGACGGCAAAACCCAGAATCCCACATGGCATGTGAGTGAAGAGTCCTATCAAACAGAGATGGAGGAGAGGATCTTGTATACAAGCAGTGCTAGTCCCTTTCGGAGCCATATATATTTTTAACTACTCTGATTTGGGCAAAAAAAGAAAGCAGAGCAGGATGTATGTGCTAGCTCAAATCCACGATGAGGTGCGCTGCTACATTCTGAATGAATTGCAAGTGGCAGGTCGGTTTTACCAAAGAAGAAGGCAGTCACAAGCGTTACATCTCAGGAAAGCATGGGTTATTATTGCCAGATCAATACGTGATAAATAACAGTGTATCCCACACAGACCGCGTATCTTAAATCAGCCCTGCCAAACTATGCCTGTTGAAGCAGAGCTAAAAATGACATTGAAATTTTTCATGCAGCTTGTACTTCAGAGTGAATCCATTCAACCCGAGGAGACATAAAGCAGGAGCAGATCACCTCAGAGAAACTGCTCTTATCTAGCAGCAGCATTCCTGCTTTGCCAGGGCTGATGGCATTTTTAATGCATCTAACCAGCAGTGTCACTCAGGCGTCCCTTCCCACAGAACAGAGTCCTAATTTGACGAGTACGTGGAGCATGACATACAGAAGCGAATCACGACAGCTTTATGCCCTGTGCCCTGCTCATCTCCCCAAACAACTCCACGTTTACTTTCAGTGACTAGTTTCCAAACTTTTCTGACAAATGAGTCACTACCCATCCATCTGTGTTTCTTTCAGCAGAAAAAAAGCCTTGTGTAATTTCCATCACGCCGAGGGACAGTAACACAGCTGTGAAAATGGCTATTGCCAGCAGTTCACTGCTCACAGAGAGCATGGGACCAGCGTACGGATCCATGCACCAGGCTCTCCCAGATCACAGCGCCTGCAGACCACCACCCAGAACCCCCTGCCTCAAATAGAGCGACAGGGCTGGCTCCCCAAGACCCACCGTGTCAGGTTTTTCGGTGCTGAGAAAGGCTCACCCCTTGCAACTGGGTGGCTACACAGAGCCAGAGCTGCAGGAGAGCTGGCCTCGATGACGCAGCCCCCATTGCTGTGCACAAAATACTCTCAGAAAATGGCTGAGGGCTCCAGTTAACATAATATCACTACTAACAATTATCTCATATATCGGAAAAGGCAACTTTTAAGTATTTTTCCTGAACGTTTAAAGGAACCATCTCCTAAATATCACCTTTCCTTCGAACATCTGAGTTTACCCAGGTAGCATCTCACCCCATGCCTACCTCACCCTGCCTCACTCCACCTTTCCCACCTGCATTCCCTCCCCCATTTGTTTTCGCTATTATCCAGGTGCCTCTGCTTAGTCTCATTTTAAAATTAAGTTTTCATGTCAGTTCATTAAAGCATCTTGATCTAAATTTGTTCTGTTGAAAAAGAAGTAAACAGCACTGAGCGTATTTGCAATTTCTTGCGCAAAGTATAATCTGAACTGAAATACACCGCTAAGGATTTAAAAGCTGCTGCTGCAGCTCCTTGTCATATTATACTGATAGTAGCCCTATCAGCTAATTAAAGATTTTACCCTCTTTGAAAATGTGCGTGCTTTTTTTTTTTTGCTCTGTTTTCTCAGACACAAAGTTCTGATTTTGTTCATAGCACCTGATTTTTTCTGGAAGACATCTCTTCCAGACAGACATTCTGGAAACAGCAGCAATAATTTCTGACCTATTATGGGCAAATCAGCAGTATTAAACGATCTTCAAAGCACTTCTGTGGGTGGTGCAAAATGTATATAAGCTGCTACAGCCAGTTATTGACAAAATTATCTACCTTCTGGTGCCATTACACAGAACAGCCTAATATGCATAATTACAGTAATTATGCAGAGTATAGCACAAACAAAAACAAAATTATATGCTGCTTCACACTGGCACTCTTTCAGCCAAATTCATTTTCACATTTACAGTATTGCAAATATGGACAACATTATTAAAGCAGAATTTGAACATAATTATGAGTAATGACTCCACATTAAATTGGTGTTTTCCATCTTCAGTAAGTTGTAGGTAGCTGCTGTGATGTCATTTTGATGGTACGCTAAACTACCTAAAGTCTAACAACCTGTAAGACTCTCTCTGCTGTTCTTTCAACAGTATTGCTGAAAGTTAATTATTACAGCATCTGTAATCACCTGCTGCCTTCAAGCTAACAGTCCCTGCTTTACATAGCACAAGGAGCCAGTAGGAATTACCAGACAAGAAATCTTGACTTTGGGACCAAACAGGTCCAAAACCACACCTTCAGGTAATTCTGAAAAGAAACATCCCTTCTGTTTTAGAATTTAAAATATAGCTCTTACTTTCCCCCACAAAAAGGAAAAAGTCTAGAGAAAATATTTTAAGCACTATTATTTCATTTCAATTATTTTTAAGCAAAATGAAACTTTGGAGCCCAAGCTCTGAGGCTTCCCACACCACAGTAACAACCTGCATGAGCACAGCTCTTTCCAGAACGTACATCCCTCTATACCTTCTGATGAAATTTCAAGCTACTGTTATTTTAAGCGTGCAGTTGTGTAAAAGGAGAACCCCTGTTGGGACACAAGACTGCTCTGATTTTGCAGCTGCCACTTTGGCCAGTGGTTTGCTGGGAGCCATACTGGACTTCTTCCTCCTGCCAGCCCCAGCAGCTGGGCAAGGCTCCAGGGCAAGGACAAGAGGGAGCCAAGGTTTGCTGGCAAATATTTTAGGAGACAGTGATGAAGGTACCTGCAAAAGACTCATCAGGCACCAGCGATAAGACAGTACTGTGGCTGAAAGAGTATCCAGAACCCATCTAGACAAGCAGTAAGTGATTATAGCTCTGTTGTGTGATTGTAAGCAGTGTGTTATTCCCGGCACAGAACACCTGCACTTGGAAATTCAGTAGCTGGAAGAGGAAGAATAAAGAATGGCCCAGTTTAAAGCCTCCAAGGGAAGAAGCTTGATACCAGCAGCAATTATGGAAGTCTTTTTCACCTAACTATTTGGATACCAGTTCTTTCACAAGTGGTTTCATCTATTCAGACTTTTGATACTTGGGAGAAGGATGGGGGAGAAAGAAGGATAGTTGCAAGCAAGCTGCTGAGGAAAGCAAAACTCTGACTATTTTGTTAAAGAACTAAATTAGAAGAACATTTTTCCACATCGACACATGTTAATGATGTCCTCCTTCAGCTCGGAGTGGATACCCTGGCAGACATTAAACCCAAGACCACCAGGAAATGTAGAGCAAGGGAGAGTCAGCAAAGATTGCAAACATGAGAGGAAACCCGTGAAGCCCTGCTGTGGGTCAGCAGGGACAGGGTGATGTTCAGACCTGCCCGGACTGATCAAGCATGGGAGAGGAGACCTTGACACCAGCACCCAGACATTTTCAGCCCCTGACCTGTCCTGAAGGATCCCAGGTCTGAAGAACTGCGTGAGCAGAAAAGCACTCTTTCTTTCCAGATGTTCCTTCAGTCAGCTTTGGTTTTCATTTTAAGAGTGAAAGCTAAAATGCTAACATTTTTTAAGGAAAATCTTGGTGTCTGCATCCATGCCTGTTTGTCTTTTGTTTGGGTGTCTCTTCCCTAACCTTTTGTGAGCCCGTTGGCCAATTTTGATCTAATAAGACAAGCAAGAAGAAGTCTTAAAGTCATTAAGTTCCTACACATTTCCAGAAAATAGGGTGTGGGTGGAGGAGAAAGACCTCATTAATGCTGCCTGTGAGGGAAAGGCTGTCGAACAAACTCCCACCTCTTTAGAAACCAGATTGCACGCAAGAGAGAGAAAGCAAGCGGTTATGCATAGCTCAAGTGTGGGAAAAGCTCCACTGAGCACTCACACCTTAACAGGCTGCAGAGGACCCAGACACAAAGCCCAGAGCCACAGGAATCCAGATTTTCCTTTTTCATATGTTTTGACATTCAGTCTTACCATTTGGGATAATTCAATCAGTTTTAGTTCAGGACCTGAAATGAGAAGGGGACCAGATATGTTCATGTTTGGGGTCTAAGTGTGCACATCTGTGAGCTCACGTAAGCTTCATGCGGAAAGGACACACGCCTCAAATAACACACAAAATGACTTGTGTATTTTTAACTGTCCTGAGACTGAGGAATTGCCATCTGTAATTGCTGATAGTTGATGACCATTGATAAAATTGATGGAGCCCTGGCTATTGAGTGGACTGTATTATACAGGCAGGGCAACAGCTTACAAGAAAGAAAAGGAAGCATTTGGTTACCACAGAATAACTTAAAACTAAGATGAAAGCTTTATAATCAGAGTTGTGGCTGTGATTCACGTATTAGATAAATATTCTGCTTCAATGTGGAGATGTTATCTGGCTGAATAGATCAGCTTTGACTCTTTGATAAAATTATCTATTTAATCAAATTTAGAGTCAAATAGCAGCCAATTCCTTATGAACTTCTTCACCGTGAATATGGTTTTGATTTTTTTTCGTATGTTAGCATGTTGCATTCTGTGTGGTTTCTGACTGGATCTTCACCAGGTGCAGGGACTCAGGCCTTCACTTTTCTTGGCAGAAAATCTCCTACAATTCCCCTAAAGTTCAAGCCTCAATTCTCACACTCCTACAGCAGTCTGATTACATAAAGGTCTTCAAGTTGTCACTTAGGAGCTATGGCAACCACTTGAAGACAATGACCCAAAGCAGATTTTCAAACATTTACTTTTTTTATCTTACATTTCTTTTAATCTTAATTTCTACAGAAAAAAAAATATTAAAAGATAAAAAGATTTTAAGTAGGGCAGATGGTATTTTAATTTAATTTCTTTAATCACAAGATTTTCAAAAATGTGTCTATTTCAAAAGAAAAATTTCCACTGCAAATACTTGGAAAATAAAATGCATTACATAGAACATTTTCAGTTTCTGTCTTAGGTCATGATATTTAATTTCTGTATCTATCTGATTTATTTTTTTGGGAGTGTTCTGTCCATTTTACTTTATCCCATGATGTTGTTAGAATGAATTAATTTTATGCCTAGCTCAAACCACCTCCCTAATAGGTTCGTTTATCCTTTTGGCCACGCTGCTGGTGCTCCAGAGCACAGTGCCAAAACTGCTGAGTCAGCTCATCCAAGCCAGCGCAACACCTATCAACTCCCAAAAAACAATGCAGCCACAAAGGTACAGCACTGCACCTGAGCCAGGTGAGGTGAAACACAGTGTTCACACTACTGTAACGGCTCCCTGTCTGTGGCAAATGTGACAGTCACTGGCTCAGGCATTTCTGCACTTGCAGAACAGAAGAGGCAGATATTTCCCGGGCTGGGGGGGTGGGGAATTATCTGTGATCGAATTATATGGAAATTAGCTATCTATTGACCCTTGTAGGCACTTCAGTCCAATACTGAGAGCCTCAAAAACTAAAGAGTGAGGGTCTCACTCCCACACTCACTGTCTAGTGCTACGTGCCTGTCTATAGGCACTTGCATTTTCAGCCTTAAAGCTCCTCTGGTGCTTAAAGTTCAGTCCTTGAGCATGCCCACACAGTGCTGAGCAGATGGGACTACCTCAAACCTGGACTCCCACCAGGATTTACAAACCTCGGCATTTGTACGTTCACGTGCCTCACTGCTTCTGCCATTTGCAGGCAGCGCTACCAGGGCCACTTGAGGATAAATCAGCCCACAGGGGTTAGGGACACAACAGAAGCTGAGCATGCCCTGGGCAAAGGATGATCACACAAGCACTCCAGTGGGAAGCCACCATCCTGCTTCAGGTCCAGGACAGGACAGATTAGCCCAAGCTTTATTTCCCCCTGCACCAAGTAGACAGGGACAGTTGAGTGGCGCACCACCAAGAGACAGTCACTGGATTTCACGTTGGCCAAGAAGGAATTTTCCTAATGAGCACTGATTAAGAGAGGCTGGAAAGGTTTTGCTGCCTCCCTTGTGACATCTAGAGCACAAGTCTTATGAGGAGTGGCTGAGGGAACTGGGGTTGTTTAGCCTGGGGAAAAGGAGGCTGAGGGGAGACCTTATTGCTCTCTACAACTACTTGAAAGGATGTTGTAGGGAGATGGGGGTCGCTCTCTTCTCCCAAGTAACAAGTGATAGGGTGAGAGGAAACGGCCTCAGGTTGCACCAGGGGAGGTTTAGATTGGATATTAGGAAAAATTTCTTCACCAAAACGGTTGTGAAGAATTGGAACAGGCTACCCAGGGAAGTGGTGGAGTCACCATCCCTGGAGATATTTAAAAGATGGGTAGATGAGATGCTTAGAGACATGGTTTAGTGGTGGACTTGGCAGTGTTAGGTTTATGGTTGGACTCAATGATCTTAAAGGTCTTTTCCAACCTAAATGATTCTATGATTCTATGATCTTAAAATATATGGAAAGATATCATTAGTATTTACAAAACTGCCACAAATGAAGATTGCTCTGAGTGCAAGTCACTTACGGCCAGCATGTACTGGTGCCTGAGGTTATTCCTCTCCAGGGGCAGGACTTGGCCTTTCTCTTTGCTGAATTTCATGAGGTTCCTGTCAGCTCATTTCTCCAACCTGTTAAGGTCCTTCTACATGGCAGTGCAACCATCTAGTCTATCAACCACTGCTCCCAATTTTGTAGTGTCTGCAAACTGCCTACACTGGGATACAGATGCTCCCGTCTTGAAGCAGTTCCAATTTTATTAGTCAATCACCTGAAAGCACTGAAAAGGTCTCTCTCTGGGTAGAATATCAGTATTTACTTGTCTTTTAGCAGAAAGGCATGAGTTTTGCCTAGGGGCACTTTTTCCTATAAAGTTCAACATTAAAAGAAGCAGTGCTACTGTAAAACCTGTATCAACGATTTAATAAAAGATGCCATCTCTCTCTAAAATGTCACATCTCTTATTACACCAAAATGGTTGCTGTGAGTACTACTGCTATTGCTACTATAAAATTTCATTCTTCTTATTTGGGTTTTAAGAGTAGGTTTTACAGATTCTTTACCAGTAGTTAAAAACCTCTGCCTCTTACCTCTGCGTATTTGAGTAGATTGCCTCTACATTCTGTTAAATTATTATTAATCACATTTATTACCCAAAGATTTAAGCGTTCATTTGACAAATCCATATAGAGAGTAAGGAGGTACACACTGTTGGAGGGGCACATTGCTGAGCTATCTACTTCTTCCGTTGATCAAGGCACCAAAGGAAAGATCTCAACCAACAGAGCTACACCAGGCAACGATCTCCCTTTAACATCCTAAAAGCATTTCTTATTTAACAATGCCAGATAATTAAATAATCAGAGAAGCATATGTCTACGGAGAATGAGAGAAATATATGCCTATGGAGATTGTGCAGTCCCAGGCACAATTGTGAGAATGGGTTTTTTTTTCCCTCTAATTAGTATTGAAGCTCATTTCCTCCTTAACTCTTTATCTTACTGCTCATTTGAATTTCTCAGAAGCATTCGTTTTGACTCTAAGAAAAGCTGCGTTTCAAATGCTTGCACCTTTGCTGATGTTTGGATTAGATCTCCTTGCAGAGCAAAGCATTCCCTGGGATGGCTCTGCTTAGCAGGACACAGGGCCCAGTATTTGTGTGAATCAATCCAGACCATTTCAGGGTCACTTTTAGCAAAGGAAAGCCTGCCTGTTAAGACCAGATAAGAGTGAGGTCATTGATTTATTTTTTCCTCATTATCTGGCAAGGTTTCAGCTGAAGCCTAAACTCATTATCTCTGTGGAAATACAAACATAAGTTGGTCCCTTGAAGCAAGTTAATTTAGTTTGAAAACAGTTAGGGAGTTACCTTCTGAATTCAATTAGCTAATAACTCCTGATGGGTAAAGGTCACAGAAGATCAAGGCACCATGTTTAAGTTAAATGCCATTCCAGGTAATATCAGAGCAGCACTTTTCCCCTTCCTACTGAATCATAGCTGCAGCTTCTGGCCACCATCTCCAAATTCTCCACCAATAAGAGAGACAAATTAATGCCAGAAGGGAACACCTTTGGGGACGAGAACAGCAGCAATACCTTTGAGCCACAGCTCCTTCAAAGTCTTCCCTTTGTACTGGAAGAAAATGGCAGGGAAAGACCTTGCCCCTTCCAACCACACCAAATAAAGCCCCTCTACTCACCTACGTTTAATCAGAATAATGGGTACGTTAAAATCCAAATCCCTCTCTGCAACAAGGTTGCAGCCAAACGCAGGATCCATTTTCTGTTCCCAGATGTAGAGACATTTCTTACAAGGACTCGTGCCACAGGACAGGCTGTGTTTCTGCAGAAGATACGACACTTTTGGATCACCCATGGGCCACCAGCCACAGAGGCTGTTTCAGGCTGGGCTGGGAAAACATTTCCAGCTTAACAGCCAAGTTAGAAAATAACACTATGATAGAAACACTGACAGGCTTGATCACAGCATAATAACTGTTGGTATCACTATAAAGGAGGGGAAGTAAACAGTGCAAGGGCAGCACATTGTAATTGTTCTCTCAAGGAAATGCCAGGCTCTGAACTACCCTGGGCAACCACGAGCTGCAAGCAGCTCCCTCTTAGAGAAACGATTTTTCATGTTACAATGTGAAAGCAAATTTCTTGCCAGTATTACCTCAGGTCATTAGCTGGATTGTAATTCTTGTTTTTCCAAACTGATTCCAACCTTAGTTTGATTTTGAGCACTTGATTAAATTTACCCTCCCTGAAGAAACAGACATTCAATTTAACTCCAGCTCAACATTATCCTCATACCAAAACAGTTCTCATGGTTGCACTTTTAGCGATAGAGTAGTTTTGTCACTGTTTTAAAGTGACGTTCTCTAACCAATGACAATATATTGGCTTGCTCCTGCACCTCCATGTTATACACAGGCTCAGAAAGCAGAACAATAAACTGTACAATGCAAAAGGTGGAGCAGTAACTCTTTGGAGAACCACAAAACATTGAATTACAGGATGAGAAAAGCCATGTATCATGCATTACTCAAGACATTTTACCTTTTCCAAGTGACTCTCTTCATCACACCAAGATGCACCACGGGATAACGTGCAAGGTGCAGCACCAGTATTCATTTTATTTCCTCATCCCAAAAGGAATGGAATTCAATACCCAAAAGCATGGGTGTCTCTTTGGTTCATTACAGTAGTCCTCAGGGCTCTCCCCTCCTCAGGTGGCTGGATCAATGCGACCTTCTGGGTACTTTCTCTTCCAAGACTCTGAGTGGACATCCAGGCTAGGCCTAAATTCTTTAAGTAGAGATCAAGCCTCGGGACCCTGTGGGTCTCTGTGGTATTTTATGTGCCTTTCTGCCTGACTGCCTCCTCATAAAACTATTATGCAGAAGAATTATATCGGATCAGATCAAAGGTCCGTTTAGTCCGGTATCCCACTGCTGACAGGAGCCAGCAGCAGATACCAAGGGAAACAATTTTAAAAAGAGGTAACCATGCAGGCATTTTCTCCACTCTCTCCTCCCCACATCCTGCAGCCTGCCATGCCGGCACTTCCTCAGGCAGGAATGTCATCTCACTGCCTCATAGACCCTGATGGATTTTTTTCCCATTAATTAGTCTGATCGGTTTTGAGCCTGTCTAACCTCTCGACACCCGGCAGACACTGTGAGACTGGTTCCAGTTTAATCACACACCACAAGGACCAAGTTGTTTGCTGTTGTTTGCTTAAGCCACTACCTGGTAATTCCACCTGATGTCCCTTGCTCTTGTTCTGGGAGAAATGCAAATAATCATTTGCCACTTATTTTCTCCATGCCACTCATGATTTTAAACACGGCTATCGAATGCCTCTCTACCTTCTGTTTTCCTGTCTAAAGAGTCTATTTAATCAATCTCAATTCAGAAGCCGTCCTCTATTTCTGAAAACACTTGTCAGGTTTCTCTGTCCCTTTCAGGCTCTGCTATACCTTTTCTTAGACGGGGAGACCAGAACGACGTGCAGTAATCAAGAGGTTAATGCACAGCAAAATTATTATTTTGTTTTCTGTGTCTTCCCTAGCAATTTCTGACAATCTATTTGCTTTTTTGAGCATTGCTCTGCCCTCAGCCATCATTTCTTAGAATTACTGACAGCCACTCTGAGCTCTCTTCCCTGAGTGGTAAAAGGTAGTTTTAAGCCTATCTTCAGCATCGTACAGTCAGGTTTATTTTTTCCCATGTGCATTATTTTGTGTTTTTTGGCACCGAATGCGGGCTGCCATTTTACTGCAATGCCACTCAGTATTGTGAGATTCTTCCATGTTTTTATAAGTAGATTTTTCTTTTTCTTGTCCTGAATAACTCAGTTTAAGAAACATCCAGCACGCCACTATTTAGCACACTTTCCAGACCACTTACGAATATGCCAGACATCACAGACCTTAGTACAGATCTCTGTGGGATTCCACTTGTTATCTCCCACTGAAATACCTGACTGTCTATTCCTACCCCTCACATCAGTTCCAGAGGGGATTTTTCCTTTCATCCTGCTACAGTTTTGCTTCTTTAGGATCTTCCGACTGAGGAGCTTATCACAAGCTTTTAGAAAATCTGAGCACACCATACCAACCAAATCACCCTAATCCACACGCATGTTGGTGCTTCAGACGAACAGCAGCGGATTTCTCTCAGATGCAATTTCCCTTGACGAAAGCCACATTGGCATCTTTCCAGAGTCCTTTTCAAAAATCAGTGTCAAATTGCCATTTTCAGTTTCTGTAGTCCTTTGGTACAGTGTATTTGGGGGGAGGTTGTGTGGGTGTGTGGGTGCTCCTGCTCTGCTACTGGAAGTTGGCTGAATCAGAGTACACTGCAGTTGCAATGACCAAAAGTCCCTCCAGTGCTAGCCGTGCAAATGAGGCCGGCTCCGCTTGCTCTTCTGAATGATGCCAAGCACCATTTCTTCTCCTGGGGATTCCCTGTTTAGTGGCTTCAACAAGCAGTCACTCATGCTGCTTACAGCAGCAGTCTCCCACCCCATCACAACGCTTTCCCAGCCTAGCCAGAGGCAGCCGAAGTCACCCGCTAACACTCCTATTATTTTTTTCTTCAGCTGCTCTGTTCTGTGGACTATCTTCACTCCTTTAATGCCCTAAACACCCACTGCAGAATAACCTTCCCCTCAGCAGCCAGACCTCTCCTGCAGCCAGGCTGCACTTCCCTTGCAAACTCAGGCCCTTCTGCAGCTCACCTGGAGGACCAGGGATCTGCTTTCATAGGGGTAAGGCCCCTGCCTTTCTTCCCTGCATTCAGCCACCCCTGATGAACATTACACGATAGAGCTGTCTTTTCAGAAGGATTAACAAAAGCCTGATTTACAATTCATATGGGTTGCCCAGTGATGAAAATTTTGAACGCACACAGCCATACTGGCCCTTCCCTTTACAATTCTAGGTTCATCATCTTAGTACTATGGCAATTCATCTAAAACCTGAGACATTAATTAACTTAATGCCAGTGACAGAGTTCCTCTAATAACACCCAGCTATTCATCAACAGATCTGGTAGTTTTTCCAAAGTATTGTGATTATTCCAAATAAAATTTAAGTATGCAAACATACTTTGGTTCTTTCTAATTTTACTTATGTTCATGTTAACAGGCTTATTCTTATCTTATTCTTATCCCTTTTCAGATTTTTCATAGAATCAGAGAATCAGAGAATGGCTTGGGTTGGAAGGGACCTTAAAGATCATCTGGTTCCAACCCCCCTGCCATAGGCAGGGACACCTTCCACAAGACCAGGTTGCTCAAAGCACCGTCCAACCTGGCCTTGAACACTTCCAGAGATGGAGCATCCACACTTTCTCTGGGAAACCTGTTCCAGTGCCTCACCACCCTCATAGTGAAGAACTTCTTCCTTACATCTAATCTAAATCTACCCTCTTTCAGTTCAAAGCCATTACCCCTTGTCCTATCACTACACACCCTTGTAAAAAGCCCCTCCCCAGCTTTCTTGTAGGCCCCCTTCAGGTACTGGAAGGCTGCTATAAGGTCTCCCTGCAGCCTTCTCTTCTCCCAGATGAACAATCCCAACTCTCTCAGACTGTCCTCATAGGAGAGGTGCTCCAGCCCTCTGATCATCTTCGTGGCCCTCCTCTGGACTTGCTCCAACAGCTCTGTCTCCTTCTTATGTTGTGGGCCCCAGAGCTGGACGCAGCACTCCAGGTGGGGCCTCACAACAGCAGAATAGAGGGGCAGGATCACCTTCCTCGACCTGCTGGTCACACTTCTTCTGATGCAGCCTAGGATATGGTTGGCTTCCTGGGCTGCAAGCACACATTGCTGGGTCATGTCGAGCTTTTCATCAACCAACACCCCCAAGTCCTTCTCCTCAGGGCTGCTCGCGATCCATTCTCCGCCCAGCCTGTATTTGTGTTTGGGATTGCCCCGACCCATGTGCGTAACCTTGCACCTGGCCTTGTTGAACTTCATGACGTTCGCACGAGCCCATCTCTCAAGTGTGTCAAGGTCCCTCTGGATGGCATCCCTTCCCTCCAGTGTGTCAACCACACCACACAGCTTGGTTTCATTGGCAAACTTGCTGAGGGTGCACTCAGTCCCACTGTCCATGTCTCCAACAAAGATGCTAAACAGTGCCGGTCCCAATACCGACCCGTGAGGAATGCCACTCGTCACTGGTCTCCACTTGGACATCGAGCCATTGACCGCAACTCTTTGAGTGCGACCACCCAGCCAATTCCTTATCCATCGAGTGGTCCATCCATCAAATCCATGTCTCTCCAATTTAGAGACAAGGATGTCGTGCAGAGATTGTCAAATGCTTTGTACAAGTCCAGGTGGATGACTTCAGTTGCTCTTCCCTTATCCACCAACATGTAACCCCGTCGCAGAAGGCCACCAAATTTGTCAGGCACGATTTGCCCTTAATGAAGCCATGCTGGCTGTCACCAGTCACCGCCTTATTTTCCGTGTGCCTTAGCATAGTTTCCAGGAGGATCTGCTCCATGATCTTGCCAGACACAGAGCTGTGACTGACCGGCCTGTAGTTCCCCAGGTCTTCCTTTTTTCCCTTTTTAAAAATGGGAGTCGCATTTCCCCTTTTCCAGTCAGTGGGAACTTCACCGGACTGCCATGACTTCTGAAATATGATGGATAGTGGCTTAGCAACTTCATCCACCAGTTCCATCAGGACCTGCAGATGCATCTCATGAGGTCCCATGGGCTTGTGCACCTTCAGGTTCCTTAGATGGTCTTGAATCTGATCTTCTACAGTGGGCGGTTCTTCATTCTCCCAGTCCCTGCCTTTGCCTTCTGCGACTTGGGTGGTGTGGCTTGAGCACTTGCTGGTGAAGACTGAGGCAAAAAAGTCATTGAGTACCTCAGCCTTCTCCATATCCCAGGTAATCAGGTCTCTCATGTCCTCCCGGAGGGGGCTCACATTTTCCCTAGTCTTCTTTTTATCACCGACGTACCTATAGAAGCTTTTGTTGTTGCCCTTGACATCCCTGGCCAGATTTAATTCCCTCAGGGACTTAGCTTTCCTAAACTGATCCCTGGCTGCTCAGACAATTTCTCTGTATTCCTCCCAGGCTACCTGTCCTTGCTTCCACCCTCTGCAGGCTTCCTTTTTGAGTTTGAGTTTGTCCAGGAGCTCCTTGTTCATCCATGCAGGCCTCCTGGCATTTTTGTCTGACTTCCTCTTTGCTGGGATGCATCACACCTGAGCTTGGAGGAGGTGATCCTTGAAGATTAACCAGCTTTCTTGGGCCCCTCTTCCAGGACTTTAGCCCATGGTACTCTACCAAGCAGATCCCCGAAGAGGCCAAAGTCAGCTCTCCTGAAGTCCAGGGTAGTGAGCTTGCTGTGCGCCCTCCTCAGTGCCCTAAGGATCTTGAACTCCACCATCTCATGGTCACTGCAGCCAAGGCTGCCCTTGAAAAATATAAGTGTGCAAGTTTCAGTGGCAACTTAGCTTTTCAGAATACGTCGCAAGTTCTTAGAGCTTTATACACACAATCAGTAAAAAATCCACCAGGATCTTAGGCACTGCTTTGCATGTATGAGGTGCTGTCTGTAAAAGAATTCAATCAGAAAATTCATTACAAAATGTGAGAAATGGCCCAGAACCTCCAGTCTAGTGTATGCAGAAGTGATGTAAAGGGAAAATTGTTTCCAGAAGGCGTCAGACAGATAAGATAGCAAAGATAAAGACTTCCAGACAAGAAATCAGAAAACAGACCACACAGTATTGCCCAAAAATATGCCATCATAACTCAAGATACCAATGCTCTAGTTAATAGGTAGATCTGTATCCACTCACGTGAAGCACGACTGGGGATTAAAAATGTTCTTGTCTCTGAAAACAGATATTGTGAAGTGCATCAATATTAATGGAGCATTCTCCACTAAAGAGGTAAAACCCTCCAGTGGAAGAAATATAATTAATTTGAATTTTCTTACCAACACACGTATGTGTCTGTGTGTGTATGCAAAGAAGGACACATGAGCTTATGGAGCATTGTGAAAACACATGCTTTGAGCTTTGCAGCATTCTTTAAATTGAAATGTGAAACAAGTAAAGTGGTACTACTTTTCCCTTGTGAAACACCCTCAAATGTTTCATTTCAGATGACACACCTTTTGGACAGGACCATTTTTGTCACTGGGGCTACAGTAAATACAGTAACCACAACATTTAGTGTACAAAAAAATCTCCCTCCACAGCACTCCAGAAGTCAGGAGGACACATGCATAATGAATATGTCAGTACTCATCACTCATAAAGAAAGGAAAATCCAACAGCATTAGATCCCAAACCCAACCACATTAGGACAATCACTGCAAAGAAGCACAGTTCGAATGAACAGTTTCCAACTACTTAAAACCTAACAGCCGTAGCAATGTTTGCAGCCCTGCATGCTTCACTAGTCATAGAATCATAGAATACCAGGTTGGAAGGAACCTCGAGGATCATCTGGTCCAACCTTTCTAGCACAATCTAGACGAGATGGACCAGCACCATGTTGAACTGAGTCTTAAACATGTTCAGTGTAGCGGAGTGAACCACTTCCCTGGGGAGATTATTCCAATGATTGACTGTTCTTATTGTGAAAAATTTACCTCTCATGTCCAATCGGAATCTCCCTGGGAGTAACTTGTACCCGTTTTACCCCTTGTCCTCATCATGTGACTCCTTGTAAAAAGGGAGTCTCCACCTTCTTTGTAGCTCCCCTTTAAGTACTGGTACATGGTGATGAGATCATCTCTAGGCCTCCTTTTCTTAAGGCTGAACAAACCCAGCTCTCTCAGCCTATCCTCATACAGCAGGCTTCCCAGACCCTTGATCATCTTGGTGGCCCTTCTCTGGACCCCGTCCAGCCTGTCCACATCTTTTTTGTATAACAGGGACCAGAATTGTACGCAGTATTCCAGGTGTGGCCTGACAAGCACTGAGTAGAGAGGGATAATGACTTCTTTATCTCTGCTGGTGATGCCCTTTTTGATGCAACCCAGCATCCTATTGGCCTTCTTGGCCGCAGCAGCACACTGTTCACTCATGTTGAGCTTCCTGTCCACCAGGACCTCCAGGTCCCTTTCCACAGAGCTGCTCTCTAGCCAGGTGAATCCCAATCTGAGCTGCACTCCTGGATTATGTTTACCCAGGTGCAAGACCTTACGCTTGTCCTTGTTAAACTTCATAAGGTTCTTGTTAGCCCACTCTTCCAGCCTAACCAGATCTTCCTGCAGGGTGGCTCTCCCTACTTCCCCACTCAATTTGGTGTCATCTGCGAACTTCATCAGGCTACACTTGATCCTATTATCCAGATCGCTTATGAAGATATTGAATAGTGTTGGGCCCAATATCGATCCCTGGAGGACCCCACTTGTGATGGGTTGCCAGTTTGAAAAAGAGCCATTTACCACCACCCTTTGGGTGCAGCCCGTCAGCCAATTCCTCACCCACTGCACAGACCACTTGTCCAGGCCATAACGCATCAGTTTCTCCAGGAGGAGGCCATGAGGAACCGTATCAAAGGCCTTGGAGAAGTCCAAGTAGACAACGTCGACCGCTCGCCCCATGTCAGCCGAGCAGGTCACCTTATCATAGAAGGCCACCAGATTTGTCAGGCACGATCTGCCTTTTGTGAAGCCGCATTGGCTTTTCCCAATCATGTGCTTCATTTGACTTGTGATGGCCCCCAGAAAGATCCGTTCCATGACTTTCCCGGGGGTTTAAGACTGATGGGCCTATAATTACCCGGATCCTGCCTTGAGCCCTTCTTGTAGATAGGGGTAACATTTGCCTTCCTCCAGTCCTCTGGGACATCCCCCAATCTCCAGGACTTCTCAAAGATTATAGAGAGCGGCCCCGCAATGACATCAGCCAGCTCTCTCAACACCCTTTGGTGGATGGCGTCAGGGCCCGTCGATTTGTAGGGGTCAAGCCCCTGTAATAATTCTCATACTAACTCCTTCATCACTGATGGTGGGTCTATGTTTGGATCCTCCTGGATTTTTGTTCCCAACACCTGGGATCCAACAGTGTTGGTAAAGACAGAGGCGAAGAAGGTGTTGAGAACCTCTGCCTTTTCAGCATTGTTGGCGACTGATTCACCTCTACTGTTTCACAGTAGGCCTATGTTTTCCTTCTTTTTCTGCTTGCAACTTACATACCAGAAGAACCCTTTCTTGTTCTTTTTGACGTCTCTGGCCAGTAAATGTTTCGGTTTTTTCCATTAACATTCATTTAATCCTGTTTCACTAACCTGGTCTCCTTCTATGACAAGGTGACCCACTTAGTGGATGAGGGGAAGGCTGTGGATGTTGTCTACTTGGACTTTAGTAAGGCCGTTGACACTGTCTCCCACAGCATTCTCCTGGAGAAGCTGGCTGCTCACGGCTTGGATGGGTGCACTCTGCGCTGGGTTAAAAACTGGCTGGATGGCCGAGCCCAGAGAGTGGTGGTGAATGGAGTCAAATCCAGTTGGCGGCTGGTCATGAGTGGTGTTCCCCAGGGCTCAGTACTGGGGCTGGTCCTGTTCAACATCTTCATTGATGATCTGGATGAGGGGATCGAGTGCACCCTCAGTAAGTTTGCAGATGGCACCAAGTTGGGTGGAAGTGTCGATCTGCTGGAGGGCAGGAAGGCCCTACACAGGGACCTGGACAGGCTGGATCGATGGGCCGGCACCAACTGCATGAGATTCAACAAGGCTAAGTGTCGGATCCTGCACTTCGGTCACAACAACCCCATGCAACGCTACAGGCTGGGGGAGGAGTGGCTGGAGAGCTGCCTGGCGGAAAAGGACCTGGGGGTATTGGCTGACAGCTGCCTGAACATGAGCCAGCAGTGTGCCCAGGTGGCCAAGAGGGCCAGAAGCATCCTGGCCTGTATCAAGAATAGTGTGACCAGCAGGACCAGGGAGGTGATAGTGCCCCTGTACTCAGCACTGGTGAGGCCGCACCTCAAGTACTGTGTTCAGTTTTGGGCCCCTCACTACAAGAAGGACATCGAGGTGCTGGAGCGTGTCCAGAGAAGGGCAACGAAGCTGGTGAAGGGTCTTAGAGCACAAGTCTTATGAGGAGCGGCTGAGGGAGCTGGGGTTGTTTAGCCTGGAGAAGAAGAGGCTGAGGGGAGACCTTGTTGCTCTCTACAACTACCTGAAAGGAGGTTGTAGCGAGGTGGGGATCGGCCTCTTCTCCCTAGTAACGAGAGGAAATGGCCTCAAGCTGTGCCAGAGGAGGTTTAGGTTAGACGTTAGGAAAAACTTCTTCACCAAGAGGGTGGTCAAGCACTGGAACAGGCTGCCGAGGGAGGTGGCTGAGTCTCCATCCCTGGAGGTATTTAAAGAACGGATAGATACGGTGCTTGAAGACATGGTATAGATGGACTTGGCAGTGATAGGTTGACGGTTGGACTCGATGATCTTAAGGGTCTTTTCCAACCTTGACGATTCTATGATTCTATGATTTCATATAATATTTCAGCAATATTTGTGTCTCTTGATACATTGCTGATGCCCAGACTCAGTTCAGCTTCCTCAACTCTTTATTCCATGCTAATTCCCTTGGGCACCTGAGTCAACCTTTCAGAGATGACATTCCTCCAAACCCAGGCCTGGCCCAGCTGTTTTGAGGTATTTAACCAGGGCAGCAGGGTCCGTTGGGCAGAGTGGGAGCAGAGTAACACTAAACTCCTCCCAGTGATGCCCATAATCCCCTTTTCTCCGACTGGCCTGCAAAAATGACAGAGCCCTGACCCTAGTCCATCTCCCAGCAGCAGTTGCCTCTGAGGAAGGGAGGGTGGAAGGAGCTGCTGGCCTCTTCCCCAGCCAGCCCATGGCAGGACAAGCCTGCAGGCACAGCAGAGGCTAAGCGGCTGCACAGACCCCCAGGCACTCTGCCCTTACAGCTGCCTTGCATAAGAGCCAAGACTAAATCTGACCCATGGTAGAAGGAGGAGACTCTTCCAGGATCTTCTACCTTCAGCTGCTCAAAGGCTGGGTGCAGTTCTTCAGAAGCATCACAATATTTGCTTATTTTCCCAAAACCCCTCCTTCGAAAGCCTCACAATTACATGAAAACTCATCTTTCATTTAAAACAAACAACAGTTTTGGGCTGCCATGGAAGCCCAGACATACCCTACAGGCACACAAGGAACCAGACAGGTCTAAAGATCTCCAAATCTATTACTGTTACCGCTTTTCATCTCTCGACCTTTTAGCATCTGGATTTGGCAACACTGCACAAAAGCTCAAGGCATGTGGCTCGCCATTTCCCTTCTTCCAGGCTCGGGGCTGTTATTTGCCACTGGGGCTGAGGAAAGGGGACAGTTTCAGTCCAGTGACCCCCCCGCTGGTCTGCCGAGAAGCAGAGCACTGCTGCCCAGCGAAGCTCATGCTCTTCAGTTGTGGAAGCACCGCTGTCACCGACAGCAGGCTTCACGCCAGAGACGCTCAGGCTAAAAGCAAAATCTTTACAGCTTCCAAAAAGCAGCCAGTCCCTGTAGCTACAGACAGGGCAGACTTGCGTTTTCTTTGAGAGGGTGCAGAAGGATTTAGCATGTTTACTGACCAGGCTATATGTTTCGTCATCTGGAGCCTTCTGCTTGCTCTTTATTTGTAATTTAAAAAAAAAAAAAAAAAAAAAAAAAAAATCACCCACCTAGCACAGAAACAGGTCTAGGTAACGTGTCGCCTCGGTGAGGAAGGACATACCCTGGGTTGCTGGTGACAGTCTTTTCCCTCCCTCCTGCAATAACAACCCCACAGCAGCTCTCCTGCCATTATCAGAACTGCCCAGGAGCACCAAGATGGGAGCGTGGATGCGCTGAAGCATGAAGCAGCATGGATTTATAATGAGCTACCAACCCTTAACAAATAATTTGGTAAATATAAACAGCGGTTGCCTACTGTGCCCAGGCACCAGGCACAGCGAGCGGGTGATATGCAAGGCGTACTGCTGCTGCCTGGGGAGGAACGGAGCACAAAGCCCATGGCACAGCCAAGCCTGTTCAGTATTGATGCCAACTTGCCACAGCTGTTTCTGGCTGTATCCATGGTTTTCCAGTAAGTAAACTGACCTTACGGGTAATAAAAATGAAATCACCGAGGAGATGATGTCAGACATTTTTAATGAGGTGTTTTTAAAATGAATTGTTCCTTGCTAAACAGTAAGAGGCTCCAGTCTATTGGTAACGTGGCTGCAGACTCACCAGGACGAAAAGCCCTCTGCGAAATGGCAGCAAACATTGCAAACGACCTTGAAGACTGTTTTCCTACAGGATGATCAGGAGATACGGAACCTGACTTTCCCTTTTTTTTTAAAGTGCTGCTTGTTTCATTTCCATTAAAAATACCATCTGGCAGAAATCTTATCTCAGAAATCAACACCCAGGTCTGAGAGAGGAACTCTGCCCCACAAACTATTCTGTGTTATCAGCTTTCTTAACGGGGAACTTCAGCTCACGCAGCCAACTTTTCATAACAGCTATTTCAAAGCATAGGCCTGAGGAATAATTCCATGTAACAGCTAGCTCTGCAGCAGGTCAACATGTTATTTTATTTATTGCAGCAATACTTACCATCTTCAAAATCTTGGAAAGTTTTAAAATCTTTTTAAAAATTGGGGGAATTATATAGCAGCGCCTCCCACCCAGTGAACGGCAGAAGTGACACAAATTTCGACAAGATGTCTGCAGCTCCAAAGTGGCTCAGACCTGCTGCTCCCCACGTCCAGGGACAGGCTTTGCTGCCTTGAACCGCACAGGCTATTTTAGTTTCTAATTACCCGACGGCATGAACCAGCCCATTGTCTTTTTTAACACTTTAGACTCCATACTGAAGAAAACCATCATAGTATACTGGGTTTTGCTCTTTTATTGTAACTTAAGTGTGGAAGTTGCACGCCATGCTTTATTTTAGGCCTCGAGAGCAGCAGATACAAGAAAAGCAGCTGCACACAACTGTAGCAAGTATTAGTATCTTCTAAACATGCTTTGCACATAGGTAATATACTTGAACTGTAGGACCTTGAATACATATAGTATCTTGAAATCCCTATGCTTTCACTTAGGAGTCTGTAAACTTGCAAACTCTTCTAAACTTGTAAGAATAATTCCTTTCTGAAGAAAAAGTAAGCAAGCAATAATAAATAAAACTCCTAGGTGGAAATGATAGGCTTTTTTTCCTTTAATTATGGGAAAATAAATAAAACTCCTAGGTGGAAATGATAGGCTTTTTTTCCTTTAATTATGGGAAAATAACAGCACTCGATTTCGAGTTTAGATGTGGTAGATGAAATATTGGCTCTTGCACAGAGGCATGGCTTCCCAAGGCCCCTTGGAAAGTTGACGATCCAAAGCAGAGAAGGAGCTTTGACATAAGCAGTATGTTAGTATTGACCTAAATCAATGTACAGTTCACTACCAACACAACTTAAATGCCAAATTAGATTGTGGAGAAAATTTGAGCTAACTGAAGGAGATTCAAAACATACACCGATGAGCTGGGGAACACAAATATTAGATCTCTTTCACTTCCAATGACTAAGAAATTTTGCTTTGCAAGGAAACCTCTAGGTCCTTGCATTAGACCAAGTGGACAAGCTGAAATAGTTGAATCTCTGAAATGCATGCAAAATTGAATTGGAACAGATGAGGATGTTACCATAAAAAATGGTAAAGCCTTCATTTATTTACAGCAATTCTAAATGGAGCACAGAGATTTCTGAAGCAGCAAAGAAGGACAAGGGCCTGTGCTCTCCACTCAGCTTAGTTCAAATAGAGATGATAGCTTTCTGGACTGCTATTTAAAGGCCCAGAAAAATGTGTGTAGCTAGCAAAAAAGGAAGCAGAAACAAAAATCCAGTATTGATTTCAGTACTCCATAGTGACCAGGTTAAAACTTATCTTCTGTTACAAATTTCCACCTCTTTCATCAGGCGTTTTATAGTTGTTTTTTTCTCTTATTTTGTCCTCCTTTTTTAAGACACTACTTTAGTATCCCCAGCAACTTCCCTCTCAGAGGCATAATCAAGAAAACTTCTTCCTGAAAATTATACAAGTTTGATTACCTTTATTGTTGTAACAAGTTCACAGAAACTGGGGTTGTTTATGAGTATTGAATATAGATTTCATCTTGCATTTCCTACACCCCTATTTTAGAAAAAAAAATAATAAAAAAAAAGCTCTTCCGATACCAGATCCTCAGATTTTAGAAAATTTCAGGCACTTGGAGAACACACGACTTAAATTTTTTAAATCGGTATAACAGCATCTTACTGCCACCTAGTGAGCACTGTAAAAGCGACTAACACATTAAGGCGCATGACTATTTCTGGTCAAAAGCCATTTTTCTCTTCCACAAGTCCAAATAGAAGTCCAAATAGAAGAGAAAGGCAAATTTAGATATGGAACAGTGCTAGAAAATAGGTAACAGAAAAAGCTTTTCAAAAGAAGACAGGAGAGGAGCAGGCAGGCAGGCACAAGGAGAGGAGCTGGGAATTTTTTGAAACCACATTATGCCGGTATCATGGAAATGCAGCCTCCTCTCCTCCACAGATACTGATGTGATCACCCATGCTTCAGGCATGTCCTGGTTTCAGCTGGGATAGAGTTAATTTTCTTCTTAGTAGCTGGTATAGTGCTGTGTTTTGGATTTGGGATGAGAATAATGTTGATAACAAACTGATGGTTTAGTTGTTGCTAAGTAGCGTTTACACTGGTCAAGGACTTTTCAGCTTCCCATGCTCGGCCCGGTGCACAGAAGCTGGGAGGGGGCACAGCCAGGACGGCTGACCCAGACTGGACAAAGGGCTATGCCGTACTGCATGACGTCATGCCCAGCATCTAAACTAGGGGAAGAAGAAGGACGGGGGGGACGTTCGGAGTGATGGCGTTTCTCTTCCCAAGTAACCGTTACGCGTGATGGAGCCCTGCTTTCCTGGAGATGGCTGAACACCTGCCTGCCGATGGGAAGTAGTGAATGAATTCCTTGTTTTGCTTTGCTTGCATGCGCAGCTTTTGCTTTCCCTATTAAACTGTCTTCATCTCAACCCATGCGTTTTCTCACTTTTACTCTTCTGATTCTCTCCCCCATCCCACCGGGGGGCAGTGAGCGAGCAGCTGTGTGGTGTTTAGTTGCCAGCTGGGGTTAAACCACAACAAGGCAGTAGGGTCTACTTTTTCAAAGACAGCTAAACATTTTATTTTCCTCCGCTTAGCCCAAATGCAAGGCAGCTAGTACGCTCACAAGCTTAAGCAAGGCTTTAGTGACTACCCACAGAAGAGGCATACCCCGGCATCATCAACGACCATCAGCAACATCTGTCTCTGTTCTGGTCTGAGAAGATATGAATTTGGGTTGCTGCAGGGTCTCTTTCCACCCATGAGGCTGCAGTGGCAGGCACCTGCAAGGGCGGAACACAGGGCTGCTTTTTGTCTGAGCTGAGGTGACGGGTTTTCCACCTTTTCCCAAAGGCTGACTGAGCTAGAGACTTAGACCAGTGTGCTAGCCTCAGTTCAGACCCAAGAAGGCAGAACTAAGGGTGGGACCTCAAGAGCAGGAGCCTGCAAACCCCTGCCAATGACACTGACGGAGACCACTACGCTTGACACAGTGAGGTTACTGCTCTGTGGGTGAGGGCCTCTCCTGGTCAGCAACACCAGACGAAGCTGGCTAGGTTATTTTGGCTAGCAAGCTCCTAACTGTGATAGTCTCAGGCACGTCAGCAGCACGCTGGCAAGGACAGGTCCAGATGTCCGGCGTTAGTTTTCAGGTGCAATCCCTCAACTATCCTTTATAGTCCACTGACTTGTAGAGGACAGCATACATCTAACAGGTGGTGTTCAGCGTTGGCTTTCTCCGTCCTCACTTGTCAGTGTGACTGTCCAAAAATTGTGCTAATGCTTAGAGACATTTTGGGCACTTTCTTGGAAAGTCTTCTTGTCAATGGAAGAAAAAATGGGACAGCGCATAAACACACTTGTAACCTGCCCCCCAGGAGACAGCCAAAGGAAAACTGACAGGGCCCCACAAGGACTACATTATTTATTAGGTCCAGAAGGTGGTTTCACGGTATTGGTTTGTACTCACGATCTTGTAGATTCTGTCAGCACTTACAGAGGCAGAAGAAAGCTTGGAACAGGTGGTGCTTTAGGAACTGTACTCCCCCATCGCCCAATGACTAGCAGTATCTATCGCCCTTTTTTGTCATGCTCAGTTAAACACATTAATAACATGCTCGGTCCTGTTCCTATCACACAGGCCCTGCAGGGTTTCCGACACCGATGCCACAAGAAGCAGAACCGGCTGGAGGAGAAAGGGAAAAAAATGAGGCAGAACTTTTCTATGGCAGGTGTGTTCGCAGAGGAAAAACATAAATCTATCTCCAAGCACTAGCATATTCCCCAAAGGTAGGTTACAGGGATAAATATACCTCTTACACCTCTACACTACCGAGTGGCAGATTTTAAGAAGTTTCTGTTTATATTTAACCAACCGTACTGCTTCAGCTATACTAGCAGCAGTTAGAAGTCAGGATGAAGTTCCCGTCAAAGCAAGTGGCACCACCCAGCACTTCTCAGCCTGATGATACACTTTTCCTCCAAGGACCCTTTGCAGTCAGCGCACACACAGCTGATCCCACCAGTCTAGCCTTATCAAGAGCCAATAGACTTCTCTAATTGGTAATTGTAATTATGGTTATTCTGATCCAATGCCACTTACAAAACAGATGTTTTCTACTCTCCTTTCTCCAGCAAAGTTTTCTACACTATAGATTTTCTGTCATGCATGACAAGCAATGCAATGTATTTGTTAAAATGTCCCTGTAAGCCATGAGGAGGATAAAACCAACTGCTAGTTTCAACAACGCAATATTGAACATCTGCTCCATCTGTTCCAGGAAATGGCGACAGGCATCTTGCTACAATATACTGTGCTAATTTTTCCAAGATATTTTTATATTAGGTCATTTAAATGATAGCGAGGTATTTTATTACTACGAGCAAGAACAGACAGAACCTCCATAACCATTTCTAAACTGCTTTAATAGCCTAAATCACTCCCTGCTTCCGTAACTTCAGTGCCACCATGGCAATGACACCCTGCCACAATGAAGCCCTTTGCCAAAACTGAACCATCCTTGCTGGCCTGAATATGGCATGGCACGCAGGAACACAGCCTGCGATGCGGTGGAGGAAAGGAAGGATTTAAGAGCTTTTCCTTTGCAGATGGTAAACCCTACCAACTTCAGAAGAGCTGTACAACTGGATGAATGTAGCACAGTGTTTCTCTTATTACACATTAACAGCATCACTTCATTTCATCAATTCAAACACAAAAATCAGCATTCAGTTCAAGTATTTCATCACTGGGCAAAGAAAGAAGGGTGCCCGTGTTCTCTGTTTGGACACTGAAGAGTGATATATATTTGGATTTCATCTTGGATTTCATTTATGAAATTTTTCATTTTTTAATCACTTGCAGAAGTCTTGATAGTACAGCAGCAGCCAGAAAGTCTTTCTTGTTGCTCTTTTGAACTCTGTTCCATGTCCACATATGAAACTCAAATTAGTGCTATTTAACTAACATTATATTCCACAGATAAAACCCATTTTTGTCCTTCACCATTTTCTCCACTCACAAGAGGCCTGATTCTTTTCTGGTTTTACTGCATTGATTTTACTGGTTTTCTCTCTCATTTATAGGTATTTGGGAATATCTTTTGACTGAGGGATGTTAACATTATGCAAAGTGCATACCTCTCAATGGCTCTATATATAGTAGTCATATACTATATGACTACTTTTCAAATCACTGCTGTTTCCTATGGCTCAAAACACCAGCAAAAAGGGAAGAGCAGGGACAACCAAAATAACTTTCTCTGTGAACTCACGGAGGCCATGACTGTCACTTTTTCCTTACAAGCAGTGAGATTGAGGAAAGCTTGATATTCAGTTCAGTACTACTAGAGTTGGATCGTGTAAGACAATAATCTATCAACACATTTTAGCAAGCTTAAATGTAAGGCATGCCTGAATCTGAAATCAGTGGGAGCACAAAGATTGTTGAAGTGCTTTTTTCCACCAGAGCCAGAGTGCTTAACACAATGTCGTGGTTTAACCCCAGCCAGCAACTAAGCACCACACCGCCACTCGCTCACTCCCCCCCGGTGGGATGGGGGAGAGAATCGGAAGAGTAAAAGTGAGAAAACGCGTGGGTTGAGATGAAGACAGTTTAATAGGGAAAGCAAAAGCTGCGCATGCAAGCAAAGCAAAACAAGGAATTCATTCACTACTTCCCAGCGGCAGGCAGGTGTTCAGCCATCTCCAGGAAGTCAGGGCTCCATCACGCGTAACGGTTACTTGGGAAGACAGACGCCATCGCTCCGAACGTCCCCCCCGTCCTTCTTCTTCCCCTAGTTTATATACTGACCATGACATCATACGGTACGGCATAGCCCTGTGGCCAGTCTGGGTCAGCCCCCCTGGCTGTGCCCCCTCCCAGCTTCTTGTGCACTGGGCAGAGCATGGGAAGCTGAAAAGTCCTTGACTGGTGTAAACTCCACTCAGCAAGAACCAAAACATCAGTTTGTTATCAACATTATTCTCATCCTAAATCTGAAACACAGCACTATACCACAGCTACTAAGAAGAAAATTAACTCTATCCCAGCTGAAACCAGGACACATGAGCAAACAGGTTTTGTTCATCCTCCCTTTAATGACATGCCCTTGATAGGGGAGGGAAGTCAGCCTTAAACAGCAGCACTGAAAAGATCAGCTTTTATCCTGCTTCCAACATTTTTGGAGGTATAATCAGAGACTGGCCACCATCAACTCACTGTGAAAAAAGAGGACAAGGGGATCTCATGTGCCATCAAGTCCATTTCCCCTGTAGGCAGACATTTAATACAATTTTTCATAATTTCTCACACGCTGGTGAAGCCCGATAGCCATGTAGGTATTTTGCTTCCGTACCCGTCAGAGGGCTGTTCCAGAGCCTTCTGACCCTCAGTAATCTTCAAACCCTTGAGGTGGGAAAATATGCCTGAGTAAGGTTATTGCGGTGACAGTATCAGTATGAACGGCATTTTACAAGCATGATCCCTGACTTGTACAAGCTACACTAGAACTTAAAGGCAAACATGGCAAGAGATGGGAAAGGAAAAGAGCTCCCTCTGGAGAGAAGTCAGAGCTTCAGGAGAAAGGAGCACTAAAACTGCAGGTTAAGAAGTGCAAGCACACCTGCAAGTCCGCGTTTCTCCCACTTCTGTGAATTTAATTTCATGAAATTTCTTTTTAAAGGGTGGATTCTGTTGTAGGAAGGCCAGAAAAAATAGTAAAATTTGTTCAAGACACAACATATAATGATAGGTGCCTTGCGAATCCCTTTCTTCTTTTATAGAGCCTGTATTCTTTGAAAACATCCCTCAGCATTTTCTTTTGGCCCTGCTCTTTATGTGTCTGTTCTGTATCATTTTTAAAAGAGAGAAATTGTCCATTCTGGTGTGTGTACTGTACTGTCCTGAAGGTACATTTCTCACAAATCATCTGCAGAGAGAGGATGCGATGCAGGTGCTCCTCTGTGAAGAGCCTGACTTGGTCAGCCTGGGGTAAGCTTTTTACTGAGCCACCGGTTTTCCCAGAGGATGGCACCCACGGTGCTCCAAGCACAGAAGGTCAATGGTGTCCCCACTTTCAATAAGGGATAGCTCCAGCTCTCTCACATGTTAATTTTTAGGGATCCTGGTTACAGTTTAACAGATACACTTGACAGATGACCTGAACTGTCCCAGTCTAACAGATATGCCTAGCATAACCTAGTTCGACCAGACACCGTGCTGCAAAGCCTTACCTGCTGCTTGTCACAGCCTACTTACTGTCTTCAAAATCTTGCTTGTTATTAATGCGCCACTGAATTACCTTCTAGCTACGCTGGCATGTGACAAATATGTAACTGTTTTGTGATATGAACCACAGTCTACTCAGAACTGAGCAAAATGACCTCTCATGAGGCAAACTTGAACCGAGGCATCTGGGCCACAAAGATGATCAGAGGGCTGGAGCACCTCCCCTATGAGGACAGGCTGAAGAGTTGGGGGTGTTCAGCCTGGAGAAGGGAAGGCTGCGGGGAGACCTTATAGCAGCCTTGCAGAACCTGAAGGGGGCCTATGAGAAAGATGGGGACAGATTTTTTAGCAGGGCCTGTTGTGATAGGACAAGGGGTAATGGTTTTAAACTAGAAGAGGGTAGATGTAGACTAGATATAAGGAAGACATTTTTTATGATGTGGGTGGTGAAACACTGGAAGAGGTTGCCCAGAGAGGTGGTAGATGCCCCATCCCTGGAAACATTCGAGGTCAGGTTGGACGGGGCTGTGAGCAACCTGATCTGGTTGAAGATGTCCCTGCCCATTGCAGGGGGGTTGGACTAGATGGCCTTTACAGGTCCCTTCCAACCCAAACCATTCTGCGGTTCTGTGAATTAAAAGGCGCTTAGCAGCCTCCTTTCTGTTTCACCACACCCTTCGTGCAGCCACCACGTGCATGACAGGGAGCTCATTCACATTTGCCGCCCAGCTGGCGGCCGCTCAAGATTTCAGGCCTGAAGCAGTATGCTTTTTCACCTTTCGTGCGTTCGTTGGGGCAGCAGGCCCAAGTTGCGCTTGCCATGCCTCGGCACGGCCGCAGCGATCAGATGCCCGCAGCACCCGCGCTGCCACAGGTACGAGAGGCACCGGGCGGGAAACCTCCCGCACGGGCAGCGCGGTCCCTTCCGCCGCCGCGCGCACGGCTACGCGCACGCCGTGCCTGCCCACAGGCGGCCTGTTTGTCTTGTCTCTTTTTCTCCAGACGCGTACATCGTCCACCGTTTCCTCCGGGGCCGAACCACGGGGCCCCGGCCGCGCCGGGGGGGCCCAGCGCAAGGCCCGGTCGGGGGGGGGGGGGGGCAGCGCGGCGGGGCTCGGGCCTCCGCCTCCCCTCACGCAGCCGCCGCGGGGCGGGGAGCGGGGCCGGGGGGCCGGGCCGTGCGGCTGGCGGCGGCTGCGGGGGGACCGGCCAAGCTCCTCCCCGCCGCCGCCGCCGCCGCGGGGACGTGCACTCGCTCGGCGGGCTATGGAGGCGGCGCGGCGGCGGCTGCGGGCGGGCGGCGGGGCGAGGGCCCGGCGCTCCGCGCTGGCGCTGCTGCTGCTGGCGGCGGCGCTGGGAGGCGAGGCGGAGGCGGAGGAGCCGCGGTCGGCGCGGCAGCGTGGGGACGAGCAGTGCCATTACTACGCGGGGGGACAGGTGTACCCCGGGGAGGCGGCTCGTCTGCCCGTCTCCGACCACTCGCTGCACCTCAGCCAGGCCAAGAGTAGGTGCCGGGCGGGACCGGGGCTGCCGGGGCAGCGGGGAGCCCGCGGGGGGCCGGTAAGGGCCCCGGGGCGGGCGGGGGGCGGCGGCGGCGGCCTCCCCGGGCGCAGCGGGCGGGAGGGCGGCGGGCAGCGCCACGTCAGGCCGAGCGCATCGGCCCTCCGCGCCGGCCGGGGGGCGCCCTGCGGCCGCCGGCGCAGGGGCAGCGCGGCGCGGCGGCCTTGCGGCCCTGCCTCCCTCCTGGGATCCCCCGCGGCCTCCCTGCGGCGGCGCGGCTTGGTCGCGGGGGGTCCCCGCGGAAGCGGCGGCAGCCGCCGCCCACCCCGCGGCTCCCGAGCGCCCGCCCTGCCCCGCGTCGGGCTCGGGCCGCGGCGGCCTCCCGGGGCGGGCGGAGGGAAGGGCCCACCGCCCCTTCCAGGCCTGCGCTGTTACCCTGGTAAACAGGCAGCGAGTTTAACGCCTCACAGGCATTTAGCAAGGTCTGTGGTTCCAGAAACAGCAGGCGAGTTAAGGGAAATGCTGTGAGCAACGTACAGAAGCGTTTCGTGCTCACGCTCTGATGGGAAGTACTGAACAGTCAGCTCTCGTAGCGTCTGCCTGTTATTACTGGGCTTGGTTCATCCCTTGCCTTTGTGCCCGCTCGCTCTTGTGATTTAAATGCTTTATGGCAGGCCCGGGTGCAAGCATCTTTAATTGAGTCGGGGTGAGACGTCCAGGAGCATCTGTTCAGGCGGTCAGGTGCTCTCCAAAAGTCCCGTCCTGCGGCACAGGGAATGGAGAGGAGTTGCGTAGAAACGATCTTTGCTGTGAGATTTTACAGCTTTAAATCCTTTTCCTCTACCGAGCCAGGGCATAACTTCCATTATAAACGTTTGCAAACAGATGCCATGAGAAAAATGGAGAACGAGTCAAGATATGCATAACCAATTTTGTTTGGTTTTTCCTCCCTTTGTAATGTAAGTTATCACAGCATTTTATGCAAGTATTTTTAAACCAAAAATATGACCTTCATTTAAAAATGGGTCAAGATACAACATACCTTACTTAATTTCTTTTCCTTCTCCCTAGTAATCTGAAGGTCAGTTGAAAAGAATGTTTTTCTACAGAGATTAGATTTGGGGTGTCACTATTTTTTAAAGAGCAACATATTTGAAACGTTTTTGGAGAAATAGCTTGGATATTAATCCTTGCTTTCACTTTAAAATAGTCCCATACCTGCAAAGACTCAACAAAAAAAACATTAGCAGTCCAGGGCTTGGAATCTGGTCAGAAAGAATTCTGCAGAAGACTTGAGAGGAAGAAGAGCATTTCTTCAAAAACATGTAAACTGAAATTATCAGTCATGCCTGCTGGCTCTCTGTACTTTTATTGCTGCGTCCCTTGTGGGTTACATCAAGTGAAACCAAAGCAGGCTGCCTTCCCGTTCACGGGCACGGTCTCTCTGATGATTTGGGGTATTTTTTTTGCAGTCCTTGTTGTACATCCTCACTAACTGCATTCTGTAGCTGGGGGTTGTCCTGAGAAAAGGAGAGCCCAACAACGCAGTCATCGTCCAGGTCCTAATTAAGATTCCATGTATTTTTCTCAGCAGCATTTCCCTGATTTCTTGGGGCTGTACATCAATGTCCTTGACATCACAAGTGCATTCAGATCACCTTGTATCTCCAGCATACCCTACCCTCTGTCTCAGAATTCACATTACTATGAAAATAGTACCTGGCAGAATCATTTTTAGTATTTTAAATTCAAGGTTAATCCCTTTTGATAGCAACAGTAAATACATTTCATGTGTTTTAATTGGATTTTTTTTAAATACAGCTATCTTCAAGTTACAGTTTGTTTAGGAGTTTTAATTTAACCTGCATTTTTAGGCATTTGTCTCTAAACAAGTTGTAGCATGTATTTTTTGTGGACTTGAATTCCAGGTAGTTTTTTGTGGCTAAAAAGTAACAATGTGAATTTGAACCATCTTACGCTTCTGATTCACAACAGCTATGCCTAACAAAATAGTGAGGGTTCCTGAAGCAGCTTCTCCTTCAGTCTAGCAGATGTTCTGCCATGAGCCGGTAGCGCACCCATGGTTTGTTCGGTATGCCCCGATAAGGTTTGTGTGGCCTTGATTATCAGTGATTCAAAGGGCTCACGTGTCAGCACAAGTTGGTCAAATTATTTACTTTCCACGTGTACTGAAACCTGCGTTTCTTCATCGTCCTGTACCCTCTGCCAGCTGTGGACTTTTTAAAGCAGTAAGAAAGTTTCGTTTTGTAACTGTGTGCAGTAGGTTGTTTTTCAAGCGAAAGGAAGAAGAGTTGTCCTTGCACGCAAGCTGGCTAATGAACTGCTTTGTTTGAACACGTGCTTCACATTCTGACTTTTAATTGAACGTTCTTTGTATTTCAGTCTCCAAGCCAGCACCTTACTGGGAAGGAACAGCAGTCATTAATGGAGAGTTTAAAGAGCTGAAAGTAACAGATTATGAAGGAAAATATCTTGTCTTCTTCTTCTATCCTCTTGACTTGTAAGTAAGACCACTGGAGACATACCAAGACTGAATGCAGCTACACTAGACTCGTAATTCATTAATTGTTCTCTTTTTTTTTTGAGGTTTTGGTTTTTTTGTTTGGTAAGGGTTTGGGGGAGAAGAAAGGAGTGACAGAAGAAAGTACATTCTTTGCATTTGTGTTTTCATCATGCATTGGTAAAATTGTAATGCAATCTTTTTCCGAATAAGCGTGTCCACAAATTTGTGTCTCCACACAAAAAAATAACTTTGTCTGTAGTACCCAGGCGAGCAACCTTTACGTTCTGTGTGGTGCTGTAAGTCACTGCTGCAAATAGAAGACAGCATCCCATCTGTATTTTCTAGAGTGTATGCAGTGTATCTAAGAGATGGCATTTTCCCTTCAAGCTTATCCCATAACATCCCAAGAACACTTAACATTACCCTCCTTTATTTGGAATGCAGTAACTTCGCTGGTTGAGTGAAAACATCTCTGCTTTCTACCGGACAATCCCATTCTTTTCCACAAAATGAACAAAAGAGAACAGAGGTGCATAACTACCTTAATATCATAAAGGAAATAACGTGGCTCTTGGCCCTTAGCTTCAAGGCCCTAGAAATTGTGATCTTTACCACTTTATTTCTTCTGTAGTGGAAAAAGTTCAAGTCAAAATAGTTAAAATCTGCAGGCATGCACAGTAACCACAAATTACACTATGTGCCTCCGAAAGAAATGGCATATTGTGCTTAAATTCAGCTACTTAATATTCATAAAGTCATACTTCATAAAGTAACTGTAAAAACACTTGTATCCAGATTGTAATCTAACTGTAGGTTTATAATCTTCAGTAATAAACTGTTAGTAAGCTGGAGTCTGCGTCTGGAAGATTTGTCAGGCAGCATTTCGGTTAAATACTTGAAGAAGCAATAAAAAATAAGTAAAAGCTGAAATCATTTACGATAAATCCACAGTTTTAAGTTAAACAGAGAACTTACTGGATGTTTCATGAAATTTTGACCTTATCTTGTCTTAAATTACCTAGCACATTTGTCTGTCCAACTGAGATAATCGCCTTCAGTGACAGAATTGAAGAATTCAGAGCAATAAATACCGAAGTAGTAGCATGCTCTGTGGACTCCAAGTTCACTCACTTAGCATGGTATGTATCTTATCCTTGTCTTTCGCTAAAAATTATTCATGGGTCCATCTTAGTTGAAGAACTGTATCCCCAGATTTGTGGCCTATGTAGGTATATCATAATGTGTAAAGGCATGACGCTATTGATACAAATGTTCAAAATGTTTTTCAAGTGGTACAAATTTTTAACCCTAGTGCATGAAAGTACCTTTATCTTTGAAGCTTGTTTAATATGTATTGCTTGAAATATATCATGTCTCAGTCCAAAAAATACTACAAATATAAAAAAAAAAAAAAAAAGATATAAGGACGCAAGTATCTGTAAATGCAGCACACTGTCCCAATTCATGGCCACGTTGGCATAAAGCGAATATGACTGATAAGAAAGAGGTCATTGTTAATAGATGTGGCCAAAACCTGCAAAAGATCTACTGAACATTTTGCTCAAACCATAAGTGGTATTCATCTCCCTTGTGTGCAGAACAAAAAAAAAACGTCACTTGCACTAAATCCTTCTGTCTGTACCTTTCTGGTATGTGACTTTTAACTTTGCGTAGGGAATATAAACCTTTATGAGAAATACATCTGTATCTCATTTCTTTCGAAGGATTAACACTCCTCGAAAACAAGGAGGACTCGGACCTATGAAGATTCCACTTCTTTCAGATTTGACGCACCAGATTTCAAAGGATTACGGAGTATATCTGGAAGATCAAGGGCATACACTTAGGTATTTCACTTGGTTACTGTTCTTTTTCTTTTTTTTGCCACGTTAGTACTTACTACTTTATATCTAGAGAAGCATTTGAAATTTTTCTTTGAGAGCAGTTTTTACTTGGGGATTTATGCCGAGGGACAAACTAAATATTGAAGAACACAAAAAAATAGTCATAATGAGTCAGAACAGGGGTGGAGGTTAATATCCTGTTTAACAGCAGTCAGCAGCAGATACCTCAGGCAGGGCAACATGCAGAATTCCCCGGAATTGCAGTTACTCGGGGACCTCCCAAGTCCAAGTGGAGTCAAGACCCTAAGGGTAGCTAATGGCCTCAAGAGATACATCTTTCATAAACTTGATTAGTTGCTTTTGGGATCCCTGTAACATCATAGCATCTGCAGCATCCCCTGGCAGGGCCTGTCAAAGCTTAGTTTTATGTTCTGCAGAGAAGTATCCTTTTTTGTTTTTAACTTACCCTCAGCTCATGTCGTCTGATAGCCCAGGTAAAGAATAGTAGGTTAGTAGTATTCTAAGGTGGCGGGTATTGTGTGGTGGTTGCAGAGATCAGATTCTCCTATCCAGCAGACATAAAATAGTGTGTAAACGCAACACTGTAATTAGTTCTGTTTCCTAACACACATACAAAAAATGTTTTCACAGAGGCCTTTTCATTATTGATGATAAGAGAATCCTTCGCCAGATCACAATGAATGACCTTCCTGTTGGGAGATCAGTGGATGAAACGCTTCGTTTAGTACAAGCATTCCAGTACACAGACAAACATGGAGAAGGTGCTCTTTTAAATACTTTACTGTTGAAGATTGTTTTACTTAGACTGGAAGCTGTATTTGTAGCTTTTTGGAAGAAAGGTACTCAGTAGCATTAGAAACTAGCCTCGTGCAGTGAATGAACTGGTTCGATTGCCCTGCTACAAGATTCTGTGGTCCTGGTACCTCCATAGGTTGTTTCTAGCGTAGTAATTCACGTTTTGCTTCACATCCATGAGAATGCAGAGCATAAAGCATTCCTTAGTCTGACTTGAGGCGTTATGTACCATCTGTCACAAGCATAAATCTGTACAAAATATGAGGCCATGAAGAATCAGGCCCAATAATATTTCAGTACATTATGGCATACTAAAATAATTGAGATGCAGGCCATCTTTGTCCTGTGTCATTCATTGAGGATCTGTGACGGGTAATTGAGAGTGCTTCATGTCATGTTTAACAGGCTGCCCAGGGAAGTGGGTGAGTCCCCATCCCTGGAGGTATTTAAAAGACTGGTAGACGTGGTGCTCGAGGACATGGTTTAGTGGTGGACTTGGCAGTGCTGGGTTAACGGTTGGACTCGATGATCTTCAGGGTCTTTTCCAACCTTAACGATTCTATGATTCTATGTCAAGATACATGGTGATACTGTGAAGGTTCGACCGCCATTATTTGTGTTTTCTTTACAAATGATATGTGCTCATCTTCCCCTGACAAAGGCTTTCACTGGCTTCAGATCATTACTTTATCTCAAGAATTCATATTCCCCCCAGTTCAAGTATAGGGTGAACTTTTCACATTTCTTTAACTAAGATGTTTAAATACACACATGCGTTTTTTTAAAGATTTGTTTAAATATTAATACACGTGTTCAGCAGCTTAACTTCCATTTCAACTCAGTCTCACTTGGCATTTGAAAGTACCTTTATCTGAAGGTACAAATCATTATTATGCTTTGCTGTACAGATTTTAAAAGATAAATGCTGATACTTAGGCTATGCACATTTGACTAAGGAAATTTAACCTCTCTTATTTAGTTACAAAGCTGTCGTACAGAATATTGATCTACAGTGTGTTTCCAGAGTACATTTTTTTTCCAGAGTACGCTTTTTTTGCAGCTGTACGTGGAATCTCACCAGCTTTTGCATGAATGCTTAGGAGAGCCTCCCTAGATGCCTTATTGGATTCTTTGCACAGAACAGGGAAAAAAAGTTCTCCACAATTCCTGATTGCTTTTGTGGTATTTTGTCTGACAGCATGCCTTAAAACAGTGTAATATGGCATAACTCATTGGGCTAAAGCCTCAGAGGGAGAGCTCTGAACAGATCAGAGCTTCACTCCGGAATGTGCAACTGTACAGGTGGGCAGAGGGCCACGCTGCATGTTAACCGCATGCTATCATCCCTTTTACTCCTGAGCAAGGCTTCAAATAAAATCACTCAGTCTCGTGTGGAATCCGTGAACTGATTTCTGTGCTAAAAAATTTCCCCTAGCATTGGTTTTAAAGAAAGGTAGGTAGGTCTCTGTGTAGTCACCTGAATTTTATCATGAAACATTTGTTTCTACTAGAATAGGTGTTCATTCTCAGATACTGCTTTGCCAGCATTTTGTCTAGAAGGGCACGAGAATTCAGCCAAGGCATAGACATCCATCCAGAGATACGCAGTTTCCAGTTAACAGAAGTGGTAGGTGGTATCAGGTATAAACTGTTAAGACACCATCCCGTGTATAAAGAATACTGTGTATTTAATAGCTGCAGATATTAACACTTGTGTGCTGTTTTACTTCAAGTTCAGAAAGAGAATATTAAGTCCACAAAAGTGTGTGTGTATGTGTGAAAATACTTTTACTAACTTTGTCCTTTTTTTTTTTTTTTTTTTTTTCCAGTTTGCCCTGCTGGTTGGAAACCTGGCAGTGAAACAGTAAGTCACTGTTCATATTTAAATGCACGTACTACTAGAAAACACTCGGTTATCATTTCCACTAAAGCCAAATCCAAAGTCTTTGCAACTTTCAATGAGCTGATATGAGTAAACTTACATTATTATAGACAGCTTTTGGATTACTACTGATTTCATTAGGAGCTCATTTCCCTCACACTAGACGTATTCCAGTTGTTTTAAATTCCCTGTGTGTGAACTCTCTTGAGCAGCACTGAGTTTGTGATCAAGAACTTTTTTTTCCTGTTAACACCTGACGAGAGGAAGTTGGAAACTCTTGAGCCTGTCCTGTCTTCTCGGTTATTTGTCCATATAAATTCTTGGCTCTTTCAAGTCTTGTGGATCCTAGGCACTACCCAAAAAAAGAAAGATGCAAGTTCCCAGGCTGCTGTAGTGTCTAACAGAGCCAGCGTGTCCCTGTCAGAACTCCAGCAGAGAGCGCTGCTTTGCTGCCAATAGCTCTTCCTCCTTTGTTACCACTCGCCTACAAGCAAAAGAGCTAGGGTTCAGATAAACACCCATTGAACTCGTTTGTGTGGGATCAAGCCTCAGCAGAATAATGAAACTTTCACTAGAGGTCTGAGCCACCTAGTTCAGATGAGATCACTGTCATTTATTTGAGCATGTGGCTTTCTTCTGAACCATCTGGTGATGACAGAGCGTTGTTGTTTAAGAGCTCTCTCAACAAAAAGCAAGTCCCAGCAGTCTCTACGCAGAGTAGTGAGCATTTAATCGATAGTAAAAACAGTGGAATGTTAAACCATGTTCTTTGCTGGATATGAAAATTTCCCAGGATGACTTGAGGCTAGGAGTCACCTTTCAAGCTAGCAGAAGAGTGTCTTAGTAGGGAAAGCTGGATATCAAGCCTGCAAAATGAAAGAGGGCTGGCTGGCCTAACAGACATATTTTAGCACTGAAAAGTTCTGCCCTCCATAACCATGGATTACCTAAATAATATGACATGAACATATTTTCTGAAAAACAGTCTTACAATGCTAAGATTAACAGCTCCAATACTACCAATTTAAAGATCTAAAACAATACATAAGCACTCTCTTTCTTCTCTGTGCAAAAGATGCACATAATTTAAACAGCAGAGTAGTTCAAAAAGACTTTCTCGAAGATGTAGCAATGCCTTCTAAATGTGTTTGATTTAATTAGATCAAACCAGAGGAAGCCATGAGAGTGTGGTGGCCAAGGGAAGAACTGTAAGTAAATTCTAAGACTCTGGATTACAGGCGCTAATTTATTAAAATACCTTGCTTTTGGGGCAAACAACAGGGATGTATGCACTCCCAACTGTCAAAATTCTTCCTTTGGTAGGCTGCACTCTCTCTTCCCCCAATTAGTTAAATCTTTCTGCTTACTGCTGTTAGGTACCTTTAGAGATAAACAGTAATAGAGTATCAAGTCAACTGATAAATTACTCTTCAGTGTTGCTTGTGTGGGTTGGCTTTAGCATCGTATTAGGAAATACTATGCTGTTCTGGTTTTATAGTTTGTTGGGTTTGCGTGGTTTTGTTTTTAGACTAACAGTTTCATTTTCTTTCTTGTACAGATAATTCCAGATCCAGCTGGAAAACTGAAGTATTTTGATAAACTAAACTGAGGCTTGCTTCTGTTGAATTACATAGGTCACAGTCAACTTGATTTTTGCCAATAAAATTCCATTAATTTTGTTACTTCCATGAGTTTGACTAATATGTAACTGCAGTAGACCATTAAAGGTCTTGTTGCTTAAACAGGAGTCTAACCTGCGTGAAGCATGGGTACCTCATTCGTTATCAGAGAGTGTTCTTGTGAAAGACACGTTTTCCCTGTAAGCCTTGTTTAGATGCTTGGTTTTCCCAAAATTTACTTCTCTTAGCATCTCAGGCTTAGAGTAATGACTTTTGCTATTGATAGATGACTTAATTTCTGCAAAAATCTTGTCGTCTTGGTCACGTTCCAGGAGCTACAGCTAGAAAAGAGCCACTTGGTTACGGTACGTTAGTCTGTAGTCTGGAGGCAATAGCAGCTAACCCAGAAGCCAGGAATAAGTTAGAGTTGCTGAATTAAATTTCCAGTCTGTCCAGAGCTGGAAAACATTTTTAAACTAGTAAGAACATATCCTACACTACATAGATCAGTACAACTGCACTGAAATAATAACAGCTCTGCCAGTTCATGTGATTCAAGAGCTGAACCAGTGATTTATTTTTTTTCCCCCCATGCTTGTATGTGTAGTGTATACGCTGATAAGATCGATTCCATTTCACACGGTCTGAATATTTTCCCTGACCCTACACTGATAACAGATGGACACAGTGGTTAGTGTCCTGCGCTGATCCACTCGTTAACCGTGGCTCCTAGTTTTAAGGGAGGAATTGTAGTCTTTCCCAAGACTAGCATTGATGTGTCCAGCGACGGTCAGAAACTCTTGTGGCTCATGTACGTGAATTTCTATTTCCAAGGGAAAAAAGAACATCTCCATGTAAGGCGTACTTTATACTTGTGTGCAGTGGAGATCCCTTTCGTAAGAACGTCTTCTCTTGCTCCTTCCCCCCTCTCCCTCTTTTTAACGTGGTGTTCTAGAGTCTGTGCAACTGGAAAAACAGCACCCGAAGTCAGTGTCAGCCCTTCACCAGGGTCGTCCTTGAAAAGGCCACAGCGGCGGCTTCCTCCCTGCTCCAGTCCAGCACCGCTACGTTACGGCTCTTGGTTGGATCCCCCGGTCATGAGAACTTGCTTCCCCTTCCCCCACCAGACTATACAGCTCCCTTCCCTGTACACAGACGCTTCAGTACAGTTCTGCAGAACGAGGCCAGCAGTTGCGCTCTCACTGTAAAGTTACCTGATTTTGTAGACTTTGGTGAGTATTGAGCAGCTCTCCAGATTAGTCACCCCAGATAGAGCGCAGAAGCGGCTGCTTGACTTTTGCTTCAGCTCCGATACAAGGAACACCTCAGCGCGTGACCAGCGCAGAGGGAAGCCCGGCCAGAGCAAGCAGAGCTCCCCCAAGCCCCAGCTCCCCCATCCCTGCGAGGCCTGGGGAAAGAAGGAGCTCCTGATCCCATCCAGAGGGGAACGCAGGCACGGCGGGACCAACGCCAAAGGCTGTTAATGTGCTGCTCCAGCCCGTGTGATCTCAAAGACCAGAGGGCAGCACGTAGAGAGGCCGTTTCTCACATTACTAGGCTGTAAATCAGCTGCTTGAATTCTACTTGGGATGTTGTTTACAGCCTTTATCAGCCCTGAAGCACAAAAAACCCATCATCAACACGGAGAACATTCAAGTAACTCCAAGCAACTGCAAGCGTGACGAAGGCAGGCCCAGCTATTACATGGCTATTCCTAAGCAGCCCGAGGCACAAAGCACGCCTAGCACTCGCGTATAGCGCTTGTGCCCTCCTCCTCAGCGGCTTTGCCTGCCTCTCCAGCCAGGTCGCTCTCGTTCGCGCCTGCTGCTCTCCCAGCAGCAAACACCTCTGTTGCGCTAAGGCAGCAAATGAGACGTTAGGAAGACAGAGACGAGTTATCATCACCCGCGCGTTGAACGCGCTCCGTCCAGCCCACGGCTCCGTGGGGAGCCAGGTGAGCAGCGAGTTACGGCAACAAAACCACAGGCTGTTTCGCTGTGGCAAGCACAGCAGCAAGAGCACCAAACCAAAGGAGACGTCGAAAGCTGTACGAACCCTGAGCTGAGAAAAGAAAACAGGACGGAGAACTCTTACTGACTGAAGAAAACTGAGGCCGTCTGCACGCTTCGAACGTTGCAGGTTTAGGTCCACAGCAGCGTAGCTGTGCCAAATTTGAAGGCCCCAGCCCTCTAAATGCCTAAGAAATTTTTTTTTTTTTTTAAAAGCAGTTCAATAGGAATAAGTCTTAGGGAAATAGTCCTTAAGCAAAAATCTGAATCGCTACGTCACATGACATATTTGAAATGAAAGATTATTTCTGTGGAAAGAGAGAATGGGGTTTTACAGAGATCTGGATATGCTGGTAGGGAAGCTTAGGAAGGAAAAGACTGGGCAAAAAAAATGCAGAAGTGCTGGTGTTTGAGGGGGAGAAGTGGGAGTTTGGGGGCAGAGTGGGAAATAAAGGGAGATCCTCAGTTCCACTGTGCCTCCAGGAAAAAGGGAGACCGACGGACAGGAGATGAGATCCCTGAATAGAAGAATAATATTGGAAACTCGGCAGGGGGCAGGGAGGGAGAAGCACTGAAGCCTGTGGGTTTGGGATCATAAGGATTTGCTGGCTAGGAACATTTGTGACAACCCCACCGCCGCCGCCTTTGGACGGGCACTCCAGCAAGCCTACCTCACTGAGCAACACCCCCTGATGCTGCCCCACCACCCGCAGATGCTCCGAGAAAGCTCTGCCTCCCCAGGCAGGCAGCCCTGCCTCTCTTGCAGTGCAGAGCCCTGGCGCTAGCCTACTTGCGACGCCTGTAAGGAAGAAACTCACTTTTAGCAGCATTTAATTCTGGAGATGACCCCCTCGTAGGCTCCCCACCAGCCTGGCAGACACAGAAGGCCTGGGGGACTGGTCCCTGCTGCAGGACAGCACCTGAATTTTCTGCTGAGCAGTTACCAGGTAAAGAAGTGACACCGTGAGCAGGGACCAGAACCCCTACCGCTCTCCTTTCTGAGTGCCCCAAGCACCAGCCCCCAGAGCCGTGCTCCTCTCCTCCAGACATCTCCCATTTCTGCTACGTAACAGAAGATAAAATTGAGTAAGGAGCAGCCAATGCCCAGAAGCGCCTCCGGCCTTGTGGACAGGAGGCCTGCAGGGACGAGGATCCCTCGCGGCCAGGGCAAGTGCTCCAGTGTATTTTCGATGCAGGTATCGTCATCCAACTTCACCTTCCACAAAAGGAGTCCCCAGTTTCCCTTTCATGAAAGCTGAGTATTTACGTGAAAGCTGAGTATTTACTGCATTGAACGTGCAGTAAAACCAACTAAGCATGCAGAAAGTTGAGAGCAAGTTTCTGAACTGCACCCTCGCACAGCGGCCCGTGCTGCACCAGCTCCAGTAAGCTTCTTCCCAGAATGCCGTACACCGCGACGTGGCTGCAAAGGAATCGTGCGTATTTGAAGAAGGGCTACCAGAAGCGGTTACAGTAAGTATGAGTAAGTAATTTTAATGTTTTTTTTAGACACAGAAAAACATTTAAAACAAAGTGCTTTTTTAGGCACTGAGCTCAGCCAGTCCCACAGAAATCTCCTTTTATATCACCACTAACTACTGAGAGGGTTAGGGGAGGCAATCCAGCTACCACAGACTCCCTCCTCCTCACTGTATGCCAAGATGCGATGGGCACAGAAACATTTACTTCCCACTGCAGAGCCGCAGCCAATTACACAGATAGGTTCACAATAAATAAAAATATTTTCTACCGCTACCTTTAGGCTTGTGTGGTAACGGTCACTTACAGCAGTGACGGGTTGGTCATTAAGTTGCAATATAAACTCAACATGAACTACTATGTTAAAACATTTTAATTCTGAATGTGAGATCTGAGAACAATTTTCTCTCACACACAAAGGTATACAGCAACATGCATAAATAATACCCTTGAACAGAGATACATTTAGCCTGTTACCAGAGAGGGTGACAACTTGGAGTTACCTCCTCCGAGTAAAAAAAATATGTGAGCGCATATTCTAGGTCTTTCTGTTTATTACTGTATATATTTTATATCTTTTACATACGTATATATATACACACACGCACACATTCTGTATGACTGTACATACATTCCTGTAACTACTGTGATTGTGGTACATGATTAAGTTATCATGAACTCTGAAAACACACTAATTCTTCTAAGCATCTTCATTTGTGGGATTCATTTTCTTCACTGTGTCCAGAGGTTTTGATGTCATGCCTTGCTCCCTACTCTATTACCTCTTTTTCTCCTCTCCAATCCCTTCCCGAAGGCTGAATTTAGAAATCATGACAAATTCATATATAAATACAGCTGAAAAGGCAGCAGAGGAAGAACTTGGTACCCCCTCAGCTTGCAAACGTTATACAAAAGTGACGCAGGTAGGACCACTGGGTCAATGACGAAAACCTGCAGATAGCCAGGAGTAATCCATAGTTCTGAAACAGATCCCTCACTGCCTGCCTTCCCACTCAGTTTTTAATAGCCAACGGTGATCCATGAAGCAAGGGGGGAAGAAGCTGGGATAGAATTTCAGTTCTTTACGTGTGTGGTCAGTCAGGCATATTCAGCTTCCAAAGAGTTTTTAAAAGGAGAAAAGCAGAAAATACAATACATATCCACAGTGTCATAACCATTAAAGAAAAAGACTGTAACATCACGCAGCTGAATCAGCACTGGAGGGTAGCTGAAGAGAGAAACTATGTAAGGAACCAAGAGCTTACTGTCACTGCGATGCATGAATCTGATCCGCATCAGGCAACACCCCCGTGCCTCCACTGGAAAGCTGTCTAACTTAGGAGTACAGGCAGCCAAATCCTGGAGAGGAAAGGCTGAGGTATAACAACATGCTGGTTATTACAATGCTCACTCTCCTCACGTGAATAGCAATCAGCTGTTAGGAGCCAGGAACTTCATGCTATCCTACCACCAAAGGAAGCTGGTCCTAATTGTGAATTTCTCAAAAACCTTCTTACTCAGAAATAAAATTTCAACAAGTTACTTCATTTTATCAACCTGTTTCATGCATCTGTGCTGATTCACATCGTTTCTACTTGCTGCTTCCTGATTTCAAAACATTTTAAACCTCGCAGGGAAGCTGGAGCCTATTCTCATGTATTATTTAAGACATCATATTTCATCCATTTAACCTACCATGGAGCCCAGCTACTCCTCTTTGGATATCTTGACCAGACAGGATATCCGTCCTGATTTGAAGGTATCAGAAGTCCAATTTTGTGCTTGTGACTAATCTTCCTCACTGCTAAAAGCTGATGCCTCCCATCCACTCACCTTCCTAATTTCAGGATGTTGGGCTTTATCTGCCCGATATCAGAGATAATTAAAACTTTATTCACTAGGTCAGAAGCACTTCAGTATCAAGAACTTTCTTCCTGTTACTTATACGCCATAGTTATGTCCACCGTGGCGTCCCCTCTGTGGTGGGGAATCACTCTGTCCTTCACAGGTAAACCTGACAACCTTTAAAGCTGTGCAATACTCGTATTTCGTTACTGTCTGCCAAGGAACCAGACAAATAATCCAGCTGAGGAGGCTGTCCTCTAGCTGTACCACCCCTCAGTAGGATAAAAATCCTCCCACTGCTCAGAGCTGCTCAACACAGATTCTCTGGAGCCCTAACTCCTGCATCAAACATAACCATTACCACTTTAGCAGCATTTTACCTTTCCTGCTCCCAGTCCCTAACAAATCAAAACGTTCTGCTCCACAATGCCACTTCCCAGTCCCACCCAATCTCACCAATCAGATCTCTACTCCACAGGCCATGAGAAATCATTCATTAAGGAACTCACGGTTATACCCAAAAAAAAAAAAAAAAAAACCCACCAAAAACGTTAGAAGAGGCTGGCAAGGACTGGCTGTACACAAACAGAATGCCAAAAGAAACCATCTGGCCACCTCATTTCATTGCAAAAATCAGTTTCCTCCCAAGGGAACATGAAACCATCCAAAACAGAAGCTGCAACAACCTTGTAAAATCCCAGCTGATGGGAAACACCTGCTTTACCTTGTGCACACACTAGTAACTTCTGAGCTTATGCTGCTGCCCAGATGCATGTGTCCTTGTTAAAAAAAAAAAATAAGACCCTAAACCTAATTTACACAAGAATGTAGGTCAAATGGCTTCATCTGTGTGTATCTACTTACTGCACACATTTTTCTGATAGAACTTCTATCCCTTATCAGGGAAACACAGAGGAGAGCTACTAAGGGAAAGAAGGCAGATGGTGACAAGACAGCAAAGGTCGTAATGAGATCTCTCAAAGTAGACAAAGAGAAGCTACCTAAAGCTTAAGATCGTATTTTTTCAGTCTTTTTTCCTAGCATTGGCATGTAAAAGTAGATTTCAACAAATCCTAGTAGCAGAGAATAAAAAATCCAAATATATGGAAATACATAAATAGCACTAAAAAGTTATTTTTTGTTGTGGGGTTCAGGTTTGATTTGGGGTTTTGTTTTGGGGTGGGTTTTTTTTAGAATTGCAAGCACCTGTCTGTTTAGCCATCTCTGGTGACAACTCCTTCCAAGACAGCATGCTGCTACACTGCTGATGCAGCATTCAGTGTGTGTCAGATTTCTTTCATGACTGCAGCAAAGTGTCGCTTCCCATCTAAATACAACATGGACTCTGAAATAAAGTGGAGAAAGAAGAGAATCGCATTAGTAACTTAGTATCAATACTGGGCAACTACACAGAACGCTAAGATTAAGCAGCAATCCACACTGTCATCAAAGCATAAAATAAATGTGGTTTGCCATGAAATCCTGTTAAATTCTTCAAATGCCAATAGTTCATCTACTAAAATGACCAACGTTGCAACAGAAAGCAAGCCGTCTTGTCTACAGAGTTATGATGACAACACATTAATTGGATACTTGCCTCCATAAGTTTTGGGGACAACCTGTGGGACCTCATTTTCTGACATAAATGTGAAATGGAAGATATTGGTTGTCTGGTGCTCCCTGGTATCTGCATCATAAACCTCACTGTGTACTCTAACCTGGATGTAGTTTTTTTCTGTGTAACAGACCTACACAATTAAGACAAGAGTTATAGTTCGTAATTTATCATTGGCGCTGAAAAACTGTAACAGACTTCACTGCACTGTTTAACAAGAAAAGTTATAATAATATAATGCATATTCCTATATATAGTAATTAATATATATAATGCATATATAATCTCATAATGCACCATTCATTATCAGTGATTAACAGTGACTACAGCAAAGATAAGTCTTTCTCCTTTTCAAAAAGAAATCAACTCCTACCTGTCCGGAAAGCAGTAATAAGGATCCAACCTCCACTGGCCTCTGAAACATGATATCGTCAACGGATACAATAAAAGGTCTGGAACCCCTGAGCAAGAAAAAGAGACATTTCTTCTCAAGAATAACAAGGGTGTTTGGAGAAAACTTTATATGTTTCATTTTCAGCATTTTAATGAAGGGTCACTAGAAAATAGATCTCTCTCTTAAACACAAGCCACAGGAAGTGCTAAAGAATTACGTCATCACCCAAGACAAAAATAAGTGGAGAAACCCTCTCACAGGCATAAAAATATACACTCTCTAAGGATACATTATTGCATCATTATTGTATCGTATGACTTACACTTGCTAGGCAATCTTCATGCCATCATTGCTTAGGCCTCAGTTTTCCAAGCACTGACATAAAATAAATTAACTTTCTATCAGGCTGTGCATGCTCCATTAACCTTATGCATAGATCTCTGCTGGGCGATGACCTCAGTCACACTTTCTAAGCACAAGCAGTTACTAGAAGTTGTTCAGAAACCACTCCTCTTGTGTACGGGATGAAAAGATGTAATATTTATTTGATAGGGTGTCTATTTTATATGGTTAGAAAGAAAACATATCTTCAAAAGTCAATCTCAATAGCTCGGTAAGACAAAAGAAAACAGAAAAAGGATGTATTTTGACATGTAATGCTTAAAAACCAAGCTCCAAGGAGCAAGATGCCAATCTCTTCATAAATACAACAGACACTCTAAGTAAGATAGTGCTGTGCACTAATAGTGCAAGATTCTGCTAGACACCTAGGTCTTTTCTACTCAGATTGTCATTAGGTTGGTTAGCCTGGCTTCCTGACCTATGTATATGTGTGCACAGTGCTCTGGATTATATAAATATTGCAGGTCTACAACTCACCCATAGCTGCAAGCAGTTGCCCATCCCAGTTCAAACGCCTTTCTCATGAGAAAGCCCCCAAAGATCCTATTGAAGATGTTCCGTTCCTGTATGTAGAAACAAAAAAAAAAAAAAAAAAAAAGAAAATCAAACTGCTATATTACATATATTCTTTTCAAAGCATTGTGTTGAAGTCTGCATTTCAGTTCACAGTATTTAACAGAACTTCCAGCATTTGAATGTATAAAAAGCACTACTGAAATATATACGCAAAAGTCCAAGTGGCTGAGGCAACTTTACATACCAGGAGCTCATCCAACTCATTTGACAACATAAGATAAAAACTCAAAATTGTGTCAGCCACCAGAAGCCCAACGTAAACACTTTGCAAAGGAATTTCTTTCCACAAAATGAATAGTCTGGTAAGAAAACAAAGTAATTAAAAATCTTCTATTTTGAAGTGGCAATCCATACAGATAATAGAAAAATGACAAGAGAAACCAAGATCTAGATACATTGCAAGGACTGCAGAACTGAAACAAAATAATGGATTGACTATTCTTACAAGACAATTCATAAGTAACTGTTTCTGTAATTCATTAATAATTTTCAAAATACCTGAGGATGGCAAATCTGTAGGCCTTTTAACTTTGCATCTTCCATCCACACTGAATTGGGTGGTAATTTACGACTCCGGAAACTTACTGTCCTTTGGAAGAGACAATAAACTTTATAGCCCACATTAGTAGAATTCAGCAAGTCAAACACACAAATAGCAAATGTAGACACATGCTAAAACAAAAAAACAAAAAAAAAACCCAAAAAACCAAACCACAACCACCAAAAAAAAAAACCAAAACAGAAACGCTATCACTAAAAGCTGTTCCAGCTGACCTTGAAGCCTTAAAGTGATACTTTGATTTGTTACTGCAATAAGCATACACTCCCGATCTTTCAAAAACTTCTGCTGATATTCAAGCTTATGTGAATGAACAAGCTCAAGAAAGGTACATGAAAGAAAAGATGAATCACAACCACAAAGCACACGCTTTGTCAGAAAAGCCTTACTCTGTTTAAGTCATAACATGAATTAAAAGCACACAATGAGCTAACAGAGTAATTCAACATCAAACATGCAGACGGTTTGAGGTTTTCAAATCCAGATAGAATGTGTACAAAATACATCTGCTAATTTTAAGGGAAAGCATGTCTCACTTTGCTGAACAGCTTTGGAAATAACAATTGTATAATGTTAGTAAATTAAAGAAATAATAAATTATCCACAAACACAACATTGCATTAATGTCATTAGGCATTGTTCTATCACCACTGGCACTGGACAATTTCACAAAAATCTCAAGTACGCCAACAACAGTCTCCCTCAAATAATGTTGTCAGGTATTATATTTAAAACACTTTGCAGGGTTACTTGGTTAAAATATGGCCAACTCCTGCCCTCACAGGGTTTTTTCTAGATATCACGGCAGAAAACTCTTAGATTGTGCAAATGACGTGGCTGCAAAACCATTCCATTCCCTTACTTGGTTAAACATCATTAACCTTTTTCCTCAAGATTATTCCTAACAGCTTGCTCAGAAGCTCTTTGTGCTTACACTGTCACTTTCGCCATCTTGGCACAGCTAACACTCTAACAACAGAAGACTCTCTTAAGAGACACAGATGTCACATTAAAGTTTGTACCTGTGTTTCAAATAAAATGTCACAAAATTTAAATGGTGAAATGGGAAAACAAAATGCGTGCATTTATTCCAGACTACCCTTTTATGAGCACCCACTCTTTTTTTTTTTTTTGCTCTTTCATAAGACTTTAGTTCTCCTCCACCCTTCCCCTTCTTGCCTTGTGTCCAATGTATTAAGGAATATGTCATGAACAATGTTTCTTTCTTCTGCAGTGGGAGCCATTTTCAGTAAGGAAGCAGTGCTGAAATCAATCCTCTTCAGCTTGTTCACTAAACATAAAAAAAAAAAAAATCATATTAGAGTTCAAAGAAAAAAAAATTTGGCTTGGCTCTGAAGATTTTAACCTGGAATCAGTTGTCTCTTTCCTTTTTTCTTCCCCCCCTCCCCCCCCCCCAAGTTAAAAGCTGTAACTTCACAGTCCCATAGATTCAAACAGAAATTTGGCTTTTAGAATTGACTGCATTAAAGAAAAAATAAGGCAGAAGTTCACTGTTACCTCACCAATGTGATGAAGACCATTTATACATATACTGTGATACTCACCCACTGCTCCTACAGAAAACTTAAGTACTCCCCTCAAAGTACAGAAAAACATATCAAACAAGAAACCCTACAGCACAATCTTCTTCAGGTTTTGCCAATGGTACAAGAATGCAAATTTATGACAGAACTCATTACCATAGGCCACAATGATTGAAATTTTAGCTTAAAAGTTCTGTTCAGTTTATTCAGTCTTTAATGTTTCTCTAATTCTCTGCTTTAAAATTCCAGTTTGAAACAAAAGAAGATGGAGCTACACACTCCTTTGCCTGCTCTGGCCCTTTCTTTTTCTGAGTTTCTTTCCAAAAGGAACATGAACATGGGCACCCAGACAGGTAAGGAGCTGTGATGCACCCAGCAGACCCACCACAGGGGCAATCCATCAGCCAGAGCATTAGGAAAGCCTGTGCTGCGCTCAGGTCTGAAGCGGAGCGAGCATCTTGGAAACAGAGAAGTCTAGGGGGGCTGCAGATGTGCTCATCAGGACTGCCCTTGTCTGTCAGTTTAGCCAAAGCATTTCCAAGAATGAAATGGTAGCCTTTTAAACTCTCTTACACTACTGACACACATGAGAACGAAAATCTGATTTTAAACAAATTAGGAGCATTTCTAAGCAGCAGAACTTTTGAAGTCTACTGCTGCTAAGTTGAACCTGAGGCAGAAGTGCATACTACCAGGAAGTATGACATACATTCCCCTTGCCTGAAGATTTCTTCTTCCTCAGGGGTCTCAGGAACAAGTGGATTAACAAATGCCGGCCTACAGACAGGAATTTTTTTTAAGTTACAAACATTATAAGAATTTGTCCTGTGAATACATTATAACAGTCTTCCATGTTTGGTTACATACACATTACAAGATGAAAAGACACACACTTCAGGTTACGTGGCAGCTGCCAAGAGAATATCATATTAGCTTTAACTCTGAAGAAGCAGTTAAGTCATCCAACCACTATCTAGTATAATTGAGAAAGAGTAAGCAATGTGTCTATGCTTCTTAAAGAGCTAAAACTGCACCCACAGATTATAATGAAGATTATTCATGCAGAAAGCTGCTTAGAAACTCAGAAAATGAAGATGTGATGATCTAGGATAGTCTAAAAGAGATACACAAAACTTGAACGGTATCGTTCCTCCTGGAATAGAAAGAGCACAGTGCCGTAGCTAGCAAGTGTTCTTATAATCTACACACTCCCGTTACAGCCTTATCAACAGCCAAAAGCTGTTTACCACATGTACTACTTATCAAAGAAGATGATATGAGGCTGCCTTGAGTACAAATTTGGATGTTTATTTTACTGCACAAATAAGTTTACTCTAACCTAATTATATAACATTTAATTATTTATTCTCACAAGGCAAGGCAAATCCTTATTTTCAAGAGCCATTCTTCCCCATAATTTCCAATTATTATTTTTCCAATTATTATTTTTCAGTTCACCTCTACCCCAAGCCTTTACTCGGGCTGGTGACAGGAGGCATGCAGAGAGGACCTTTTCGCTTGGGACAAACTGCTCTTTCCTGGTTTGCTAATGCTCTGGATTTTGGAGACACAGCAGCTCCTTCTCCATCGCAGAGCTCCTTCTCCCTCTCTTCAGCTCACGACACATCTACATCAGGTCTCCTGTCTAAGCCCCAAGCTGCTGAGATACAAGCATTGCAATGGTCCAAAAGCCACACAACCATGTTTCTGTGGCATTATAACCAACCTAACATACCCCGTACCTCTCCAAAATGTTTTTACCTCACGTAGAATAAATACCTTCCTGATATGGACAGAATGCTTCCAAAACACAGCTTGTGGCCAGCTGGCTTGAAGAACAGCCACTCAAGTTTGTACCTCTCTGCACAAGGCCACGTAGGCTTGTCCTCAGTCAATCTGCTAGTGTATAATTACATCAGATTTGATGTCATTCTTTTGTAAAACAAGTCCTTAAAATGGGAACCATAAATATAAGTATTTTTCTTTTAAATGTATAGTATGTTAATGGGTTCTAAAAAAACCTCATAAATCGGAAGGAAACCAACCTAATGACTACTTCTAACGTTATCAGAACTAAATAACTACATCAAGCAAAACCCATTCATTAAATACAGGCAATTATTTAAACTAGTTATAAACAGAACATTTTTTACTACTTTTGCAGGCTATACAAGAAAGAGGTAAGAAATACAACCAATTTTTCTGGTGCTGGAGTCATAAACCAAAACTGAAACTGAGCAGCCTGTTCATTTAATGTCTAAGGAATTACAGAGAGAGTAAAACCAGAAAAATAAGAAAGTTAGGTTTTTTTAAGTTCTGCAGGAATACTTATCAGTTCCATGTTACTTACATAAGCAAGTTTTAGGCTGAATTATTCTGATGATGCCTATCGTGTCTGTTAGTGAATTAATGGCATTATTCACTCAAAAGACTATTTAACCATTGAAACTCAATCTTTTCCATTTTTATGGCAAGAAGGCAATTAATTCTAACTAACTACTACAATGCAGGTGGGTTTCTAGCAGACTCATTCAATTCTGCGGTCATCAGGCCAGCCATTCAAACACAGGGAAAATCCGTTAAAGAAAAGGGTCAGGTCCCAAGACTAACAGCAATTCCCGGTATCATCTGACTGCTGAAATCAATGCCCTGAAGCTTGCCGCAGGAATGTAACACATGCCAGCAGAAAACATCAACTATGTCATTTATTTATCACCTACACTATATGGCTTCTGCACATACATAGCAAGCTGCCATGTTTGCTATTTTCACCACAGCAGGAGTCTGAAAACTATTTTCCTGTCCTACAAATTACCGTTTATTCTCTGGATCCCGGGCCACCATGACAAAGGTTGCATCTAACACAGGGCTGTAATCACCATCATGTAGCTAAGAGAGACGGAAAACAATTATATTTTTAAACTCTAAAATTGTAAATGTGCTTAGCAAGCTATTCAGTTGACATCAACTATGCCATCACGTTATTAATGTTGTTTACTTTCACATTCTGTCATCCCTTCCAAGATCTCTCACAATAGGTCAAAGAGAAGGAATTAACACAAATCAAAACTCTAGTTTCAGGAATTCTGCAATGTAAACATTAAGCAGGGAATGCTTATTAACTATTACTTTCAGCTAGGAGTGGAGGAAGTCAACACAGACATTGTAAAACGACCCACTTACCCTTTATTCTGAGAAATGCCAAAACAACATTTTTTTTTCAATACCAAATTGCCACTAATGCCAGCACTGCGAGGAGTTCAGGCAATAAAGGTGTAACATTATCTTCTACATCAGTGACTTTACTTAAGGAGACCAACTGAATAAAAAAATATTTACTTGTTTATCTAAATTATAGCCACTAATACCAAGTGTTTATAGCATATCTTTCTTACTCGAAATAATTACATAACTGAATTAATGTTTCAGTTAACTAATGAATTGACAGTAAATACTCAATAGAAATGTTAAGGATTTTTAATTGAATTATTAATATTCTTTTTGTTTCCTGCACAGTGTAGCTTGCTTACACCTTTCATTTAATTTATTTTCTATTATTTAGTATTTAATAACTTATTACAAAAATTATGTTCCACAATAGATAAGATGAATACAAGAGATACAATTTAATACTGAATCTGAATACCAACATTAAAATTTATAAATCTGTAAAATGCAAAAGTATGAGGAAAATAAAGTTTCTCAAAAGCAGGGAGAAACTTATTTTGAACACACAGAGCACAGCCACCTGTTTTTTCTGTAGGAGTACTGTGTTGCAGTCTAATTACAAAATGCTGGTTAAGAAAAACGCATGTCTTGAAAAAAAAATTAGCAACAGAGTATCTTGCTGCACCTAGGCTATTGGAAGTCGTCTTGGTCTTGAAACACTAGGGCTGACTCAAGCCCTTCAAAAACAGTTACTCTAGAAAATATAATTTAGATTGATAATGTCATCATTCAGAATTCCCCCTGAAGCACCTCATGCCTGTCATAAGTCACAGGAACTAACCTGCAGCATGTGCATCTTCACTTCCATTGAGGTCTTCCCAACCCAAGAAACATTGCCTGTGAATTTGATGTCACTGTCCGGATATATAATCTTCCTGCACAAATCTACAAGACAAACATTAGAGGTTACTGGAGACAGATCACTCACATCTGATATTAGAAAGACTGAATTCTCTAAGACCTCTTTTGTGTTCTGCAAGTGGCAACACACGCAAAGACAACCCAGAAAAGACAGTTGTTGCAAGGGACCACACTGCTAGCCTGCAGTTTCTCCCTTCCCAGACTTGTAAAGCCAGAACAGGAGGAGGAAGTAGGCACACAGGTGGCAGACGGATGGCAGACCCACAGAGGCGCTCAGCAGAACACGTGACAGAAGCAAGGCCCAACTCCACCAGAACAAACACCGTTCAATAACGAAGCTAAGAAACTCACATGCCAAAATAAAACCAAACACAGAAGCACAGGAAGCAAGGAAGTTGTGTTTTGAAGGGACGGGAAATAGGACATGCTGAAAAGCACCTACAAAACCCTCTTCTCTCCTCCCTTCAACAAAAGCCACAGTACTCAGAGTTCAAAGCCAAAACAAGATTAAGTGAACTAAACGGGAGAGGGAAGAAGGTATCCTCAGTAACAACCATGGGAAGGCAGTAGCTGCTGAAAGAGTAAGACAAACAGATGAAACCATTTCTACTGACCAAATTGCCACTTACTGATTTTATCCACCAGAGCTGTAACGATTGATAAGGGAGACCTTGGCTGCATTTCCTGCTTGGTGTGAGTGTAGCAAATAAGAACTGTGGAGAGACCAAAACCAGAGTCAGCTCTTTAACAAAAACTTCAGTGGAGCAGATCAAAGCCATCTTTGTGAAGCATAAGAAGTACCTGCATAACACAAACTAAAGTATCATAGTGTAGGAGTGCACATGACTTCCACATTTTCATATATGTAACTCACAGGATTGCTATAAAGAAAACAGTGATTTAGCAGCTGTCTCAGTTATATGCATATTTACTTACTACAAAGAGAAATTTAGCTGAGCACTTTAAATCAACCCAATCCCACGTAACCTCCTCCCTCTACCCCTGAAGCCCACTGTCTCAGATCCTTCTTACCTTCTATTTTGATTTCATGCAGGTTGTCCAAGGATACATGCTATCTGAGGACTTATTTGCAAATACTGATTCCTTTAAAGAGGTGCAGATTAGATAAACTGTGCCTTACAGGCATGAAAGCATAGTCAGAGGTATTCATCACACTGTAATTACTACTAGCCAAACCACTATTTAAATTAATTAGCTCTGCTCATAAGAGCACATCCAAGTAAACAGACTCCTTAGAGTAATAACAAGGCTGCAAAGATTTATTTTTTCTAGTACTCATGTGATTTTCACTCAACACAGATTTCCATAATCAAAAGTATCTGGTTGTACTTAATGAGATGAAAGAAGGAAGATCTCTGTCCTTCCAGGTAATCATAGAATCACAGAATCGTTAAGGTTGGAAAAGACCCTGAAGATCATTGAGTCCAACCGTTAACCTAGCACTGCCAAGTCCATCACTACACCATGTCCTCGAGCACCACATCTACCCGTCCTTTAAATACCTCCAGGGATGGAGACTCAACCACTTCCCTGGGCAGCCTGTTCCAATGCTTGACCACCCTTTCGGTGAAGAAGTTTTTCCTAATATTTAACCTAAACCTCCCCTGGCGCAGCTTGAGGCCGTTTCCTCTCATCTTATCACTCTTTACTAGGGAGAAGAGACCGACAATCTAAGACTAATCTAAGAATTTTTTTTTCCCTAAAATTACTGAAGTCACAATTCTATAAACCGTTATGCCTATCAACTCATGCCATCAATATGATTAATAAGAGTCTGAATGGGATGTATCTGAATCCTACTGTCAAAGACAAAAAACTAGAAGTCACACCTTTACGCAGTGTATCTGCCGAGATCACAGAAGATACTGGGGTGGGGGGTGAAACGGTATATTTTCCTGTGAAAACTGCTGACTGCTGACCATCATCCTGAATATTGTGTAACTGGGACAGAATCTTGATTAACCCCAGTGGAACGGACTGAAGCCCAGTATGACTACAAACAAGGCAAAAAAATTCTGTGCTGCAACAGGAAAAACCTAAGATCTTCACAGATTTCCAGGGAAAATAAACAAGGCACAGAATGAAAAACTGGCTTATCTCATCTACCAATGGATGGTAGCCAATAGTTTCAAGTCTCCTTTTCTAACTCAGGACAGGTACTGAGGCCACTATCTTTCGCACCCCAGAAAGAAGTATAAATCACCTAGCTATTTTGTCTGTCCTTGTCAGATAGATAACATGCATTCACTTGTTTCTCTGCCTCAGTTTTGCCCATCTGGACCCACAGAAGGTCTTTTTTTCCTGCCAAAAAAAATGTTCCATTCAGAACTTTCCCTTAATAAGCACTATTCTTTGTAAAAAACCTCCATCAAAATGCTCCAGACCCGCTACAGAACTTTGATGAAGAACAAAGTCACCTGGTGACACTTTAAGAGAAAAGTATCTCCAAGTTATATTAACAACCCATCACTTATTTTAGCTGCAAAACAAAAGTCAAAGATCTTGAACTTTTAAAGACCATGAATAAATGAAAAGGAAAAAAAAATTAAGAAAGTTAACTCACGAAACAACTGAGTTGTTTCTACCCGTAACATCAATTTGGAGACAGAACCCAAGAACCTATACCAAGTGTTTTTCATTTGTTCTCAATGGATACTTTTTGTTCTTTCCAGATTATAATCTCTTCTCCCCAAAAGGGAAGATTAAAATATTTGCACCTCACTAGCTGTTGGGTTTTGGGTTGGTTTGGGGTTTTTTTTAAGAAAAAAATCATATGTTTTAATTTGAAATAGCGCACTGCAAATTTTCTCTGATTTAACACTCAATGCAGATTCATAATCTATGATCACTTCTCAGTAAATTATTCTTGTAGCTGGTCCTTTACAAAACTGGCAGAGGCAAGAAGCCGAAGCTGAACAATTTTGCTTTTGTCTGTTCTTTATCATCCTTCCTCCTCTTTCACTGTCAGTATGTTTTCTCTTTTTCCTTCCCCTTTGAGATAGCGCATTGATGCAATTCCCTCCCTGAGGTCATACTATATCATACCAAACAGTGCTCAACAGTACTCAAACTCACTTTGTCTGCATTACTTGTGCATTCTTTACAAGGGCATAGATACATACCTCCTAAACTGTCAAGATCTTCAAGTATCCTTCCAAACCTGCAAGATACGTTTTTTTAACAATTAAATACCTACATCCATAGTAAATGAAAGTTAACACTTTCCTGTATGTGTTGCTTTATTATTTATATATATTATAAACATATACATTTAATATATTATATATATTTATATTATAAATATATTATATTTATTTGATGGTTGCTTTATTACCTTACGCTGTTGTGTACATTCAGGTACTTTTCTCTTATTTCAGGTTGACTTCCTAGAGGCAGAATAACTTCCAAGTAGCTATCCTTCATTCTCCTAGGAGAGAGATCTTCCTGACATTTTGCCAGTAAAGTATGAAGAGCTTTTCTTTCTTGCATTGCTTGCACATGATCCCTGGAAAGAAAAAAAACACTCCATCTGGAGTATGACAACAGAACTGCAACCCTAGCTAAAAGATGTCACACTGAAGATTATCAAAATGAAAACAAAAAAGTAGTAAAAACAGCAAGTACGCGTGTCTTGAAAAGAAAGTCAAATGCACATGAGATATGCTAAGCAAGACTACTGAAGAAAACTTTTAAATGGTTTTGTTTACAAGTGGAAAGCACATACTTTGCACTAAAGAGATGAACAAAATTTATCTAATTCTGAATGCTACCAAAATGCTTCCCCTTGACAAGAACAAATCAGACATAACTTAAACTATGAGGTTTTGCGCATATTCATGTCTTCCATAGCTACCGTATCACAACTCTTCCTATGGTGCCAATTTTAAAGGACTGACTGCCAACTTACAATCTCTCCCAAGAAGTAAAGCAGATGTAAAGTGTTGGTTAGTACTAACAACAAAAAGAACTAATCTGCTAAGACTTGCTGTCATCCACAGGTGACTTCTCCCTTTACAGCATCAGTTCATACAGCATACACTTGATCAGCAAGCTAAAAGAAAGGGAAAATTAATCTATTTCTCTCTTTCTCTCTCTTCCTACCCAGTCATCTTATGACTATACAGGAAAGTTACAGAAACAACACAGACAAGGGGGCACTACCCCTTCAGAGGTGCTTTTCCAGCACTACCAAGTCAGAGGGGTTGCAACTCTCACAAGGGAGTAAGAGCCAACTTACTGCCACTTCTTTCCCATCTACCAAGTTGGTTCCTTGCACAGGTATCTACGAGATATAACAATCTTGCCCAACATTCTCTCTTACCTGTTCCTCCAACGTTCCCTCCTCTTAAAAGTGCTACCTGACTGCATATAGCAAGTATTTCATAACATCCCTAGAATTAACAACAAAGCATTAAAAACCTAAGGGTTAAACGTGCCACAGTTACGGTATAAAGCCAAGGAGTGGATGAATCCATTTCATAGAGCAAGAGAAGGCATAAAACACTAAGTAATCAAACTTAATTTTAAAGTTGTGGATATGTGCCATTCATTCAGTTGTGCATGCTGCATTGCTGAGATCTGAGTGCCATTGTGTGTAACAAAACCAATTAGGAAAAAAAACAAACTGAAAGAAAACAACAGAAAGAACCTTTTCACCAAAAAGAAAATTTGTCTTAAGTTTTGACTCTGGATGAATTCTGGGTATTAGCCATTTAAGATGAAGACTTTTTTGGCTTGAGTTTTATTTTTGGAAGAGGAGAGGCACAAAGCAGTCACACTTCAACCTTTTCATATTCCCTCTTTTCTATTTAATAATTTTGAGGGAAATATGAATAATCCATGACCAAAGAGAGAAAAAGTGTAGCAGAAAATTTCAGTTAGTTTTGTTTGTTTTAAATATGAAATATGGTTTACCTCATCTGGGCAACATGACCACTGCAGAGTTCAGAGAAAATTGAAAGATAACAACCTCCTCCAGAGGGTTAATGTTTTAACTTATGCCACTGCATAGAAAGAGATTATACTAAATGGCTAAGGAAAGATGCAATGTCCAAGACGATGCACCTTTATGCTTTTTAAAATATTTGTTTCCAAGGTGTTTCAGTGAAAGGTTTAAGAGAAATTAGTCAGAGAGTACATCAGAAATTTGTCTACAAACACAGAGAAACCAAACAATAAAAAATTCACTATATTCTGTTTTCACCAGTCCCATCCTGGCTCCTCTGAGGTCAGCAGCAGAACTCTTCTTGACTTCAGCTTCAGAATGTACTCTTCAATATACGCAAGTATTAGGCTCAAGGCAATAACATTTTTCAACAGATAAATACTGTTACACGCTGCAGTACCAGTCATACAGTAACAATACTTCATCTAAGTATTAACTAATATCTGCCCTAAACATTCCGAGAAATTACATTATTTATTTCTGAAATGGCCACAACTCACTCTAGACTATAATCAGTAATGAACAGATTAATAGTTTTAATTACAATTTAAGTACAAAACCAGAATAAATACATAAGCAAAATATTTCTTTCTAATACAAAATGCCACTGGCCTTTACAAGAGAAATCATGAACCAAAGTTTCCTTTTAGCGAAATTAACGGCCGAAGGCGCTCCTCCAACATGCATCTCTCCCCGCTCCCAACAATCCAGATGTATGTGCATCCATCCTTCCCAAATTCCCATTTCGGGACCCCTATCAAGCTATTCCCTTAGGTTTGTCCGCTTTAGTCATTCTGTGGTCTAACTCGATTAAAGCATTGGCTGTTCAGTCTCCATATGTATCAGCTCTTTGTCACTCCATTTTAAAAGTGGGATCTCAAAGGCTACATGATCCATGTCCTCCAAACCTCCCTATATTAAACCCGTCTTTCTCAAGCACTCCCAGCTATGGGCTCCCCAGCTTTACTTCTTCATGGTAGTTGAAGTATACAGTACTCTGCAAACCATTTCTGCTGTATTTTATACAGCACAGGAGATGTACCTATCTAAGAAAAACACTGCTGTGGTGATCCTGGCTTCAGTCTGCTCTCCTTCCAGGGTGGGGGGCAGTGGGGGAAAAGACATGGATGGAAGATCAGATTTGACCAGAGCCCTCTCAAATCTCAGTCCTCGGATGGTATTTCCATATGGCGTGGTCCTTCCCCAGCCATTCTGGGCTGCAGGAAAGGCTTTTTTAAAAATCAATTTCTAGAGCCCTTTTCAGCTGATCTACCAAAAATTTCAAGCCCCCTCATGCTTAGATGCTAGTATTGCTAAGCAAAAATCAGCTTCCCAGATTCAGGCATTTTCTTTAGCGTGCCTATAATCCTGTTCAGACAAACCTAGTCAGAAGGCCTGGACATCAGACACTCCATCCAGACAGGCCTCTTCACTTCCCCATCAGTGCACGAAGTGTGAAACAAGAGGTCAGCAAACACAGCCGTAAGAAAATCAACAATCAATACAATAATGTCAACCAACCAAACAGCAATATGTAATTTCCCCAGACTGCTATACTGACTTATTCAGAATTGTTAACAGGAGAGCATTACAGTCAGCTCTGGTTTATTCAACATAATGAAGGGGGAAGAAGGTAACCTCCATAAAGCCAAAACATCAATGATTTATTTAAATTGTATGTAAATTAATCTAAAATTAAGTTACAAGGGAGAAAAGAAATGCCTGAGATGCTCCTGACTAAGGAGACACAGACCTCAAGCTGACAATTTTCCAAAGGGACAGGGGTGCTACCAGGCCATTCAGAATGCAGCCTGCTTCATGCTGAACCAGCTCAGTTGCCTCTGAATCCAGTGCAGGACATATCCACCACATGGGTAATCCACCAAGCGGATAAGTCAAGAGGGAACAGCAACATAACAGGTCCAGTCAGACTCTACAGCTCTTAAACTTCCATCAGATTCAAAGCTAATGGGAGAGTCTTGTAAACATCAAGAGCGCATATTTTGTTCCTTTGGTGCTAAAGATCTTCTGCAACAGAAATCTCAGAAGTCTGTGATCCACAAAGTAACAATTCAGAAACCTTGTTTGCATTACTTTTTAGCTGGGATCTTTTTTCTTCCCCAGTCAGCAAGCTAACATCGTTAACTTCCACTACCACAACGCTGAGCTCTCCCTGGGTTTCACAAATAAAGTAAAATACATTTAATGTACACTGTACCTCCAGTTGGTAGATGCTCCCACTATATCCCTCAATCTGCTCCGCACTGAAAAAAAAAAAAAAAATCAAAGCAAATCAAGCTTAGTTCTGCAGGTGATGAACGTGAGGTTGCCTGGTGCTAAAAGGCACAATCCTCATCCCAGAACAGGAAAATTAAGCAAATTCATGCAAATAGCAGTCCAGAAACAAAAGTCTGGCCAAATTCAGTGATGCTGTTAGTAGGCATATCACAATAATGGGTTGAGTAACATGATTCCGTAGCTTACTGTGTACAGCCAACAAAGAATGCATCTCGAGTGTTTGTTAATGCAATCAAACACCTGCAATGTTAATTCACAACTGAAAGAGACAGCGGATTGAGATCAGATTGAGAAATTTTGATGTGAAAATATTTCAGCCTCAACACAAACTATGGAAATAACAAAAATCAGAAAGTCATAAAAGAACATAGAAAGGAACAGTGCAACTGGGAGACATGGAATGAGGAAAGTACTTTTTAAATAATCCCATCCATGAAGGACAGGTAATGTCAGCCGATTGCCTCTTGCCAGCAGGGTCTCATAGCCTAAATTTTCAGCAGCCTCAAAGAACACAGTGTTAAGACACTGAAGACAGGCCTATAAAATTGCTTCTGGCACTGTTTGCACTATCAGAGTTAATGCTAGCTCTGCACAAGTTTTTCCTAAATTTCAAGAATAATCTGCATAAGCAGTTTTTCTACTCTTTCCTCAGATGAGGCTATTAAGTACACTAAAGTCCCAGCAAATCTATCAAACCACTCCATCACTGTTAGGCAGGTGAACGTATGCTATTTGGAAACACCTGAAAACAAGCAGCAACAATTCCCAGGCTCGGAACAGAAGAAAGCTGAGACCTGGATAGTAGGGATTTCTCGCTTATTTACAAAGATTTTTATACAAGGGGGTTCAAATAGTAAGATAAAATAGCTAGGGACAGACCAAGGGAAGGACACCAAAAAACCCCCAAATTTTACAGTGAAACAGAAAAAGGGCTGCTGCTGACTCACAGGCTGATCCTTTATACTTTCAGGTTATTAGACATCAGCAGGCTTGGCACATTCCAAATGAAATGCCCGGTCAGAGTATTCACAGCGATCAGCAAGCTGTCCTGTGAACCCTGGAGCAAGCAGAGCCTGACTTCCTAGGCATTTAAACCACATACCCCTCTCTCAGCCAGACCCACCCGGCTCTGCCCCACTCCGCCCCATGCAGCCACTTCAGGTCCTGCTGCTTCCCTGCCCAAGTCCCCACACCCCCACCACTGCAATACCCCCAGCCTAGCCTTTCGTATTTCTTCCCCTGCAACAAGACCTCCAGCTCCCATCCCTACAACCCCAGCCCGCTTCTGTTTTGCCTGCCCTCTACACAAGCACCAGCACGAGCTGTGGTTCGCCCGCCACTCCGCAAGGCCGGCTGCCAGCCGGCACAGAGATCCCAGGCGCTCGCTCACTGCCAGCAAACGCCATGGTCCGTGGCTGACCCCAGTGCGAGCTCTGGCACCCTAACGAACCTTTGATTCTCAGGTCAATTTTCACAAAGCACGTGGAAACGCCTTTCTCTTCGAGATTTGTGCTCATCTATTTTGGCTAACATCAAGCCACAAAAGGATCTGGAAGAAGAGGGGGACAAGAAGATAGGCAGACAAAGACAAAATAGATTGCTTAGGCCTCATTTCTTTAGGAAATTAGGCTAAAAACATGTTTTGAAATTAGAAGAGTTCCACTGCTAATTCTGAGAACAAAAAAATTTTCAATGAAAGAAACTGATTGAAAATCTTAGAGTTGATTTTTTTTTTTGGAAGGGGGAAGGATCTGATTCTTTTTTTCTTAAGAAGTAGCGGGCTTGTTTACAGAATAGGTACTATTTTCCTGTTACTCATACTCCACCTGTGAAGCTGCCATAGCATGCATTCTATCCATACAGTGTTAGCACAGACACCGTATCAGCTTCTAGAACACAAAACCTCAATTTTCCAACAGTATGCAGACTGTGCTGGGATGGAGGGGGAATAAACAGCACTTTCTCTTTGTTTGAACTAGGTTCATCTTCCCTTTTAACGCTAAAGAGGTAAAAAGCTCTGAAAAAAATCTCAGGTCCAAACCTGCAAACATGTATGTACACTGTTAGTCCCATTTAATACTTCTGATTTCCATTTTAGACTGAGACCACATAATTTTTATTTTAACAATAAAATGACAAGGTTTAAAAGTGTTTCTGAAGTTTTGCCAAACTAAATCTAGTCCGTTTCACAGGCTCTTAAGTACATAATTTTTCTTTTTTCACTGGGAAAACTACGTTGCTCTTCTAGACATTAATTATTTTACAACAGAAATTTAAGTAAGTAATTACGCACAAAAATCCATAAACTCTTTCTTTTTTCTCATTTGGCAAATGTCTTAGATGTACAAAACAATTACAGCAAATGAGTTTCATCCATCATTACCACGTCGCATATTTCACAGTATCTCCTAAACTGTAATCAGTGGATCATTAATGCCAGAGCAGCAGGAGCTGAGTTTATTTGCACTGTGCTGTCACGAAGGACATGAGGGAAGCTAGACAAGGTCACTGCATTCATCTCCGCCAAGGAGACCCATGCCCCCTTGTGCTGGTGCCTCCCCAGGCTGTATCCAGGTTCAGGCAGACCACTAGGATGTATTTTACCACCAGTTTCGGTACAGAGCTTGGTCTGGACTTCCGTGAAGGATGCAGATTCAAATGTCTAAAATGAAGCTAAATACTGCAGGAGTTGCTACGTAAGAGATTTTGTATCCCACAAGCCTCTTAGAAACGTGTTATCCAGCACGCCACCAGAAATACAGTGCGCTGACAGAGATCTAGTACAACAACATTGCCACAAATAAGATCAGAGCCGTTCACTGAAGGCAAAGAGGCCTTAAGCAAGTCGACAGAGAAGAATAGCATTTCATTTTTCATGAATGCTGAAGTAAGGAAAAACAGTAGCTGAGTAAGTTCAGTGTTATAGCAAATATTAAAATATGTACAGATTACCACAACACACCATCATTCACATGAATGGGTAAGTGTCCTGTGGAGCGGAAAACACAGGTTAGATTAACAATTTTAAAAAAAATGCAAATTACATCTATTAAGGGGTTACTTGATAATCCTATCTGCTTGAGTACCGTTTACACACCTGTTCCTTAATTTTAGTAAGGAACCGTAGGCAACCTGTCCTTGCCTGATTTACAATCAGTATCTCTGTGTTTTCAGCTGAGTTTGTCCTTTCCTTCAAAGCCAGTTTTCTAGTTCCTTTGTCTACTGGCTCTGTGTAGCACCTGCTTGCAGTGTAATTCCAATCAGTTTTTCAGACTTGCTGCTACCACGTACTGTTGACAAACACTATTAACTTTGCAAGGAATATCTGGGGCATTTTTCAGGAAGCGGGATGAGAGTTAGAGGAAACTTCCAAAGTCCTGCCTGGTGTAGCCTTTGGGAGAGCCATGGAAGAAGTGAGGGCATTCACAACTGGGACCCAGATTCGGGAGGATGCATGTGAAAAGCTAGTAAAAATAAGTATTTGATGTTTTGTGAAAGCATGGATACCAAATTAAAGGAAACTAGTTTACAGATCAGCAAAAGTTTGTATAACATTATCTAAATGTTACAATTTTGGAACAGAATCTCAAATATTTACAGTTACTATAGTCCAAAAAATATTAGCATTCCTTGGAAACAAATCAGAGGCAAGGCCAGGATGGCCTCACTGCTTCACTGTTTTTACTGGCCTTCTAGGTGGTATCATTACCAAATATCCAAATAAAAGCGCAGGGTAATATTTGCAATTATGCAATATTCTGTATCCCTGCTTCTCTCCTTTAGCCTCCCAAATTACTATTTATTAACAATAATGAAAGAAAGTTCTCTAACAAGGGATAACCCTCATTTTCTCTTTTACTGGATAACCTGTGGTTTCTATTTAGAAAACAAAGGGGAAAAGAAGATCTCAGAAACAGGCAGAACTCCATGAAGGAATTATTTGTACTTGGCTCCAGTACTTTTCCTCCTCCTCCCCTTTTCTCAGTACATGGGATTAGAATGCAAGAAAACTTTTTTAAAAGCTTCTGAAACAGGAACATTACTATGAGAGCGCTAAAACAATCTTTCAACACAAAGCTCTATTGACAAGAGCATTTTCACGAGGCAATGCTGCTGATCTGATTAAAAGATTTATCTAAGTTTATGAAATTAACGGTATTGACACATTAAAAGTTCTGTAAGACATTGTTTCCACAAAGTTCCTCCATTTCTTGGCCATTCTCTCCAGTCGCCACAGTACCTGTCTGTACCACGCTGACTTTCTGTCTAGAGCCAACTTGAGAAGCAGTTGTCCCTCCAGAAAAGAATCACATGCTCTTCCAAGACTAAAGAACCAGATGAGCCCCTAAATCTGCAACTTCAGTGATTATGCATATTTGTTGCCATTAATCGCCAAACACACACGGTGATTTTCTGCTACTTCTTAAACAGTTAACACTATGAGCTAACAGTCAAGGGTATGTCCATTATCCAAACCATACTAACACATGAAGGGCCATCACCTGAAAGAATAAGCTCCTTAGAAACATTTCTATATCTTCCAAAGTTCAGCCAATTTTTTTACCTTCAGACATGTCAGGAAGCACTGGGGAGCCACTGGTCCCAGAAGTGAGTGTCCTAGCCAGAACAGAAGGAAGCTTCCTCATGGTGCACAACCTACAGGCAGAGCGAAAGAGTTTAGTGTCATTAAAACTAACACTGTGAAAATAATTTAGGATTTATTTTTGGAATGGTGCCGATTACTTCAGAACCCCCACTCTGATTTTTAGAACCAGATACAATCAGTACAACAGTCCAAGCCAGCTGAAATTCCGACTGATACCTGTCCTTATCTGAAAACAGGAAGGAAGAATGATTCGCTGGTGGTAACTGTTCTCTTCACTGACTATTCGGATGCCCGGGGACAACCAGCTCAGACCGAACACCAGCTTTTACCCTGCAGACATCCTAACACAGACGGGGTCCGTGTCCATCTGGGAAATCATCCACGACCCTAACCATACACTTCTGCGCTTGGCTGGTGTGCACAGCGGTGGAAGGTGGAACATCCCAAGAAGGATATCACAAGGCCTCCCACACAGTGCCATTCAGCTAAGCCTGGTCTTCTCCTCCGTGGCTTAGTATCGCTGCAACTCAGAACAAGCCTAAAGTGCAGGATAAAATCCTCTTGGCTGTTCAGCAAGAAAGGACAACCGTGAAACCCCGCAGAGAACGTAATCCGCCCAGCAATTCAGTAAGTGTTCAACCAGGTAGTAGCCAGTGCGACTCCTCCCGGCAAGCAAAACTGTGGCAACACAAAAACACACGGAGGGTCAGCAGGAGTGAAACCCCTCATGACAGTTAACCTGACAAGGAACACGGGTTGCCTGACCCTTAATTTTCTTCAGCTGAGGCGGGGGCGTCACCTCAAAAAAGAGGTAAGTCCCCGGGCACCAGACGAAAAGCGGGGCAACGTACACGCCTCTATATACATATCCCTCACGTACGCACCTACACACACGTATGATGTACACACGCGCTTCCTCTGCCTGCAGCTACACCAGGATTAGTTAGGAGAGTAAAGGGGCCCACAAAACCCCTCAGGGCCAGCAGGGTCTCGCGTGCACCAGAGATGCCGTTAACGGCAACGGTGAAAGCTCCCCGTAGCTGACGCGGCTCCCGGACCCGGCCCGTGTCCGACGGCCCGGGCAGCCAGCCACCTCCCGCCGCCCAGCCCAGCCGCCGCCCCCGCGGGATGCCGGCAAGCCCGGTGCCGCCGGACCCCGCGGGGAGAGGGCGCGGCAGCCCCGGGCAGGGCCTCCTCCCCGGCCCGCCGCCGGGAACCGCCGCCTCCCGCCCTCGGGGAGCGGCGTCCCCCCCGGCCCCGCCGCCGCGGGCAGGGCTGAGCGGCACGGGGGCAGCCTTACCGGGTGGGCAGCATGGTGCTCGCCGCGCCGCCGGGGCCGTCAGCGGAGCCGCCGCTCGCCCAGCGCCTGCGAGGACCACGCCTGCCTCAGGCACGCGGTCCTCCAGGACCATAGACTCGCGACCCGCCTGGCACAGACAGCGCTCGGTGCGCCGCCCTTCCGCCGCGGCGCTCTGTGCGCTCCCCCACGCGGGGCCGCCCGGAGCCGCCCCCCCTCGCCGGCAGCGCGGGCAGGCGCGGCCCGTCGGGCTTTGCCTGGGGCTTGCTTGTAACAAATGCCGCCGTATCGGGGCTTTTTAATGCCTTTTTTTTATTATTATTCCACTGTGCCCTGAAGAGGCGCAGGCTCACGGCCGCACAGCTGGGCACTGCCGCGGCACCGGGCCCGGGTCCCGCCGACCTCCCCCCGGCCCGGGCGGCGAAGGCGGGCCTCCTCCGGCGGGCCTGGGGGCGGGCGCTCCCGGAGCCGGCGGGCCGGGGGATGAGGCGCTCCCGGAGCCGGCGGGCCGGGGGATGAGGCGCTGCCCGAGCCGGCGGGCCCGCGGCGGCCGGTGCAGATCGGCCCACGGCTGCGTGCGGCCGGGGCGCGGGGGGACACGGCCTCCTCCCGCGGCCGGTCACCGGGTGGCACTGTTAGGGAAGGTAACGGAGAGCCTCGGCGTCTTCTCGGAGGACGAGGTTTGAGAAGACGCTGCCAAGTTAAAATAAGCCGTGCGTGCTCCACACGCGAATGATCAACAAATGTAATTCATTAGGATTGCTTTTATTGCTGGGAACGAAAGGACCTTAGAGCAGAGGGGGCAGTCCGCCTGCGCCGGGGTCTGAGGGCAGGGAGGCAGCTCCTGCGCGGCGCGGAGGCACCATCGGGCCGGCGAGGATGCGATTTTCGGAGAACTAGCCTCTCGCTGCCTCGGCACCTCGAGCGGCCTCTGTACCGGTGGCCGGGAGCAGCCCGTGGCTTTCACACCGACCGGAACGTACGTGGTTCTCGCTGGTCAATCCAGCTTGCCAGCAGAACGGCGCTTACAGGAGGTACGAGTTAGCAATGAAGCTGTTAAGCGTGCCTTGCTGAAGACTTACCAGAGACACCGCTGAGATTGTACGAGGGTATGAGAAAACAGATGTTCTGGCAAACGGCGCAAGTACCCTAACCAGATTATTCATTGTTGGCAAGAGCAACACCTGATCCGTCTTTTTTTCTCTATGACCATCTTTTTGATGAAGTGCTTCCAAACAAACTAAACTAAGGCTATGCGAGTTGAAAAACAGGAGTCGTGTCTCTTTCCTACGAGGCTTGTGATATATTGCGGTTTTCCCTTTTGAAAGACTGAAGTTGCATGCCTTGCACACCGAGCAGAGCCTGCCTGGAACCCACCCTTGCTCCTAGCACAGTTTTTCCACCATGGCTGTGGTGCGAGCGCTTCCCTCCTGTTTCACCACCGCATAACCAGGCACGAGTGCGGGGCCTGGCGGGCGAGCCTCGGCGGTGGAGGAGGCAGAGAGCGGGCAGCGCAGCAGGCACGGCAGGACACGACAGGGGAAGGGCTCATCTCCGCTGGCCCACACCCCCAAACGCCTTACAAGTCCCATCCCCAGTTACAGCCCTTGTATATGCCAGCTCCTACCACCACGCGCCTCTTGCTACAGGACCGCGCGTTGACCAGCTCTGCGTCTCTACAGAGAAAAAAGCCGAGGGCGCTATTGCAAAGCTTCTCGTTCATCTGGTCGGGGGAAAAAATGCAGCAACCTGGTACGGGTGCGTGCTGAAGGTTCAAAAGCCAAGATGCCATGAAAAGAATCACCTCTGGACAGTGCAAAAGGCTGTGCCGAAAGACAAAATGGTGATTGTGTCGTATAAGAAAAACACCTGCTCATCGTGTGAACCCCCATGAGTTTTAAGGAAAAATTTGGGTTCCCTGGGTTTCTCTTTAGAGCCCGAGATATTGCACCCAGGAACAGTGATTTAAGTGTATCACAGGATCAGAGCCAAAGGGACTTCTACTGTATCCAAAACATAAAGTTATAAAACTGAGGCCTGGTTTGACTTTTTTTCCCTAACATTTCTCTCTACAACTTTTATACCCCAAATTATTTGCATGCATGATGTAGATGATTTGTGGATGCGGGCAGATAATTAGTTATGTCTAAATCAAATTCATCAAATTGCATAATTACAAATAACGAGATCTGTCAGCTAACAGGAATAGGGTTCTAATGACCTAAACTATGTCTTGCAAGATAATAATGGAAAATGATGGTCCTTTCCAGTAAATGGAAATTCATGTAGTTGTATTAAGTGAAACTGTTGAATTTTCCATTTGCCCCTAATTTTGAGCAGTGCCACTGCAGTATTTATTTACCATTCTGTACTATTCTGATAGAAATGAATATTTTTTTTCTATGCACAACCCGGTGTTGGTAAACTCTAGTTGTAAGTTGCTTGAAAAAATTATCTGGAAGAAACTGTGAACTCATAAATATCAATGCAAGTTCTGAGTATTGAGAAGAAATCATTCAGTTGAAAATGCTGAGAATCCTGAATGTTGCCCAAAAGCTAGTCTGGAAAAATAACAGGTCAACACTGAATATTAATTGCATTTTCTGTATTTCAAAATCCAGAGATTTGACAAGAGAGAGAATTTGGAGATACAATTTGGAGATATAATTTGGATTGAAATACTTGAGAACATTTAATACTGTAATCAAAAATTATTAACTCGCTGCATTTTAATGTGGAATAAGCAGTTCTTCTCCTTCCCTCTTTTATTTATTATAAACAGAGAACCTTTGAGGCATGAGAGAGGCATTCATATAGGAATTCAAGGAATCCTCCTAGCGAAGGAGGAAATCAAAAATTAAAATACCAGAAGTAAAGGAGAGTTTGATTAGTTGAACAGTAAAGAAAGCAAGCTGGTGCCCACTTTCAGCCGTTCCCTCCAGCCTCCGAGATAAGAGGATATTCAGAAATTCAGAAGCAAATAAAAATATGTTAACAATACAAGTGTCCAGCCGAGGTCCTGTAACTCGCTGTATAAATTGTTCATTGGCATCGCCATGAAAGGATCGTGAGGAACTAGCACGGCTGTTTCCTCTAGCTTGAGACGAGACAAGACCTCCATCTCCAGAGAGGATGTGGGGAAAACTTGCCTCAGTCAGATATGTAGCACTCTGTGTGCTTTTATTAATGCCAGTTCCTGTTGCAAGCTAAAAAAGCAAGTGCTGCTAACTATTTTGCATAAAGTTCTCTGTCTCCCCACTTAGAAGTAACATTTAGGGAGGAGATAAAGTGAGAATAAGAGGAACAATGCGCATGATCTTTTTAGATAATTCTAACCATTCTACCCCTCAAACACCGCAGTACCAGCCCTCCTGGTGGAAACGCAGGTGGATTCACAGTCAGCAGGTTCTGCATGGACGAAGCTGCTGGCTGGCAACAGAAAAGCAAGCTAATCCAGACTTCAGTGCATATTTCTTTATGACAGGTTATTTCAACGTCGGTTTACCTTAAACACGTTTGCTAACCGCTTTCCAGCATACATATTTGTATAATTTCAGAAAAATTTGATACTTTTCAGTAGACCTACCACTACTCATTTGCTCATGGGAGAAGCGCAAATAAAAAGGCCGACCGTTCAAGGATAAAATTGGAGCCCTATGCAAGTCATTAGAGATTTCACCACTGACCTCAGCTACGTCAAGATGACACGAAACCTGCTCAAAGACAGACCTGAGACAAAAGGAAGACGCTGTGAAGTACAAGGCCCATCAGTCTGATTCATTCACAAGACTCAGTCCTTTTAGAACCTCTCTGTAAAATATTCTTACCATTCTTATTAATCTTACTTATTCTGAAAAAATACCTCTAGTAATATATAACTAAATAGTTGCAGCATAGTCTCTGAGATCTAGGTATCCTAATTGTATATTTTTTTACTTCCTTTTTTTTTTTTTAATTCTCTGCATTTCCTATTGTTTCATGAAACTATTTTTGATACTTTAGGAAATTTTTTAATAGTTTTTTCTTCTGCCTTGTGAATTTGAAAGCTAACACCAGTGAACTCCATTCACTGGGGTAACACAATATCAGCATATTTCTGAGCAAGTTAAAGCAGGACTATCAAAAACAGTCAAGGTGGAGAATGCTTTTTTTGCTGAAACTTCAGCTTCTAAAATCATATGACTTTTCTGACGTGAGAGTGAAAGAAGCCAGGCACTTTGTGCTCTTACACAATAGTAGGTTTCCCGACAGCATGACTTCCTCATTGTGAAATGCAGAACAAGAACAGTTGACACAACACAAACACTGTTAAGTCTTTCACAGAAACAGTATTCCCCATTTCTGATCCCAGTCAGATAATTTCTAGGGATTGAAAAAATGTATATTCATTAAATGTATGTAGTTAGGCTGAGTCTATTCTTTGCTAGTTTATTCAGATTCAGTCTCCCTACCAAAAGCCATGTCCTGCAGGATTTCTAGATCCATAACTTACGAAACAGATCTTAGCTTTGTATTTTAGAAATACTTCTGTTCTTTGGGAATCTCCATTTTTGCTCCAATAGAGGGTAAACTGAGCCAGTTAGGGTGTTTGCATAAATCCTAAATTACTCTTCCAGGACTCTAGGCGCTTTCCACTGCACGCCAAGGGATTTTCTTGGCTAACACCAGCCACCAGAATACACACTTTTTTACACAGTTCTCTTGTAGTATCATGTTCCATGCTGGCCCCTCTGTCTAAATGGAGGTGAACCTTGTAGGTGGTTGGATACACTGAAAAACAGGGTGGGAGTGTTTGGGAATCCAGGTTTTCAGGATTGTTACTCTGCAGCAGTAGCATGACTTAGTGTCTTCCCATATCCCAAATCACTCTTAAAACAAATCAGATTAAGCTAAATGTAAAATAAAGAGCTCCTTTACAGTATCTAAGAACGGACCTGACAGTTGCAAAGTTTATAGAAGAGAAAACCATGCCTATGCCAAAGAATTGTACTTCTCCTCTGGGTGGCCGAGCTGGTAGGGCCACAGAGATGCATGGTCATCTCCATCAGGATCCTGCTCTCGTTCTGCGGCACAGATCTACATCCGTAGGTAATGTTCTGAGGAAGAGCTGGGCTGGGGATGATTCCTCCACCTTTTCATACTCCAAAGCCATTTTGGGGAGTGTATCCAGACTGCATTTCTTCATCTCACCCACCTCTCTCCTCAGGGACATCCATACCTCCAGGGGAAGGAGCCCCAGCCTCCCTTACGGCAGGCGGCTGGCAGATCCCTCCCGTTTTGAACACGCTCCTGTCCTTTGTGCTTCCCCCAGCACCACCCCTTCCTCTCCAGCCAGGCTGGTCAACCACCGGGGTTACGGTGTGCGCGGCAGCTGGAAAACGCCCCAAGCCCAGACTTGGATGTTTTGAAGCCCCTTCCGTCGGGACGCTGCTGCCCAGGGGCCTGCTCTGGCGCCAGACACCCCCGCCCCGGCACGGCTTGGTACGGGTCACTGCCTCCTACTCCGAGCAAGGACAGAGCATGTTTTTTCCCTACGCGCACAGCGGTGAAAATTACCGTGCGGAAAGCGGCCGCCCTCCCGGAGCGCCGGGCCGGCGGCCGAGGCGGCGCCGGGGCCCCTAAGATGGTGCCGCGGCCCTCCGCACCCCCGCCGGCAGAGCCCCCGGTCAGGCGCAGCCGCGCTCGCTGGGGCACGGACGGGCTCGCTTTTCGGGGAAGTGAAAGCTTTTCCCCTGAAGGGGAAGCCGCTGCCGGGAGAAGCCGGCCGCCGCAGGGGCGCCGGGGCGGGCTCCCCGGGCGCGGCTGCGTCCCCTCGGCCCGGGCCCCGCTGCCGCTGCCGCTGCCGCTGCCGCTGCCGGGCGCCCTGCAGCGCCGCCCGCCTCTGCTAGGGGGCGCCACCACGCGGGGAGCGGGCGGCGGGGGGGCGGGAGTCACGAGATAGCCCGCACCAGCTGTTGCTGGCAGGCTGCGGCAGGATCCCGGGGAGGAGCGCTATCATTGGCTGAGGGCGAGCAGCACCGGCGCTCCCATTGGCTTGCGTGCGGGAAGGGGCGGAGCGCGGACGTCTATAAATAGGGAAGGCGGAGCGCCGGGGTGGCAGAGTGCGCGTCGCCGAGGCGGGGGGAGGCGGAGGAGGGTCGCCTGTCTGCTCAACGCCGCCGGGACATGCTCGCAGCCTGACTGACCGCAGGTGGCCGCCGCGCCCGGGACACGAATGAAGAAGCAGTTGCTCCTCCTGTTCACACATCGGGGACTCGTCAGCCGAGGGGGCCGCAGGGGGAAGCGCCGTCGAAAATGGCCTCGTTCAGCATCCGCGCCGCGCGTCCCGAGGACTGCCCCGACCTGCTGCGACTGATCAAGGTGCGGGGCGGCGGGGCAGAGTCGCTCCGGCGGCGGGCGGGAGCGGCCGTTGCGCGCCCCCTTCGCCGGTGCCCGGACGGGGGCCGGGGGTCTCGTCAGGTGGCGGGCGGCCGGGTGCGGGGCAGCTCCGCGGCCTGCGGCGGGGCGGGGCGGCGGGGGGGGGGGGGGCACCTTTGCCCGTCCGCCTGAGGAAAAACAAGCTGTTGCGCAAGGCTGCGGGGGGGGGCGGGGCGCCGCCAATGGGGGAGCGGCGGCGGGGGCGCCCGCTGACACGGCCCTCTCTTCCAGGAGCTGGCCAAGTACGAGGACATGGAGGATCAGGTGGTGCTCACGGAGAAAGGTATAAAAGCGGCCTCTGCCCACCGGGCCGGGCGGTAGCCGAGCGGCAGTGCCCGTAGCTCAGGTGCCGGTTTATTCTGCTTTTCTAGAACTGCTTGAGGATGGTTTCGGCGAGCACCCTTTCTACCACTGTCTGGTTGCAGAAGTGCCAAAAGAACAGTGGTCGTCTGAAGGTGAGGCTTCCTGATACTTATGTTTAGACGCTAAAAACGCAAGAAGCTTCTTATACTTAATGTTATCGATGCTACATAAGGTTCCCCCGCTGAATTGGGGTAGGAGGAATAGGCTAACTGTTAAAGCAGTAACGCATAGTGATACTCTGCTGAAGTAGCTGCTAATCCTGGAGGTGTGGGAAGATCAGGTATAACGTAATGTGCTTGACTCCAGTTAATTAAATGGCTTTTCTTGTTTGACCCTGACTTACCTTTATGTAATCCTGTTGAATCACATTTTTTTCTTTAATTTGTCCCCAATCTTCAGGTTACAGTCTCTAGCTTCGCCATGTACATGGCCCTTCCGTGTACATGGATGGGCGGGGAGGTAACTAAAAGATCCGTTACACAATAAAGTAGATGATCATAATATGAGGTAAGGTCTACAGGGACAAGTGCTATTCCCAAACCTTTACCAAAGATGCAGTAGATCAGAAATTTGTTTGCACGCTTCTCTTAGAGTATGTGCAGAGTGTTATGGCAGACGCAGTTACAATACTTGAGGTTTAGGTTTGAGTGAGCTGCTGTTGGAAGAGTTGGTTTCTCTTCCCCGTTGAGCCACAGAATTATAATGGAAGCTGCAGCTTTACTTACCTTGACTTCGTAGTGCTGAAGGTAAAGAAAGCAGTGTGATGCTCTCAGTGGAAGCATAAGTTGAGGTGCTGGAAATGCTGCTGTGAAGGTGGCCTGTGAGCGTGCCTTCTCGCACAGTGTAGTTACTGAGGAATATACACGGAAAGATCAGTGTTCTTTAGAGTTCGGTAGACTGTTTTGGTTGCTAAGGAAGCAGAGTTGGGGCAATCATCTAGATTGTGAACTGCTGTATAAAGTTTTTACTCGCATTCCAGAATGGGAATACTGATAAATCAGTAGGGTATGCATTTGTGGAAAAAAAGCCTTGTGTTCAGCACTTACTGTGGTAGTACTTCTGAGGACTTCAGGGTATGGCAAGGGCAGTCTTCATTCTGTTAGCTTCATACAAGTTTGTCAGAACTCATATTTTCAGCTGTTCACTTGCAAACTTCATTCTTAATTCTAACCTAATAGCAAATGTCTGCATGTCACAGAAAGAGAATCTGTATGTTTAAACGTGCATGTAAGACTTAATATCTTTGCCTTTTAAATTCAGACTAGCTAAAGTGACACCCTTTGTTTCAGGACACTGCATTGTGGGCTTTGCCATGTATTACTTCACTTACGATCCATGGATTGGGAAACTGCTGTATCTTGAAGATTTTTATGTGATGGCTGAGTATAGAGGTGTGTATTGCAGAATTAGACGAGTTGCTTTCTATAGGGCTTCTTTAAAATTAAAACTTAATTTCTTGTGTTTGGTTTGTTTTTTGTTTGTTGTTTTTTTTTAGGACTTGGCATTGGGTCAGAAATTCTGAAGAACTTGAGTCAGGTATGTCCGAGCGATAGTCTAAACAAGCAGAACTGGGGACGCATGGCAAGGCAGTATTCTTGTTCTGCTAACTGCCTGATAGCTGCTCCTTCAGCACTACTCAGAGTTGAGTTAAAGGAAGTGACAGGATACTAGATGGCTTAAAACATTGTCTAGAGTCTGTTAGACAGTGGTAAGTGCTGAAGTGACCAACAGAAGGAACTGGATGGCTTCTGGTGATAGACAGCTAGTTGCCGAGTAGTCCCACCAGTTCTTACGAGGCGTATCATCTGGGGCCGTTGTTCGAGCCGTGTCTTGCTGCGCACCTTTGCAGGTTGCTGTGAAGTGCCGCTGCAGCAGTATGCACTTCCTCGTCGCGGAGTGGAACGAACCGTCCATCAGGTTCTACAAGAGAAGGGGTGCCTCTGACCTGTCCACCGAGGAGGGGTGGAGGCTCTTCAAAATCGACAAAGAATATCTCTTGAAGATGGCAACAGAAGAGTGAGAGATTATTCCAGCAAATAAATTCTTTGTGCGAATATGTATGCTCTCTGAATAAACTCCTTCTTGCTTTCTGTGTACAGTTCGTAGTGGAATAAAGTAGCGTGGATGCTAATAATGAAAATGCTATGCAGGTGTGGTCATAGAGTAATCGGTACTGTGATCTGGAGCAGAGGCAGCTGTGAAGTTGTGTATGTGCTTGTGTGCATCCTTTACCAGTGTGGGCTTGTAATCTTTGTATATGGAAACTTCATTCTTGTAAGTGTCATTCAAATGTGTACAATGTACACACTGGTAGGATTTGTTTTAATTATTGCCTTTTATAAAAATAAATAGTGTTTTCACTTCATGGCGGTAGTTTGGACTTTCAATTGTCACATACAGTCTTCGGTCAGATAATGTGCAAGCTAACTCCGATTCACCCAGGCGTTTGCACGAGCAAAGCATGATTTACCACGGTCCCGGAGAGAGAAGAGGCGTGCTGGCGTGCCCGCGGGGCCCCGGGGGCCGGCTCTGAGCGCGGGCAGGGGTTTGCGATGGGTCTGTGCCCCGGCCTGGCGTGGTGCGGGGCAGGCTGTCCCGCGAGCGGGGACTCGAGGTGAGCTGCGGTCGGCTCATGTGGAGTCCTTCAATGAGGCTGCTGCTCTCGGCCCTCTGGGAAGCAGCTCCAGGAAAGGTGGGTGCTTGTGGCGTTGCCTCCTTGGGGCTTTCGGTTCACTGCGGAGCGCCTCCCTCAGGAGGGCATAGCCCTGGAGGGGAAGATGCATCTAGCTGGAGTTTCAAAGCCTCGGTCACAAAAACAGGCTTGACTGCTCAGGAGTAGGAGAAAGCGTTCTTGCAAACCAGAAAGAAACTCCCCTGTGCGAGTCTTAAAACGTTGACCTTGAATCTGGATTTGCGTGTGTGATTTCAGTTACCATACAGAGGTTTTTTTGCGTGCTTCGGCGGCAGTGGTGAGCTGCCTGACGTTAAGCGCTGTGGTAAGCAGCGAAAAACTCTGGTCCTGCGTGTTTAAACCTTTGTGCTGCAGTATGTGAAAACAGCGCTGCTCATTAACTGTTCGATCAGCTTGGAAACAGCCTTACCAGCTTGGCGGTACCGCATCTGCCTTTCTCATAAGCTGGTGGTGAAAGTGGATGCATGCAAGTTTTACGCGCTCTCCTCTTGCGCCGTAGTACCCCCGCAATAAAAGGCTGCTTTTGGCCAGCGCTGCCTTCACTTCGAAGGAAGGGAAGAGACTTACTTACCTGCCTTGTAACGTGCACTGGTTTAAATAAAACAAGATTTTAAACTGATTTTAATCGCTGCATAAATCACGTGTCATCTGGAAGATGTCTCCTCGTCCCAGCGAGTAGCAGGCAGTGACTGCTTCAGCCATGGGTAACCCTAATTAACCTAAATTTAAGAACAAGATGTCCCTCTGCCTAGCAGCAGCAGCAGCAGGTCGCGCAGGGCACTTAGCGTGAAACTATCCTTGTTTTCTCTTTTGTTTTCGTATTTAACGAAGGCGTGGGCAGCAGGGTGCCAGCTCTGCCCAGGTGTGAGATACGGCTGTCAGCTCTTGCCTCAGGAATGAGAAAACCAATAAGAAACACAGGAGCTCTTGGAAGAGAGCAGGAGGCAGCGTATGCCCAAGGTGGCTGTCCGGACAAACACAGGCTGGGCTCAGCCCCGAATCTGTCACGTAAATCACCCTGACTTAGCAGATCAGGTTCTGCATAAGAAACAGTCACTTCCAGACGCTCCCCGTGTCTGCGCGGCACCTCAGCTGTGACAGCGTTCGTGCCGCGCGCGGGAGCCTCGGGCTCAAATCCCACCCCTGCCCGAGGGGAACAGAAATCCCTGCTTCTGGCCCCATCAGAGATTTAACTGCTAGGCTACAAACCGCCCTGCGCTTGCAGAGGCGTTCGATTCTGCAGTTCAGCAGGCCAAAGATCATGAGAGTAAGCCCACCTGATGAGCTGGCCCGGTACCTAGAGCTGGAGGCGGCGTGGGAAGGACGAGATGGTCTCCCGCAGCTCTCGCTGAGCCCCAGGGTGTTGCACCCTCGCATCGGTGAAGCTGCAGTAACTTCGCTGGTAACGCAGCGAGCTACAGTAACCTACTCCTGCATCTCGGGCCTCGTGCAATCGCGTTTGAAGTTATTTTAAGCCGGTCCTTTTGGCTCCGTATATCAGTCCAGAAGGTGATCGCTTAGTAGAGCAGCTTAAGAATGTTTTTATTTTCAAATTAACAGTTCATTAGATATCTAGGACAGACCTGCTTAAATCTCAGGGCCCGGTCTTCTGGAGCACAATGAAGCTATCAAAGCTGCATGACTGAATGGAACAAGCTAACTAATTAGGCATTATAATGAGGAAAGCAAGCAGCTTAGTCAAATTTTCAACCAATGTAGAAGTCTTTAACGTATCTCGTTCATCTTCTCCTGCCAATGCGGTTTACCTTTGTATTTTCTAAATGAATTCTGCTGAAATGGATTCTCAGGGAGTCACAGAAAACAAGCAAGGCAGTGCTAAATAGGAAGACCTTTTCTAGCCAACTGTGATAATTGTAAACATTCACACCTGAAAGTAAAGACAAGGCCTAACCTTTCAGATGTGACTTTCACCGAGATCCTACTAAGAGGTAGGGTTTTTAAAACCAGCAGAAATATTCTCACAGCTGTGGTACAGAGTCTCCAACAGAGGGATGTGCTAATGCCACGGCTCAACAAAAGACCAATTTTCAATTCCCTCAGTAACTTTTTCTCAAGTTGCCAGGGGACCAAAGAGACTCTAACTACAATCAAGACGTACAACTGAGTATTTTCTATGGGTTTAGTCACAGGAGAAACCTCACCCGGCTTGACTTTCTTCATTTCCAGGATCATGATCACACCACCAAGCTGCAGTGCGAGCGTACGGCTGGGGCGAAGCAATACCAGCAGCTTTTGGGCTGGTCACTGGTATCACACCAGTGGGAACCCATCACATGGGGCACAAGCACAGGGCTTGCGTGGGGCCTGCAGGTATGTCAGCCTTTTGCATTACCCCGTTTCCTCGCTGCAGCGTGCCTGCCTCTGGGGAGGGGTTAGAGAGCAGGTGTTATGACAGTGCTGATAACATCTCCGGGGAGGTGAGGTGCAAAGATCCTCCTTGCTCTCGCTCTCAAGCTCATGACCTGGGAAGCTCTCCTCACGCCGAGCCAGCCAGCAGAAGACTTTGCAATTGCAGCGTTTCCACATTCCCGTTGGGTGGGGATGGAAAGGCGGCCTCGGACAAACTTGCGGCCGGAGGACGCAGCGGAGGGCCACACCTGGCTGCAAGAAGAAGGAGCGCTGGGCTCGCCGCCCCCTCTCCGCTTGGCATTTTCCTGCCTGCAGGCTCGCGCACAAGGATCCGGGCCGTAGCCATAGCGACGCCATGGAAGGAGGCTTTTTTGTATACATAATTTGAGTTAAAACATAATATATGCGAGAAAAACAACCCTTCCTCCTCCCTTCTCCTTTTAAAGAGCCTTTGCTCTCAATGTAATTCAAAAAGCCAACGCAAACTTTTCCCCCCAAGAGCATATAGGTGCTTTAATGCATTTCTGCACATGGCATTTTGTCTTGGGAGACTTGCCATCCTGGAGCCTGGCCAGCTGAATGCGGAGGTCTCGCTGACGCAGCTGCAGGGAAAACAGCAGCTACGTGTGGAGCAGGGAGTCAGGAAACGATTGCGTAATTCCCCGCTGCACAGCGTTACCTCGGGCTGAAGGCTGGCCCAGAGATGTGCTTCATGCCTCCCTTTCTTCGAGCTGACCAGAAGGTTTATTGTCTTCGGCTCGCGCAAGTTTTCTCCTCACGGCGCTCGCTCCCCTGGGCTCTCCCTCCACGCGCCTTGGGGGAGCAAAAGCTGAGCTGAAGGAGCGCACACACAGCCGCGCACGCACAGCAGCGCACGCGCGGCCGGGCACGCACACACGGGCACGCGCCGACTGATGGCAGCGCCGAGGAAAACTGCAGCACGCAGCTGTTTCCCTTGGTTTAAATACGTCACCTCCTGTTACGGACTCGGCTTTGCCCGGTTGTTTTTCTTGCCTGAGCAGGATTGCTTGAATGCTGCTTCTTTGCAACTCAGGTTTCAGAGAAGTGGCTGCAATTTAAATAAAGGCATTAGCTGCTACCCGAAACAAAGCAACACACAACTAGCGTGCCTGCTGCTAGTGTTTAATCTCACTGCAAACTCAAAGCAGGCCTAACTTCACCATCCAGGTGCGACTCCCTCCCAGGACTCTTCTTTCTCGCCCCAAGACCTGGCTAACTCCTTTTGCTGTCGAGCAGGTTTTTGGTAGGTGCAGCCTTGATGGAGGGCTTGAGAGCCCATCATGAGCTCAGAGTAGTCCCTGTTAGGGGTCTCGTGGAGGAGAGTGTGTAAGGCTGAAGATGGCGGACGTGGGCTCTGGGGTAGGAGCGCAGCCCAACACCAGTGCGGCACCGCAAGGTGCACTTCTCCTGTTCCCCGGGCCTCACCCTACTGCGCTCTGGCTTCTTTGCTATCAGAAATGCTCACTGTGGCTGAGGACAGAATAAAGCACAGGTACACATCTCTACTGAAAGTAGGGAAGGGGTTTCTGTGAAATGAAACCAGTTTCGGTTTCATTTCACAGATTTACTGGAGGCCGAAGCAAGAGATAAAAAGCCCCAGGATAATTAGCTCATGAGGATGAAAAACAAACACCGGTTGCAGAAATTCCTCTGGTGTTAAACAGTTTTGTTTATTTGCATTTGGACCGGTGCGCGTTTCTATTGTTCACACAGCAGGTGTGAGCTGCTCACGTTCACTCAGAGGGAAAAGGCACCTCCTTTTCCTTGAGCTCCGTTTCCCCTCCCCACCAAAACAGGTTAAAAAGAACGTTGCTGTGGTTAAGACGAAACCAGGTACCTGTCCTCTCCTGAAAGTTTGCGGTACGGTGTGACGAGGTGGCTCCCCGTCTTCCAAATCACCTCCCAGGAGCCCACCAAGCGGGGGAGGGACATGAAGCCCTGAAATTCCTACTAGAAACCTTCCTCCACCTGGGGAAAAAAGCGTGAGAGAGACGGCAGCTTTCCACGTGAAAGCCCGTCGGTGTTTCCAAGCAACCTGCATGTTGCAGCGCTGTTTTTAAAACACACTGGTAAAGTGCAGGGTGAGATTTTTCAAAGCTGGTTACTATAATTAGGCACCCAGATACCACTGCAAAGATACCTTTGAACAGTCTTCCTCTAATTGCTCTCATGATGAGCAAACTCCAGTCTGGGCTCTTCATGATCTCCCTGAACTTTCACATTTGACCTGTTTTAGCCACCGACATAGAAACACCACCGCACAGCTTGTACAGGAGGAAACGAAAGGACTCGTAGTTTTGGTCAACAGTCCTGTGCCTTTTGCAATCACTTCATATGGTAGAATTTTGGGTTTTTCCCCAGTCAACTTCCTACCATGGGCTAACACCAATGTACAAGAACATTTCCCACCACGCAGCTTGAATACAGTTTAGCTACAGTTGCAGACACATGGATTATTTTTTTTTTCCCCCATTTTTTCAGAGCCAATGTCGAGGGAAGGATCAAAACCTGCGTTCGCCACTCCTAGAGGTAATGACCTCTGTACAGAGCTGTCGCTTTGCCATTGGGGCAGAAAATGTAAAGAAAAAAAGAAGCAGGAGGGGAGGTCTGCAGCAGTGAAGGGATGCCGGGTGCAGGGGCTGGCCACGCAGGCTGCCACGGGGAGCCATGCGCCCCACGGAGGCAGAGGCATCAAGGGAAATGGTTTAGGCTTTATTCTTTCCCAGTAAGTGTAATCAGAAGAAACTAGAAGGCTCTTATTTCGCAACATCATCAGAAGTCCCAGAGGTAAATTCCTGGGATACATTAATTCTTTCTGGATTATTGTTACCCCCCATTGATCTCATCAGCCATAATGCAGTGGATTAGCAAGCACTGGATTTACTGGTGCGGGAGCAGGAATTACTTGCTGCTGAAGAGTAAGAGGCAGAACTGGCAGATAGAGGCAGCAACAAGCACTAGCATCAAAGAAATAACACTATATTAATCCAGTTTTAAACAAAACTAGCTGAAAATTCAAGGGATAATGGCAGTCAGCGTATGCTCTTCCTTAGCCAGGTAAGAAAGCACACCCATTTCATGTAACCACATATCTCTGAAAGCTGGCAGACTGTAAATAGGACTGATAAAACAAAGTCCACCACATCACAAAGTACAGCTGGTCCAAATGACGGTGAAGTGAGAACAAGGTTAAAGAATCCCAGAGGAAAAAAAATCTTTTCATAAGCAAATACTCAGGATTTATAGGCATCAGTTGACCACCTTCTCAGAACAGGGAAGTAATAAAATTATCCTGCATTTCCATGCTGAGTTTGCCGTCACCAAGATTGGACTGAAATTTTATCACAGAAGTCCTGCGGGGAGTTATGCCCAGGGGAATCCTTGCACGTATGAGGAGGCTGTGCAATGGCCAGAATCCCAGAGCTCCTTTTCTTGCCATTTGGGCTTGGCGTCAGTAAGCTATTATTTTCTGCTGGTAAAAGCCAAAGCACTTTTTCACCCCTGCAGTTCAACATGCTCAGACATCCCTGCTTCACTCCCAGGCAGGACCAGGTTTGCCTCTACGCACCCATAGCCACGTGCCTCTCCAGCACAGTTCAGGCAGCTAAGGCTTCCCTGACACACGCCTATGTCTGGTTTCTCAACTAGGGTATTTTCTGGAATAAGCACAGGGCTGCAAAGGCCAAAGGTCCTCTTAACACAGGTCTAAAAGCAAGAAGGGTTTGTGAGGTGTAGAGGAGGATGTGACATTATCTTCTGTTCTTTCCTAGAGATGCTGTTGAGCCTTTGGGATCCAAGAAATGACGGTCCTTTCATTTAAAATATAAAGCATCAGGTGGTCCTATTTGCGGGAGTACAGAATGTAATAAAACGAATGTAAATCCACCTAAAGCCAGGTGCAGCTTGCAACAAAAGGGTTAGACACACAAATACGACACGGGCTGTGCCGGGCCAGCCCTCGCCGCTTGCTGGGGTGCAGCCCCAGCTCCTCAGCCGGCAGGGCTGCCCTGCGCGCTTCATAGCCCCAGTGTTATGGGGACAGTGGCACTTGCAGCTGGTCCTTCTGTTTCATGATCTTTTCTAAGTTCAGCCATGGTGGTCTTACTTTGAGCCGCTCCAAACAGCACCCGCATCCCCCAACCCCATCACAGGCGCTGCGGTACGTGTTTCAGAGGAGCTTCTGTGGGAGCCAGCACAGGATGGAAGGGCACGGAGATGGCCGTGAGCAGCTGGAAGCCCTCAGCCCCTTGGTGCACAAGCACTTGCCCTGCGCTGAAGGTCCCGCCGGGTACTCCACAGGAGAGCCGGCTGCCCAGGGAAATGATCACAGACAACTCCAAGTGTCAAAGTCTCATAGCGTCATCCCTGGTGCTACTGCAGCCAGCAAAACCTGCCTGGCTGCAGTGTGGGGAACATCTTCTGCAGGCTCAACGCTTCCTGACACACCACACGAGCGCCGGTCAAAGCCAAAACAACGTCCCTTTCCAGTGAGGCTGAGCCCCAGCAGCCTCATGACATGGCAAACAACATTTGGGAAGAGCCCAGATACGTCCCAGCCAGCTTCTCTGTAAATATTTTTTCCATAGATCCTCTTTTACCAAATCCCTGCAAACTCAGCCGCCGCCTCGGCCAGGCAGCTGCCAGCGGTTGGGGCCTGCACACCCATGTTTCAGAAGAACATTGGGGTGTCTCCAGGGCCAGGCGAGTATGGCCAGGAGGATGTTCAGGGCTGCCCTTGAATCAGCCCTCACTGTGACACCCAACAACAACCTCCATGGACATCTGGCAGGGCTGCCGCCGTTAGCTAAATACCCTTTTCTTCAATGTAGTTTATTAAATCACAGAGCCTCATAGTTATGCGTGACTCATATAATGTGTGAGTGAGCACATGTACGTGAGTTCCTCTTCTTTTGCTCCGTTAAAGCTATAGTTAAAAGACTTTTCCCACAGAAGTACAGTAGAACTTCACTTAATTCCCAGCAAATACAGCACCTGAGTGATAACATGCATAAATAATGCATAAATTGTACCTGGTCATGATGCATTTTTGTGTTATTTCCATTAAAGGAGTAATGGTGAACTTCTAATGACCATATCGCAAGGACATACAGAAAGTGTGCTGAAGACACTAAACGCTGCATTTATATATAAAGTAATTTCTTCTAAGTGTCTTATTCTTGAGACAAGCAACTGTACTATTAGAGCATTAAATAAGAGAGTTTTACAACCACCAGTAACAAGCGCATACTATAACCTGTGTTTTGGGAATTGCTGCCTATTGCAACCAAGTGCCATGCTTTGTGCATCTTTTGCCCGGCCAAGAAAGACACGCTCCACTCAGCAGCCCCGGCGGGTCCCCAGCTGTGTCCCAGCGGGGCGAGGAGCTGGTCCCCGCAGCGAGTGCCCCAGCCCCGGCTGGTACCTGCCGCCTGCCTCCCTGGAGGTGTTATGGGGCTTTTTGGCATGGGAGGAGAGCCCACATTCCACTGAGCCTTGCGACGGGGGATGACTGATGGCCCAGCCACGTCTCCAGTGCAATCCTGCTTCCTTATAGCGAGTCCATCTCCCCTCTTTTCCTGGAGGGCAGGGGGTGGTTTGGTGCCATTTGGGCTTTTTTTCTTGCCTTTCATTCTGGAAAAAGGGCAGGGGGCCCTGCGGCAAGCCCCTGGGCCGCCCGTGTTGCCCTGATGTGCGGAGCGCAGGGTGTCAGCGTCGCCTCAGGACCGCCTTCCCTGGGCCGTCACCTCGCAAGGGGCCTCAGCACAGCCTGACGTCGCGGGTTCACGCCAGCGCTGCCTGCAATCCCAGCTTCCTGCAAGCGAGCCCTAAAAATACCGGTTGGGCATCCGAAACCTGCCAGCTTCTTTTTAGTCAGAGGCTCCGCGGCACTCGGTTTTATCTGTCCTTTCCTGCCCTTCGACAACCCCTCATGCCACTGACTCACCTGAGCCCGAGCAGCGCCAGGCAGCCCGGCGCTCAGGAGGAAACCCTCCCCTCTGCTGGGGCTGCTAAAAGGTTACGAGGCGCAGCTGTAACCTTCCAGCATGCACCAGGAAAAACATCTGGAGCCCTTTTCGGCAAAGCGTTTAATAACGTTTATTAATCCAAAACCACCACCGCACTGGGACTGTCATATGATGTATTACTTCAGGGTGTCTACTTTTGGTTTCAGTAAGATAATCGATGGCTCAAGCTTGTTAATCTGTAAAGAGAATAAGGGCACTGTAATTGCACAGGCATGCTTGGAGAGGCCCAGATAGTTTCTTCTTTGTTGTAAGCACAATTTTGCTTATGTTTTCCCTTTTTGTTTTTTCTTTAGGACAAATTAAATAGATCAGATGAATAAATCAATGGCTACATCTCCATCCCGGGATAAGCAAGCAGCTCTTCTCTACACCTTACTACAAGTAAGTTGTTCTCTATGAATTTTTTAAAGATCTCCTATTAATTTCCTTCTCCTGAAGTCAAAATGTTTAAATGTCAAAATGTTTACAGAATATATTACCTAGAACAATCAAAAGAAAAGTCAGCAGGAAATATGTCTTTGAGCGTTTCCTTTCAGCAGTTAAAACTTGATCTTAATTCTCACGCTTGTTATCAACATACGTTGAAGAATTGCTATTTCTAGTAAAAAATAAATCCCACCTAAGGGGAGGAGAAAAACTCTCCTAGATTTATTAGCAGGCAGGGTTTCTCCTCTGCACACAAATTAGCACTCAGCCTCTGCTATGCCCTACCACGAAACAAATAACGTAAAGACCCCTTGCAACTACAAGGGTACATTAGGAAAAAGTGATTATAACAAGACTTCTGGGGTTACTGTAGCACTTTGAGTGAAATCGGGGCTGGGAGGGCTGTGTCGCGGGGCACCTGCCCATCGCCAGACCTGTGCGTCCTGGAGAAATAAGAACTTTTCCTCTTACACGGCTGGAAATGGCCCACAAAAATATCCCTTAAGCTTTAAACTGGGGAGGAGTGTGCCCCCCCTCCAGCTGTACTGCTGAGCTGGGAATAGGAAAGGGGAGAAAGGAGAGCTAGGAAAGCAGTCCTTACTAGTGGGGGCAGACAGTCAATAATGGAGAGCACTCGTACAGAACATCTACCATCGTTTCATCGCATGCTTTCACTGCGTCCTTTCCGATCACATCACCCGCTTTTGCTCTCCCTTGCTCTGACGTTTCTTTCTGCTCTGGTTTGTCATCGCCCTCGTCCCCGCACGCAGCACAGAGGGAAGGTCAGCTCCGAGGCGCTCACGGGTACCACCGGTACCACCGGTACCACGCGTACCACCACGTCCTGCCCGCTGGGCCGGCCGTCTGCTGTAACTGCCTTCACACCAGCAGGAAACCGAGCATGAGAAAAACAAATGCAATCTCTTCATAAATAAATACTCATAACCTTCAAACAAGCCTTTTACGCAAGGCGTGCTGTAACACCCTTTCAGATGGTTTTGGCTGCAGGGTGCCAAAAGCGCTGCAAAGCTGCCGTTGCCAGGCTTTTAGGGACAGCCGCCCAGATCTGCGGTGCATCCCACGAGGGAGGAGAGGCGGCTGCTGCGCCAGCACGGGGAGGCAACCCGCAGGCACCCACGTCGGCGCTGGGCGACATGCCACGGCCCCGTGCAGCACGTGTTTAGGAATAGCGGCTTGGGGGGCATCGGGAGTCTGCCAGACATGCCGGCGCAGAGCCGAGGTCCCCCGTACTGGGTCAGATGAGGCCATGGGGCCAGCACAGCCATCACCGCTAAAAATTAACCTGGCTCAAAACCTTGATGTTTAAAATAAATTATATTAAAAAAAAGAGTGAGCTTATTGTTCTCCAGGTCTCAAAATAACAATTGACCAGGTTTTAAGGAAACACTGTCTCAAAATCAGTAATAAAAGCTGCTAGTGGTAACCATACATGAGATTGAGCTAGAGGAACCCATAAATGAGAAACCTTGAAAGCAGGAGGGATGAGGTGCCAGAATTCCTCAAGAAAATTACCGAGGCAAGAGAAAAATGTTGGGAAGACCTCAGCAGGGCCCCCGGGCCAGGGAGGCGCTCCAGGCAAAGCCGGGAAAGTGCACCAGAGTCACAAAAGCAGCAAGAGGAGAAGGGCGAGAGAAAACGAGTTGGCGCAGAGAATTAAGCCAAGTAGGAAAACGTTGCAGGATCTTCTGCCTAGAGACCCCAGGGTTGAGTTCCCACAGACGTGGGCAGAAAGGGTCCCTCTTTTCCAGTTTGGAGGGATGGTGTGGAGCTCTCCTGTGCCCCAGGAGCATCCATCCGGGATGTGAGCCGGGTGGTTCACACGATGCTCCTCAGCCTTCCCGCAGGCAGAGCAGTTTTACAGCTGCGGGGGAAGAAGGGAGAACTGATGTGCAAATAAAACCGTTCCCCTCATGCCTTTCACTCCACAAAGAAAATACAAACATATGGGAAATCCTGCAGGATTACCAATTAAAATCACCACTTCACACCTCCTAATGGTTATGGGTTTATTTATGGCAGTTTACTTTCGATTGATGGCTATGAGTTTATTCATGGTAGTTAACCCTGTAGCCTTCCAGGACAAAAATCAGGCTCCGAGCACAGCATGTTCCTTAGCTCAGAGACTTGTGGCCTGAGGTATGTAACAAGTTCTGCACGTCTATGTTACACCTTGGCTTACCCACCCAGCACCTAAAATCACTTGGATTTTTTGCTCCCATAGTTCTGTTACTTCTGGGTGTGAGTCACCGGCTAGCCCAGGGCTGAGGGTGTTTTTACACCACCGCTCCTCTAACATTCCTCAAACAAGAGAGTCTCCTTAGCAGGCTAACATTATCTACAAATAGGAAAATAGTGTAAAAAAATAATGCTAAAAAGCAACCAGTAAATATCTGGCTTTTTAAAGAGTTTGAGAAGGGTCGTGGTAGTAAAAGAGGATGTGCTCACATTTACATTGAGTTACCTCTTTTTTTCCACAAGCTAAGACTTCTTCCCCTTTACTGTTTTCTTCTTGGTCAAAACACGGTTGCTGATTTTAGCATCTGAGTATTTTGCTCTCTTGTACAAGGATAGATCGTACTGATCTTACTCCATCAAGGCAAAAGTACAGCCAAAGGTCTTTTGGCCCCAGGGACACGTCCTTGTACAGTTGGATGCTGTGCAAAAGCTGCTAAATGGCAGAGGACTCCAATGTTATGTATGAATTGGCTCGCTCTCTCTTTTGGCAGAGACGGGGGAGAGCCGCGCAGATGCACATTTCCTTCTTCCAACAGCCAGTCACAGCTCATCTTTTTTGTTGTCAGATGAACCTGGAGGCGAGCACAGAAGAGAGAAACACAACAGACCCTGCCTCATTGATCTCCCACCAAACCACAGACAGGAAAATAAGTCCTCTGCTCCTGGCAGCAGCTGAGTTTTCTCCGGCACCATCATTCAGTTTAGCGTACGAAGGGCTGCAGCGAGCCCCGAGCCTGCCCGGGCTTGCCGGCGAGGCTGCTGCGTAAGCACCGTGCGTGGCACGGCGCCGGCGGCCGAGGCTGACTCACTGGCAGCCCTGATGCCATTCCTCATCTCTGGCAGGATATGGAAAATGTGTCAAGCCTGGCACACTATAGTAAACATATTCCTTTGGGCTGGCTTTGCTGCTTTTACCAGCCCATTTTAGTTCGGGCAGTTTGTAAACAATGCTTTTCAGACAGAAGATCAAAAAACCCACTGGCACAGCTCCCCAGTAAATGCAAAGATGACTTCAGCGTGCCGCGTTGAGTTGAATACCAAAACCCTTTTTTTTGTGCAAGGCCAAAGTATGGGCGCAGCTCGCTGAACGGAGGTTACCTTTATGATTCAGGGCATGAATGGGCACTTCGTGGGCGCATACAAGAGCGCTGTACGAATCAGGAAATGGCTCTTTCAGGTCCCCGCACAAAGGGAAGTGAGTCTGAAGCTTGCTAAATTTACAGAGAGGACGGTGGTGAACTTAATCTAGGGCAGGGGATGGGGGGAAGGGAAGAATCCCTTTTCTTTCACCGTGGGTTGATACACTAACTCTGCATGTTTCTGTAGACAATTTTTAACGACAAAAAAAGAAAGTAAAGGGGATAAAACTGTGGTGGTGAGGGCTGTCTCCGCAGCTGCCTGCCTATGACCCCTAGCTGGTGCGTGCGTGCAGCCACGAAGACTCTTCTGGCTTCGTGCTTCAGCGTCCCCCACCCATTGCTGGGAAAATGAGAGAGCTTTTCTACGCCCCTCAGGTAAAGCTGTCAGTCGGCACGGAGGGAGCATCACCGTGCACCTCTGCTCAGGGCATTCTTCCTCCCTCCTCCACCTCTCGAGCCGGCTGCTTGCAGAGCGGGGGCACAGCGGGCTCGCAGGGCACCTCAGCACGCCCGGCCGAGTGCTGGATGTGGCTCATTTTCAATTCAAAGAAAAGATTACTTCATCAAAGACACGGGTGCTGCGCCCTGGAGTTGAGTGAAGGTAGTTCAGGTTAAGACTTGGTCTTGGCAGATTCAGATACAGTGGGACACACAACACCAGATTTTGCAAGATTTCAGTACGGGAGGTGATATGGTTCTGTAGCCTTCACACCGTAACGGCCAAAGAAGGAAGAAATGAGGTTCTCCTCTTGAGGTTATTCTTATATTCAGGCATGCCACTGTTGATGTCACTACTACCTTAAATGCATGCCAAGCAAGCCCCTGGGACAAGATGAGGTGCTCACACACAGCCCTCCAGTGCTCCTCTGCACAGCGGTCTCAGAGCTGCAGGCCGTCTTCCCTGGGTAAGACTGATGAACCCAAGTGGTGAAGGACTACAGCAACAGCCTTCCCAACACAGCATCTGCCCTGTCTGCCAAAAAGCCTGTAGCAAGTGACCCATCTTGTTACTTCATGGCACTGTCTTACGAACTTTAGGTTAGTGTTGCTGACCAAGATCTGGACACTCAGACTACAGGTAAAGCACATCCTTCGGCTTTAGTCTCTATCAAATTAAATTACTGAGTCTTGTGCAGGTTTATATTCACACTATAAACAAAAAGAGAAGTTCCCTGACCAAGCTGTCCTATTGCCCCCACTGCTGTTTTCACGGTGGGCACAAAGACTCTGGGATCGCGAGTCCAAGCACAGCTCAGGCTGCTGCGTGGCTATTCCCAGGCACACAGTAGCAAGTCACCCGGGATCCATCTTCCTTTCCAGAAGATCCAGCAAAGCTTACCAATAACAAGATCACGCCTCAGTAACTGGGCCTGGTGATGGACCATTGCATCCAGCTTACCCGCCACAGCTGGACACGGCCCACATGGCTGACTGGCTTTGCGTGTTAGTTGGTAGATTTAGACCTTTAAATGCACCCAAGAAAAAAAGACCAGGAGGAGTCAAGAGAGCCTGACAGCTTCGTCTGGTGCAGGCATCGTAGCTCCATTTCCCATGCAGAAATAGGTATTTTTAGAGGAAGACGATTGGTAACCAGCTGTGAGATGTGCTGAGCCCACCTTTGACTTCTCTACCTTTCAACACCAACGCAACAGCTACCAGGAACACCAGCTTGAAAACGTGGCCGTGACAGCAGCATTCCGGTGCAATCCACGAACTTCAAGACAAGACAAAAGTCCAAATCAGACTTTGGTCTTTAACCGGAGATAGCCAGTAATGAACTTCACTGACACGAAACAGGAGAAAACACCACAATTGCATCAATATACCAACGTTGCTTCCAGAGAGACCTTGAGAAAGTTGTTAGCTCCCATTAATTTCAGAACCATACACTGTCAAAAAATACCAGAATCGGCTAATGGTCCAGACTTAAGAGTACAGGGGGTTGTTACACAAGTAGAGACATCTTTTTCCTGCTAAAACAGCTGCTTTGTAGTTAAGATATTGTTGTCAGAGGTTTTCCTTGTAAACAAGAAGCTTTTGTACCTGTCAAAAACACTCCGCAGTGGAGTTGACCTAGCCAGCTGCCAGGCCATCCAGGTGCAATAGATGGCCCTGCTTTGAGATGCTACATCCAGGAAGGTCCAGCGGGAAGTTGTGCAGGCCTCCCCAGCTCGCCTGGAGAACAGAAACGCTCCTTGTCAATAGCAGCTTATTACAATAAAACTGGCTTTACAGGGAGCTTGGGATTTATGGGAAGGTATGGAAATAACCTTTACAAAACAAAAAAAGAGAAAAAGAAACACATGCAGCAGGAGCTCATACTTGTTCTGAAGTGAATGTGCTCACACTGAGATTTTTCCGCCAGGGCTAATAAACAGTAGCAGCAGCAAGCCCCTTCAACTCCCAGGGCATTCTTTTCTCTAGGTCTAAAATACGATTCCCTCCATATCAATCTTGCTCTTTATCGCACTGCAGTTATAGCTCTCTTCGGAGGTGACAGATGCAATGAAGAATGCTCCAAAACATGTCAGTTACAACCTTGGCTAATAAGTCTTTGTCTGGGGCGTTCTATAGTTAGAGCACTGAGTCTAACCCAGATTTTTGCAATAAACACCTGTGGCAAAATACTGTGTTTTTCTTCAAGGCTGCAAGATTGTGCATATTTACCTGGGCTAACAGGATTATTCCAGGTTGGTGATGCTCTTTCTAGCAAAAGGAGAGGCTACGCTGTCCACTTTTACTCAGACAACTAACACACTACCTACAGGAATTGTCATCCCAGTGCTGAGGGCTGCCTAGGCCAACCTGATGATCTCCAGTTCTACTATTTTCACATGCTGCAGAGTTTAAAGATGATGTTTTTAAGAGAGAGCACTGCAACCTGGCCCCAACATATTTGGGCCAGATCTGTTTCATATCTTTATCAATGATCCGGATGAGGGGATCGAGTGCACCCTCAGTAAGTTTACAGATGACACCAAGCTGGGTGGAAGTGTCGATCTGCTGGAGGGTAGGAAGGCCCTACAGAGGGACCTGGACAGGCTGGATCGATGGGTCAACGTCAATTGTATGAGATTCAACAAGGCCAAGTGCCAGGTCCTGCACTTGGGTCACAACAGCCCCATGCAACGCTACAGGCTTGGGGAAGAGTGGCTGGAGAGCTGCCTGGCAGAAAAGGACCTGGGGGTGCTGGTTGACAGCCAGCTGAACATGAGCTGGCAGTGTGCCCAGGTGGCCAAGAAGGCCAATGGCATCCTGGCTTGTATCAGGACTAGTGTGGCCAGCAGGACCAGGGAGGTGATAGTGCCCCTGTACTCGGCACTGGTGAGGCCGCACCTCGAGTACTGTGTTCAGTTTTGGGCCCCTCACTACAAGAAGGACATCGAGGTGCTGGAGTGTGTCCAGAGGAGGGCAACGAAGCTGGTGAAGGGTCTAGAGCACAAGTCTTATGAGGAGCGGCTGAGGGAGCTGGGGTTGTTTAGCCTGGAGAAGAAGAGGCTGAGGGGAGACCTTATTGCTCTCTACAACTACCTGAAAGGAGGTTGTAGCGAGGTGGGGGTCCGTCTCTTCTCCCTAGTAACAAGCGATAGGACGAGAGGAAACGGCCTCAAGTTGCACCAGAGGAGGTTTAGATTGGATATTAGGAAATATTTCTTCACCAAAAGCGTAGTCAGGCACTGGAACAGGCTGCCCAGGGAAGTGGTTGAGTCTCCATTCCTGGAGGTATTTAAAAGACGGGTAGATGTGGTGCTTAGGGCCATGGTTTAGTGGTGGACTTGGCAGCGATAGGTTAACATTCGGACTCGATGATCTTAAAGGTCTTTTCCAACCTAAACGATTCTATGATTCTATTCTATGAGTCTATGCTAATGGCCACTATGGCCAAGGATGCCGAGATGAGAACACTATTTCCCCAGTTGCAGACTCCAGTTACCATGCCGAAAGGCTTTGAGTGGAAGGATGACCAAACTGTTGACGTGAAATTTGGGTGGGGAATATACCGGTTTTAGCTTATGTTGTAACACCCACAGGCAAAGTCTGGCAAAAGATAACACGTGCATGCACAAATTAGTTCCATGCATCTGTGTACATACATACATAAATATATGAACAGTGGTCAACTGCTCTCCTGTTCCTCATTAGGAAAGGCTGTGCCAAGCGAGTTGCATGTTTACGATCTCTTGCACTCTTACCAGCACGAAACTTTTTATTTCCTGTACTTGTAAAAAAACAGAAGACATAAGGAAAGGATTTCAGTTAGAGCTATCTTGCTCACATTTTGGAACCATCTCCTCATCACATGTGTATGCAGGTGCTCCAAGGCAGTCATTTCCTGCTAGATAAAAGCATTCTGTTTTGATGTCTATCATTTGAAATGGTTTTAAGCAGCAATGTAAATATGCAGTATGAAGATGTGATCAAGTGAAAAGCATTTAAATCAAGTGATACTTATTTAACCCAGGATTTTTTAAACATGCACACACATACATATGTAAACAAAGATTAAAAGTTGTTGTGTTTGAATAAGGATTAGCTAATTGTCCTGGTTTCAGCCAGGATAAAGTTAATTTTCTTAGTAGCTGGTATAGTGCTATGTTTTGGATTCAGTACGAGAATAATGTCGATAACACACTGATGTTTTGGTTGTTGCTGAGTAGCGCTTACACTGGTCAAGGACTTGTCAGCTTCCCATGCTCTGCCCAGTGCACAAGAAGCCAGGAGTGGGCGCAGCCAGGACAGCTGACCCAGAGTGGCCAAAGGGCTATGCCGTACCGTGTGGCGTCATGCTCAGTATATAAACTGGGGGAAGAAGGAGGAAGGGGGGAACATTTGGAGTGATGGCGTCTGTCTTCCCAAGTAACCGTTACGCGTGATGGAGCCCTGACTTCCTGGGGATGGCTGAACACCTGCCTGCCGATGGGAAGCAGTGAATGAATTCCTTGTTTTGCTTTGCTTGCATGCGCAGCTTTTGCTTTCCCTATTAAACTGTCTTCATCTCAACCCACGTGTTTTCTCACTTTTACTCTTCCGATTCTCTCCCCCATCCCACCGGGGGGGGAGTGAGCGAGGGCGGTGTGGTGCTTAGTTGCTGGCTGGGGTTAAACCACGACACTAATGAAACAGACTGGACATCAAAAGTTTCACTTTGCTCTCACAGGCAGTAAAAAGAAACAGAACGGCTAACAATGGCATCAAAAAGGAGAATGAGGAAGGCACATCTTGGTGGAGTCTAGGGGTGAAAATACCCAAATTATCAAGTAATTATGTTCTTAAATGCTAATGTGGCATATGCCAAATGTTACTGAAAGAAATACAGGCATCTAAATCTATATTGCTAACTCAATGGTAATCATTTTCTCTAGGATATGACAATGCATAAGTGAAAGACTATCTTTAATGGAAGAAACAATCTACGCTTGTATTGTAAGAGTGGTGTAACAGAGCAGTTACAGCTATGACCGATATTTCCCAATTTTCCTTTCCACTATTGACAAAAACACTACTTTGATCCTCCCAAGCCTGTTTGAACTATGTTGGCAAATTTAAAGTAAAAACAAGAGACACACACCTCCCAAACCCCACGGAAGAACTCTGCTCCCGTTGCTAAATCAACATCCATCTTTACCAGCCTAAAACAATCATAAAAACATGTATTGAACTGTTTTTCTGCCTGAGGCAACCACATGCCTTATGCCTGTATTAAAAAAGAGTTGGCCTGTTTTATAATGCCCACACAAACCGTATTTGCATTGCCAAGGTCTGCCTGTTTTTCTCTAAAAGTTTGTGGAATACAGTCAGCCAGAATACCTAGCCAAGTAGTAACAAAGACATTTTAAACCATTTTGAATACCACTTACTTTCTATTTTCTTCCCTGTTCTTTGCAGAAAGTTAACATATCATACACGCACACATTTAATTCCGTCCTTTCCCCAGTCCTCATATTCACTGATTAATTTAGGAACACTTAAGACTCACCAATAGAGCTTTAAATGCTCTGAGCTACTTGGATTACAGTAACTTGTGAAGCATCGTGCCCCAAAAGAGGGACTCATGGAAATGGCAACAAATGATGAAAGGGTTTTATTGTGCAAAGATTTCGAAATGCTGGAAATCCTTTTGTATTTCCCTTCGCTTCACTTTTTCCTCCCCTCCCCTAGCTGGGAATAAGGAAAACAGCCAAGTTATTCTATAGCTGGTTCCCACCACCATAACGTTCTGGTTCCCACTGAGCTGTGCATTCAGGCAAAAACAAGAACAAACATTAACAGCTCCATTCCCATCCATCTACTAGACAGGAACTCACAGATGCTTCATTATATACCCCCCGCTGGCACTGATGAGGCAGAAGATTTGTATAGAAAGGAGGGGGAGACTCAGACAAAACACAAGAGTCATTGTAATTGTTCTCATTCGTAATTCTATTAGCTAATGTTAGCCAAAACATCATGCTACTTTAAGCTTTTCCTCACTGTTAAAAAATGCAGGCATTGTCAACAGCATCTCGAGAACCTTTCACGGATTGTGCAAATGTCACATACGTGAGCTTCAAGAAGATAAGAGGAGGGAAAAAAACAGGGCCATTTTGTGTAACTGAAATTTTATTTTATATATAAATAATAACAAGAGACCAAGGAATTACGAGACTTGCTACTTGCAATACTGATCCTGCAATGGGACAAGCATGGGCAGACTTGAGTCCCACTGCAGAATTGAGGACAAGGTCTCAAGACTGACCCAAAACATGTAGTGTCCTTTCACAGATTCCATACCAGAAGCCCAAGCAGCACACCGTCAGTCTTTCCTGAGGCAGAAGGCAGATTAGTCACATTCAAATTCAAAATGGATTCAGATGGTTTTCCTCTTTTCCTTGGGGAATTGTTGCTTATATCTATATTGTTTGTTCACCTATAACCAAGGAAAGGGGACAGAGGATAAGGGGGAGAGGGAGGGAGAAAGCAAAATTAAATATCATAGGCCTTTTCTTTCCATTGTCAAAGTGCAATTAAAACTTTGTTCCTCAAAGAGATTTTGATCAACTTGCCACATCAAAGAAAATTCTCAATACCCATTTACTTCTAGTAAAGAGATTTAACTCTTCATGTTACTGACATTACAGCACTAATGATTAGGTCTGTTCTAGAGAACTCGATTCCTACAGTTGAACTGTATGGAAATATAAAAGAGAAAGAACACTTTATAGCAACAAAACACCAACTGGAATCTTGTGTAATAACCCAACTTTCTCAAATAGAAAAATTCTTTTTAATTCCCATCAGTTGCACTTCTTGCTAATCTCATTTGATCTGATGTATAGCTAGGGTAATTTAACTTGAAGAAATGGAATTACATAAACATAGAATCTCAACAGAGTGAAAATGAGATATGCTGTCTTCATGGAAAAACACAAAGCCACGTCACTTCCGTGCAACTCTTCAGCACAACAGCTGGATAAAATTAAAGCCTGCTTCTCCCACGATGGGATGTGGTTTGAGCTGTATTTTACATATAATTATTGATGACAAACATACTGTAATAAAGGAGGTGCAATGTTGCTTTTTTTTGGAACGGAGAAATATGTTACTGTCCCCAACCCGAAGCAATTTTGTCCTTGGCTGACCATTCACAATGCAGAGACCCATGCTGTGGCAAATCTTTATGAGGAAAATGAGACTGTATTTATTTTAGTAACCAGATTCAACTAGGAATATTGCCAACAGTTGAAAATACAGTGAGACTTTCAGGACTGACCTCATTCAGAGTAAACAAATATGTCTTTTCAAAGATCACAACAGCGTTCTCAAACCTTTGGGATCATCCAAATCCAACAAAACATCTGGACTTGGGTATGGAGTTAAATAACTGGATTTGATTTCAAGCAGAAGTAACAAATCGCTGCCCCCGCAGAACAGCTGAAAATTGATACTGAATTGAACTTTCACCATCTGGTTGCTCTAGGTCAAAAATCTAGAAATTCCATTAACGTATCTCCTCCAGAAACACACGGCAAAACAAGCAGATTTCAAAATCAGCAGCACCCAGGTACTTTAAGCACCTGAGCAATTATCTTAACTCTTTAAAAAGAAAGACAGTAGAACATTTGAGACACTACCTGTTAGTGAGGTTTTCCTCAAAACATACTTATATAGCATGAGCATATTTATGACTAAAATCCTGAGGACAAAGGCTCTGGATACCAACTTTAGTATAAGTCTTCCTGACAGCTTTGTTCCTTTCCTTCCCTACCCCACCCCCCCCTTAAAAAGAAAATGTGCCTTAAGCAAAAAGCAATGGCATTTCAAAAAGTGAATAACGACCTACCAGAAATTATATGCACATAGTAAGAAATGCTAAAAGAAAATAAAAGCTATTTACAGGTTTCTGTTTGTAATGAACCTTGATATTTGTAGTGTCCCACATAAAGAAAAAGTTCAATTTTTCCAGCTTTTTATCATTTAGTAGCTCTGTTCTAGTTCACAATAAGCACAATATTTTAGCAAATTTTACAGAAGCTTTTCTTCCTCTTGGTTCTGTTGAGTACCTTTACTCAAAACAAAACTATTCTTCCTATTTTTTTTTTTATTTTACATGGCTATTTTATAAAATACTTGGAAAACACGTATTCTTAAAGACTTTATATTCATATGTCTGAAGGAAAAACTAATGTACGCAGTAAATCAGCCAGCTAACATACCTTTTTGCCCTTGTAAGAATTAGCTATAACAATTAAAAACACATTAAGGGAAACACAACATTAGAAACTAGGTTTGCTTTTAAAGCTGACCGTGTAACAGTGGAACGCTGCTGCTCAGCAGATGCATGCGTTCCATCACATCTGCAAACATTTTTCACTGGTGATGATGCATAGAAGAAAAAATTGGTGCAGTTTTCTAAATCTGGACTCTATTTACACAGTTGGCAGTTAGGAAAAGAACAATTTTACCGGTAAATGGAACACTGCATACAAAAATAATGAGGAGTCCCTACAATGCTAGGATTACTTTCTGATGAAAAATAAGTCTTTAACATAATGTGAAAATAGTATAGGGCAAAGACAGGCAACTAGAAAACACGTTCAGAAAAGACATACTTTACCAACTGATAGCAGAGTAGACATCTGATTTTGTACTAAATTATATCCAATTACATTATCATTAGTAATAATAAGCCTCAAATACAGTGCAATTTTTGTCGTATGAAATTGAACCATCTTTGAAAAGTTGAGAAGGTGTTTTTGTTTTGCTTTTCTAGAAACTGTACCAACCACAGGACTTGCTTGAGTTTAGAAAGCAGCCCAGTGGCCAATTCAGAAACAAGTGGCGTGTCAACTCGAGTTTCTGGCTTGGAGAGCTGGGAAACGCTGCCTCCATTTCCTCCATCATTCATTCCCAACTGATGAAACACATCTCATTAGGGAGGGGCATCAACATGAAAGGTCAGGCACCTCGTGGACTGTTACAAGCTGTAAGATAACGCTGTACCCTAGCATTGACAAATCTTTAGATAAAACGTATCAGTAGGAAAGAGGTTTCTTTCCCCACCTTCATACCTGCACAGCTGTGACAAAGAAGGCAAAGAGGATTTTGGTACAGGGTGCAGAAATGGGAAGGAAAGAAGGAGAAAAAAAAAACAACCAATACATTAACAAGGGCTTGCTAAATTAACTCAGAACCCTGGGAAGGTGACATACATTTACTTGCTACGCTCTAAAGATGAAGACTTTAGATAAGTTAAATAGTGTTAAGGAGCACACATATTCTTGAGAAACGTTAAGATGAATCAAATTGTTACCTCTCTTCCCCTCTTCCTTCATCAATATGAAGAATATAACCACAAGTCAAACTTGCAAATGTGCAGCTTTCCCAGGTTATTTTGCTGCTGTAGCCACATACTGTTATCAGTCTTTATCCTTTACCTGTTTGATGCCAAGCGAGCTGGTGTTCTACTTCTGGGCTCGCTCTTCATTTGAAGCAGCATGGATTTCCAGGGGCTTGTCACCATCTGCATCACCCTTGAGGAGGGAAAAATATGCACAAAATTTCAACTGAGGCAATCCATGATTAGTGTTTTTGCTAGAACAGAAACCCTCTTCAAAAGCTGAAACAAAAACTTCTTGCAAAACCAAGTGGTTGACAAGACTAATTCAGTATAATATACTCAAATATGATCTTCTCCCAAACGGTTTCTAGATTTTAGTCTTCCGGTAGTTAGCTGAGCAATTAAAGGATTTGAAAGAACAAGTAGTTCAACAGAAATGCTTTAATTGACTCATTTTGCCTCCACTAATAACAGAGGATGAATTCCCACAGAGTAGTTGCTGTTTTGCATTCTCTGAATTCTGTGTGGATTCATACAATAGGTCTCTTTTAGTACATATCCTTTGAGAGAGTGTTCTCACACTTTCCCCAAAATAAATGATAGAAATCAAAGAACGAAGAGAGGCTTGTTAGAGCGTCTGGTCTATTTGCCAAGTATGCTATAACTAGCAGGCATTTGATTATAGTTTTAAATAGATATCAATAAAAAAAATACTTAAAGGGCCACACACATGGCTAGGGGACTGAAGCACATGACATACAAGGACAGCTGAGAGATGAGGATCTGTTCAGCCTGGAGAAGACCAGACACAGGGGGAACCTAATGGCTATCCACAGTTCCTTAGTAGGCATTTACATATTTGGAAGAGCTAGGCTCTTCTCCCGACGTTCACATCAAAAGGACACAGAGCAAAGGACACAGGAGCATGGCAAATTTCTATTAGATCTAAGGGCGGGGGGGAGTGGTGCAGAAAAAAGTATCACACCACTGATCAAGCACTGGAGCAGGTTTTCCAGAGAACTTTTTGAATCTCCATCCTTTGGAATATTCAGCACTTGACTGCACAAGGCCTGAGCCACCAAATCTAACTTCGAAGCTGTCTCTGCCTTGAACAGAGGGTTGGATGAAATGATCAGAGGTCACACCCAGCCTCAATTATTCTTAAATTCTACACATGAAATTAAATGGTATTTTCTTTTTATTCTAAAAAGAAATTTTTACTAATATGACTTAAATATGATGGAAAATGTAGCAAAAGAAGCCAGAAGAGACAGGAAAACACAAACATTTCACAGGATGGGTCAAATTTATGTCCCAACACAAATTAAACACTATGAATAAGGCACCGAGTCTGTGAGACCCTGCATATGCTGTGCTGGAGATATGGACTCAATACATCAAGATTCAATTATGAAGATAATTCTTAATTTCTTATTCAAAATATGCCTAGCAAGACCTTTAAAAGGTAATTCTTTCTTTCAAAAACCCATTTTGCTTTGATCACTACCCCAGATATTTCATAATATAGGAAATCACATACACAAACCACACCCACTTCAAAATAATGATGTACTCCGTAATTTTCCTGTACAGGAACTTGTAGTTACGACATTTTACTACAATTTATAATGAATAATCTGACTCACAATGAATGCCTCATCTCAGGGATTACTCAATCCTGAACAAATGAACTAAAAATAAGTTGTTCACAGAGAGTTCTATGTTTTTTCACTTGCTTGTTTTAACTTGTAAAAAGCAAATGCCATCTAGGTAAGCTTTTTTTTTTTTGTCCTGAAAGAGAAGGGAAAAAAAAAAACCCCAAAACAAAGCAACACACACACAGACACACAACCATACAGGAAAACAGAGGTCTTGCTCAGTTCCTTTGTTTCTGTGAGCTCAGTACATCTCATCACAGGGCTTGTCTTCACTAGATCTATTAAGCCCAAGTTATTTAATTCAAGCCAATCCACTGCTAAACTGTCATTCCTCACACAAACTCATTTGCTGAATTAGCAATTAAGAAGTTCTTTTAACTCCATCCACTCTACGTGCCCACTACATAAACAGTGAGCCTGAGTGAGACTGATCAAGCAGTAATATGGGTAGCCAGAAAAGGACGTCCTTTGAGAAAAAATTCTTTACTCAGAGAGTGGTGAGGCACTGGAAGAGGATGCCCAGAGAGGTTGTGGGCACCCCGTCTCTGGCAGTGTTCAAGGCCAGATTGGACAGGGCTCTGAGCAACCTGGTCTAGTGGGTGGCATCCCTGCCCATGGCAGGGGGGTTGGAGTTAGATGATCTTTAAGGTCCCTTCCAGCCCACACTCAAAATCAGATCAGAAGCAAAAAACATGTTTAGATCAATGACCCAGAAGACAGGCTGCCTCTGTGCCATGATGCCCTCTCATAATTAGAAGCAGGCACACATTCAAGACGGTCTTTCTACTTTCTGGCTCAACACAACCACTCCATAATAGATCTGGGTGGCCAGAGAGCTCACTCATCAGAGCTCTATCTCACAGCAGAAGGGGAAAAATTTTGCAGCATTCTTACGCATCCGACAGTTTCAACCGAAAGGCGACTGATAAGAAATCTCCATAACACATTCACTAGCAAAGTGTTCAATACATTGGGATTCCATGGGATTAAAAAATATTTCAAAAAATCATTATTTGAAATTGAAAATAATATTGAAACTAAGGGGACTGTACACAATGTTTTTTGTCAGGTTTCAATACATGAGTGATTAAAAGACACCCCAGCTTAGCTCACAGTATCTAACAGAGATACATTGAGACCTCAATATGAAATGACAAACTTAAAAAAAAAAAAAAAAAAAAAAGCAATGACTTCTGTGAAAATTTTCCTTCCATACGGAGAAAAATACCCAAAAGCAACCCAGCCTCATGTCAAAAAAACAAATGTGAGGTGGCTTTTTTCTCACGTTACAGCCTAGCCTGATGCAGAAGTTGGTTTCTGTCACTCCCTCCAAGAAAGCCTTGCAGATGGCCAGGCCCTTTTACACTGGCACCTAACCTTAGAAATTATAACTCTAAAGGTAGGTATACATCTCTCTTATGCTTATGGAAAACTCTTGAAAGGTAGAGTCTGGCCACCAGAAAAAAACAACAGCTGCAAAAGAAAAACAAAGGCTCATCTGGGTTCACAGATTAATAATTTACCTTTTCTTCTGTCCTCTTTTGTTTGCAATGTATTGCTTAGAATAAAGACAAACCTGAGTTTAAGTGACTTGGTGCCATAACACATGCCCTTGTCACTTGAAGATAAAGTCATTACAGTATGAGAGCTAACAACTCTACAGCCCAATACAACAGTATAAATTATGGAAGTATCGAAACCAGAGGCAGAAGAGGAAGGGCAAAAAGGCTGCATTTCATGAAAATAAACATCAGATGAGCTGAATGACAAAACAGGACCCGATTGTTAGAAACTTACAGGTGGTATGTATTGAACTGCGGCTCTGAAAGACTGATCTTTAAGCAGTTTTCTGTAAAGAAGTTATAATCCTTTGCATAGAAAACCACAGTGCTTAAGTTTATGCTGTTGCACAAAATCCTGAAGCTGCTATGGTTCATCCATCTCTCTGATCAAAGGACAGATATTAAAGCTGATAAACTCAGCCAGTATTAAACAGATCACTGTGGGGGAAAAAAAAAAAAAAAAAAAAAAGAAGCTGCAATTCACTGGCTTAAGAGTTCAGCTAGTTCAACACTTTTGTAGGCACTGGAAGGCAAAAAAGTGTAGAAAAGAAATGTAGAAAAAGATGATCTCGCATGAACATTATTGTGCAGAGCAGAGGGACCAGTTACTCACAAAGACCAGCTGAAGGCAATGCAGGGTATTAGCCTTCATAAATTGCAAAACCCCAGCAATGAAAGTTTGATGCCACCTAAGGCTACTACATTTCTTCTACCATCTCCTCTACCTGGAGGAGGAAGTAGAAAAGTTGTCCACTTAATACCGAGATAAAGTATAGAGAAGCTGAATAACTACTCCTGCTGTCCCTTATTAGGAAAATGTTTCATCCTTCTGGAAATAAAAAAATGTGAGCACTGATTTTTACTTATGGTACTTGTGTAGTTTTAGCAGAGGGCTTTCATCCTGACATCCTGAAGAGCTGGCTCCTTCAACAAGCCAGCTTCAGGATACCAGAATGCTACACTGTAAACAGCCTATTCAAAACCTTATCAGACCGACTTGCCCTATGGAGGGGCTCCAGACACAGCATTTTGAAATGTAGCAGCAGTAGGTCCTGGAATTCATCTTTCTTGGCAGAACTTAAGATTTCAGTTGATATGACCTCAATTTGGCACAGGCTTTTGTTTCATAAAACCTTCAGAAAATTAACAGACCACATTTATTTAGTGACATATTGCTGCACAAACATGAAGTTATGCACAGCTGTGGTACCCATGACTATCACACAAATTATGAGCAACACAACAAATCAACACAAGCCAAGAAGAGCCACCCATATACTGCTTGACTATTTGCAAGAATCCTTTGTGTAGCAACAGGAAAATGCTAGAGTGAATGTCACAAAAACAAACAAAGAAAACCCCATATTTTGCTCTGGCATGGTTCCACAAAATGGGTTACATCTGCTGTAACAAAAACTCAAGAATACCATTTATATTTGCCTTCACTAGTTAAGGAATCTAGCTGCCTAGTACAACAATAAGAAATAAATACACAAAAACAACTCAATTCTGCCACAGGGCTATTAAATTAAGACAGAAGTCCCACGATCTATCCTAGAATGTTTTGCCAATTTGAGTACATGATAGTTAGAAGTATTTATTTTCTTCCGTGACACTTCTGTATCAGTAAAAGCTCCAATAAAAATGTAACTTAGATTTGTAACAGAAATTATTTTGCTGGAAAACTTGATAATTGATTTGGTGGATCTAAAAAGTACTTTTTTGTTCTAGTACAACCACACAGCATTAGAGACACACTGAAAAAGTTTTTCTAAGGTAAACTTCACCTCTCGCATCTCATGTTAGGGACACACCAGTGCTTATATGTATAAAAAAAGGTAGAGGTTTTCATTAACAACTGTGACTGACCACATCCTGATAGAACATCCTAACACTACCTTTAAAAAAAAAAAAAAAAAAAAAAGGCAAAAAAGAAAAACCTAAACCAAAAAACCAAAACAAACCAAACCCACCCTCCCGCAAATTCTCTACTCTGTATTTTATACTGGTTCACCAAAAGGAAGTTTCAGAGCAGACTTCTTCCATTAGAAATACTTTTCAGTCCACATTCTAGTGACTTTGAAAGCATCTGACTTTTTACAACTGCTATTTAGCTTCTCCAGACATCAGGGGTACAATACATTCTCTTCAACAACTTCAGAGGACAAAGAAACACTGAGGCTGTACGCTCCAGTGGTCAGACATCACCGAACATCTGAAATGCAGGCAATTTCATCAAGTGCGTAGTGTTTCTTCATTTGAGTCACTGGATTTTTCTTATCTTGCCTAATCCATGAAGTTAAATGGCAAGGGTTAACGCTAACAATATCTGATCAATTAGATGACCTTTAGGAGGAAACCATTCAATGGCATTTCACTCCTTTGTGCAAATAACATATTTTGGCAACTAAGGGGTGTGATTTAAAGATTCTGCAAGGAGGAAGAGAAAGAAGTGTGTTTACTTAGTAGTCTCTGCAATTTTGCATGTCGTTTGTTTTTCTGCTGAGGTAGCAAGTGCTTGAATAAGCCTTATAATAAGATGAAAGCTTCAAAAGTTTTTGCCTTCCAATAACAACCACATTTTTCCTTTTGAAAGCCTGGGACACAATAAAATAAAAAGCTCAGCTAATTTTTACTGATGCTGTCAGTTTGTCTTTCTGAAATATTTTAATGTTGCCTATTTTTTTTGAGATACTTTTTGACAGCCTACGTTTTAGGAAAGGTACAGTATGATTAACTAACCTTTGTTTATTCAAAGAGCTACACAAATGCATTTACTGAAGTGCCTCGGGCCAATACAGGACGGGTATCCACTGATGAACGTCTCCACTCTCATAAGACTCAGCAACCGACAGGACACATGAGCATTTCTCCAACCCAGCTTGTTTGGAACTCGTCCCACACCTAGACTTACCTAGGGAACAAAGTCCCATACCTGCAGTCTATTCAAGTGCAATTGTCTCTCCAAAACATCTCCCTCTCAGTGGCTATTCCCCTTATGTCTTAGGCCTCTGCGTTGAAAATACCATCTGCTGGTCAGGTAGGGCTTCTGGTTAACAACAACCCAGAAGCCATACATCACTGTCAACCTAGTATGCACTGTTACCAGTTGTGAGCTATGGCTCAATCAGGAGGTCCGCAGTAAAAGACCAAGCCTTTCTGCTGGTTCAAAGTTTTTTTTCAAATCACCTGTTAGTTTTGCCAGGCTACATTAAACAACTAAAATAAGAGATGGGAAGCAGTCTGCAGCTAGGGCAGCAGTTTGTATCAACAGAACAAGCGTAGTTGTTTAGAAATCAGAAATCAAAGATGCAGTGAGTTTAGAAGTGAATCTAAACCCACAGAAGCTTTACGTTACACGCCTGAACTTTTATTTCTTTAAGTAGCTTCCCTAAAAACCCTACAGGCTCTCCCTGGCACACATTTAATCAACATGCATAGTTCTCCAGTCTCTTACACTCTGCTTCACTGAGCCATCTACATGTATTTCCTAGAAGTCAGTTTGCTTATCTGTATCAGAGAGGTACAACTACAAAGAGAGCCTGCTCCTGTGGGCTAACAGAAACGTCTGGTAGATAAAAGACAAAAACATCATTAAGATACTTAACTCCAGAAGTTTCAGGCAGGTTATAAATTATGATCAAGACATTACATAACATAATGATTCATTAAAACAAGTTCCCATTTCTTCACAAGTCAATGCTAATCTTCAACTAATATCATTAATCAATCACATGGCACTTATTTTAAAACTTGGTAGCATTTTGTAGAATGCAAGGTGCATTTGAAGCAGCAAAATAGAATCTTATTTCGGATTTTTTGGGGGGGGAGTATTTATGAATATTTGCTCTCATGTAATGATGTCACTGTGTACTGCTTTATTGGACATCGCTATCCACTCATAATGTCTAGCAATTTGTAGAAGGAAACGATTACAGATATACAAAACTAAAACCTTACAATTCACTACAGTCGTGTATCATGTTTGACCAACTCCACAAAGTTTAAATACCGTGTCCAGCTCTGGGCTCCCTAGTACAAGAGAGAGATGGACATACTGGGGGGAGTCCAGCAAACGGCCACAGGGATGATTAAGGGACTGGAGCATCTCCTGTGAGGACAGGCTGAGAGAGCTGGGACTGTTCAGCCTGGAGAAGGGAAGGCTCAGGGGGGCCTCATCAGTGTGTAGAAACACCTGACGGGAGGGTGCAAAGAGGACGGAGCCAGGCTCTTCCCAGTGGTGCCCAGTGACAGGACCAGAGGCAGTGGGCACAAACTGAAACACAGGAGGGTCCCTCTGAACGTCAGGAACCACTCTTTCACTGTGAGGGTGACTGAGCCCTGGCACAGGGTGCCCAGGGAGGTTGTGGAGTCTCCATCCTTGGAGATATTCAAAAGCTACCTGGACACAGTCCTGGACAACTAGCTCTAGGTGGCCCCGCTTGAACAGTGGGTTGGACCAGATGACCTCCAGAAGTCCCTTCCATCCTCAACCTGTCTGTGGTTTTATATAGAAATATAATATATGTATTTTTAAAAATCTAATATAAAGTCTTAATATACACTGCTTTAACACACACAAGCATATAAGCAAATAGTTAGATATCAGTACAAACACTGACTCAAAACCAAGGATAAATTCATTCATGTACACTGAATAATATGACTTAAATATAGCACAACTACTTTGATGACTATATATCAACTATGGAAGAACACACTGGCTGAGATATTGCTGTTTAAAATAATTAAAGGCACACATGCCTTAAAATGGTGGTATTGTATAAGCATGGACCACAGGAGTGCTGGAAAAAATGCTTCCCTTCTTTGGTGAAATATGCAAGGAAATCATACTGTATCAGTGATGCTCTGTAGGGGGATTTGGGAAAGACGCTCTGTAGGGGGAACAAGGAAAGCTGCTCCATTCTAAAACTGAAAATACACATGCAGACATTCACTTAGTTGTATTAGCAATGTTAATTCAAAAATGCCATTTTAAAGAAACCTCAGTGCTTTCCAAACTCTGGAAAACAAAGCCATTATGCTAGCATTTGCTCTGCCATCAGATGCAGGCATCTCTAAGGCAAGACATCAGTCTGCTTAGCCTAACACAGAACAGTAATGCCAGACCTACAAAAAAAAAAAAAAAAAGTGACTTGCAGAACAGAAAATAAAGACGACTGTTATTCTAACAAAAAAAGAAAAAAAAAAAACATGTATGTGAATGTTAGTACACTGTTTAACAATTGGAAATCTAGAAAGCAGAAACTTTCATCAATGACTGTGCTTGGTACCTCACCAGGATGCCTGGTTCAAAGCAGATTCAAAAGAAACTCAATTTTTATTGGCAGTCTTTTGGATGAGAATCGATTAAACTAAAGTTTCCTAAAACAGGGCTGTAAGTATTAAACCAGGTAGCTAGTTATCTATGACTAAATCCCCAAGAACTACATATCCATAAAAACAGCAGTTTATAGGACTAGATAGTAACGTTTAATAGAGCAGCACGCAATGGCATCATCATGCTAGAGCAAATATTCATGAACATTCAAAGGAAAAAAAACAAGAAGGGAATAAATTGGAAAGAAGATTCTATTTTCTCTCTTTCAAAGAGGAGATACGTAACGTAAAAAAAAAAGTTATTTCAGGTTTTTAAAGGTGACGCTTGTAAAATTAAATTACTTTTAAAAAAAAGTGTTTTTTTAAATAAGCAAGACCGTAAGAGCCTTGATCCCTAGCATTCCAGTCACAATACTCCCAACTTTCCTATTAAAACACTTAGTACATTATACTAAAGAAAACTTCCAAACAGCATTTCTGAAAGTTTAACTTGAAATAAGCTTAATATTTTTCCACAGCTTAGAAAGATAGAATTAAATCTTTGCCTTCAGAAATAAAAGCTGAGTCAGAGTGGAAAAAAAAACCACTGTTGTTTGTATATTCTTTGTCTGAAAATGCAGTGGTAAATTCAGAGATCAAGTTCCTCAGAATTCTTACCTTATCACTTTTTTTCCCAGATTTCTTCTTCTTAGGATTATCCTTCCAAAGAGATTCTACAGCAATATATCCCTGAAGACTCCAGTCATACAGCTGTGTACCAGCAACCTTTGAAACAAAAGATATTAGAAAGCATGAACTTAATAATCTGGGAAATACTATTTTGCTTCTTGTTTAAGTGGAAGAAGTCTCAAGACACAAGATCTTTAACATCTTCCTGCTCAAGCCCAGGGTGTGAAGCATTAATAAACATATTGAAGAAAATGACACACGAGGAATAAGAAAAGTCAACGTGCTAAAAACTGTTTGAAGACTACCTGAAAATATATCTGTATAAAAAGGGGTGGAATGATTCTGCATGGAAACAATTCTGGTTTTCTTAGTATTTGACATTCAACAGATGCAACATACGCAAATTATTTCTTAATTTGGCCACACTCATTTTAAAGAAAAAAAAAAAATCCCCCCTGCTTAGTTTGTCACTATTTTGCAATTTTACTTTTTCACTGTTTTGACAGAACAGTAAGAGTACCGCTTCATTTCTTTTTATTTGCTATTCAGAGGAAAGATCTCATTTGCTGATAGATGACTGTAATGAATAACCAGCTGTCAACTCTCAAAGCAGAAGACAGCTAGGAAAGACAGCGTTTGCTATATTACACCAACAGGTAATTTTACAACAGGAAAAATCCCTAAGTCTAATAAAAGAGTATCTCCTGCCCCTTACATGATATGGAATTGTAATATTCATAGCATCCTTTAAAACTCAAGAGTGTTAGGTTTTTACAGCTCCAGGCTCAGGTCAGTACTCACTTTCATATCACTATCAGTTTTCTTACAAATAAAGAACAGCAAAAATGGACAATTTGCTCAACGAGACAGCTATTAAACTAAAAAAAAAACCCTTATGAAATCAAGAGATAAGAATATGTCACCCTATCTCCCACAGCAGGCAAAGCTGGAAAACCAAAACTATGAGAACAGGGCAAGCATAAATGATGTTTCTGAAACAGTTTCTGAATGAAATTTTTAAGTTTCTTCCAGTCTCCAGCAATTCACTGCTCAGAGATTTCCTGAGCCAGGGATGATTTCTACGTGTATTACAATGCCCAAGGAATTTCCCTCCTACAAACTTGTTGCACTTCCCCTTGAGCCCCATGCAAATTTTTAGCATACACAATATCCTATGCCAAGGAGTTCTGTGGCTGGACACACATGGTATGAAGAATCACTTCCCTTTGTCTCTCTGAACAAAACTAAGTACACCGGCTACGTATCACAATGGTAAGGGATGTGCTTCTGGACAGAGACCATGTTACTACCTTACAGAAGAGGCTATTTAATAATTAGAATTAAAAGAAAACAAACCCAAATCAGCAACTACATTTCCAAGTCACAACTAAATCCAAAACGTAGGCTGTTTTAAATACAAAGAGCTAGCGTATTTGTCACATTTGACAATTACAGTTGTACTTTGGTTTTAAACGAGTAGGTATGATGCACTGAGTTTTCTCTATATTTGAAGGTGATAAAGGTCATCAGAAAAAAGCACACCCACTATTCCAGGGACGAATGTGTTAAATATCCAAAATTCCTCAATTCAAACATTACAGGTATAGACAGTTATCTTTTTTTTCAGTATCAGGCCTGTTCATTCTCAAGTACTTCAACAAACTAGTTCTGAAAGTCAGAGGAGCCTATAGCTCATCTGGAAAGATAGCGTGATCAGTTGTGCAAGCAGTACAAACCAACCAGGACTGAAAAATAACCACAATAAGCAAACAATCAGAGGGGTTTTTTGTCTGCAGTGTTACTGAGGACACAGCTATTCACATAAAATGAGAAACAACGACAACTATCCATAAGCCATTTCTTGTTCCTGCTTAAAAATACTCCATTAAAATACTTTAAAACACTCTAAATACCTAACAGTACCAACTTAAAAATATTCTTATTATAGAAGTCATATGATCAAATGAATTATGAATTCCACTAAAGGAGAAACTGGCCATTCACGTTGCTGGAGTAAAGTAGCTACATCCCAAGGTATACCAACCCAGATAAGTTTAGTCTGTCACAGTCAACCAATGTTTCAACACTGCACCCACCTCCCAAGAACTGGGACCCACACACACGTTCACACGCGTTGAAAAATACAATTCTAGATGGACTGTAAGCTGCAAGTTACAGGGTCAACAGGAACATAGCCAAGAAATGTTTATAACCACCCAATGCATCCTCTCATGAACACAACACTAGTCACGCGTTAGGCTTGTGTTTTATAGCTCTCTTTCTCACAGAGCAGTTGAAGAGGAAGCAGGTGGGTACTGCAGTACCCAACACTATTCTTGGGAGTGGCAGTTCCAACCAGGAAAAGTAAAAGGAACAATCATAATACAAACAGTTCATTCAATTGTTCACAGTGTTCATTCCAACATTCATACAAAGAGTTCCTTTCAAAGAGGGACAAGTTTTTCCATTCAGTCATCTGGAATTCTTAATTTCTGGAAGGTAACAATTTCCAACTTGTTCGTGTTAAATTACAACATGCTAAAATACCACTTCTGTTCAATGCAACACTAAGTCTCTATGCTAAAATTTGAACAAACAAGTTCAAAAGTCACATTGAGTGGTTCTCAACAGGGACTCTGAAATAGTTTGAAAGTGACCTTGGGCCACAAACACCTGTACCAGGTGCTACTGGGGTAGCATCAGCAGTCTCTAAGGCCTAAGGTGCATGTAAACAAGCTCCCATGTTTTAATTCTACACAGGACCATAAGCATGTAATATTGACTATACCATATGTTATACGTCAAGATTATTGAGCAGAATTATGGTTAGCAGTTCTTTATCTACATTGCATGCTGAGAAACTACACTGAGAATCTGCTGGCTTTTCTACATTTATATTGTTAACGAAGTAGTCATAGTGCAATTTCACAAGCGTTTCACTCTGCAGCAAACACGGATCAAGTGACCCCAAGTCCTTCTCTTCAACCTGCAGTTCCTGTAATCATGTCATGCTCTCAGTTGTGCCAGTACAACTGTTCATGCCTTATGGACTGAACTGGGCAAGGGACAAGGTCAAAAGACATAGAAATAATTTAGTTTGCTGTCAAAGCAATAAACACGTATTAGGAAGCTTTTCTTTCTTTCTAAAAGGTAAGCGTAACACACACTATTTTAGGAAATTTGAGAAGTTCTAGTAACAAGGAACAAAAATTAATTCTAATGATATAGAGACTGATTTAAGTAACTTTGTAAAGGAAAGTTTTTTACAGATGGAAGATAAGCCACAGTAAATACAAAATATTTTGAATGCATGATAATTAGCTGGAAAGCAATACAGTTCCAAAACACTAGTTAAAGTTTCACCAGAACAAAATAAACTTTGTTATTGAATTCAGTTCCCTTATCACATATACAGTCTGACCACTCGTTCAAAGTTATACAAATTAAAGTAAGATCTGATATGCTTAAAACTTTGCTTCTTTAAGAAAAGAAAAGCAAGAGAGAAAGATTAGACGAACCAAAACAGTATCTAGGGTATCACTCTCTCCACAGAAGCTTTCAAACTCATATGTCTAGTGTCCTGACCAAGTCAACAAAGCTAAACCTATTCCAATCAAGTTTCAGGCTCATGGTCTCGTATCAGATTTTTTGTTACAGTCAAACTGTGAATTAATCAAAGGGCAATCTTGCACTTCAAAGTTTTTGTAAAATAAACAAGGTATTGTGAAGCTGTTAGTAGCAAATCCATAGTTAAGACTGAACTGAGCTTCTTTAAAAACAATAACATCAGTTTGGACACCATTCAATCACTTCCCACTTCACTGTTCAGAAGGCAACTAGAATTTCGATACACAATTTCCAACAGAAATGTCTAAGCTGCTTATATTTTGGTGGCTTTTTCCCTGACACTTGCATAATTTTCACTCCCTGAGAATAAGTCAACAGAACTATCTGTATTTGGAGCATCTGAGTCCTGGAAGCACTAAAAAAAGATTCCATCCAAGATCAGGGTATCACCATGCTGTCAGAGTTCAAACACAGCATTTTTGACTCTCCCTAAGTCAATGACCTTTCAGTTTTGAAAGAACATCGTATGTTCTTGAGAATATCTTATTTTCATCCTGACATCTCAGTGTCATTCACAAGTCACCAATAACTGGGTAGCCAATTTACCAAAGCCTGAAATATAAAGTATTGCTGACACACTAAAATATGTGCACTGTGAGTGGTTAAAAGCTGGATTTGCAAAAGAATGTGGTGGAGAACAGAGATATCTGCTAGTATAATTAAGTGTGGACAGCAAGGCACATGAACTGATGTCAGTAGGGGCTGTAAGCAATTGTCTGGTCTCTTCAGTTCTTTCTTTCACAGGAAACCCACTTATCAACTGTAAGTTAACATGTTTCTTATGCGCCTGAAACAACAAATGCATAAACAGCAAAGGCATCCAATAAGCAGCAGAATTCTTACCCCATTCCAGAACATGCATGCTATCTTTCTTAAAACTCTATCCAACAAAAAGCAGAAAACTTCAATAACAATGTTCATCTCAAAATGTTGTTCCTATGATTTCTCTATAGAATCTTCCTTTTTTTTTTTCCTTTCTTTCTTTCAAACCCTGTTTTCATTCGTTCTCAAGATATTTCAGGCTTCCTTAGTATTGTAAGTAAACATGCAAACTGCACTTACAAAGCATATTTACATTAATTTATAATTAGTTGAGGTTAGAGATTCAGAAAGGAACTTACGTTCCTCAAACTGAAGACACTACTGTAGGTGTTAGGAAAAAAAAAAGTCACTAAAAGAAACAGAATATCTGACCATCTTTCAGCCTAAACTGCATGTTCTTTGACAAAATAACTATCATTTTAAGTGCCAAGCACATTGACATGGCTTTTAAAAATGGATTACCAGTTAATTTGAAGGTAGAAGGCAATCATCAAAGTAAAAGAAACTCTTCCAAAGAAAGGTATCGTCACTGACCTTTGCAATAGAAACCGCTTGCTGAGGGTAATACATGGAGGCACCGATACCCATGAGACCTGCAGGATACACTAACTTCTTTATTTTTGAGCCTGTTTCATAACAAAAAAACCAAAGAAACCCAAAACATTGTTAAAGTATAGATTAACCAAAACAGCTCAATGGCCCTATCCTTTTATTTCTAATCAAAACAATTTTATCAAATACAGTTCAGCATACTTTCTGTTCAGTCCTACTGATTTCTTAAGAAACATGGTTACTTTGATCAGTAATTATTCTTTTAACCTTTATAAGAGAATATTTTTATTAACATCTTTCACAGTGAAAATTACCTTACAACTGTATTTCCTGTAGTAATACATAATTTATTTCAGTACTGAATAATGAAGTAAAAGCAACAGTTAAGAGATATTTAAGAGAATTATACCAACTGATACTCTTTCTAAACTAAAAGGAAAAACTCAGGCAAAGAAAGGTTAGGATAGCATTCTTTTGATACATCAAGCAGAACAAGACACATTCAAATACAAACGCGGTAAGTTACCTTGACTCACAAATATTGATTCTTCCACAACTGCTCTTATGAATAATTTTTCTTGATTCACTATAGCAATTTGCAAAGTATTTGAAAGTACTTTTAAACTAAAGTACTTACAGTTACACTATATGCCTATTGCTCAGTCCCCTGAACTCTCTACTCAATTATACAAGTCTAAAATAATTTAACTGCCTGAAAATTTCATCCTCTTATCACAGCTGGCCACAGGTTGTGTATCCTGGCTGGCCAGTGACAATATGCATCACTGAATCAGTTACAGGGCATGCTGCAGTTTATTAGTCAGAAAGAAAGATAGAAGGGAGCAGGTAAAGGAGAAAAGCAAGCAGTACAAGAGAAAAAAAGGTCATAGAACAAGACATACAGGAGTCAGGATGCAGCAGTTCTGCTCCTCATAGAGCAGCCTGTTCTATATGCGAAGCCACATGTGCTTCTAATAAAGGAATAATGAATTTCGAAGAGGAAATGCATATTAGAAGTGTTTAGTGTTTCCACTAACATATGCTCATGATGAGATGAGAAACTTAGCAGTAAACAAGACACAACAAGATGATGTTAGTCTTGCAAAGAGTGAACTTCGTACCAATTAGCTATAAGAAAGCACAGAAAAGGCAAGCTTCATTGCACCTCTACAGCCAGAAAAGTTACACTTGTAATTTCTGGGAATGGGGAAACCTTCCTTAGTGATAGCTTATCAGTGTGCCTACAATATCACTTTAGGAATAAATGTAATAGTTGAAGATATTAATGCCTTCCAGCAGGCTGCTACATGCTGGAGATACCCATTAGAGGGAAGTTTAGGAATATTCCCATGTCCATCCCAGTACTATTCAACAGGGTTAGAACAAATTATCTTCAACGGCATTTTAAACCAAGCTGGATGACTGTGCAATATTCACATGATTAAACTCTGAATACCATACTTTCTACTTAGGGGGCAGCTGTATCTTCAAGTGTTATGGTTAGACCTGGAAGATTTTATCTGCACCTTTCAAGAGGGCAATTTTTCCAGTGAGACCAAGGGGAGAAGGGATAAAGAGAGGGGACATTTGGCTCTAACTTTCTGCAGCATCAAACTTAACGGGCACTTCCTTCTACAGTTTGAATACTTTCTGGAAAGAACAGTCAGTATTGTAAGCTATAACCAGACAAAAAGTTTTAAAATTATGGCTCCCATCCTAAAAGATTCACAAATCAGACATTTGTATTATGAGGGATTTTTATTTTTATTAAACTTAGGACCCTCTAATCTTTCAGATCCAGCCCCAAGACTGCACTTCCCCCCGCCCCCCCGCCAATTTTGCTACAGTCGTGAAGGCTGGAAGCTGATCCCATTCATAATCACATAACTCAAGAAGCAGGAATTTGAAGAGAAAGAACTTCAAATGAGTGAAGTTGGAGACCTTGATTTTCATTTAAAAAAAATACGCTAAAAAATAAAAGTACTGCTTTCATCATCTTCACTGGAAAATTAAATATTTTGAGGAGTGCATATATAAGTGAATATATAAACAGAATGCTTTCCATTTCTACATAGCCAAGAACACACTTCCAGTTTGTTCAACACATACAGGCTCAACAAAGGTGTATTTTTATCCAAAGCAAATCCTCAGTAGTATTTCAATTCTAGAACTTTACAGTTCTGTTACTGACAAGTTTTCTTCTTGTGTTACTTCGTTTCACTGTACTAAGAATATCTCAATCCAAACACAAAATACTTTTTCACAATTAACATTTCTTAAAATAACGTTTATTTCTATGAAAGCATAAACATATTAATTTCTTCAACTAGGGTGATGAAATTAACTGTATTGCATTTCTATAGCGCAGAACGTGCATGTATTTCTAGCACACCCAGAGTTCACAACTATTTTTGCTGAATATCACTACTTGCAGCAGCTCTGTGCCTGGACACACAATACTTTGAAGGAACTTGAATATGCAACTAATTGTACATGTATCATAGTTCAGGAAGCTCTGTATTTTACCATAATTTATTCCTCTCTAGTTTTCTACAGTGACATATGGGGTCAAGAACTTAAGTAATTAAAAAGATTTTTAGGCTGAAAAAAAAAAAAATCCTTTCCTACTTTTGCTATAATAAGCTAGAACTGGAAAAGATCAAAGACTAGATTCCAGTAACAAATACAGTATTCATGAACAATAATTGGTGGTTATTACACACCTTTTACATGAAGTTTCTTTATAATTGGAGGAACACTGTAGAAACATGCTTGTACAGTTAAGTCAGATCTCATGCATCACAATTAAAAATTAGTATCCAAAAAACCACAAATAACTTATTTATCCCAAATCATAATATAAGCAGTTCAAAAGGTTCCCACCTACCTCTAGCAAGAAACAATCCAACAATTCCAGCAAAACCTATCACACCAAGCCTTGGATAAAATCCAGCAGGGGGGTTTTGGAGAAATTCACAGCCTTCTGAAAAGAAGTCAGAACAAAGTGCTTTAATGTAATGTGAAAGTGTTTTTGTGATAAGGAATCACCAACACATGCTGGCAATTGTTACAAAACATAAAAGAGTTATCAAAACACATTTAACTATCATGCACATTTTAGATCTGCTGGCATAAAATTCAAAGCCTTTGGGATCTTCTCTAGTGACACATGAATGAAACTGAACATCGTATTGTATTTACCAATTTTCATAGAAGCTTCTGCCTTTGCTCCTGGGCCATCTGTTTTGTTTTGCTCTTTTGCATCTCGATTATATCTTTTTCAAATTATTGATAAAAACCTTTGCAAAATGGATTCCTACGTTTACATGTTAACAAGAATTAGCTTCGGTAAAACATTGTACAAAAACCAAATCACAGAACAAAGGAAAGACACAGCATAAGCAAAGCTCACTGCACGATGGAGTCCGATGGGGGAATGGAAAACTGTGAAAAACCTTCCATACAAAGGAATTCAAAAGACTGAGACTGTTCAGTTTAAGGAAAAGAGGCGCAGTATCTGAACGGAGCTTTAGATAGCATCCATGCTCAGTCCTGATGAGCCTAAGTATGAAAGGGTGCTTCCAAAACCAAAAATAAATACAAATTATTTTGGATTAACTCAAAATTCTTAGGAGATGCAAGGAAGTAAACCAAAATGAGAAGGCTAACATTACAAACAAAAGACCTAACACTTGCAACAAATAATAAACATTGCAGGAAGTTTCAGTTACTAGGCTGCATCAAGCAAATACTACCAAATGGGAATAAATTGTGAGGCTTTTTTTCCTTCTTTTCCTGCATAACTGTCATTTTTAGTGACATTGGTCAACAGGTCTCGGATTTTAATTGCTTAGAAATGTAGTGTCATAATGACCCACAAAGGAAATTTAAACACATACACAGTGCAAATAGTCTTAAATGCATTAGAAATTATATATATAATGATGCTTAATGGAATTCCTTTTTAACAGAAGATATAGTACAGTCCTGCATTTTAAATTGCTAGTTAAGAAAACTAAACTGATTTACCTCTACCATGCTCAACAGCTTTTTCTAATTTGGGCATAGCTTTGGCATAAAGATCCTAAAAAAAATAAAGAAAAGAAAAGAAAAGAAAACAACAGTAAATAGATACCAAGTAAGTAAAATATTAGCTACAGATTGTAACTGACCTGACAAAAGTAACTGACCTGACTTTTCTCAAAGTAGTCTTTGGACACAAATGAAATGTAATACCTCAAAACACAGAAATCAACTTCAATATTTCTTTGAGTTCCTGATCAGGTAGCTGAAACTCAGGATTATCTCAAGTTTCTTAATGTACATAGGTATCGCAAAAATACTTGAGTTGGTGCAAAGAAAGGAAGTACAACACCGTCATAAACTCCTTCCTAGCACTTCACAGGGGTGCATGACTCATTCTGCAAGGTGATAAATTCCACCTTCCAAAAGACTATCTTAGGCTAACAAAACTGCATTTTTGAAGTGACTTGGAAAGTGAGATGTCCATACAATGTTCAGAGTAAATCATCAACACGCTTACAATGTCCAAAGTAAATCAAAGAGCACTGCATCAACCCCACAAAATAGTTCCAGATTTTTTTCTCAGACTGAAAATATGCAGGAAGTAAAAAAATTCACACTGCCTTTTATCAAAGTAGGAAAAAAAAAATCTCAATAAGAGCCACCCTGCTAATTGTTATGCTAATGATCCGTCAGAGAGACAGTGTAAGACTGTCTGTCAATTAGAGAACAAATTCATAAACATGTATGCCCAAAGCTAAAGCAGAGAATAGTCTCGCAATACCACTTGAGCTGCCCCTGTGCAGAAGTGACAGCATTTGTTTAGGATACTGCATGGGGGATAACATCTTTAGAACTTTCATTTCCTCACTTGCAAAAGTGACTTAAAAAAAAACTTGTCATGAAAAAAACATGTTAGCATGTGACACACAACATAACTCTAAATGGATGTTGGTCTTATTAAAAGCCAATGAAAAAAGAACATGCTCTAAAGACCCCAGAGACTAAGTCTTATCTTCCGTCACAGCTCACACATAACTGGCTCATTTCTACATCTATGTTTTGAACTGACATTCCACTACAGTTAACCAAGCAATTTTGAAAAAGTAAAATGGATATACAAACACGATCAATTTCATTTTCATTATCCTGGGTTACGTTTTCAATTTTGAAGACAACTGAGACACACCTAAAATGTTATTTTCTTTAACATAGCAGGGGGTGGGGGTGGTGTAAAACCAAAACTATCTCTGACTACAATTAAGCAAGCAAGATGACCCCAAACCCATAAAGTTTACATGCCCGCTTCATAAACTGAGTCAGTAAACCACTGCCAGGAAATGGCTTGCTGAGCGTGAGCCAAAGAGCACATCTTATGTAAATGATCACCACGCAGACAAAAAAAAAAAAAAAAAGGCAAAATAGGAAGACAACAGGCCAGTGAGACATAAAGCACTGTTCAAGGCTTACCTGCAGTCAGTCCAACTGGGCAACTAACCTCATCTCAAATTTCATTCCCAGTTACGGTTACTGCAGGCAACCAAACAGAACCCATGTGTTTAGGAGGTCAGAGCTCTAACTATACTGTGGAAAATCCCCCTTCTCCTTCAAAACTGAAGTCAGTACCCCTGTTGGTGGCACTTTAGAAACACATCCCTAGACTGAGTAACCCGGAGTATTTCTGAAAAAACGTTTGAGTACTGTTAAAGGTTAGTACCACAACACGGAACTTCTAGGCAGAAAGGACACCCTGATCTGAACAGCTTAGCTTTCTATGGAGAACTGGAAAACCAGCTTTCAGCTTAAGAGGAGGATTCACAACAGCCAGAGTGCAAAGCAGAGAATCACCTGAAGTTGCCAAGAGGCAACCAGATGACAAGGATGGCCTTGCTTCAAAAGTAAGCTTCAACATTGGCTGCATCAGGAAGAGCAAGAAAGCCATTGTATGGCTCTGCAAACTAATATCAATAATTTAGGCCTTGATTACAAAGATCGTGGTTTTCCTCTGCGCTCTGAAGGCTACTTTTGTATTTAATGACTGTCTAGTATAAACATGCTACCTAATAAAATATGTAAGAAAGTTCTGGGGTAAGGTCTGGGGGCTAAGTTTGCCACTACTAGTGGCCTGGGATTTTCTTTCTTCCAGAGAGCCATGTTCCTTCCTTCAACATTCCAGTTCAGCAAATACCGATTTATGTTCTGCAGAACTGTGTTTTGTCACAGTTGCAGTGAGGACAACTCAGTATTGCTGCTCCAAAACACACTGCTTGATAATTTAAGGCCTTCTCCTTGAGCAGGGAAAATGCAAATTTAATCACTCTCCTGTCTTCCTCAGTCACAGGACAGTACCAAATCCAGATACCCCTGGATATCTTTAAGCTTAAAGATTATTTCAGATAACAATTCAAAGCTTTAGCTAATTTTCTTTTAATTCTTTTGGACGGATACAAAATGCGAAAAAGCAGGGGTTTAGTTCAGCAAATTAGTAGAAAGAAACAACTGGTTTTGTGCGAGGAGGGGGTAAATATTATGACCTGAACTGTGGAAAATTTTAAGTAATGCAGCATTTTGGAAAAATGCTTGTACAGCTATCATCTTTTACTTTGCTGCTATCTATTAATTCTGTCTCTAAAAAAAAAAAAAATCCCAGCTCAACCCTTATCACTGAACCGCTACCAGATGTGATATAAAACCATTATACCTGACACCAGGCTGTATATGGTTCCATAACATGCCGTAAACGCGAAACCCCCTCTTCCAATTGGGTTTGTGGATTCTCCACATATTTAGTCTCACGAGCTGGAGAGGAGTAGAGTGACAGCTGTGAATATTAGCAAACAAGAGGTTAAAAACAAAGGTGTAATTGTGTAAGTAGGTCTTCAGGGCATGAACAGTCTAGCCAGAGGACACCTAACATGGTGCTTACTACATAAACAATGCATAATAAAAATTCAGGCACAGCTGTGAGACAACCATTATGAGCAAAGTTTAATTATATACTATGATGAAGATGACTTCTAATTGCTATGCAATTCATCCATAGCTACTATATGATCCAAGTCACAGGTTATAAATTAATATTAAACTAGTTTAATAAGAATACAAAACATAATTGTGAAAAATGTTTCTGGTCTTAATCAGCACTTCTGGTTCCCAGTTAACATACTAAATGTACTAGAACTCTGAAATCACAATCGATCATTTTCTATATTTGCACAAGCCATCATTAAACAGTCTAACTAGCTTCTAACAAAGGTAACATCCGATACAAATTTGTCTGTTTGTTACTGAGCAGGAAAATGGTATGACATCCCGATGTTGCAGTCATTAACCACATCAGCAACTGACAGCATTAATAGCACCATGGGGCTGAGCAAATAGGAACTGTAACATCCATCTGAAGAGCAATGGGCATCTTCACATAATAAATACTAAAACACCGTATTTAGGGTTCAGCATCACAACGTATTTATTACAATTACCTAAACGCATATAAAATAATATTCCATTAAAAAAAGAGACCAAAGTCTATACTGTTAAAGATGAACAGCAAAGTTTAGATCAAAACAAAACCTGTTAAAATTCCTAGCAGTTTATATACTACACTGATGTTTAGTATAAAGGTTATATTTTATGCCACATTTATACTACATTTAGTAGTTTACTATAAACTGACGTTCACACATATTGTTGCATCAAAGTGTAGCTAGCCCTCTTTTCAAGATAAGTCGGAAAACAACGCTATCATAATAAAAAAAGCTGCTAACCATAACAAAATATATAATGACATAGAATTTGTCAAATAATTCGATAACTCATGCAGCTGGATTTCCCATAATACTCTGAAAGACAAGCGTGTTAAGTCTCCTTTCCCTAGGAAATCCGGTCATCTCTGGCAATCATAGTCACAATCAGGTTAACTTTGATCCTGTTAGACAACCTAACAGCCACGTCTGGCACAAGGACAGAAGTCTCTGAGATAAGAAAACTCCCATACATTTTATGAAACTAGACAGCTGACAGTAGAGATCCAAACTAAAATACACTGTGAATGGTAAGAAAGGCAGCCAAAAGTACACGGCTTGTACATTCTGCTTTGCTGAAGCTGATGGGCAAGCCAATTATTCAGCACATATGTAACTTCAAACCACTGCCTCACTATTGACTCATGCCAGCAGTGCCGTAGGGCACACGATGGCCCAAGCTAAGGTTACTTCACTGGGGTGACGCCAGGAGACTGCTTCAACTATTGATCCTCTCGGATTATGCAAGTGAACTGCCCATGCAGACACATCCAAAAGACCTAAGTATACACAAAAATAAGTTTCATTTAGTTTCACTGCTCATGTAACAACACTTTAGCTTGGGTTGGAGTACTTAAAACTTTTAAACATCTACAAACTCTCATGGCTATAAAGCTGTATTTAGTTATGAACTACTATTTTTTTTTTTAATGTTGGAGACTGTTAAAAGCCTATGCAACAATGCTGGTGCGTCTACAGTTTCACAGGGTGTTTTCAAGCTCTACTTGTGATATAATCAAGACATTTGTAACATCTTAGAGAAACAAGAAAGTAATGGGTTTTTATTATCACTACTTATTGTATTTGTTGTTGTTTAGGTCTGAATGCTGTAAAGAAAGGAAAACTGATAAAATTCTGTAGGCTACTATATCGGATTCAAAGCATTGCCAGACAAGAATTTTGCCTGTAAAAAAGAGAATATTTTCAGAAATAAAAACTTTTATTAGAATTTGCCAACAGTACTTGTAATAAAAAATACATGGTGTTACCTGGATAAAAAGCAATGAAAATATTCCTAGGGATTTGAAACATGACCACAAGTAACTCTACAAACATGAAAACGTAATTTCTGAATGAAGAACAGAAGACTTTAATGTAGGAACAAGATCTTGCACACAAGCAAGCCTGACACCATCAAGCAGAGGACATCAAATGCAACCCTCGGGTAAAAGAAGCAAAGCCATATCAACATCTCTATTACTGGAAATAGAGAAGCAAGTTTAAAGGCAAGAACACAAAGGGTGAAGAAATGTACCTAAATGCTTTCACGCATCAAAATAAAGTGTCTTTCAGAATTCCGTAGATATTTCCATATAGATAGAAGAGCACTAGGGCTGTAACCATACTTACCTCCTCAATTTTCAGCAACTCCTTTTTGGAAGTCTCCTTCTCTGAAGAGGAAGCATAAACCTGGATAGAGAGCAAGCTCAGGCTAACAGGGGTGGCCCCCAGCCGAATTACCTAGAAACATTATAGGAAGAGATGCAAATCATTAAGTTCAAACAAAAAGGCAACATGTTTGAACACATCCATGTAGACAATGTTTATGTCCCCGTATACGTTAATAAGTGATACATTAATATGCTTAGAAGGTAGGAGAAAGGGGAGTCTGTGGAACACAATCTAATGCTCTCAGGCACTCACATGGTAACACCTAAATTTTTCAGATGGTATTTAGAAAAGCCTAAGGCTTAAGGAGACAGTAGATATAAATGCTAATCTCATCAGTTTTCATCTCACAAAAAGATCTTCTGTTTTCTCTCACTTGAAACAAAATTTTCGTCAACTTTCTTAGTATGGATATTAACAACACTATATTCATATTTTAAACAACTTTGTGAATGTCTGTAACACCTCAATTTTTCCATAATTAGTACCAAGAAGTTCAGCGTTTTATTTCCAGTTATTGTCTGCATCTAGATTTAGGAAAACAATGAGACCTACAGTTGAAAGTATCAGAACATAATCACTGCTTTCTAAGAATTTTAGGAATGTCTCCTACTTTTCTGTGAGAAACATGAATTACAGTGCATCGTGACAGATACTTGACTGGTTTTGAATACTTCAGATTCAATCCAGTCATACAACACAACCACCATGAGTAAGGTGAATATAATTCTTCCTATATTCAGAATCTACACTAAATTGTATTTCTTAACAGGAGAGACTGCTTTAACTTAAAAAACAGAGGATAAAAATCTTAGCTGTGTAGCAAACCAAGAATGCACAGAAAGCATTTTCCAACAAATGCACTTCCTTATTAACAGCAACATTTAACTCAAGAAATGGCAGTTCCAACAGGAAACCTTTCAATGTCTCATATTCATGTTACTGCTCAGATAAATATGTGCAGAGTTAGAAGAGCCTGTGGTTTGCTCTATCAAGTTACAGTATGAGCAAATCTAACAGCCTGCGGCCACCAAACTGGAAAGGTCTGGCTCTGCTCGTGGCATCCATTCCCAGAAGTCCTGCTGCTCACCTTGCCCTAGCTTTGGTGGCCGGACGCTTCCACCGCGAGGCAATTCACCTCGCCAATTTGGCAAAAGATTAATCCTGAAAAAGAAGCGGAGAGCTTTGTGTGGGGTTTTGTAAGTTGAATCCATCTATGAAACTGCCTGACAAGCACCAGAGGAACTGTGTGGCCAGGGAAGAGGGGATGAAAAAGGAGAAGGCAGCAAGCCCTCTTCCTTTTCAGAAATAGCAAGGGTACATTACATTGACCTAGCTGCTTGTGAAACTGAAGCCTTGGTCAAACCAATACATCTTTCATGCCGTTATGATGATAACTGACCTAGCATCAGGACAATTACTCTGACACTTTGTTTCTGCCCACTGCAGAACTGTTAGGAAATTATCGAGACTACATGCTTATTGCATACAGCTCAGAATTTGCAGCTTAAATTTCTTCCACTGCTTTGCAGATGGAATATTTATTAAATGTAGCAAAGAGATTCCTCAAACTCAGAACTAGACTATGTAGTTGTCAAACTCCCTGAAAATGTTCATTTACGTGTAGAGAAAGCACACAAGAACTAGGTCATAGGATTTCTTTGCAGGAAGACGTGAGGGATCTGATGGATCAAAAGATATAGAAAAACTTGCTTAAAATGGAAGTTTTTCCTTATTTGCATGTATGGACTCATTACTACAGCACTGTAATGAAACACCACAATGATCGGATCAGCTGTTTCACAGCCAAGGAAAGACATGAACAATCTTTAATGAATGTCTGCTTAAACAAAGACTTTTCACATACTTTCATTAGCCAAGATAAAAACGCGAACGCCACTAACCATTAATAACTGTAGAATATATTTCCTCATTCTTTCCTTTTTTCACTGCAAAACTGTTCTGTCACTGAAAAGGCAAAAATCTGAAACGCACTTTCATTCTGAAAAATATGCTTTCAGTAAAATAGTACTTCCTGTGATTTTTGGAACATTTAAGAATGAAACACACAGCTAGAAAAGACATCAAGACATTCACGACTCCATTTACTTTCCTCAAAGCAGTTTCAAGTTTATTTAAACTACAGCTACCAGTTACCTGAACAGCCATATTCAGTGCAAATACTTCATGTGAGCCTAAATTTCAAATAAGTCTAAAACTACAGAGAGCTTTGGTAAAGCAACTACTAAATCAGTGGCATATACTACACTCAAAAGAGGTTAGCAGCAGAGGAGGCTTTTGAAATAAGCCTTGAAAAACACAAGTTCAGAGAGAGCCACTGAGAGACAAGTGTCTAAAACTTAATTCCTGAATATGGCAAAAGTTTGTTACACAAATACACAAGCAGAGTTTTTACATCTTCTATTCAACATTTCTACAAGTGTTCCCAGCAGTAAAAAAAAAAAAAAAAAAAAAAAAGGAAAAAACCCAATAGCAACATCAAAAAAATAATACTTTAATTAAAGTATAATTAATTATTGATAACGTCTGTTTTGGAAAAACAAACCCAGTCTGCTGTGCTAAACAACAGGTGTGTTTTTTGGCGCTACTCAACACCATTTATATTGTTTGAAAATTATCTAAATGTCACCAGCAGAAACAGTAAATCCAAACTATTTAAATATTTGAGATTTGTATATAAAAGATACACGCAAACAGGGGAGCGTAAGAATGGAACCACCTTGGTTTCACAAACAAACATCAGTGATGACAGAACTACTCATACTGAAAACACCGTATTATCAAAATACTGCAGTGCAGACATTTTCCAGAGGTTTCATATTTACATTTTAAACAAAACAAAATTAACCACTAAAAGTGCAAGAAGAATCTCTCCTTAAATGCACTGTTCAAGCTATACCACAAAGGTCGTCTACATCAGCTATGTTTATGGGACAGATACAACCAGTACTAAAGTACCGTATATATGCACACACTAAAAGGTGTAGTAATCTTTCAGTAGTATGAAAGATTAACCATTCTATTATCTGTTTCCAAAATTCACTTTAGGATCTCATTTCTTAAATTCATATTAACCACATATTACTAAACTGATCACTTTAGTAAAACATTTTAATTGAGCTGTGCCTTCAGTCTGCCTGTCTTACAGGTATTCAGTTGATACCAAAAAAGTAGAGCTGACATTCTTCTCTCTAGGCAATGCTTTGCATTTACTTCAAGTAAAAAAAGATATTAAGTTTATTTCATTCTCTAGCTGAAGAACTCAACTTTATCTGTAAACACCAGATCATTCATAATCAAATTCCATCTGAAAATTGGAGGGAAAAAGACTATCACATTTCATCTTCCATTGCCTTGCTTTACTGTCTTAAAGTTCTTAATTCTTAACTAAAAAATGCCTCTGGGAAGAATAAATCCCATATTAGTTCTCAATACAAACTGGGGGGGGGGGGGGGCGGAAAGAACTAAAGATTAACTGGAACTTTTGTCTTTTTTTCCTCTTGTCTGTGGTTTCTCAGTTCACTTGTTACTGTCAGCATGTCAAAATTGGAGAAAGGAAGAATAAAAGGAAAAAAAATCTTTAATTATACTTTTGTGAAGGCTGATATTTGCCCTAATGCTTCATTTTTCTCTTCTATTTCCATTCTTCTCCCTATCTATCTCTCAACCCCAACTGAAAAAAAAAAAAACCTAAAAACCCAAAAAACAAACTCTTGAGCACTTCCATTCCCTGAAGCACAGACATCAAGGACAACAAGCCACCTTCCCCTTTTGCCCTTAGAGGCAAAAAATTAGGTTGGCCTGAAGCACTGCAATCTGCCTAACCTCAATAGTTGTATAAAAATAGTAATATTATGCATAGTACCTCAACCCACATGTTCACATATAACCCCTTTAATGAAAATTCAGTATCACCTATGGAATTCTCAACGATTCTGAGATAAAATCCTTACTTAAGAATTCCAGCAATTGTCCCAACGTTAAAGTACCAAAAAAATGAAGTTGTGACAAGAGTAAAGCAAGCATAGGCTGCTCAGCATATCAATATATAGATATATATCGATATATTATCAATATTTGACAACCAAAAAAGGTACAAAACAGAATGAATTTCAAAAATTAAGTGTCATCAGCTTTTAAAAAAACCCTCCTGTTTCTTGACTAGTCACCAACAACTTGATTGAAACATACAAGGCTTGAAGGGATCTGGGGCTCTTCCTATCAAAGACCTTTGAGACAATTATCTGATTTAAGCCCAGACCATGCAGGTTCGCTCCTTTTCACAGATTTCACTGACAACCTACATGCAATAAAGGGAGACTTTCAAGAGGGGGACTTTCACAAATCCAAACTCTGCAAGAACACTAACTCACAGCTCCGTGCTGCTGTACTCAAGCAGTAATTTTAAATAACGAAGGTGGTGTTCATGTGTTTCTGTATGTGCAACACGGACAGGGCACGCAATTTTGAAATATTAAAAAGAGAGATTTTGCAGCTGCAGCAAGAGTAAAACTAACAGCTTGCGAGAGTTACAGACAAAATACCCTGGGTACAGCTGCCACCGGATAATCCAGATTTTAACTGAAATGTGGAAAAATCATTGGCTGGTGACAGCGCCGGAGTCTTCGCTACCGCCTCTCGTCAACCCAGTAACGAAAAACTGCTTCAAAACGGGAAGCGGGAGAAACGGGGCCCTCCCGGGCCGGAGCACCCGCCTGCAGGGCGCCTCAGCGCCGGGCCCCTCGGGCCGCGCTCCCGGGCCGCCCCCTGCCGGCCTCGCCGGACACGGGCACCCTCAGAGCGACGGCCCCGCGGCCCCGCTGCCGCCTCCGCGGGAACCGGCGCGTCCCGCCGCAAGGCCCGGGGCGGGGGCTGCGGTGAGGCCTGAGGGGAAGGGGTCGCCTCCTGCCTCCGCCCGCTTCCCCCGGGGCGGGGAAGGGGCGGCGGGGAGCCCCGCCAAAGCGAGCGGGGCTGCGGAGGGGCGGGCGGGGAACAGCGACGACCGCGGGCGGGGGCAACGGTTTTCCTCACCTTGAACATGGCGGCACCGAGCGGGCGGTAAGGACCGGCCGCGTCGCTGCGCTGTGACGTCAAGGAGACGCGCCCATCGGGGGGAGGCGGAGCCGATTGGCTCAGACACCCCCTCGGCCCCGCCCACCGGCGCCGCGGCAACCTGGCAACGCCGAAGGGGGCGGGGGTTTCCACTGTGGCCCCGCCCATCAACCTCCCGCTGCCGCCGTTGCCGCCGCCGCCGCCGCCGCTGCCATCGCAGCGGCGGCGGCGGCGGCGGCAACGGCGGCAGCCAGGGATGAAGGGAGCGGAGAGGGGAGAAAAAGGAAGAGGAGGTAAAAGCAGAACACGGTCGGATTTCAGGGAAAGGAGGCCCAATGGCCTGTTGAGCCCAGGGGAGGGCGCGATTTCTATAGATCGTAATTCTTAAAAGCAATCCAAGGATGTATTCATGCATAAGGGGGATACATCAGGCACGTTTTGAATTCTTTTTTAAATTTGGACTTACTTTGGACTCGGATCTTATTTTGAATTAGCTTACCGTATGCTGGAAGAAGCTTGGTAATAGAAAATATTCTAAATTTCAGTAGCTACAGTGCAGGAACATCTCTTTAGAACTTATTTATAAAAAACCAGAAGTGCCGGAGCGCTGTAAGTGCACGCACACTATTCTTTACACTGGCAAGCATGGTTCAGTGTAAACCCTTCTGGCCTTTATAAAGGACATTCAGAAACACCCCAATGCCGTTAGAATTTGGATGGGGCTAAAGTACGGAGATCAAGGTAGGGTTCCGTGCCTTTCTGATCTCAAAATATTAAATTAAAAACAATAAAGCTATGCCTTCCTCCATATCTGAACACTCCTCGGTTTCTGCAGCCCAGGACGCGGCACCGGCAGCTCACCGGAGCGAGCCAGACAGGAGCAAGGTCTTCTCCGCTCGCATCTGCCGCGAGGGAGGGTCTCCTACGCAGCCTGCGCTCTCCGGCTTGCTACTCAGAGGCAGAACAACATCAGAAATAACGAGCGCTAAATTCCCGTCAGAGACGATAAACCAAGCCAATTTGCCATTCAAGAAAATAACATGGATCCTCGCTTTACGAGTTTTCTCAGGTCGTTCCCCCCTCCCAAATTATAGTAATTTAAAACAGTTAATACTGCTTTTAGAATATGAAGAATAGCACCCTATTAGTGCTGGAAAATTTTATCAAAAATAATTTTTTTGTAAAAGGTAAAGCACCTGAAGAACAAGGCAGCAGATCGTTCACTGGGAAGGGTATTGTGGAAAGACAGACAAGGTACACACTCTCTACTATAAGAGAATTACAAAATTTCTTTGTGATGACAATTTTTGTTATTCCCCCCCAAAGAAAATCTCCACATTTCTTTATTGCAGTCTCTCTGCAGACCTGATAGAACCAGCAACAGCAGGAAAAAGTATTTTTCAGACTAATGGGGATGTTTAACCATCGCACTGTAGAACTGGGGGACGCTTCTCAACAGGCTGTCTGTAAAATTAGCAGACAGTCCTTCTTACTTGTCGGCACGTCGGACTATTGTCAGGAGCAATGTGAGGTGAAGTAAGAAGACTTCAGGTTTGTGCCTTATCTTTTTAAAGCTTTATTGTATTTTTCTGCTGTATTTCACAGGCAGCAGCTGATGCTTGCAGGTTAACGGGATACTGGAAATACCACGAATGAATGGAACAAGATGAGCTTCAGTACCCAAACCGCAGGATAACAGATGATAATGATACTTTATTACGGATTTGGTTATGAAGATTCCCTCTTTAGCAAGGAAGAGTTATATCTAAAACTTACGTAAGTGACCGATGGGTGAAGAATGCTAATGGGCCTCTTTCTCCATTGCATCGCGATTTGCACAGTCAGTTATATCTGTGGAAAATAAGCAGTCAGGGTGCGGCAAATATTTGTGGAAAACTGATTTTGCAGTATTTTATGGCAGTTTTGTGCGAGCATGGAGAGCAACCGGGTAGTTTGCAAAGCAGTCGCATTTCTTGATGCATTTTGTTCATCCTCGGGGAGTTAGAGAAAGAAAATTTTCAAAGCTCAAAATGACAGGTGAGCCCCCAAGAGGAGTGATGGCATTGAGGTGGATAGCGGTGCCTGCTCTGGTGAGTTCTCAACCAAAGCCAAGTCCCAGGCTGTGGGTGGGACCGGCTGTTTCCCAGTTTTACAGAGAACATAAGAATATTTCAAGTGCATTCTCTTTTTAAGTTTGGTACGTGAACAGTAAAGAAAATTCCCATTGTTTCTGGACATAAAATGGTGAACATGTTACAAATACATATTTTTGCGAACAATTTATATTCAGAGACTACACAGCAATTATTGCTACAATTATGTAACACAGATACAAATATCTGAAGAACAGATAGTTGTTTTATAAAAGTTTTTAAACCAAACAATTTTATCAGCTCCAGCATCTTCAGTGCATTTTTTTCTGTAACGTGAAAGCTCATTTTTGAAGTGATTGATATGACTGATTAAAAAGAATGGGAAAACCTTTCTAGAGAAGAACAATACAAATATATTAGCTTTCATGTAGGGGTATTGTTCTTTTACAGTCCACCAGTGATCTGGATGAAAGCCCTGCCTACTTTGGTGGCAGGAATAACTGCTGGAGAAGGTTGTCTCTGCAAAATTTCCCTGGGACGACGATAATATATGCCATAATGGATTATGCACAGTCCAAAACATTGTCAGACAGACTTAAAAAGGAGCTGAAGTTTCTGCTGCTGAGGCCACAGAATAAACAGCTTTGGCATGACTGACTCCCGGCTGTTTCTAATGTCAGAGCCTACACCAAGTTTCAGTTTTATTTTGCATGCCAGTATTTTTCGCTTTCCTTGGTAATAGGCTTTTCTGAATACTTGTGAAAGACATCTTTCCTTTAGAAAGCTGCAGCTCAGAGAAGCTTGAAAATGTTGCCACAGTTCATAAACTATGTCAGCCCAGGCAGAAATACAATTTAAGAAACTTAATCTCTAATCCTTTGCCTTAGCCATTACAGTCTGAGCTTTCATAATGTTGTATTACATTGCTTATTTACAGTTTAATTTTTTGTCAGGAAAATAAGAACAGTCCTTTACTAGCAATACAGTAACAGTTACTTACCACACATTTATAGCTACAGTAGGGAAAAAAAAAAAAAAAGACTTGTTGCACATTCATGTTAAAATGTGAGTTTGTAACATCTGCCCATCAAATACCCGTGCAGGTACCTACTCACACTGATCATTGGAATACATTATAATTCTGAAAGGTTGGCTTATTCTGATATTCATGATAAATCTTGTTGTATATTTTAAAAAAAAAAAAACAAAAACCACATTTTTCCATCCACCTTTTATTCACTAAAATGAATGAATTTTTTAATACCATGACTTTCCACTACAGTTTTGCCAGCCTGTTTAGAATTTATTTTTAAGGTCTTTATAAAACAAACTGCTTTTCTGCCTCTTACAGCTTCTTTGTGTTGTGTTTTAAGTGAAAAAAATGCTTTTTGGCAGATCTCTCTTCAAGTTCTTTTGAAAATATGTAGTTAACAGAAAATACACAACCACGAGGGCTCCAAGAAACTCAACTTTCAGTTGTTAAGCAGCTTCACCTAACGCCATGAGCCTGGCTTTCTAAATGCTCCGCAGAATGTGCAGTCGGAGGCGACGTGTCAGGTACCCAGCTTTTCCAGGTGGGTCTCCAAGGCACACGGTCCATTTCTCATGTTCCCGTCACTTTTAGCACGTATTTGTTGAACAGCTAATTGAACCGGCTTTTATAGGGGTGCGTGACGATGGACCTTTCACAGTGTCTTTATGAAGGGAGTGTAGTTCACGGATTCATAAGAATGTTCTTTCATTGTTTCTACTTCATTCACTTCCTAACTTGGAAAAAAAAAAGGGGGATTGAGCAGATTTTTGTATTTAATGATACTGTTTTATTTGGAGTGAAACTTACCTTGTGCTTTTGCTTTTCATACTTAAGGCGGGTTGGTTTTCAGCGTTTGTCAGAGGTGCTATTTTGGCAGTTAGGAGGTCTGAAGTCGTACATTCAGAAAGTAAACTGAACCTTAAGGACAGATGCCATTGCAGAGCTCTTTGTGCTTTCCCGCTGACCTACCTTTAATTGCAGAAAGGCGTTACTGCATTCGCATCTAGGGTAAACCAGTACTTGAATTTCAGCGTGTGCTGTCTCATCAGCTTTGTCACGTTCTGACAGCATCCAAAGTATACTCAGTGCTTTCCAAATAAAGATCCTATATTCTAAGACAGGGGACAGGTAGAAAAGAGAAACACATCATGCAAAAAAAAAAAAACAAAACGGTGTAATCACACTGCATATAGTTTCACTTTTGACATCGCCATGGTTAAACACCCAAACATTCCTTCCCTAATTCAAATCCGTGACTTCTCACTGCAGTCATCAGTAGCTCTATTTCCACATTTTTCAATTACTCCCTTCCAGCACTGACGAATAATTCTTCTGTTAACAAGTTGTTGATACTACCAACAGAGATGTCAGCTAATGTGTGGTGTAGCAATCGTCTTCTAAAGCACAGATATATGCTACTAGTAGCAGAGAGAACACAAACACCTTTTTGATGCCCTTAAGCACCCATCACAACAAAGTCCAACTCCTGTCAAAATCCAAATGCATCTCGGATTTCAGTCGAGCTGGATGCAGTTTGGAAATTAACTGAGGCTAAAAGGTGAACGGTCTTGCACCTCTTGCCAGTATCTTTAGGTATTCAGTGCGTCAAATCTTTTTACCTTAAAAATTATTTTCACAGTAATCCTTAATTTCTTAGCAAGATGATGTGGATATCTTTACCTCATCTGCCTATAAATATACTGACATCAGTATCTTCATAAGTATATATATATATTAAATGTAGTACCTTATTTACCTCAATGACAGTTTCTAGGTCTACCAAATAATTTCCAATTAAAGGCATGCATTCCTTCTTTTACTGTGCTGCCTCTTTAATAATTAACAGTGACATGCTGAGCTTACTTTGTTACTTATAATGACTTTCAGGACGATCATTTTTGAAGGCTTTTAATTTTTATTTTACTTTCTACCAGGGCACAAGATGTAGCTCTCCCATGAATGAGAAGCAGAATGTATTATATGCTTAATTACATATAGATATACCATTACATGATTATTACAGTCTATTACTGAAAGTAGTCTAGTGTCTTTATTTTTGCTGTTAGGAAATTGCATTTTAATGTTTCTAACAGTATCTACACACACTTGTAAGAGTGAGAGGAGTTACAGTGAAGTCCACAGGACTTACCACTCACACACACACACGCAGAGACCAGCTGGAGAAGGCAGCACATACCATTACCTGCCGTGTGGCATCTTGCATGATACAAGTTATTGAGACATAGAAAAAGATTTGTGTACTCCAGTAGCGAAGCCTATACTTGGCTGTTGGCTTAAGCTCTGACTTGCTTCCCCGTTAAGGCCCGAGGCGGGGGCTTGAAGCCTTACAGGATCCTAGGGACCAGCAGAGCAGCAGACCGTTCTGCAGGGGTTTGTCGTGCAGCTCGAACAAGAAGGGAGACGGAGCTGAGCAGCACGTGAAGAATCATCCCAACTTCTTCTTCACTGATGCTGCCACCATCATTTGATGTAACAGAAGAGCGTAAGGGAAAACCTTTACTATTCTATTTCTAGAAGGCAGAATTTGGTTTCATGGCTCTATTTGTTCAGTCTAAAGTAACACCCTTTTTGAGAGGAAAAGCCTGTATTTGGCTTTTAAATATTTTTCTTTTTTAGATCTTCATTTCCATACAATTCATCAGTCACCTCTTCATTTTACTTACTGGGCCACTACAGTGGCCATGCAGCCAACACGTCGCTCTTCTCAAGCTCTACAGAAGCTAGCAAAAATGAAGAGGACATATGCGATTGAGAGAGAATGAGAGGTATGAGGCAAAACTGGAAGCGAGATGCCCTTTTCAGGACATAACCCTGTGTTTCTGTGGAGAGTACTTGTTGGCCAGGAAGTCCTGCTACAGTTCCTTGCTCTTTGGTACCATGGCATCGTTCAGGCTGGTTTTGCACCTTTCCATTCCTTTGCCTCACATTGATCAAAAACCATCATGCCCGGTACCTTCAACTACTGCTCCCATTCATTTTCCACAAAGGAGTAACACTCGACCTTACACATGCTTAATCCTGAAGTGCGTTTAGGAAACTCAAGGACATGTTTCAGGGGTCTTTCACAATCACTAATGAAGTCTGACATATAGATAGTTTCCCCCAGTGCTCCCTCATATGTTTAACGTGTTATCACCTACTACTTCTCATAACATGAAGTCCTTTATGTTTTTGCCCCCACACCCTATGGAGGAGGGCTATGGCTAGCATAGTTGCAGCTTATGGTGTAGGAACTGAAGGGGCAGAGGGTAGCGGTGCGCAGACTGACGTTATCTTTACTTTTAACTGTTTCTCTCTCCCACAGCATTTGAAACTACCTCTGCAGTCTCGTAAATTAGTACAATATGGTGCTGGCACAGGCGAAAAACAATGCTTTAGCTTGCTTTGGCCATTTTATAGATGAGAAAAATGTCACATTTCTCAGGTGTGATTGAATAGGTTCTTACTCCTCTGTGTGTGTAACAATGCCTGGTATTATACAGGTACAGAAAGTGGATGTTACAAACAGGAGCGACTTCGCTGAACATCAAGGGATGCCAATTTCACAAACTGAAAAGCCTGAGGGATCAATCTATTGCTACAGACGTATGGGAATATGAAGCGGGTAAAGTGTATGCCTGGTCCCAGGCATTATCTCTGTAGGATATTGGACGCTTTCTATTCACAGCAGATGCATAAATCTTCAAAAGTTAAGGCACTGGAAAATTGCTAACACTTCTAGTCACTTTAATGCATTCTGCCCTGCTTTGAACAAGGCTGCAAATCTGCAAGCATGGCTCCCTACACCGGTTTAACAAGTTTAGCAAAACATACGTTCTTGTAATTAATTTTTACCATGGGAAAAATAAAAATCTCCACACCGCAAAGCTAGGACTAAACTAAAACTGAGCAACTGTGATAATTTTGTAAGGTTTGTAACTTCTGCAAAGTACAGCTGATTGATTATTTGGGTGTTAGCAATTTTGCACCAAGATTTCTTTGGCTGAAGTATTTAGTTTATTTAACTTATGTAGAGGTCAGCCTCACTCCCCTTGTTTTCAGAGAACAGTACCGAGCCAAAATGCAGCTCTTTCAGAAATCAGCTAAAACACTTCCATTAAGGTTGTTAATTGGATCAGCTCCCAACTTGAAGACCATGAAAAGTTGTTAAATTAAAAGCTGTAGTTCAGCTAATTATCATCACCTTTTTTTTTTCTGACTACATAATTCTTTTCAGTGTTTTGGATGATCTGTCAGGAGAAACAGTGAAGGAAAAACTATTCCTTGACAGTAATTCTTCCCGATTGCAATAAATGAACTGAGAATGAGAAAATACACACATGCACATATATATATATATATAAAAGGTTTTGCACTCTGAAATGTCGTCTTCTGAAACTTTAATTTTTGCTGTTTTGGGTTTCATTATAATAAGTTTAAGTAAGTTCTCGGTATCAAGTTGCCACCTGTCTTAGATAAAAAAAAAATCCTTGCAGAACTACCTGTAAGAGCCAGAGGAAGAAGTGAGAGCCCGTGTGACACAAGGCAAATCCCATGGAACATCCTCAGCCGACCAAGGACACCCGAGTGACTAGGACTCCTTCCTGGGAATAAATAAGCCATGAGGGCTTTCTGAGAGGTGCAAGGTGACAGCAAAGCGACTTCTTGCTTTCCAGGAGTGAAAACGAAGGCCATCAATACACCAACACAGGGGAAAGTGCTTAGGCCATGCCTTGCATTGACACCAGCGTCACCACCGCAAGCACAAGCCCACGCATTTTATATGATTTCAGCAATCTGCTAAGGCAAACTGACCACCTTGGAATTTCTCCCCTGAGACTGTGGAAGTTAAACATGGGGGAAATACTTGCTTTCAGTTAGCATTATGCAATTCTTTTGACAAAGAAGGGATGGTAAAGTCAGAAAGTCTCATCAGTAGTACTCAAATACATACAAACAGACCCATAACATCCACAATTCACCATAGGAGATAAATTTTCTCACATAGAAAAAGAATTATATGGTTGGTGTAACTCGTGAGATGAGCGACATGACAAAAAAAAGCAAACAAACCAATGCTTGGAACATGCCTGAGGACATACTGAATGGGCGTGGGAAAGGAGGCTGCCAGTTTAGGCCACAGACATATCTGTCTGGTAAAATTAAATAGCACAATAAAAGGGTTAACCATTAAAGCCATCTATCTCATTAGAAAACAAATATTTTTTTCAGCCCCACTTATTGAGCAACATTTATCCATAATACAGGAGAACTGCTACCAAGGGTGACATCACCAGGAGACACATTTGACAGACATCAGGTACATGGCAAAAAGAACATTTTTTTTACTTCCTCAAGTACTACATAGCATCAATCTAGAAGGCTCGGTGCTGAGCATGTGATGCTTAATGCTGGCATTCATTCCAATGGACAGATCACTGAAGAGTCACTGGGTACTTATACAGAGATCATGATGAGGTTTATTTTTACCTGTAAACATCACCTAAAGCACCTGTCAGCACAACTAAAGCATCAAATGTAAAAGTGGGAAGTGTTAATGAAAACAAGAAATTCAAGCTGTCCTTACACATATTCCCTACCCTTGAAATTCTCTACCTATTCCCTTGAAAGAATGAGAATTTTGCACATGCCAAGAAAGTTGCCTCGGACAAGGCGGCACTCGGATTAAAAGATGGCATTGAAACATCAGTAAGACTTGATAGGCTAAAGGCTGGGTGGGGTATCACATGTCCACGAGTATGTTATGAACTCAAAAGGTACAGAACTAATACAGAATCTGTGCAGCACCCAAAGCAACAGTTTTCCTTTCCATATTATGAAGCTGATGGAATCAGAAAAGAAAAAAAAAACAAAACACAAACCCAAACCCCAACCCCCAAAAACTTAATCTGTAAGCAAGGGGGGACATCTGTTGACATTAAGAATTTCAAGTCAACAAGGGTGGATAACTTATACCAAAGAATCTGGAAGAAATTAACTGAAAAAACCCTTTGCAAAACTAACATTAATTTCATATCACACAAAACAAGGGAACACAGATGACTGAACTGCTGCCAAAAAATAAGGCTGCATGTTCCAAAAAAGTGAAGAATTTGGTATGAGCAACTATGAACCAGTTAAAATGTGAGAGCTCTCCTTAGTGAAATAATGGAACCATTATTGGAGATTCCTTATCAACTACAGAGGTGCTAACAGTAAGTCAAGTTGGCCAGTGTAGCATTGTGGAAGAAGAGTATTGTCAAAAATACAACCTGGCTCACAGAGAAGGGAAATTAAAAAGGTGAACAAAAATAATTCTAAATAACATTTACAGTGTGAAAAGATTGATACAGTGGAAGAGAAGATGACAGCAGTCTAATACATTTGGTCTCCTTTTGACCCCCAAAATGGGGACACATCACAATTAAAATTAAAAGAGGCCCTTCCTCCCATGCCGCATCCCACTGGGACCAGCACAATTCATCCACAGCATTCTCCCATTAAGCAGTATTACTTACTGTAGGATGAAGTCAAGTTACCAAAGGGGGGGGGGGGGGGGGGGGGGGAAGTTACATCATGCAAATAAAGTTTTAAGTCATTCAAAGCACTAAAATAAAATTAAAATTCTATTTTAGAACTCAATATTAAAAAAAAAAAAAAAGGACCACAGTTATTTTCAAACATTTCTGATAGTAGATTTTTAAACCAGGGGCTTTGATCTGACAGCAAGAGAGATGGCGAAAAAGAGTGGCAGAGAAAAGCGTGGCAAGGGACTGACAAGGAAAGCTTTCATCAGACTGCTTGAGAAAATAAGATCATAACCTCCTCTTTTACCTGCCCTGCCCCCCCGCCCTTTTCTTGGTATTGAACGCTGTTCTAATCTGACACTTTAATCCTGAAATGAAGTTTCCCCTTCTGTTATGGGAAATGTTAAGCAGTATGACTTGGCCTTCTGGCACTTAGAGGTCCAAGTGTGTGATGAACGCATGTTGCCTCAGAGCCCTCGGTTCCACGTACTCGAGAGCGGGGAACAGCCTCTTCTCCTGGCCGCTGACTCACACCAAAGGCTGGCTTCGCTTTTCAGTCTTAAGAGTTTAAATTTATGCCTGGACACTGAGTTAAAATATAACAGTGAAGTCAACTTCGAACATTATTTCAAGCTTGAAATGCAGAGTAAACACGTGAACGCACTACAGCAATTAAAACTGGGAAGATTGTAAAATACAGCTAAAGATATCTTGATGCTACAGAAGGACACCCAACTTTTCTTGTTGGGATAACTTTAACGCAAGGTCCTGAATTATAGCAACACAACATTTTTGAAGAGTTGCTTAACCAAGTAAACTCTGAAGTCCTGTAGAAAGTAATCCAGGTCCACTACGCTTTCGGCATTACAAAGTTTACACAAGCACGTTTAAAGATTAAAAATATTTTATTTACACTTTTCTTTATACACATTTTATACATTTTTTCTGTTTAAAACCCGAACAGAGCGCTTATGCAAGTCTGAGCATACTGTATCCATAGCTAGGGAAAATTACTTTCTGCCAAAAGAAGACAAGAATAAAAGGCTTTAAACAGTTAAAAAGAGGCAATTCTTAAATTATTCAGAGAAGTCTATAGCAGCCCTGGGGTAATCATTAGACAGTTAATCCAAATGTACATATGAAGTCATATATATGTAATTTTAATTTTCTATAGGAAAAGTATTTCCAATTGCTAGACACAAACAGCACAATTTGAAAATACCTTTTCCTGTTAACTCATCAAATACTTATCAAATACATTCTTTTCAATACAAACAATCTGATATTGTACACTGGAATCAAGTGGGATACTATAGTGGAATTGCAATCTCCAGCATATAATAATTTATTTGAAAAAGATCTACAAAAATAACAATATATAGGGAAAAATATTTAAAATAAAAACAGCTCACTCTTCCCTTCACCCATTCCCAGAACTGACATAAAAGTTAGGTGGGTCCCACTGAGGTAATAAAAGCCCCCTAAGTATAGCTAACTTTACATAACACTGTATTTTCTAGACTTACAATAAGGTTTTCTACCAGAGCCATAAATAAAAACTACCATCTTCAAATAGAAGTGGTTTTCCCCTAGCTACCAACTTAATATTAATCCAAAGGTATCTGAAATTGAACGTTATTTTTAAAAGACTATATAAACATTAATTGAAATTTGGGAAGTAAAAAAGAAAAATTAGTAGAGGGAAATCCAGGAAAGCTGTGCTCAAAGCAAGTCAGTTTTTCTGCCACCTGCCACATACAACTATGTTTTATGAAGTTTACCCACACAAATGGAAATTTTAAAGTTACTCACCAACTTTCAAAAATAGAATACAGATGCAAAAGTAGTCATTAGTATTTATTTCAATCAGCTTCAGATTGTTTTACAAACATTAAAATCTCAAAATGTTAGCTACAGGACACCGGCAAGCTTTGTTTTAAATAGATTACACATGCTTTCCAGGTATGTTCTTTCCCACTCTCCTTCAGTGAGCCCTGCCACATATGATGGACCACACTTATTCCAGTAACTTCACCAGCTATATTTTTATTAATGGAAAGAGAGCAGGACGGATGTTTTCTTTGATGCCCTCAACCCTATAAACACTTAAGAACAGGTTTAATAACATTTGCACTTTTATGTTTTCTTTTAAGTACCTTACAGTTTTCTGTTTTCTTTATATTGGACTGTTTACATATGTGAAGTACACATTTGAAGTGTTAAAAGAATCAAGGGCCCAATTCACTACCTTTTTTTTTTTCTGGTAAGGAAAAATATCAAAAAGGTAAAATACCTGTACAAATGCGACTATTTCTAAAAAGACTTTGTCATATAAATACTGACAGAAATTTGAAGTTTCTTTTTAAAGAGCCATTAGCATCTCCCCATAATGCTTACCCTCCTTTTGCAAAAGAATGGACATAATGAATTAAGCAATGTTTTTCTTTTTAAACCGATCTGAATTTGTACCTGCTGAATTTTATCCTTTGCTTCCTGAGTGTCAAGGGAAGCTTCGTCCCCGATGCAAATAGTTATTGTATTACCAGCATGAAAAAAACCACAGCACTGGGGTTTGTAAGGTAGGAGGTCCTCAAGAAAAAACGTCTGCAAATCTCAGAAACCAGAGAAACATTAAAGTCACAAACCCTTAGAGCTAGTTATAACAGGACTGCTATCATACTGCAGAAAGTAGGGCATCCACACTTTTCAAAAGACAGTAACATAAAAGCAGGTTGCCAGGTAGCTCGTATGCTGCCACTAGCCCCTCTTGCTAGCAGTGCTTTCTGAAATAGCAGAGCCTTTGTAAAATCAAGTACTGCTTTCCTTCAGCTGAATCAACAGGGAAAAAAATTCAGAAGGTTTTTTTGCCACCTAATACCTCCCACTATGAAAGTACTACCAACACTTCGTGGGGAAAAATGAGCGATTTTTTCCTTATGCAGCACTTTGAAAAAAAATTATCTGTCCCCTAAAAACAGATGTAACAGCATGCAGAATGTGAACTGGCAGCATCCAACCTCTTTACAGAAGCACTATGCTTTCTTGTCCATTCTGGCTCATTTGAAAACAAAATTTCCTCCTGGAGCTAGTTGCTAAATTAAGACATGAAGCTGATACATTTTTGCTATACATGTGAAAAAAAAAAACCTGGACTGTAACTCACTATGTCCACCTTTTAAAGAAAAGGCAAGTACACTTGCTGTTTAAAAGCAGGTCATGTGTTAAATTTTAAATACGTGGTGAGGTCAGATTTGCTGGTATTCCATTATGGTTGGGGTGGGAATAGAAGAAGAACCCCCCCCCAAACTTACTCATCAAAGATCATAACTTACCTCTTCCTTGACAAATGAGAGGAATTTAAATGTTTTTAAAACTCATATTAATCTGATCATAATGCTCAAAATTTTATAGTCATAGGCAATTCTTATTAGCCAGTTTAGTTTTGCTTTTATTTAAACACTAAATTATCTGGAGCTAAATACTAAAAGCAAACACAAACAGAAGCTTTCAATTAAAAAAAAAAAGAAAATATCCCTCTGATATATAAAGTAACAAAAATAACTGCCTCCAAAGTTCCACTGCAATGGAGAAGAGAATGTAGGCTAATGTTAAATTTCATGTTTGAAACAATAAAAGCACGGTAGAAATGTAAATTAACAAAACATTCTCACATACCCCCACATGTTCTAAACCCAAGCAAATTCCAATCATTCCTAATGCTTGAAAGGTTACAGCCAGCTTCTCAACAGAGACACAACTTCAGGGAAGCTGCAACCAACAGTTCAAGTTAGAATTTCACAGAATAATTACTATTATGGTCCTGAACAACATCTTTCAGAACTGGGTGTCTGAAGCTAAATATGAACTTAAAAGCAGAGCACCTAAAAATGATCTGGTTCTTCATGTTTCAAGTGTCAATACTCACCAATGACTTTAGTGGCAGTTGCTGAGCACACAGAACTTCAGAAGGTGCTTAAATGCAGACTCAAAAACGTAACTTGAGACACCCCCACCCCTTACCATTATTTTTAATAAAGTCTTGTCCATGTCTCTCTACTACACCTGAATCATGGAAGACCAGATATCCAGCACCACATCCATTCCCCAGACTGGCCCTAGATAAAAGTGAAGTACTCCGTACTATAGGTAACATGCCCATGAAAGCCTTCTCAAGTAGGATTAGTTTTTGCTGCCGCATAAACTTATTGAGAAATGAGCTGGTGAGAAAAAGAATAAAACATTTTAAAAAAAACTTGTTTTTTCTCTTGTGCCCCAATATTCCATGAACTATGTACAGTAGAACCTTTTTACTTGCACATAGCCAGCACCTACTGGAGTCAGTTTATCTTGGCAACCATGCAGGGTGATGTACACACAATTCTCACAGTGAAACTGAGGTTTTAGTGTAAGCCATGCTGGCTTTAACTTAAGCTATTAAGAAAGCAAATTAGATTTCTAATTCAGTAAACTGAATTTTAATTAAAAAATACTTAAACTGCAAACTAGTCTGCATCAGAAGGCTTGAGTCAGTATTCGGTCCAGTCACTACTGGTCTAAGTAACTTATCACTACAGCTACGATGGCGTACATTCTTTCTTTCTGTTAAAACATATGGAAAGAAAATACTCTATCAATAAATCATTTCTAATTAAAAAAAAAAAGATCTGCCGACTTGCCATATAGCTCCAAATCCTCACATCTCAACCCAGAACGTAATTACTACAAAAATACCAGAATACAAGTATGAGGAGTTGTACATGTTGTTTTAACTTTTATCAATTATTTCAAGCTTAGTTTAGGCAAGTAGGTGTTATTTTTAACATAGGAAATTTAGGGTGATTTTGGTCCCTTTGTAAGTGCATTCTTTTGAACTCCCTGAGTACTGTACATTCCTTTTCTACAGTGATTTCTGACTGGAAGATGCTGAATAAAGTGGTTTTGCATTGCTGCATATAAAGTCAAGTCTGTTGCTTAAAGTGAAACACAGCAGTGTAAGATTTTACAAAATATGCAGGTGCATGTTTCAGCATTTTGCCCCTACATATCTGAACTAGAGTGTGAGCCTTCAACTTCTCCAAATCTCTCCTTTAGATTCTAGAAGTGGCTAATTTCACATCATTAAATATAATCAGAATGTAATTACTGTTATTATTTATGTCTTGGCAGATAATTCTTACCAATCTACTGTCAGTAATATCTGCAAGTTAACAGAACGGAGCTCTGGTCGAAGCCCTCTTGGACCACACATCTCGATTCAGGCACTCCTAGGTCAGTAGCTATAGTTGTGTAGATTTTTTTGTAAAGGAAATATAAATGGTACTAACCATCCAACCACCAAACTGCACATTTTCAAAACACAGTAGTTCATAGCAGTCGATAATTAAAACAATAATAAAAAAATATTATACCACTTCAATATGAGTACAAACAAAATACTCATACTGAAGTACAAGTAAAGTACTGAGAAGACACTGTAGTTTATCCAGTTCCGAAAATAACTGTGGGTCAAAGCAGTGCTGAGCATTTGCTTATTGACATTTTCCATTTTCCTAAAAAAAGAAGACTGGGCAGTACATTCAAACATAAAAGAAACTCAGGTAAAATGTGTTTACTTTTTAAAAAATAATTTATAAAATAACAAATTATCAACAGTTCATTATGTAGCATTGATATAAAGAGTTTAAAGTTACTGAATCAATCAGTATATACTAAAGATAAGATACTTCAATACCAAACGAGGCCTCCAGTTACTTAAGAACTTCAAATTATTTAGCTCATTAAAGGATAGTACTATACCTTAAATTCAACAGATATGGCTGAATCTGTGCACTAGTTAAAATATAATATTGTAGCCGCACATAAAAAGATGTATTTATATATAGCTTTTACAGTGTATGCATGTGTGTGTATGTATTTTTTACTCACCAACAAACACAATGCAGACAATAGAAGGCAGCATAGAAATAGTGTTTTGAATATAAAAACATTTCGTTTTCATTGTAGTAGAAAATGTGTAATTTGCATTTTGGCAGACTTACTGGTACTACTATACAAAACCAGGAAAAAAGTCATGCAAAGGGGTTAAGATTATTCTTCAATGTATATAAAAGAAAAAAATAATGCCTAGCAGATTTGAGAATACTTCGCAATTAATGGGAAAAGCATGCAAAAGACAACATAAAATACAGAAATATTTTAGTTTTGTTCTTTTAAACCTGGTTGTACCGTAGTACAAATGATGAGCTTTATTTTGATGCTCAATAAAAAAATGAAAATAAAGTCTTTCTTCCTTCCACAAATATTTTGTTAAACTCAACTGATTTCAGAAGCATAGTGGTATAACGGTCATTAAAAAAAAAACAAAAAAAAAAAAAAGAGAGAGCGAGAAGAAAATATTATGGACATAAAATGTTACCAAAAAAATAACCACACTCAAAAATATATTTTTCTTTCCCCTACTTACAATTATGTTTGTTAAAAAAAACCAAAGCTTTTACAATATCAGACCAACTACTGGCTTTTCTAATAAACTTGGTAAGTACTCTCCCTGTACATCCTGTTTCTCTTAAGCATTTAGCAGTTGTTCTTATACACAAGGCAATGTCTCTGACGGAATTCAACTGGTTTGTATTTTTTGACAAATTAGGTTTAGCTTTTTGTATTTCATTGAGTTGTTCATTCTGTTTTAGCTGCAACGTCTAACATGCTCCAAAACATATTCAGGAAAGTGCAAGCTGCAGACTTGTAAGCCATCCAGCTTGCATGGCATCCTCGGATATTCATCTTCTTTCCATTTGTTTTCCTCTGGATCAAAGGTGAGAATTGAATCACTGTAATGACCATTGTAACAAAGGCCTCCAAGAACCATTATCTGTTTGTCCAGAACAGCTACACCATGACCACTCCTACCAATTGGCATAGAAGCCAATATAGTCCATTGATCAGTATCTGGGTCATAAACCTCTGTAGAAGGACATCCTTGAGATTCAAAGGAGGCCCTTAGGATCACACAGACACCACCAAAGACATAAAGCTTACCATTATAAGAAATCATTTTGTGAAAGCATCTTGCATAATTCATTTTGCATTTGTTCTCCCAACAGTTAGTGACCACTTGAGTTCTCCTTGTTCGCTGCTCTACTGTCCCTTCTTTACTGGGATCAAACACACACACTTGCTTAGAAGTTGAAGACGATGTAATTCCACCAGTGATATACAACTTGTTACCAAGCACAGTCCCTTCATGTCCATACTTATTGACTGGATAGGGATCCACAAATTCCCATTTATCTTCGGTAATATCATACCGTTCAGTTGAGTAAAACGTTTCATCCCTGGTTCTCCCGGCCACTGCATAAACATACCTCCCAATAACGCCAACAGCAAACTCAGAACGTGGAACAGACATGTCTGCCATTCGTAACCAAGTGTTCTGTCTTGGGTCATATCTAAACACTTTGGATGAAGCATGAAACTCACCATCTGGCCCCAGTTCTTCCCCACCTAATAGGAACACAAAGTTATTCACAATGGCAAGGCAGTCTGGTCGTAAAGGTACTTGAGGGCCCTCTAGTTCCCACCAGACCCTTGGTTTGTGCAAGAGAAGAATTTTACTGTTTACCATACTGTGTCCTATCATTCCTCTAAATACTGCAGTCTGGGGTTTGGCAGAACGAATTTTGTTCGATTTCATTTCCATCAAAGGCTGTTGGTGAACGCTATGAAAGTAATTCATGGCTTGGTCAACCTCATGTCGCAGCTGCCGGGAGTATCGATAAAATTCTGATGTTTTTACCTATGAATACATTTAAAAGATATTAAAATTCTGACCAAGAGAAACAATCCAGAAAACCTAAATGACTATGGTTATTTTACTTAGTTTCATTCAGGTAATCTTGAGAGCAATTGCATGGAGGGTTAAGCTAATGTACTGGTATCCAAAATCCAGAAGGCAATTTAGCAATTAACAGCAGTGACTAACATTTTCAGCAGAATACTCACATGAAGAATTTAAACTGGAATTTGGCACAACTGAAATCCCCAAGTCTAAAAATCATTATTCCTTCTACCCAAAAAAGCCTCTGTTCATCTTCTGCCTAATCCTTGAAGCACTTAAATTAAAAATGCACTATTTTCCTGATTTTGAAAAACATTCTACAGACCCATTCTGTGTTTACCAAGGCCTACCCTAGTCTAATTTCCGCTGAACTCTCACAAACAAGCCCAAGCAGGTATTCCCAAATGCTAGGCTCAGCTCACAGGGCTATTTAATTGGGGCAGAGTGGAAAGGGAAGGTACCCAAACCCCTTCCTTCAGAACATGTGATCGCACTAACCACTCGTCATGGTGGTTACCTTATGGCTTCCCCTCTGTCAGTCTTCACATGTTAATGCATGCCTTTAACACAAGAGGAAAACATCTCAATCCTTTGCTTGCACATTTATTTGGTAAATTGCAGAGGTAGGTTTAAACTTCCACTTCCCAGAGAGTTACAACCTTTGAATTACCACATAGTACAATAGGTGCTATCTCAATTTGAAAAGAGCTGTCCCTGCTCAGTTTTATTGGAGTTGGGGGGAGGGAGGGGAAGACTGTAAGAATTTACCTTTCCAGGACTCTTCCTACTATCCAAGCCATTTTAAGTTCCTGAGACTGGTCTTGAGACAATTCCAAAACACATCCCTGTCTCAAATATTTTAATAAATCTAGCTCTAGGCAGCCCTCGGGTCACCATGTGATTCTCTTCAAAGACACTTCACTTTTCCTGTACAGTCTGGTCTAACACAGCATTCTCAACTACACTTCTAAAACAAATAAAAACCTGCTAGATATTGCCAAATCCACAAATCCTCTATCAGATTTGATCCTAGGTCCCAGTTTCTTTCACATAAAACTGGATTGCTTTCAAACACCCTGAATGCCTTTAGTTCCCACCAGCTCCAAAAAAACGAGAGGCCACTCTGAAATTTAAAGAGACCACAAGGTAACACCAGAAGCTACTATTTTTCAGTATCTGTTCCCCCATCTCCTCCTATTCCCTGTCCCAAGAGACAAAAGCCTGTGTCACCACTTACCTAAGGGGTGGTGGTTTGAGTTTTCATGTATATGAAAAGCAATTTAGAAACTAATGTTCTTTATACTTTGTGAATAAAGTAGTTGCTTGTTCCATAAACAAGTACTATTAAAATTCTGTTAGCTTTCTGTTAACCATTTCTCTTTCTTGTATAGTAATTAAGACATTCTGCTGTCAGATAAACATTTTTTAAAAATCTTTTGAACTGTTATTATTGGACACGATTTGCACAGATTTTGAGATTGTTTTATACACCAGATTTTCAAAAAACCCTGAATACTAACATACCATTGTAAAGTACTGTATAGCTCAAGAGTTACAGTGATTTGATGTTTTTACACTTTTTCTTTCCCCCACTTTATTTTGACAAGTTCAGCTTATCTTTGCTTGGAAAAAAAAGAATGGTCACATGCAGACTGCATATCTTATTCTCAGGGCAATATCCAACTTCTTTCTACTGTTTTTACCGGGGTGACTATGGAGCAAAAAGGTTTACTGAGGTATAGTGCTTACAAAACACCTACAGTAAGCCCAACTCTTCTGGGGAATAACAGACCTATTTTCTTATTGCAAATGAAGAATATATCATACAAACACAGGAGATCTGCTCATATGGCATTTGTTAGAATAAACCATATGCCTTGCCTGACTGAAAAGATTGAACATAAACTCCAGAAAATATGCTGGGGGAGGGGTGGTGAGGAGAACCACAGCACAGAATAATGGTAAAATATAGAAAGCCTTAAAGGTTACAAAAAATGAAACAGGAAGTTAAAATAACAAAGAATTGGGGGTGAGTTACTTTATCCTTAAAAGTTACTTTCAAATTCTAAACCAGCACAACTATTTCATGCATTCCCAAACTGGAGCTATCATTTTTGGAATTTGTTCCACCTATATGCATGTCGAGTTTTCTTGGATGATTATGGAAGACAACAGGATCAACATGCAACAACGTGAAGCATGCCAGCAAAGCCTGGCAGAGATGGAAAACGTTTTTCTTTCCCCCTCAACATTTACAACTCTGTCTTTAGATCTAGAAATTGAAATGTCAGCCAGAAACTGGAATTAAAATAAGCCTCATATACGCTCACCACTCTACTCCTTCACATAACCTAAATCTCACCCCATGAGAGCATGCAAAAGGAAACAAGGAGTATCTCTAATTCTAGAGACAGAATCTCAAGACCAGGGAATCAATCTATTAGCAGTTTAGTACTACTTATCTTGACAAAGGTACTAACATCAAAGCAAAGCCTCAACTGAAAGACATCAAGAGGCAAATGCAACTACCAGTTATAAACAACTCTTTCAGACTGACATTCGTGGGGAAGCTATCTACAAAACAATCTTGAAGAGATGAACATGAAAATATACATAAGCACTAGCAATTCTTACAATATTCAGGAAAAAAAAAAAAAAAAACACCACAAAACAGTGATAGACTATCTAAATTCTGGTAAGAAAAGGTAGTTGGAGACTTCCTAGACTTTGCTGTTGAGGAAAAATATCAGTGTTTCTAGCCTTCCACCTTTCACTAGCACAAGCTCTGCCATACAGGAGCGGTACCTCTCCTGAGGCTCAAATGATGGTCTAAGATGAACGTTAGGATATGCCTATATGAAAGTACAGACTGCTCGCGCTTGCTTGATGCAAATGAAGACAAAGCAAATGTAGGTCAGTTTGCTCACTTTCACATTCACACACTGCCTGCGTGAAATCTTGCAGAATTATTTGAAAGTCCTATTCAGCACATAGTAAGGAAAACACTCCAAACACCTACACTTCTGAATAACTTTACAATACTTTTAATTACTTGTGTGTATAATCAAAAAAGAGAAGCATTAAAATTTAGGTGTTTAGGTATTAAAACACAACTAAGTTGTGCCTACATTTTAGTTTTAGTAGATTAAAGAACATGGCCTTCAGCAAGCCTTTTGTGGGAGTTGCTGTCTGACACCCAAAATACGCTGAAATAAATCCCTCAGCGTTCAAAAGTAGGCTTCTGCCATTACCCCCAAGTAGCAACAAGTAGTTGATCAACAAATATCTAAGTGCTTACCAACAGACTGATTTTCCTGTTAAGTTTAAATGGAGAAGCTCTAGAAGAAACATGCCCCTAATTAGCAACATACTCAATTAGAGAGAACGCTCACAAGTTTCTGCAAAACATCCAAAACAGATGGAAATGTACACTAACCCTGATGAACCTTGAAGTAAAACAAATGTGCATTCTTAAGAGTACATCAACTCTGAATTGATAAAAAAAATATAAATGCATCATAGCATTGTCCAAGTTTAAAGAAAGACTGTTCTATTATCTTGCTGAAGGGTCTCAAAGTTTAGGGTGGACTTCCTTACCAACCCCAGTCTTATTGCAAAAAAGGAATTTATTCCAAGTGCTAAAGCTTTGCTCATGTGATTTTTTACATTCTTTCCAATTCTTTCTCTTCGGTTTTCTGGACAAAACCTTCTTACAGAGGTTCTGCTGGGGCATAGCACTAATGTAAGAGCTCCTCGAAGAACTCTAATGAGAATTATCTCATTGCATCATCTACCAGTTACAGTGGTTCACAGTTGGACTTTTAGCTACACAGACAAGGAACAGCATAAACAAAATCAAATGTGTCATTCCATAAAAAAAAGACGATGAGGGAAATAATTAACAACATCCACCTCGATACTCACCCCCTAGGTAGTCAATACCAAAAACATCAAGACTTCACCAAAACCACCACCATCCCTTCAGCCATAGTAAATTGGAGCTTGAATGCATTTTCTCTTCTTCATTTTGAATCAGTGAAACACTCAGTAAAACCTGCTGGCCTTCCAAATTAATGCAGCTATTAATCGTTCCCTATTTTTCTGCTGTATTGCAATGCATGCTTTTCTAGTTGCAGCAGCTATGCAAGTTTCAGAATTTTCCATCTATATTCTATGAAAAAGTAAAGCCAAAAATGGAAGCCATTAGTTTCTAATTTGAAAATTGATCCCTACAAAAGACCAGATGTATCCCATGTTATGTTCATCATCTTTCCCCCCCACCTTAAAACAATTAAGGAAATTAATAAGCTGCAGGAAAAGCAATGAAATGCAAGATAAATGTTCTGTAGCACAAGTCTGACTTTGGTATATAGCTTCCTCTCCCCCTCCTGCCACCCCCCCATTTACAGCTATTGCTCTATTTGAAGTTTTGTTACTTCAGCTTTTAGGAAAAAGCTTTCAAAACCATAAAGAAAGGCTACTTTTGAAGTACCCAAACTAAACATCTATTATTTGTACACCTGGTAACTGAATCTTAACATGTTATTATATGGAGTAGGTATTAGCTTGGTTCCTTCTGTAGAACTGGTAAAAAACCACAGAAAAATCTGGATGGCTCATGATGTGACTCTATCATCTCTAGCCACATAAGCAGAGAACTATTTCAAAGGTTATAAAATTATGCTTACTTAAGTTTTCTAAAACTGCCAATTCTGAATGTGTAAGTGATGCAACTCAAACTCAACTACTAGGAATACAGAAGGTATGCTACACCTTTTCAATGAATAATGATGGCATCTGTATCAGACTTCTAGAGAGCAAATACTTCCTTTTACTTGCAAAAAAAATTGCTATTTTACTAGAGATTAAGCTGAATCAAAACTACAATCCTTATTATTTTCACATCTACTTATCTCTGGCCATATTCTAAGCACAACTATATGCCTGTCAACAAACACAATCAAAATGTTAACACACTTCTTCCAAATCAAAATTCAGTCAAATAGGAAGTAGTCACATGTATGTCTGTAAAGTATCAGCAACCAAAATTACTTCGCGACCAAACATCAGTATACATAGCATTGGACAAGCTGCTCTACTTAACTTTCCCTTTTTCTAGCATGGGTCATTACTTAGTTACATCCCATGGCCAGTACAAAAACTGGTCAGTACCAGTATAGGGCTTTGAAGAGCTATTCTGCAAGTCCTACAAATCACTTACTGTTTTTCAGCCTTACCATAGAAAGACAAAACGACAGAGCCTCTGTGCAGCAAAGACCATGCCCTCAATTTGAGTATTTTGCTGTTTCTTTTTAGAAACTGGTAAGACAAATTATCACAATCAAGCAGGAATCTACCTCGAATCTAATCTCCCAAATCAGGGTGGAGCCAACAATCTATATGCCAGAATTGAGATGCTCAGCACATAATAAATACTGCTAGCACATCTATCCAAGTCAGCAATAACCTTTAGACATAAAAATATCAAGTGCAGCACCTATTTAACATAAGAGGGGTTCACCAACCTTATCCACTAGACACTTCTTACTCTAAGCTTCAGCATATGAAGTTGTAGATGTAGATACATATGAATTACTAGACATGGAAGTAAATGAGGAAAAAAAAAAAAAGATAAATTCAACACATTTATCAAAGGTAAAGTCACAGTGACATAAAATTACAATGACATCTTCTCAAAAGTTACTATTTTCTAGGCACAGGAAAGCACATACTCAAAGATAATGTGCTATTCATCGTACCTCTATAGGAGAGGCTGATGCACCTAGTGATTAGTAAGTTTCTGATTTAAGCTGGGAACTTATAAATCAGCATGGGCTAGTCATAACAAGCCCTACAGACTGGACATCAAAAAAACCCTTTTGATTTTAAGGGCAGAGGTTTTGAAACAACATTTCAATCTGAGTAGTACACAGAAACTAAATGGAGCTTAAACAGTCTATGAAGGGAAATCATGGCATGGTTCCTCCAGTAACACAGAGATGAACTCAATGATCTAGGAAAAATGCCCTCTAACTTTCATCTCCAACCTTCCTCAAGACTTACAGAGCCATGGATATCTTTCAAATAAAGAAAAGTGTAGCATGGATAGTGGAACTTGTGCTTCTCCCCATATACTTTGCCTTTATTTTCTAACTATTCCCCAAATCCTTACTTCATTTAACTTTCTATTTTCCCTCATACATCTACATCTATTTTAAGGGCTGAGGAACAAAAGGAGTATCTATTCATACTTCAGAAGCAGTTCTTCCAGGACAGTTTAGAGTAAGCAAACAGGCTGCACCTTCACTCCAAATGCACATCAGCCTCAAGGTATAAATCTAGAGTCGCTCGTAAATTCCTTTTAAAAAGGACAAGCAATCCCACTCAGATTGTAAATCTCTTCCAAAAAATGATGTAAGAAATAGAATGGCCTAAGAGGACAAAAGTATCCTTACTGTAACTTGCAAAGTTAAGTTATTTATACACTGTAATGACGGGCATCTTAGAAATGTGTATTAGAAAGATTACATAAGAGTAGGTATGACAAGCCAGCCAGTGTATAGCGAATACAGAGCTCGCTGAACCATACGAGTCAACCTCAGACTGTATTTGGTACATTCACGCAGGCATTTAGTATGTGCTGGCTTCAGGAAAAGGGTGAATTCTGTTTGCAGATCTCCAAAAAAAAAGCAATTTTATCAATATTTTCCCCCCTCTACACACAGAAGAGAGTTCTCCTCAGGTTACTTCCAGAACAGTTAACAGACATGCTCTTTTTATTTAAAAAAAAAAAAAAAAAAAAAGTGTGGCCTGCATTTTGATGTTAGCTCCAACTGCAGTTGTCCTTTGTCACTTGTCATGCTGGATTACTTGATGCTCTCTAGCCAGGGCAAAACACAAATACATTCCTAGCTGCGGCAACAAGTGACATCCTTCTTTAGCTGTGCTTCCCTCTGCTGAGTTGTCCCACTTCAGAATCTGCACTGGCTTCTCTCTGTTCCCACATACAATTAATGGAAAGGGTATTCACAGATACAGCTTTTACACGTGGGGATATAAACTGGGATGCTGAAAATTACTTCTCTCCTTAAGTTGTACCTATCTGGCCGTTTGGTAGCTGTCAAGATAAAAACACGAGAAGCACTGTATGCAGGATTTATACCACTGATACCAAAACCAGCTTCAGAAGTTATACCTAAATACAATGCTGAAGACCAGCATATACTTTTCACTGGCGCTTACAGAAATTTAACTGAAGACAGCTTGATGCTTGAACTTGTATCCCAAAAACTCGAAGAGCTGAAGCAGACTCTTTCGGATGAGTCTTACCCTATTAGATTTACCTTAAAAATACTCTGTGAATCCTATCAGTTTTCCTACTGAGCGGCTTAACTGATGTAATAATAAGGTAAAAGCATTATTAAAAACTCGACACTACATAGTATCTTGCAGAGTTCAGCTCTTACTAGTTGGAAATGTTGTAACCCAATATAAACATTACATTACTGTTCCAAAATATGTTTAGGTATTTGTTTTGTTTATGTCTACAGGCTAATATAGGATCATAAATATATTTTATGTATTATTACTTCCTCTACTCAATTCACACACACAAAACAAATCCAAAATATAAAAACTCACTAGTCTCTGAAGTAATTAATAGCTTTTATACTTTAAAATGCAAGTAAGTGTAAGCATTAATGCTTAAATGATCCAGTAGCCCTTCAAACCACCAAGAACAACACAACCTTATCTGTATATTCACTAGATACCAAAGTAAAAAAATATAGGAAATAAATTTGTAAGAAGTCCAACAAAAACACAAGGTCTTAAATCCTATTAATTCACTGAGAGGTGAAAAATACACAAGTTAAAAGTTTCATCTTATCACACAAAATTAACATTGTTAAAACAAAACAGCACAGTTTACGTAATTCCTAAGCTGAATACCCTTACTGTTACTAGCCTGTGAGAGAGCTGCTTACAAAGTTTTGTAATTCTCTACTGTTGACAAATACTCAGAGATTCTCAGGATCTAGAAAACAACATTTTTTGTCTATTCTTCAACAGAATAGTAGAAAAAAACAAGTTATCTTGTAACCTCTTAATACATACAATGATCAGTTGAATTTTAGATCACCTGTTACAAATATTCCTCTGATACTTAAAGTAAATTATTACATTTCACACCGTCAATAACTTCTGATTGTATTATATGCTTTCTGTAGAACCAAATGTGTGTGCAACTTTGCAGGATCAGGGCTTACTTCCAACTGCTGTGTAACAGCACAAGCACTGAGGATACAACAACAACAAAAACACCCTGCAGATTTAACAGCAGATGCTAGTTTTCATTTGTAAATAAAAAAAAAAATCTGCACCTAAAACACATAAAATCTACAGTCACTATGTTTTGATTATATTGACAACAATTATCATGACATATGCCCTACATACTGCACGCAGCTCTAAAATCTCTGGAAAACAAGCAGCAACTTGTGGAAAACAGTAAGAACAATTGAAATAAAACTTGATACAAGTGACCTTATTTTAAAATGTCCTTTCCATATGAAGTCACTTAAAAACATGTATTGTAAACCTACCTGTTCTCCAGCCACTGTACATACTATTGTCTAATAATCAGATAACAATACGTTTAGATTTTTGTCTTCTACAGGTTTATTAGAAAAATAAATGCTATCTTTTTGTTCCTCCTAATAGGTTTGGGAATCTTACCTATTTAATGGCATGCTGCCCTAGCTAAATGATGAATCCTGTCTATTGCTTTTCAAATGCACCAACCTTCTCAAAAACACTGGATGGTGTCATCAAACAAAACCTGATGTTCTGAATGATGGTGTCCGTATGCCGCCAGCGTCTTCTATCATGGCGCAGCCAGGCCTGAACAGCTTCATACAGCTCTATCTCTGGAAACCTGCTCAGATGATCATTATCCAAATAAGACATGAGCTTCTCAAAGCTCAGATATGAAAGGAAGTCAGGTCTGGACATGAGTGGCACAAAATTCTCTAGCAGAAAGGAGTCCAGTTTTTCCCTAACTCCTTCGATGTTTACACCAAAATCATCCAGAAGTCTCATAATTTCTGCACAGTTTTCTAAGCAGATTTTAGCTAAGAGAAAAGAGCAGCAAAATTTTACCACCTCTATAAGCTGGACATACATGGCAGCCTGAAGGATTTCATGAACAGTGTTCATACTCAGTTCAATAGTTCCATAGTACATGAATTGGAGGACATGACTGAAGCCTGTAGCTGTCAGACCTTTCAAATGGATTTTGTCCTGATCTCGTTCTCGCATATCAGCTGTGAACATAATCCTGAAGTAATCACTCTGGGTGGCAAGCAGTGCTTTATGTGCCTGAAATTGGTGGTCTTCAATGACAAGTGTGACATCAAGAAGCAATCCCTCCTCATACAGTGCTCTGAATCCAGCAGAGACACTGGTGTCATGGATGGAGGAGCTAAACCCTTCCACGTCCCCTGCCATGAATCACCTGGGGGGAAGAGAAAATAAATAAATAAAAATAAAAATAAATTGTTATTTCTAATAACATATCACAAGCCCTTCCTGACCAGATAAATCCTAACTGAGATTGCTTTCATTAAGACTTAGAAGTCTTCACCATCTTTTTTGCTTTCTCATCAGCTGAAAAATCAATTTAAGAAACAACTTAAAACACAAGCTTTAAATATTTCTCCCCCCCAAATAGTCGTATTTTAAAGAAAGGGTAATGAACAAGAATAACTATGCGACACTGCCAAAGTGATTCCTCACTCCAACCTACTCAGTGGTCAGATAATGAATATGCAACGCTAAAAAGGTTGTCATGGTTTTCTTCCTCTCCCCCCCTCAATCGTTCTAAAGAATTTATCTCAGAGGAGCAATAAAACATCCACTCTTGAATATCAAAGGTTTCAGAAAGGAAGCAGAACTTCCTTAACTTCAGAAACAAGCTCCAGTACATCTGTACAAGGTATAACCTAAAAAAATTTTAGTCTCTTTAAAAATACATGTCAATTTACTCAAAAGTTATTTCTAGGAAACTGAACATTTTCAGAGATGCTATTTAAGTTTGTGTGTTTCATTTCTCCTGTAACAACATAGTCCCTTCCCCCCGCCCTCCTTCTTACTATAGGGATTAATTAGGTGATGAGATTTATAAAGTGCAAAATACTAAGGCAATAGGAAGCACTGACAAGATCAGGTCACAATAAATAATATTCTGTACACTGGGTTTAGTGAAGCTTAATTGCTTATTAAGCATTTGAACGTTTGCAGATGCAGTGTTACTTACATGCAAGCTATCATCAAACTGTAAATAAGCCAAAAAGAAATTAAAGACTAGCAGGATCCTACCCTATTAAAGTTACAGAAGATAAATATTCAATAAAATTCTATATAAAAAACTATTTAAAATCCAGGAATTACTCAAAATCTTGCTCAGCTTCCTTGGGTTTAGGTAGGGTGAAGTTGCACAAGGCAGCTTGAACCAATCCAACAATTTATCACTAGTCAAAGGGCAACAGCGCACTCCATTCTGCCTCTCTGTCCTCATTCTGGGGTCTGAGCTCCTGCTGCCTACTTTGAGCCATTTCTGGGGCTCACTGGACTGCTCTAGAAAGCCAATTCAACTCATAAACCTGACAGAAAACTAAAAGGGGGGGAAGAAAAAAACCACCACCACTCCCCAGCACACACAAAGCCTCAAAACCAGAGAGCTTTCTGCTTATCAGTGAGCTGACTCCTGACTTGACACAGCAAGGGGTATGGCACAAGAACCGAGCTGATGCAGAGGGCAGGACATCACACACAAGCAGAACAGGGAAGAAGAGTAATATCTTCCCTTTTTGGCACTAGTCAGCTACTAGAACTGGTTCAACCATTTTTTTTGCACTTTATCCCACCTTAAATTACACTGCAACATTCGCTCAGTTATTTGTGCATTTAACTCTGAACTTCCTATAACAATTAAAGTTAATAATGTTTTGGTACTGGTAACCTACATAAAAAGCTAAATAACACCAACATCAATGCATTTTAAACCCTGCTAACTTTCAAAATTATAGAACTTTACAGCAGTATATGGACACAGAAGCGACTCTAGGTTGGCCCAGGTTTCACAACTTCAGAGAGCAGTTACCACGTTACTCCCACTTCCTCAAGCACCACATCCTTACTGCTGCCATTTTAACTGGAATGTGTTTTATTAGACTCCACCACAGATAATCATCTCCTCTCCTTAATTCATCAGCACACATCCCGGAAAACAAAACTGGAGATACTCTTTGTCTATGCAAAACTAAAATGGTGAGTGGGTGTTTGTAGCCCCACCTCATGGAACTAGCACCGCTCCCACGCTGTTGAAGCCTGACAGGTTCTGTGCACAACAGAGTTAATGCCGGGAGCGTTCATGAAAATTAAGGCCTTATGACAAAATTCAAATTCTTGAAAGTAAAAGCAGCAGCAAGAGAACAAATCTGACAACCCAATCACTTCCTCGCCAGTATCCATGATAGCACCCTCCCCTCAATGTCACTGAAGACAGAGAGAAAATGCGAACTGCCCTGGCGCTTCATATTGCGAGTCCCTTATTCCTGAACACAGCACATGCCTACCAGAAAGAAACACTACCACCAAATATTTTTCTTAGCTGTTGCTAATTCTTGCATAAAAGCAGACAAGGGAAGAATTACTTTACTAACTCTTAGCATCTCAAAAGAAGCAACAAACTGAAGAGGAAGGATAAAGCCTGACTTTTTAGGATTTTGCTTTCTAATTGGATTTCTTGTATCAAATAAAAGGTAAACACTAATATTAGGGTTCTTTCTTCCACTAGAGCACTTTTAACACCTTCCCTGCCCCAGTTCTCTGATGTTCAATAGTAGTTGAGCTCATACTTCAGTCTTTCTTGTTGAAGAGATATAAGATCACTTGCCTTTAAATGGGCCGCTCGTTTTCATAAAATATACAGCAACTTGAAACAATCATGTCTCAATTTTGTTTGAAATTGGCCAAGAGGTTCAAAGGTTACTAGGAATCTCAGACAGTACAACTGTGTAAGTTACATTTCTTAGGAGACAACTAAGACTTATGGCTCAGCTTCAATTCCAAGGTCAATGGAGAAGACGGGACAGGACAGTTGGAATTTACAGATGTGAGACATGAACAGAATAACACAACAATACATAAAAAAAAAAAAAGTCAGAAATGAAGCAACATTCCCCAGGTGACTGAAGCAACATATATTAATCTGAAAGTAATGGGATCTCTCATCACACAGGCTCATGCACGCAGCAATCTCACGGAAGGGATTTCTTCAAAACAGTACATACATTACTGCGTACATGCACAACATAGAAGAACCATACCAGTAAGCTCCAAACACATACTAGGTCTTTCCCCTTAACTTGAGAAAGATAATTACATTATAGGCACTCTGCAAATAGAAGACGTTAACTTTTACATAGGATGGCTTTAAAAGGCCTCTTTCGAAGAAGCAAAAAGGAAAAGTTGGCAAGTGAAGATAAGCAGAGACAAATGGTAGAGGGTAAATGCACCACATCGAGGAGCACCTCCAGTGTTCCTGTAAGGATCAAAACAAATAAATAATCCACAAAGCCCAAAAACCATCATCAGAGAGTCCTGGGCAACCAGCTCTAGGCGGTCCTGCTGAGCAAGGGGGGTGGACCAGGTGACCTCGAGCGGTCCCTTCCAACCTCAACTAGTCTATGAATCTGTGATCAAGCTGCTTTTACATAGACACAACACTGATTTTTTTTTTTTTTTTGCGAGCATCCTTTTAATTCCAATTAAGTAGCGATAAGATACACACATACAAAAAAAATCAGATATAAGCTACTACCCTTCAAATTTTAAATCTATCAAAAAAATGTGTTAGGAATCACCAAAATACATGAAAAAAAAAAAAAACCAAACAACCTGCACTTAGGGAACACCTTTTAGGATTCTAATTTTCACATCTCCCTAAAACTGGCTATTCTGTAAAAATATATTAAAACCAGAAGTCAGCTGCAAAACTCTACAATGCTAACAAACTGGTCAACACTCTGGAATTATTATTTCAGAATGTTTTAAAAATGGGGAGGTTTAAGTCACTTAATCCTTCTTTTGACATCTCTGCTTATATTATTTTTAGTAAATCTACAGTTTTCAATCTCAAAATATTTTTCCTCCCAAGCATCAGACAGCATTTAATGGATCATTTAAGTAGAGACAAAACCAGTAAGACTTCTCCATAACACCATCTAAAGAAGCTTCAGAATTCTACGAGTGAAAAGCAAAAGACTACTTGTCTTCCCGCATTAAATAAAAGGAGTAAATACCCTTTTTTGGCATAAAGCCATACACAATATCAGCAGATACATTTTTCTTGACAACAGAAAAATGTATTGGCCAATGCAAATACACAAGGCAGTTAAAATAGCACAGAGACTGGGAAACTAGATAGTTAAATGCATATTATGATCAACTGGTAAAAATCTTCATTTCTATAGCTAATATCCTCAGTCAAAAGCAAATAGCAATGTGGTAGTTCAAATATTAAAAAAGCAATACAAAATACTCTCAAATGAAGTCATTTTTCTAAAGCGTAGCTATGCCATTCCTCCCACACAGACTTGCAATCTTAGATGTAATTCTATGCACTATTCAAATGCTGCAGCTTATTTCCCAGAGGACAGTAACATAACCATTTTTTTTTCATATTTTCAATAAAAATGCAAAATTCAGAGTTAGATTTTCTTCACCCATGCAAATGACAATAGCACACTTAATCCTAAGGAAGACACGTAGCCTACAGTGGTCTGTAAGAAAACTGGAACAAAAAATTCCAATGTATAAACAATAAAGCGGGGGGGGGGGGATCTAAGTTGACGTTCTGCATTGTTCTGCGCATACTAGAGCTGACCAGTATAATGCGGCACAGGAAGTAAGATTCTCTGCTGAAAAGCCAAAAGAGAAATATGCTTAACCTTATTAGCTTTTCCTAACATTTCTTCCCCTTTTAGTGCATAATGCGCTACAGAGTCTACTCTGCTGTGACTGTAAAAGCACTTACTTGGAACACTGATTTCTCATCTTTATTCCGCAGCTGTAATAAAAGTCTGAAAACCCTGTTCCAGACTGCTTTTTCTTGCTAAACAAGGAGAACCTTCTTTCCTCAGGGTGTCTGAGACTCTTAGTCACAAGCAGAAGAAATGGAGTCTAAATGCACAGGCTACAGAGAAGGAAGTTACGGAATACCTGCTTTTGGCTCATGCCCTGCTTGATTTAAAAATCTATCCAAAAGCAGTACTTCCCGGAAAAGTGCCCTTTAAGTAAGTGTGTTTATGTAACATATAAGCTTATATGCACTTTCTAGGAATAGAAATGTATTGTTCTAGGAAAGTATCAACAATACCAACTCTAGCACACCAGCTGAAAGGCAGATTTCTGCTTTCCTTTACTGCTGTTCCTTAATAACTCATTTGAGATGCTGAGATAGAACTAGCAAGTTCCTTTGTTTACAGATTCTGAAGTTCTTGTTCACTCTACCTACCTCATAGAAATTCTGAGAAAGCACCTATGCGAACACAGCTGAACAACAAATTTTCACATAATAAAACACTGTATCTACAAGTTACACCAAAAGGTATTTCACCAGACATACAGAACCATACTTTGGTTACACAAAGTACTAAAATAGAGCTTAAAAGCCAATAATCTATTTCATCTATCCCATTCCTTTCATCCATCAAACGCATGCATTTAAATGCAAATTTTAAAGCCATTACATACGCTTTATTTAGTGAGGTGCGTAGCAAAGACTGCTTTGAGCGGAATTCTCCGACCCTAATTTTGTTAAAACACTTTCCTGCACAAATAGGACATTTCTCCATAGTCAAATGTTATACACATGTATGAAAATACAATACACACAGGCATTTGCACATACAAGCAAAATATTCACAACTGCACATACTCATCACTAAAAACTGGGCCTTTGAATGCAGTGTACTGCAATGAGTGAGAATGCAATAAGTGTATAAATATGTTTACACAGTATAAATAATTTGTCCCCCAAATTAAACCTTGGTTTACATGGTTTGACACTAAAACCATTAAACCTTGTCCAAACCACCATTTTTCATCATAATTCCCCACTAACAGCAACAGAAGGAATGACGTGGAAGTGAGATAGATCAATAACCAGTGGATATAGAAACTTTCCACTGCTACAATTGCAAATGTAGGAAACAAAGAAACATATCAAGTTTGGGTTTTATCTACAATCCTTTATAATTAATATGCTAAGTTTGGGAAACAATTTATCTTAAACACATCAGTAGGTTCACTAACTAAAGACTTCACCCAATCCGTGGTGAGAATTCCAAAAATACCGGATTACTTTAGAAGCGAGGAGTTAGGAGTTTACCAATTGCTGCCAGTAAGAGGAACCAGACTGCCCCAACTCTAGAAATTAAAACCTGGGTACTCCTGAAAACTGTCCACATTGCATCAAGAATTTCTTTGGGGCACACATCTGACCGTGACAGCTCCTTTTACAATCTTTACCCAGGTTGCTATCTCTGAGCGATCTGCATCAGTTCATAACAACAGTGGCAATATTTATAACACATCAGTTGTCTCTGAGGTCATTATGGTTATGCTAGAAGCGTTATCAGAACTATTTATAATTAAACATACTAAAACTCAGTATGGATTGTGTCTCAGCTCAGTATGGTTATATGTCACTCTATGCTAGAACCCTGCTGAGTAGTCTTCAGCTATGTTCATAGAGAACAGTACTAGGAGAAAGTGTTTTGTTCCATTTTCTTTTTGAGAAACCTCTAACTCAAGCAGATGTGTTGATGCTCTCATACATACATATTCCTAATGGACAGGTTTCTCAGCTCATATTACTCTCTGTCCCTAAAACCTTATACTCTAACTCAATTTAGTCTTTCTGCACTGAAGGATCCAAAATGTTACAAGCACACATACACACAAAAGATCAGAAGCATTTTGTTTTAAAATGCTGTTGAAGAGTATAGTTTTCATGTATGTTGAATTTAGATGAATACTAATCGATATGTCAGACACTTCCCATTTTACGACACTAGCCGCCAGAGAATAAAATGTGCTCCCCAGCTCAGCCCTTAAATCAAGCTTTAGGATGACTATCGAAAGGATTCTGATGAAAGTACATGCTTGACAAGCATCTTTAGACTGCCAGACATATACATCAGCTGTAGTTACTTCACCAGTTAACTTCACCCAACTGAATCTAAACTCAGCTTCTGTCCCATGAATTAACATCTATGATACATACATTAGTTTCTCATCGTATTAGTCCATTATGTGGATGATGTAGCTGCACTTCACAGACGTTAAGACAGTTTAAACCATATGGCTAAAAGATCATTGCATCACTACACCTGTACAGAAAAACATGCTCCTGAACGTAGAGCAAGCTCAGCTGAATGCTCTTCCAATTATATTTACTGATACCAGAACAGGTGCCCAGTATAAAATATTTGTAATATATCCATAAGAATGAGAACTGCCTTTAACTAGAAAAACTTGTATCACTAATACTCAAAAGTTAAATGATGGTTGTGTTGAAAACTACACATTTGCCACTGCTCTCAAAGTGGACAGGACTGCTCCACTCCAAGTGCCAACATTCTTTATACGTATATATACTTGTGGCTTCTATAATGATTAATTTTTCCAAATGTAAGAAAAAATTACTAATAGAGTGATTTTCTCATTGTGAAGATATTTATCAAGAAAATCAGTGTACTTTATACAGAAAAGTAGTAAGTTAAGTATTTCTTAGTAGAAAAAAAAAATCTAATCCTACTTTTTTATATCGAAGTGTTTGGACTCTTGTCACATGATTTTTTAGCATAATAAAAAGGTAACGAGATACAAGTAGTATTTAAACTATATTAGTAAAAATAATTTTAACCTAAATTAAGATAGTTGAACTACTCCTTACAATTGTATTTTTGTTATTGTCTGTATATTTATTGCTAACTTAGTTAACACTTTAACATCTTCTGACAAAATCAGATTAATGAGATTGTGCCTTTTGTTCAAGACACACAGCTTTTGACCTCATTGCCAAATGTCAGCCTCATTTGTCAGAAAGACAGAAATCACAAACATATTAAATTTCTACAAATTTCCCCCAAACTGGCAACTAGATAAATGAAAAAGATCCAGTGCCTCCAGTGTGAGCTCAACAGTTATCTGTTCTGCTTCGCTTGCTGAAAGGCAATCAACACACATGTAGATCCAAACCAGCCATAGGGTATAATTAAGGAAAGTGAAAGGAGATGACTGACAGTGGGAGAGTTTATAGGACATGTGGTAGAAATTAAACACGTTGGCTAAGTGTTGGAAGGAAAAAGACAGAAAGGATGCTGGCGCATGGTGGTATGCTGAGGGGATCTGAGTGTGAACTGGGGCAACGGTGGTGAAAGAGCTGGGTTATTATCTTAGGGATGAGTATACACAACAAAGAAGTCAACAGGAAGCCAGACTTCAGTAGTTCTGCCTTTTTATCCAGTAACAGCTTTATGGTTCCCCTATTCTTCTAAAGGAGAAAAAAAAAAACAAAACAAAACAACCAAAAAACCCAAGAACTTTAAATTTTTAAGCGACATTTAAGTATTTACCAAATAGGTCAAAGCTCCAGCACCACTCCTGAGCAGCAGCAGTCTACTCGTTTGGCTCACAGATACTTTTTTTCTCCCCCGACGTCGCTGATCGCGACAGAGCCGTTTTCGGGGTAGGAACTCAGATGACCTACTTCAGCTTGCCTGCCTGACGCGTTTAGCGCCACTCAGCCGAGAGCGAAAGCTCGCGGGCCGAGCTCGGGGCAGGCGGGCTGGGAGTTAGGGACGTGCGGCCGCAGCAGCCCCTCAGAGGCCGCCCCGCCATCCTCCGCCCGGCCATGCCCGCCGCCCCGCTACAGCCTGCCTCCCGCCGCCGCCCCCCCCATCCCCGCCGCCCGCGGGCACCGGGCCCGCCGCCCCCGCCTGCCTCGGCCGGCGGAGCCAGGAGGGGGCCCGGGCCGCCCTCGGTGGGGCGGGCAGCGGCGGGAGGGCCCAGGAGACCCCGGCGGCGGCTTCACCTACCTCTCGGCAGCGGCGGCGCTGAAGACGCGGCTCCTCCCGCTGGACCGGCGGAGAGGGGGGCCTCCGTGTAACATAAAGCCGGGGGCGGCGGCGGCGGAGGGAGGCGCCGGGGGGCTGAAGAGAGGGGCAATGGCTGAGGCAAAGCCGGGAGGAGGAGGAGGAGGCGGAGGAGGAGGAGGAAGGGGGGATCCTAGGCTCCCTCCTCCCCGCGGTCCGTGCTCAGGGGGAGGTGGGGAGCCGCCCCCCGCCGCGCCGCCCGGGCACCGGCGCTGCCTGGCCTCGCCCCCGGGGTCCCTGCCGCTCCCGCCCGCCCCCCGCCGCTCACACTTGTTTACCTTCTGCGCTGCCTAGCGCGGCCGCAGGCGCCATCTTCCCCCGCGACAGGCACCCCGCGCCGCCCGTCACTTCCGCCGTCACCTGCGGGCCCGCCGGGGGGGCGCCCGGGGCGGCAAACCGCCCCCGCCTCGGCCCGGCCCCGCGCGCCAGCCCCCGCCCCGCGCCGCCGGCACCTCCCTGCCCCTGCAGCGCGGGCCGGACGCCGGGCCGGCTCGCGCCCCGCCAGCCCACCGCGGCAGCGCGGGGAGACCGGGCGCGCCCCTGGGAGAGCAGCCCCTCACCGGCGCCTGGGCCGGGCCTCGGGAAAGCGGCACCGACCAGCATCGGGGACGCCCGTCCGCTGTCGGCGGCTGGAGGGTGCGTCCTTCTCCTCCACCCCTCGGCCGGTCCCGCCGCAAGCCACCGGCCCGTTCCTCACCGCCCCTGCGCCTCTCGCTTCTCTCGGGCAGCCGCCCCGCGGGGGTGACGGGCTGACACACACCCCCCCCCCCCCCCCCGCCGTCAGGCCCCCGCTCGGCTCCTGCCCCGACACCCGGGCAGCTGCGGCGGGCGGGCCCCCGCTCCCCTCTGGCCACAGGCGGCCCCGCCAGCCGGCGTGGGAACCCGGTCACCGGGCCCGCTCGGCGCCGCTGCAGGCGGCCCACGGGGAAGGGCGGCCCAGCCCGGGGTGCGCCCGGCCTCGCCTTAGCACAAACATCACCTCCCGGCTTCCTCTGTTTCCCCTCTCCTGGCAAACTGCGGCTTTTAGAGGTGAACTAAACTACGTGGACCTTTGGTTCGCCGCTGCCACCCCCAAACCATCCGCTACCTGCCACGTACCTCCCCGTCACCGTCACCTTCTATGTCACTCGCTGCTTTAAATAGCAGGCCAGGGGCTGCCATCCTCTCCCTGTTTATTGCCATTGCCATCCCCTTCGCTGCCTATTTTCAGCCTCTCATTGCCACCCCCACCCCATTCTTGATTTATAAAACAGGAGCGTACCTCCTCTATAGCTGCCACCCCCAAGCTGAATGTCTTTCCCACCTTTCACAGCTTCACACAATGAAGCAGCTATTGCACGCTCTGCTTCACAAAAGACTTCCCACCGCTATTCCCACTCTGCCCGCCTACTGCTCCCTCACGGCCTACTCGTTCCACGCTACAATCAACCTGCTCCCATTCAACTCCTTCATCCCAAGGGCCTGACCTCTCTCTGCTCAGAAAACTTCATACTGTCCCACCTCATCCGCTTACTCACGCAGCAAATTTGCCCCGTCTCCCCAGTCACTGTTCTCAAACCTGTTACTTGGGCACCTACAGTGAAACAACCAACCTTTCCGTACTGACTCTGCCACGACAGCTGCTACCGTTCCTGCCGCCTAAGTCTCAAAGGCAAGACATTCTCTCCCTTATTCACAGGGTGCATCTTCTGCTGCACCAAGCACGTACCCACTCGCATCTCCTGCTTCAGCAAAGAAAAACTGGAGTAGAAAGGAAGTTTCTCGTACACGGAAATAATACAAGCAGAACTTCATGCATCCTTCTGCCCTCTTTGGGCTTTTGACCTTCATAGGTCAGTGAGGGTGGAAAAAGCTAGCAGGACTGTTTTGGTTTTACCTGACTGTCATTTTGCTGTTTGCAGTTTATGGAAAGCTGAGGCATGAGATGATCTTCAGGTCTCTCCTACACACTGCCACAGAAGATGACCTCAAACCTAGCCAAAAAAAAAAAAAAAAGCCCAACAGCTTTGACATACTTATTCTCAACATGTAAAAGCACAAAAAAAACCCATCTTCTTCTCCTTCACATTGGACAATTTGCCTCTACTGAAAAATAAAAATAATGCCTCAATTCTAATTTCCTAAATAAAAACGTGAGTGCTAAGTTTGGGCCCTCGACAATGACCAGTGCTATCAACATTACCGTAGTTAGTATTAATTTACACAGAGATTTGGGCTGACCCCTCTGATTCAGGCACCTGTACAAAGCCAGTTACTAAGTAGTTCCCACTGGCTTAAATGAGACTATTGCAATGAATAAAATGCTGGACATATGTTTCTGAGTTATATTAATATGCTGGTTACCATTTCATTTGAACAATTTCAAACATTTAATTTATACGTATATGCATAATATATTTGACAACCTCTAGAAATGTTTTTACCTACTTTGACAATTGCAGTCTTTAGACTTTTCTGGTTTTTCTTCATACCACAAATATTCCCAAATACAGTCAAAGTAACAAGACTATCTCAGAATATGTAAAATGTATAATCTCATTGTTAAAATAGGAGCAACAGTTTAGTTTTTTTTTTTTTAGATTCCTGACAGAGTTCTTGGCAAGGATTAAATCCTTTCTAAAGGCTGCTGCAAATGTGACAAAAACTGTTTCCATAATTTTACATTGCACTGCATTATTGCATAATTTAAACAGCTAAGTAACTACAGAGTCTAGTATTTTCGGTTCATTTTCATAAAAGAGTGACTATACGTGCCTGGACGTCGAGGCAACTACAACCAAGTATTGCATCATGTTCCCACTATACTTTGTGTATCTCGGTCATATGCATCTATTGTTTTTCCCAGAACTGACATATTTTATACAAAATTGAAAACATCATGTGGCCTGATGAAAGATTAGATAGGAAAATTTATTTTCCAGACCAATGTGCAAAAGTATCAGGTTGCAAGACAAAATACATTTTGTCATTGGTAACGCCATTATACACACTGGAAGGTTTCTCACCACATTTTCATACTCATTTCTTCAAAACAAGAATGCTGGCAACGTATCTGCTCTAGGTATATACAGCAGTACACACTCCTAGCTCTTCTAGCAGGAAAGCATGGAAATAGTAGCATTTGTGAAAGTGGGAGGTTACAAGCATTGCTAAAGCAGGCACACCAGTTTTATACAGACTTCCATCATCACATTTCAATCACATGCTTGTCTGCTCCAAACCTGGTTTTTTTGACCCAAGCAGCTAGCCAGGCAAAATCTCAGAACCATCACATTTTCCAGCAGGCAAAGCCACTGTTGAGGAACGTGCATGTATTTGACATAATTGGTTACTTACATTGAAACCTGTTTCTCTGATCATGGAAGAAATCCTAGTAGTAGTGACAACCTCTATGCCTTCAGGAGGTTTCCGTGAAGGAGAAGTGAATTCACTTTCCCACAGGGGAGGGTTGTGAATTTGGCCTTTAGTCTCCGTTGCACCTCTAAGCTGGCTCTCATCACTGGATCAGGGATTTTATCAGATTTTTAAGGCATTTCTGTCATACCCAACTCTGAAAAGAGCATGCATTTGGCAGGGTTTCTAGCTGTTTGGTGCAAAAGATTCGAGCTGTTCATATCTTGGGGCAGGGTCTTACATCCGTATGATCTCCCTAACTGTAAGCACTCAGCCTACAAAAGACAGTAACGAGAGAAAGGTTGAAATTCAAAATCTTATCAGGCTGATGGCCAGCAGAGGTTACTAACATACGCAGAGTGACACTTTACTCTTCAAGCAGATGAGCTGGTCGGACCTCAAACTAGGTACGCTCATTTCCAGCAGACACAAGCACATCTGGCTTCACTTTTACCCCCCGCTCCCTTTCTGCGTCGCAGCCGCTCGCTGCCCCAACTCAACCCACGGTGCCGTGCTGTCGGAGGTGAGCCGTGAACGCAGGACCAATCTCCGTGTCGTGGTGTACCCTTCAACCAAGCGCGGTCGCCACGCTGACCACCCCGCCGAAGCGATGGCAGTGTTTCACCTAAGTAGCCCGCGCCGCACGGGCACAAAGCGACGGCGGGCCCGGCCGGCCCCGCGGACAGAAGCCGAGCCCCTCTCCGCAGGGGTGCTCGGAAGCGCGGGTTCCCCACGCGTTTGTTCCAGCCGCAGCAGCAGCCGCAAGCCGCGGGTGACCCGCCCGCCCGCCCGCCGTCCCTGGCGCCGCGCTGGAACCCGCCCCCGCCCCCCCCGCGGCGCCCCCAGCCCACGACCGTTACCGCCGGCGGGCGCAGGCCGCGGGCGCGAAGCGCCCTCCCGCCGCCGCGAGGCGCCCTCCCGCCGCCGCCCCGCCCCGCCCCGCGCACGCGCACCCGCCGCTCCCCTGGCGGCGCCGGCGCACGCGGCGCGGCCCCTGCGGCAGGCCGGGTTGCATCACCCGGCGCGAGGGCGGCGGGGGTCCTTCTCGGGGCTGCCCCGCGGCGCGCCTGAGCCGCTACCGCAGAGCGGCGGGGCTGGCGGCGGCTCCGCGCCGGACAGCGCGGCGGGTCCCTGAGCCGGGCGTCTGCCCCCCGGCCGGCGGGTGCCGGGCTGGACGCCGGTGGCGCCGCCGCCGAGCGGAGCTGGGGGTCAGGCAGCCGCGCGAGTCTGCCCGCTTCCTCTTCGGGCCAAGATGGCGGGCGATGAGGCGGGAGTGACTCTGGGGCAGCCGCACCTCAGCCGGCAGGACCTCGCCACCTTGGTGAGACCCGCACGGGGGCCACCAGGGGACGGGGCGAGGCAGCCGCGGGCGGGGGCGCCGAGGGGCGGCGGATGCGGGCGTCGGGGGCCGGCGGAGCGTGGCGGGGCCGGGCGGGCCGTTGCGGGGTGGCGGCGGCGGTGGCGGCAGCGCTCGCAGGCGGAGGGGATCCGCGCCTCCCTCCAGGCCCCGCCGCGGCCCTTGGGGCCGGTGAGGTCCGAGGGGGCGCGGACGGCGGCGGCGCTTGGGGGGGGGGGGGGGTGAGTTGCAGCGCGGCGGGGCTGAGGGAAGGGATAGCTGGAAGCAGGCGCGGGGCAGCAGGTTAGGCCGGTCGCAGCGGGTTTGGGTTGGCTGGATGAGGCCCTGCGCTTGCTGGTGAGGTGGGTCCAAAACCCGGCGGGTGGCGTCCCGGTTCTGCGAGCGAAGCCTTTGTGTGTCAGTGGTGGGGACGTGCAGTTTCCTCCTTGTAAGGGCTGTCGTGCTTGGTGGTGTTAAAGGCTCTTCCCTCTCCGAACTAAACTCATAAATTGGCGTTCTGTTCCCGAGCGGGCTAGGTGGAGTGCTTGCCAGCCCTGTCTTGGTTGATCTACCAAGGAAATTTTCCAGACTACCAAGAAAATTAGTTGCAGTAGTCTCTTGCTGTGGTAGTCTTGCCTATTAAATATCTGGCCTGTCTCACTTATTACACATAAATCCAGACAAAACCAGTCTAAAATTTTATTGCTGCCTCCCTGGTTTTCAGCAAACTAGAAGACTTTATTTGTCTTTACAGTAATAATGTTTGAAATTCTTGGGGTTTGAGCACAAGAATTCTTTTTGTGTTATAGCGAAGCATGTTGATATTCATTAGAGAAGCACATTAGTAACTTCAGAAAGTTTCTTTACTTCCTTTCATCGTTGACCACGGCATTTGCCAGTCGGAAGGAGCGCGAATAGGCCTTGTTGGAAGGTCAGCAGGAATTACCTTTAAGGCCTATTCTGTGTTTTTTCAGTTGGCCCTTGAATGCTTACTATTGACTAGAGCTTCTAGCTGAACTTAGCCTTATACCAGTCTTGAGGAAGAAAACTGCACGCGTGCATAATTGTGTGCACCGGGAACAATTCTCTTGATGACGGGATTCGCATCATGCTTACGTGCTTGTCACCCTACTAGATGGTGCCATCTGCAGTTCATGTTCTCACCGTTGACTTCAGTGTGTGTAGTCATTTTCAGTTAGATATACAAGAAATATAAATTGAATTGCCTGTGTTAGGTGGACAAAACTTGTTTTGTATTGAGTGTGAACGTTTTATTCATGTAATACTTGAGAATAGAATGAATGAGTTTACATTTTTACACAGATGTGTTTAAGTTTGATTGTTATGCACAGAACCTGCATGTAACAGTGTAAACAATACATGATTTAATGTCACTTAATGTGTGTGTGTTATTGGTATCCTAGCAAAATATTTATATCCTGTCCTACACTGAGAACTCTTTTGGCATTGTGAAACTTTGCTTGAACTGAGCAGCTCATCCATATGAATTCAGTGCAGGATGGAAATGAGACAGTTTCAAAAATAGGAACATTTCAGTGGATTTCAACATTTGTCCAATATTTGGACAAACAGCTTTAAAAAAACCAAAACAACTCTTTCAGAGTTGTCTTTTTAACTATACAGAATGTATTTGTAAGTGCTTCGACCTGCCAGGTGCTACCAGTAGGTTCATGAGACGGTCTATTTAGGACAGCAGAATTTTTGTCTGGTACCTAAAGTAGAAATAACAGTATTTGAGGAAAAAGTAGCCATTTAAAGAAAACAAAATTAAATCCATGACGCTAATGAAATCTCTGGGCCTACTGACTCCAAAGTGTTGCTTGTAATTATATATTGACTGTAATGGAACCTTATACCAATTAAACAACTGTTTATTGACAAACCTTCTTTTTTAAAACATAGATGCAGTTCACTATGTAGCCCATGGAAAGTTAACTGGAATTTGCCTGTTATGTGTAACTTAAGTTTGGGGGTAGATAAGGGGTTTTTTGTGTGTTAGAGCTGCTTTTTTTGTTTTGTTTACTTCCATCTTCCTTTAACACCTCGCAGCCTATACCAATTTACAGTCAGTGTTTTGATTTGCAACCTATACTTATTTCCAATCAGGATTTTGTTTACTTTTTGTCCTATTTCACATACTTAAAAGACTGGAATGCGTATCTAGAGTTATTTTAATGAGCTTGGTTGGATTTTTGCTGAATAGAACTACTGGATAATTTTTAAGAAAATACATATAGTACTCTCTAAACATTTAAATACAAGAAGAATAAATTCTAAAATCTCCCTCATACAGGATGTTACCAAGTTGACGCCTCTTTCACCAGAAGTCATCAGCAGACAAGCGACAATTAATATAGGTAAAAACAAACTTCTGAAAAAGAGGGGGGCATTCATGTGACTCTTCTGGTGCTCATGCAGTAGCATATGGTACCTATGTGACAACATTTTAAAGAAATTTTTACTGAAACAGACAGTAATACAGATAAAATTTATAATAAAAACACTATATCGAGATGCAGGAAGAGACTTGACAAACCCTTTTAACCACCAATTTTGCTTCAAGAACACTGTTGAATGAAGTGGGGAATACTTGCTAAAGCAGAGTTTATTTCATCTTAAAATTAAGCATTGAAATGAGTTTCATGAAAATGCAAAGATCTGTCCATTGGGAGCTTAATTTATGATCTTGTTTGTTTAAACAAAAATGATTATGAAACCCATACGTGCTTCTGATGGGAGCTCTGGACTTACTGGCTGCAGAGAGTTTGGGGTAATTATGCGTTGATCCTAATGGAACATTGCACAAAATTAAACAATGGTTTATTGACAAACATTTGCTTTTAAAACATAGGTACAATTGGTCATGTAGCCCATGGAAAGTCGACAGTAGTCAAAGCTATATCTGGAGTTCATACTGTCAGATTTAAAAATGAACTGGAAAGAAATATCACAATCAAGCTGGGTTATGCTAATGCAAAGGTGAGTCATTACTATAAATCTAGCAAATATATTGCTAATATATTTCAGGGTGGACGTAATAAGTTTATAAGTAACTAACCTTTGATGAATTAAACTTTTTCTCAATTTTTAAAAATTACTTACAGATTTACAAGCTGGATGACCCAAGCTGTTCCCGGCCAGAGTGTTACCGATCCTGTGGAAGTAGCACCCCAGATGAGTTCCCTACAGATATTCCTGGCACCAAAGGGAACTTTAAACTAGTCAGGTAACTGCTGTAAAATGAACGGTATAAATTCTGTTTACTTTATGTGCACTTCCTTTTGTGTAACTGAAAATATTCCGGATTGAGCTGGAAGCTGAATGAATTGTTGCGGCAGACCACATGTTCTTAGATGCTGGACACCCCTGATCTTGGGTTTCATCTAAACTGCCTTGTTTTTATTAGTCGTGATGCACAGTCTACAGTGGAGCACAACTGTATCTTCTGTGATCAGGTATTTGCAGGACTTTGAAGTGAAATGATATTTTTTTTCTGCTATGAATATAAGTACATTTTAAAGCCACTAGAATGAGAACTAATGTGGACCATACAAATGCATGTTTAAAATTCCTTTCTGAAGGGTCATCTTTGTTAAACTTTTTCTTCCTAGAGGCAGAAAAGTTTTCAAAGTTCTTAAAACGAATCTATGAAAACCTGATACTTAATGAGATCAGGCCTCTAAGTGGAGGCCAGGTGTCCTTTGTGTACTTCATTTCTAAGAAAGCATAGCATGGTCATTATGCAAGTGTAGTAACCACAACAGTTGTTACATGGGTCCTTGCAATGATTGCTTCAGTGAGAGTAGTCACAAAGACTGTTGTACGACAAGATTCCTAGTTCGTGCTTATGTGTAAAATACACGTACTGTTGTAGTCACATATTTCCTTCCTCTCCTCAGATTCCCAGTAGAGCACTTGTAACAATAACTTCTGTTGGAGTGTGACAGTCATGCAGCCGTTGTTAAACTATTGGTTAAAAGCTTTGGATCTTTTATCTTACTGTTTATTTGCTTATAGTAGATTTTTAACATTGTCACTGAAGCAGCAAATTAGTCCCGTTCTTTTTGGTGGTGTGCTATCAGGAAACAAGTTTTCTTCACTGAATAGGTTCAGGCACGAATGTAGTGAATTGACTATTATGATCTGCACAGAAAAATCATAAGGTTGGAAGTAAGAGCTGTAACATTGTCTTTGTAGATAAACCTTTGGAGTGAAATGCAATTATAATAGTGTAATTAAAGATGCATAATTTTCTAAAATTGGAGAATGGGAGAGGTCTTTTAAGAGAGAGAAGAGAAATCCTGTGGTTTGTTGTTTTGGGGTTTTTTTTCTTGTTTTATTCTGATGCATTTAAATCTAGTCTAATTTACAGGTAAATTCGTGAAACGTTAAAGCGGTACCTAGTATGGATATATGGTATCAAATCTTAAAACTCAGAAAAACTATTCAGTAGCCATTCAGTAGTCTTTGTGTTCTTACAAAAATACTTTTAAGATATTATTTCTCAGCATCTGTCTTGAAATGTTTGTTTTATCTGTCTGTTTTAAGGATGCTTTTAACCTTTGTGTCTGCCTAACCACTCACATAAATCAGTCAGAGAAATTGCTGATAATTGGCTTTTGGTCTTCTTTTAAACCTTCTTCTACAACAGGCATGTCTCTTTTGTGGATTGTCCTGGCCATGATATTTTGATGGCTACTATGCTGAACGGTGCAGCAGTAATGGATGCAGCTTTACTGTTGATAGGTAATGATTGCTACACAAAAGCAGAGCGCTCTTTTTTTTAATATCATGAAGCAACTTTATATGGGTTTTAAAATTTAGTGGGGCGGAGTGAACGATTAAAACAAGTGAATGCTTTTGAGATATGTTTAAGAAGATTAAGTGATGCTACAAAGAAAATGTACCCCAACAAGGTGGGGGTTTTTTAAACATAGCTATACATGCTTATTTGTCTGGTAGCTGGCCCAATTGATAGAAGATTAGTTGGCTAAGATGAAACCTTATAATGGTATAGTACTGTTAAATTTATATAATTTTGTGGAAATACATTAGCTACAGGTATATTTTGAGTTTCTCTGAAGCTTCAGTTTGATTTAAAAACATAGCCTTAGCCATGCAGGGGAGTCCACAAACATCAACACAAAGAGTAAAAGCTTAGATAAATACGGAAAAAATCAAGGTACAGGAGATTTATCTCGATCCATACAATTTTTGTTTTCATTTGCAAACAACGGGAAATGAGTAAAACTCATTTTTATATTTCCATAGAACAATGCAGTGCTCTACAGTGATAAATAGCGATTATGTTACCTGGATAGGGCGTGTCAACAAACAAGAACAACAGCTTCAGATATCATAGTTTAAATCATCTGAGATAGCTGATAAGCTGTTGTTGTGGTTTAACCCCAGCCAGCAACTAAGCACCATAAGGCCGCTCGCTCACTCCCCCCACCCCAGTGGGATGGGGGAGAGAATCGGAAGGGTGAAAGTCAGAAAACTCGTGAGTTGAGATAAGAACAGTTTAATAGAATAGTAGTATTAGTAATAATAATAATATAATAATATAATAATAATATACAAAGCCAGTGATACACTATAGAATTGGCTCACCACCCGCCGACCAATTCCCAGCACGTCCCTGAGCAGCAATCGCTGCCCCCCGGCCAACTCTCCTCAGCTTATATACTGAGCATGATGCCATATGGTACGGCATAGCCCTTTGGCCAGTCTGGGTCAGCCCCCCTGGCTGTGCCCCCTCCCAGCTTCTTGTGCACCGGGCCGAGCATGGGAAGCTGAAAAGTCCTTGGCTAGTGTGAGCACTACTTAGCAACAACTAAAACATCAGTGTGTTATCAACATTATTCTCATACTAAACCCAAAACACAGTGCTATACCAGCTACTAGGAAGAAAAATCAACGCTATCCCAGCTGCAACCAGAACAGCTGTCATTCCTCCTGACTGTTTAGATCTAGAAAGTGTGATAGACCAGGCTTCAAGATTAACCACCATAATGGCACATCAGGCCAAGGTTGGCTTCTTGGATGGCTGAAATCCAAACCATGCTGATAACTGCACTGTTCACATACTTCATGTATTTATTGTGTGTTGTACAGTTTGGGGATCTTGGCATTTTTATGGCTTTGGTGATAAGAAAACACCAAAGAATTTTAAGATATTTCTTGAAAGGTGAATTGTCCATTTTGTTACAGTCTGCACTGAGGTGTCTAGAGACCTAGAGGATGGAATAAGTCAAGTAGACACAAGTTAGCTGTCGGTATCTTTGGAAATTTTAAATGCTTCTGTTGGGAGCAAGTAGAATGGGGGACTCTGGCAACCTCTCATCTGTCATATATTGTGTGGGTGGTAAAGCCAGCACTTCTGGAGAACAGTAGGCGCTTATTAACTTGATGCTTCACATGTAGCTTACTGAGACCTGACTGTCTTTTTTTATAAAGATACAATGGAAAGTAGATGTCCTAACTGTAGGAGTTTTGTCTGTCTTTATAATTTCTATATTGCAGTCACTTTTCTTCTTTCAGCTGGTAATGAGTCATGCCCTCAACCCCAGACCTCAGAACATCTAGCTGCTATAGAAATCATGAAACTGAAACACATTTTGATTCTACAGAATAAGATTGATTTGGTGAAGGAGAGCCAGGCTAAAGAACAGTATGAACAGATTCTTGCATTTGTACAAGGTAAGTTTTCAACAGCAGAAATTCAGTTAATGGTGGAAATTTTTCCGTGTTGGGACACGGACATAGTGGTTTTCTGTATGTTTATAGGAAAGCTTCCCCTGCTTAGATGATGCTGTTGTACATAGTCTGTTAATCTGAAAAATTGACCATTGGAGTTGTGCTTCTTAACTGTGTCAGACTGCTTACGTACGGTGATGTTGTGGCTGTTGGTCAGAACGCTTGATGTAAAACTAATAGCAATAGCTCTTGTCTAGTTGCTTTCACTGAATTTGTGGTTTCTTCTTGGTATTGTCTCTTCTTGGATTGTTTCTTTGCTAGAGATTGTACTGTGATTTTACTGCAGTGCAGGAGAGAATGAAGCAGTACTTGTTAGGGACACCTTGTAGGTATAAACGTGTTAGTTACTTTTACCTAATCACAAAAGATTGGCCTTTCATCTCTCTGTAAGTTCAGTTCAGACAGTGTTATCCTACTCTGTCCGTAAAGTTCTGCTCAACTTTAGTCTACTGCTTTGAGTTTCACCTTTCCCAGGAGCTTCCGCTGTTTTCTCTGCTTATCTACTTTAGCTGGGGTATGTGAAAAGCTGCAGCGCTAGATCGTCACCATCAAAAGTAGCCAATGGGTCTTTCTTTTTTTTTTTTTTTTTAGTTCAGAATTGTTACCTTGCATAAGCTGTTCATTACAGCTGTCAGAGTGGCTTGATGTGTAAATCTGGAGTTTGTGAGAACTGGAGTTATCACAAGAAATGTAGATATAATTAAAATTAATAATATCTAACAGGCCTTGATAACTAAATGAATCCTCCCATAAAATTAGGATTTTTCTAAAATATGTATTTCTATTGCAAAACTTAGAAAACATACATCATTAAATTGATAGGAGTTTTAGTTTGTCAGAATGAAATCTGAGCGTAAAGTTTATACTGATGTATCAAACACCGAGATATCCGATCTCTCTTAGGAAATTAAGACTATTTCTGATCACAGTGTAGGAAGTGAGTTCTCCCTTAGAGCAGAAAAGTATCTTGCACAATGTTCAGAGGGCAACCGTAAAGCTCTTCAGTACACAGTTATCCAGAGGCAACATGAGGGTTGTTTCAGAATGCCTCGAAAAGAAGGTCTGGCTGGTTTGAGCTAAAATGTTGAAGGGAAGGGTAAATGCTCTGATACTTACTGCTTTGGGAAATACACATAACATGTGCCTTGAAATTCATTAGTATTTTTAACAATGACAGAACACTTGGTCATGTTGCTGTACATACTGTATTAAGGCTTGATGTTGAACTTGATTTTGGTTTAGGTACAGTTGCAGAAGGAGCTCCAATAATTCCAATCTCGGCACAATTGAAATACAACATTGAGGTAGTTTGCGAGTATATAGTGAAGAAAATCCCAGTCCCTTTGCGAGACTTCACATCTGAACCAAGGCTTATTGGTATGTAAATGCTTTAGGTCTGGGCTTTTGTGGCTAACCATTTACTGCAGGTATCTACACTTAGAATAGCATGTTGCTGAATGCTCTAAAAAGAGGTAAGTTTAAAAGAATCGTTTAGTGCACTCTTATTTTAAAACTTGCATGTTTGCTGAGGGCTGTATTGTTCGTTCATCGTTAATTGCTATAGTTAAATTTGTTTCAGGTAATTGCTGTTTTTTGTGTATATTCTATGTGTATGACAGCACTAAAATGCAACAAAGAAGAGAAATTTATCTATGTCTGAAAAACATTCCTTTAGTTGCTATGAATTTAAATTTGATTTAACAAACTACCGACAAACTGCTGAATTTGAAAATTAAGTTATTTCCATAAAAATCTTATAGGTAGCCTGGTTATATTTTCTGTCTCCTGTCTCCTGGTTATAATTGTCAAAGTCTCAGTTCTCGTCCAGCCTGTTAGGAAATTCAGTTCCACTATGGTGAATCTGTTTGCCCTTTTTTCCATATAAACCATGGGAGACCTACAAAACATGTTCAGAATGCAGAAAAATTGACTACATTAAAACAAGGTTTCCATATTCACAACTGACATTGTGAATATTGAAGGGGTTTTGTAATACAGTTGATCATTGCTTTCTTTTTTCAGATACTGATCTTAATTTCTGCTATGCAGAAACAGTTTTTAAAAACATTTATGTATGTGAGCAGATTAAATGGTTTTGAGAACAAAATCGACTATATACTTAAAGATTTGGAATAAAATATTCATCATATTTTAGTGTTCTTCCTGAATTATGTTTTTGTAATATTTATAAATGTGTACACCTTCAAAGAATAGGGAAGCAGTCAAAGTTGCTAAAGACAGACACTAATTCTTTAAAAACCCGACCTTTAAATATAAACCTGGTTATGGTCTACTCTTTTCAGTAATTAGGTCTTTTGATGTCAACAAGCCTGGCTGTGAAGTTGATGACCTTAAGGGAGGTGTAGCTGGTGGCAGTATTCTAAAGGGTGTTTTAAAGGTAACCTTTTCCCTCTCTTGTCTGGAGATTCGTAATGATAATAGCAAGTAGAGTTTTTGCATGCTTAATACAAAATGCATCTATATAGTTGCATTTTTTTTAAACTAGAATACAGTCAGATGACACTTATCTTTTCTGTCTGTGCCTCATTTTTACTTTCCTGTTTTAAAATACCAGAGCAAGAAACATTGATTTTTATTTTTTAAATATATTTTTGATACTGTAGTCTTAACTTTTGCTAATAATGATACTGATTTCATTGCTTACAAATTGAGGGAGCTATTTTTTTTTCCATCCTACCACTTTTATGTGCTGAATTATTGGGGGGAAGAGGAGAGCAAAAGAACTTTAAAAGTACCTTGGAAGTGTGCATGGGTTCCTACAGGTCCCACTTCCCCATTTAAATATTCTGTATATTTTGATTTTTTTTTTTACTCCGTTTGTGGGATACTGTCAATAGATGGAAACTTTAAAAGTTGCTCTGCTAGACTGGAAAGCAAACTACATCTTTGAACATTTATACAACTTCTGTTTTCTTTGTCTTACAGTTTATTGATGCTGATCAGTTACACCGATCAAATTAACTTCAACTTTTCTTAGTTCTGTAATGTTTCTAAATGAAATGTAATTTTAAAAAAATAAACTAAAAATTAAATGTTGGAATTATTGCTGATAGAGATCCTTTGCTAAAGCAGTTTTACAAATTGTATTGAAAAGAAAATCAATTGTTACACTGGCTAGAAGATACAGAGCTTTCAATATTGTTCAATTTGCAGTAAACAGTGCAAGAGAAGTCCTAGAAGTTCTAAAGTAGCCCAGAACCAAGGACTTGTATAAATAGTAGATCTTGGGATAAGTAGGTCTTATCTGTGACTAGTGGTTAGCTTTATATTCCTGTGAAACAACCAGTTAATCACTTTTTCACTTTTGTAATTAGGTGGGTCAGGAAATTGAGGTCCGGCCTGGTATTGTGTCCAAGGACAGTGAAGGAAAACTCATGTGCAAGCCAATCTTTTCCAAAATTGTGTCACTCTTTGCCGAACACAATGATCTACAATATGCTGCTCCAGGGGGTCTTATAGGTAAGAATATTCTCTTATGAAGAGATTTATTTCTTCATGCTTATTGAAAACACTTGGTTTCGCTCAACAATAAATTTCAGTGTAGTAAACAAAAAGGCTATGAGCAATTTCAAGTCATTCATATATGTAGAGAGACACAACATGGGTGTGAAAATTGGATATTTAATAAATAAATAATTTTCCTGAACATCACTGGCCAATGCAGATTAACTTGCATTGTTAATTGTACCAGCTTTAACAGTAGAATATTTCTTCATCTGTTTAGACAGAGCTCACAGCCTTGCTGACATGCTGAAAGTGCTGTCCAGGTAATAGGGAATTCCCAGTACATTCTCAGTTTGTTGTTTTTAGATCTTCAAATATTTTAATACATAAATGTGACAGCTGCCTTTCAGTTACTCCTTGTGACTTTCCTTGTTGTGTTGTAGGTGTTGGAACTAAGATTGATCCAACTTTGTGTCGGGCTGACCGAATGGTAGGCCAAGTTCTTGGTGCAGTTGGAGCACTGCCAGAAATATTTACAGAGCTAGAAATTTCCTATTTCTTGCTGAGACGACTATTAGGTGTGCGCACTGAAGGAGACAAGAAAGCTGCAAAGGTCTGTACCCTTTTTTTTTTCCTGATTTCTCTTCTTGTGCTAAGTTTTATTAGTATATACATTTTTTTATCTTATGTAGTAATTTTGTCTCCCTGTTCATATATGCTTGTCAGTAAACTTATCTGCTTATTTAATATTGTAGAAGAATGCTTTTCAGAGGAGTAGGCATTCATAGTAGTTTAAAGTAACATAAAGTGTTTGTGTGTCCTGAAATTAGGTATTCTTCTAAACATGCTGGTAGTTCTTTTCCTTTGCTATCAGCCTATTCATTTGTGCAACAATTAGTTTTATACACGTACTGATCTACTTCCTACTTACCTGCTTTTTGTAGATTCTCTCTCTGAAGAACTTTTTAAAGCTGAGTGTTTGGGGTTTTTTTTTTTCCAACTACAGTGTTTCAAGAAACTGAACTTGATGCACGGCACAATCTCATGTTCTGTGGTCCATTTTACACAAATCAAACTAAAAGATCATAGTTTTTCCTGTTAGCATTAAAATCTATGAACTGCTTCATGCAGCAGTAAGTTAAGTGCTTCAGTCTCTTTATCCAGTGAAATGAATTATTTTTTGAGAAACCATTTTGATGTATGTAGGTATAAGGGAAATGAGAATATCCAGATTATTTAAAATAACGGTATAACATTCCAGTTTGTAGCAATATCTGAGACTGTTTACGCTTTTAATACAGTATGTGCAATCTTCAGTATGTTTTGTAGAAAATGTAGAGAAATTCCAAGAAAATATAGCATACCAAGAACCTGCAGTACTACAGGCACAACATATTTACGTGTTTGTCCTTTCACATATAAACTTTATCCACTGACTGTTGCGCATGGTTGGGGGGGGGGTTATTTAGAGTTTTTGCACTTCTCAGCTGTATCTTTTTTTGTGGCAGGTAGGTAACAGAAGATACTCAGTATTGTCTGTGGTATGTTTTTTTTAAATACTAAAGCTTATGTTTCAGAGTTTTGTATGTCTGTCTTCAGGTGCAAAAATTATCGAAGAATGAAGTTTTAATGGTAAACATAGGATCCTTATCTACTGGAGGGAGAGTCAGTGCAGTAAAGGCTGATTTGGGGAAGATTGTGCTAACTAACCCAGTATGCACAGAAGTGGGAGAAAAAATTGCTCTGAGTCGAAGAGTTGAGAAACACTGGCGGTAAGTTGGTGCTAAAGTGGTAGAGTACCTGGTTGTTTTATTGTTAACAAAAATACATGGATCTGATTTTGTTCTAGAATAGGTAAGCGTATGTCTGTTTTAAAAATTCCTCTGGATTTTCCGAACACATGGAAACCATTATTGTGGGATACTTCATTTCGTTACTAGCCTCTTTTTTTTTAAAGAGGCATTATAATTGGGTAGATACCTATTAGTTAACAGACAAGGAAACATCTGAGGTTCATGGTTTGTTGCCAAAACTGCCATGCTATAAATTGAGCTAACAGTAGGCAACCTTGGCAGAGTGGTTTGGAAATCCGAGTAATGTTAAGCCAAAGCCTGTCTTTATACACACCTAAATCAATGGTGTTTTACCTGTGGAGCTGTATGTGACTTCTAGTGCAACCTTGAAGTAATAGCAGGAGAATGGAGGAGGGACATTGTAAGGTTCAAGTATTTTACATACTATGAGCAGAGAGGAAAGAAAAACTATTAACTGGATTGACCCATTCGGATGACAGATATAAAATGTCTGACTGCACAGAAGCATCCGGAGGCTGAAAATGATGAGCAGAATTGGTTGATGATTCATTTTAATCATAGTGCCATACTTCTCTTTAGATGGTTATGCATACTGTACCTGTTGTGTTCCATAAGACTACGTAAATATCATAAGAACATAAGGGTATTTAGATTTGTTGGCCATGCACAGCTCTTGTGGTGTAAGGGAACATAGCCATTTTTACAAGAAGTCTCTACTGTATGAAAAAGAACCAAGCTTTAAATATCTGTGGATGCATGTTTCTTTTTTAGATCAACAATAAAGTGTAGACGGGAATTTAGTGCTTGCTGTCTCAGAGCTAGCTGACAAATTAGGGAAGAGATTATTCCCTAAAAAAAACAAGGAAAAAAGATAATTTGTCTTGAACAGGAGGGGGGGGGGGAAAAAGACAGGACCCAAATTAAGTCAGGGAAAGCAGAAGGAAGAGGAGAAACTATTTATATTGGAAATGATGCTTTTTTTTGAGCTATAGACTGACAGCTTGTGCAAATTTTAATGTGACTTTTGTTGCTTCTGTAGATTACTTCCCACTTGAAAAACATGACCAAATTTTGCCAGAAAGCCCACTTGTCTCTGGATTAGGGGGTGGGCAATTAGCAGCAGCCTGCCATAAAGATCCTGTTATTAGAAAGTTGCCTTCTATGCTGTATTAAAAGGACAGAAGAGACAACATAAGGGAACTGAAAGTTGAGAAAAGGGAAAGGAGGCAAACCGGGAAGAGCAGCATAATAAAATCCAATTGGAGTAAAGACAATGTATGGTTGGTACTGTGAAAAGGAACTTGCAGCCTGAGGCAATGGAGTACTGAAAAGATGGAAGCAAGTGAGAAAGCAAGAGATAAAAAGGAGGTATAAAATAGAAAGTAAATATACAGAGGCATAGAGGTTAAACAGCAAATGGCCGAGCAAACAGGATACACTAGTGATTCCAAGGAACAGTGAACTCAAAGGTGGACTAGTTATAACCTGTGGATATGGTCCTAAAAAATGGGAAGTGCTGGGCTAAAAGGGGCCTTCATTTTACTGAATATAAATAGTAGAACTTACCTGAGAGTTGAGTTACCTTTGTAGGTTACATGTTCACTGAGAGTTACAGCTCTGTTTATAACCTTACTGTCATCTTGTCTGAATTTTCACATTTTCATTTCTATTTGGAAGTAATGCAGCACTTCAGGCACAGGTGAAAGAGATCAAGCTGGGAATAGATTTAGAGTCCACCAGTACAACATAAGTTACAAAATGTTCAGATTTTTAGTTTACTGTTCAAAGGTACATCCTTAGCCGATTACAAACATATATAATCCTTTCTTATTCTGTGTTTCTACTAACCAGTCTTAGATCTTGTAGGATATTTTGGGTGGGAGACAAGTGGAGAAGATTCAAAATGTGAGAACTGAAGGCATAAGCATGACAGAAGGATGTTGATTTATCCTGGATATTTCTGACTACTATTAAAAGTAATATAAACTGTTTTTCTTTTTGCAGTTTAATTGGTTGGGGTCAAATCAGAAGAGGAGTGACAATCAAGCCAACTGTTGATGATGACTGAAGAACAAGAGAAAGTGCTTCATTTCTAAAGATGAAGTGCCTGTTTCTATTTCGGAGGGGGTATATTTTCACAGTGGAATTGGAAGCTGTGCAAACGTTATCTTTGAGTTGTATGGCTGTCCTTGTACATTTTATTGAATTTTACCCTCTTACTAAAATACTAGTCACTATCACCATTAAAAGTGTAAAAGAATTGGCATAGAAGTGGGTTTAATTATCCACATCCTAGTAGAAATTAATTGTACATGTCTCATGGCATGTCTAATTTATGTTACTTTGTGTTTCAGATATATCCGTTTAATATCAGTCAAGCAAGCCCCAGTGTAACACACAAACTATAAATCTGGTATTGAAATAAAATATTGCTTATTTTCATTAATTCATACAATTTTTCTGAGTAACAAAAGACTGCAGTGATTGTTCAACCAGTACAAGAATTAAAAGCAAAAAACCAAACTCTTCTTGAAGACTAGTACCCTTTCTGCACAGTATCTTGTTTTGTTTAGACAGCTGTTCACAACAAAAACTTTCTTCCTTAGTTTGTATGGTTCTGACTTTAGGGTTCTAGCTGTATTATGCTTTGTAATTAGGATGGCAATGTTGACTGACTTAAATTTGTCACTTCCAATATTACAAGGAGTTTTGGTTAAACCCCTAAAAAAAACTACAAGTAAACTGGATCTGAATTGGCAGTACTGTTTTTGACCTTATTTTAGAATGGATTTATGAAAAGAATGTGATTAATTTGAAATGTAGCTGTTTGTCATGGTGGAACTCTGTGTGGGTGACCTGAGAGCTCTTTATACAGTAGGAGTAAACTGCTTATTTCAAAGTTATATAAATTTAGCTGTGATCTTGAACTATAAAATATCTGGAAAAGACTGTAGAAGGGAATGATTTGGGGGCGGGGGAGGAGGCATTCAGAATGAGATGAGGAAAAAGGTGTAAAACCACTTTTGCTTAGTTAGCCTGAATCACACTCCTTAGGAGAAAACATAATGTAATAAACTTACTGTAGGGTGCTAATACTTCCATCCATTTAGGTTTAACTTCTTCATTTGTACTAATGTACATAGTTCTAGGTATTTCATATACTAGACTATATAGCAAGTCGTGCTACTTTCCATATTTTTATACGAAGTACTGTGTTGATTTTCAAAGCCTGGTTTCAGTTGTATTTAATATCTTCAAGGGCATTCTAAAGGTAAATATAGTTTCATTCATCAAAATGGACTTTGATGAAGCAACTTGAGTTTTGTTCCCGATTTTGCATTGTATTTTGTGTTGCCTTATTCCAACTACATTCTTGTACTCAGTTTCTCCATTTGTAAAGTAATTCTACCTCACGTGGTATTGAGACTAAATACATTAATTTAAGGGCTTCTCATTTTTAAAAGAGAGAGCTAGCTATAGCTCTTCCTGACTCTCCTCGTACTTGACCAATATACAGTCTTAAATGTGTCTGTTTCAAAGACTGCATCTTCCATGCTTTGGAAGCTCATTTCTGTAACTCCGAATTCTAGGAACTTGGATAAACTTATGTCTTGCCTAGTTAGGGAGCATGGGGGCGAGCACAAAAGAGAAAGTAAGCTACCGCAGAGTGCTAGGGTGATATCACCGCCAGGGGGAAATCTAGTCCAAAGAATTCTTTCTAAATGCACTGCGTGTATGGGTCTAATGATACAGAAATGCTGAAATGCTTCTGACAAATTGGTTATGTGCCCATAGGCATTTTTAGGCATCTAGATATTTTGGAGATTGGGCCTTAATCTCTTGAGCTGCAATTTAAAAAATAAAAGTGCCATAAACTTTCCGAAACACTTAATGTACTCCTTCACTTGCATAGGTAATAAATGCAAAGTACTAGTATTGTCCTAGTGCTAGGATTAGTAGCCGGCCTTACATCCTTCCAGCCGTAGGTCATTACTTAATTCAGCTCTAAAACATTATTTGATACTGCTGGAGTTGATAGCGGGTTTATTAGGTAGGTATATGTTATCGGTAACATGAATAAATGCTTTATGAAAGTGTCTTGCTCCCTCTCAAATGTTAAGTAGTATTTTGTTTGTCTGATGGCGTGCACAGGAACTGGTGGGAACTAGAAAGAGAACAGAGGCAATGAAGTGCCAGGGTAGTGATTTTTGCTTCTGGCCCATTCTTGCATCAGCCTGCTTTCACAATGGCTCTTCCAGGCTGGGCTAGGTTTTTTTTTAGCAGCCGCAGCCCTCTCCCAAGGCAGTTTCCTATATTCTGGACTGTTCTCCACTTCTTTGTGATGGTAGACTTAGGTTTGTTACCCGTGCACGTCTGCTGTGTTGTGCAGGAAAGAGTTGCTTAAGAGGGGGATGGTTGCGGGATAGCGTGTCTGGCCCAAAGCCTGTTCCTGATCCCTCCCAAGCGATGAAGGGAGGTGAGGAGCGTGTATAGTCAGTCTGAGGTGTCTGCTACGATTTACATGTGACATAAACAGTGTGCCATATATCCTGTCACATTGTAGCAGTGGGGGAAAGGTGTAAGGCGCAAAGTTCTTTTTTTGCCACCAAAATGTTACATTTCCTCTAACTGGAAAGCTTTGACTCTGCTGGCGCCAGTAAAGAATAATGGGAACATTTGAGATGTCGATGAACGCGAGGCACATGACTGCAGCATCGGAGAGCCAAGTATGAACAGTGTAAGTGTAAATATATTATGTGCTGATGTGTCTGTATCCCCCCCGCTCTGTGCTCACTGAATTGTGATGCTGAGGTTTAGATGACTGACAGGAGAGAAAGAGACACCATGTAAAACTAAGGAAGTTGAAAATTACTTAGATTTTCTTGGCCAGGATGAAAATAGTAACAGATGACTTGCGAGCTTACTCACTTTACCAAGGATTTGCTTCAAAGATGAAGTGATTTTTTTAAAAAATTTTTTTCTTTTTTCCACCCTTCATAGGTCGGATTTGGCTAACATAGGGGTGCAGTTGCATTTCAAATGGGTTGGCCAGCCAGAGCACGAGTGTGGACTTGGCAGCTATCGCACTTGCCGCATTCTGGAGCGGTAGCTGGGTACAGTAGGGCAGCTGAGGTGGCACCAGTACCTACGCTTCGGTAACCGAATCTCTTCCAGTCGTCTGTCAGAACTTGGTAATTGGTTTCAGGAGGGCGCTAGAATAGCGGGACCTCCTCACTATGGGGAGGAAAGCATATCACCTCAATAAATCTTTTGCAAAAGACTTCTGGTATCTAAGAAACCCACCAGACCAGTGTAAGTTAACTGAACTACTGCCTGTTTTGTTTTTATCAACCTGTGATTCGTTCTGTATTAAAACTGGTAAGAGACACTGGCTGGCTGTTATACCAAGGCTTGGTAACACTTTTGCTGGTTAGCTCGCATTAAACAAGCTGCTTAAACATAATGGAGAGCTCTGTTTCTTATCTGTATCACAGATACTGTACTGCCCTGCAAACCACTCCATTAAAATGGTTACCTGGTTTAAGTGTAAGAAATTAGATTTTAAGCAAGCAAAGGCGGACAAAACTTCAAGTAGTTCTTCACTTTAGCTTTTTGTAAATGCCAAAGCGATGACTGCTGCTTCACTTGATTTTATGCATGGAAATGAAGTTGTTATTAATAAAAGTGGATGGTGGTTTCCTGTTGTTTCTGATGGAACTGAAGTCAAGTTTAAAACTGAATAGAAACTATGGGAGGGAAGTGGCTGCTCTCCAAGGTCTGCAGGCAGCCCCTGAGCTCTCCAGCACTGTGCTGTACATCCGAGCCTTCGTGGCTAGAGACTGTCCACAAGCAGCTTTTCCCCTGAAGATAGTCCTCCGGGTTTGTTGTTTTGGGTTTTTTGTTTTTGTTTTTGTTTTTTTAATGTTTCTGCTTCCCATCCAGGTGAGTGTGAAAACTTTATTAATGGAGCAAAACATTTTTTAAGAGAGCAGAAACACCGTATTCCAGGCAGCAAGGGTCACATCTCTCCTTCGCAGCAAGGACGCGCCCCCCCTCTCCCGCATCGGTGCAGAATGCTGAAGTCCTCGTCGCTCAGGGCACCGCAGGTGGATTTTAATCCTCTGTGTACACTCTTCATGGCATCGGACTTGCAACAACCATCGGGACGCTACAGGGATTTGGAGGACCGGTGTTCAGAGCTGTGACTCTAATTAACTCCAGATGGAAACTCAACTTACTCCAAAGTGGAATAAACACCCACAGGAGAGCTGCTCCACTTCATTCCTCTCTTTTTTTCCCTTCCCTCTCTCCCAGTTGTTCTGTCCGTGAAAATGAAAGGTAAAAGGGATCCCTTTACTGCCCGTCCCCATTTGTACAGAAGGTCTCGCTCTCTTACAGACTAGCATCTAGTTCGTGACAAAAGATGTAGAAGTGTCTTCCCAGGGCCATGTTCCAAGTTCTCCTCCACTCAGATCTTGCTGTGTTACAGGCAAGAGAATCACTCACTACCTTACGTTTGCCATAAAGAAAAATGTAGGAAAAACGCATTTACTGGAATCTTTAAAATGCAGGTCAATCACCTGAGTAACTTCTGTAGAAACATGAACCTGCTAAAATAGGGAAACATCAGATTAATGACAACTGTGGTCATATAGCTGCTTTAAAGGAGCAGAAGTCTGGGTTGCTGTTGAAGCTTGGACCTGTCCTGCTCCTGGATGCTTGTTCCACTTCTGTTGTATCAGCCCCGGTGCTTGTACAGATGTGTCATGAATCAGACAAGGGAATGGACTTGAAAAACTTTTTTTTTTTTTTTTTTTTTTTAGAAATGCAAGGAGAGAAGCAGATGAAAGACAGTCTTTTCTGTTGGCAGTTTGGATTTAAAATGAAGTTTGTCATAAGGTTTCAAGTAACAGGGAATATGGGAAATTCTATTTTGCTTTCCCCAGGTAGACAATAACCTTTATGTGTCCTCAGATAGCTAACGTAACTTAAGACTCTATATGTATGACTTTGCACTCTATCTCCATTGAACTAATACTGCATCCCAGTCTGCGTGTACATATCAGTTCTATAGATCTATTAAGTCACACCGATAACACAGTTTGAGCCAGGATATAACAACTGTAATATTGTAATTCCAAGCAGTACAAATGCAAGTGAATGATGGACAAAATAAACCCCAAACATCTCTGGTTTTCCTTCCCCCAAATTCTGTTGGTTTCCACTGCTTAATTATTTTTAGGAATTATTCTGGTGAGCTGACTGAAGGAAGGAGGCACACCTGAGAGTATCTGCGGAGTATCTGCATTTTGGTTGGTTGTATAAGAAGGAGCGTTACACGAAGAGAGCACTTCCCAGAGCTGTGGTGGTGCTACTGTGAGCACCTTAGGTTGGCTGTCAGAGCCCTGGTTTCACGAAAATGTGGGGAGAAAGAGTCATTAGCTTAATTTCATATTAAATTTTCTCTAAGGCATTAGAGAACCATATACTTACGTTTCTTATACTATCGCATATAAGTAACACTACCTCACTAGAAAAAGATCGGTGAATGGCTGTACAGAAACTAGAGTAATTCTGTGATGCAGAAAAGAGATAAAGCGAAGAGCTTGTGTAGTGCATGATGCTTATTGAGGTTCATTCTTTGAAGAAAGAGCTATAAAACACTGAGAAAGATGTCAAGTCTTAACAGGATGGGTAGACTTAGATTCAACAAAAACGTAGGATGATGCTTTGCTTTGTTGCATTGTATACCCTAAACAGAAGAGGTTTTAGGAGAAGTTGATTTATAATCATACCTATAAAGGCAAAAAGACGTTGCTGCTTTAGCCACCTTGGCTGTAACATGCAAGACCAGTGCCTAAAAGTAGAAGTTTAAGCCCTATGTAACCACCAGAGCCCTGTGGTTATATACTGATGTATAAAGTTTGTTGTTGTAGGAGCCGAATATACCTAATGGTGCAGCAGGTTGCCATTTGGGTGAGGGGATGGTTCCCCAGTGTCTTACGGGGAACTCTCTTAAACTAGCCAAAATAAAATGGGGGGGGGGGGACAGGACGGGACACATGAGGGCGCTTAGCGGGCCTGCTAGTTTAACAGTCGTTACATCAGCTCCTGGCTCACCCCGTTTTCCTGTTGAGGCACCGAGTGGTTTTGAACAGCGTAAGAGGGAAGGAGGTTTGACCTATTGTACAGTATTTTGTATGGGCTCAACTTGAACTAGAGCATTGTTAAAGGATACAATGCTGACTGAAGACATCGCTGTGCCGGACTGCGTTACTTCAAGATTATTTAAGAAGGCAGCACGATGTAATACATCATGCTTCTTTAATACAAATAAGTAGGTATGTTGTGCAGTAGTAGAAAGTTAAGGCGCTGTGTCAGTAATTATTTCTGAGACTTCAGTATGTATTTAGGAAACGTCATTTCCAGCCAAACCTCAGATTTTGTTCTGAAGGGACGAAGCATGAATTTTCAGTTAATATCTTTGCTGATTTTGTTCTAGTATATACAAAATCCAAAAGCATTTTCAAATGTTTTTGTTGCATTAGTTCGGTACCCCTTTCAAAAGTTCCTTCTAGCTCCCTACTGGAAAAGGAGTTTCTACTGTTTTTCCATGCTGAGTCATCTTGGCGATGGCCTCAGGATTGCCTACATGAACGATTTAAACTCCTGCCCCCGTCCCGATGGCGTGCTGGTTCCCCATCAGTGCTGCTGCCAGCATAATGCCTGGCTACGCACGCCCCTGCCCTTCTGGGTCGCTTCTTGCTGCAAAGCCAGGGCTAAACATTTACAAAGTTTCAAACAGCTGCCATCCCTTAATAATAGTAATAATTATTGCACAAACTGCTGGTTTCCAGACCCCGTCACCTCCTGACCATACGATGGCGCTTCTGCACGCGTGACATATTCAGCTGCCTTTTTACTGCAATCCCCAGACTCTGTGTACGCTACTTGTCCTTCATCAGTTCTTCCATTGCCATAATTATTTTGGCACAGCTGGCTTAATAGCTGACGTTCACTTACCATGATGCTAAAATTATAAATGCGCTCTGGCTTCGTGTTGCTGCTCCTGTTTCTGTAAAGCTGCATCTATACGTGCACATCTAATTTCCTATACGTCTCCAGTCCTTCTTACCGGCATAGTAAAAAGTGCTTGTTCTGTGTCTTTCCAGACTACACCCAGGTAGAATAAACATTTTTAGAGAGTTTTTGGTATGCACTGAATAATATTTCAGCTGTTACAGTCAAAAACTGTATGTAAGTGATACAAGTACGTAAATAAGTTCTCCTCCTTCCTTATCTTGAAAGGATTAAAACGCAAACAAGTCTCCTAACGTGGGCAGTGTGCAAGGAAGAAGGAATAGGCAAGAGAATTTTGGTGCCAAGGAACAGGCATCTTGTCGAGGGAATTACCTGAAACATTTAAATAAATACACATTCTTCAATGTCTTTTATAAAATACAAGGAACTAGAACACCATACTCAAGCATGGACAAAAATTGTCAAGATATTTTAGTTGAAATAATGTTTATATATATGATATTTACTTGTGTTGAGGAAGGCTTCATTAAGAAATTGCAGGGTATGCATTTATAAACACCAACTTTTCAGTTCAAGCAGTTGCTTTCTAAAGCCTAGTATACTTTTTCTAATATTTCAGTACGCTTGCAAAAAAAAAAATTAAGATTCACGAATTAAGTCTCATGTTCCACAATCCTAAGGATTCAAATGAATCGGGGCACCAGCTCTCCTTCATTGCCTCTTTGTGGACATTTGTAAAGGAACCTAACATAGTAGACAGGATTCATTATGTTATTTAGAAAGCCTCTTCCCTTGCCAAACATTACACAACTCTATGTTCAGTTATTTCAGTGGATTTAGTTTACGATGAAGACCTGAAAAGCATTTTCTTCTGCAAATGCACCTTAAGGTTCTCTGATTAATTTTTCTTCCTGGTTTTGCTTAATCATCTATGTGACTGTGTAATCTATTACAAATCTCAAAATATTTCATTTGCAATGTAGTCCTAACTACTACACATACAGAATTAACAGTCTCAGCTTTTGCAGGTTTTCATTCAAGAAGGTTTTTTGCCTCGGTGACTAGCGCTGGGCATACAGAAGTAGCATATTTTTTCTTTTGTACTTTTTCCTGGCTACAGCCAAAATGCTGTTGATAACAAAGTTGAGCAACAAGTATGTTTCTTTCTTCAAATTGTCCCCTTTTATTCCTTCGGCAGTAATTGTACACAACTTAATCCTTTATAAACCTAACATGGAGCTATACTCTTCACCAAAAAACAGTATGAGAGCATAACTAGTCCTTCCACAGCAATCGCAAGCATTCACGTATTCTCCATACGGTTTTGGCTTCTTGCCTCTTGCCTAGTGGTCTGATAGCGCGTGTGGTAAACACGCTGAGCCAACGAATGGCGGTGCGCCCCGCAAACCATCTACGCGTACGCTTTAGGCACACAAATTGTCCTGTTAATACTAGTGGGACCATTATGCACTTAAAGGTAAGCTTGTGCTTTAAGTGTTTTGGAAACTGTGATCTTAAATGACTTCTATTTTCCTGAAGGCCTAATTCTTCCTTTACGTTACTTGCTACTTCACGCTGTTGCTATTCTACCAGTTTGTGTGCTCATGCTGGGAATTTATTTTTGCAGTTAAAACTTTACATTTGTCTTCAAAAGGATTTTGGGCTTTATGGGAAGGTGTCTGTTTCAACATGTAGCGTCACAGGAAAGTGGACTCTTGGTACTTACCGGTGCAACCTGGCAGCTTACAGACTGCTGAAAAGCTGCTGCATGTATTAAGCAGATCACAAACTCCCCTCAATTTAAGTAGACCGCAGAGTCCACATCTCGGGTCAGGTGAGGAGAGGGAGAGATGAGGGGCTTCTTCAGAGAACCTTTTACTTTTAGGGGTTTAGATTTAATTTGTGCTTTGTTTCTTACTTTTGCCCCATTCTTAAATTTGGGTCCTGTTGGTCCAATCCTATGTGACAGTTTCGAGTAAAACCATGTATTTTTATGTACAGATTAGAAAAGAGATTGCTTGTATCTGTGCCAGAGGAACTCAATTTTCAGTTTTACGTAGGATCTTTGACCTGAGGGTTTCAAAGTAGCCTTGTGGCTCACGCAGAGCACGGTTAATGTACCTGCGGAAGAGTTTTGCTGGAAAGAGAGCAAATAACACAGCTTTTAACTGACAAATACAACCCTAAAAATCAGTGTTGTTTTTACTGCTACGCTAGCAGCAAATTTTGTTCCTATTAAAGTCTCACTGAAAAGAGGGTTTGTCCCTCAATGTAATGGTTGGTTTTGTAATGCCCTGCTGTCTTGTTAAACTATTTATTAGAGAAACAGGGAGGGGCTGGCACAATCCTATTTCAAAATACAGTGCTTATGTAGTCACTGAAGCAGATATCCCTCGGGGCCATTTACAACTTATTTAGCCAAGAAGAAAAAATAGAAATACCTTTTAACTCTTTGAATCTTCTCTAGCCTTTCTTTTTCAAGACCTATCAGTGCTGACTTCCAGCAATGTATTGGGTTGAATATTTACTAGTCCTTTCACCTTTATTACATATGCTCACCAACAACTCTGGAGGCGGTATCTTTGATTCACGGACAAATAAGGCGAATGAAATGTGAGCTTCCAGAATTATAGGGTAAATCTTGGATTTTTTTTTTAACCTTTCCCCCCTAAAACAATGAGAGTTTAAACCAAGAGGATGTTATTTGAAATTGTAGAATAAATAATTAACCTCCTTACCCAATTAAAAATTCCTTTAAGCTTGCACAGCACTTAATAAGGAAGTGCTAGAAATAAAATTGCCTGTGAAACTCTACCTTTAACAACTAAGTAATGAGGTCTACTGAATATTTGTAAACAAAGATGTTTAAAAGATTTTTAATGCAGCCAAATAACTTGTCAGTTCTCCAGAGGATGCCAGGGACCCCTGCTTAACACAAGGACCACTCTGTTGTTTAAATGTAAGATCTTTTTTCAGAATTTTTTTCTTTCCATAACTTTTCAATTAAAAAAAGAATTTTTTTTCTTTTTCTTTTTTTTAACAAGGGAAAAAAATATGCGTTTTTATCTCAGGCAGCTGAAAAAACTGTGTCTGGAATCTTCCCAAAAAATTCAGTTTGAGGCCAACACCCCTTACGGAAAATTTCAGACTTGTGAAAGCTGGCAAAGTTTTATGAGCAACTAAAAACCTGTATAATACACAATGTCAGACAGCTTCAAAATAAGTGACACTATGCTGCACATTCCTAATATTTTTAAATAGGGAGGTTATGTGAGATAGATACATAACTGTAGAGATTTCATATTGGCCTTATAATATCTTCACCAACTTAAACCTATTAGGTCAATTCAAACCTATTGCTTTGTGTAACACCACCATAGGAAAGACTGTAAATATTGGAACCCTTCTCTACAACTACCCAAGTGCCAGGTCCTGCACCCGGGTTGGGGAAACCCCTGGTATCAGTACAGGTTGGGGGATGAAGGGACTGAGAGCAGCCCTGTGGGGAAGGACTTGGGGGTACTGGTGGATGAAAAGCTGGGCATGACCCAGTGATGTGCGCTTGCAGCCCAAAAAGCCAACTGTGTCCTGGGCCGCATCAAAAGCAGCGTGGCCAGCAGGTCGAGGGAGGTGATTCTGCCCCTCTGCTCTGCTCTGGTGAGACCCCACCTGGAGTACTGCGTCCAGCTCTGGGGTCCTCAGCACAGGAAGGACATGGATTTGTTGGAGCAGATCCAGAGGAGGGCCACAGAAATGATCAGAGGGATGGAGCACCTCTCTTAAGAGGAAAAGCTGAAAGAGATGGGGGTGTTCAGCCTGGAGAAGAGAAGGCTGTGGGGAGACCTTATTGCAGCCTTTCAATACTTAAAGGGGGCTTATAAGAAAGACGGGGACAGACTTTTTAGTAGGGCCTGTTGTGATAGGACAAGGGGTAATGATTTTAAACTAAAAGAGGATAGATGTAGACTAGATATAAGGAAGAAATATTTTACAATGAGGACAGTGAAACACTGGAAGAGGTTGCCCAGAGAGGTGGTAGATGCCCCATCCCTGGAAACATTCGAGGTCAGGTTGGACGGGGCTCTGAGCAACCTGATCTGGTTGTAGATGTCCCTGCTCACTGCAGGGGGGTTGGACTAGATGGCCTTTAAAGGTCCCTTCCAACCCAAACCATTCTGTGATCCTATGATTCTTGTACAGCACAGTACAGGCAGACCGAACATGAGCCTTTTGCATTCCTCTTCTGGGTCCAAACACAGCCGGTGCTTCCACCAGGATGTTCTTTACATTGGATACAGTTCTCTAGGATGCACAATAATATTTGAATAAAAAACATGTCAGTCGGCAGCCTGGTAATTTTGAACACATTTTTAATTACTCTTTTTATAAGCAGGAACCATTAGAAGCTCTGTCCAAATCCAAGTCCATTTTTCAGATCACAAGCAACACTGACAAATAGGATACTCTCAGATCACATTTCATTGTTCAGCCTGTGTATTTCCCACTGCTTTGCTGCTCAATATCCCAGCCTTACCACGAGGAACTTCCTTGAAATGAACACGTTGCCATGCTTCTTTCATAGATTTTCCTCCAATATCTTATTTTTCAGCATTACACAGATCCCAGCAATGTCTACATTGGGACTTGGAAAAATTATTTTTATGATGCCATGAAAATCTTCTTTGAAAGACTTTTGGTTTATTTTATAAGCACTTTTAATGAAAATTTCTTCAAAAGAATTTTGTGTACTGATACACGATCGTTCAGGTCAATCTTTTTTCGTTACTCAACTCATTTCAACTAGTTTCCTCATCAAAAGAAAATATTTCTCTTACAGCTTCATACATCTTCCTTTACACTCAAGCCTTTGGCTCCCAAGCATTTTGGCTGCCAGCACGCATGGGCAGTTCAGTGAGCATCACAACTTTGGTTGTCTGAATTTGTCCTAGATTTGGAGACTGGTAGACGTAGGCAAATTCAGTCACGTGGCTGAATAAAACAGGAGCGTATTTCTGGTCTTAGACGTGATTATGGAGCTATCCTGTGGGGTGGCTCAGTATCCCCGAGTGCTTTTGGCACTTTTGTCCCTAAGCTCCACAGGTTGAAGCGAGTGGGTGGCTTCGTGCTGCACGTGTTGCTATGGGCTGCAACGTGCCCATCTCAGTGGCCCAGCTGTTTGTTCTGATGAACATCAGGCCAGATGCTACCCGAAACCCAGGCGCTGTGACAGCCTGGGCACCTTTCCAGCCCAGGCTGTGCCTTCCAAGCCTTGTTTCCCAGAAGCTATGGGAAGCTTCCCACCAACACCAAGCCAGTTCTCTCCTCAGGTCTCTCCAGGGAGCAGCCTGAAGACCAGAGGCGACTGCAAAAGTGTGGCCGGATGGGTCAAAGCCCTTTCACAGCCTCCAGGGTAGGGCGGCGGGCAGCACACCAAGCCGCAGCATTCAGCTGGTGCTCCAGCTGCGTGGTGAGGATGCTGCCTGGCAGGAGCAGGTCATGCAGCAAACCCAGGACTGCTGGTTGCTGAAGCTAGAAGATACGGCAGGTGACTCTCCTGGAGTTCTGTGCCGATTTTATCTTCTCTTTAGTGAGGCAGATAACTAACAGAGCCACCTGGAGAACAGGGAAGCCTCTGCTTGAGAGCAGCCTGTGACCAATTTAGTGCCAAACAAAGCCAACTGTTTGAACCGTGCCTTGGGAGAGGAATGCAAGGTTATAAAGCACTTGCCCTTCGGTGCCTGTGGATCACACAGGCATAGTGAGATCCGGACAGTTTTATAGGCTTGTGATCCCCTACTTGCAAGAAAGATTAAGCATATACACCTCTCATTCTCCTGTGCAGCAGGATGCTAAGCCCTGACTCCTCATAACATCACTTCACACCTTGGAGTTATCTTGTGTCCTTTTTGTCTCACTGCATCTGTCCTATGCTGTGATTTCTCCGAATTTGATGATGTTGGTTCCTTGGCCATAATGCGATTCAACATTTCATACTGTGGATAAAACATCCCGACAATTCCAGATGACTTGAGCTGTCCTCACTTTTCTGTAGGCAGTTTCAAGGGACTGCTTCGTCCATTGAGATTTCGTGCATAGCCATATTGCTGTCACAGCAGACAGCAACAACCAGCGCTGCTTTGGGAGGTTCCAGCAACTGTTTTCTTGTCAGGATTTTTGCCCCAAGTGAAAGGAGTTAAAGAACCTCATCTTCAGACCCATTTTGGGCACAGTGGCTGGGATCAAATAATCTCTAACGCATTTCCTTCTGTGGGTTGCGGCCCATTCTTCAGTGGATGTTTCCAGGTCCTGCATGGAGACTCTTCAGACCGCCTAGCCCAGGACGTTTCTGGTGAAGGACCAAGTAATTGCCAGGAGATAAGGAAGGGCTGGCGGTGGCAACGTTATCTTGTGGTGGCCACAGAAAGACCCTTTCCTAAAGCAGTCAGCAAAGAAGAATAGCAATAGGGTCTCAGTCTGCCAGTAAAAGGCTTGGCAATATTTAGAAATGTCGATCCTGTAATAGCCGAGACCGGAGCAGGGGGGAAACAGGCACTGCTGGCCGAGTGCAAGCACCAGAGCATGGGGACCCTACAGAATTAAGTGTCTCCACAGGCTTGTATTAGGTAATTACATTAGTTTAACTTACAAACACAAATTGACGTCTGGACAATTCTTTAGAAATTTTGAGCAGCCCTATGGAAACTACGAAAAGGGACAAGAAGATTTTACTGTCTACTACCAAGCAACTAGACCCAGGCATGTCTTGACAGAGCAAAAGGAATGATGTGAAACTATTCTTAACAGAAAACATCAGAATACTAAAAAATATGACCTCAAGAAATTATATTCTTCTGGATACCTGTACTTCCTTCCACTTCGGAAAGGGCAGGGGAGAACTATCACAGATGGCCTAATATCAATCTCTCTGTGGTGTACGCCACTGAATTTCACTCACTCCTTTGTGAACCAAAGGACATTAACTTGGGCAAAAATGCCAGAAAGCCACCCAATCTTGAGCTGAAGGCATCAAGGGGAGGAGAACCCATCCTGTCTCTTGTGTTTTGCTCATGATTGATCACCTTTTACCATTTAGAAAGTCAAGTCTAAGTTTTTTAATTGAATCCATCTTGTTGAAACTTTGGCTATCAATTTCAGTTATGTCTTTCTCTAGACTAAAGTGACTTCCCATTACCAGGAGAGCACTATGCAATTCACATATCTCCCTTTTTAGGTCCCTATTGTTATTAAACAGCTAGAAACTTTTTAAGCCTCCGAATTCTTTTATGATTCTTTGTGGCCTCTCTAGTTTTCAGTCTATTTAAAAAAGGGGACAAAGCAGATAGATACAAACTCACCTTATTTCTACTATCTATTCCACTGTTATCATCCCCAAACAGCACTAGCCCTTTTTTCCCCACATGTATACCAGACTCTCAGAGGTGTCTTGTGATGGGGTCTCTCTAATCTTTTCTAAAGTCCCTGCTTTCCAGGATTCACTAACATATTCTAGGTATTCTACATGACTTGCATTCATTAATCCTAGATACATAATTTTGCATTTGGACACATTAAGGCATAACTTAAATATTTAAGCGGTTCCATTACAAGTAATCCCGTCTGCGTGATTGTTCTGCATTACTGTCTTTTCCTCACCATCCATACTCACACACTCCACCATCACTGTCACAGCCACAAATAAGATCAGTGGCAATACTGTGATGACTTCTGCACCACAGATGGAAGTGTTGGACCATAACCAACCACTTCCCTGAACAATCCAGCTGTGTGGTTATTGTTGTAATGTTACTTATTTCTTCGGATCTGTCAGTCCATCAGCTTTTAAGCCATTTAACATATTATATTGAAACTGAGACTCACTAGTGTGTAGTATGAAGCACATTACCAAACTCTGCTCCATCTACACAATTAATTTTGTGCTGAAGTTTCTCACCTACTCAAGTAATGAAGCTCAGTGTGCTGCCAACATCTTTTTTCCTTAAGCCACACTTCCTGGTATTAGTGACATTCCTGCACTTTTATTCATGATCATAGAAATCCCATGTTTTCCATTATTTTGCTGAGGACTGACTTTAACATGATGGGCTGGCTTATTAGTACCTGACTCATCCTGCTCAGACAAACGGGAACTGGCCCTGATATCACTCTTTCTGAAACAGCTCAAGCCTTTTGAGATTCACATTTATTACTGTAAATGGAGCAGCCACCTCCTCTGCCGACAAAGGCAGGCAGGAGTGTATTTTGAGGCATGTACCACTCCATGTTTTCCCTACACTTGTACTTCTCACCAGGCATTTTCTACTGATTATTGTCCAGAAACAGCTTATGAGCTCGAGCAGAATTTTGGTCTAACAGCCTTTCCTTTGTTACGTTTGCTTTTAAGACTCCAGGGTTATCTGGACCTGCAGATTAAATAGTACCAACAGAATGACTGCTTATCCCTCATACTTCCTTCACTTTGGGACATATTTTTACAAGGATTCCTTTTCAGTGTAACTGTCCCAAAATACACTACGCATGAAAGACGCTCCTAGTACAGCTGTAGCTTATACCACAGAACACCACTTTGGTTGACATGCTTTGTGCCACACTCCTTTCTTCCCGAGTAAAGTCATTCTAATAAAGGAACTGACCTTGCTGGCAAACCTATCCCAGCAAAAGTTCAGAATTTAAACCTTGCAGAGTTGTTTGTAAACTGAAAACTGCTTTATTCAATCTGCATGAACTACAAACACATTTTGCTGGTTTTGTCACACGGAAAACAGAAACGCTTATTCCACCATGCCTTTTTCATCTACTGACAGAAATATACATTTGCTAAAGCCTGTTGTTGCTAGCATACTACAAAGCTCTTCATCCTCTACAATCCTTGTCGGGCAGTTTTAGTGGTAATACAAGCAGTATGAAAACAAGAATACTAAATACTCGGGTGTTCAGGTTCTTTTGAAATCCACATTTTTTTAAAATGCATGTAGTCTTTGATACGTTATCATGAGTTGCCTGGATGAATAGCTGAGATGTTACTAATAAAGGTAATTCATTTTTTCTGGATATCACAAATGGTTTAGTGGATAGTAGTATTACAAGCACTGCCTCAGAATCACATGTGCGAGTTTTTGTATTTAACTACACCAAACTGTTTCTTGTGTAGCTAGTTTCAAAGGTGGACCACAGCCAGCTAAAATGAAAATACACCTTTTCCAACTCTTCCTTGCAGTAAGTTAGCAGCTTATACAGTTATGAAGTAAATCTTTTTACCACTGTTACGAGCAATCTTGTTAATCCTCCTTAGTCATTCCTTTTTAATCAAATGATTGCAGGTAAATATTGGTGCACGCGCAATATTATTAACAACTAAAATAGAAAAAGTTGTGGAAGACTTTAGATCCTTGGATAAGACGACAGTATTTCCTTTCTATAGACAAGTTTCAAATAGAGGCTGGAAGACAGAAAAATTATTCATAGAATTTCCACGAAAATATATTAACAGTAGACAATTCTGGGAGAAATTAGAACAACCTCCCCACTTTCTTTCCTATCCAGCCTCTAATTTCGCTCCATCACTGTGGCTGCATAGGAAAAACATGAACAGATCACTTCAGCAGGCTCAGTATGTTTACTGTACAGTGACGTAACCTTGACTCAACTCAAAATGACCACTCATCAAAATGACCATTCATCACCAGTTGATGGGTTTGTCAAGGTTGAAAAATTGCTACTGTTAAAGGAAATATGATAATGTAACTGGATGATAGAATAACTCAATTCCATTGTAGATCAAGAAGCAAACACATCTTTACCTAAAGGCCTTCAAACCAGCCAACACAAAGCTGACAAAGCCTCAACTTAGCGTCTTATAACCCAGGGCTGTTAGCAATAGAGGAGCGAGGGCATAAGACATCTGGTGGTGTTCCTCCGCATGCTGCCGTTTGCTAAGCATGTTGCGGATACCTGGAAAGGGATCTAAATAAGACACAAGATAAACAAGAAGGAACTGTGACTGAAAGTGGCTCTTTACTAATTTTTACAATTTATTCACATGTAAATTATCAGTGAGATGGATGCAAATATTATCAGCCATACCGACTTACAGCCGTACCAATTCTTCATGACTTGAAGGACATACTCACTCTTTTTAAGATTACCTAGATGGAACCTGACCGTAACATCATAATAGCCAATGTGACAATTAAGTGTCCAAGTAAGAAATTACCAGCACATGTCTTCAGAATTAACTCCATGACTGCTAAGTACGAATATAAATTTAATAGGACATTCAGCAAAAGCCACCAGCTTCATTTGCTTTTGTGAGTGCAAAGCTAGATACAGCAGGGTACCTACTGCTGAGTGACACTAACACAAGCTCTAGGGAAAAATACAAACACTGGCTCACAGGTAAAATTAGAGTCAGCAGGTAAGGACTCTGTTCACAGGACTGTGAACAATTGAGCTATAAACTTTTATATACAAGCTATATTCTGTCTCTGGTGTATCAAATCTGACCCAACCTCATCACTAATTAAGGTCAGAAATCCTATTGCTTACAATGTATTTTTACCATTTGTCTATTCCACTCCAAAAGTGCAAGTTACAAGAACATTTTTGCAAATAAGTTAACCTATGTTGTTACAAAGTGGTGCAACCATACCTATTGTATCTGCAGTTTTCAAGTGCATTCTGCCCTTGGACTCCTCGGTTAGCTGTGAGAGCAGAAAGGGCTGTGAGTATGTTGTAAATATGGCTTCCTTTCTGGCAGCTCCACTGATGGGAGTTACCCCGTTCCTGATCATACCAGGGTGTTTGTGGCCTACTAGAAACCATGGTGGCTGGGGACAATATTTAGGTGATGGCTGCATCAGGACAAAATGCCTCTCTTAATGACTCAAAAGCTGCTGGTATCTGACTCCCGAGTAGTAAAGAACAAGAGGATAAAGGTGAAACGGTTATACACAGACAGGGTGAATGGCCAACCAGACAAGAAGCTAAGATTTAGGTCTTCACAAAATATCTAGCCATTTGCCTTTCAATGGCATCACAGCTTTTCTGAGGTCTTCCCCTACAATGACTTAACATTTGGATATGCTGAATGTTTGAGGGTAATGTGCCCTGTATTCTGGACTTCCATTCCCTATGTGAATGACAGATTGATTAAAACGTCCTTGGAACCAAAGACCTGATAGGATATCCTGCTGCTCATTGTAATTTTCTATGCACTTTACGTTTGTTGGAAAAACTGGCTTAAAAATCATGGAATCATTCAAGTCGGAAGGCACCTCTGCAGATCATCTAGTCCAATCCTCCTGCTCAGAGCAGGGTCAGCTACAGCAGGCTGCTCAAGGCTGCGTCCACTTGGGTTTTGAGTATCTCCAAAGATGAAGACTTCACAATCTCTCTGGGAAACCTGTTCCACTGTTTGAGCAAATTCACAGTAATTTTTTTTTCTTACGTTTCAATTGAACTGCCCGTGTTTGTGCCATCACCTCTTGTCCTTTCACTCAACACCACTGAGAAGAATGTGTCTCTGCCACCTTTACTTCCATCATCAGGTATCTACGCACATGGATAACATCCCCCCTGAGCCTTCTCGTCTCCAGGCTGAGCTGTCCCAGCTCTCTCGGCCTCTCCTCGTAGGTCAGATGCTCCAGTCCCTTAACCATTTTAATGGCCTAGCTCCTATGAAAGCATTGTATAATACAAAATATTACAGACATGTTCCAACCAAGGATCTTATCAATGCATAAATAAAACCAACAAATAGTTTGACCGTTTTTCACTCTATATTAGATCTACCTTGCTATTGATTATGAATCTACCATCATCTTTCTCTGCTCTTGTTCCTTTGGCCTCTTCCGTCCTGACAAGAATATTTACTTAAGACTATTTTACATTAATATCACACGTATTGTCAAGCTCAGCAATTCTTTTTAAGGTAAATATTTTAGGACCCTCTCCTGCAATACAGGCCTGGGCTGATTCTATAGAAGTTTAACCACAAACTTCATGGAATTAAATAAAAGGAATTAAATTTTGGAGTATTATGGTATCTCTTCTTTTCTCGGTATCATGGTTAAAATTTGTACAGTGCAGGGTACATGTTTACCATACGCTATACTGAAATAAACTACGAGCATTGCCCAAGTTATTTTTTAAGCCTGTGTGTTAAGATAGAAAAGACTAGTGCATAAAATTAAAGCTGAGTCAAAGCAGAACCCAAAAGCTCCTTCGCAACATCAACAGTGCACGTATGCTGTTCATGGCCAGATAAGTCACATTTGCATCATTTGATAAGTGCAACTGCCAATTTCCTTCCAGTTTACGTAAATGGTAAAAACAGCGTACGAAGTAGCCTCCTTGAGCCCTGACCCCGCAAGAACTCCAACCAAACTGAATGTACCTCTTCATCTCCATGAGGTTACTCATGACATGTAATTTCTGATGCCTCGAAAACTTTAGGATGCATCTTTCATGGATCAACAGCAATTCTTTTCTTAAAAAAAAAAAATAAATTTTGATTAACTTTCGGGACAAGGATGAGACAACACTGCTAGCCAAGACTTTGGTTTCGACGGCACATAATTTCAAATTTTCTACCGCCCACGAAAGGCGATCCCCCGGGCCCGGGGGGGTGGGGGGGGCAGCCCCCCCTTACACAAGTGTCCGCGACCGCGGGGAGCGCCCTCCGCCACGCGTGGAGGGGCCGCCTTCCGCGGGGAAACCCAGGCACCAAGCCCCGCCGCCCCATCGCCGCTGCCGGTGGTTGTTGTTGTTGTTATGCGCGGTAATTCCCAGGGGCAGCCGCGCCCCGCGCCGGGGCGGCTGGAGGCGACGCAATCCCCGGCCCGAGGCCCACGTCCGCCCCAGCGCGGACTTTCCGCGCCCCAAAACCCCCGCCCCCCGGCGCGCAGACGCGAGTTAAACACGGCGGCGGGAGCGCGGAGCCCCGCCGCCCCGCACCCCCGCGGCGGGGCCGAGCCGGGCCGCAGGCCTGGCGGCCGGCGCCGCAGGATGGCGGCCGCGGGAGGCGGAGGGCGGGGGAGGCTCGCCCGGGCGGCGCCAGCATGGAGGGGCCGGGAAGGGAGGGGGGTCCCCGGGGCAGCCGCTCCGCTTCGGGGGCGCACGCCGAACCCCGAGCGGCGCTTCGCGGCCGAGCCGCGGCGGAGGCGGCTGCAGGAGGAGCCGCAGGGAGCCGAGCGCCGCCGCGCCTCCACCCCCCCCCCCCGCGCCGCCACCACCCCTACCCGCGGCGGCTCGCCTCGCCCGGCAGCGGCCCCCGGCCCGCCCGGCGGCCCCGGCCCCGGCGGGCGGCTGGCCCGAGGCGGCGGGCAGCGGCGGCGGCGCGCTCCCTTCCGCCTTTTCCTGGGTCTCTCTCGGGCAGTGACGTGACGTGCTGACGGCGGGCCCGGCCCGGGGAGCTTGGCCGCTTCCACTCAGCTCCGAGCTCGGCCCCTCCCTCCCCTCCCGCCCGCCCGCCCCGCCGCAGCCGCCGCCGCCGCCGCCGCGCTCGGCCCAGTCGCGCTGAGAGAGGCCGCGCCGAGGCGAGCGCCGCCGCCCGCCACCCGCACGGTAAGCAGCCCCGGGGCTGGGCCCCGCCGCCCGGCCCGGCCCGGGCCTTCCCCTGCCCGCACCAGGCCGCAGCGCAGGCCCCGAGGAGGCCGCAGCTAGGCCGCGCCAGGGCTCCGGCAAAAGAGCGGGCCGCAGGGCCCGGGACGGCGGGTTCCGCACGCCCGGCGCGGCCCTGGGCAGCGGGGGTGACGGCGTGAGGGGAGCGGAAGCGGAGGGGGGTGGTTGCAGGCCCGGGGGGAGGCGGGCGAGGTCGGTGCCAGGCCCCGGGCCCGGCCGAGGGGGGTTCGGAGAGTGTCTGGAGGAGGAGACAAAATGGCGGCGCGCGGGGGGGGGGAGGCGGAGGGCGCCGGGCGCCATCTTGAATTAATCGCTCGCCATAGCCCGTGCCTCCGCGCAGGCCGGGCCGGGCCGGAGGGGGGAGCCCCTGGCCCCGCTCGTCGCAGCGCCGGGCCGCAGGCTCCGGAGAGGGCGAGCCTGTAGCCTCCCCACCCCCGCTTCTCCCCCTCTCTCCCCCGCCTCTCCCTTCTCCCCGCCTCGGCGCCTGCCAGCCAGCGAGTCGCAGGGGAGCTCGGCGCTTTCCGGCCCGTGGCGGCTTCCTGTGCGGCCGCGCCAGGGCTGCCAGCCGTGCTCCCTCCTGCCGCGGCGCCCCAGCCCCGCGGTCTCCTCTCCTCCCGGCCGGCCGGGAATTTGGGCAGCGGTGGGAGGTTCGCCCGCAGCCTCCTTCGCCCAGCCGCCCCGCGAGGAGCCGGGTGCGGAGGCGCGGGGCCCCCCAGTCTCCTCGGGGCCCCCCCTTGGTGCTGGCTGCTTCTCCCCTCTGGCTGTCCCCTCTCTCGCAGGGGCCCCCAGCTGAGTGGGAAGTAGTTGCAGAGGGGCGCCCGGGACTGGCTGTTTCCCTGGTTTAGGTTTCGTTAAGAATTAGCTTAGGTGTCGTCTGACGCACAACGTTCCTATGAAATCTGGAGAAAACCCATTTCTTTAACCAGTCTCTGCAAATACTCGCACCACTGAACTACAACAAAGAGGAAAGGACTTGAGATTTTTTACGAAATCACAATGAACACAGCAGTACTGACTCTCCTGCCAAAACTGAGGGAGATGCATCAAGAAATAAACAGCTAAATGATCACTGTCACATTTGTAACATTGTTTTTATTCTTCCATTTATTCACCTAAGAATCGTGGGGCTTATTTCCAAGATAACAATCAGATGCTATAGGAGTATAATTTTTTTACCTTTCACGCGTGTGTGATTGAGAGCTTGTGTGTACATCGCATTCTCCATAAGTGGGTCACGTAGGGAGAGTTGTGACGCTGCAGCAATAGCGTGGACTGAACCCACAGTCGTCTCATAACCACAGCGAAGCTTCGGGTAGCTCGGGGCTCTAACCCAATTGGGACATGCAAGGCGTGCTGCAGTTTTTAATGTGATGTTGCAAGGCACGATGGGAACTTGGTTATGGTTGTACACTAAGTCATCTTGGCGTAGGTTGGGGCCGGGACTTGGATGTGGGGAATTTTGCGGTTTATGCCTTGATTTTTTTTTCTGGGAAGGGTCAGAGTTTTGCTGCATGGGTATTTGGTTTATGCCCCGACCCCAAATAAACAGATGTACTGTCCTTTCCTTAGGAGTAGGCAAAGGACTATCTTATGAATTTCTTTTTCATAAGGATGGCTTTTCTGAGGTTTCCCCTTTTTTTCTTTTTCCTTTTTTCCCATTTTCCCTTTTTTTTTGGTGAGAGCAGAGAAACTGACAGTTTCTGTGGCATATTAAAACTCTTTCTTCTAAGGAACTCTAAAGTTATTCTCTCTTTAAAATGTGACAGCTCGTCTATTTCTTTTTATTTCATCTTGGTTACCTTGCTAGGCCTATTGAGTCAAGGATTTGTAAGGGCACTGTCTGCATTGCTTCTCTTGACGGATTGTACTCGAGATCAGATTTGCGGGAAATACCCATTTTTATTTTGGGGCGTTATTTTATTGCTAATAGCTTAATACCATTTCTTCCATTAATATATAATTTTGATCTGTCCTTCCACTTGAAAATACTGCCTTGACTTTCATAAAACCAAAACCAGCCAAGTCTCTCAATTAATAGGTAAAAATCAATTTGTAAAAACTAACTTCACAAATGGAATTAGGTGTATTTCAGGGTTGTATTAATTCTCATTCCATGTGAAGCTGACATAGACCCAAGCCAAGTAAAAGATGTAGATGTTTAGTTCTTTTCAGAGGTATAAGTCCTAGGTTTAAGTGCCTGGGCTTTTTCTGTTGTAGTGCTAGAAGAGCGGTTCCCGAATTACTGAGATATGAACAAAGAACCATGTAGATTTGGGTGTTGAGAAGGACTAAGTGTAGGGACATGGCTGGGCACCTGCTTCTCTTTGAGAGTTTAGGTTCCCAAACCGGAACTGAAAATTGATTCTGTCTGCTTCAGTGCCAGAACCTGCTCCTGAGGTAAGTGTCAGATGGAATATTTTGAAAGAACTGAGAGGACTTTCTGCCTTTCTTGAAGTCTTGCAGAAAAATGAACTGCTGGAATTGCTTCTTAGCCTTATAGTACCACAGAGCTTAGGGTGCTTGCCAAGGAATTTGAAGGTATTCAGTGTGGTGCTGACAACAAGAAGCTCTGGTATTTCTCGTGTCGCAGAACAGTGCCTTCATCACGGAGCTGCTGGTTGGTAGCGAACCGTGTGGCATACCATCCTTCGTGTGGCTGAATCTTGGGCCCCTGTGCTGGCCCACTGCTCAGAAGAAGAACAAGCAGGAAGAAATACAGTATTTTCTCATCTACTGGTTAGAATGCTCAAACCCTGAAACGATTTCAGGAAATTTGAGGGGATTTTTTTTTCCCCATCCATGGACAAATACCTTGATGCCTTTTTGGACGGCAAATTTTGATTTAGGCACCTTTATCACTTCAGATAGTTTAGTTAAATTCTGTTCTAAATGCCTGCATCCTCTTCTGGTCCTCTTTGTGCATCAGATTTCTGCGGAGATGGGGTCTGTGCCCTGGTGGAGCACTTTTAAAATCTTTATGGCCCTGCACAGGGGTAAGAACTTCTGTACCTGAATTTGTTGGCTGGGTCTGGGTGCAAAAGCGCATTATGGGAAACCTTATTTAGGAAGAAACTCATCAGTGAAAGGGTAGGGGTTTTTTTCTTCTTCTTTGAAACAAGGACCAAAGCATAAATCTGTGGCCTTTTTAAGACTCGGTCTTGAAAACCCACGTGCCAGGGAAACTTCTTCAGTTTGTGTAGAACCTGAGCCTTTGTTTTGCAGCATATTACGCCCCTGTAGGTGAAAAGACCTCGCCAATACAGAAGAGGCCACGCTGTTACGTAGAGTATGCAGCTGAAGGTCTGCTGGGCTGTCCCTGCTGCTGGCAGTGTCTCTGTGAAACTGCACCGCCGTGAACACCGCAGAACTCATTGGTTTTAGCATCGCTCGCCTGGCATCTGGGCAGCGGTGAGAGCAGCAGTGAAGAGGTGGCGTCAACGGGCTCGTTCTGGAAGCCGGAAAGTAGTGCTGGCAGCCTCTGGGTCTTGTGGTTGGAGAGGACAGACAGAAGGACGATGAAGGAGAGCCTCACTCATAGGGACAGTGAGGAATTTGGGGATAGGATAGAGAAAGTACATGCATGAATCATAAGAAGTAGGAGTTTGTGGTGGAGTGGTGGTCAGGTGGGTGTGAAAGCAGGAAGTGGAGAAGACGAATGCCAGTTCTTCCAGTAGTTAATGGTGAACTGGCACTTCAAGCTGGTTGGGTCCCAGCTAATCAGAGGCTAATATATATGATAATACAATCCTCAAAAGCACAGGCAGAAGCAGCGTCTTGACTTTTCCCAGAGAGCTGGACAGCAACTGCTAGCTTCTTACGCACGTGTTGCCGGAGGAGAGAGGCAATTTATTTCCACCAACCCTTAATTCCCCCTGCCTCCTCAAAAAAAAAAAAATCTCTGAGTCGCTGATACAATCTTTGCTAGAAATTTGATGAGTAGCGTGGCTTTGTGTGAGTGATGGGAGTATGCTGTAGTTGCAATTTGGAGAGATGAAATGAGCGGGTGAGGAGGTAATGAGCATAACATAGGTACAGGCACCCAAGAAGCTGGCGGAGAAGCAACAGAAAAGAAGAAACCAAACACTGAAGACAGCACAGAAAAGATGACAAGATGAATAGGAACGACATTTGTAATAGACTGGCTAGGTGTATACTGAATAGATGGAAGTAAACCAATTTGGGTATGAATAATTCTTGCTTAAATGACTGTACGAAACCTTGTTATTCTGTTCTTGTTTCTGTGGTATGGCAGAAGTTGATTGCCATCAGTCAAGCTGTGTCTTGTATCTGAGGCTGAGAAACGCTTCTCTTCTGCTCTTGATTCTGAAAAAAGCATCTGTGTGACGAGCTGTTCATGTTAATAGTGGGTGCTTCTGACAGAAATGCTTGACAGTCAGAATAAGTGTGAGGTGATTTATGTCCAGCTGGACACCACGATGATTTGTTAGCACAGCTGTCTTTAAAATATAGGGGCCTTCCGACTGAACATCACACAGATATGGGACCCCTTGGAAAATTACCAGACTGCCACTGCTTTTCCTTCAGTTCAATTTCTGGCTATATTTCTCCCTCAACTTGTAAAAATACATTTTCTCATGTACAAATTAGGTGGTTAGCGGCGAAGAGTTGAGAAAAGTTGAGCTAGAAAAATGAAGTCTAGAAAATACTTGCTACAGATTATAGCTGTGCAGTTGTGTTTTGGAGTAGTTGTTAATTTTTTTCTTTCGTATTGCAGTTTCCCCCATGGGGGCTTAATTAATGTAAATGTTAGTTGACGTAATTCAGAAAGGTTACTATTCTTGTGGAAACCTTGGGCAGAATCTTAGTGTTTTCTCTAGGTCTTTTGTGGACGTATCACAGGAATGGGGAGATCTCTGCCTGTCACTGTGAAAAATGTTTGGAGGAAGGAGAATCGCATCTTCCACTTGTACAGAAACACGAGCAGAAACGTGTAGCAACATTCTGTGGCCTCTTGCTGGTTCTGCACTTAGGAATCTAGTTGGACTAAGTGCAAGGGAGTAGTACAAATTTACGTTAGATCACATTTTACCCAACTAGGTTTGCCTGTTCCTAATTGTAATGCACATATGTAAGCAGCAAAATCTAGATTGCAGTTCCAGATTTTAGTAAGTATTTTAACTTTGTGGTCTTGTTTAGTTCTTCTGTGAAGAAGATTGAAATCTTAAGTTGTTATTACGCATTGAAGAAATGTTGACGTTCTGTTCAAAGAAATTTGGTAATTTTTGAGAACTGGTGATGTTTTTTTAATACAAAAGCAAATACGTACTTTGTCTTGGGGCAGGAGTTTTTAAAATATTCACACATTTGGGGTTTGAAAACATATGGTGTTATGTTCTGGAAGCAGTTTACATTGATGATTTCAATTCCTGAAGTGACATAAGAGGAGCTTCCTCCTGACTGCCTAAGTATGAATACAGGGGACATCAAAAGCGTTGGGCATTTCAGATTATTAGCTGTCTACCTTTAACTTATTTTATCGAGCTTTATTGATTTGACAACACTGTATTCTCCACCGTCCAAAAAAGACTTGAATATGAACTTGTGTAGGCTTTGCCTTAATTTTTTTTTTCTTTGTAAGATTATAAGGAAATCATATTTTCATATCCCTTTATCAGCTGCTTCTGCGTTTGTGGAGCTGTGGGGTTTTGAGAAATGGACCTGGAGTGTTGGAGCTCACACTCCTCTTATTCAGACCCTGGGTGTTTGGTGCTCTAGAGTAGTATTTCCAGAATCCCAAACAGAGGTACCCTGAGTGAAATCTGGTCCGTCTTAAAGTCAAGAGGTGTTATCTGTTAATTTCCATGCGCCCAAAATTTCTGTTTCTCAGTGCGCAGACAGAGGCAACCTTCCTAACATAATACGAGTTAAATAACCTTTCTTCTTTACCTTCTACAGACACTGTGACTGATGAGAGTTAAAGGCCATGGATGAAGATGGGCTTGAATTGCAGCCACATGAGCCAAATGCATTTTTTGATCCAACAGGTCTGTCAGGAGATAATATGTAGATAAGAGTGTTCACATTAGATGCTATTGACTGTCATTTATTTTGTCTTTGCTTAAAAGTGCTATACTGCATCAGTGCTTTTGTATATAGTAGTTGCTTTTGGTTTTCGGTTGTTTTTATTACTCAGAGCAATATGAATGAGCTACTGTTCTGTCAAGTAATAGTTGTTTGGATATTGCGGGAGAGTCTAAAAATTGGTAACCTTTTCCAGGAGAGAAAATGTTGTTCACCTTAGTTATGTTAGCACCTACTGAGGACTTGCTTTATCAGCTCCCCATATATCTGCCTATCTTAATTGCTTATAGGCTATTATGCCTGCTTTACTAAATTGCAGGATAGTGTGAAAGTTGAAATAAAATAGAAGTAATTTCAATTATTAACCACTTCATCTGAGTAAGTTTTACAATTTAACTGGTATTTTAATTATGTTTTTCAGGAGCTGATGCAGGACATATGGATGGAGATCAGATTGTTGTGGAAGTACAGGAAACAGTATTTGTTTCAGATGTAGTCGACTCAGATATAACCGTGCATAATTTTGTTCCTGATGATCCAGATTCTGTCGTAATCCAAGATGTCATTGAGGATGTTGTTATCGAGGATGTTCAGTGCCCAGATATCATGGAGGAGCCAGACGTATCTGAAACTGTCATTATTCCTGAACAAGTGCTGGACACAGACGTAGCTGAAGAGGTTTCTTTGGCTCATTGCACTGTCCCAGATGATGTTTTAGCTTCTGACATAACAGCAGAAGCAATGTCTATACCAGAACATGTACTGACAAGTGAGTCAATGCATGTACCTGAAGTTGGACATGTAGAACATGTAGTTCATGATAATGTTGAAGAAGCCGATATTGTCACTGATACTCTGGGAACAGATGTTGTTTCTGAAGAAGTCTTGGTGGCAGACTGTGCATCAGAGGCAGTGATCGATGCCAATGGAATCCCTGTGGAACATCAAGATGAGAAGGGCAACTGTGAAGATTACCTTATGATTTCCTGTAAGTGTCTGGGTAAAGCCATTGAAATTCTTATGATATGGGCCTGGGTGGTGCTTGAAATATCTGAGGGAGGGTTTACAACAGTAACAAACACAGATTTTCTGCATTATTTAATGAAATGCAGATCTCACAAATGTGCTCAAATGGGGGTACTTTTAGGAACATGTACAAGCTAAAAATTCTGGTGAAGCTAATGGAGAGAAATACTGGCAAATGCATGTCTGATTATAAATTATTTCTGTAGCATTTTATGCATATGAACAAAAGAGTAAGAATTCCAGTAAACTAAATGCCATATCCTTAGTAAGAACTGGAAGAAAATAAATGCAACATTTTTTGAAAACGCATGTATATGCAGATTACTGCCAAGACATTAAGAACAAAAATTATTTTGTGGAAAAGGGAAAGTAAAAAAACCTGGTTTTTGGAAGTCCAAATGACAATTTGTTATCATCGTCTTGTTTTTTGCTAAGCCTCCACCCCTTCCACCCCATTTATAGTTAGATACAGGCAACAGTATGGTTTTTTTTTGCTGTTAGGATGTGTTTTCTTCTCTTGATTAAGCAAAGGACAGAGGTATGCTGCTAACAAAAAGAGTAGCTATTGCTGCTCATAGCTGAGAAGCAACCATGAATATCTTAATCTCCCTTAGGAACAGTGGCACAATCCCTTTGAATCATATTTCAAAAGACTTAAAGTAGAAGATGGAGAAAAACAGCATATCATCAATCCTTTTTCTACTGAGGATATTCATTTGTGCAAACTAGAGCTTACTCTAAGTATGTTACTTATTATAATGCTTACTCAGTACAGCACCTAGGAACATCAGAGTGTAACTGCTGAACATTTGTTTGTCGTAGAAATAGAAAAGCTTTGTTAGGCTGGTTTGTTTAATTGCCATTTCAGGCACTTCAATTTTGTCTAGCATTAAGTGGCTCCATTGATGAGGCACACTTCATGCTCTGCTTCAGTTACCTTTTTTCTTTTTTTTTCTTTTGTTTTCCCCCCTTTTTTTTTCCTTTGGACACTTTTTTGAAATGTATAATAACTTGTTTTAATTTTATATTCTGTACTTATGGATTTTAATGTTGCTTCTCCTTACCTAGGATCACTGCATTTCTTAATTTATCATCTCTTGAGTTCCTTGAGTAACCTTGTGCAGCCATGTTTTGAGTTTATATGAGGTACAGTTAATTCTCTATTATCTGGGAAAACAATGAAATGGGATAATGCAAAATATGGATAACACAAAATATTGTAAAATTAAGCTGCAAGATCATAGTGAGGTGAAATAGATCAGGGATGCTGCTCTCTGAAATGGTATTTATCCAAACTAGTGAATGCACTCTGTACATTATGGTACAGATAAAACTTTCTGATTCTGGACCTGAGTTAGATCAGATGAAAGCAGCTTAAATGCTTCTACACCTGCAGCATAGTTAGGCAATAAAGTGGGTAATCCACCTATGGATAATTGAGGCCTGACTGTGTAAAGACTGCTGGTGATCCTTACATGTTTCTTATCACTGACTGTAGCTCTTTAAGATGCTATTGCTCCTGTCTCTCTGCTCACCCTTCCCCTCCAGGTTGTCATCCTGCAGCACAGGCAGCAGAGTGAGGCCTCTGAGGCTGCTGTCATAGGAATACGTTGCAAACTGTGTCTGTGTAAATTCAAGTGAGAGGGGTGGGTAGATAACGTGTCCCATTCAACTGTTGCCAGTGGCTGAAGGAGGACAGAATGTCTTGGTAGATGCGATATTGCATGATCCCTAAAATACCGACGCAGCTAGAAGTCTTCTTAGATGTACCAGTCATCAACAGGTGGTAATGGGCAGAAAACACAGGAATTTAATTGTTCATTTGTGCTGGGATAGTCTCCATTTTCAGTCATGTATTTCTGCAGTTTCATTAATATTAAATGCCTCTTGATAGTCTCGCAATGTACTTTGTTTAGGTTCAGAACCTTAAATAAGCCAGCATTTAAAACAATCGTTATGCTACAAAACAGGCATCCTCTCTATTTGTGTTTCAAATGTTAAGTATGTTCTACAGTTCATTTTAAAGGGAAGTTCCCTATTACCACCTACTGTGTTTAAAGCCTGCATAACAAGTTCTTCTGGTTAGTGCTTTTCCATCAAGTAAAGACTATCTTGCCAAATAGTCTTTTTGTTGTATAGAAAACATTATTTGAATTAATTTCTTTTTTTTTTTTCTCTTTGGCATTGGCAGTATATATGTTTATTGATCTATAGACTTTCAGTTCTTCAGTTGAACTTAATATTAGGTGGTTTTTAAAAGATAGTAACATGAAGCCTCGTTTTTGATTTTTCATCCTAACCTGTAAATTCATGCTTGATTTTGGCAAGCCTCCCTGAACTGCTGGGGCAGATGTTGGAATATAATTTTGCCTGCCATTACAGTAGCCGCCTCCCAGATCTGGGAGCTAGAATGCATTCTTCAGGATGCTTTTGCCTGTCTTCTTTTATCTAGTCACTTGCAGAGCAGGGGATGACACTGTGTTCTTTCTGTTGTGGGTTTCTCAGTCTATATTCTTCAGTGGAAGTTATTGGCAAAATCTTCTTGCTGTCTTCTTCCTATCTTGTGAGTCTCTTTGTGTTCCATTTTTGTTCCCAATGAACTGAGTCTACATAGATTTTCTTAAAATAAGGTAATTTTCTTAGCTTTGCCTTGAAAATACCTGTTTTGAAATCACTCATCTAAGTGTACTTTTTAAAATGTGTTTCTACCTTCTTTCTTTGTTTCCGACTGGTTTGTCTTTTCAAAGAGTATAGTCCCTGCGGGTTTAACTCTGTGACTTTGCTTCAATAAACTCAGTATTTTAGTGTTTTTGTTCCCATTTACATTTAGTTTAGCTTCTGCATTGATATGCCTTTGTTTTTTTCATTTCCAAGATAATGTTTCTTGGCACAGCTTATATTATCACTTACCTTTTGATGTACTCACCTTTTTTCTTAGATACTTTGTCTTTGCCCTCAGGCTTCATTTTTGGTCCATGGTAGATTTGGGGCACTTACGGCAGAGCAGAATCAGATATTCATTCAACAAAGAATGCAAACTGCTACTAGTTAGTACCTTGAAAAGGATTCAAGGAGGTTGGATAAATCAGTTTTTCTTTCGCATAACAAGCCGGTTCATGAGTTTGGTCAGGAAAGGATAAATTGCGTTCTGACTCACACTGGTACTAATTATTTGGTAGCAAATTTTAAGGCTTGGAAAATCATTTCTCTCCAAGTGAAACAGTAATGGTGAGATTAGCTAGTGTTCGTCAAAACAACACTCCCCCTGACCCCTCCCCCCAGCGTTTACTAACCAAGGAAAGTAGTGCCTTACACCTGGGCAAAAGATGGAAATTAAGATTTTTGTCTGATTTTATTCAGTTTGGCAAGTAAGACACATCCTCTGGCATGAACTCATTCTATAAAACAAAAAGTTGTACTCTGATATACTCGTATTTAATTGCAGTAAAAATGGTGAGGCACAAAGGAGGTTTGACAAGGGGAGTCTGGAGAGAGGGAAGGGTAGCCTCACAAAGTTTAAACTGCAGTCTTAGGAAGTTGCATGATGTTGGGAAATAACAGGGGCTGTGTTATGTCCATCCATATCCTTACTTTGCTCTGAGTTAGACATGTCTTTTGTTTGTTGTATCTGAATTACCACTTTTCGTTCCAGGAGTCAGAACCCAGGGTGCTCAAAGAGAGAGAGTAATGATTGAATCTTTTTGTAGGTCTAGGTGAAACCTATCTTTTCTCACCCTTGTTGGATGTTTAAGTTGAAAGCAATGGATCTGATCAACAAAGCCGTAAAGTTCATGCCTTCATGAGGGCCATCCGGTAGACTTCTAGTCAAGAAAACAAAACGCTTTTATTTGCTTTTTTAGCATAAACAAGTACCTCCCTCTTTTTCCTTGGAGGTTCTTAAAGATGCAAGAACTCAAGTTTTTCTTTCTGTGAGGTAGAACTTGCTGCCATGCTTCTGCCTGACCACTGGAATGGCACCAACAGTTGTTGCAGCCGAGGCTGCTCAGGAGGTCACCGTGAGAGGTGAGGGAGACGAGGGTTCCTTTGGGCTGGGTGATGCCTCAGAGCTTAGTCTGATTTGCGTGCTGGGGAGAGCAGGACAAGGGTTAGATATCAGTTTGGAGCTTAGGAAGTTCTCCTCTGCTAGATTGCTTCCCTGAGGGGAGCTCGAGATGCATAGGGTATACTGTTGCTTATGTGTAATGGCAATGGCATTAAAATAAAAATAGAACAGATTTCTGTTTTCTCACACGTTAGGAAACCTGCTTTTCCATTTAAGAAATAACTGGACAGTAAAAGTAACTTCTTCAGTGGACTAGGAATTCTCTGCTATCAAGTGAAGTACAAGGGCAATGTTTCTATCACAGATAACTGAAGAAAATCTGTCTGGGGAATACAGCATGCTTTTAATCTGTTTTAGAGAAAACAGAATAGTTAGCAGTGGCCTTTTTCATTAAGAATGGTAAAATGGGGTTGTTTATTTTGTAAGCGGGCAAGTATCCCATGAGATGCATTTTTTTAGCAGCAAAGAGAATCATTTGGGAACGTAAAGGCTGACAAAATAGATGATTCTCGTCTAATGGCTCCATAGACAGATTTTAAGATCTGTTAAACTGGTGTAGAGACCGACTTTTTCTTAGAATGTTTGTAAGAATTATTTCGTCGTGTTATTTAGCAATGAGCAGTGTGTACTTGAAGGAGATGGAAGGTTTCTAGTGCTTAAGTGAATTTTATCTTTTACAATCCTTTTATTTTCCTCATTAATCCCATATAGAGGAGAAATGGTAGGAAAGAATAAATGTAAAAGCTTATGGAAACAATTAAAAAAATAAAGACAGTTACAGATATTTGCATTTTTCTAGTTAGGAGTAAAAGACTGCAAGGCTACTAAGTTTGTATCTGCTGATCCATTAAATATTGGATATAAAAAACTAAAACCAGCTTATTGGGCAAAGTGTATGTGTCATGGTTAAACAAAAGATGTACCATTTAAGCAAATGTAGTATGCAGGATTCGGGGCTAGCATTTGTGCTCCTCTGTGGGGAAACTGGCCTCAGCTGGGTTTTAAATATTGTTTTTATTATCAATGCACTGAGCTTGTTTCTGTCCCAAAACTGCCATTGGGCATATTTTAACAGGAGGATAAAGATACAGGAGATAGTTATTGGCTGGACATTACAGTTTATGACATTACATGATTTTGTAAATTAGATTTAATATTTTCTGGGAGACAAATGCTGTCATCATGATAGAATACATATTAAACAAACAATCTTGTCAATGTTGCCTGCATCTTTTATTTTTTTGCCTTTTTCTCTATTCCTTTTTTATCTGTTGGTCACTGTTTGTTGATTTCCTTGTAATGTAAATGATAACCAGACAGGCTTTAAATATGCCAGTCTTTCATGTTGTGTGGCACCTTTCTCATCTGTTTGTGCTTTTAATAAAAATTCAAGCATTATCTTTATACAGAAGCAATTATTGTAACATTGGAGAAGCGCATATGTTTTTTAGTTGTTTCTTGCAGCTCATAGTATGCAAACAGCAGGCTCCTCTAATCAGTGAAGTCTGTGAAGAACGTCAGCAAACTAACCATAGAATGCATTCTTGCAATTTACTTTACATAAAATAATGTTGTGTCTAATAATTAATATATCTTTTTTTTTTCTTTTAACTTGGAGAATTAGTCTGAATCTAGTTGTATACTGAAGTAAAGCTACCAGCTAATAGAGGGGGGAAAAAAAAAATCGTACATTTAAAGTTTTTAGCCTTCAGTTAATATCTAATTAAATGGAGAGACAGGGTACGACAGCATTGGAATAATGGTAGTCTGAACTTTTTTCTAGCATGTGACTTGTAGTTAGTTTAGTAACTGCCCAGCATCTCTACTTGAAAGGAAGTGCTCTGTTACAAGCTTAGCTAATACTTTTAAGTACTTTCGGGGTGGTGTTTTTTTTGTAATTTCAAGGAGGACCAATGTGAGAGAAGATCAGTCATGCCTGGTATTTGTGGGATTGCTTGATGGGCTGTGAATTTGAATGAAAAATTCAAACATCATCAGAGTTCCAACTTCAAACACTGATCAGTCAAGTATTTATGAATATCATTTTCTCTTGATTGTGAGACTGAGATATGCGGAGAATGCAGAAACATAGGGAAAGTGTTGAACAGAAATCAAATTTTATAAATGCTGCCAGAGCATCAATGAATCAGTATAGATAAATGCTTATGTAGCCATAGGACAAAATACCACGGAAATGGTGCTTTGTGTGATAGATACCCACTCTCTTTCGCCTTGTTTGTCTCTTCTTCTGATTTTTATCTTTTTTTCTACCTTTTTCTTTCCACCCTACTTTTCTTTCTGTTACCTGTTTGCTACTATACTGCAAATACTATTACTTTTGAAGCCCTTCAGGGTCTTTAGTTTTTCAAGTATTACCACCTGTCAAGAGTGAAGTTTTTTCCTTTTGGATGAGGAAAGTTGGCCTAGTATTCCTACAAGTCAATTTCCTTACAGTTTAACGGTGCTGTTAAAAATATTTAAACCAGTTGTTACATTTTGAAAACACTGAGAAATCAGGGATAAACAAACTCTAAAGTATATAACGATTTTTTTTAAATCATGTTGTTTAAAAGATAACTTTGAACCTTGGAGAACTTATTTCAAAGAGTAAATGGAGCATATTTTTAGGATCTAGAATTCTTCTGTTGTGTGAATGTTATCAATGGATACTTCCATATATGTATGGAAATAAAAACCTCTGTTTTGGTTAAAAGAAACCAGCCTATTTCACATGGTGCACGTAGGTTTGTTTTCTGTTTGATTGCTTCAGCCATAATTTTCCTTCCTTGAGTATGTTCCAGCATCAGTTGAGCTTGGTGGCAAGACTTCCTCTTTGGCTTCAGCAGTGTAAAATCAGTCTACGCTAATTTGAAAGCCTTCCAAGTACACGTGCGTGACACTGGGAACAGCCAAGCTAAAGGAGAACAACTGCATAAATCTAGTGCAGGAACGAAAGCAAGTTTTCTTTTTGTCAGAGTTCCAGTGACGTTTGGCGTTTCATGCGTATGCCAAAGAATTTATGAAAGTCTGCTCAGTAACTGAATATATGTATTGTGGAGCTACATTGTTAGCATGATTCAGAAGAATATCTTAAGGTTTTTACTTTTGAAATGCTTTGGGGTTTCAGCTGCAAGATATTACGTTGTCCCGTGGTACAAAATAATTTTCAAAACATCATACAGCTTGAAACATTCTGTACGGTGGCCATTGATCATGAACTTGCCATAAGAATACATAATGTTTTTTTCTGCTGCTCTTTTGGTGAGGGGAGAGATGGACTAATTTATTTTAGAGCTTCATAATTTAATGTTTCTTTGTGAATAACGATGCCTGATTGAGAAATTTTAGTTAAATACAGTTGTGTTTGATACATGAGACAGAACACATGCTAGTTTATCTAATTTAAAGGCTAATTTATTGACTTCATGGCAGGAAAATAATAGTAATAATGTTTTGAGCTTCTTTTTTTTTAAGTAGATCTTAAAGTAAATGGAAGAATTGCAGTTACTGAGTAGTAAAGCTGTGATTTAGTTATGAAGGTAGTTTAATGAGTGCCAGTAAAATAAGCATACTTTATTAAGTATTTTGTATGTGCTAGGCATGGTAGTTAAAAATTCTACAGCATTTATGGGACAGTTCTTACACTTCTTTAGTATAAATTTCATGTCTTGTTGTCATGAATTGAAGTTATCATGGCTCTGAGGGAGCCGCGTCAGCCTCCAAAAGTGACTTTATGAACAGTAAAGTTACAGATTACAAAAGTATACCATGGCGTTAAGAATTTTTAAATAATCTCAACACTCGAGAAACTTCTGAGGCTTCTGAAATTGGTAAATTCTCTGAAGGTCTTGAGATGCTGGATTTGATTTTTGTGAATGCCTATTAGTATGTATTTCTTGAAAACCCACGCTTGGTAAAGTAAGATGGTGTGCGCGTGCGGGTGCCTATGTAGCATATGTCTTAAAAATCAGAAATGTGTTCCTCATAAAGCTGGCTGTTAGCCATGTTTATGTGGGAGGCCTAGGCAAGTTATGGCAATTCAAACTGAAGCGTGGTGTCGGTGCACTTCTGAAAGGAGGACAGGAAAATTTTTGATGATAGTAAGGAGAGTATATAGGGCTACAGCATAAAATCCAGTGCGGGTCCCTTTCAGTAAGGACACCGTGAACAATTAGTTGAGTAGGTTCACCAGTGCTGTAGCATCAGGGCAGTGCTTTGACACTGCTCGATCCCTCAGCTGTTGAGTGGATGAGAAAAGTGGAGCATTTTCTTCCTGCGGTTTTCATTTAGGTTTACTCTCTAGTCAGCTGAAGAAACATCAATAACGCTGCTTTGCAAAAAACCAGGTCTGACTGGCTTGCATTAGAGACAGAGTTGAGCAACAGATAATGCTTTTGAAAAAAAAGAGTTAATAGCTTATTAGTTGTGAAGGAGAAAGCAATTAAAACTGAGAATAAGTGAAATTATGCCACAGAGTAAGTACTAATGTGCAGTTTGTTCCTACCTTCATCTTGCGGCAGATCACTGTTTCACTATTGGCATTGCCTGGTGTGGTGTTCATGCTTCTAGTCGTATCACTGCAGCACTCTTGGACTTCCCCCTTAACTGGAGGATACAACTTGGATTTATTTCTGTGTTTATTGTTGTTGTTTTCAAGGATATGAAAAAAAAAAATTATGGGTAGGTTCTTTATCACAACGTAATTTTAAACTGCTTCCAAATTTGAGTAATAAAGTAATAAAGTCTTTCATATATGTCTGTCTGTATATGACTGGATAATTGTAATAACTTGTTTTTGTAGTGGATGATGCTGGTAAGATAGAACATGAAGGTTCTGCTGAAATTACCATGGAAGCAGAGTCAGAAAGTGGCTCTTGTAAAGTGGATGGCATTTGTCCAGAAGTCATCAAGGTCTATATATTCAAAGCAGATCCTGGAGAAGATGATTTAGGTAAAATAAGCTCATTTTAGAATACTCCAACGTGACATTTGAAATTTTGCGCTGTGGTTTCTCTCAAGTCATCTGTAAAGAGCTGTGGGTCTAATGTTAAAAGAGTGACAAACTTTCAGTTTTCTGTGGTTTGGCATAGAATTTGAAAAAAGCGTATTTAAAATATTTTGCTCTGGTCTTCCTACTTAGGGGGCACAGTAGACATTGTGGAGAGCGAGCCAGAGAATGACCACGCAGTTGGATTACTTGATCAAAATAGCAGTATTCGTATTCCAAGGGAGAAAATGGTTTACATGACTGTAAATGATTCTCAGCATGAAGATGAAGACTTAAGTAAGTAGGTGGCTTTCATTTGGGAACAGGGATTTTTGCTTTCAACAGTGCAGTGTTCCTATTAATTTTTTCTTGACTTCTTTTTCTCTTAGATGTTGCGGAAATAGCTGATGAGGTTTATATGGAAGTGATTGTAGGAGAGGAGGATGCAGCGGTGGCCCATGAACAGCAAATTGATGACACTGAAATTAAAACTTTCATGCCCATAGCTTGGGCAGCAGCTTATGGTAGGTAATACTCAAAGAATTCTTCCTGGTGACACTGTCTTTAGCAAAATGTTGGGGGTTGGTTTTTGGAGGGTAGTGGAGTATTTGTGCTTTTGTGTTTGTTTTTAAAGTTTTAGTTTAAGAACGGTTTCTTAGCATAATGAGCCTTAAAATTAAAAAGAGAAGAAGAGAGAAGCTGGAAGGCAGGCTGCTTCTTTTTCCTATTTTAACAGTCATTTTCCTTCATATTTTCATGACGTAGAAGGGGAGGGACATGAGCTTTCAGCTGAAAAATTGCATGTCAAATACATCTGTCCTTCACAGTTTTAGAACGCAGTAAGAGCTGGCTTTGGAATAGAACTGAATATATTTATTGGGGGGGGGGGGGGGGGGGGAGCAGACGGGAATATGTAAGATTCAGTGTAACAGTGAAAAGCAACACTGACCTCTAGCTTGATTTAAATGCTTTCTAGAAGGAACATATAAATATGTGATTTCACTAATGGAAATAATTAATTGATTAACAAAAAAGAAGCTGGAGGGAGACATCTTAAAATTATAGCAGAACCTTGAGAATATTGCCAGCATGCAGAACCATGTTTCTTGAACGTGAGTATCTGAGCACCAACTGGTGCACAGACTGATTTCCAAAACTTATGTAAGCTGGTAGACCAAAATCTCGTCTTAGAAGTGTTTCAGTAGTGCCCTGTTCTCCTTTTAAACGTACTTTGAGTAAACGAAGCAGAAGAAATAGTGGAATAGAGGACAAAACTTAGGTTACATGTCTGCATGATATGGATTGTGGTGATGGTGCCAGAAAACAAATGGCAGGGAAGCGCTGAGAATGCGATGGGGGCTGGAATCACGGACATAAGTCAAGGGAGGGCAAGATTTCAGGGAGTAGCGTGTGTTAAAAGTTGCTTAGGAGATGGACGGTAGTGCACCCAGAGCCTTATCTTTGGCCATATACTGGTGAGCACAGTTTCAGCGAAGAGGAAAGGCCTGAAGCCAGGATGAGTGGGAATTAGAAATAAAATTGACCTCGAAACAACAGTTGTAGACTGAATGTTCAGTGATTTTGGAGGAGGAGAAAATTGAGCAGCGTGTATTAAGAACAGAGAGATGGAATTGAAAGGAGAATTTAAGAATGTGGGAAAGAGTAGAGTCATTGCACTGTCAGCAGTAAGCCACCTACCATGCCAGGTGAGAGGTGGCAGGGAAGGGGGAAGAAATAATGAAGAATGAAGGCATGAAAATGGCAGAGGCTTGTCATCTGCACTTCTCAGACCTCTTCTCCACTTAAAGAGGGTTTAAGAGCTGATAACAACGGCGCCTTAAAATGTTAAATTTGTTTTGTTGCTGTATTGTAGCAAAGCCCAGTCCGACTGTGCTTTACATTCCAGAAAATTTTTGCAATTTTATTCTAGTATTAGAAAATGTTTGGGGCCTGTTTTGTGTTATACTCTAGAAGGACTCATCATGCACCTGTTGCAAACTTTGTACCTGTAAAATGTGAAATGGGTTTTTGTTCTCAACGTTTGTCGCTTGCCACATTTGCTGTTCAACCTTTGAGCTAGCATATAGATCAGAACCTTCAGGCTCTGCACATGCCTGTTCCTGGCTCTGAGTCTTCTTTTCTTAATCGTGAATATTCATTCTTGGCACTCTACAAAGGAAACAGCTATTGAGCATCTTGCACTTTCTTGCACTTCAATTTTCATGTCTTGTGTGCTTTGCTTTCACTAGGAACTGTTGCCTTCTATTGATTCAAGTAAATACTTAACCACAAAATCTATTATTAAAATTTTCTTACACCCTTAAATCACCAATGTTGAACTGATTACCAGTAAATACCTTGCCGAATAAATAGATATACTTACTTGTAATTTTCATGTTTGTTTTACAATCAGTGATACCATTTGTGTAATAAACACAAAGCTCTATGAGGCAGATTGTTTCCTTCTTTCTGTTACACAATACTGAGCATGCTCTTCATTCCCAGTAGAAAGAATTTGTAAGTGTTAAAGCATCAGGTGTGCAAATAGTAAGTACTGTACTTTGTGTGCATGTTTGTGGGCTGTTCAGAACGAATCTTTGACCGCAGTTCCAGTTCTGAAACTTGGTGTGTGAGAAACTTCAGTCAGGTGAATTCAGATGTGCGGAAGCGAACGGGAGCTCACACATTGGAGCTCCTGTATTTCAGGACTGAGAAGAAAACGGGGCACAGTAAATATCGCGACATGCTATTGTTTACGGATGTTAAACATTTTGGGCATAATTAGCAACCAAAGAAATGCAAAACATACTGCATTTAAAGGAGAACTCTCTGAGAAAAGGAAAAGCATTAATTCCTGTAAATTGTGTACTCCTGTAAAATTAGTTTAACAAAGCCAATGCTTCCAGGTTCATAATACCAAACGTAGTTCGTAAGTTACATACAGAGAAGTTTTGCAGCTCATCCTGTACATGACTATGGTTTGAGTAAATGTCCAGATAGTAGTTTATCATTTCTTTCATGATGATTGTAGAGTTTGTTGCGCGAATAATCTGTGGAGTGATGACGGTAGGTAACTTTTTAACTTATCTTGTTAGGTAATAATAATGATGGCATTGAAAGTCGGAATGGCACTGCAAGTGCTCTTTTGCACATCGATGAGTCAGCTGGACTTGGGAGACTGGCTAAGCAAAAACCAAAGAAAAAAAGGAGACCTGAGTCTAGGCAGTATCAAACAGGTGAGTGTCTGGCGGCTGGCCGTCCTCTCATTCCTCCAGGCACCTATCCCTAAACAGATGTACTTTGCTGGTAGGGTGTGCAATGTCTTGTAAAAAACAGTGATTATTTTGGGAGTTATTTTGTTGACAGCACCTCTACATCATAAATGAGTGCATATTTTATTTTAAAGTTTTTAAATACATAGCTGGTTTGGATTGTGGGGGGGTGTTTTAAAGGTAACCATCTTTGACATAGAAAAAGTCAGTCTCATAGCAAAAGGTTAAAAACCTGTACACTTAACTTGCCACACCAATTTTAATGTTTAATGTAACTTTTTTAAAGGTGATGTTAACAGTGCTTTGTAATAGTACTTTTTAAAACCCCTCTTTGTCTTTATTGAAAATATATAGAACAATACGTTTCATTGTATCAGCTCAATAAGTAACTGGAAAATCTGAACATTATATGTTACAGTAGGTAGTGTAACTTCTACGCCCTTTCTGTTTTAATTGTGAAATAAATTGCCTTGATGTTCACGCCAATGTTCTTACTTGCATCTGTAAGAACAGATGCGCTGTTTTGGCATTATTTGGTTTCTGCTGTTCCTGTGTTATGGTCCGAATGATTTATTCGGTCCGATAAAGTTGAAAAAGCACATGACTGCTATAGCCTTGCCTTAAACAATACTAAAACTTTATTTCCAAATTGTGATCTAACTGTAGGAGTTCTGTTTTGTCTAGCACTGAATTAGTAAACCAGGCAAAGTTTAATCTTAAAGTTTGCTTTTTCTATTTCCAGCTACCCAGTCAGTTCTCCTTCCAAAACATTTTTTTGAAAAGAGAGCTTTTTAGCATGCCTAGACAAATTCAGGGTAAACAAATCAGGCTGATGGATGAGTGCAGATAAGTTCCAAAGCTTTGAGGTGTCTGTATGTGAAATGTGTTCTCATTGATTCCTCCTTGATACCTCTTCAGATTGTAACTGTGACAGATGGCACAAGAAGGAGGTGTTAGTTTGGGGACATGTGAATTGTAGTCAGCGGTAGGTGATTAAACTGCCAGATTAAACTTTATCTACAGATTCGTGGAAAGTCAAAGAAGATCATGTGCTATGCTTACTATGTAATATTGAGTTTAACAAGTTGGCTGCTGTTCTTTGCACCAGTGTTGGTTTCTGCGTGTATTTAATGTGTGAACTCGGTCAGAATTCTTCGAAGTAGAGTTATTTGAGGTGAAGAACAGCTGGGTGATGCTTTGGTTGTCTCCACCAAAAAAACAGTATTTCCTTTCTTCTGATAATAATAATGAATGAAAGTAGTAATGCCCTTGATTTCTTTTACCTAACCCAGTAACAAGCTTGTTTATTATGTAGTATAGTGTGTGTGTGTGTGTCTGACTCTGATCTTACTTAACAATTCAGCTTATTGTTAAGGTTGAAATACGACATTTATTGAAGTGTAATGTTGTCGTATAATATTGAGGAAGGGTTTTTTGTTGTTTTTCAGCAATAATCATTGGCCCTGATGGTCATCCGTTGACAGTCTACCCCTGCATGATTTGTGGAAAGAAATTTAAATCCAGAGGTTTCTTGAAAAGGCACATGAAAAACCACCCGGAGCACCTTCTTACGAAGAAGAAATACAGATGCACAGACTGTGATTACACTACGAATAAAAAAATAAGTTTACATAACCACTTGGAGAGTCATAAGCTGACCAACAAAACAGAAAAGCTTATTGAGTGCGATGAGTGTGGGAAGAGCTTCACTCATGCAGGAAATTTATTTACTCACAAGATGGTGCACAGGGACAAAGGAGTTAACAAAATGCACAAGTGCAAATTCTGCGATTATGAGACAGCAGAACAAGGATTACTGAGTCATCACCTTTTAGCTGTCCACAGCAAGAACTTTCCTCACATTTGCGTGGAGTGTGGCAAAGGATTTCGCCATCCGTCGGAGCTCAAGAAGCACATGCGAATCCACACTGGTGAAAAACCGTACCAGTGCCAGTATTGTGAATACCGATCTGCCGACTCTTCTAACTTGAAAACTCATGTAAAGACTAAACACAGTAAGGAAACTTCACTGAAGTGCGATATTTGTTTCCAGACTTTTTCAGATACCAAAGAGCTACAGCAGCATACGCTTATGCATCAAGAAAGTAAAACACATCAGTGTTTGCATTGTGACCATAAGAGCTCAAACTCGAGTGATCTGAAACGACACATAATTTCAGTCCACACAAAAGACTATCCTCATAAGTGTGACATGTGTGATAAAGGCTTTCACAGGCCTTCGGAACTGAAAAAACATGTGGCGGCTCACAAGGGTAAAAAATTGCACCAGTGCAGACATTGTGACTTTAAGATTGCAGATCCGTTCATTCTGAGTCGCCACATACTCTCAGTTCACACAAAGGATCTTCCATTCAGGTGCAAGAGATGTAGAAAGGGCTTTAGGCAACAAAACGAGCTGAAAAAACACATGAAAACACACAGTGGCAGGAAAGTTTATCAATGTGAGTACTGTGAGTATAGCACTACAGACGCCTCAGGCTTCAAACGGCATGTTATTTCCATTCATACAAAAGACTACCCTCACCGTTGTGAGTATTGCAAGAAAGGTTTCCGAAGGCCTTCAGAGAAGAACCAGCACATTATGCGGCATCATAAAGATGTTGGGCTGCCTTAAAGTCTCTTTCACAGACTTACGGCTGGAATTATAAAGGAATTTTGCCTTTCGGGCAGTTAGCTTATTTTAAAGCCAATCACCTGCGATCACACACAAAAAAACAACAAAAAAAACATACTGTGCATTTGATTTGTTGCTGTATAAAAATAGGATTATTGCTTCTAGTTGACTTTTATACCTTTTGTTCAATAGCGTGTTCTGAATTCTATTCAGTTTGTTTAATAAATGAAGAAAAGATGGCAACAATAAAGTTGCATTTAATAAAGTAAACCCTGTCTCTTACTGAATTTTTCAACAACCGTAATGGTTTATTTAAGTATATTTATCTCACTGACCTCGTTGATACTCACAGTGTCCATGTTAATGCAGTTTTGTCGTGAATTCTAAAAATATGACATTTCTCTTGATAAAATTGTCAGAGGTGTGTATAAAATGGGGAATTGTGATGCTGAAGATGAAGTCACTAGGGCCCACCTGATCGTCGTGTTTTGACTATACAGACTTTGTGGCAGGTTAACTATTTTCCATTTGAGGAGTTACACATCTGACTTTATTGCGGGAAAACTATTCTGCGTTTTAATTCAGGTTTCAGAGAGAAAAATTTTTAAAAAGTGGTTTTGGGGCGTTTGTTATCTTTCTCTGGCGAATTTGAAAGTATGCTCAAATATTATGTTTATTGTTCTGTGCTTCTTTGTCTTTGAAAGGTTTTGCCTGTTACAAAATGTGTTGGGTTTTTTTTCAATTTACTGCTGTCTTAATGTTGGAAACATAAAATACCGTTGTTCCATTTGCAGAGTTAATAGATCACAGCTGTCTGTACGTGCCGGTAAACGTACCTCAAACGTCATGCTTTTATGTATATTAGTATTTCTTTGAAAGAACAGTTTGTGGTTCAAGTCACATTGTTATTGTGAGTTGTTTTAGAATAAAATTTAAGACCAAGAGGTGCCTCGATTTTGGAAACGAGATATTTCCAGTGAGAGCTTCAGAGGGGGATGGAGTGGAGCAGATGCGTTCCTAAGGAGTAGCGATGTTTTCATGTAGATACCCTTAATAAGAAAAGTAACACATGATAGTAACAGAACTGTTTCGAAATTGAATGTTTTTCCTAAGCCATTAGCAGCTGTGTTAAGCTGCTGTTTATTAATTAGTACAGTATCCAGAATTAACCCAGTTCTTTTAATCTGTTTATAAACAGCTGGGAGAACATTACAATTATTACATGCAATTTTGCCACCTGAAGACTATTATAAAATAGCGCCATATCATTTGCTAATTGCAGCATAAATGTACCAAGCGCGAAGTCGCGTACCTTAACAACAACTGTGGAGCAAAAAACCCAAACTGTTTAGTTACATGCCCGATTTTACGACCCGGCCCCGCTCCCCTTGCTCAAATTCCTGCCGAAGCCACTGGCTGACGATGGATTGCGGAATTGGGACCGAGCCGCCTGCCAGCTTAGGATAGATTTGTAACCAACAATTCGCTAACGGAAAAGGTTCAGAGCCTGGCCCGGCGTTGACTCTTGTTTCTGGGCAGGCAAATTTCCTACTGAAATCGAACAGGAATTTCAGTGGTGATTTCAGGTTCGGGGTGATAAAGGGACAAAGGTTTCCTTTCAGATGTGCATCTTCTGAGCCTTTTGTATTTTGTTCTGTTACCGAGCCCTGCTCCTACTTCTCAGCCCTTCTGTTTCACTGTAAGCCGAAATACTCGTGTTTAATTTGCAGTGCAGGAGAGTCGAATGCCATGTCATTGCCTTTGTCGGATAATGGGGTTTTTTTTCTTTTGATGCCTGCTTGATGCTGCCCCCAGACTTGTCCAACGTGCTCTTGTATAATATTGCTACTAACGGGCCGTGAGCCTTGAGCGTGTAATACCTAGATGTGCTGCGCTGTGCCTTCGTTGAAATCCCGGGTGAAGTCGGTGGATTTCCTCCGTGGCCGTAGCTGGCTGCCCGTTGCCTACCGATTGCCAAATCGGATGCAGTAACACCCGGTAGAGGTTTTCCATTCGCGTCTTGCAGAGATCCCTCCTGCGGCTTCCACCACCCCCACCCCCCCACCCCCCCCGCTTACATTCAAGCGTTTTCTAACTGGAAACCTGAAAAGTGTACAAAATCTGCATAAATTCCCATAGCATTGCCGAGGATTTTAGCCATTTTGAACTTTATTTTTTTAAATAAGCTGAAAGACAAAGAACACAATTTTACACATTTTCTTTCTCTTACGTAGCCTGGAATCATACACACTTTTTTTTTTTTAAAGCACAATGTTGAAACTTTTTTTTTTTTTAATAATTAAGGGTTTGGTCAAGTGGATTTTGTAAAATGTATTTGTCTGTATAAAGAGAAAATGAAAATATAGTTATTGTTAATGTACTGACATTAGTTACAGGTTAGTTTTAATTCTTAAATAATTTGCTTAGCAAATGCTATAAAATGGATGTTTCAGTTTAATGTTTAAAAAAGGTACAGATTTTTACAAGGACATAATATAAATTATTGTTCTGTAGAAAATACCCTGTTAAATATTGTATACGTCCTTCCCTCTGTACACTTTGTAAAAAAGACAAAAGAAAAAAACAAAATACATAGAATCATATAGGGATGTGTGACATTATTGTAATTGTGTACTTGATAATAACGTGAAAAAATAAAATTCAAAATATTTTCCTGTTAATGAACGTTCAGTCTATTTGATGCCAGTACTGAGACCAAGCGCTGTTCTGAGGGACACGGTCATCTCAAACGCTAATGCACTTCAGCTTCTTTTTCTGCTCCCCGTTTTTCAGCTCCTCTTGTGTAGTACTGGGGTGCGGGTGAGACTCAATCCCCCATTTGGCTGAAACGTACCTTTACGAGAAAGCCTGCAGAAGCGAAAGGCAGGGATGGCAGGTCTTCGGAACCCGTTTTAATGCCTGGTTTTATATTAAAGGATTCATGTCTGTTAAACTTCTTACAACGCCTTCATGTTTTTCTGCAAGGTGGTTACCTACGAAGTGCTACTACGCTGTCCCCAAAATCCCCCACCGCACCTCGAGTCCGATGAGGTGTACCGCCGCCACTGAAACGACATTAACAAAATGCGCTTCCCGGTGCCTCTCCTTCTGGCGCGTGAGCCCCCGCGGGTGCCGCCGTCGCCCTGGGGGCCGGCGGGAGCCCGGCTCCCCTCCCCTCCCGCCGGGATCGGTGAGCGGGGTGCAGGGAGGGCAGGGAGCCGGCCGGGCCCCGTCTCTGCCCGTCCTCACCGGGATGGAGAGGGCTTACGGCCGTTTTTCCCGCTGCTCTTGTGAATGCTTCAGCCCGGCCAGATTAGACTGCGCGCGTGGGAACTGTGTTGGTGATAGTTCCTCCGGCACAGGCCACCGGCTTCAGCGGTGCGGGTGACCCGACGTCGGCCCCGTGCCCCCACTAACCCAAGGACGGGAGTGCTGTTGGGCATCCCTGCCCTCCGTACCTGCCCGAGAAGGGAGGAGGTGACGCGTGGAGGCGGCTGTCTGCTGGCCCAGATACCGTCGGGATGTTCAGCCCAATTAGTTAACTCTCACTGGATGCCTTTAGGAAACGCTGACTCATTCGCTCCTCGTCTTGGTTCGTCCTGCAGCCAGACTGGCATTGGGCAACTCTTCATAGTAAGAAGCTGTCACGCCAAGTTGCCAGCAATCTGCTTTTGATTTGATTTGTTTTCTTGTTTTCCCCATCTACCTGATGCTCCTCAGCTGCTCATCATGAAACTGGACGTTGAGTACCAGAAGCATTCAGGGCACTGGAGAATAAATAACACCCGTTTCTGGCTGCTGCAAGGAAGAGCCAGGAGCAGTTACCAGTTCTAGCTCATGCAGGCTGGCAAACCCCACCCTCCCCTTGGATCTACCCCCCTTCCTCCTGGATTTCCTTAGCTGTGAAAGCCTCACTGCTTCGCTGCCCGGCTCCGCGGAAGGCTGCCCGGCTTGCCCAGGTGCCTGCAGCCCGCGCGGGTGACGTCCTCCTCGCTGGGACGGAGCAGCAAACGCACCCAGAGCCTGGATGCCAACCTAAGAGTGCCTTGACAGCCGCCTTTGCGAGTCAAAAGGCTGGGTCACTAATTAGGAAAAGAAGCAGCTAGCTAACAGCCCACTGTGGTTCGCTGGCTTATTAAAGGCAGTAATTAAAATTAAATAACACATCATTAATAGGAAATGCAATTAATATGTTAACAACTATGACAGGTAGAAAACTGATCAAGGAGTGGCTGACTGGAACCTTAAGCAGGTCAGCAGAGTGGCCAGGAGTAAAGAAGTAGTTGTCGGTACACACAGAAGGCAGGCACGCCAAAAACCTTTCACCGGGTGGGGAAGTTTGAAGGGAGCGTTGGTCGGTTTGGTTTCCTCGAAATACTGATGCAGAAAAGGCAAGCGTTTTGATATTTTTTTCTCTTCTAAAAGTAGCAGAAGCATCAAATGAGGCTGGGGATGGTTTTTTCCAGACCTGTGGCAATCAAGAATGCTATTTATTTCTATAGGCGATGAGCATTTTAAAAACTGCAAGCACAGGTGGTTCAGAGGCAGTGTAGCATACAGACTTTTGTAGTATTTACCAGAATCCCACAGAAACTCCACAAATCTGGAAAAATGTTACCGTTCTATTGAAGACAAAACTTAGCGAGTCATCTTGGCATGAGCCCAGGCAAAATATCGGGATAAAGAATTGCTGCCGTTAGGACCAAGTAAAGAACCTGAAGGGAACAGAAAAAGAAGTAAACACAACGAATGCATCCTATGTTACAGGCACAGGGCATATATATATATATATGCCCTAGCTTTGCACAAGCTCATTCAGCGCCTCGGTGGCGCAGAGCTGGTGTGCTGAGCTGTCCCCGCCGTGAAAGCGCACCCCGGCCAGCTCCACCGAGGAGCCAAGGGTGGGGTGTCAGGAGCTTTGGGGCAGGTGACTCCCACGGCGCTGCTTGTCTCTGCTTCCCTCTCGGCTGGGGGATGCCTGTCCATCCCACCGCCCCGAGACGCCCATGCCCCCGTGCTGGCCAGGGGCTGAGGAGCCCGACTGAGCATCCTGGAGTCTATTTTGAGGAGCCAAGTGCTTGAAATCAGGTTTTTGATTGAAAAACTTACACTCCATAACGAAAGCCCAAAACGGGTCACCAGAGAGCACCGGCCCTGACGAGGGCGTTTCCAACAGGGACCACAGAGACGTTCACGCCTTAGGAAACACAAGGCCACACAAAGTGCTCATTTTGAGGTTTTTAAACCAAAGTCTAGCAGGTTGGCTAGAAGCTCGGAGGCCAACCTACGGGTAGAGTGGCCTGGGTCCGAAAGTCCTGCCTCGTCCTATTTAGACTTCTCGGTCTCAGTTCAGTTGCTGACATCTAGGCACCAAAAGCCACCTGTGATCGTCTTGGGGTTGCCAGGAGCTACGCAGGCGCCGGGGGGACCCGCACCCCGTGGAGCGGTGCCCAGAGCACCTCCCACCGCACTTGGGGCCCATGGAGGGGGGTGACAGCCTCCAGGGATGTTTCCTACTTGCATCCAATGGACAAGATGAGTCCTTTGAAATAAATACGGATGAAAAGACACTTCTGTGACATTCAAAAAAGGAGATAACACGGACCTGATTTTTCTCTTGCACCGGTGTGAATCAAGGGTTTTGTTAAGGCTGATACTGTAAAGTTAGCTTTAAGAAGACTGGGACATGCTTGTCTGACAGCCCAGGAAAACGAGGAATGCCAGGATTTGAAAGGATGAATCATAACTAACAAGTGCTCACAGGTACAGGAGCTGGGATGTTACGGCAGGTCAAATGACTGGCAGAAGCAGAGAGCACTAGGAATAACGAAGTGCTTGAAACTGAAAAACTTAATATATACTTTATATATTTTCTGTATTTTTAAATGTAATTATAGTTTTGCCTATCTATATTTTGCCTATCATCTATCACAGACCTACTAAAAGAGTACTTCAGGTTCCTTACTTGTTAGGCTTTCAACGCAGCGGTTTTGCTAGGAAGCCTCTGCCAAGGAGCAGCGTGAATTCTCTGGGGCCAGTCGGAGCAATGCTGACACTCGACCAGACCCACTGAGCTCCTTTGTAGCAGTACGCAAAGCTGGATGGTTGACCAGTATCACAATAAACCTAACATGGATGCAGGAAAAAACCACCACAACCCTATCTTGCCATACAACAGACCTTTCTATAGTACAGCATACACCTTGCAAAAAGATACCAGCGAGCTGGGGTGGCGATACCACCTCATGGTAGCTGCAGAGCAAGGGGAGCCCCAGCCCCTCTCTTTTTAGAGCAGTTCTGGGGCTCGGGGCTGTCACCACAAATTCAGATGCTTCACACATGCAGGCACAGAGCCCGGGAAGCATCAGGAGAAGCTGGCTGCTGCAGAAAGGCAAACAGCCTGCGCTCCAAGTGCCCAGTGCCGGGATTTCCACGCAAGCCTGAAGAGAACCACCAAAGGAGGGCAGGATCGACTCCTGCCTGTGTCAGGAGGGAGGATGGAGCCGTACTGCTGAGGCCAGGTAGCTCTTACCTGCAAGCGCAGACCAAAACCTGCCCCGTAATGTGGGCGTGAAGCGCCCGCTCTGGCATGGCTGGCAAGCAGGATCCCTGTTTGGCCACCTTCCCAGGAGTCCAGATCGCTTGCGCTAGGTCGTGGGGCCTCCTGATGGCTGCGCGCGGGGAAGGAGCGAACCCTCTCTCTTCCTCTGGCTTCGGCTGGAGGCCGGGACGGCCGCTGGGCTGGCAAGAGTAGCTGAGCAGCAACTTCTTTTGTTACTAGGTGACCCTTTTCGTAGTTGAGAGCTTTGGAATTGAGATGGAGACAACCAAATGCAACCCAGGTACTCGCTTGGCCACTTACAGGGGTTCAGTTACTGAAAGGACTGGCTAAAAAGATATTTCCTTCCTGCTGCAGGGAGACAAGGGGGCTGGGAAGGGGGCACCAGCAGTTAGGCACCGGCTGGGTCACATTTCCAGAACTGTAGAAGACCTGTTCCCAGCAAAGAGAAACCCCTTGTACTTGAAGGACCATCCCTGGCTTCTCAGGGAGGGGAAGGACTTGATGTACCATCTCTGTTCAAATAAATACAAGTGGGAGAAGGTAAGAGATGTCCCCCAGAACATACACCCACCCGTGAAATACATCAGTGCTTGAGAGGTAAAAATATTTGGCAGGTGATGTCTGTTCAGTGTGTCACAAGTCTTATTTAAAAGAAAAGTAAACTAACTTGAGCTTGACTCTGAAACTTGAAAGCAATACCAGATTACAGAGGAGCCTCTTTTAGAGTTAAGCTTGAAGTGCCTAAAAATAGCATTTTTTCCCTCTTTCTATTTATTTATTTATTTATTTATATTCTTTGGAAGAACATACAACGAGCTGTAATGCAAATGGCAGGTAACATACAACTAGTCCCGAAGGCTCTCCCTACATTAACCAGCAGGCTGGATCAGTAGAAGAGGACCTGTAGAGGGTCAATGCTGAGGGCACCGTGTCCGTCCTTTGGTCATCTTGGTGGGTTTTGTATGGTTTGGATGCCCAGGGCCGCTCCTGGGCTGCAAGACCACCCCTGCGGTGCTGGGGACACCATTTCGACCCCTGAGCCACACGGTGCGCCCTGTGCCGGCACCCCCCGGCCAGGCACGTTGCTTCCCCGCAGGTGGGTTTTTCTTCTCCATCACAGGATTAAGTAAATTCTTGTATCCAAAGCCTCATCAGACCTGCCGGTGCTTAGCTCGTTAGCACTAAGAGGCTTGCGAGCCTTAAATCGGTGATCCCGTTAGCGGGACCAGCTGTAGGGACCTGTAGGAGTCCTGTTCCCTCTTGGGGCTGCCCTGTTGAAGGGACAGAAATCACAGGGTTTTCTTCTGGTTTTCAGGCGGCCTGGCCAAGATGAAGTCAAGCCCCGCTGACCGACCGAACGACGGCGCGGTTCGGGAGCGCGCGGCTTTTCCTCCGTCGCCGCAGAGGAGGCTCCAGCAGCGCGCGATGCTCCCGGCTGCCGGGACCGGGCTTGAGCCCCAAACCGACCCTGAAACCCGCCCCAACACCTCGAGAGCCTAGGGGAGAGGTGGTGAGGGGTGTCCCCAAACGGGGGGGAGACGCTGCAGCCTTCCCGGCCGATGCCTGTGGTGCCTCCCCCCCGCTGCCGGGAGCCGTTGGGTTTGGGGCCGTTACAGCAAGAAGGGGAGAGAAGCGGGAATGGCCGCGGTGGAGATGGACCCCCCCCTGCACGCAAAGCGTGCCCTAACTTCTGCCCCTCTCGCTGACCGACGGGCGGCAGCCCCCCGGGCCAGCAGCCGGCCCTTCCGGGGGGCCGGGGCCTGGTCGCTAGGTGGCGATGGCGGATAAGGCCGGCGGCCGCAGGCCTCCTGCCGCCGGCCGGGAGCTCCTCCGAGCCCCCGAGCCCTCGTCCTCTCGTCCTCTCCCACGGGTGCTCCGCGGCCGCCCTCGCCCCGCTCCGGGAGCCCTCTGGCTCCCCCGGGGGACGGAGACAGCGCTGCAAGCGTCGCTGTTAAACCCGTTTTCACCTGGTAGCTGGGGTCCCCCGCTCGCCAGGGCGCCAGGCCCCCGGGCGTGGGGCCTCCCCGCAGAGGTGCCACCAGGAGCGACGGCCCCCGCAGGCGTGAGCCGCCTTATTCCCGGGAAGAAGGGAAACGCAGGGCTCCGCACCAGCAATGCGGGCAGGTGGACCTCACCCCAGGCCCCTTGCGCCGGCTCCACGCAACCGGTGCCCGGCCGAGCCCCCGAGAGCGGGACGAAACACAGATGCTCGCCCCGTGGGCCGTGGCAGCGAGCGAGGAGACCGGGGCACCATCCCGTGGGAAAGCAAGCCCAAACCAGCGCCGCCGAGTTAACCTTTGCTAGTTAATGCAAAGCGAGGACGGGATTATACGCTGTCTCCATCGTACAGGCAGATGCTTTCATCACAGCTAATGTCGCTACAGCGAGTACCAAAGGAATTAATGGTTCGCCACTTAATTTCCTCTTCCCCTACTCCCTCCACCTTTCTTTTGCTTTAATAAACTGGTCTGGAGCCAACTGCAGCATCAGGTTAGTAATGACTTTAAGCACCATTTATGCTGCTATCGTGGCAATTTAAATTGTCACTTTCTATTAAAAGGTCTAACTCCAAATGGTTTTAGCTGAAAGCATCGGCACTGACAGTGCAATTAAATAAAGAAACTCTTTTCTCAGGATGTCAGAGCAAACACGTTTTAAATAAGGGTTCAGAAGCACCTTGCTAATTTAAACTACAGTATAGCTTTCTAGTGAAGAATAACACCTGATGCAGGGATTTTTTCCATGCTGTGTGACAGTTTTCATTGTCCCTGTAAGACACTTAAAGGTGTGATGTGCCAGGGAGTCCAGCAGCCTTAGAAAACCTCTTCTCTTCTTGATAAACACGGGCAGTACCACATAAGCAAAAGCCATCATTTCTCAGCAGATACTCGTGAAAAGATATTCATGATGTTCCTAAAGGACTCTGATTTACAGTCTTGCTTTCCTCCAGACAGTTTGTAAGAGCAAATCACTTTACTGGGCATCCATCTGATTCTCTGTCTCTAGCCATACCGGTCACTTTTCAGAAACGTGCTATGTATGGTGCACTTTGCATGTCTCACATTCCTCTTATCTGCACATCTTAAGGCCTTTATAAAGCACATTGCTTTGCAGAAAAAGAGACTCCATCTTGTGTTGCAGCTCACCTGGAAAAATTGCATCCAGTTCCTCAAGTGGCTGCAAAGAAAAGGCACTTTTTTGCACGCCCTGTGCAGCAGCTGCAGTGCCTGTGCCGGGCTGGCCAGCCAGCTCCTTCTTCCCCACCTGCTCCGGCTCAACATTGCCTTCCCTTTAGGTCTGGCCCTTTGCTTCTGCGCTGGGCACAGGCTGGTCCTGCTTTAGCAAACACCTCTGGGCTCCTGATCTTCAACTCTATCCCGCGCGTTATGCTGTTTATCTTTTGGTATCAAATAAAAATCCTTTTGCTGCAAGAGGGAAGAACGTGCTGCTATTTCACGTGTAAAAAGCGTTTAACATCCGAACTGAACTACCTAGCGTGAATATTATAAATCACAGCATCACAAAAACATGTTTGCTCAACTTGGGTTGATTTCCCTTATTGCTATGGAAGAGGCAGCCTGACAGCACGGCCTTTTTAGCTTTTTAAAAGAGTTACTAGACATCAGACAGAATAACACAACTGCAATCTTCGGTGTCTTGTGCCTTAAAGAAGTTGAAAAATACCTGAACAGCTTTAATGGTTCCTATTTTATTTTAATGGCTTTAAAGCTTCTCCAGTACATGAGAGTGTCCCTTATGTTATGACCACTACGGTTCCTCTGAAGTGTATTATATCTGCTGGAAATAAATGAGTCATAACATTTAAGCTCCTCCTGTCCCATTCTCAGTTGCTACAGCTATTGCTCTGAAGGACACAGAGACACATCTTGAGATAAGTACCTGTAGGATGGTTATGGATACGATTTTTATGTCTACACAATTACATTTCTAGCTACAGAGCACTCCACATTTTACCACTTCACTGCAAACAAGAAATGCAGCAAGAGAGATTGATTTATGGCTAACCTTTACAAAAATAATATGCGAGGGAATAGGATCGAAAGTCATTTTCCTTACAGAATTATGAATACTATTCTGCTTCATTTCTTTTTAAGAAAGGGAGAACAAGCAGAGAAATATACTGGTATTCTGAGGAGAAATGAAAGAAAGGTACTGCATAGTTGTAGAAGAAGGGAATCGGGGGTACCTGTGGCTAGGACTTTTCACTTAATTTTGTCATCATAAAAGTGGCATATTTGTTAAAATGAAAACTTCTCATGAGAACAACCCTGTTCTCCAGTTTCAGTGGAGCTCTCGCTTTGTGCAAAGCCTGCACACTGCCTCTCCCCAACGTTTGTCTTCTAGCTAGTTTTTCTGTCTTCAGCCTTACTTTCAAAGAAAGACCTCTATTTTCCAAAGCTTAAAAAAAACTTTTTTTTTTTTTTAATATCAAAAGATTTTGATGAGACAGAAGAAACCATTTACTGCCCAGGTCTAATTTTGGATTAGAAAAGAAAGAAATCTGGGAAATGTGATTAGACAGAAGCACGCTTCAAGGACCAATAGTATATGCAGCATGGCTACGGGAAGGGGAAATGCTGAAATACTAGTCAAAGCAGGTGAGGGAAAATGAGAGAAATCTGCAAAAAATAAGCTACCCCTCTTCATTTTGCAAATATCCACATGGGGCTGAAACTGGGAGGCAGAGTGTGATAACACCGTATGGTAAAGCAGGGCGCTACCTTTGATAGCACCTCAACAGCAGCAGGCATTACCTCTTTTCTGAGGAGCACGGCTTCATCCAAGCCCCAGGCAGGTTGAAAGGTGCTCCCATTTTCACAGGCATGGTAGTAAACGAGAAAACCGGACCTGGGTTTCCAAGGAGATCTTCTAGTGACAAGTTTTGTGTAGCTATTTCTTGGGCTTCGCCATGGTTAGGTGGAGCGAGTGCCTCCTCTCTCCGCAGTTCTGCTCCCCAGAAGAGCCCCCAGGGCCTCTCCATCAGTGAAAAGTAAGTGAGGCCCCCGGTGCTGGGCCCTTGGAGCCGGGTGCCAGAGGCTAGGAGGGGAAGGAGAGGAGGAGAACGGGCTTCCTGGCAGTTCGTGTGTGTGTGTATGGATACACGTGTGTGAACTAGCCAGGAATGGTGGGGTGCCAAATTCCCCGGCTCCATCCCTCCCCACCCCATTCCTCCTGCCAGTGGATGATGATCACCGTGATGATGATGGCTCACCATGAGAGGTGATAATCACCATGATGAGGGTGATGATCACCACAATGGATGCTCTTCATGGGAGGCAGTCCAACCTTGCCTGCATGCACGTGGTGGCCGCCATGTTGCAAGGCCTGGGCACGGAGGTGTCCCTGTGCTGCCTCTGCTATGGCAGAAATGTACCCGTGGCATGGCCTTGGCCTCCTGGCATAACTTCTCCTTCAGCGGTGGGGTCACGGCAGAGCCCTACAGCCTGGCCGTGGGCTTAAGGACGTGCGTAGCTCCATCCTGGCTCAGCCAGGTTCATCGGGAGGAGCTTCCCCTTCAGCCAGGTTCAATCCCACTGGGGCAGGCAGAGGTGCACGTGTCACTGGCAAAGAGCTCGCTCTGGTTTGGAGCCTCTCCGCCCTTTATGGAGAGCCTTTCATTTTGGGACTTTACGCAGGTTATGCAGTCGATGATAGGAAATATTTGTTCATGCGCTCTTAGTGCAGCGAAATAACACTCCCAAAGAAGTAGCTAGACAGGATTGTACAGTTAATGGTTTTACGACGATTTTGTCAGAACAACCCTGACTGCAGGGAGTGGTTGTGTCCCGTAATGCCCAAGGAACCTGCCAAAGTTAAACCAAGTCAATAGCTGCAGACAGGCAATCTAAAGGTGCCTCTTTTTCCCGCCTAGTCCTTCTGCCAGGGCTTGGCTGGGAGGACGAAGGGCCATATTTAAATGGGGTCATTCAGCTCCCTTCCTCTGCTTCTCATCCTTCATGAGAAAATGACACCTAACCACCCTCATGCTCTGGGAGTTCATTTTCCCAACTCATTCTCGGACATAAATCAATTACCTTCACATTTTTTTTAGCCGAGGATAAAAAAGAAAACATTTGCAAGGTCAGCGTAAAGGACAACATAAGTCATCTAAGTTTGTCTATAGCTTTTTTACCCTCTTCTGTCCTCTGGTGGGGCAACTGGCGCTGTGCCCTCCAGAGCGGGTTGCTCTGGGTGTTTGGGACCATTAGGTGTGGTGGCTAAGGCTGGCACCCCAGCTGTGCGAAGGGACCTTCTCTTGGCCCTTCTGCCATCAGCCACGCTTTGCTTCCGCTCGCCCCAACAGTCAGGAAAGCCCTCGCCTCTGCTCTCGTTTTTCAGATCACAAGAAGCAGCTCAAACAGGCGTTTCGCCGCAGGTGGCAGGGGCACCCTGGGCTTCCTCAGCTCCTCCTTCCTCAGGGCCGGCTGTACTGCTGTGCCCAGCGATGGGGCTCTTCTCCCCATCATTTATTGTCAGACATTTCAGCAGGCCAGCCGGCCCCAGCTCCTGGACTTTAAGGGATGACTCTCAGCAGAAGCACTTCTCAGACCTAAGGAAGCAGCATCAGCCACACTCACACGTCTCAGACCTGCTCACTGGTGTTTTCTTTCAATCTCGCCTCTTTTCCATGATATATCAATAGGGTTTCCCTCCTTTTTTAGGCTTCCATTTCCCTCTGAAATCCTTGCAGAGAATGGGGAGGCGAGGGCATTCACTTTTGCTTTAGAGCTTTGCCACTGAGGTTGTATCAAATACACGAAATATAATATGTGAGTCATGTTTCATTACTTTTTCAGGTATATGAGAAGACCCTGCAAGTGTAGTTTACTTCTTGTTGACCAGTATGTATCTGCTGGAGATGCAGAAGTAAGAAGATAATGGCATTTTAAAATTATTTGAGCATACAAAACATACACAGGTACATTCATAAACCAGAGAAGTATCCACGTTCTATAAACAAGCATCTAGAAAGCAGAATATTCCAGGGATGCAGCTGAGCACGTAAAAAGGTTAGTGGGTATACATTATAGCATGTATACAAGGAGAGGCTGAGAGAGAGAGGACTGTTCAGCCTGGAGAAGACTCAGTGGGATCTTCTCCATGTATAAAAATACGTGGTAGTATTTATATATGGTGGTGGTGGTGGTGGGGTGTATATATGTATAAATACTTGATGATATTTATAGAGGAGTACAGATGATGGAGCCAGACCGTTCTCAGTGGTGCCCAGCGACCGGACGAGAGGCAACGGGCGCAAACTGAAAGACGGGTCTGCAATTCTCCGTAATCCAGCATGACAGCACGGTGTTTTGCTAAGACAAGATCCCTTGCTGTTTCCTGGGTGCCCCGCACGTGGGTGATGACAGGGTTAGATGAAGAACTGGTACTGGAACGCAGCTGAGAGAGATGCTGTCCACTGGCGCACGAAGGCAGTGAGCTGCTTGGGCACAGGCATATCTTTAATCTGAAACGGTTACTGACTTTGCTGCATCGTGGCTTCTCAGGGACACTTTCAGCTCCACACAGTTTTATACAGGTCAATAAGTTTCCAGTGGGATAGAAACGGCTTCCACAAAGGTCACTACAGGCAGTGGGAACTGCAGGCAGAAAGCAAGTAAAGGCAAGGAAACACCCCTTCTTCCAGAACTGCAAGACCCAGAAGCACATGAATGCATTTGGGAACCATACTGAGTATACAACAATGCTGTGCTTTATGGCTATCTATTTTTAAACACCAGAGGCATTATGCCAGACTTTTAAAAAGGGAACAGGTTCATCAAGCGTTGCAAAAATAGCCCAAGAATCATGAAAAGCATGACTTTGGTTTTAATACATTTTTTTCAGTGTTCTAGCTTATTGGAGTAAGCTGTTAGAAGCCTGGTTCACAGAATGATGAGATTTAAAGAGATATATACCTTTTAGTGTATTCTGTTGGTAGTGGTTTGGTTTTGTTTTTTTTTTTTTAATCTTTAGGATATAGATTGCATTTTCAATATTTTTTTCTGATAAAAATATCTTTTAAAATGGACTTTTATTTTGAGCAAAAGCTGAGATTCTTGAAGAAAATGGGGCTTCAAGAAAAATACCAAGCATTATGAAGTTTCCGTTCTTTCTAGAGAGGTGACAATGTGGCTTTCTGCAAGCATTTCACTGACTTAGTTTTACTGACGTGAATGTTTTCAGCCATAGTAAATTCCAAGCAATTGTTATCAAACGTTTATATAAATTACTTTCAGGCCATGCAAATGTTTGCATTGCAGAAATCAGACCCTAAGTATTACCTGTCAGTCAGACAAGATAATAATTTTCTATCGTGAGACTTGAACACCCCCCCACCCCCCAGCCCCCAAATACACAGCTCGGCATTCGGGTGGAACTTATTCAGCTTCTTGCTTCCACTTACAAAGTCAGAATGAATTGCTGGGGAGTAAATACTGGAGAAACTGTAAACTGACTGTGTAGAATTGGGGGACAGAGGAAAAAGAAACAAATGGCATCAGAGAAATTATTCTCTGAAAATTATTATGTGGGAATGACAGCTCTGAAACAGGACAGATACCATGTTATTCAGCTGTCAGCAAGGGCTGAAAGATGCTGGGGGAGCTGTGATAGCTGCTATACGAAGGTGCTAGTCAACTTGTCAAATGCTAGGAAAGACGAAATTGGTGGCAAGAGGAGATAATAGAAGAGGCAAGTGGAGGTAAATCAGAAAGATGTTAGACTAAGGGAGAGCTAACAGATGCTGCCATGGGAACTGCCAAGCAAGAGTAGGAAAGCTTGCTTGGGTCTCAGACAGACCGCACACCCTGCAACTTACACATTAACACGAACAATTTATCCTGTAAAACAAAAAGATATTCTAATAAAATAACAAAAAGATGAGGGGAAGAGAGAAGGAGGCTATTAGGAACGTAAGCAGTATCTGAACATATGTAGTGAATTCATCAAACCAAAAGAAAGATGTACAGAAAAGGTCTCTGTAGGGGCTAGCTCATAGTATGTTAAAATTGCTTCTGCCTTTGAGTCTCGTTGCAGTTAAAAAGCTGCCTAAGGTTACTGTATTTGAGCCAAAAGTTTTCTTGGGGAAGCAAATACATCTATTGAAATGTCACTGACACACTTTGGTCTCTGATGGTTCCTCACATCTGAAAGCTTTCCTGTTTTTTCCCAGCTTACTCAAGCTGGGCTAATAAAATGAATTATCTCTTCCTACAAATTTGCCTAACTGGCATGCAAAACATCTGCTTTTCTTTCTCTTTCTATGTTGTTTTTTTTTAATAATCTCTTTATAATGGTACCCTCATGACACCCTCAGAAACATATCTATCGCGTGTCCTGAGATGAGATGAAATGTAAGAGGGACATGTAACAGCTGTTTTGAAAATGGTTCAAGAAATAAAAAGAAAGTGGCCAGCAGTAGAGTTCCTAGTTGCTCCAAAGCATCTCCTTCCTTCCTGAAACAGATGCTGGTGAAATTCACCTGGATAAAGTGCATGCATTTATATTGACAGGTTTGTCTGGGACAACAGTGGCCTGGGACAGGCATTAAAAAAGGCTTTGCTGATAGTAAAACAAGGTGGACATCTGGGATATACTGCTGCAGCTATCCTCGGTTATGCAGAAATGCCACGGAAATCAGCTTGCTAACTTGAGAGTAGCCTGAAAGTGGGGAAACTTTGGAGAGACATGGCTGGTCTTCTAGTAAATCACAGCTCCTGGCTGCTGGGTGAGAGCCCAAAGCAAGTCCTGCACTCCCAAGGTCCCAGCCCTCCCCAGGAACACTGCACACATCTCTCTCTCTGCTCTTCAGCCCCAGCCTCCCTATCCCTCTTCAGCTTGCTGTGAAAGCGCCAGAATAACTGTTCATTTAATGACAAGCACCAGGTGGTGCATTGCGTGGGGGTGACGCCCTCCTCTCAGGTGAGACCACAGCCTGCCTGTGGCCAGCTGATGCCGCCTGGCTGCCATGTCTGCCACAGGTAGCACCGGGAGCTGGACCAGCAGGGGCTGCCAGGCTGTGCCTGGGGCGGATCAGCCTGCCCTCCCCAAAGCTGCAGAAGGGGAGCGTGCAAGGTGTACTCTACCCAAAGCCGAGTCGCGCCAATGTATCTTTTTTTCCCCCAGCCTCCCACCAGGTCAGATGTGGACCTTCTGGAAATGCAGGAGTACCAAAACTCTGACATTTGGAGCAGGAATTTCTGTCTTAGTTTGAAAGGTGTAATGGGAACTCCCGAGCTGTCTACTGGCAGATACTACTTTTGCTTCCGTACGGAAAGACAGGCGCTGAGTTTCACCTAATGAAACAGGTATGGAGCCTTTGCCAAGGAAACCCCTCCAGAGTTAAGCTAGATACGATGTCCTGAAAGTCCTGCTCTGCCGTCCTCTGGCTCGGCAAACCGGAGCCCTGATTCGCAATCGCTTGGGAGCCCGTGTCTCCACTCAGGGTGACTGTGGTGTGTGCCTACGTCCTATGTGTGTATTTACTCCAGATGGAAGAGGATGACAAATTAACACTTTGAACAAAGTAGGATGAATGTGCGCGAGGAGTGGAAGAAAACTGCATTCAGGTAAAATCCAGATATGTAGATAATAGATGACAATACTCGTTACACCTATTCCACTTCAAATTGCTTTTCATTTCTGGCAGGTCTTTGCAAATTTGCATAATGCGTAATCTTCCATGTTAATGGATCACGAGAGTTAACACTGCCAGTGTTGCTTAGGCAGAGCTGCATTAGGAGAAGGTGGCATTTCTGTAGCACATTTGTTTAAAGCATCAGCAACGAAATCATGGCTATCAGGTTCCATTTTTGGAACCATTTTGGTTTGAGAGGGCAGAAGTGCACAGAAAATGAAACTTCTAAATATATGCTCACTACAGTGATGCTGTTTGTTTACTTCTTAAGGCTGGTATGAAACTATTCTTTCCATTATTTGGTGATGACTTTTTGTATGACTTCAGACTCCATTTTGCTCTTTCGACAGTCGCAGATTTCTGGCTGTACCCCCTGACAGTTGCTAAGATGATGTGACAGCTGCTGACGGGATGTGAATACTTACAGTCCTTTGTGGTTCACTATGCGCAAGGAGTAAGCTGATCTGAACCCGTCTTTTGCTAATACAAATACCAGCTAATACAATTATGCAGTGTCTCTCTCTCTGGAACTGAGGCCTTTAACCCTGTACTTTGGAATAAATCATAACAGTTCTGCCCAGCAAAGCTTAACATTTGAATTCGGTGGCTACTTTTTAAAGAATCATTGAAAGATGATACATTTCCAAATATGAATAGTATCAGAAGAATTCACTTTACCTGTATGGTGATCAAGGAACACTTCAAAGTTTCTTGTCCTTTTGCAGCCATCACCAGGGGCACCCGTCCACTGCTCTGCTCTGCGGGCAAGTGCAGTTTTGCCATTGCACAGACAGAAAAGCTGAGGCTCAAACCGGTTGCTTGACTTTTACAACAGGATGAAAGAAATCCTTGCCAAAACCAAAGCAACACCACAGTTGCTGTGAATCTCCTTCATTGTGTTCACAAGACCCATATTTCTGTTCAAATGCAGATAGAGTGGAAACAAAACATCGCACTTTTAAGAGAACAATATCATAAACCCCAAGAACAGTACAGGTTACTCATTATCAAGGCAATACTAACACAATGTGAATATTTAGCTGTCACTGGAAAACACAAAAAATGGCCACCCCCTTGGGAAGAGCCTTGTAGCTTTCTCCAACGTCCCCTTCCCCCTGGCAGCCTGCGCTGCCCCTGCCAGTCTCCGTGAGCCGGGGGACAGTCAGTGAAACCCCCTGTCGGCGATGGTGTGGGCACACCAAGCACACGACTCCCGAAGGTGAAACCCCTCACGGGTTGCAACGAGTTGTCAAACGCTGTAAAAACATCTAGGGGTGCACAGCAGAAAGCTGCAGGGTCTTTTGCAAGCTAAGGGTTTGGGCATTTTTTCTGCTCCGCAGAACCACAAACATTTTAGGAGGGTCTGTAAGTCCTGGAGGGGACCCCCCAGCCTCAAGAGAAGAGCTGCCCCTGGCTTAGCAGTTTTTGTCCCACGCACAGGGATCAGAGGTGCAGCCACCATTTGCACAGAGGAAGGGAGCTGTGCTAGAGACAGCCACACAGTCTCTCACTCTTGTTAACTGTTTCAGAGGGCTTTTTTCTGGTTTACTGTGACCTGTGTATTATTTCATAACATCTCAGATCACTCAGTTACTCCTGTCCAGTTTTGGTATTTGTCTGAAGCCTAACTTCCAGTTTTCATCTGCAGACAGTGTATCTTTCAGCTATTACAAACGCGTGCCTAATGCTTATTTGAAGGCTTTTGCTTTTCCTTTCCAGCCAGACCGTGCTCCAGACGGTCTTGCTTCTCTACCAAAATCTCTCCACTGCTCCTGTTGGCTCAGTTTCTGTATGAATCGCAGGACAAAAATTCGTAATTGAATGCCATTTGAAGGATGGTTGTGCTCTTCTTTCACCTTCGCAGCTCAGTGTAGACTCCAGACATTGCCTACGGCTTTTCAATATGTTTTTAGAACCATGAATTTCCCACGCACATAGGGACAGCTGTAGAATTGAGGTAGTTTTCAAGTAACATCGAACTGAAAACAACATATGTTTTTTTCTGACTGTAACTTTCTTAGTCTAATTTCTATTAATTTCTTACAGAAAAAAACCTTAGGAGTGCATGTCCAGCCAGAAGTAAGGTTCATTTTGCAGGAAGAAGAAACAGATAATATAAGCACACAACCTAAGCTCCCCAGCTTTTACTTGTAACATTACTTGCAAACCAAGTTTCAGAATTTCATAACCTATGTTTATATAAAGGTAAAACATACAGTTTCAGGTTGTAGCATTGATTTTTTAGGTAGACAGTTCAGGCCTGTGCCCAGGCCTCTGGCGCAGGCAGTCTCACTGCTATGGTGACTAAAACCCATGGTTTAAAAACATTTTGCGTTCGTACATGTATGCTTTTTTCACCTTGCGTGCTAGCGCGTGGTCTGCTAGCTACAGGAAACAACACACCTCTAGTTTGGGAAGGTGTTCTGTTTTGGTTTTTTATTTTATTATTATATTACAGTTTTATTGTTGTGTGTGCATGTTCTGGTTTTGGTTTTGTTTTTTTTTTTCCCCCTTCCCGGTAATAGCAATACAAAAGAGCAAAAAACCATTTCTGTCATGTTACGAGCTGGGGGAAGAAATGCATGACCTGTCTTGCCCAGCACCCGACTGTTGTGGAAAAAACAGGCTTAGTCATTAACTGCAGTGTGCCCGAGATGCCGCCTCCCAGTCAGAATAACACCAGTAACTTCTAAAGAGACCCCCGCTTTCCCCTTCAGGAAACAGCTGTAAAACATGGTCTCGATCATAGTCGTCTTGACTCTGCATGTCCTATTCCATAACGAGGTCCTTAGCTTTTGTTAAGGTCTGCGCTCCTGAATTAAGTTGAAAAGCAGAAACTTCTATAAACAAAAAATAAAGCAGTTTGTGTGCAATTTCCTCATTTTGAAACATTGCTTTTTGATTTCCATCACTTTTATTTTTTATTTTTATGAGTTTCAAAATGTTTCAGATTTCAAAATTTGCTTTGAACAGCAGATGCAGAACAGTTCATATAGGAAATGTCAAACTGAAATGTTTCCACATAAACCAAAGTTAAAAAATAATTTCCTGTCAATAAATCTTTTAAAAATCACCTCTCTTATCAGAAGCTTCAGTTCAGATGAACTGGCATTTTTGACACAAATACTTCTCAAAATTCTTGACAGCCCTCCTCTAGAAGTTGAGGATTATAAGTCAAGACTGGGAAGGAAAAATCTACAGAAATTCACCCTAGGGAAAGAACTTCTTAATCCTAATCTATTCTTTTTGATGCTGAAGATCTGTGAGGTTTGTCTTTGCCCATCAGTGCCCTTGGACACATATGAGATGCTCACAAAGTGGCACTTACTTGGTCCTTAAGACATATTTGTCTTACTGCTCATCAACACTCCTTTGGGGAAAAACTTCTCCCATTGCTGAAAAGCTCTGCAATCAAATATATGTTCTTTATCACAGCAATGGCAGAGAAAATGCACTGCCTGCCTCTATTCTCCCTCAGGATGCTGATTGTTGGCCACCCCCCCTTACCACCAATTTGGGGTCCTAATTTTATAACGTTCTTTCAGCTCTTTGTTCTACTATGAAGTACTGTGAATTTCCTTTCTGTTGTTCTACTGCCACATCCAATCGCTCGGAAGTTACTTTAAAAAGGTAAGAGAAGGCAAATAATTACTCGTACCTGGATGGAAGTGTAACAATATATTACAAAAACAATAGTTTGATTTTGCCTTTTTGTATTTCTCCCCTATATTGACTGCCAGAAACTGATTTGCTACTTTGGAAGTGAGATAAAATCAAACTTGTTAGCTTCAGATTTAATGAAAGCCTCTCTCTTTTCTTTTTTATTGCTTCTCTACTGATAAGAGCCTTTGTCTGAGCTTTCCTCTTAAAAGCGCAGATGTAAAGTTTCTGGCATAGCTGATATTCTTTTTCGTGTAGAAATTTGTCCATCTGAACAGGCCTGAAAATTACAATTTAGTTTTGTTATCTTAATTTACTTCATTGCAGTCACTGTATTTCTTTATTTTTTCAGTTGCTGCCAGGATCCAAATAACAAGCCAATCCCATTATTAATTTCTTTAACAGTGACACAGGTGTTCCTTCTCTTACATTAATGAGCCACCTTTTCTGAAATGGGCAGTTTATTACTGGCAGTAGGTGAAAAGTCAACGGCTTTCTAGGGGAAAAGGCCAAGCTGCATCTAAGTTCAACTGTATAATATGCTATAGCTGAGAAACAGGATTTAATTTCATTATTAAACCTGTACGTGCCTTTGGAAGCTGGACAATTTTAGCTGACTTTTCTTAGGTGGTTGGGTATCCAAACTTGTGAGAAATCGGATGTACAGTCCTATGGCACTGAAAATGGTTGATTTATTTTTCTAATACAAACTTTTCTTGGTAGCTTGAACTCAGCTGAAGATAATTTTGCCCCCCAGGAAAGGTCTTTGACTGTATTTTCCATCTGCACTGATGATGATGACATCTGCTAGATTTCCCCACAACCAAAATAACATAGCCTATCCCATATAACCTATGTGATGGAGCTTAATGCTTGTCCTGTGATAGCCTGCACGATCTCCTGCTGTCCAGCTTCTGAGCCAGGGCTGCCGTCAGGATTTCTCTCTGCAGGCCTGGCCCATCAATATGGGATAGAGGGGCTGTGTCACCTTCTGAATGCCAGCATGCCTCCTTCAGGGAGAAACCACAGGTGGCATCAGCTCCTCCGGACTGCGTGCTGGGGGGACAAGGATCACAACCGGCATCTTGTTCAACGGAGCTGAGAAGATGCAGTTATTCCTGCAGTGAGGCAGGTGACAATGAAAGTCATCATAAAAATGGAAGAAAGAGAAACATCTGTGGTGCTCTTTAAAAGAAGAGCATGCCGGTAGATGCAAAGGGGCATGTTCCTTGAGAAGAAACAAATCTGAGCAGTACAGTGTCTGGAAGGGGGCTGAACCACAAAGTAGAATCACAGAATCGTTAAGGTTGGAAAAGACCCTTAAGATCATCGAATCCAACCGTTAACCTAGCACTGCCAAGTCCACCACTAAACCATGTCCTCGAGCACCACATCTACCTGTCTTTTAAATACCTCCAGGAATGGAGACTCAACCACTTCCCTGAGCAGCCTGTTCCAGTGCCTGACTACCCTTTTGGTGAAGAATTTTTTCCTAATATCCAAACTAAACTTCCCCTGGTGCAGCTTGAGGCTGTTTCCTCTCATCCTGTCGCTTGTTACTAGGGAGAAGAGACCGACCCCCACCTCGCTACAACCTCCTTTCAGGTAGTTGTAGAGAGCAATAAGGTCTCCCCTCAGCCTCCTCTTCTCCAGGCTAAACAACTGCAGCTCCCTCAGCCGCTCCTCATAAGACTTGTGCTCTAGACCCTTCACCAGCTTCGTTGCCCTTCTCTGGACACACTCCAGCACCTTGATGTCCTTCTTGTAGTGAGGGGCCCAAAACTGAACACAGTACTCGAGGTGCGGCCTCACCAGTGCTGAGTACAGGGGCACCATCACCTCCCTGGTCCTGCTGGTCACACTATTCCTGATACAAGCCAGGATGCCATTGGCCCTCTTGGCCACCTGAGCACACTGCTGGCTCATGTTCAGGCGGCTGTCAGCCAACACCCCCAGGTCCTTTTCCGCCAGGCAGCTCTCCAGCCACTCCTCCCCCAGCCTGTAGCGTTGCATGGGGTGGTTCTGACCCAAGTGCAGGACCCAGCACTTGGCCTTGTTGAATCTCACGCAGTTGGCCCCAGCCCATCGATCCAGCCTGTCCAGGTCCCTCTGCAGGGCCTTCCTACCCTCCAGCAGATCGACACTTCCACCCAACTTGGTGCCATCTGCAAACTTACTGAGGGTGCACTCGATCCCCTCATCCAGATCATCAATGAAGATGTTGAACAGGACCGGCCCCAACACTGAGCCCTGGGGAACACCACTCGTGACCGGCCGCCAACTGGATTTGACTCCATTCACCACCACCCTCTGGGCTCGGCCATCCAGCCAGTTTTTAACCCAGCGCAGAGTGCACCCATCCAAGCCGTGAGCAGCCAGCTTCTCCAGGACAATGCTGTGGGAAGTACCTGAAAGCCCCCAGTAAACAGAGTCAGGGAACTGCATTCACAGGTGGTTTTTATTCTGAGGAACTGTGAAAATCTCTTGATGCATCTAAACGGACAGGTGATCCATTTATAAATACTTTTCTACTACTGAACATGTTTTTTGTGGCAAATATCATGTATTAAACTAAAAGGTTAAGCCAAAAACTGAAATAGTGGAGCTGGGAGGAAAATGTACTTATGCTGCTGATGATTTGAAGGGTTTGCGGTTGGTGTAGACACCCCGCATTTGGCTGAGAGGCCAGTGCGGAGGGGGCACTGCTGAAGAGCCTGGGCTAAGAAAGTGTGCGCAGAGCAGCAGACCTCCAGCTACGGTATCTGAGGGGTCACAGCATGTTCTTCAGTCTGGTTTATTCAGTTTAAGGACTGTCAGGCAAATGTTGTTGCCAAGAAATAGCCCAGAATGTGAGGAAGAGATGATGCACGCTCCCACCAGATGTATGGCAGCTTTTAAGGAAGTGGATCTAACGTTTGACCCGAAGATGGCAAATGGTGTTTCTAACAAGAAGAAATCACAGTAGATACGTGGTTTTGTTTTCAGACTCTATTCTGCATAAGAAACTCCAGCAGAAGAGAGTAGGATGGCTCTCTACAACAGCAGCTGAGAATTAATCCTTAACCTCTAAACTTCAACCTGTTACTTTTCTAGAAGGCTCGTGAGACAGGAAGTCCTCTAATGCCATGTCCAGTCTATTTGTTCCAAACTGGTATTGCTGAATGACTAAAATATGGCTGTCAAATCCAAAATTGTTACCCTGTGGATTCTTCAGGGAATTCTTAAATCAAAGCAGACTCTGGGTTTCTTTCACATATGGTAAAATAGCCATGAGTTTTGTCACACCTACACTTAATGTGTGAATTTCTTTAACAAAAGCACTGACAAACCTGCCTCATTCAAAGAAAGGATTCATAGGAAAGCGATTCTTATTTTTAGCTTTCAGGGAACGCAAGGAGCTGGCAACTATAACAGTAGCAGATGGGAATCCTGTTGTCTCTGCTCAGGAAAGACCTTCAAAGGCTTTGGGCCATCTTTCCATCTCAGCAAATCCTAACTTGAGCTTTCGGTCACATTTTGGAATGTGCAATCACCTTCAAACAGTTTGATAAAAATCAAGCCAACTGGGTAGAAAAAGCATGGTGTATTAAGGCTATTTCCCCCTCTACTAGCAACTGTTTCTTCAGGATGAGCAAACAGACTTCCAAATAGAATATAAGCTGGAACGATGTTTCAAGATTTTTGCCTGCATCTTTCTGCAGCTGGGCAGCAGCAGATGTGCTAGATGGAGGATGCCCCGGGCAGCCTGTGAAGGCTGGGCAGATACCACATTCTAACAGTCCGTTACTGTCGCATCCCTCCCGGTGTAACTGTAAAGCTCTCCTCTTCACCTTACAATGCAGTGAAAACAATGAGAGCAATGACAAGGGGAACTCAAAATAAATGGCGCTGGTCTACAACCAAGCCTTCCTGACAGCAGCAGAACAGGCTGTCAGTAGCCTCACCTGTCTCGCTCCCAAATCCCGCCACACTGGAAGGGACCTGCCTTTTCCTAACACCTGCCGGTCTTCAGCTGCTGAGCAGCTCAGTTCTCCTCTGCATCCCTGTTTTGCTAGCAGCATTTCAGTGTCCAGCCTGTCCTTCTCGTAAAACCTCCGGGAATCCTGTGAAAACTGCAGGATGGCAGGTTTTACCACAAGGGCCCGTGGTGCCTACGAGTGTCCTGCAGTCCCTAAATTCCCCACTTCCCCTCAATTTGTTCAAGTTCCTGGAGTACCACCTTGATGAAGGGAGGCCTCCATACGCATTTCAGCTGTTTTGTGTCTTCTATTCTTTACCCACTAATTCTTGACATTCCTTTGCATTGTCTTCCATGCTGATTCCTCAGCTGCCTTTCTGAGGACTATCCATTGTGGCCCTGAGATCTTTTTCCTGAGTGGCAATAGCTAATCCTAGTGTCAGTAGTCAGCATTGTCCTCTTTCCCCAAGCACTATTTGGTGTTTATTGATACAGAGTGTCACCTGCTGTTTTGTCACCTGGTGCTGTAACGATCCCGCTGCTGCTTCTTGCAGCCGGCTTTCAGACTGACTATCCACAGCAACTTGGTGGGTCACCAAACTCCATCATTTCATTACTCATTCAATTCTCCTGGAAACAACCTGGATGTGTTGCACAGCACAGGCTCCAGAAAAGATCCTTCCAGAAAGGATCCTTCCAGCAGGTGAAACATGTGGGGAAGTGGAGAGTCCCTTGATGTATTCCTACCCTTGACGTGCTCTCAGCCAGCGCAGAAGACGGTGCTGCTTTTCACCTCATTGCAGCCAAGATTACCGGGAAGTCTTTGGTGAAGGGCTCCATGGAAAGTCCTTTGACCGTCTGCTACGTTGACCAAGCAACTTGCTGCCTCCACAGGCCCCTGCAGCGAGCGCCCAGGGCTGGGGTGAAGGCGGATGTGGCACTGGGCAACCCGCCCTGCTCTTCGGCCGACTCCCCATCCCTCCTCGGCTGGCAGCCAGCGCTCCCGTGCGAGACCCGGCTCCAGCTGCCCCGACACCCCGGGCCGCCGAAAGAAGGGACGCGGGGGGCTCGCTGGCTCCCGCAAGCGCCCCTCCACGGAGGCCGAGCAGAGACGCCGCCAACAGCCGGGACACGGCTCCTCGCAGACGGCCCGGGGAGCGAATTGCCCCGCGGGCTCGGCACTGTCCGCCCACCGGTGCCCGAGGCCGCTGGGCGCCAGGAAGCAGCGCGGAGGCCGGGCCCTGCGCGCCGCCCGCCCGGCCCTGGGTTAATCGCTAACCGCCCCGCGGCGGCCCCGAGCAGCCGGGCTGGGCATCGCGCCTCCCGCGCTCGCCAGGGGCCAGCGAGCGGGCACCGGACCCCGCCGCCCCGCTGCCGCCCGTCCCCCCGTCGCTGCCGGGCCACCGCGGCGGGGGCCGGCGGCCGCGCCGCCATGGAGGGCGAGGCGAACGGGACCCTCCACCCGTCCTGCGGCGCCAGCGAGCCGCCCTACTCGCAGGAGCTCCTCCAGAGTAAGTGCCGCCGCCCGCCCGGGCCGGGGCCGGCGGGGGGCGCGAGGGAGAGGGGGCTGCCCGCCGGCCGGCCGTTAACGGCCCCCTGCCCGGCCGCGCGCCGCCCTCCGCAAGCGCCCGCGGCAGATGGCGGTGGCTGCCCCTGCCCCTGCCTCTGCCCCTGCCCCCGCCGTCCCGCCGCCGTTCTTCCCCGGCGAGGAAATCCCCGGGGCGGGGGCAGGCAGCCGCCCGTCCCGGCCGGACCTCCGCCTGGCAGGGGCCCAGCTGCCTCTGGCTTCGGGGAAGGGAGAGAGGACAGCGCGGCCCCCCCCAGCCCAGAGCTGCGGGTGGGGGGTGAGAGAACAGGGTGGCCGGCGGGGAGCGGCGGGGCCTGCCGGTACCTGCCGAGCCCCGCGCCTGGTCTCGGGCTCCCCCGTGGTGAGATCTGAGGTGGGGAGGTGGCCACTGAGGTGTGGGACCGCTCCGCCTGCGGCCAAGTCTGGAAGCGGTGGGGTTTTTTGAAGCAGGGTAGGGTAAGGAAGCTGGGGCAGAGGCTCCCCTTTGCAGGCACTGCTCGGTGTGCCTTTAGGTAGGCTGCAGCCACAGCGGGAGTGAGTACCGGTGATGAGCATGAACTTCCCCCAAATTAAGCATAACTCCTCTGCAGTGCTTTCTTCTGTCTCCGGAAGCACCTTTCTTGGCAGAAAATACACCCCAACCATCAGCCGTGGGTAAAAGTTGATATCCATACCCAGTGTCAACGGAGACATAAAACCCATCAGCTGTCGGTAAATGTTGATATCCATAGCCAGCTTCAAGGGAGAAGTAAAAAAGAATTTGGTGAAGGCATCAAGTTTTATCTCAGGCTAGATATATCAGGGGCTTATCCTTACGTTGTTCGTGTGCCCCACAAACTTCCACCAAGCCTCTAAAAAGTTTGCATGCCTAAGGAAGTTATGCACAAAGATGCCTATGAACATACAATGGAAGCAAAGAACTAATACTGAGTAAATACATTTTTGCTTGTAGTCTGCCTGGAAGAGTTCCCAGAATATGTATTTACGGTATTTATTTATATTATGTATTTATTTAAATTCTGTTACGTATTTACATTCATGGAAGGACATTTGTCCTGGAACTCCACCTTTCTGAAGGGGACTTTTGCATAATGCTTTGAGAACACGGAGCCATATTCTTCCCATATGCTGTCTGTGGATCCTGGAAAGATTTAGTCATGAACTTAAGTATTTGAATCATCCTGTGGAGTCAGTGGTCTATCTGTGTAGCTAAGGATGAGTGCAAGTCTCACTAAGAAGCCCCTCAGAGATGGTATCTTTACATTAAATGTTTGGAATGCTTATGAAATAAATCAGAACTGTCTGTTTTCTTTTCTCTCTCTGCAGGCCTTGACCTAACAGGGAGATTTCTCTTTGCAGTCTTGACCCTGATGACGCTAATTGGCAATCTGGTGTTTATAGAGGAAGCGGTCTACATCTACAGGAAAATCCCCTCCTCCAAAAGATCGATCATAATTTGGATTAATGCTGCAGCTCCGGTAAGTTATCATGGAAAAGAGATAAAATTGAATGTTGAAAATAGGGTTTCCCTGAAAATCCCCATGAACCTGCTTTATCTCTGCCCTTCTACAACCCTCCTCCCTTTCTCTGTAGGTGATCGCTACTACTGCATGCGTTGGCATGTGGATTCCTCGCTCAACAATGTTTACAGATTTCACAGCAGCAGTGTGAGTATTCTCCTTTTTTCTAGACGTTGCCCCAAACCCTGAATTTCTTCCCTTTAAACATCTGCTGCTCTTGGTAAACACAGTCATTTTGTAAATTTAACAATTTAGTAATTTTTGGTTTGAGTTGAAATGTCTTGGCATCTCTTTTCTGGGAGGTGGAAAACGCTGAAGCAGTTCCCAGTGCTACAGTCCCCTAGTGTGGGAACCTCAGTATGAAAGATCTGTGACTTGCATGTAATTGATCCCTCGGATTGACAGTAGCTTTGAAGCAGTACTCTTTCTTTCCTCTCTCTGCATGTCATGTGGAATGAGACTCTGACCTGTGACTTCTCTGCGCTTTTACTAATGATGAGCCATGGAGGTCTATTATTAATGGTGGCAAGCGAACCTCCGATGAGTATATCAATGTAAAAATGTTCCACAGTTGTCCTGATAAAAGCGCTTTCTGTACGAGCATGACAGCTCTGACGTGCACAGAGAAGAATGGAGAAATGTGGTCCTTGCTTTCTGGAGGTGATGGCGCAGCCCTGGTAGGCAGAGCCAGGTGGGGGGACGCCGTGGCCTTGGGCACTCCACAATGGATTTTGGGATGATTCTGGAACCCACTGCAGGACAGTATCACAGACTCTCAGGAACAGCCTCACCCCTTGCCGCATTGCATTTACTAAGAGAGTAGAGTGAAAAAGGAGGGAAAACACAGTAGCAGGGAACACGGTGAGCATGCAGCAATTTGCGCAGGTAGTGCAGATTACCAGAAACTTCCAAGGATCCAGTCCTATGGTGCTTTAAGCCTATCTGAATCCCCCCTCCTCCCTTGCCCAAGCTGCAGGTTCCTGTCCCTTCCCTTGCATCCACTACCACTCACAGTCTCCAGCTGCACCACAAACTCCTTCAAGGAGGCAGTGCAGCTGAAGAGGACCTCTTTTATTTGGTGGGGTTGGATTTCAGTGAATCAGTTCCCTAAATCCATTTGGGAAAGGGAGGAAAGGGCGGTTGTACAATCTGTAGTTCCTGGGATGGGTTGAGAATGCGCAGCTGGTGCAGGAGGGGGAGAGGTGGGGTTGCAGCAGCCAGTGCTTGGATCAGCTTTGGTTGCAGAGGAACCGCACCCTGACTGGGGCAGCACATACAGTGATAGCTATATATATATGAACCTAGCCACGTTTGTTGTTGTTGGTTGTCGGTGTTTTTTTTTTAAAGCACGAATAGGACTCAGGACAAGTTTGGACCAGTCAGGACTAGGTAACAGATAGAAAAGTATGTCCATAACGACTTGGGCCAGAAAAACCTGTGCTTTAATACTGACTCTGCCACCAGCCACCAGTGCAGCTTTGTGAAATTCCACAGCTATTCTGTGGCTCAGCTTATTCCTCTTTCGGTGATGTTAGGGCAGTTCTGGTCCTCCAAGGTGATGGAAAGCTGAAGGTTTTTCACAGCTAGTGCTAGAATTTCTGTTGATTGCGCAGTGCAAGCTGTAAAAACCCTGGACAGAAGGCAGCACTGGCATGCCGGAGACGCACAGGCAAGTTCAAGCTGGCATTTTCTTCCTCTCCTAGATTTTTTGCCATAGTTATCCACAAGTTCCTGATGATGATGATTAAAGAATGCGGAGGTCAAAAGCTGCTCCTCAGGCGGTTTGAAAATGATCGCTTCAAGATCAGCACCGGTCCCTGCTGCTGCTGCTGCCTTTGCCTCCCTCGTGTGCCCATCACTAGGTGAGTTGCCCTTTAAGATATCCCAGCTGGAAAACGGCTGCTGGAATTCAGCCAACTTGGCAAGGCCAGGCTTACAGCAAAGGGCCTCCCTGCTTCCCGAAAGTCAGTCTCAAGCCGTCTCTTTTAAACAGTGCCGTCACTTTGGGGCTGTACACCACCACTAATTTATTTTGGTTTTATAATGCAGAATTTCGCGTAAGAGTCGAGAGCATGAGCTCTCTCAGTTTAACCCAGTGCAGTGTTCCCACTTGTAGTAATGTTGAGCACTGTCGTATCTCCCCAACTAATCCCATTCTCTTTCAAGAAACTATTTCTACAGTAAGCAATGGTGTGAGGGAGGAGGGATTTCTACTCTAGAAAACCTAAGAATTGAGATTTCGGTTTCTTTTCATTCCAGAAGGGAACGAATGTCTCCAAATTGGGTATTTTTCACAAGCAGAATTGTCAAATTGAGGCTGTCTTGAAAGAAAATTTCTCTTACTTCAACGAAATTGAAATGTTTCATTCTGATTTTGACTTTAAAACTACTTCAGATTCAAATAATTTTTAGAACAAAAAATAGATGCAATTCCTGGAAAGCTTTGATCTCAACGAAATGGCATTGTCTGGTGAGGCAAAAGCCAATATTTTCTTCTACTAAACTTAGTATTAAAGCACCTTTGAGAAGTAGGGTGAGGATGGAGAGCTGCACCTACAGGAGCCAATATACTGTAACAGAAAACCTAGCTCCTTAGAGCACTGCCTGGCAGGGCTCCTCCTCTGGCCAGCGTCACCCTGTCATTTACACGCTGCTCCACAGCCTGGAAGCCTCACGTATTTCCCAGGGCTTTCTTACTGGCACAGAGTATGAGAACGTTTCTGTCATTAAAAGCAAAAGCTGAAGGACTGAATGTGCAAGACAGAGACTTTTCTATGAGGGCCTGGTCATTATTGTCAGAGGGACCTTAAGGACTTTATAGTCTGGGTAAATGACAGCGGCAAACAGAACGCAGCATAGCGGTTTGTGATGTTTAATTTTTGTTGTACTAATTTTTCCTTAAACTGACTCATTCAGTATTAGAATTTAAACTCTTTTTTTTTTCTGTCATTTTATTTTAATGGAATAACAGTAATTATTTACATGGAGGGGGCACCAAGAAGAATAGGTAGTAAACCGACTGAAAAATATACCTCCAAAAATGGATGTAATACAATGACATAAAATCAGCAACTGCTGATATGGCTCTAAATGACACCTACTAATTTTCATGGGCATTGGTTCAGGCTCATTTCAGCAGTCAGAGCTGAAGAAATGCCATGGGACAGAGCTGTGCTATAGATCTAGCGTGTCACTAGTATATTTGTTTTTCTTCCCATGTCTGTCACCCTCTGTCTAGGTTGTGGTAGCTGAGAGCTTGGGAGAGGATCCTCTGCTCTGTCCTCCTATTGATCAGTCCAGCGACAGCTTACCCAGGATGACATTAGCGAATATTAACTCCTTTCAGGAGCTGGATAGTGCCTACTACTGCTGGGAGGAAGGACAGCTGTCTGTTTTTAAAAAAGGCTTTTTGCTCTGCAGAGGGCTTAGGGCTCCTTCTCCGTGTCTAGCACTGGGAAACCCCTCTGCTGTCTCTGCTTCTGACTTCTAGCCTTTTCCCATTACCGCACAATTTTTTAAAAATATGGGCAAGCTGTACTAGAGAAAGGTCAGTCTCTTATTCCTCCTGTAGGTATCTTCTGGGGAAACAGGGAGCTACTCCAAGGGAGGGATTCATTCTTTTAAAAAGCCATATACTATCAAGCAGTCCTGGGAAAGCTGACAAGGTATAGGAGACTGATGAGGCAAAGTAACAAGCCATACAGTGGGGAGAGATGTGGCAGAAGAGGTCTGATGGTTAAGGAAGATAGACCTGCGTCAACAAGGAAGACAACTCCTGGTGTAGCAGTGACTGCACTGTTTGTCATATTATTCTTTGAAGTCCTTTGGGAATAATAAATCCTTGAAAAGGCACACGCGCTAAATGGCTGGACACTTGTAGGCCCTTCCACATGTGTTTCTGCTGTTCATAACCCTGTGGTTATTAGCTATATTAATACAGCAATTTGTGTAATTCCTGGTTCATGACTATATCCTGTAACGTACTAAATGGCAGCCTGTTGTCTGCTGAGGCATCTCCGACGGCAGCCTCGAGGGCCCAAGGAGCTACAGCGAAGACAACATGAACAGTATGGGAAATACACTGTGATAGACTAAAACATGAGCCAGCCATAGCAGCCACAGCTTGTCCTGTGAAGACTGAAGGAGAGCTCAGGTCAGTCAGCTTCCACGTCCTCCGTTGGCAAGTGCATCTGCCCCTTTCCTGGTGCCTTTTTTAATGCTGTCAGGCCAGGTTACTGTGTATGGGCTGTGTTCTGGACACTGTTTATACTGACAGAAGTAAGGAAATCCTGAGCTGTCCTGCTGGCCTTGTGCAGTTGGCCAAGTAAAAGATAGTTCCTTTCTCCTGCTAGACTACAGAGGAGCAAAACCAGCTGCTTACATGGTAGTATTCATGATGCATTGAAAAACTACCAGTCCTTTCACCTAGGTCTGTATGATTCCCTTTCTTGATCTGCCACAGGACTAGGAAGCATCTGAGGAGGAAGGCTAAATTGCCCGATTTCATCGGAAAACTGAAATAGTAAGGCAGCAAGGCAAGAGCAAGTGGCATTATTGTTCAGAAACCGGTTATGCTGCTATTGGCTCTCTGGTTAGCTTCGCGGCAGAGAAAGACATCATGTTTTGCCCAGCTTTGGTTAGTATGTAATTGCTGCAGAACAGGAAAAGTACTGGTTTTGTAGAGACTTTACTAAATAAACACTGGAAAGATTTATTGGAAAAATTTTCTAATCTTGAAGCTGTTCCTCCCCAGATTTTAGCCACATGCTACAGGAGTGGAAAAGTTTTGCAGCTGACAGTATCCAAAAATTGTTACTAAGGTTGCTAATAAGATTTTGGCCTATGTGATTTTTTTTTTTTGGCCAGGCGAACCCTCTTTTGGCTGAAGCTGGGCACCTTTCAGTTTGCTTTCCTTCGACCCGTGCTCATGTTTTTATCAATAGTGCTTTGGACCAATGGCAATTACACCCTTTACAATGTAAGTAAATATTTTAATCAGAGATGGTCCACAAAATCCGTAGGTTTTAGGGGTGATGTTAGTATCTTAGCCTACAACTAAACAGTGAAATCTGGGAGCACTTCTAAGTGACTCCTTACTGGATTCTTTTGAGACCCTGAAGCATGTAATTTCTGCCTTCCCCCAGACTCTCCATTTCCTGGCTTCTCTTGGAAAGAAACTGGGCGTCAGGGTAGGCTGGGCATCAGATTATGCTCCAGTATGTTTCCTAGCTTGTATGGTTAGAATAGCAGGACTGCAAGTTGCTCTGTGGGATGTACCTGCCCTGTGTTTTGTAAGGTACAGCTTTAAGAAACAAGTGTATGTACTGGCATGTAAACAGGAAGCCTAATTCTATGTTTTTCTGCAAATGATGGTGATTTTTATATCTGTGCAAAGTAGAAAAGATAGTACTGTACTTCTGCTTTGTACCACATAAGCTGCAAGATGATGGAGAAGTCTGTATCTGCTAATAATTTTGCACCTCTTGGATAACTCAGATTACAAGTAATACATTTTTTTGTTGTTTCATGGTATCAAATAAATGACCCCTCTGAGGTGTCATGCTGAATATGCTCTCATGAGCTAGCTGCTGAGCGTTCCCGGGTGTTGCTGGGGTCAGATTGAGGGGTTGTGTCACTTGTTACCTTCCCAGGCTGAACAGATTTACCTGTCCGTGCCTGCTGGGCGAGAGCACTGTGCTAACACTCCAGTTGGTACCGTGCAGTTTCCCCATGCAAACCCCAGCAACTGCTGCTGCCATCAGCTTTTATGGAGATAGAAACAAGCATTTTAACGTCTGCATCATCCAGTCCACAGCTTCTTCCTGGAAATAGTAAAACGCACTGTAAAGTTTTATAGGTACGCTTGTTTGATTTGCTTCTCAGTTATCTCCCAAAGGAGCTGCAATATGGATTAGCTGCTTCATTGGTGTCCTCACCATTATTGCTCTGTGGCCGGTTGGAATCATGTTTCAACAAGTTAGGACTCTCCTCATCGGTAAGAAGATCATCCCAAAGTTTGCTCTTTATCAGGTGAGAAGCTTAATATTTCTGATAAGAATTTCTCTTAACTGCTGATATAACACTGTCTCTCTGGTTCTTGGTCGTTTGTTGAAAAGCTGTATTATTTTTTTTCCCATTAATTGCACTATGCGAAGGCATATTTTTACCTGATTAAAGCTGCATCCCTTTGAAGCACTCTCCTTGGCTGCTGTTCAGTTTCAGCTTGAGCCAATTTACCTCTAGTCACTCAGGAGTGCTGGAGATGTGAAAGCCGCGTAAAATCCATTCATCTTTAGGCAACTGAGATCAAAACAGCACCTTCTGCGGGGCTTGAAGGAAGCTTTGTAGATGCAGTATCCCGAAACACAATGTTAAAATACTGGTGTGTATTTTTAAAAACTAGGAGAGGATGTGGAGCATTGTGTGGGTGGCTGTTGCTGTTTCAACATGTCAGAATGTTCTGTTTTGACAATGTTTTTCTTGGCCATTCTGCACTTCAGAGTTAGATAATAATGAAAATACTGGCTGGGAATCACTAAATAGTAAGGAATAGAACTAGATAGGTTAGATTGAAAAAGCCTAGGGACAGGGCCACCCTCTTCCACATCACCATGAAGAAAGTACAGCAGAATCCTTGGATATGCATCTGTCTTGAACAGGACATAGAGAAAGGCTGGTGCACTAAGGTTTCTGTTAAGTAAATTATTAAGCACTTACAAATGCAATAAACAGGATAGTCACACCTGCAAAGCTGCATTAGGGTGAATCCAGGTTTAGCATGGCAAACTCCATTAATGCGAGGGTTTATACTCACGCAGTTACGCCAGCAGCCAGAGAGACACTTTGGTACCTCCAAGGCAGCGAAGGCCTAGCTCAGCGAATAGCAGGTAATTTGATGCGTAAGTGATTGTTGCTGAAGCCAAGCTGCGAAGAGTCCTTCATCCCTTCTGGCAAAGAAGCCAGTCTCATAATACTCGGGGAGCACCACATCTCCCTGCTGTGGCAAAAAGAGGAGACAACAGAAAAAACGGTCTTTGAGTCCTTCCTCCACTAAGGGAGACCGTAAGCGTATCAGTTCGCTTAACAGGAAGTTTTTAAAACATTGTTACCTATTATTCAGAGCTCAGTATTGTTTAAAATCCCAGCTGGGAGTCCGTATATTGCACCTCCCAAATGAAAGGCTAAGAAGAAAAGCTTTTCAAATAGAGGTTTAATTTAGCAGTCACATTCAGAGCTGTATCACCCTGACCTAAAGATGAATTCTGCAGAATGGCAGGTAGCCTGCTGGTAGACAGGAGAAGAGGGAGGGCAAGAAAGGAGGAAGGAGGCAAAAGAGGGTCTGTTATGAAAGCAGAATTGTTGTGTGAACTATAAACCTTTTCCTGGTAGCTAAGGCATCTGTTTTTTCTTTCTGGTGCAGTTTATCCTCATTCTGAACCACCTGCAGGCAGCTATTATCAACATCTTGGCCATGCAAAGAGTTATTCCCTGTGCTCCACCACTCTCCTCTTCAGCAAGAGGAGCCTGTAAGTTCTTTTGGGAAGGATGTTCTTCATTTACTTATAAAGGTGCCTGTTCAGCATTGCTAACTGCAGTATCTGGTGTTTTCCCAAAATACTAATTTCCTGGGATCATGTAGCTTTTGGAGAATCTCAGCTTTTACTTAAAAAACAGTAACAAAAGCTTTATAGCTGTCATAGTCGCAGAGAAGAACTTGATAATGAGAAGAGTTGGAATCCGAGATGAGAGGACAGGAAATCAACATGCATAATTACTCTTAAATCTCTTGCATTTTGAATGCATAACTTATTGTGTGCTTATTGATGGGCAATACTGTAATTCTGTAACTGATTTTATTGCTGAGTGTGAGAGACACTCCGTTATGGGGACAGGATGGTGGAGTTTGTTCCTTCTGCACAGATGAAAATTAATAAGCCAGGTATTCACTTTGTGTCTGACAGTCATTTCCCTCTTTTTGGGGCCTTTCTCTGCCTTCCTTTTTTTGGCAGATATGATCCATCAGCTCCTCATCATGGAAATGTTTCTGATAACCCTAATCTCAAGGGTGGTCTATCGGAGAAGATACGATGACCTAGAGCCTCTGGAGTGTACTGCTGAAGAAGCTGGGGACAACAAGCAGACTCCTAAGATTATCCAGAACGGTGCAGTTAGTGAAGATGGATTGCCAAGGGTTTAGAAGCACCACTGCTCCTATTCTGCAGGAGCTGGAAGCTCAGCTTCAGGAGCTTGTATATTCTTGCACCACAAATAGCCACTGTCCATGTTGGAACAACTTCTGACATAAACGCCTGTGAGCTGTAGTACTGAAAGGACCACTAGTGGAAAGATAACCCCGTTTATTCTCCAGTGATATATACATGGTGTGATATATACGTGGGGTTTTCATACCATGTAATTTAGTAAGATTTCATACCATGTAATTTTATGTTGTTATTTAGCACTTGATGGTAGCCAAACTATCTCACAATGTGATTTTATTTTATTTTTATTTTTTAGCTATTAGAATGGCTATGATTTAGACTTAATCCAGAGTCATTCTTGTTCATCTCTCTTGACTTTTAAAAATCTTATTTCACCCTGGATTACTGTCATATGTCTAACGCAGCATTTTCCCATCCTTCCTCCATTAAAATTTGTCAGCTCTCACTCTATGCCATGAGCTCACCGTAGCTAATTCTGATCAGTAAATACTTTTGCATATGTTTGTTCTGAAATCCCCAAACCTGTCTGGGCTCTCCACCTACATAAATGATGATCTCTTTAGGGCAAGACTTTTTACATTCCTTGGCAATTCACGTCCTAACTTGGTAAATACACAGTTGCTGTTTGTAAATATGTCACTGGCAGATGTTCTTCCTAGGGATGGCAGATTGTCTGTCACTGGCCTGGAAAATGAAAGTAGGAGTTAAGAGTCTGAGATGTCTATTGCCACTGCTCTGTGATGGTACATGGTGCTTTGGTTCTCTGCTTGGAAAATGGGAATAATGATACTTAGGATCCTTGTGATAAAGGTGTCTGTGGGGATAAGAGCTATTGAAAGGAATCTCTCTCAAAAAACCCTTACCCCCCCAGCTTCTTCCCCCCAAATCTGGCCTGCCCCGGCGTTCAGGAGGATGTCAAGCGTTACAGGATCTTTTCAATTAACACCCATTGCTCTGTTTTGCATAAACCAGTTTTTACTTTTTGCAAATGATCCTGATGTTCTTGGATGAACCTAATTGCTTTGGTTTAGCTCACTATAATTTATAAAATGATACTGTGCTTAGTAAGCATTTGAATATTTTGTTTGTTGGGGCGGGAGGTGCAGCGCCGTACACTAGCACTTGTCTATCCTCATCTAGTCTGATCCCTAGAAGTAAATACCCAATCCATGCAGCAAGAATGCTTATTCCGTATGTAGGCTGGGAAAATGTTTCGTGTTGGAAAATATGTTAATAACATCTTTTACCTATATTGTATCAAATATAGCTTATCATCAGAACAAAGCTAGGCAGATAGGGGGTCTTTATTTTTAGTTTACAAGGAATTAAAAAAATACTTTCAGTTTGGGAGTTGGTGGAAAATGAAATATTCTGACAACAGCTAGTGAACCATCCGGAAGTAGCAAAGGGCGTTAAATTAAACAAAATGTTTTCTTCTTTCTGATTGAGGTCAGAAATAATATTTTCTTTAACAGTTGAAGGATTGCATTATAGTAGAAAAATTATTTTTGTTTTGAAGTATTTGAAATGATTTTTATATTTCTTCTTTTTCTAAGCAGGCAGTCTGGGAAATTAATACAGATGCTCGAACTCATTAACTGAGAGAATCTGCACTTTTCCCTTGAAAAATAATTTAGGTGAAAATTTTCACTCTGCATTAGAGTGTGTCAGTAGAATTAACTGGGATCAGCTAACATATTCTTAACACGGGAAATCTTAATGTATTTTAACATTATGACTATTAGCATATTCCTAATGTTGCTTTGTATCAGTGTAGTCTAGGCCACAGGTACATTTGTAGACTTGCAGAGCAGTACTTAATTTTGTAATGGCATTGGGAATGGCTGGCTGTGAGTTCAAGCAGCTTCAAAACTGGAAAATACAAAATTTTGAGTTGGTAAGGAATCTTTGCGAATTGCTGTGGAAAACACTTTAATTACTAGAGCAAATGAGACAAATGAGCATTACTGGAAAATGTTTTCTGTCGCAGTTCTGCGAGGGGTGTGCCTTGGTGGGTGGGATCTGTGGCACAGACGAGCAGAGCCAGGCGCCGCAGCACGGACAGCGCATGCGAAAAGAGATGGGGTGCGTGGAGCAGTGGTGGTCTCTGTAGGTCCAGCGAAGGCAGCTGCTGGGGCACAGCAAGAGTCTTCACCCGTCACTGTTGGTCTGGTATCTGTCAGTCATGTCTCCGGTTAAATATATCTTGTAAACATCAGTGCAGGCCTGATTTAGCCACAAGTATCACTAGCCGTTATGCTTTTGGGTAGATATTTTAATATTTGTTGTGATCTTCATCTGACATTTTTCAGCAATAAAATGTACCGTGGTGATTGTCAAGCAGACATCAGATTTGGCAGTGAAGATGTGTCTTTTTACTATGCACAGTCATGCAGGTCTCATTCCAGAAGTCACACAGAACCCTTTCCAGAGCAATATTGGACATACTTTATCTTAAATATGTGCCTAAGAGCTTTCCTGAGTTACAGCTTTTGTGAATGCCGTAGAATGTATGGGTCTTATTGTTACAAATTTATTTTTTCTTTATTTCTTTTTTTTGTTTTAGAGCTTTTGAAATTAAGAATTTCTTCCGCACCTCTGGCTCAGACCGATAGCTGCAGCCTGCCTAATCTAGGTGTGGCGCCTAGGTAGGCGTCTGGGAGCTAGCAGCCAGGGGCAGCAGGTGGCCTGCATTGCAGTGCATTCATTCAGGTGCTCTTGAAATTCAAACATTGCAAACCACAACCTCTAGGTTGGACCTTAAGCAAGTCTGAGTATGGAAAAACAAACCAGAAAGCTGGACATTCCTCCAGTCTCAGTTCTGATAAGGATCCCTTTCAGGTCAGTGAAAAAAATTCGCTTTCAATTATGTGTTTGTGATTAAAGCATTTGAAACTTTTAATGAAAGCTAGAAGATAAATTTCACACCTCATTTTATACGGCTGCTGTAAAGTAATGAGCGTTAAGGTGAGCGCATAACCTTTATGCTCTGTTTTCTTGGGATTGTCCTGTGAGGAAGGGTAAAGGTAATTTTATTGGTGTCTTTTGTGATGATAAAAGGCACCAACACCATGATATAGAAAGATAAGCATCACAGAGATGTGTGAGGAAAGGTTAAGAGAGCTTAGGCATTTGGAAGCAATTAGTGAGAACAGAGGGGAAAAGATGAGTTAGGTGTTTTGGGTGGCCATGCGCTGCAGGTGCGGGTGTGAAGGCGAACAGTGGCCACGAAGCCTCCTGGAGCGTCCCACGGGGGCACGCAACACGAACAGCAGACGCACGAGGGGGGAGAATGAACGCTAGCACCCTGTCGTGTTGCAGGAGCGGGTTGGTAAACAAAAGCTGCTCAGTGCTCTTCTTTTCCATCTGTCATTCAAGCTATTCTTTTTAAAACATCACTAAGGGAATTCCTCCCGTTCCCGAAGACGGTGGCGCGGGCTCCTGTTGGCTGCTGCATGGGCACGTTGAAGAGGTTCCCCAGCAGACCTCCTCGCAGTGGCAAGCTGGCATTTCCTAGGTAGGGCTAGCTACGGGGGGCAGCGAAGCGTGTATGCAAGGGCATGCCTTTGTGTTTCACCTGTGTCAGCAGCAAAGGCCTCATGACTTAATACCCAAAGAATTTGTTTCAGGTGTTAAAAGGGTGCTCTGCTGATTATAGAGCTTTCTATCCCTACCTCCTCCCTCCAATTGCCCTGCCCCTTCCCGCACCCTCACGCTTGCCCCTGCCTCATTCTCCCTGCTCAAGAGAAAAAAAATGTGGAGTGCTTCTCAGGGAGGAGGCACAAGGGTGTAGGCTTGTGCCTGCAGACCCAGGGCAGCCTGGCGACAGAGCCTCCTTTCTCTGCAGCCTCTGTTTCCAAAGAAAGGCCTAGGAAAACAAACAAACAAAGAAAAGGTGGAACAAGAGCTGAATTGTGATCCCATGGTTCCCAGAGCTGGCGTAGGGGAGGAAGTTAGGTAACACAATAAGGATACAAACACTGGTAAACTGAACAAGTTAGGGAATAGCTAGACTTAGTGTAAGCGGTAGAGAAGCCCAGGAGAAGACTCACGGGTAACAGAGAGGAAGATAGCAGCCATTTGCTACACGGCTAATGAAAATGCTAGAACAGGTCTGTTGCCAACTTGGCTTCCTTGCCCTTTTAAACAGGGTCTGATGCTGCTGACAGTTTGAATGCTCCTGCTTTTACTGACAGCCATTCACGTGTTCCTTCAGGACGGTTCATGAATCCGCTTGCACCTCCCTAGCTCCCAGGTAAAATGGATTGCTAGTTTTAAGACGCAATTTGTCAGGGAAGAGGTCTAGGTAACACACTGAATTTTTTACTGCTTTAGATGCCTTTAAAAGTGTTAACTAGGTAATTCTAACAGTTGTCTGGACTCAGTGAGCAAGATCATCTTTGTTTTAGCAAAGGGGAGGCAGAGAAATCTAGAGAACTTGCCCGAAGCCACACGGGGGAATTTTGTATCAATCAGCTAGGATCAGGCTGCAGAAGTTACCCAGTCTCACCTCCCTGCTGCCCAAAACGCTGCCTCTTAAATGTGGCAAGATATCACAAATTAAGCTGAGAATGTCTGAGTTAAATAATGGTTAGGTGAGTTAGATCATGGTTAGATAATGCATCCACCAGAAAAATAAAATTAGTTGCTCTCAGCATTCATAACCTCATTCGAGTAAGAGCTACAGGTCAGAGCGTCTCTTTGTCGGTTGTGGAATTGGTGTGAAGAACAAACCTTTGATTGTTGACTTGCAAGAGAAAGTAGGCAGAATATCTTAGGCTATTTTTCTCTGCTAAGTCACACTTTAGTATAACTCCCCACAGATTGTTGCGCAGCCTTATTAGTAGATGCACTGTCTCTTTCCACAACCCTTCATTCTTTATTTCTCAAAATTCAGGTTCCTATTAAAATGTCTCTACATAAAGACAATCAAAGTAGCACATTTGAAGAGCTCAGAACTTTATTTTTGCAGAATATTCTTTTTTTGCCAGTTCTCAATTCTTATTACTCTTTCTTTACCTTCAAAAAAGCTTGTTACACCTATACTGATGCTACTTACTGCCAAATAATCAAGCAGTTGGTGTGCCAGCGTAGCACTTGAAGGCCCAGGTGCTTCGTGACATACCTAAGGCAGCCTGAAGTCTCAGAATATTCTTTATTGTTCTTCAGACAAGGAAAAGAAAACCCTACTGCAGAAAGTGCACTGAAAAACAGGAAGAAGACTTTATTGAATAATTTTTACATTTTTGTGGGAGAAATCAGACTTAAATTTTGGCAATATTTTGGACACTTTTGGTCAGCTCTAAGGAGAGAGAAGAACTGTCCAAAGGCAATTTCCCTTTCATTTGTGGATGCCTCTTCCCTTCACGACTACAAATAGGCCACCTTCTTTAAGACCTGACTGCCCAGCATCTGTTATGTAGACAGGGTCTCAGCATATGCAGAAAACGCATGGCAGGATAAAATTACTTTTGTTTCCTTTAATGCAATTTAGCAGCTGAAAAGTGTCAGTTTCCCCTGGAGAGATTCAGGCATCGGATCACAGATGCGTTCTGGGATCGAAGGCATGATTCTGATACAGGCTGAAATTGGGTCGGACATCTTGGAGAACTGCTAAGCTGTGAGAAAGCGCCGCAAGACATTCTGCAGAGCAGAGCCATGAGAAGAAAGGTAAGATTGCTGGCGGAGGGGAGAGTGTTGACACAGGGATAATTAGCAGCTCAAGGGTTCTTGAAGAGAAAAACCAACACGAAAAACATAAAAAATCCTACAGAAACAAAACCAAGTAGCTCAAGGATGGCAGTTTAGCAATGTCAATGATCAGGCCTCTGCAAGCAGCAGCAGAAGCCAACCCTTCCCCTCTTGACTGAAGGCTGCCCAGCCAGCAGTGACTCCTTGGGTGCCTTATCAGGGGTGGTGAGCACATTAGCTTGTTAGCTCTACCTCTGCATTGGGTGTATTGACCAATAAATCATAAGTTTTACTCTTTTAAGCTGTGAAAGCCTGTTTGCAGAGGCTTGGTACGTAGCAAAAGGCAGCCAAATGAACTGACCCAGAGGGGGAAGGTTATAAAACAAGGGAGAAGTATTTGGTATGGGCAGCATCTCCTCCTGTGTCATCCTTTGAGAATCACTGCCTTAAGAACCAAAGGAGGAGTCAGAAATAGCATGAAAATGACTTTTGAATTTATATTCATCCTTTATTGCAAATTACTGAAAAAGGTGAGTTTCTGTGTCTCCTTGTAGCCTTGCCATACCCAGCCAGCAAAGGGTGTGAACTAATTGTTAAATTCAGTTCAACAAGTTCCTCATTAGGGGGAAATTACCTGAGTTTGAAATCTGCTAATTTTCCAATCAGGGTGAGTGTTTGCACTTGTGATTTGGAAATAATTAACACATGGTATAACATCAAAACCTATGTAAAGCCTAATGGTAGAAGGGCTAATTTCCTTGGCATGAAAATGGTGTGCTCAGTTTCCCCAGAGCTCTATTACTGTCCTTTCAGTATCGGTATCTGCTGTGTAGGGTGTTCTAGTATTTATTTAGGTTGATTCTCTCCAGAGTTGTACTTTTTTATGTTAATTTTGAAAAATTGAACCATTATTTTCCAGGGCTATGAGTAATTTTTTTCTTTTGAAAGGTGCTGTATTTATTTCTTTTTCTTCCTGGCAATACAGATTTTCTCAGAATTACTTGTTTCTGTTATCTCTAAAAGGAGATCATAAACTCGGGCTTTAGCCCGAGTTCTGCAAACTTTAAAATGCACATTCACAGGAGAGCCATGGTCTGATCCTTCAGGGCATTCCTGGGAATGTGAATGCCCTGTAGTATTTAGGAAGAAAGGATGTCCAGGTAGGACAATTAATTAGGAAAGCAGGTGTGTACATGGGAGAAACAAATGTAGCTGGAAAACACAAACTAATTTTCTACCTTAAAGTTTCAGCTATTGATATAACCCTGATCATCACCACTTCTATGTATTATCAGATAGTATTAGCTGGTCTAAACCAGATATTTCTGGTAAATGATGCTACCCTTATAGCTTAGAGCACAGCACTAGTGCAACTCAGTGCATTAGTGATCTCTCACCACGAAGCGTGCAAAGGAGAGAAGCAATTTAATCTCGGGTAGCTGAGTCAACTCCACCCACGGGTGTCGTTAGCCCTGCTGGTATGAGTATAGTGCAGCTTATTGACATCAAGGGTGGGGCTTGACAGCCACAGACACGGAGAAGAGCCCGTTCCACGTGAGCAGGCCGCGTGCAGCAGAGCACAGGTATATTATCTGGACTAATGTCTGGCCTAGAAGCAGTCCAGTTTTGGCCACAGGCGCAGTGACACAGCGTGGTATGTGAGCTCTGCTTGCCCAAGATTAGCATGCAGGGCTTTTCATTGCCTTTAAACCTCCAAGCAGAGCCTCCTGCAAAGAATCAAGCCAGCAAGGGTAGGGTAGCTTTAAACGGCATCTGATCTACGAAGGCTTCATCAAGCAGCATCTTTTAGGCAGAAAGGCTGCCCTGCGAAGCCCTAGGAGGGAAACGTGGCTCTTTCTTTGTGCGCAGCCCTGTCTTCTCGCATGTCCACGGATATCTATGGCAACTGTTTGCTCTGAGATAGGTGGGAGTTGTGTTTCAGGTACATGTGAGTCAGCACTCGGGAATTCTCTTGCTGGATTAATATCTCTGACTTAGGTAACCTGTTTTGAACACTTCCAATATCTTAATTGTTTTTTCTTTTCAATGCATTTTTGGATGAATGTAAACAGAGCTTGCATTTCTTCCTTCACAGAAGAAGCATTTGCAATTTGTGTGCATGCCCATCAAGTAGCATTCATGCTGCCAGAAATCTACACACAGGTGGTAGGGATTTGCATTTTCATGCAAGCTGATGACTCCCTTTCTCGGTCAGTTTTGTTTTTTATAGCTCATTGCTTATGAACTACTGTCGCTTCTGAAATTCTGGACTGCCGTTTTCCTGTTGCTCTATTTCTATTCACCTGCCTACTTTTGTTCGTGACATCAGCTGCTGCTACTTCTGTGCTTCAGGAGAAATTGTTCACTTCTGAATCGGTTGCTTTGGTTATAGGCAATGGTTCCTATGTCAAATCCCCAGAGCTGTGAGAGCATCTTCTTTTCTCTCTCTTCTATGGAGCATCCCCCCTTGCTGCTCATATGTAACATGAAAAAGAGAGCATGAGCAAGTGAGCCTGAGGGGCTAATACATTAAGATTAATGGTTTTGATTGGAGATGATTGATTGTTTATTTCTCTGAAGCTATTTATTTTCCCTATGTGCCTTTTACTTCCAAAAAGGATCACAATTTCAAGCTCTGGTCAAGTAACCCTTATTTCACAAGAAATAGATTGGCCGTTTCATTCCGGTTCTTACTGAGCAGCTATTGTGTTACAAAAGACACACCTGGCAACTTGGGGATAATTTTTTCTGCAGTGCCAGCTGCCTCGGGAGTTGCTGAGGAACCTACGCTGCATGAGCAAGGAAAATCAAAGCCGTTAGGTCATCTGCCAGACCAAGTCCTGCCTGTTGCGTGCCTGTGGATAACATTACGGAGATAAAGCTCAACCAACTGTTTCTTTCCTCCTTTCTTATCCTTTTGGATAGGCACTGCTTTCTACTAGGCAACCTCTTCTTTCACACTCCCTCCTCCCTTTGAAATTCTCTTCTTGGAGGCCTAAAGATGGCAGCCTCCTGCCTGCAGACTGCCTGAGGAGAACGGCCCCTACCACCGGAACGGGAGACATACGACAAAGTCCCCTGGTGAGATGCTACCTTGTCGGGCTGCCTGCTGAGGACCCAAGGCAGCTCTGAGCCCTCAGGTAAGTTGCTGTGAGGTTACGATGGTCTTTGCTGTCAGTATAATTACGTGTCAGAAAATCAGCCAGCTTCTGGAAGCTAATATTAGCATCTTAAAAATAGTAATGCGTTAAATGTTAGTTGCTCTCTTACCAGCAAATTGTGGATGTCAAATGTAAATTACTTTGCTACCCAACAGTACTAAAAAAGAAAACATTAAAAATTGATTAATTCTTGGTGCTTCTCCCAATGTGTGCGCACACACATACAAATCCCTCCTATAATTTCTCTATTTTTAACGGCTTGCACAGATGTAACTGAGTGACATGCAAAACTTGTACCAAAGCCATATGAAGTAACACATGTACGCTAGGCTGAGCGTGCCAGATGAAGTTTTTTGGGAGTTATTTATGTCCAATCCAACATAAAAACTATTTTACTATAATTTTTACACCAATATTTCCAAATCACCATCAGGGGCTATCAAGCCATTCTCTATTTTTAACGTAAACTGACCTGTCGTTAAGTCTTGGCCCAGCAGACAGCATCCCTTCGAAGCGAACGGGCAGGCCCGTGCTTTGTTCAGATCCTCCGGCTCCTGAACAGCCGGCGCAGCTCACCACGTTACAAGGCAGCAACCCGCAGCAGCTGGCTGGCGTGAGAAACCAGCTCTCGGGTGAGCCTTGCTTCTGCCATGAGGTGCCCTCGGATACAGCTTCTTCAGTAAAACTGTGTTCACCAATCCCTTGCAAAGGAATGAGTCGCAATTTTTCTTGTAATGATTGTAATGGGATTTTGAATTGCTTGTGTCATGTTAAAGAGGAGACAATGCTAGCATTGTACCAACACCACCATCATGTTTAGCCTGTCTCTCCTTCAAGGAAAAAAATGCTGATAAATGGAGAGAGATTAAAAGGATTTAATTTGGATTTATCATTCTTAATTTTCTAGACTTAAGCCCACCCTTTGAATGGCTCTTTTTGAGGAAGCAATCTGAATCCTTTATTAGTTTAATAGGATTTGGCTAATATTACTGACCTTATCACATCCTCAAGCTGGATTTCCACCAATAGTCTAAACAGATTTGCCTGACGCTAAGGCAAAACCTCTCTGTAAACAGTCGTAGCTGTCTGAGACAAGACTTGCTACCGGTGCTTTCCCTCCATGCGAGTAAGCAATCTCTGATGAAACCCTCTCCTAAGGAGAGGTGAGAAAAGTGTCACTAAGTGCCAGCTGGCTGTTTGGTTTTTCTTTAAAATCGTGTGATTAATTACTTCCAAATTTTCTTATCTTCTGTCTGTATTCTTCTACCACCCAAAGCTGGGTGAAGGACCCATGTAATTGTGTTGCACTAAAAAATTTGCAGTGAGAGATGATTAGGAAAATTTGACCGACCATCTTCTGCCCTGTCTGAACTCCTGTATTGCCAGAAAGCTACAGGCTGCCTGCCTCTGGCAATGTGCAACTGCTGTCCCCATCCGTGAGCCACCCGAGGGTTTTTCTCTTTTTTCCAATTATTGATAATCATTGAAAATGGCAAGCATGTGCAATGCAGCGTTCCCCCTGCCTCTTGCATCTATTTCTGTTTGTCCTATGCTGCAGGTAGAAGAACACCTGGGTTTGTAGTCTATACTGTCCCATCTTTCAAATATTTTTTAGCAGAGAATTGATACCTATTTTGCTTTCCTGGGACACATCGAAGGACTTCTTATGACAGGTGTGAATTTTTTAAATTGTGAAACTCATTATCAGAAAAGTATAATATTTCTCATGGAAAAAATGTTCAGCAACCCCCATGATGCTCTCAATGAGCAGTCACCAAGGATAACGGCAGCAATTCCCCAGCAGCCTCGGTCCCAGAGGTTCCAGCACACCGTCACTGGGATAGCAAAAGAGGCTGGAGTTCATATTTGTGCCACGATGGGAAAGATAGTTCACCCCATTTAATTTATTTTTATTCTACAGTGTCTCCAGGGGCTTTAGTCCTGTACCTTGAGAAGGAACTTCATTCTGCTTATGAAGTCAGAATCGCTGTATTTGAGACAATTCCCCACTCTGGTTAGAAAGAAAAAGGAATATGATAAAATAATTGCATGTCACCCTCCTTCCTCACCCTCCCGTTTCCACATCTCTTCACAGCTGAGGCACTGAATGTAGCGCCCACAGGGTAAGGCAGTTATTTCACAGATCGCAGGGCGACGGTACCTGTGGAACGCTCAGTGGCTCCACCTAAGTAGCCTCTAAGGGCTGAACTTACCTTCTCCAGTAACCAGATTACCAGCAACTCCGGCAATACTAGCAGTTTGAAGCACCCAGCGTAACATCTGGGACATACAGATGTTCCGAGAAACAGAAACGCGCGTAATTCCTAGATGTAGGCGCTGCCAGTTGTGACTTAGAATCACAGAATCGTTAAGGTTGGAAAAGACCTTTAAGATCATCGAGTCCAACCGTTAACCCAGCACTGCCAAGTCCACCACTAAACCATGTCCTCGAGCACCACGTCTACCCGTCTTTTAAATACCTCCAGGGATGGGGACTCACCCACTTCCCTGGGCAGCCTGGTCCAGTGCCTGACCACCCTTTCCGTGAAGAGCTCGCCCACAGGCAGCCCTCGGCCAAGCAGCCGGCAGTCACTAGATGGCACACTTAAACAGCTCACGGCGCTTTCCTACCTTGCTTTACCGGTGCTGGGGGGGAGCGGACAGCTTTTCCCACGGGAGACCAGGGATGCTTTGACGCGCAGCCTCGTTCTGTGGATATTGCATTTTTATTGCGGTTCCCTGCCTTCGTTGGTAAGCCTACAATTTATTATTAGCATGCAAAGCTCAGTTTCTTTCCCTTCGCTTATAGTTAAATAAGTCTCGCTGACTTTAATTTTGGAGGACGGCTCGTTTCGGCTGCTCTGAGGAATGGCTGCACAAAGTGATAGGAACCTGGCTTGTCACTCCGGCAGCGGTCACACAGCTGCAAGGGTAGGGGGATCTGTGATTTATCTGGGGGGAAATAACGCATGGTGCAGCCCCTCCTGGAAACTGTTTTGAAAGAACAATATTTACAAAACATTTGTATCCATTCCATCCTTTTACTTACACTCCCCAAAATATTTAGTAGGAGTTACTGTTGTTATCGCTGCTACCAATAGCATAAGCAGTAAGAATCAAAACTGGTTTACCTTCTAACCATCCCTGTAGAGGAAAAACGTAAATCAAACCAGGGATGGGCGGCAGTTCAAGTTGTTCTTGCTCAGATCCTACTGCATTAGTCCTGCCAGGTGGGCGCTACTTCTCCTTTACCGCACAGGACACCTTTGCATGGCAAAAATCACGAATTCAGTGAGGTTACTCCTACGGCATCTTTTGCTCTGCCTTTCAGCCTCGCCAACACAGACGTGAAGCTATATACACGTATAGCTCTTGAACCCTGCCCTCCAAGTGGAGGCACTGGTGCGGGGACCTTGGGCTGGTTCTCCAGCTTGCGTTGAAGTCCAGCCCCTGCCTGGCACAAAGCAAACAACTCCTCGGGGATGCATTTTTACAGCTTGCCAGACTGGATGTATCTACAGTAACGTTTTAAATTGGATTAGCATTTGTGAAGCAAATCTCCTAATCGTGTTTCTAATGATGCCTTGGGCTGCCCAGGGGGCTGATCTCGGAGCACTCCGGCGGGATGCCTTTTGGGGGAAGCTCAAGGGAGAGATGTGCTCCAGGAGTGCACCTAGCGCTCCTCAGCTGCCAGCAGGCTTTCAGCCCACGGCACCAGCCTAGAGCTAGGCCGAAGTGTGAATAATGGAGATATCAAGTCCTCGCAACAAACCATTGCACTGTACGGATTTACCCCTAAGGTGCCACGCTACCTGCCAAATGTATGTGGAGATACGACGCTTAATGTGAAATTTCACCCAGTCTTCATTTGAGAGCCGTCCTTGAATTTGTCCCTCACCAATGTCTATACTGTATGTTGTTTCCTTCAAATTAAAGCTTTTAGAGAATTTTGCCATTAGTGAGAACATGCCTACTGTGGGATATTTTTCCTTCCTCCTTTCTTCTTGCCCCTGTATGAAGTACCAGTCCTGACTGTCCCAGGGATTTGTTCTTCTGCAGTGTTGATGGACACGGTCCCAGACACAGGAAAAATTCTATTTCATAGGAATAGAATAGAATAGAATAGAATAGAAATTCTATTTCTATTCAAGTAACATAACCCACTGCCCTGCCCCATAGCCTGTGGTGCCTAGGGCTTGGAGCATTTTAAAGGCATGCTGCAATTTGCCATCTAGGAGGATTCAGTCACACAGGGTAGCTGTTTTCAGCCTTGCTGTTTTTCGCCTTATCGTTCTGGTTTGGAATAGGATGTATAAAATCCAAGCTCAATGTGCCCTCTAGTGAGAACCTATTCCTTCCTTCTTCTGGTTAAAGAGGCACTGTCAGAATTTAATGTCCTAGTTTATTCTCCCTTTAAATATGGCTAGAGAGAGCCTGCTGATGCCACTTACTAGCACAAAAAAATTCTTCACCCTTTCACAGCAACTTCTTCTGTTAGAGAGCAATACTATCTAGTGATGCATGTTATCCATCTCCATTTTATTTGGTGGTCTGTGGTAACTTCAGGCCTTGAAGTCTTACTGCATGGCAAGAAGAAATGAAGCAGGGGCAGAGGGAGAGGAGGAAGAGAGCCAGGACTAGCGCTCATACCTGCAAGCTTTTCTCAATGCGTCATTTTTCCTTGGGCACCTTTGACTGTGCCAAAAGGCTGCAAGGTTTAAAAACATATGGCAACTATTTGTATCGACTAACGCATGCAGTACATAGGTACGACTAACAGGCTGCTGAGCTACGTATTACAAGTATTACTGGGCAGGCAGACAGCTGGTGGCCAGGAGGGGAAGTTTTCATTTCCATGGCTCTTTGGAGAGGGTCATGAACCCTCGTCCGGCCAAGTTGCTGTCTGCTGAGTCTCTGCCTTCTTTCTTAGGGTGTTGCATCTTACCCCTGTTCAGCATTTTCCAGCTAACTATTACTGCCTCTACAATTTCACTTCTGCCTGTGTACTTACTTTCACGTGGCTTTAGCTTACACTCTTGCAGCTGGACAACAACTTTGTAAGCCCAGGCGCCACAGCTGTGCCACCGCAAAAGCAAGCCTTGGGTCACAGGCTGCTGAACACCCGGGCTGCTGTTTCGTGTTTGAAAGTTAGCTGCACATTCCCATCAGAACAAAGGTAAAGGCATAATATTCCCCTCTGTTGTGACACCTAGACTGGTGTCATGCTGATCATTAACACTGGGTTTTTTTAATTATGATTAGGGCAGGTTAGACTACTAGCCCTTCAGATACTTTGGTAGCACCACGAAGAAGTTCAGGCTAGACAGCTCCTCATAACACCAGCAACAGAGTCCTTGAACTAACCATTGATTATATCACAGAAAGTCTTTCAGACAAACACAGTGGTTTTGATTTCTGAGAAAATCTTCTAGTGATAGAAAAGGTCCCACAGGCTCAGATAAATTGTCCTGGTGGTTGCTTTAACACCTTAAGAATAACCAAGTGCACCAGAACGCTTTCAGCGAGATGTGCTGGTTTTGAAATAGGCTGTAAAAGATCTGAACCACAAATTTTGTGCTGGAGTCTTTTGTAGAGAACAAAGAGAGTATTAGAATCCACCTTTTGAAAGTTCAGACGTACAGGAAGAAGACGAAGCTTTTTGGAGAGCAGAGCAGAAAAGCCCCCAGGTATCTGATAACGAAAAGAAGCACTTACTTATCAGAAGCCGCACATACGGAGAATGAAGAATGTGATCTTGGTGGGGCAGCTGGAAAAAAACCTCTTTGATTTGCCAGTTAATCAGAATGTACTGCAGAGAAATCAATATAAGGATAATCTCATTTGCTATTTATTTCTGGCTCATATTTTCACAGGCTTTGAAATGTGCATTTCATCAGTCATCTAGTCTGGAGAGGAACGGCATGAATTTCAACACTTCTGCTATTTTTGCCTGCAAAATATTCAAAATTGTTTCTGCAGAAGCTGTGGGCAGCAGTGGGGGACATTTATTTAAGGAAATTTGGAACAATGGATCACTAGTGATTAAAATAAAAATGGAAATTATGTCCTGGATGCAGGAAGCAAATGAGTATTGCATTTACAATACTTTGACATTTTGCATGTATGAACTATTCCCGAGCAGTTGCATTTTCAAAATTTTGAAGCCTGGTTGTCTTTTGAAGCCTATGAAAAAATGCAGATTCAAGCTCCTCATTTTATGCTAATGTAAACAGGTGAAGGAGAATACCAGTTTGTTGAAACAAGGGAATTAGCATGTGAATGGGGAGTATTGGACTTCTCCGTCTTGAAAAGGCAGTTTTCAAAGTAGAAACTGGGAATTAAGTCTCACGCTGTGATTTTTTTCTGTTCATATCCCCAAATCATGTTACTTGTAGTGCATTAACAGCCTTCGAGCCTGTACCGCATCAGGCTAAGGTGCTGTCATTTTAACTAACAACAGCCATAATCTACAAATCTAACCATCAGTGACCCAACTTGTTTTCTCTCCCCGCTTCCTAATTGTTCTTTTGGATCTCAGTTTCAGTTTTCAGGACTGACAGTTATAAAAATACTTACAAAGTAAGAATCTGACTGGGACACCGGCCTGGACTCCTTCCTTTCTCGTCAAATCCTTTTTTTCAGCAGACTGCATTGTCAGCCTTGCCAGAGAGGTTTGCCTTCGGTGCTGATGTATTCCTTGCAAACAAAACAAGATTGCAGCAGTATGTTGCCGAGTAAGCCAGATTGCAGTGGCACAGGAGAATTAGTGCCTACTGAAGGGAAAAGACTTGTGGAGATGGTTTCAGGAATGTTTCCAGCACAAGCGGTCATCCACGTGCCTAAAACCGCACAGCTCAAACAACCTAGTCACATACTGTAACACGGTAAGCCACCTTCAGCAGAGACTATGACATTCTTCCGTCACATGAGGTAAAAACTCAGGAATTTCTGCTGTGAATGCAATTCCCCACTGAAAGCAAATTTTTTGCCTTCTGAGCTCCTCTCCTCCCTCTGCCCCGACCTCCATTCCCCCAAATTAGCCATGGTAACCTGCCCTGCGCTTCAAACACCTACTTGCGCTTGTGCTGCGGCGTACGTGTTTGCTCTCTTTCGTTGCGTTTTATTTGCCTTTGATTAATGACTAAAGCAAAACAAAACCATTGTAGCTGGTTTCAAGTGCCTCTTTTAGCAGAGAATGGAGCTTGCAGTAAGTCTGCTCGGGTGGTCCTGCCTCTTGCAGCACCAGAGCGGGGCCACTGGGAGGTACAGAGCACAGCACCCCTCTCCAGCCGCGTCCTGCAAATATGACTTGGTATGATGCTCTCTGCCCCACCCAGCCTGCTTTTATCTGCGAAGACACTCGCATGATTTTGAAAACGTTTTATTTGACAACAACACGGAGATTTTTCAGTTTTAGTCTGCTTATTTGTTTGGGGTAATCGTGGTAGTCCTCTTATGAAGGAACACCAGTCTGAGCTTCGTAGCAACTGGATGTTCCCACTGCAACCCCCGAGAGCAGTGGCTAACATCCACTTCTGCTGCACTGCCTGTTGGAAAGGCGGCAGGACGTTCAGTCAGATTATGCTGCTTTAAAGGTTATAAAGGCCTTCTTTCTCCTGGCAATGCTAGTGTTTGCCTTTCTGACTAAATGACTGACTTTTTGATGCAATAGCTGCTTTCCTCCATAGGGGGAATGTATGTCACTCAATAAAACAAGTGTTTACAGTTATAAGATTACAAAGGTTGTTTGGTTTTGTTTGTTTTTAAAATGGATGTGTACTTGTTTTGATTGCCCTACTGGGCAATAAAAGTTTTCTAACCAGTTCAGTGAAAATCTTGATTGGTACAGGACCGGTGTTGTTGCTGACTTGTAATGAGATGTAGTGTCTCCCAGAAGGATTTATCATAACACACCTGTAATCTTCTCAAGAGGAGACACTTTAGGTGGTAGCTGGCGGGAGCAAACGCACCACTTTTCAGTTCAAGTTGCCCTGACCATGCTTTGAAACCAGTAACAGGTGTCACGTTAAATCTGCTTTACATTGTGCTGATTTAAATGAACTCCTGCCTGATGTCTGCATCAGAGCTACTGCTATAGTTACAGTCAGGCTGTGCTTAAAGATGAGATACTATAGTATGGTTGAACAAATCTCATGCTGAAAGGAGCGGCTCTGCTATTACCCTGGTTTCTTCTCAGCTCCGGAGAGGATCTGTAACCTCTTCCCTTTGTTGTTTTGGTGAGGAGCGGGGAAGTAGGAGCACTTCTCTGCTTCTGCAGATTCACCTCCCTAAGCCGGGCTTGCGGTTGGGTTTGTGCCCTCAGCGGGGCGAGGAGGCATACCCAGGGAGGGGAGGTGGGACAGCCCCTCGCCGCGGCTGAGGTGCTTGTGGCGAGGTGCCAGCCTGATACAGTCAGGGGCGCCAGCTGTACTTTTCACTTGTTAGACCAAGAGGCTCAAAATTAGGCGGCATCGCAAAGTCCAGCCGCTGGCAGACAGCACCCCAAGACGGCTTAGGACTGGCTTATCTAGAGCCGTTAACTGCTGGGCGCCCTTTGATTCGTAAGCCTGAGCATTAGCAAGGCAGCTGAGGGACTCTCGGCTGGGGCCAGGGCGCAGATTCTTCCTCAGAGCCGTCTCAGCTTCCTGCCTTCCTTGAAATTGTTTACCAAGAGATGTCTTAAGCTAGTTTTCTGTACCATGAATATTATACTTAGGAGCACCTTTTGGTGTGTTCCGTGTGGCAAGGCAGAATACTGTTCTGCATTGAGCTGAATGTTTTAAGTGCACTTTTCTCCCACATCCTGCAAGCGTGCATGCTTGTACAGAGGTGCCTCACACGTGTCTTTGTCTCTATGTGAACCTACATCAAATCATGAAGATTGAGTGGAATGTCTATATTTCACTAAACAGAAAAAGAAGCCTCTGTGATACCAGTATATATGGCCAGGAGACGTTTTGGCAAAACTTTTTAATAAAAAGTATTTGTCAAAAATTGAGATGTTGAAAGAAGTATATTAATTTTAAACAAATTCCTTGGTGGAGGGAATGGGCTGAGACAATAAATAAATATGGGAACATTTACCAAAGAATTTTCAATGTTAATGCTGAGTGACGACAAATATGAAAATCGACTTCATAATTCCTATTCTATAATCACAGGATTACAGACAGGTTGAGGTTGGAAGGCACCTCTGGAGGTCACCTGGTCCAACCCCCTGTTCAAGCGGGGCCACCTAGAGCTAGTTGTCCAGGACTGTGTCCAGGCAGCTTTTGAATATCTCCAAGGATGGAGACTCCACAACCTCCCTGGGCACCCTGTGCCAGGGCTCAGTCACCCTCACAGTGAAAGAGTGGTTCCTGACGTTCAGAGGGACCCTCCTGTGTTTCAGTTTGTGCCCACTGCCTCTGGTCCTGTCACTGGGCACCACTGGGAAGAGCCTGGCTCCGTCCTCTTTGCACCCTCCCGTCAGGTGTTTCTACACACTGATGAGGCCCCCCTGAGCCTTCCCTTCTCCAGGCTGAACAGTCCCAGCTCTCTCAGCCTGTCCTCACAGGAGATGCTCCAGTCCCTTAATCATCCCTGTGGCCGTTTGCTGGACTCCCCCCAGTATGTCCATCTCTCTCTTGTACTGGGGAGCCCAGAGCTGGACACAGTACTTCATGTGTGGCCTCACCAGTGCTGAGGGGAGGGGAAGGGTCCCCTCCCTTGACCTGCTGGCAATGCTGGCAATAATCATAACAATTGAAATATTTAATTTATTTTCACAAACAAAATTATTTAGAAGGATGATACTAAATGATTCTGTAGAAGAAAAACATTTTACATTTAGGTTTTCTGACAACTTAGTGAACTCAAACCTGTAAGATCAGAATTGCAACTATGATACTCATGAATACATGAGATGTGATTTGGAAGGGAGATGTAGTTTGAATGAAAAGGACAGGAAATGGTGTGCATTGCCTAACGTTTCTATAGGCAGAATCTAATACCCTGCTGACCATCACTGCAGCACATCTGAAACGTTTCACACACACAGTAGTCACATAATCAGTTTGTGTCACTTATAACGTGTCTGTGAGAAGGAAAGGAGCTCAGTTTCAGTTATATAGTAAGGCATTTATTTGGGAGGAACAATCTTTAATATTCTTATGGTGTTAATTTTTCAGCTGTTACTGCATAGCAATGAAAACATTTTTCATGTAAAAATACAAAGTACAATAAAATAATCAAAGTCTGATCTTAACAGGTGAAAAATTATACAATAGGTCTAAGTCTGACAAACAAGCTGGTAAATAGCATACCATTATAACCAGCGAGTCAGGAGACAAAAGCAAAACACCCGAAAAATGCTGCCTTACACCTAGTATTGTTATCCTTCCCTTCACTGTGCCTGGCTCCGAAAAAAAGAGTATTTTTCATGTTAGCAGAATTGGACTCCAGCTGTCACTTAGATACATTAAAAAAGGATAGTGCGGAGTGACACTAGTCCCCTCATGTCCCCCTCAGAATGATGTGGCAGTATCAACAAAGGACAATTTCTTAGAGCTGCTCCCTCCAGCGCTGCTTTACCTCAGGGCGATTGCTCCTCCCCAGGCTGCCTGGACGCTTTCTGTAGAGAAGTCCAGCTCATATGTCACACCATATCTTATCTGGAAACGTGAGATTCGATAGTTGTGCCCCTCCAAGGGTAACAGCTGTAGCACAAACAAGGCACAGGCCCTTTGAGCTATAGGTTATCGATATCTAGGCCTGCTGATGCTGTAGCTTCAGTCATGAGTACACCTGATGAACGGGTTTTTTTTCCTTTCCCCTGACTTAGAAAAGCCATGTTGTATTTGTATTTGTATCTTATTCATTATGCATGTGTAACATCAAACTACCAGAAGTCAGTACTGGTCAAATGGTTAAGGGCTGGTGAACGTCTGCTGAACACAACTGAAAATGGCTTCTAAAGGCAAGCATTCAGCAACCTTAATAATAAAAATGGCCAGTGCTCTTCATTCTGCTTTTCGGTGGGTCCATCACACACCACTCGCGGCTTCAGCCGAGAAGGAAAGCGTTAAAACTACATGGATGTGGAAACGTTAATCATCTGAGTGTGACACCCTCATGTTTAGTATTTGGTTGCTTAATGAAGTGTCAAGATGACCTTGGACCATCAGTAATTCCATTCTTATCCATGTCCACATCCATATCCATATCTAATCTTTCAAAGCTAATCCATCCTACAACAAACGCGTAGACCTGAGTGATGGTGCAACGTGGAGAAAGTAAGATTTCCAGGCAGTCAGGTCTCTGCACAGAATCCGTTTTTCACCTGAAGAATGGCATTTTATTACTCCTGTTATCTCAAAGCACACATCTACAAGCAAACACTGAAGCAAAAGTTTTCTCCCCGTCCATGAAGTTCTCGGGCTGTGCTTTCCCACTGATCATTTGCAACAGAAGCTGCACGTTATGTTTAGTAGGTAGAACAGCTGAAAAAATATTTGTTTGTTTCTCTTGCTGAATGACAGTATTTTCCAGTCGTTGTCTTCGAGGAGGCTCTGTATGGAGACCCAGGAAATTTTGCCAAACGGTACTCCTGGAAAAGCCACCAGCTGTTGACAGCAGGCCTTCAAGCCTGAATCGAGGCCTACTACATTTACCAAGATCAGATGCACAGGTATGCCAAATGAACGTGATGCATTTACTTCTCCTTTGGACTATGTATATAAAGACAAATTAAAATGTTGTAGGATTCTTATTTGGCACCAGTCTTGAGCCCCACTGTAGGCATGGATCTGAGCAACCACATTTGCATGCCGATGTGATTCCCCACTGTTAAGAGGAGCTGGAAATTAGCACCATAATGCAAGAATGGCTGTACAATATGTACCAGAAAAGCTTATCTCTAACCAAAACCTAGTGCTATTATAACCCCGACAAAGGTTTCTAGTATTAGTGAGGAGACACAATCTTCCTTTAATGGTTCTGTTCTTTCTCCTTGCAGAACTTCATCTGCTGGAAGTTATGCTTAGGGCTAATTTATTAAGGTACTGTAAATAGACATAATCACTGTATTTGCCTGTTTTCTCATCTAGACCAGTCTATGAGCTACAGTTTGCAAACTATTACAGAAAATCAAATGAAACATGTCTTGCTGTTTACTCTGAAGAGGAATTCCAGAATCTGGCAAAAAGCAGTATCAGCAAAAGGTGCAAAAGTATATTTGAAGTTCAGGGTGTCACAAAAAGGTTCAAGATGATGTTTAACTTGTGCTATGTAAACCAGTTCAGTTTCTTTATGGTGCACTTCCAAATCCATCATAAATAAATGGAATAAGTATATGAAAATGGGAACAATAAAAGCTTATTGGTTGAATAAATGAAGAAAAGTGGTTTTAACAGAGAAATGGGAGAAGCTGCAATCATTAGTTTAAACTTTCCATGGGCTCAAGTTAAGATTAAAAAAACTGCCAATTCATGTGTAAATCTATAGAGCGAAAAAGCCCGATGCACAGTAAGAACCGCGGGTTAATAAAACATATCAAGTCAGACAAACCTGATACCCAAACCCACTGTAATTGCAGGTCTGTTACATAAAGGCATTCTAGTCCATGTAATGCTCATTGATTTCAGAAAAGCACTTGATATGATACTGAATTATAAAACCTTTAGCATTTGGTGCATGAGATGATAGAGGGAAATATCGTAATGGGGTGAAAAGGAGACTGATCGATGCAGAGGAACAAAGTGTTGTACCACTGCATCCTCAGAGGGCAGAGCTGCTGTTGAACAGAGGCTCTCTTCTCTCGCCCCATTTTCTGCTGCCAAGATCTGGAGGAGGAAGCAATCAGAAAATGCACTTGTGCTTCCCTAAAATGTCTTCTTTTTTTTTTAGAGAGGAAAATGGCTGATAATTCATTACAAAGGGTGTATTTGGACTCAGAATTTTTTATGAATTTGTCTCTTGGCACACAGATACCTCTGGAAAGTGCAGCTCAGGAGCAGGAATTATTCTCTAAAAGATTTTTAACATTCAGAAAGCTCTACAATGATAAGCACGACAGCTCCTCTTTCCCAGTGGCTTCTGGAGCTGAATTTCTGTATTATTTTCTTTAAAGAATCCCATGAAATGGGTGGATTCTCAAAGAAGAATGTTTTGATGTTTCTATCAGAACTACGATGTTTCCTGGACTCTTTAGTTCTCACCTCATGGGTTGCAGTGAAACCAAAAAGCCCCAGTTTCAGGACAGTCCACAGGGCAGAGCTGTGGAGGCTGGGGCATGAAAGCCTTGGGAAACATGCTCCTCCAGGCCTCCAGCCTGCTCGGTAGGATGTCAAGTACCAGCACAGATGGGAACAACTTCCTGTGAGATTATGGTGATTTTCAGACAAAACTGGCAGTTTCTTCTTGAAGATTTGAGAGCACGGAAAACAAATGTTCTGTGCAAAATGAATGAAAAGTGCATTTCTCTTCAGCTGAGAATTTTCAGAGCCAAGACGACTCAAATCTACTCCCCTAAATGGCAGACTTTATTTGATTGAGGATACAAGAACTTCTCCTGCTGCATGGTAAATTCCACGTGGCAAGATCTAACTCCTTTTCAGATTTTCCTCACAAGGCCCCTGCAGGCTTCCATTTCTGCAAACAAAAAGGTGCTGAGATGATTTTCCCCAAAGATAAAGGTATGCCTGGGTGTGGTTGCAGCAACTCAAACTGAAATAAAGCTTTGAATTTTCCCCTAGGAGACTCCCTAGCAAGGGAAGAAAAACCAAGAGACGGAATTTCTTTCTGGGGCACTGCCCTCCTTCTAATGCCAAACTAGCGCCGTCCTCCTCCTCCTCATGCCAAACTAGTGCTCTCCTCCTCCTCCTCCTTGAAGTAGGCTGACAATCCCATTTTAAAGGATCTAGAACAAAACCCAAAGTTGTATTTCTTATGTATATCTAGTGACTCTTCCTCAGCTGGTGTTCTTGCAAGCTGGTTCTGGAAGAGAAGATTAAATCCTTGGCATAAGTGTACTGACTGCTGGTTGGATTCAGTTTTGCACATTTTAGATGCAAGTTAGGACCTGGCTGTGGGGTTTTTTTTGTACATTTGAATGGTAAAAGGAGGACCAAGACATAGTCTTACGGGGAAGGTGTTTTTCTGGTATGGTTCTAGGCCACCCAATCATAGCTCTAACTCACTTGTTCCAATGGTGGCTGTTACGGCACAGGTAGGACAAAATACCGCGGCAATAAGAATGCTCCTCCTAGACAATTTCCTTGTTCCTTTCTGACAACTGCTACTTTGCTTTATCCTGTCTGTTAAGTTAAAATGGGACTTTCTACCTCATCGACATTTTTCCCTGCCTGCTGGGAGAACAGCGACAGGAGTGCTGGGTTCAGAACTCTGCTCATGCCTTCGTGGTGCTGGCGGGGCACTTGGACAATCACAAAGACTGGCTCCTGCCCGGAGCCCACAAAGACTTGTCCTCCTTCCCCTACAGTGCATTTGAGAAAGGGGCAGATGTGAAACTCTGTTGGGGAAAGAAAGAGAGAGGAACACCCCCAAAACAAAAGGAAAAAGTGTGGCTAATGGTGTAGTGTTAAATAAGAGTGGGTGAACTCATAAAGTGAGCTTTCCTCACTGCTGAGAGAAGTGGTTAAACTCTTTTTCTCTGCATTTAGTCTCAGTTATCTCGGTGGCAAGGATGTTCCCTCCTGCGTGCCTTAACAATTTCAAAAGAAAATCACCTATTTGTTTTTCCTTAGAGACGAAATTAAAGAAAAAGGTAGCTTTGTCCACTAATACTGGACACACAAGTGGTGTCATCTGAGAGAGAGCTGACATCACCACCATGGTGGCACCAGCTCTACTTACTCTGAAGGAAATTACTGAGGATAGCTATATAATTAAATGAGTCATGGAGTGCATACTCTAAAAAACTCTAATACATCTGAGCCAGCTAATTATAAACACTTTCACAAGCCATTCTCTTTACAAAAAGAATCAAGAATTTCTTTAACTTCCTACCTCTTAGATTTGCTGAACATAATTTTTGATAGTCCCTGATGGTTCCTTTAGAAAAATTGCTAAACTTTGCTGGTCAACTAGCTAGGATGAGGAACACGAAATGCAATGACTACCAGCTTTTGCTGGCAAAAAAACTTGGTAAAGAAACTTTGTTTTCTTGCGTAATAGACAAGAATGGCTGAAAATGTAGACTGTGATAGTAACAGAATCTAATACTACGTGTGCATTCCCAAATGTAATGACCATATTTACTTTAAACTCATGCCTTTGAGTGCTGTCAATCTTCTGACCGTTATGGGCAACAGCCCATCCAAACTTAGGCATCTGAGTGCATAAATACTAGGAAGGGATAAATTATTAAAAAAACAGGTCTTTTTTAAGGTTTAGGAAAGCTTCATTAAGAAACCTTATCCCTTTCTAACGCCATGTGTTCCCAATGTGGCTTTACACGATCCACTACTTGAATCTCCCCTTGAAAGCATGTAACGGCAGGTGGGAAGGTACAGCGGTGAGAAAAATTAGTACTATGAACAGAAGGAATTTGTTTGAAACACCACACTACCCTATACCAGTTTTTCCTGTTTTGTGCTGGTTTTTTCTGTCATCTTGTAAAATGTACTTCGGGACTATAATTCTCTCTGTGAATTTCCCCCAAATAACTGTTATTGGTTACTGTTATTGTTAGTGTTTCAATTGTATTATACCCATTCTCAACGAGTGCTTCTGAACTTTAAGATATAGGGGTTACAATAACTTCAATATAGGGGTTTTTTTTGGTTAAAAAAATTACTATCAATGCCACAAAGTCAAGAAAACACTAATAACCATGTTTTCTTGGTTTACAGTTTAACATTCCTTTTCCCCTCCTCTGACATCCGTACAAAGAAGTTCATTATGTTGAATCCCCTGCAGCTACTACTCAGACCTACTGAGCATTCTGCAGTGAAGAAAAACAAGCTTTGCTAAGGAGATTATGGCTCTGGTGCTTTAACGATCTGAAATGTTTGCTGTGAATAAATCTTAATTGGACAAAACATTAAGCGCAAACGCTTTGCTCCCTGGAAACGGAAGCCCGTGTAATACAAAGGTCCTGAAAGAACAAGATCTGAAAATGTAACAAAAATGTGACTGCCAAATTGTCCAGATGAAGTCTTGCTACAAATTTCTGTAGGAATAGGAGTGAATCTCTCATCGTAACCAAGCACTAAGAAAACTCAAACTTAGGGAGACCTTTCTTTTCCAGTAACTTACTTTTCTGACTGCTAGTCATACAAGTGTTCCTAATTCATCCCTGCAGCTCCCCTGAATTCATGTATAAACACTATTTACATGCATTGAGATTAACCCGCAAAGGCTCTTCCATGTATGCTCTGCCCTTAGGGGACACCCCCTCCCCATCATATCCAAAGCACAAAACAAGGGGAGGCCAGTTTTTAAATACCGGCATGGAAGTCGGTCAGAAGCAGTCAGCACTTAAAACTTGTGAGGGTAGGAAACACCAAAAAGCTTTTGGTTATGTAAATATGCTCTGCGTCAGATCCCCTGTTTTAGGGAATCACTCTGCAGCAAAGCCTGATATTGCCTCTCAGAGTTTCTGCGGTTTGTCAGTCAGAAGCATTGATTTTACACTAACTCCCATGCAGAAGACCAAGGAAAATAATGAAGGCGAGACTGGCTACTCAGATTCAATTACCCATCTCCTTTGTCACAGCGATGACCCAACCAAAACTGATTCGATGTGTCAGGGTGCCTCGAAGGCTGGGGCTCCCCAGGGGGGCCCGGCAGGGGCAGTTGGTCTGGGTGGTGCCCTCGGGGCCAGGAGACCCCGGCCATCTTGTCCTCAGCGTTGGGTTCTGGCAAGCGTCCCTACCAGGACCCTGATTCACTCACAGGTGCGGAGGTTTCCGATGGCCTGCACGCCCAACATTTTTTAACCGAACGGGGACTAAGACGTTCCGGCTACGAAAGGGCCATGTAAAACTGGGGCGTCTTTGACCCCCAGCCTACTTCTAGTTATTCTGGCTTTGAATTTAACTGGAAAATACGAAAATAATACCCTTGATAAAAGGGAGATGCTAAGCACCCAAGAAATTCAGCAGTGTTAGCTGTGTTATCAAGGTTGTAACTAACTCTTCCTAAGAGGCAAGTCCTTTCTTCCCTGCACACCTGTAGGGGGTCTTTATCATATAAATAAAAAATTCAGGGAGGCACTCGCAGAATGAGCTGCAGGAAGCATTTCTGCACCAGATGTCTGCTGAAATGCATAAAGGAGGCAAGTATGAGGTACGAGAAATCCAAATGGTCCAAAAACCTGCTCTTTGTAGAACTCGGCTTATACTTTAAGTCTGTTGATCCCAGTGGCATTTTCTATTTAGCATGGTTTATGCCACTAGCTTCTCTTTATTCGGGCGGACTGTTTAGGAACTGGGTTTACATGTATGCTTGTTCCTGTCTTGCACTGGTAAAACAACCACAGATTTACCTACGTGCATTTTACGTTCTCTCAAGCAAGTCTTGCAGTCCTCTTATGCACAAGGTTAGGCACAGTTGTTGGGCGAGTCTGGGATTCGTATTTGTCTTAGGTGTGTGTATGGACAGTTTTCAGAGAATTTGATCTATTGGTTACGTCATCAGTTTCTCCAGTGTCGAAAGAAGCTGTCGAGAGTCCATTTGATGAGAACGGCACACCTCTGTTTTCCAGTGACTTTGCCCACATCTTCGTGGTGGCTTTAGTCCTGATCAGCGTAGACAAAAACAATTATAATTTTCACATGGGCTGGTTAATATAGGTTTAAAAAATTCCCAACAAAGCGATGCTGTGACACTGTTCATATTGCAAAAAAGGCTTTGTGTTTAGAAAGATAACTCAGTAGTTAAGTGTTGCCTTGCTATTTTTGAGGCAGAAGTGAAATCACACTAGGATTACTTAAAAATGTGAAAGGTATATAAAATCAAGTGGCTTAAATTTTAACACGGTGTCATTCTTTGAAGTTGCTAATTTTATCCTTATTTGGGGAAACGTTGTTCTGTCTTTAATACAAAACGATATTATTTTCTGCCAGATAATTCCCCAACTCATTTCAGAGTTATGCGATAGATAAATCAAAATCAAATCCTGAAGAGTATATAACAAAAATTTTAAAACACTTTTCCTCACTGCGAAAAAAAGCTTCAGAATTAGAGGAGATGTTTCATTTTGTCAGCCTTGATTACATGACATGCCTCTTCAAGGCGGTCATTTCTATAACCTGCAATTGAAGTGATTTTAAAACGTTTTCCAGCTATTAGAAGTTATTTCGTACATTAGGTCAGGATTTCTCAATCTAGAATTCTGTAAGGACAATCACGACAGGAAGGATGGAGAGAGACTTTCAGTAACCGAAGAGTACCTGTTTCTTTTGTGAGTCAGTTACAAAATTAGAGTAATATTATCCTGTACGTGCTGAAGTCTATATTGAATCCATTGGAGAAAAAACAAAGGGATTTGTGACCAGTTATTTGTCATCAGATGCATTTGTCATAATGTACCTGAGCCACATCATAGCAAAGCAGGAAAAAATAAGACAGTGATTTCATTCAGTGGCACGTTTCCGATCTCAAACACCTGGCTTCACTTTTGATTTTAGCTATCAAAATTAATCTTAATTGTATGCAGGTGCTTATTTATTTCAGATAAAAATGGACTTTTAAGGAAATTGTAAGTATTATCGAGAGCTGACACTTGGCGGACACAGGGCAGGGACTGTCCTCACGGGGAGCACAGGGTTGCAAGGGACGCGGAAGGGCCCGGCCTCCAGCCACGGTAGGCCTCGTGTTACGATGCGGCGATACCGTTAAGGCTCCGTTTCAGTCTGAGGCCAATCGCGCATACGGGCGGGCCGGGATTAACCCAACCGCAGTAGGCCAATTCCAAACGCTGCCCCACCGCTCGCAGCGGCCTGTCACGGAAGACGCGGGGGGCAGCACCGCGCCCCCCCGCTCCGCCTGGCTCCCGGGCTCTCCCCGCCTCCCCGCCGCTGCCCTCAGCCGCCCCCCCCCGCCCCGCCCCTGCGGCCCTCCGCCTGCGCGCTGGGGCGCCCCGGCCGTTGGGGAAGGACGGCGCGGGGACGACACGCGCCAGTCACTCGCGGCCGCCCCGCCCCTCCCTCGGCGGGCGCGCGCGGGGGGCGGCTCCCTCCGATCGCCCCTCCCGCCGGGCCGGGCCGGGCCGGGCCGCGGAGGGCGGAGGGCGTCGGGCGCCGGCGGGCGGGCCGCTCCCCTGGCAGGAGCGCGGGTGGCTGCGCCGCCGCCGCCCCAGCGCCCTAGCGCCGCTGCCGGGCCGGGCAGGGGAGGGGAGGGGAGCGGAGCGGAGCGGCGGAGAGGAGCCGGGCGGGCCGCGCCGCGCCATGCGGCTGTGCGGGGCGCTGCTGAAGAGCGCCATCCCCAAGCAGATCGAGTACTACTCCCGCTTCTCCCCCTCGCCCCTCTCCATCAAGCAGTTCCTCGACTTCGGTGAGTGGCGGGGCCGCCCGCCGCCCCCCCGCCGCTGCGGGAGCGGGGTGGGGGGGCGGGGGTCACCCCGGCTCTCCCGCCGCGCAGAGGCGGCGAGGGCCCGCCCGCGGCGGCGGAGGCCGGTGCCTAGGCCTCGACTCCTCGCCCAGCGTCCGGGCGGCGGGGCCCGCCCCTGCGTGCGGCCTGGGGAGCCCGGGGGCGCGCCGTCGCGGCGGGGGGCGGCCGGGCGGTGCGCGCTGCCGCCGTGGGGCCGGCCCGGCCCGGCCCGGCGGCGGCTCCCCCGGCCCCGGAGGCCCCGCAGGCTGATGGGGGCCGGCGGTGACAGCCGGCCGTGCGTGGTCGTCGGCAGCCGGTGGTAAACAGCACCGCCGCGCCGCCTGGCCGCCTCGGCCTCCTGAGGTGAGGTGCCAGGAGGCTGGAGAGGCAGGCGTGCCTCCCTTGCCGTGCGTTATTCTCGGGCAGCGAGCTCCCTGGGCAGGAGGGTCAGAATAAGGGTTTCTGCCCTGAAATGTTGTGAGCTTAGCGACTGAAGGAGAGAGAGCGAGTTACTGATCTTGAACGTGAAAATTTTAATCTGCCGTGCAGAGATTGGCTTACTGAAACCTCGGCCGTGAACTCTGACAGTACTTGCGTAGGAGACCCGTTCGTGGAAAATTCATGCGCTCTAGGAAGCGTTGCTGGTGAATAAATAGCATTTTTCTTTTTAGAAACACTGGATTGGAGCCCCAGAATGACTTGTGTTGCTGTTAGAAAGCTGATGTTTTGATCTAGATAACAATAAACTTCTCATCTCCGTCTCAGAGGCTATTTGGCTCCTGCTCTCTGACACGAGAGTTGTTTACGTTTTATTATTCTATGAATGTTGCAGGTTGAGTAAACATAAAGGCCGTGTGTAACACAATGAAGCTTAACAGAATGTTCCATTATTCCAGTATTACTCTAAAGGTACGAGAAGACAAAAATGAGCCAGTGGTGTTAAGCCAGAAAGTGATTAAAAGTGGAAACAATTGTGCATTTATGGCAATGGTATTAGTGAAAGAGCGCTGCAAGCATTAAACAGACAACACTGGGCTTGCTACCACGTCTCAGTGAGACAGGGTTTTTTGCCATCTTAAAAAAAAAAAAAAAATCACACCTTGCCCTGTGTTCCATTAGAAGGAGAACCTGACTAGAACCCATGCTTTCCTTCTCTGGTCTCTGCTCACTCGAGTCTATTCTCACTTCCCCGCCCCGTCCTTTGCTGCTGTGCTTCCCCTGCTCTGGCATTTGTGCTACTTATGCCGTGTCTTTCTGTACTGGCAAGAGCAATGGCCTAAAACTTAGAATATCTTCATTGTAGTCCTGGCACTAAAGAATTCCATTTCACCATTGTCCGTTTGAAAGTTGGGTTTGTAAATTGTTGCTGGGGCAATATTAATGTTTGTGAGGCTTTTCAGTTGTGACCAGAGAGGTGTAAAGATTTCAGTCTTTGTTTTAATGACTTGGATGTTCTGGCAAAACTTTGCTTTTCAGTAAGGATTTCTACCGTTCTAAGTTGTCCCTGCAGTACTACTTGCTTTTGGATATCTCTTGTGTGGCAGCCTTTTAATAATGCTATTTTTTTCTTTTACCTTGCAGTATCTGTATTACTTTATGGCTTGAAAAGTGTCTCCTGATTCTCCAGGAAGTAGTCATCTCATTTTATGATCTGAAGCCTGGTTTATTTTAGTGGAAAAAAGAGAGGAAGAACAGTATGTTACAGCCTGGCCAGCCCTGTTCTTTGGATGTGCTCCAGTCTGTTGTCGCTGGATGCGTCTATGGAATCTTGTGTGCGCATAGGCTATATACTTTAGTGTATTCATGTCTTAAGGCTGACAGGAAACTATATAGTTTTTGACGTTTAAAACCTCTGAAGAAAAAGATGCCTATGGTTTAGGCTTCTAAGATTAGTAGGCTTACGTGGCATCAGCCTTGCTAAAACTATCCGCTTGATCGTAAGCCTTATGGGCCACTTAGCATCTTCACTTACTTTCTCTTCAGTGCCTGTGTTTCCTTAGGAAACCTCGAGTAGGAAGATTACAGCAGTTTAATCAAATAGTTTACAATGTGGTTACTTGTGTGATCCTAGGTGTCGATGGCTTTCGGTAATTTCAAGTTCTGTTGGAGACTTCAGAGGCCGAGAGGAGAAATTGGCAAAAAAACGTAAGATGTTGGTGCAAGAATTTTGCCACTCAAGGCATGGGAGGCCTGGACAATATGCACTGTATCGGGGAGCTACGTTACTTCTACCTGAATTACCCAAAAAAGAATTTGCTGGTGGCATAGGACGCAAGTATTCAAGAGCGCAAATAGGCCGAGCATAAGGGACGTGATAGTAAAAGTGCACTTCAGTTGTGTTTGCCTAGCCTAACTATTTGATGGGAAGAAGACACACTGTTTTGTAGTCAGCTTATAGAGGCTACCTAATGTCTCACTTAAAAGGAAATGGTATTTTTGTTGAGCTATGTAAATGTAGTGCTTGTGTTACAAAAAGGTGACTAAATTTTCAACACGTGTTAAAGAAGAATAAGCCCAAAGGAAATGTATGAATAACCCTCTCATGGCAGTCTGTGATTTTGTTGTCTAATGTACATGTGTTTCTTGTGTTAAAAAAAAAAAAAGGGAGGGCGGGGGAGAGTTTGCACTTAGGGCAATTCAGATTTTTTTGGAGGATTTTTTACTTCATTTCTGGCAATAATGAAACTACAATATGGTCTTTACGTCTTCTTTTTTGTATTGGTTATATTGGTTTAGACTAAACTGGCTTCTAAATTTGTCTCTGCAAAATCCTGGTGAGCAGGGGGAGAGAAACTGTATTTCTCATGGGCTGAAGCGTCTCTTCAAACGCAGTTGGTGGCAATGTATACTGACATACAGCTCAGACTTTTTTTTTATTACTGAGTAACAGTGTGGGTTGTATGGAATACACTTGTGTGCATAGTGGGGCCGTAGAGTCTCTGTTGCTTTCTAATGATAGAAATTTATTATGATTATTTTAAAACTTTCTCATGTGGCTTAATTCAGTTAATTAAACCACTATAAAAGAGTTTGGCTGTTTAAGCTAACTCGCTAGTACTAAAAACCTGTGAAACAAACCAGAAAGCAATACTTAAAGCAGTGATTCTCGGTTTATTTTTTGTTTTTTTATAGCTGAGTCCTATTTGTGTCAACATACCACATTCTGCTGTACGTGATTTACTTTCTGTCGAGCTTGCAGCTATCTTTGTAGCTGCCACAACTATGTAAGAGGTTACTGTGTCATGGGCTTGGGACCTCTGTGTCACAAACTATGAGTGCTCAGATTGTCTGTGCTGATTTCTTTTTTTTTTTCTGTGTGCGTTCATTTTCTGTTTGCACACTCTTCTTGAACACTGTTCATTCAGTTTCTTTCTTACAAAGTGCATTTCCCATGGTTCCTGTGCAATCTCATTCCTTTTCAAAAGAATGACCTTCTGTAAGTGTGTTTTAATATAAACAAGTTTTGACCTTGTTTAATGTTAGCATGTCATTCTAGGTTTATCCAGGCCTCCATAATTATTCTGGTCTGGAAAAAACAAAACCAAACCCACTGGATTCAGCTCTGGAAGTTATTTTGGTAGATTTCCAAGTGCAAGCATTCCTAAATGACCCAGTCTGCTATAATTACTAAAATATCTTTTCTGAAATGAACTTGTAAGTACAGATGTAGTTTAACATTCAGGTAGATGAATCTTTGTACACTTTTGGGGCTAGACTGTTCGGGGAAAAAATGCCTATACTGGAGATCCATATTTTGTGTCAGCTTTGATACAGCATCTCAATTTAGATTTGCTTCAGCGTGCAAGGCAGGCCTTAGAGGACGACAGGTCAATCCCAAATAGCCAATAATATTCATCAGCAACTACATACATCGGTAACCAATTGGTCATGTATGCCTGGGGAAAGTAAATAACCCATCAGACGGATCTGTTTGAGGAAAGTAGAGTTTCTATGTCTAGGAGTGTCCTAGCATTTAAAGACAGACGCAAAGAGGCTTGAGCTCATTCTGGGTGCACTACAGGCTGGCTTGGTAAGGGCTAACTGTGAGCCAAAACCCTGACAGCCGTACTAATGCTGAAATGTGCCCGAGCTAGCAAGCTCCATGTAACTGCTTGCCTTGGGTCATGCTGGGGTACCTCAGTTGACAGTAAAGACATTAACAAAAACATTTCATGAAATGAGTGGTTGTACTGAAAAGGTTACACATAAAATAATTAGGCACAAATAAAGACAAAGGTGAAATATAAATCGTGTAATCCTCTGATCATGCAAGAGAGAGTCATTTGAAGTTGTGCTAGTGCTATATTGTGAATGTATGCCAGTATACTATACTCGTGTAATACTCTTATTACTACTGTGCAGCTGATAGAGTGCTTGAGACTTCTGTGAGTCTGAGATTTGTTTCGTCAAAAACATGCACCGTGTGCTTTTGGAGCTTGTTTACTACTGAAGCTATCTCGGTACTTAGCTATATTCTAGCCTTTTCTGTTTTAAGTCTCAAACCAAATGTTTTGGATGAATTTTGTAGCTGTGAGGTTTAACTTTGCTTTTGGTTAGCCCTTTGTACGTATAGGTAAAACTTAACAAAATGGCACTTACTCCTTATTTGTCGTATGCTAGTGTTCATATACCACATAGTTACTATTGAGTTTGGGAAAAAAAGTCATGTATATATTTAAGGTAGAAGATAGGGAATCATAGTGAATTCTTGTTGTGAAACATGGCTTAAGAGTTCCTGATTTCGTAGGTTACAATCAAAATATCTGTGGCAACTGCTACAGCTACTGGCATTGAAAAATATCGCAAAGGTTGTAATTTAGTAATGGTACTGTACTGTGAACAGCTGAGCATGCAGCAGATAATCACAGTGAGTGCATGCAGTTTGGGAACTGCTATGTCCTGGGGCATATCTGGAGGAAAAGATGAGCAATGGATCCTCCCCATTTTTAAATATAATTTCTGGTATTAAATTGTTTAGTTTATGTGCTGCCTATTAAACTTGCCTGTCTTGAGGAAACTTGCGGGCCGCTTCCAAAATTGATATAAAGAGTCAGCCAGGTACTGGCAATGCTGTTGATTGCTGTCAGTTGTATGTGCAGTACTAGATCAGGTTTCTGGAAGAGTGTTTACACTGATTGTTGTCTTGTTGGCAGCAGGCATGCATCGGCACTGGAGCTGAGAATGTGACATTGAAAAGGTAGCTAGCAGGTACAATTTGAACAACAAGATGTGGGGGTAGGAAAGTAGAGGTTGACAGCAGCCGTATGTCTCCAAACATAATTTTTAATCTTCTGATGAAAGATGACTATTAGAAAATTTTTCACACAAAAAGATATCAGAAGTTTCATGTTTTTTTGTTTTTGTTTTTTTTTTTTTTTTAACACGCTGTGCATCTAAGGCACTCCCAAAGTTCAGGGCTAGAAGGTACTGTTAAATAAGTGCCTGCCATTTATTGCATGCAGCTGTGTTTTTTTCTGCTGCTGTCTGTGCATTGACCTTAAAACCTTATGCTTGATTTGAATGCATCTTCAAAAAACACTTCTTCTTAACGTGAATGTTAAACATTGCTGTGCTAACCACTGAATCGGATCAGAAAGATGAATGCTAGTCATACATTACTGTCGTTTATTTTCATCTGACTGGCTTCAGCTTCCAACCAGAAATTTTGTTATAGCTTTTGTTGATAGGTTGGGACCCTTTGATGCCTGGAATTTTTTCACTGTGAGGTATTTGTGATGGAATATTTTATCTTGATTTTGTAAAGCTAAATACATTCTTTAAATGAGTTATTTCAAGCCTTATGAAAATACCATGGAATTAACTTTTTTGGCTTTTCCAGGATTTTCAATATTACTCTCTAAAATGTCTGTTAGAGCTTTAAATAGAACCCTGATAGGAGTTTTGCCTAACGTTGGAATAGAATCATTTTACTACTCTTGTTTTTACCTTGAAAGACTATCCTTTTGTCACAGCGAAAGCTGGATTGTCTGCCTGCTTTTGTTCTTGAGTTATTTTGGGGTTATTGCTTTTCCGTGTTCAGTCCTCCTTTCTCTAGATCTGTGCATGGATAAAGTTTGCATTTCATAATATAGAAAGGGGTTTTCTTTGAATGGGGTTCAGCACAGCAAGTAGCTGGAAGCCTTTCTGTGATGCAACTGTTGTTATTTATAACCTGTTACTATTTACAACTCCCCCAGTCTCTGGCAGGCAGTGATGTTCCAGTACTCTGTGTAATATTGAAGGTTTTTATAAGGCCTAGTATTGATTGTTGTGAAGGTCTGGAAGAGTCATTGTGGTTAGAAAATTTTGTTCAGCAGTCACTAGTGAACTGTGATATGGTCGAGATATTTTTGTATGTGCGTGGGAGTACTATGTAGTGTTAGGTCATGGTGCATTTCACTTACAGAATTATCTGTATCAGTCGCTTTTGGAGACTGTTTCAGGGATTAAGTGTGCTTGCTTGATAGTCTTTTTTTTTTTTTTTCCCAGAAAAGGTTTGTTTTCAAATTTTATTCTGCTAGTTAAATCTTTGTAAGTGCAGTTCTGCAAAATTCTCAAGAAAAATATTAGCTTTTGTTTAAATTTTTAACTGTTTTGATTATGCAATAAAGGAACACTTCATTTCTGTAAGTAATTGAGACTTCATATATACTGAATTTGGTATTTTAGTATAGTTATAATACAAATTCCATAAATTGCTGTGGATGATCGAACTGGATCAACAAGGCAGTAGATTTTTTTTTTTTTTTGAGGGTGGAGGGGGGTGTGTGCTATAAAGGCTAAGCACAGGAAATTCTGCCCTCAGTCGGTGATTTGGCTGGCCATTTCTTGCCTGTAAGCACAGGCTAGTAGTCTGCAAGTGAGCATCCTCCAAATGATGGGATGGATTGTGTTTTGTTTCCCTAAAGGGCAGAAAATGTCTTAGTCTGCATTCTGTTTGTCTTTGGACTGACCAAAGGTGCTGCTGCAGTCCTCTGCCTTCAGGTGCTCCAACTGGGAGATGATGTTACGCTGCGCACGTACATGTGTGCATACTCGTGCGGTTTTTTGCTGAAGCTGATGTTGCGTTGGAGCAGACAGTGGAATGTCTTTTGGTGAAAGAAAAGACAAGAATGCCTAATCTGCGTGAAGCAGTAAACGTTTTGGTTTGTTTTGGTTTTGTGTGGTTTTGGTTTTGTTTGTTTGGGGTTTTTTTTAGGAAGTAACAGAAGTGATAGAGAATACAGCTTGACAGAAATTGGGAACTTGACAAAACTACTTTCTGGAAGGACAAAAAGATAGGATTTTCAGATCTAAGAATGTTTGGGACATCTCCCCCCCCCCCCCCCCCGAAACTGGTAGAAATTGTTGAAGTGCCTGCTTTAGACTAGATTTGGACTAATAAGGAGGTGCTTGAAAATCTGAAACTTAATTAAATTTTGATGAAAATGATAATGAATTGATAGCATTCCTTCTCCTCAGGAATGGAAGAAATGACAGCTAGTGATTTTAAAGTAGCATAATTTTTAAAGTAGCATAACTACAAGCTAAGGAAATAGGTAGACAGGGTCTCTCCTAAGACATAAGGAATATAAGATGATCTGTCAGTTTCTGAAAGAGAAATTCTGATGCAGGTGGAAGATAAGAGAGCAGTAGAGCAGTGTTAGGAATTCCAGAAATACTGTTCATGAAAAAAGAATCATATGAGAACTGGAAACAAGGACAGATATATCTTGGGTTGCAGTACAAATAACAGCTAAGGTGAAAAGTCAGGGGATAGAAAAGCAGAGAAAAAGATGCTGAGATAATTTATAGTAATTGCGGAGAATGCTGAAGTATAGTGTTTACTTGTTTAAAGTAAGTACATAACCATAAAGATGACTGAATTCATCTTTGCTTTGCTCTTCAGAAAAAGATAAATTGTATCCAGAAACTTAAAAGGAAATCACACCTCCCCCCTGTCCCTGGTACAGATTTTGGATACGTTGAAGGATGTTTAGATCCTCTTGGCTTAGTAGGTGCCAGTAGAAGTAAGCTAGTGTTGTGTTTTGTGAGTAGCTGACCATTTTCTTCTGCAAATGGGGGTGCCTGGGGCAGCACAGCTGTTGCTTACAGGCTTCATGGAAATAACTGATAGTGATGGTTGTGGAAGTGAGAAAATACACTGTGTTTTAAAGAAAAGGAAGAGGAGGACATTAGAATAAGTCAGGTTGACTGAAGTAGCTGAAAAAATGATAAGAGTTAATAATGGAGTAATACATAGATAAGCACCAAGGGATAAGAAGGTGGTGAAGAGACAATAAATTGTATTGAGGCAGTCTGATTTCCAGGTTAATTTGGTGTTTGCTAAGGCAGTAGCAGTAGATGCTGTACCTGGCTTTTTATGAAGTTTTGGTACAGTTCCATGTGAAATTCTTAATTTAAAAAAAAAAAAAAACAAACACAAAAAATATGGGATAATTTTAAGATGCGATTGCTGTGTAGTAAAAGTGCAGCGTTCTGGTGGATTGACCCTGTCCCACAGCTGAGCACCCGTGCAGGTGCTTGCCACCCTCCTCCCACCCCCTGTTGGGATGGGGGAGAGAGTAAGAAGAGCAAAAGTGAGAAAACTTGTGGGTTGAGATAAAGACAGTTTAATAAGGAAGGAAAGAGGAAGAGAAACAAGTGATGCAAAGGCAGTCACTCCCCACCTCCCACAAGCGGGCTGATGCCCAGCTGGTCTCAGTGTAATGGCTGTCTTGGGAGACAGAGCCACATAGTTTTTTATTGCTGGCCATGACATCATGTAATATGGAACATCCCTTTGGCCAGCTTCGGTCGGCTGCCTCGGCTCTGTCCCTTTCCAGCCTCTTACCCACCCCCAAGCCTGCTTGCTGGGTGGGGGCTGAGTGCAGGAGAAAGAGAGAAAGCCTCCATGCTGTGCAAGTGCTGTTTAGCAGTAGCCAAAACATGGATCTGTCATCGACACTTGTCACAAATCTGAAGGCCGGCACCTTATGGGTTGCTGTGAGGAAAGCTGACTCCATCCCAGCCGAACTCGGTACACGTGAATAACACTCCATAGATATTCTTATGTTTCACTAGCAGTCATTGATCTTCACAGTACTCTTCTGTGGAAAGTGAGTAGTGTTTCTCCAGTTCCCCGTGGTCCAAAGCCAATATAATCCGTAATAGAATTTGGCATAGACTTAGGAATTGTTTTATCTAATTCCATAGTTGCTATATTAAAGCAGCTTTTCTTGATGCCAGTTATCCTTAATATATTAGTGCTTTTTAAAAGCTACCTTTTTCTCAAAACTTCTTAAGTAGGCTGCTACTTATCCATTTTAAAATATGTTTATGATTTTGTGTGTCTTCCTGGACTCAGTTAGATGTAATTTTTCTTCTTGGAATAGTGGACTGAAAGGACAGATTAGAGCACTGAACTGTGATGCTGAGTTATACAATTTTTCTCCTTTTTCCGATGCTTTGTGTGTTATAAGAGACTATTATATTGACGCTTTTTTCCTCTTGAACCTTTCTATGTAAATGTGACATTGTCTCTTACATGTTTCTTTGCCCTGTTTACATTATTTTCAGAGTAAGAGGGTACTCTTACTCTGTGTGTGTATGTATATATAGTCACATTAGTTTGTAGTCAATGTAAAATAAGTAACACAGTATTTTAAATACTTTCACTGACTTAATTCCTTAAAATAATACATTTGTGCAAATTTTAGTTGATATTTTTCAGAATTAGGTTTAAGACTGTGTAACTAGAGAAAGAGGCAAAGTTAAAAAGTTACAAAACGACTTTTTGCTAAAAATAATTTCCATTTTAACTGCTCCTTCTTTGCTTTAGTCCTTGTTTATGCTTTTCTTAAAGATTTTATAGACTGGATAAATACATTCAAACCCTGGTGACTAGCAGTGGCATAGAGGAATCCTCTAATCTTTTTTGCAATGTGATTTGTTAATCATCAAAAGGATTTTGTAACAAGATGATTAACAGTCTAATACATTTCACCTCACAGAGACTGAAGGGAAACTGAACCACATGGTATTGGCAGTGTTTTATATAATTGATATTAACTGTGAGAGTCTTTGCTCATAAATGTTAGTTTTATTTATGCTGGAGATTTGGAATATCTTTCCCTTTGGCATGTTGACAGGGACTAGAGGATAAAGCAGAAATTTGTGTTTTTCTGGAACAGTTAGTGGGAATTATGGAAGTTTTCCATAAAGGTTAGGGAGGAAGTTGTCAAAGCTGTGACAGCTTAGGGAGAGCGTTAAAAATTTGGAATATCTAATTATAACCTTCAATGTGAAATAGATCATCACCTTTTATGGGAGGAAAAGGTGATTATAAGCCAAAGGAGCAAAATTAAGTCTTTTCTGGTCAGTTTATCGTAACAGAATCTGATCAGAGAGCAACAAACGGGGAATAAAGTTTCTTTGGCTTGGTGCTCTAGCCTCATCCTCATTTAAAACAAAAAAGTTGAAAATTTGTTCTAAAATTTTGAGTCTCGCCAGACCAAAACACTGGATTTGTTTTGTCCAGGATCTCCTGTTTGAAAGCCCGAGAGCCCCATCGCAGGGTAGGCCAGGGCTGACGTGCTGCCCCGCTTTCCTGCTCTCGGACCGTTTCCTGCTGAGGTCTCAGGAGTGTTAGTGGAAGAGGAGCTGATATAAGCTGAAGAGCCACGTTTTTTTTTTTTTTAGAGGCTCCTTGCGCTTGGTTAGGGAGGGGGTCTTTGGGTTGTGTGGATAGCTCTAGGATCAGGAACCTGATCTGGGCCACGGTTTGTCCTAAGAACGTTTTGGCTCTTTGCCTGTCATGTACTGTGGGGAGTGCCTGTGATATAGGCAAGACCAAGCTTAGCTGCTAAAGTGCTTGATCTGACTTCCAGCCTACTCCCAAAATGTCCTAAGGAAAGACAGCCTTGGGCCTATGTGAATTGGACTAAAAAATAATTCAGCCTGTGGGTAATTGCTTGAGCAGCTCTGCATTAAACTTTATAGATCCTTTTGATTACTGTGCTTTCTCTTGGCAAATGCTTTAAAATACTCAAAAAATTATTTCGTTAGAACTGAGTGGTAAGCAGTTAAATATTAGTTTTAAATCAGAGAAGCTTATTTTTAAAATTCATGCTTTTATTTTAATTTGGGTTGGTTTATATGGTAGGTGGTACTGATTTACAGCTTTTACAAGTGATTGTCTGATAAACCTTTCTTCTGGAGAGATGGACAGACATCTTCCCTTGAGTCCTTTCAGTGAATGGAAGGCTGTGGCTTTAAGAGTTACAATTAATGAATGCAGTTTGACTAAGACTTTGACAGATCTACAGTGTATTGTGCATCTGTTAATTCCTTCTGTTTATCTGTTCCAGTTCAGTATTAAGTTAAGCTGCTTTCCAGCACAGTCAGTTTAATTCAGAGGACCATTTACTTGAAACAGGCTTACTGGAGTTCACAAGTTATATATTGTAACTTATTAAATTATTATGATTACTACGTTTTTTGCTATTACATTTGTATATAGCTAATTTAATAATAAATGTAATGATTTTGTCCATGTTGAGCTGTCCAGTTGTGCTAATGACAGCTGTCTGACATTTTGGCCTTAACCTGCATATACATGAAAATGTGAACTGACTTTCTCTTGGCACCAGTAGTATTCCTCTATATGGCCATAGTAATTAATACACATAAGACGTAAACAAGCTGACTGTTTCAGAGATTTTGGAAGTAAGTGGAGATAAGTATATTTTTTTTTTTCTAGGTACAAATTGAAGAATAGTTCTACTTGTTTAATTTTGAACTTCTTAAGCTGAAGTCTAGACCTTTGGCTTGTCAGTGGGATTTGGTCTGGTCAGGTAGCCAACAAAATACAGGCTAATGCATTCTCATTAGTGAACGGTTTCCTGAAATTTTCCTTTGGAATAGAAAGTAAATGCTGCAGTTGGCCTGGCAGTGAAAGAGTACTTGGATCTGTTGTTAGTTGAATTGCATAAATCGGGAATGGTTTATTAAGCTCAACTGTTTCTGTACTTCAGCTCTGGTAATTGAGCCGTATGCTGTGTCACAGGACTGTTGGAAAGTTGAACTGGAAAGCGAACTAGCACGTGGGCTTGCTAGTTTGGACTGCACTGAGCAATGAAATAGCACAGAGTGGAAATCAATGGTCATACAGTGTTAACTAAATTCTCATCTGTGAGCATAAATAACTTAGACTGAGAAGATTTGGTGTACCTCTGTCAGCGCGCTTTCCCTGAGACTGCAGAGGTGCAACTAGGAATGGGAATTGGACTGAAGAACAGAAACAAGTTATGTGGGAAGCTTGCTTACTTGCAGACTTTAATTCTTCTGGCTTTAGCTGGTTTTCTGGCAGTAGTTGTTTAACAAAACTTAATTGTTCAGACTTCATATAAGTGATATGTTTATTATAGTTCAGTAAGATCTAAAAATATTTTCCTGTCCTTAATTCTTCAAGTTTCATTTTTTGAAACTTCAGTTTCTCCAGTTTCCTTGCTGACATAGAATCAGTCTCTTAATACACTGATCCTATGTGCCAAGTGAAAGCATGTCCTTAAAATAGGGCACTTTAATGAAAAAATTGTAAGCGTTAGTGGAAATAACCTTAGAGAGCAATGAAGGAACTTGGGCTGAAGCTTAGGTCTGGGATGTCTGAAAACAGTCTGAATACCTAAGGTTAATGTGGGCCAGATCCTTAAATTTGGCCATCTTCTGGCTACCTGTGTTGGAACAGCCATGTGGGTTCTGGTCGCTATCCTGTAGCACAACGTGGTAGCTCGGAAAAGGGAACCCAATTCCAACGTACAGGTTCCTTAGAGGCAGCCTGTGGTAGACAGTGAGGGCCAGCAAGAGTCAGCATCTCCAGTTACATTGTGTGTGTTCTTTTTCCCTTTGCTTCATCATCTTCATTGGGTTTTACAAAGCCCTGTCTTTTACCAAACAAACAAACCCAGTATGCTTTTTGTGGGATTGGTATTTTTAGTGGTTGGTGAGATAAATACCTAGAGAGCATGCTGAAAATGTCTTTATTTCTTTTGGGGAATAGGAATGGTTTGGGAGTTTTGGTTTGGTTTGGGTTTTTTTGGTTGGGTTTTTTTGGTGTTTTTTTTTTTTTTGTAGCCACATTTATTGGGGCTGTGCAAGCATAGCTTGTTTGCCTTTTAATACCTGGCCCATGCTCCTGAAATGGTGTATAATCAGTGGAATTAATCCATCCTTCTTTAGCTCTGTTTTCCTAGCTTCAGCAGCAAGTTATTAGTTTTAGCTTTTACTCAGTCCACTCTGATGCCTTGATCTTTTTGTGTATTCTTTTGAAGATTTCTCTATCCCTCTGCTTCACTTTGTTTGTTTGTTTGTTTTGTTTGCCTGTGTAGGAGCTAAGTAGTATTCTGGAAGCTCAAGAGAAGAGAGCAGATATGGCCGATCACTCCTGCCTTCTCATCTTTCTTCCTTTATTTTGCCCTAGATAAAAGCAATAGTAGTAGTTTCACAGGGATAGGAGGAGAAAGGCTTCTGATCTTGTTTTTATGGATTCTGAATGGAGTCCCTCCTCTCAGACATACAACAGGTGGGACTTTGCTGCTTTTGAGTCTTAAAGTAGTGTGGTATCTAATGTCTCAGCTTGGTGTTAGAGACATAGTTAACGGAGAGAACTAGACCTCTGGGTGCTGTGAAAAGACTAAAAAGGGCACTTAGTTTCTTCTTTTCCTGTCTCCTCTGACAGATAAGTGTTAATACTCAGAAACTACTGATGCTTTTATGATGTGACCCCAGCAGTCCAGTACCTGCTAGGGATGTGACAGTCATATTAGGTTTTCAAAGCAGGTGACTTTGATCATCATCTATGAAGGACTACTACTCTTGTCTGTTCTCAAATGGGTATTTCATGAATGTGGGAATCTGGCAGCTGAACTGAGACCATTTGATAATGTTCTGGAGGAACCAGAGTTCATGGTCTCATGCTGAGTTTCTGCCCTCTTCTGCAGCAAAATCGAGGTTTGTGTACAGCCTTCTGTATGGAACTAATCCTTTTGTAATCTGAATCTTGGACAGCATAGTATTGCTGTGGCAATTTGTAGAATTTGCCAGAATTGAATCAGGGTCTGCCGCATGTGTGTGAATAGCCTCTACGTTGTTTGTGCCTCTTGTTGCAGGACCCACAACAAAAGTTGTCTCTAGGTCCAGCTTTGCAACAGTTGTCTAATTCCATCACTGTAGGGGAAGGAACTGAAAATATACTGGTTCGGGGGAGCACTGTGGTGAATGTTCATTCCTTCCAATTGAAAAATGCTTTTTTTTCCCACTACATGCGACAGGCATGTGATCCCTAGAGCCTGGAGCCTGAGCGGGCCTTGTTACCAACGTTACATTTGTTTTCCATTTCTTAGCAGTATGATTGTAAGTATGAGTGGGGTAAAAGGTGAAAGAGAAAAACAGGGAAGAGATGACTAAATGTTCAGAGAAGAGTTGAATTCCAGAGAAGCAAAAATAGATTAGTAGAGAAAACTGTCTGGAAGTAGAACTCAGCTTCCTGAATTTCCTTTGGATTAAAGGTCCACCAGTGATAATATTGATGTATAACCCCAAAACATTCCACTTTTAGTCTTTTCCCACCTGATGGTATCGTATTTAGAAGACCTAATGCATTCAAGTCTGCTTTTGTGAGCTGCGTTACCTCAGAGCTTCTGAATCGTGTTTTATTTGTATGTTTTCTTATCCGTGTTTTTTTCCCCTCTGATACCTGTCTAATTGAATAAATGGCATGATTTATTTTTGGTGGAAATGTCTAACACCTTTTCACATCTAAGAATATTGATTTTAATATTAAATGCCACCTTCTGTGTGAACGTTTTATGAAATCTTAATGTCTTACTGTCCTATTTAAATAAGTTTACCTATATTCTCAACTTAAACTTGAGCAATGACAGTCAAATCAGTTCTGTAGGTGTGTCATACTTCACTGCATAAGCAAATCCACCATCGTTTAGAGACATTCTCTCTCTCTCTCGTGGATGGTGACCATTCCAAATGCAGCAATGTCTGTGTAGGTACCATTCCCACTGTATTGTTACAAACCCTGACTTGTTTCTATTGTGTGTAAGGCATTCTATTGTGTCTGTAGACAAGCTTCACTGACCTTAGTTTGATGTAAAGTCCAGCAGATCACTGCTTAGATCCTTGTTTGACTAATGTATTTTCTCATTTTCACTATGTTGAGGGCTGTATCTGTTGTCAGTCTGTTACATTGACTTGTACTTAAACAAAAGAGTCTCAAGATTGGCATTACAATCTCTCTGGTGTTGGTTTTGAACTGAAGATTGGAAGGTGGCAGAGAGGAGGCCAAGAATATGCTTTTCTATACGAGTTTTGTATAGGGTGACTGACTAGCTCAGACAGGTAAGATTGTTCAGAAGACTGAAGATGGTAGAGCATTTATTAACCTCTTTTTAAACCTTTTTAAAGACCTACTGTGGTGACACTTGACATTTCTTTCAGTTTTTGCTCTAAGTATGCATGCAGTAGTAATCATTTGAAATAATTTGAAGATTACTTCCTTCACAAATATCTTGCTTTTTATTGCCATTTTTCTGTCAAAGTAACTTCTATTGTATAACTTAATTTACGCAATCTGTGCTGCATTTTTACTAACTCTGACTTGCTTCAGAGTTCTCACTTTTTGCTTGTTTCTCTCCCTGCGCAAAATTGCACTGCTTTCTTTTTGCAGGTGATTGACAACGTATGTGGTGATCGCTTTCTTCCTCTTGGGTCATGAGAGAATTAGGGCGACAAAAAATGTTACGCAGTGTTCAGTCTAATCTCCAGTTCAGAGACCGACTCAACTAGCTTAATGTAATTTTGGGCAGATGTCTAACTTCACTAGTAAAAGAGATGGCAAAAAAGCAGAGCAGGTTGCTGTCTTTTACAGTGTTTACCTTCAGGAAGTTTCTGTTAAATTATCACTTGAGTCTTCTGCAGTTTGAGTCTAACACTTGTTTGGTCCTTGATGGACTAGGTTACTGCTGCCACCTCTGTAGTGAACTGTAAGGCTTTGAAGAGTGTTGCTGTATTCTTTATCTGTTTCTTCTTAGGTAAATCCAGTCAGATTCATTCATTCCTTTGTCACAGACTGTTTTACTATTGTGGTCATCTGGATTTCTGCTTGGTCCATCTACCCTTTTAGGACATGCTCAGAAATTGATGTAATTTTCCAGTGTTGAGTAGAGGGGGTTATTTTACATGTGCTTTTCCTTCACACTCTTTGGTCAAATTCTGGGTTAAGTTGTAAGCACCGTAGGTATAATCTGCGAGTTTCTTAGTCAGCTTGAAAATATAACTTTCATTAAGAAGAGTAAAAACCTAAAGATATGTGCCCAGGTGGCCAAGAAGGCCGATAGCGTCCTGGCTTGTATCAGAAATAATGTGGCCAGCAGGACCAGGGAGGTGATAGCGCCCCTCTATTCGGCACTGGTGAGGCCGCACCTCGAGTACTGTGTTCAGTTTGGGGCCCCTCACTACAAGAAGGACATCGAGGTGCTGGAGCGTGTCCAGAGAAGGGCAACGAAGCTGGTGAAGGGTCTAGAGCACAAGTCTCACGAGGAGCGGCTGAGGGAGCTGGGGTTGTTTAGCCTGGAGAAGAGGAGGCTGAGGGGAGACCTTATTGCTCTCTACAACTACCTGAAAGGAGGCTGTAGCGAGGTGGGCGTTGGCCTCTTCTCCCTAGTAACGAGAGCAAACAGCCTCAAGCTGTGCCAGGGGAGGTTTAGGTTGGATATTAGGAAAAGTTTCTTCACTGAAAGGGTAGTCAGGCACTGGAACAGGCTGCCCAGGGAAGTGGTTGAGTCCCCATCCGTGGAGGTATTTAAAAGACAGGTAGATGTGGTGCTTGAGGACATGGTTTAGTGGTGGACTTGGCAGTGCTAGGTTAACAGTTGGATTGATGATCTTAAGGGCCTTTTCCAACCTAAACGATTCTATGATTCTGTGATCACTGGCATAAAGAAAAAGCTTCACATACATATTTTATTTGTAATTTTATTACAAAATTACAAACCTCACCAGTGCTGAGTACAGGGGCACTATCACCTCCCTGGTCCTGCTGGCCACACTAGTCCTGATACAAGCCAGGATGCCATTGGCCCTCTTGGCCACCTGAGCACACTGCTGGCTCATGTTCAGGCAGCTGTCAACAAACACCCCCAGGTCCTTTTCCGCCAGGCAGCTCTCCAGCCACTCCTCCCCCAGCCTGTAGTGTTGCATGGGGCGGTTCTGACCCAAGTGCAGGACCCAGCACTTGGCCTTGTTGAATCTCACGCAGTTGGCCCCAGACCATCGATCCAGCCTGTCCAGGTCCCTCTGCAGGGCCTTCCTACCCTCCAGCAGATCGACACTTCCACCCAGTTTGGTGCCATCTGCAAACTTACAGAGGGTGTACTCGATCCCCTCATCCAGATCATCAATGAAGGTATGGAACACGACCGGCCCCAACACTGCGCCCTGGGGAACACCACTTGTGACTGGCCGCCAACTGGATTTGACTCCATTTACCACCACCGCTCTCTGGGCTCGGTCCTCCAGCCAGTTTTTAACCCAGCACAGAGTGCACCCATCCAATCCGTGAGCAGCCAGCTTCTCCAGGAGAATGCTGTGGGAGACAGTGTCAACGGCCTTACTAAAGTCCAAGTAGACAACATCCACAGCCTTCCCCTCATCCACTAAGCGGGTCACCTTGTCATAGGAGGAGACCAGGTTAGTGAAACAGGACTTCCCTTTCATAAACCTGTGCTGGCTGAGCCTGATCCCCTGGTTGTCCTGCACGTGCCATGTAATGGCACTCAAGATGATCTGCTCCATGACCTTTCCCAGCACTGAGGTCAGGCTGACAGGCCTGTACTTCCCCAGATCCTCCTTCTGACTCTTCTTGTAGAGGTTGACCAGGACTGCTGATAAATGATGGAAAGTGGCTTAGCCAGCTCCTCTGCCAGCTCCCTCAGTATCCTCGGGTGGATCCCATCTGGCCCCATGGACTTGTGAGCATTCAGATGGAGGAGCAGGTTGGTGACTGCCACCTCTTTGGCAACCAGGGCTTCATTCTGCATCCTGTCTCCATCTCCCAGCTCAGGGGCCTGAAAACCCTGAGGATGACCAGTCTGACTATTAAAGACTGAGGCAAAGAAGGCATTAAGTATTTCAGCCTTCTCCTCATCCTTCATGTCAATGTTTCCCTCCGCATCCAACAAAGGAGGGAGATTCTCCCTGGCCCTCCTTATGTCGCTGATATATTTGTAAAAAAATTTTTTGTTATCTTTAACTGCAGCGGCCAGTTTAAGTTATAGCTGGGCCTTCGCCTTTCTGATCTTCTCCCTGCATAACCTCACAACAACCTTGTAGTCCTCCTGAGTCACCTGCCCCTTCTTCCAAAGGCGGTAGGCTCTCCTTTTTTTCCTGAGTTCCAGCCAAAGCTCTCTGTTCAGCCAGACCAGTCTTCTCCCCCGCCTGCTCGACTTATGGCATAAGGGGACGGCCTGCTCCTGTGCCTTTGAGACTTCCTTCTTGAATAACATCCAGCCTTCCTGGACTCCTTTGCCCTTCAGGACTGCCTCCCAAGGGACTCTGTTAACCAGACTCCTAAACAATCCGAAGTCTGCCTTTCTAAAGTTCAGGGTAGCGGTTTTGCTGACCCCCTTCCTTACTTCGCCAAGAATTGAAAACTCTATCATGTCATGGTTGCTGAGCCCAAGACAGCCTCCGACCACCACATCACCCACCAGGCCCTCTCTGTTCGATCCTCACATTGCATCTTCTGACCAAACTCTTCTGGCAGTATTCCTATAGTTCAGTGATTCAGTGATTTACAGGTGAAAATTCATGACTCCTCAGAGTTAAAAATGAATTTTAATTTCATATAACTTAACAAGATAGCATAAAGCTGTATTTGCAGTGCATTGCTTCAAGTACAAAAGCAGTGGGCCTTCTATTAGTAATTCATAACAAAAGCTGTACTCCTGGTATATTGTAACGCCATGCTAATATTATACTTCCATGTCATTACGTTCTGCCTTGAAGTTGCTGCTGCCGCTGGTCTTCAGTGCACCATAATTAAACAACTCTCTGACACAGCACCCCCTGTTCTTGGAAATAAAGCTAAATACAGTCCTTGATGCCTAGTGCAGTGTAGTCTGCACTAGGGCATAAGATTACTGTATTCTTTCTTCCATTTGAATTCATAGAAAGGTAAGCAGGTCATTGGTTTATATATTTGTATTATGGAGTAACTTCTTGGGGGCTGCAGTATACATCAAGGAGAGATTATCCACAAGTTTCACTTTCACTTTAACCCTGAGGGAGTGACTTCAAATTCCCTTGAACTGAAACTGGTGGATTTAAACTGGCTTTAGCCTACGGTGTTTAAGACAAAAGCCTGATTCTGGCAATGTGTATTGACCCAGCTGGAGCGATAACAAAATCAAGAATGGATGCCGTATATTTTGAAAAAAGATGTAACAAATAAAGCAAAAAAAATAAAGCCAACCTATGAAAAAAAAATATATGACTGTAGACTAAACCTGCAAAAGTGGCATTACAGCTTACTAGAATGCTGTTTCTAGAAAGATCTTTAGAACATAGACTTATTTGTGTATGATAAATTAGATTAAGAAAATACCTAACTTACAGACTCGGATTTTATTTTTTGTACTTAGTAGGATGTCCCTCATTTTGACGAATGTGGTTGTATAGGCCTTGCTGTGATGAACAGCAGCCAAGGAGCAACTGTTAGGGCACAGTTTGCTTTTTGCTTCAAAAGCTGGAGGATATCTGATTGTTGCTGATCCGAGTGAACAGCCGTTCTCTCTTCCCATGCACGTGCTGTTTAGCAAGCAGATAACTGAACTTAGGCCAGAAGCCAAAGTAACTGTGGAGGCTCTCAGATAAATTGCATACAGCTAAGCAGCCGATATTCTGACCACGTGCCCCAACCCAAACAGATGCACTGAAGTTACGGTGAAGCAAGCCTTCAAGTTAGGCAGGCTTGAAGCAGAACTTGCTTTCGTTTTCCTGCACTGAGCGTGCAAAGGGACCCCAAAGGACTCTGTACCTAAAACGTAGCTGTACGTTACAGCAAGGCAACTCCTTAAAAAGAGGCAGTTTAGAACTGCTGGGGTGAGATGGAGTGAAGAGAGATGTGCTCTTGCTCATGGGAGGAGAGGAAGCGGGTCTCTTCTGCCAGTCCTGCTTTCCAGTCTAGCAGCTTTTGTCCTCTGCTGTGCACAAACCCGGGAACCATGTCCGTGAAGGGCCCCCATGCCCTTTCATGCACTCCCGTGGGCTCTGGCTTCTTGTTCACCGTTTCCTCATTCTCTCTCTGGGCTCTTTCATTCCTTTTGCTTTTTATTGCCTAGAAAACAGCTAAACTTGCTCTCAGTCACTCTTGGGAAGGAGCAGTCGTCGTCTTTGTTCCTGAGGGTTTTTCCAGCCCAGAAGGTATAGGGGTGAGCTAGTCGGCAAGTTTTTTTCCTGCTGTCTGGATACAAACAAGTGTGTATCCTCTGTTGTAGGTGAATTGGTATCTAACTTAATTGACCTCTGAAATCGTTACTGTGCTTCACAGAAAACAACAACGTAATTTCTTGTTTCCTTTGTCTAATTTTGACGGGATGTCTGTATTTGTAATTGAACATGTGAAAATGCAAATAAGTAGAATAGGTCCAAATGTTTGCTGAAAGAACAACAATAGAATTGCTGACACTAATAGAATTTAACGATCCACTGATTGATGATACATAAATGAGCAAGAAAAAAGGGAAACCCTAATCCTTCCTGCATATTCCCCCAAGCTTGCATTACGGTTTGGGAACTAATCCATCAATGCATGTTACCTATGCAAAAAAGGTGAAAACTGCTGTTCAGCTGATTATAATGGGACTGTCTTAAAAAGTATCACCTTGATTGTGCTGGCTGCGTTGTACTTGAGTCTTTCAAATTGCAAATCTCAGTGATTATGTGCCTAGCTGTGCTTTTAACACTTTCTGGTTTGCTTGAACGTAATTTATAGCTCTTGTATTATGCCTTCACTCACAAATTTTGCAAGCGGTTGTACTGGTTATCATCACAAAAGACATTTGCTGTCTTTCTAGACGAAAGCAGAATACTGACTGTTCATTACAAGTAAAACATGGATTTTTTTTTTATTATTATTTTAATTTACCTGGACTTCTTAGAAATTAGTTATGGTGGGGAGTTCCCCCACTTGTGAAATGCTGCAAAATACAAAAAGAAGTATGTCAAGTCAGTTCCATCTGAACTATTTGGGCGAGAGTCTTAACATCTTATACTTTGAAATATTTGTAGTTAAAGTTTTGTAGGTATCTCCAGTAACTAGTTTAGCTTAAGAATGCTATTAGTCATGTCAGTCTTCTAGTTCATGTAGGGTGGCTCCAGAGAACTATCACTGTTCCAGTTAGGTCCTCAAGCAAAGTATTTTGCTGGATCTCTTTTATTTGCTTTCTGACTGTTTGTGGGTTTTTTAAATTTTATTTTCAAAATATTGTGCTGGATAAAAACCTGTTTTAAAAGTGAAAGTCCAAGATAATCTCAGCTGCAGCTTTTCCAAATGGGAATGTGGTGATGAGCACCGCACTTTCCTTCCAGGTGGCTAGTGAACATCTTGTAGGCTAGTCCTAGGAGGGATGATGACCTTTGCTGGTCTTTCAAGGTGCTGCTGAAATGTTTAAGTACTTAGGTTTGAGGAGCTTGTGACATGAAACATCAGCTAGCTGTTGCCATTCTGCTCTGTCCCTTAGTTTTCATTCCTTACCCTCCATTACGTGTGCGGCACACGCGTTTTAAAAGCTCACTTCAGTAGAAAAGTCATACTGATAAAAGCTGGTATTTGGGGGTCTTATTTCCAGCTAATATGAAGTCTTTTGTATTTGATGATTTTTATTTAGAGGATGAGAGATTTTTATTTATAGGAGAGAGGATGAGATGGTGTGAAATGAGGAAGAATGTCAGATAAAAGGGGTTGAGCTCTAGGAAGGTAAAAGTATAATATGTGTCTTGGGAGTGAGAGGAAAGTGAAGGTGGGTACTGAAAGAAATTATTTTTAAATTTTTAACTTCCACAAGTGATGTTTTTAATCTTCTAGCACTGGGAAGTCTAAATTTGATCTGCTGCAATGGACATCTGTTTTTTCTTTCCTTCTAACAGGTCGTGACAATGCATGTGAGAAGACTTCATACATGTTTCTGCGGAAGGAACTTCCTGTGCGACTAGCAAACACCATGAGAGAAGTCAATTTGTTGCCTGATAACTTACTTAACAGGCCTTCAGTTGGGCTAGTACAGAGTTGGTAAGTTTAAAAAAAAAAAGTGGACTGAAAAATTAATGTAAAACTAACACTCTGTTGCATTACTTGCAACTCAGCTTGAATTGTCTTGAACTGAAGTCTGTTTTCTGCCTTGAATCATGTATAATGCATATTTCTTGTCAAATGGAGTTTCATTTTCTTCTGTCTAATGTTAAGTGAATACTCTAGTATGGATCTTAGAGATAAGAATTTGTAAGTTAGTCTTTTAAGTTAGTAAAAGCATACTGTTGTCTCCCAGATGATTAGAATCAGTCAATAACTTCCAAGAGCAAGGTTTTAAATATTCCTTACTGTATTGCACTCACGACTTCTTGAAATAGCTGTTCTTTCTCCTTATTCTTCCTTTGTCAAACATACTGAAAGAAAATTTAAACCTTGTCTGTTCTTCTCATTGCTAAATCTTTAAAACCTGGTATTCAGTGGAAGTTATGGAATGGGACAAAAATCTGGTGTCATCCAGTAAGTAACATTCTCCATTGTAATAACTAGTGTACATACAAAGCGATTCAAAGTCCTGTCATCTCTTCCACAGTAATTAATTTCTATCCTACTTGTGTGTTCAGTGAGGTTTGGAGACTACTGCCTTCTATGTATTAAACTCTCAAAAAATTGTTGTTCGTGGGGTATTTATTGTCTCTCCACCTGCAAATACTTGATCCGAAGAATTTATATAAAAATATCTTTGCAGTATACAACAAACTTCCCTTTGCGAATAACAGCTTGTCTCACTGTAACAGCAGCTAATGTTGTAGGCTTCTGTTAAGTTCAGTCATAGCCCTTGAGCCAAGAAATTCCACATTGACTGTATATTGACTGCTGGGTTTGGTCTCTCATTTATCCAGCTTTAGACTTAGAAAATATTAATTAGGATATATGATACTGTGTACTTTGGTTTAAATATGTTTCTATGAAAGTTAATACTAGCTGTCTTGATGGCCACTTCAAACAGTGATTAAGTGCTTTGAATACATGTAAAGGCTGTGGAGCCACGGAATAACAATCACATTGTGGTTAAGTGGCAGCTTGCAAGGTTTGAAGGCGCGTATCATCTGGCTGATGTTACCGGAAGCTGTTATGCCAAATGGGAAAGAGTGGATAATATGCAGGCCTTTTAGGCTTTTCTAATCTAGATGACTTGTGAAGCTGTCTTTAGTGAAATGTGGACAGATAAGTAAATGAAGAAAAGGGAATAATTTTTCTGTTGTGACTCTACAGCATAATTCTTCTAGTCCAAATGTATGTTCTGTGGCATATGCTTTTGCCCTGCTAATACAGAGTCAAGCAATGTTCGGATCACTTCTGGCAAAGGAAGTGAATGGGTGTTTAGAGTGGATGCCCCTTCAGAATTTTTGCTTAGAGGTTTGAGGACTCATGAGATTACTTTTATGGCTGCGATATAACTGATTTAAAAAAAAAAAATCAGTCTTGAGTGTGTTAGAATATATAATGACTGTAAGATACTTGTCCAAATCTTATATTTTATATGATAATGTGATTTGCACTATCACAGCTGTAGACTGATAGTTTTCTGTTAAATGGGCCAAAATATCAGACTTCAGCATGATGAAGAAGTTCAAGTGGACATCCAACCCAGAGATGGAAGTTTGAAATCAAAATGTTTGTCATAGTGTTCTTCTAATTTTGATCCTCAGTTAACTAACAGTTCTTGTGGAAAGGAATATCTTCACTGAGATTATGCAAGAATATTTTTGTGATCTTACGTCAGAAGTAACAAAAGTAATGGTAGTGTTTTGTTTCCCTGATTATAGATGTGGACTTCAAAGAGCTTATTTTTTATTTTTCTGTTTAGAGGTTTTTAATTGCCTTTTTAAACATTTACCTGTAGATCATAAGTCCTAGTGATATACTGGTGATGAGCCTTGGGCATAATTTACTGGATCAGTTAGCTTCTAAAAATACCAAAACAAAACAGTTTTATTAACTTCAGTGTGAATGACCTTGAGTATTATGCAACTATGCTGATAGCAGGTTTTGAAACATTTATAGTTTCTTACCCTAAAGTTTAGACATATCTAGAGAGAGATTCCTGAATTTTATGCAGTAGAATAAATATAAATTTAGCTGTTCAGCTGTTTTGTGAACTTGTAAAATGAAGAAACCTCTTCTTGATGCACTTGTTTGATACTTCAAGAAAGAATTTTTTTCAGATCTGATTTCATGATCCTTTATTTTTACTATGCCATAGGTTGAGGAAGCTTGACAATTTATTAATATGCAAACAAAACATCTGATGTACATTTGCCACAAATGAGCAAAGACATAATGCATTATTCACTTTAATCTGTTTATTTGATAATTTTCAGTAATTTATGTAGTCACCAGCATATTTATGATTTATTTACGCTACCATTTTGCACTAGAAGCCTATGTTTTTATGTGCTTTTGGTGAGACTCCAAATTAGCTGGAGCTTTAAAATTTGATTTCCCAGTCTATTCCTTAATGTCAGCATGCCAAAAAATACAAAAAGCTCCTAATCTTTAAAGTAGGCTTTATTAAACTTTTAAATTGGAGTACGGTGGCTCTGTAAATAGATGGAACTTAGCTTTGGTGGAGTAAGAAAACAAATTAACCCTGCTTACTGTACAGCATGGATCCTTTCCTGTCAATCCTCTGTCCAGCCAGGCAGTGACATTCTGGATTGCATGAATTTTCTACTCCCTTATAGGTCCCTTGGGAAGCAACCTCATCTTGTCACTTCTGAGAATATGCTCCCTGCTGCAGGCAAGCCCTGTTCTCATCTCAGTTCCCTAATCCATCTTCATGGTCACGCTGTGGGCACTTTGCTTCCTGTACCACGCTCCTTGACTGCACTGCGCTGCCTAACAGATTTTACCACTGATTGCTTGATTGCTCTCAGGAAGGGTATTTTTTTTTTTCTCTTTCCTTTCTGGGTTCCTTAGCCTGATGTGTGCAGCAATGAGGATAGGCAAGACAGCTGTCCCTTCTTTGTGCTACTCAGCTACGCTTTTCTGAATAAAGCTGGCATTACCCACAGAGTGAACTATGAACAAAAAAAACAATGGTTTTGCATTTCAGTCTGGACAAAGGTAAAACACTAGCTCTGTCCCAGTTCGAGTTTATAACTTAGTTTATGTGTATGTTTTGCATGGTGTAGCAAGGGAAGGAATAAAGTGAATCAAAATAGTAACACAGTTAATATGCTCTGGCTGTGAACTGTAGTGATTCCAGATAACAGACAGATCAACATCCCTTGTGCTAGGGATCAACAACTTATTTTCTGTTTTTCAAAATTAACGGGCAACTTACAAGTTCCAAAGAAGTGGCCCTTTTTCAAGCCAGCTTTCAGAGGGCACTCCTTAGCTAAAGTGCGCTGCAGGTAGGATGTTGAACATGTGGCAGAATTGCATAATAAAGGATATCATCGCTAATGTGATGTGATGAGGGAAAATAGTTACAATAAAACCTTATAATGGATAAGGTCAGAGCTTGTAAAATACCTAAAGTGAGTGTGAGGTTTGCATAATATGCTATTCAGTCATATCTAAAATTTACATTTTAATTAACCCTGACCAAATTTCTCTACGGTTCTTTAGTACTTTTCCCTGGAAAAGGCTGTAAATTTCCATTTATCTCCTTGGAAAGACCCGTTAGAGAAATCAGTACAGTGTGGGGATTAATAATTGTTTTTCCTCTGTTTTTTACATTCAGACTATGCTAACAAGATTGTGTTACCATAGAGATACGTTTTACCTTTTCAGTGCTTTGGTGTTAGAGACATTCTGAAGGAAAATCTTAGTAAAATACACATAGGGAAAAAGCAAAGGTATCTTGCATGAGTTTAAAAAAAAAAAAAAAAAAGGAAATCTGCAGTTGACATTATGGGCATTTATAGTGATTTCATGTATGAAATGTGCCATTCTAGAATTATCGCATTTGGCAGACTGACAAGAATTCAATCTACCTGGCAGTGATTAACAAAAGAACAAGGCTAAAGGGTGCTTGAAACCAAAGAGCTTGCCCAATGAATTGTAGTGTGTTGTGATAAAAAATTAAACACTGGAAAGACAAGAGATTTGAAGGGCAAGGGCTTTGATTTCTGCTTTTGATGACTTACCAAAGATAGCAAAATATAACTGACGTTCTCTTTTTTCATCTATGCTGGTTTGGTTTTTTTGTAGATTTGTGTCCTGTGTAGTTGTATTCATTTACTAATAATATAGCAAGTCATCCATTATTCTGGTACTTTTCTCCTTTATTCTAGCTGGCTGGTAATTGTGTGTGAAGTGTGTTTAAAACATCACAAGGTCTTGCTTTTCAGTGCTTGGTAAATTCTGTAGTTACCACCTTCATTTATCCATATCTGCACCCACAGTTCAAATCAAAAGAAAATTCAAGGAAATAGATGAGTTGTATGAAAGGGGAATGACCTTTTTTACACACACTAGCTATTACAGGAGTGAACTAAATTGCTGACTGCTCACCATCAGGCAGATTGTAATGGTGGTGGTGGTGAAGACAGTGTTGTGAATTATTTATTACAGCTAACTAGAGTTATAAATTTCCTTCTAAACAAGTTCTTATTTAATTTCTTTAATTTTGAGCTGTTTGGGAGGGAGTGTGGGGGAGTAAATTTTGTGTAAAAACTAGAAATCACAACTGGATGAAAGAGAAAGGCGTACAGCATTTGCAGCTCTCAGTTTTTATTTAGAGACTTGGGATAATATACAGGCTATTACAACATCCCTGGTTGGGTAATGTACACTGGTGGGCATTGGACAGTGGGTTAGATTTGTTTGATGTGAGGCTACTTTTTTCTAGCTTCTTTTAGTCAAGGATTTGGAAGAAATAGTAAAAGTGATGGAAGAGATTTGAGTCACTTCGATTTAAAGTTAATAACCTTTTCTCTGAGCTGGTCCCTCTAACTTGCTGGATACAGTGCTTGTGCTAGTGAACTTGACTTCTAAAGCAATATCAATTTACTTTAGAATCAGGAGGAGACATCTAAATATTTTTGATAACTCTAAAGAAAAAGCGTTGCCTGTTTCCATAGTTTCTCCATTACTACAAAGATTAAAGAGAAATTATTTTAGCACATTTATAAATTTCCTTAGAGCATTTAGTTTGTGTAATTTTCCTTTGTTTCAGGAACTCTCAGTTCCTCCTTGGTGCTATGTTGAGCTTGCAGCGTAATGGCCTCAGAAGCTGTTCCGCCTGCTGGTTGTGCTGAAGACTGGTGACGATGTTTGGCAGCTTTTTTCTGGTTGAGACCTGTTTTAGTCTTTTTCTGACTGAGACAGTTTTCTGCACAATTGCTTCCTGCACTAGATTAAACACTTGGCTGGCCCCTGCCTGATACTCTAGTAAAAGTGCTGATCCTTCAACACAGGAATAGTGATGTTTAATTATTCTGGGGGCTGTATGTAGCCTTAGGACCAGTGTCCCAATGGTGGAGAGCACAAATCTCAATACAGCGTACCAGTAATGGCAGGCAACCAATCAAATCCACACAGCACAAAAATCAGGTATCAGCTCCCTTCAGTACCAGAAATACTCATTGCTGGTTTATCCTCAGCATCAGCACAGGATTGCCGATGTTTGAGATTTGTGGTAGGAGGTCCATAGTAAAAAGCACCTGCTGTGTTGCTTCTCAAGCGTGGTGGTTGTCCTGGATCTTCAGAAACAGGACTTCCATAATATTATATGATGACAGATGGGGGTGAGCAGCTTCCTAATAATCTCCTCTGACTTATTTTGCCATGAGAGAAGCTGTCCCTTCTTTCATGACACAGATCTATTGAAGCATCTTTCATATGGGAAGAAGCTGAGAGAGCTGAGTATCTCCTTAGAGATATTCAGCAAGCCGTCTGCACTGTTCAATCTGAAAAAGAGAAGGCTTGGGTGGGCAGGGGGGTGGTGGGTATTATCAGCGTGTATAAATACCTAATGGGAGAGAATGAAGATGAGGGAGCCAAACTTTTTTCAGTAGTGCTCAGTGACAGGACAAGAGGCAATGAATACAAATTACAGCACATGAAATTCCATCTGAACATAAGAAGAAACTTTTTTACAGTGAGGGTGATCAAACACCACAAGAAGGTTGCCCAGAGAGGCTGTGGAACCTCCATCTGTGGAGATATTCAAAACCTAACTGGACATGGTCCTGGGCAGCCTGCTCTTGCTGACCCTGCTTGAGCAAGGAGGTTGGACTCGATGATTTCAAGAGATCTCTTCCAACCTAAATGGTTCTGTGATTCTGAATTCCCTTGGAAAGCTGGCTTGCAGCCCTGGGTGTTCTGGGAGGCAGAAAGGGCTATTGTTGCTTTTATGAAAATGGGTGTACAAGAGTGGACTGGGGGTGTGGGGAAAAACAAAGAGAGGGCAAGGAAAAAAAAGGCCTCCACAAAAGAGGGAGGATGACAACAGAAATTAAAGCAGGAAGGGAAAGGATTTCAAACCAGGAGGAAGGTTTGAAAGGTTGGGAGATGGGAGCATAAAGAGTAGGGGGTGGTTGTTTGCAAACTTGCTGACACCTACAGCATTTGGTCTTTTATGTAATATGAGAAACACTTTACAGTGTGGAGCGTACTTGGGACAGTCTAGAGTCTGCCTCCTGGCATATGTTGTGCCTGTGCTGGAGAAATCATAGCGTTTTGGCCCACTCATTGGTTCAGGTCATGATGGCTGCCTTAAGTTTCACACGTTTGATGCGCATCTACAGCAGCTTCCAGTTTAGTTTCTTCTGAGAAGAACTTGACCTTCTGAGAAGTGCCAAAACCACTTTGCAAATATAAGCAGTGTGGATTAAGTGAAGATTATTGGGGGATTCATTTCAAAACCATACCACAGGCTTAGATTTAGAAATAAAAATGCTAATGTAGATACAGTCATTGGGTGGCAAGAAATCAACCTGTATTTGAGGAATGGAATAACACTCCTTCATAGAAATCACGCAGGTATTTTTTAGGTAGATTGCTTTTCTGGGTTAGAATCAAATATTTTGCCTGATTTCCTTTTACCGCACAAATAAATTTAAGACAGCAAATATTTATTTAATTATTGTTGTGGTTTAACTCCAGTCAGCAACTAAGCACCGTGCAGCTGTGGGTGGGGGAGAGAATTGAGGGGGAAAAAAAAAAGTAAAACCCACAGGTTGAGATAAAGACAGTTTAATTGGACAGCAGAGGAAGAAAAATAATAATAATGGTAAAAGAATATATGAAACAAGTGATGCACAATGAAGTTGCTCACCACCCACTGAGCAGTGCCCAGCCCATCCCTGAGCAGTGATCACTGCCCCTGGGCCAACTCCCCCAGTTTATATACTGAGCATGACATCCTATGGTATGGCATAGCCCTGTGGCCAGTCTGGGTCAGCTGTCCTGGCTGTGCCCTCTCCCAGCTTCTTGTGCACCTGGCAGGGCATGGGAAGCTGAAAAGTCCTTGACTAGTATAAGCACTACTTAGCAACAACTAAAACATCAGTGTGTTATCGACATTATTCTCATCCTAAATCCAAACACACAGTGCTATACCAGCTCCTAGGAAAATTAACTCTATCCCAGCCCAAACCAGGACAATTACAAAGGAAGATCTTAGCTTTCTTCTTGTATTACAACCCACAGCATGAGAGAACTGTTCCAATCTGACAATGCCGGTGGTCTTAAGTCAAGTCACATGGCTTTTTTCATTCCTAAATGTATTTGCAAGAAAAGGACGCTACAGGAATGATACCCTTTTCTCTATTCACAGAAGAAGTCCAGAAAGTCAGTTTCCTCTTTGAGACAATTGTGGATTGAATGACTTAGATGTGTTCTCATCACCCATCAGGGAAAAGGTGGAGGAGGTAGCAAAGACTCTTTGTGGAGCGTCATGTATTCAGCAGAGGCAGAGCAAAACTGAGCACAGGAATGGGTCTTAAGTATTGTTCCTGCATGACATTGCCTGGTTTGGCAAGAAGTCAAAAGCTCATCTTATTGCCTCCATAGAGCCAAACTGATGATGCCCTGAATTGCCTCAGTGCCTTGTCCACCACTTTCCCATCTTTCATTTTGAAGTTCCTTTGCCAATTGCTTATTACTGTGTTTTGCTCACTGTAATAATGGTACCTTTTTTCCCATCCTGTACCCATCATTAGCTTGATTGACCTTGATTCATATGAGGCAGATGATGTTGAAGAACACGTACCACTTTGAAACAAAGGAGTGAGGGTGATCGTAATTTGTTACGTGAAGCAGCTGAATTCACAGAGTAAAGCAGATCTTTCCAGTGAGAATTAATAAAAGGGGAGTACTTGCAAGGACACATTCTCCAAGGAGATCAGTTCTCATTCACTCTTCCAGAAACTCAGTCCCTCCTCCAGCTGACGGTCCTGATGATTCTTCCCCTGCCTCTCTATCCTCCACATCACGTATCCCGTCCCTGCGTAGTTAGAACTGCTGCAATATCTTTCTAACTGCTACATGTTGCACTGCGCAGGAACTCATCTTCAGTGGACAGTGGGCTGTGGCTCCTGAAGTTACTGCCTGTTCCCTGAAGTGACCCTAGGCAATTTCTTGAATTCCTGGGAGTGTGGTGTGATGGTTGTTCTAAACTGGTACTTATCCCTTAGCAGTGTAAAAGAACATGTTTTAAAATAAGCAGTACTAGAGACATCAGCTACTTCCCAAACTTGTCACTGACAAACATTTGGGGGATTTCTGTAGTCATTTGTGACGTTCGCAGGAGGGCAAAAACTCACGGAGGGACAGGAGCTAGCGTTACTGTGCTGACCACGTTGAAAATGTCAATCTCCCTGGAGAAATGTCGCAGTGACCTGCGATGGCTGCAACTGAACTGGGGAGTGGAGCAGCAGCACGTGGTTCTGGAGGGAGTCACGCAGGCAGCAGTGCTGTCTTGAGCTTTGCTGTAGCTTGAAGGTGTAGGGTGAAGTTTCATAGCCTGCTTAAGCTGATCTTAACATAGAACTGCTACCAAAAGAGGTTTTGTTGTAATGTGAAGTTGTCCAAGCTTCAGCGACTGGGGTCAGTCTCATAGGCACTGAGCTTATGCATAGGCCATTCTGTTGAGCTGATCTAATGGGTTGCTGCTACTGAAAGGGGAAAGGCTTGGTCACTTGTTTTGCTTTTTCCTTATGTAGGCTTTATGGTTATCTTTTCTCTCTTGTGCTAGCTTTAGCCAGTTAGACCTTTCTTGTTTGTTTTCATGTGTGAGGATGATTAAAACAAAACAACCAAACCTATCTGGCTGGCTGTTTTGCCATTGCAGGGAGTTACAGCTGTTGACACACACATCTGATTCGCGCTGGTGTTATCATAGTGTAAGTGGCAGTGCTTAACCAGGAGCGAAGGAAGGGCAAAGGGAGAGGAATGACAGCTCCTTCTGGTAACGTTGAAACCCTGTCTTTTATGTGTGATTGATACCTTGTGTGATTTACTTCAGGATACAGGTCCCAGCTCTGTAATCTTTAAAGCTACATCTCTACTGCTAAATGCACGTGCTTCAGGGGGTGATGTCTGGTCCTCAGGCCCAGTGGTCTGAGGTGGTGGCATTTATACTGGTGTTGGGCTAGTTTCCTAGAGAGCAGGCTGGCCATGTTCGTGTTGAGTGGTACTTTGCCTTAAATCTTCTTTGGGTCCTGTGTGGTACCTGGGTGGCTCTGAGCCTTGGTTAATACCTCACGCGTGCTGAATGTCTGAACTAGAGAGCGCTGTGTTGTGTAAGAGCCGTGCTTTTATGAAACTGAGGGTTGTGTCACACGGCCTGAGGTGCAATGTGAGGAGATGTGGGAGTGTGTGAAGGGGTGTACACTTCTGGAGTACGGTGGTAGGACCAGCTTGGTGCAGTCTTGTTAGCACAGCTTTTGGGGAGTGTTCCCTGGAGCTTTAGTTTGGAATGAAGGTTGGATCGTTCTCTGAAGAATGTGGGAGCAAACTAACATCTCTACAAAGTGGATGACCAGGAAACCAAGATCCTGAAATTACAGACCTACTTAAACCAAGTTACCTGAAATTACAGACCTACCTGAAGAGAGGGTTTGCTCCTGTTAACTTCAGCTTGATTTATATAGCATTTTCCTGAATCGTGGACTGTAGGGTGATAAATAATACTTTTTAACTCAATATAATATATTGTAGTTGCTTTCTTTCCCTCTGTTGCAGTGTCCCACTTCATTTTAGCCTTTGCAGAGAACTGTGTACTATGCTTCTGTTGTTTCAGATGAGGTTGTAGTCTTAAGATTAAAAAAAATTAAAAAGTAATTTAGGTTTAAGTATTTTAACTTGTTTATAATTTTTGCTTATTTCAGGTACATGCAGAGTTTCCTTGAGCTTTTAGAATATGAAAATAAAAGTCCTGAGGATCCTCATGTTCTGGATGAGTGAGTAATTTGTTTTCTTGTGACAGTTCATTTTAAAATAATCTGTCTCAAAAAACAAGTGTTTTTATTTGTAAGGTAGAATTTGTGCAGCAAAGGCCAAAATTGTAATCTGGAGCAGAATATAGGAATCTAAGTGCTTTTGAATGATGTATTTTGCATGTATACAGTCTGATAGTTCAAGAAATGGCATGAAATGCTTCCTCCAAGACTGTATTGAGAAGACAGCATGCATGGGAAAATATACTTGCATATCAAATACTTATGACTAAAATGTCATTTTAGTATACACTGAGCTTAGTACGCTGTTGTATATAATGTATATTAACACGTTAATACTTCTATTTTTTTCAGTTTGACAACATTGAGTGTGTCAGTCATTGCTTTATCTAAAAGCTTTTTATATGGACTTCAATTATTGGTGATCACCCACCTCACTGAATAATATTACTGATGTTTTGAGAAGAAAGGAAGGCTTAGCCAATTTTCTTTATCAACAAAATCATATTAAAATTGTAATTAGAATTTTTCCTTGAAATTTTTATGCTGAAAACAAAAAAACTAACATGGAAGTGAGAACAACAGGTATAACATATGCATCAGAGACTTGCAGAGACTTGAAAACAAAAAACCAAAGCACGCTGCCCCCCGCCCCTCCCTAACACTAAGGTCTATGGTTACCCTGTACCATATAGCAGTCAGCTTTGTTTCAGGAGATTACTTCTTGCAGGTTTTTTGTCCCATTGATTAGTTTTCTTAGGGTAGCTTGTCTTTTAAACTTGAATTTTTTTTTTTAAGCTCTGGAAATCTTGCGTGACCAAGCAGTGCTTTATAGGAAGTGTTTCATAAAACATCTTGCAGTCCAACAAATGCTCTGTTTGTGCAAGATGTGGCCAGTGCTGTTCAAAAATGGTGTTTTATCTTCAGTTAGTTTCAGATACATTCACTGCTATGTTATGTTAGGTTAAGTAAGGGTTTTATTAGGTAATGTATTTTAGATTTCATGCTCTTTTGGTTGTGGGAATGTTATCTGAGATCTTGACACTTTATTTTTTAAGTATCTAGCAAAACATGCAGGAGAAACTCAAGTGCATGAATACCAAATTCCTTGTGCGACAGAACTGTAGAAGGAGCTGTAAGGATTGTAGACTGGGTGAATTGTAATGCTATTCAACAAGGGAAAAGTAGCTATTTTCTCAGTGTGAGTCCTGAGCTGGAGTACTGTCTTCAGTTCTGGGTACTACCAATTAGGAAATTAAAACACACATGGACAGTATTGATGTGAAAGGAACAAGAATTAGAGACTTTGATAGTTCCACCTCTGAATAATGTTGAAGGCATTTGTTTAGACTGGCAAAAAAGAAATTGAAGTGTAAGACACTGGAAGTCTGAGTGTGCAAAAAAAAAAAAAAAGTCACTGTAATAAAGGATGATTGGTTGTTCTAAGTGAAGAAGTGGAGAATTAAAAAAATGTTTCATTTTTATTAAAGTTGAGATTGTATACAGGGCAAAAAGTACAAATTCTAATATTACTGAGAACAAACTGAAAAAGACCATTTCAGAAAGCTGTAGAGCATCCCATTTTAAAAGCTTTTAAGAATAGATTAGAAAGCTTTCTGTGATGTTCATGCTTACTCTGTAGCGGATAAATAAAATGAACTTTTTGACTACCTCTAGCTGTTACATTTTGTGATTCTGTATTTACAGCCTGTTTGCTGATGGGACAAGAATTTCCGTTTGTGACTAGTTTAGCAGTAAGTTTTCCGACTGGTTGACTTAGAACAACATTTTGAATGGGATTAAGTTACCAAAACTTAGGTGTCTGTTGCCTTTTGAGATGGCATGAGCTATCCTAGACATCTGAGTGAGCCTGTCAAGTGTAACACAGGTGCTATTAAGCCTATAATGTCCTGGATGTGCAGGTGGAGGCAAGGTGGTTACGTAGCTTCTGGTACCATCTTAGATGTTCTGTATTTACATAACTAAATTTCAGCTTTTTATGGACTTCAGAGGTTCAAGGTAGACCACAACATATCTATTTTTACAAAAGGTTGATGAACAGTTTTCTTGGAGATCTGTTTTTAGAGTCTGTTCATAATTATCAAATGAATTATCTGATTCTGACATATGGATAATACGCATTCTTGGTATTGTTTCATGGCAATTGGAGATACTGTTTGAGATGCTCTATATTAGTATGATATATCAAATATTTGATGATGAACCAAGTATTTACTCATTCAATATAGCTGTTAGTTAAAATCTTTGAAATCTTACAATTATTGTATTATATGTAATTAAGTACATATAATAAGGATGCTGGGAATTTTTTGCTACCTACTGAGGTGATGTCCAGCTAGGGATTTTGACAGTAACAGTTGTCTTTTATACTGAATTTGGCCTGTGAAAAGAGATGAAAGACATGTTATCTGATTAAAAAGCAAATTTATTCTTCTTGACAGTATTGGATAGGCTACCTAAGATTAGAAAGTCAGATTTACTTTCCTGCTCTTTGCATGTCATCTATTCCTAACTTTCTGAAGGCTATGCCATTTAACTGGATAGTAAGCTGTAATTAGCTATTATTTTAATATTCTTTGCAAACTACGTCTTCCAAAAATACTCTTAACTACATCCATATTTATCTTGTAATAACCCACAGATAAATCTAACAAATTTCTCAACTCCTGTACCAGTATTCCATGTTGCTGCTGTCTAGCCTACGTTTATGCCTTATGGTCAGAGGAGAAATATGATTAATGAACTACTTTTCAGTGGAAAAAACCCACATATCTGAGTTAATTTGTGTTTACATGACACTTTTCTGTTCTTTTGCAATTGCATGTATCATTTAATACAGAATTTGAGCCATTATCTGGGACTTTGTGGGTAGTGTCTTTAGGGATGCATGAATAGGAATAGTACTTTTCTTCAACCAGATTGGTTTGCTTAGAGAAGAACATGTGGAAGTTCACTCTATAAGGTAAGCCCAGTCCTTTGAACCAGAGCCTTTCTTGTCCTAGCAGTATCTACGGTGTGTCTCTTGCGTATAGTAGCGTATTAAGAGGGGCTGGAGCATGCTTCATCTCTTGGTTCCTCTCAGCTGTCCTGTTCCTGCATTGAGCATGCTGTGGAAGCATGCATATTAGTATTGCATATTATATACTTCATATTACAGAAGACTCAGTCTTGCATCCTTTGGTCATCATAGTGCCCATCCTTGTTAGCGCCCTGTGTGGTCTCCGATGGCTTACACATTTTATGATGGCCCCCATCTCTTCTTCCTTTAGCTTAATGAGTATCACAAAATGTGAGACTTGCCTGGATGGAAATACTTCTGCCCCAATGCCACCCCAGCAGCTTTTGTTTGGAGCTGAATGTGATATCCACCTCGAGCACTCAAAAAACATGAAGACTGACCGAGCAGTTGATTTTCTGAAATTGAATGTTTTTAAGAGTGGCCCAGCTTATCTCTGCTCTCAGTGTATGAATTTGAGGACAGATGTACGCTCATGAGTGTTACCTTTTTATGAACGTTGGACAAAATCCTTTAAACGGATTTTTTGTCTCAGCATTCCTGGGATAAAGAGGTTGAGAGGTGCTTCACCTTCTTTATTACATTCTGTTGGTTAGCAGACCTTATGAAGACTTAGTACAATGTTGCCGCATTACTGTCAGTGGCAGTAGTATGGGCATACGCCAAAAGGTCGGGTTACTTCTGCATTTTTGATAACACAAATATCTTTCCTCAAGCTGCAGGGCGGTCAGGTGGAAGTCTTTCCACAGTTCTGTCAAACGGTGTGATTGCAGGAGTGTTAAGATAAGGTGTCCACGCTTGGTAGAGTGTGTAAGCTGGCAGAAGTGTTGGAAATTTCCCATGGTGTCAATATGCATCCAGATAAACACACCAAAGCAGAAGTTGTTTTCCAAAAATTGAAGGGTTTATAAAACGTGCTGTTCATATTTACTTTCAAAGAACACATACTCCACCCTCTATACTTGTGAGTTTCTTTGCTGATTTCCCTCTTTGTGGCACTCCCGTGGGAGGGTGTGTGGGGGAGCGTCCTGGAACCGAGAGCAACCAAAGTAGTAAGCTGTCAGTATGTCTAGAGATAACACACACACACAAGAAATTTAGTAAACAAGAAGTAACTTTCCTTTCTGCAACACTAAGATTAAAAGAGTGATTCTGTTAGCAATTTGAAATAAGTAAATATTGGAGTAGATTTGATTAAGAAGGTGCCATTTTGTTACTTTCAAGCAATGTGCAATGTTACTTCAGTTAGTTTTGCACTTTGAAAGTAGCTACACCTTCTAGTAGAGAAATCTTTCAGAGTGTGAACTTGTACCTCTCTTTCTGGTGATTCTCAGCTACCAGCTAGCACTTCTTTAAAAAAGAAGCAGCCAATAAAAAAAATTGCATGTCTATTGCATTTAAAAGGATTTTCTTTTTTCAGTCTACTCATCACTTTCTTGTCTTCAGTCTTTCAGATAATACTATCCATAAAAGACATAGCAAAAATTCCCTTTGTCTTTATATTGACTTTCTTATGACCTCTTTTCTTGCGCTGTAATGATAGGTCAAAACAGAATAATATGTACAGTCATTAGGGAGTTAAATAATAATTTGTGTTGTGACATTCATGAATTGTCTTTGCAGAAGTCTATAGGCTTAATTTATTTAACAGCAGTGGCAACGCCTTAAATATTCTTTCGTTAATACAGAAGCCACTGAAGCTCACATGACTAAAATAGCTTCATATTAATAATTTCTCATCTGTCAAACCAACTGCATTATTTATTCATTGTGGTTTTGAAAAGACGATACACCGCATTTTGAAAAAAACAGTCATTGCTAAATAAAATTTTTAGGGCTATTGTGGAGTATTTCCTGCCCCCACCCCCAGCTAATCCCATGAGCATTTTAAAAATTCCTTGATATGGTCTCCCACAGTTTGAGTACAGTAAAAGCTTTGTGTCTTTCAGGGGTGGTGGGGTGGTAAGGAATGAGTGGTAAGGTTAAGGATATATGTGTTTTGATTTCTGCCCTGCTGTTTTGAAACGTGCCTATATACTTCATGTGTTTGGTCCTTCAAAAGCATCTCCTTGACGGAGACACTTGAGTGAACTCAGTTACCTTTGAAGATGGAACGGGAGGTTTGTCATATCACTGCAGTAACGAAGAATTCCTTTATTGTGTGTATTTGCGCACTAAGCTTCAGCTATGATTTGCTGGTCTGTAACAGATAAACCTCCTTAGCCCTTTTTTTGCCCTTCAGCACGCTCTGTGCATTTGAGCACTTGGGTAGTGGGATGTCAGCAAGCAGTTCGCCCTCGTGGACCATGTGGGCATCATGTTGTATTTATTGTGGGTAGTGGAGGTATTTAAAAACAAATAGCAAAGCTGGCAGCAAACAGCAGTTAATAGAGCGCATTGTCAGTTGTCTTTCAGATGTGATTGTAAGTGCTGCTTCTCAGCTCTGTTTTTAGCTAGTGTCTTGTTGCTCTGAAACAGAGAAGCAGCGTGAGTACAGCCAGGCACTAGTCTTGTCTGGAAAACTAACATCAGATCTCAGTAGTTACAGGTCACACGGAATCAAGACTTAATAAACATAAAAGAGTCTACAAACCTTTTAAGCATTAAAATATTTTAAGCTGTCCAGTCAGCAAGATCGGTAAGTAAGAGAACAGTCGTTCTGTACTGTGACAGTGTTTAGATTTGGGAATTAGGCGGTTAAAACTTCCCCTTTTCTATGCGACAAAGTAGTGTTGAAAGACTACTGAACTGTTTGTTAACATACAGGCAAAAACTGGTGGTTAGACTGAGGATGATGAAAAAACTATTAAAAATGAATCCTACATTCCTTGGGAGCTGGCAGTGTAGATTGGGAGAAATAATTTTAAAAGCGTAGCACTTGTTAAGAATGGTATGGTGTACTATCAAATGATTGTCTTGGCTAAGTGGTTATGAAGAGGAAGGAAGCATCTGCTTGAAATGTGGTGACTAATTGGTAGTCTTTTTTACTTCTGGCGGTCTTAATGTTCTTTCCCCTGCTCATTGCAGGAGGATTGGACTAGATGACCTTTAAAGGTCCCTTCCAGCCCAAACTACTCTATGATTCCTTCGTTAGCTGGTGTATATTCTACTTTTGATAAATATAATTAATACATTTCTTTTCAGTGTTCATTATAAATCTACTGCGAATGTTTTGCTGTTGATGGTTTTTTTTTTAAAAAGGATCTGTAGAATTGCAGATACAGGCATAGCTGAATGAGTCTCCCAGCTGTGTTTCCTTTTGAAAGCTGCATTTCACTGTGTGCGCTTTTTTTTAAACAAGATCATGTAATCATTGTGGTGTTAATACTCATTTAATATTAGAGAATGTAGCAGAGCTGAGTAGTACTGATTTTCCACGTCTAGGCTTTAGAAAGCTATTAATATTTCAAGCATATATGAGTTTGCATGTGGGGGGAAAAAGGATCTTGGAAGATCATAGGTGTTGAGCTGCCTTGGCCGAAGAAACAAAACTCCTCCAAGGTGTTTCAAAGTGCGTGCTTGTTAACAGGTGTTTGTTAAAAGCAATGGAAGTGATACTCTGACACTTCCCGAGCTGCCACGAAGAGCCCGTCAGAGCACCGTTGTATGCACTCTGCCATCCAGCGGTGTACAAGGAAACTGAACAGAAGTCCCACTGATAATAATTACCTATCCTGATATCCGAACTTACCAGAACAGATGGCAGGTAAAGGAAAGAAAGGAAGAAAGTATGAAGTGTAAAACTTCTCAGGAAATTATGAAGGGCAGTCAGGCCTGAGCTTCCTTTCCAGTCTCCCAGCTACTGTTGGCTGCAGAGAATGAAAGTTACCACGGTGCGAATGATTGCAATAAAAATATCTTTTGTTCTCCATTAATGGCGAAGAGAGATTTAATTTAAAGGAGTGCTTTGGGGAGGAATAACTTAATTTGAGGCCCTAAATATTTCACAGATCTCATGAGTGAGAGGTTGACCAAATATTTCTCTTTAAATGGGTTTGTTTAGCTACTGCTATATTTTTATCTTCTCCCTCTGATAATTTTTTGTTGACTGGGAGGGATAGTAAACAGATTAAACAGTTATGCTGTGGGGAGTTGAAAACAAAAATGAGAGACTCAATTTAATTATACTTTTAACAATCTGTTTCTGATTTTGTTTCTTCTAGCTTTTTAGATGTTTTAATTAAAGTCAGGAACAGACACAATGATGTGGTTCCAACCATGGCGCAAGGGGTGATTGAATACAAGGAAAAATATGGCTTTGATCCATTTGTTAGCAGTAACATCCAGTATTTTCTAGATAGATTCTACACCAACCGCATCTCTTTCCGTATGCTTATTAACCAACACAGTAAGTAATTGCTTTTTTTCATCTTTGAGAACTCATTAGTTATTGCTCGTAAACCTGAAGCCATAGCTTTGTTTTGTTTTGTTTTTCATACTCATGACTAATTCTTAATATTCTGTGCTAATTATGGTAAAAAAAATACTGACAACTGGTTAATTTGGTACTTCACAGTTATCAGAAATTAATCCAAAACACCAGTACGCTTTCTTCTAGAATTGTCAGGCTTTGTCAGCGTGGCTGCCACTTTTTAATCTCGTTGGCAGAGACAGCTTGCATAGTGATACATGAAGTATTTTTAGATAGTAGTAGAGTAGCTGTATCTTTCTGCTCAGAAATCTCTCAGCATAGTTTGTAGAGCTGACATTTATTTCATAATGAAATGCAAGGATGCCATAAATTTTAAATAGGCTATGCACTATATGTATTTTTATTGTTGTTTTTTCAGCAACTTATCTAGACTTTCTTGCCTTCTAAAGAGGTTGAGTATTTCTAACAAGTTTTAAATTATATCCCTTGTCTCCCTCTACTTCCTATTCACTATTTATGAACAAATGCTAGAATTAGTCATCCTTTGTCATTCGGTTCTGTTTCATTTGTTGTTACTATTAAACTTACTTTTTTATATTCGTATTTCAGAGTGAAAAGACTTACTTGCACAGCTCCTATTAACCAGTATGTGCAACCATGCAGAAAGTGATCTGTATAAATTTAAGGACAATCTTGTGATCTCTTTTAGTGTATCTTGTACCTTTTTAGCTCTAGAGCTTAATTCTCTGCCCAGTATTCTGCTTTCATGAGCTCTTAGAAATTGTAGTACACTACAGATAACGTGGATGCTAGAGTACTGTAGTGTAAGGTATTTTACTACAAGCTGTGTGTCTTTCCAATAACTTTCTCTGTGACTAGCAAATACCTTGCTGTGTGTGTACAAATAACTTCCACGTGCCAAAGCATCCAAAATGAGATAAATGTGCAGCTTATTCTTTACTTGTACCTAGGCAGATGAATGACAAACATAAAACCGAGTTAAGTTAAAAGACTCTTATAGAAGAGTTCTAGCAATAAGTAAAAACATTGTCCTAATAGAGTTATTGGGCCAAGTGTTAGCATAATTTGCACTAGTTCTAAAATATTAAACTTATTTCATTAACTGAAATGGCTTTTCCTATGGACACTCTTACTTAACTCATTGAAATCTAAAACCACTTATAGATGCTTAAAGTTTAATTAACCTTGTACAATTTCTCTATGCTAAGGAATGTTAGTGATCCATCCATGATAGCAAATATTAATCTTGAAGCACTGATGAAAAAGACAGTTGGAAAGCAGAATGCAGGAACAGGTTTTTATGTAGTTTGCATTTGTTTCATACGTTATTGACAGATTGTTTCTTATAGAGCAGTTCTGCAAGGTGCAGTGTGCCAGTGTATTAGCTCACCATGACCAGAATAGGAAAAGCTTTCAGATGTTGTCTTTTGCTCACCTCATACTGCATCTGTTTCACATCAGAGCTGACTAACTTCCTAAAATAGCAGAAAAGCACTTCTGCAAAAAAGAGTAAAATCTTTCTACTTCTTTGAGAGCTAAACTCTTGGGGAAGGATCTGGTGAGTGCCAGACCCTTGTGCAAAGGAGGGAGTGGGGAGCATACTGCTGAGAGTCAGGGAGAAAGTTGAGTGAGTGAGACCTCTGTGCCAGCTGTGAAATTGCAGCTTAGGTGAGTGTAAAAGGCTTTTAATGCTGTCTTACAGTTCCTCAGTCCTTTTTACTATAACATTTTCATTGTGAGTGCTGCTGTTCTGACATAATGGTATGAATGAAGCATTTTACATTTTAGTTTTATCTAATTTTTGATAGTCCACTTTGAAATGTACGTTTTCACCTTAGCCCTCCCACATCATTATTTCTGTATTACCTAGTCTTAACTATTAAAAATGAAAAAGTAGGAAAAAAAAAAAAAAAAAGAGGAGGAGGGAGGCAAGTAGCCTTCCTAAACAAGGATTCTGGCAATTTGCTGAAGTATCGTTTTACAAAATGATGCGCTATCCAGTAAGTTTCAGATACTATCAGATTTAAACTTTCTGGGCTGCCTCAAGTGTAGTAGACAATTTACTGCCATTTCTTTTTCCTTTTAGCACTTCTTTTTGGTGGAGATATTAATCCTGCTCATCCCAAACATATTGGAAGTATTGATCCTAATTGTAATGTGGCAGAGGTGGTTAAAGGTAAGATGAAGTTAATATTTTTGTTGATTTAAAAAAAAACCCCACAACTTAGAATATCCATAAATATGTTATTGAGATACAAAAGACTGAAGGTGATTTAAATTCATTTAATAAAATAAAAGAAAAATGGAAGTCCTACAGTTGCTCACAATAAAGCCATGGGCTTATTGAGACTTTGTAATGTCTTCATTATTGAGAATGGACAAACCTTTGGTATGTTAACAGAACTAAGAAAAGAAAACCTCATGAAGTTCAGCAAGGCCAAGTGCAAGGTTATGCACACGGGTCAGGGCAATCCCAAACACAAATACAGGCTGGGGCGGAGAATGGGTTGAGAGCAGCCCTGAGGAGAAGGACTTGGGGGTGTTGGTTGATGAAAAGCTCGACATGACCCAGCAATGTGCTCTTGCAGCCCAGAAAGCCACCGTATCCTGGGCTGTATCAAAAGCAGCGTGGCCAACAGGTTGAGGGAGGTGATTCCCCCCCTCTACTCCGCTCTCATGAGACCCCACCTGGAGTGCTGCGTCCAGCTCTGGGGCCCACAACATAAGAAGGAGACGGAGCTGTTGGAGCAAGTCCAGAGGAGGGCCACAAAGATGATCAGAGGGCTGGAGCACCTCTCCTATGAGGACAGGCTGAGAGAGTTGGGGTTGTTCATCTGGGAGAAGAGAAGGCTGCGGGGAGACCTTATAGCAGCCTTCCAGTACCTGAAGGGGGCCTACAAAAAAGCTGGGGAGGGGCTTTTTACAAGGGTATGTAGTGATAGGACAAGGGGTAATGGCTTTGAACTGAAAGAGGGTAGATTTAGATTAGATGTAAGGAAGAAGTTCTTCACTATGAGGGTGGTGAGGCACTGGAACAGGTTTCCCAGAGAAAGTGTGGATGCCCCATCTCTGGAAGTGTTCAAAGCCAGGCTGGATGGGGCTTTGAGTAACCTGGTCTAGTGGAAGGTGTCCCTGCCCATGGCAGGGGGGTTGGAACCAGATGATCTTTAAGGTCCCTTCCAACCCAAACCATTCTATGATTCTATGAAAACAAATGAATTTTTTAATAACTTTAATAAATGTCAGATTAAGTATCTAAGTGGTTTGTTAAACTTTAGATGTTTTCTTCCTGAAAATACTTAGAAGCAAGTTGTCATTTACTGCTTTTTTTATCTGATGCTGGTACTAAAGAAAATAGAGAGTAATGGAAATTTTCCAGTTTGTTCAGTTAGGTCTTTCAGTAAAATGTCCTCAGGTGTACAGATATTCCAATGAAACTCCTCGTTACTCTGCGCATGTGATCATATCACAGCCTGTTCTCTCTTATACAGAAGACATGTATGTGATGGTTGTACCTGAATGATCTGGCACAGTTGCGTTAGAAATCCTGTTTGCTTAATGTTGTGAATGTTCATATGCTTTCAAAATGTTACTAAGTAGGCATGAGGCAATGCTGTCTCCTTCAAGAACTTGTTTATTGAAGGTTCACGGTCTGGGTGTATCTATTTGCAGATACAGGTCTTGCTGTAGGAGTGAATTCCACCCTCCATCCTTCACTGCAGTTTGTGCAGCTGCAAGAAGGGAAGAATGTTTTTCTCCCTTTCACTTTTTCTCAGCCTTTAGTGAAGTAAGAGGGAAACCTTTCTTATGCCAGACTTTGACCTGTACGATAGCTCGCTTTGTAATGTAGATGCTTTTTACTGTTACAAAGGCTTCTTGGCTTCTAGCGCTTTTTGGGTCTAAGGTGGCCTTTTTCCAGCAGCTTGCTTTTCTTTTGATTGATCTTACTCCACCTTGACCTCAGCATTGTATATGTTACAGTTGTGTTGTTTATTTAGCTATTCCTTCTAATAGCAATGTCTGAATCTATTTTGCTCATCAAATTCATAGTTGCTGCCGCGGACAGAGGAGTGCATAGTGTCAGAAGGTGCTCAGTCCAGTTTTCAAGCCAGTAGCTAAAACAGATCTTTCACATCTGAAAAAATAATCACTAACAAAATGAGGGCATCATAAACAGTATCCAGGGTTGTCTTTCAAAGAAACAAAATGTCCTTAAGGACAGAGCCTGTCTGGAGTCAAGAGGATTGAGGCCATTTCTTTGTAGAATTGGTGGAGGGGTTAATTTGCATTCTGTATACTGTGCTAGCTCCAAAATGTTCTGGTTCACAGGCGGCATTCTGAGCAATTGGTCAGAGTTAAGATGTTGATTTTGGCACTGTATGTGGCAGCTACAAGCTCTGTGTGCCCTTCAAACATTGAAGAAATGATTTAAACAGTCAGTTCTTAACTTCAAGCAGCTCCGCCAAGTGTTGTGCCTGTAACTGCCTGAGGTGGGTCTCTGGATCTCACTGACTGTCCTACAGTAAGATTTTTGAGCTGACAGCAAATCCAGGCTTGTTCCTGGAGCTGGGATTTTAGATGTGCTGGTAGATCGATCACTCTTGTTGCTACTTACCTCCAGCCACGACGGGACAAGTGCTTTGAACTTTGCAGTCTCTTTTACAGTCTTAGGACTCTGCCAAAGAGTTGGCTTTTAGAAGAAGGTAAAATGTAAGACTGTGCTCAGACTGTTTGACACAGTTTTGCTTGGGGCTGGGTATTTTACTGGATCATGAAGTGATAATGCCTTCCTGTTAATCTCAAGGGTGTTAGGGTGGCGACTTCTTGAAAATAGATGAGAGTCTACATTAAATTTAGGGAGGCTAAATGGATTTATTGAGAGAATCCTTCTATTCTCAAGGTTTGCACAGTGGCTGTGTCTGCTCCACATCCATGTGTGGAGGGCTTTTGATTTATTCCCACACAGTTATTGATTCACTTTTCAGAGGCCCTGAAGTTTTTCTCTGCAATAAGAATCCAACTCCTGCCCTCTGGATCCATATCTAATTTTCATTTCTATGATGTGGAAACTCTTTGAAATGTGCTAACATATTTCTTTCTCCATGTAGATGACCTTATGGTCATACTACATTGCTATCTTCAGCTTTTGATGACTGAGTCAAGATTGTGGCTGTGCTTCTTATGCCCCTGTTTTCTAAAGCACAGGATTACTCCCAAGGCCATCAGAAGTTCTGAGATGATCTTAGAATATCGTGTAAGTGTAGGTATTCCTGCATCTTTTTTTCCTAAATTGTGCACATCCCAGGCTGAGGTTCTCTGTACAGCTTGGATATTAAATGGGATTTTTATCTTTTACTAGGCACGTTTTATTGTGTTAATTACAGGACCCTTTTATGAAGTCTTTAGAGCTGACCATCTTGACACAAAAGATTCCTACTGGATAGCTGATTTTGTGAGACATTCCTGGGACTTGATCAAGAACATTTCCAGTGTTGATGAGCTCCATTTTACTAGACCTCAAGCAGCATTTGTGTCAGCCTTGTGTGATCTGTCCAGCCTTACAGATGTCAGAACAACTGATACAAATTTTTTTCAGATAACAGGGCGCATTATAGATTATTTCTGTAGACATCTTGAAGGAGAACAATTATAGGTAACCAGCTCTTCCTGGGGACTGGTGATTTTACTTTCTTCGTGTTTGTCACATAGCTCTGAGTCTTGGCAGTGACTGTTTTGTTTTGTAGTGTCACTTTGGACAGGAGGAAGAAGATATATGTAGGGCGAGGTCAAATGCAATTGTTATGGTATCTTAGCAGATTTCTCTCTGTCTGCAGAACTGCCCATCTGTTCATGTGCTTGCTCTTAGCGCACACTTTTTATGAGGAAGCCACTTTCGTTAAGGTAGCTTAAGCAATGTAGTTAGAACACCTCCGAGTTTGTGGTTTCTCTTTAAGCTAAGACTTGCTGCTTGTTTCTAAACCATTTTTGCAAATGAGGCACCAGTGAATATTTAGAACCACTAAGAAATCTTTCAAACAAAAGATGGCTTAAACTTTCTTGCTGTATTTTGACAATACATAAAGCCTGATTTGGATTATGGGGAGGCTTTTTTTATTTTAGTTCAGTAGAAAAGAATGAAGAATCTTAAAGATTCCAGCTTTTCCCCCAAAAGACCTTGAAAATCAAGTATTGTAAACAGTATCGTGTTTGGAAAAACTGAATTTATGGTTGCAATGTCATCCTTTTTTATTTGAGATGGAAAGAATAAGCATTAAATTGTGATTGGGACATGGCAAATAAGTAGGTATTATGGTCAGCCTAAGATTATACCCTTCTGGTTTTCAAGCCCTGAATAAAGACGAAAAATAGCTTGTCTCTAGTAATCTGCTTTTGTTTGTAGAGCTTTAAATAGAATTTGCCCTTTCTTGACAAATGGGCTTTAAGCATACAGAGAAAAAGGCATTAGAATGGATACCAGTTTCACGCTTGTAAACTAGTTACTAAAATAAATGTTCTGTTTGTAGTCTTTCACATACAGGATGAACTTTGCTAGTTGTCTCTAGATATTTTGATAAATCAGTGCTCTGTTCTGTTGTTTTGTAGATGCTTATGAAACAGCTAAGATGTTATGTGAACAGTACTATATGGTCGCACCTGATCTGGAAGTTGAAGAATTCAATGGTAATTGTGAAATTAATTTAAGTGACGTATGTAAGAAAAAACACTTCTAATATCTGTGATTTCTAGTTTGTTAATTAATTGTAAGTTACAATTGGAACTCTGCAGTCCTGTATGCAGAGTTGCTTTTCTTCTTCTAATGTGTCTATGTGGGCACCTGAATTGTAGTTTATTATCATGACATGTTTGTTTACTTCTTGATGCTGAATGCAGAGTGCTAGCTGCTGAATTTGCTGTCACTTCAAGGAAAATAAAGTGGTCAAGAATCCTCATAACTGGGAAGGAAACACGGCTGCCTTCTAACTAATCTTTTAATAGAGCTAAAATTTGTTTCATTTTGAAGTATGCTTGTAAATTCCACTTTCAGTCCCTGCACCAGTGGTGAGCTCTTCTGTGTAAGATGGAAAAATTAGAAACTTTTTTTACATAGTCTATGCTTTAAGTCCTATCATAAACTTCTCACATGAAAATCTGTTTCAAGTTGATTGCAAAGATGAAAATTGGATGCTACGAAACTATGAGACAGTCCTTGTCAGTGTATTGACTGATTTCTGTTCATCATTTCTATTGAAAAATGTAGATTATTATTTTTTTTAAGTTAAAAAAATAAATTGGTTTGAGTGATCCTCTCACAAATTTTGGACAGCTGTCCAATCACAAGACTAAGATGTTTCCAAACTTCAGCAGAAGAATTGCAAAAGTCTCAGAGAGAGGTAACACTCAAAATGGAGAGCGTGATATATGGGAACATATGTTGATCAAAGTACTATCGAGTATTGTAGAAATACTCCTCTACACAAAGTGATATTGTCAACACTGATGCATTACTACCAGCCCCCTCTCCCAAAATCAAAGGACCCAGCCTTCCCCCCCTCCAAAACTGAGTGATTTTAGAGCTAAAAGTACTGAGTGCTGCAGCAGAGGAATCAATGCAAAATTCATTTGAAGGCCTAAGTATAGAAAGATCCAACAGTAGAGAAAACAAGTTGCTGGATCTCATAAAAAAAAAAAAAGGCAAGGAAAGAATTGCTTGTTCCTTTAAACTAGCTTCTTATCAGCTTGAGAAAAGCGACTTTGCAAATTACCTCACAAGAGCAACAATAACATGTTTTCTCCACATACTCTATGCCTCAAACGAGTACGAATCAGTCTGCCTTGGTTTTGGTGATAACATAATAAAACAGCGAGTTGCCTTGCAACTAATTACGCAGAGCATTGTTCTGGTCGTCTCCTTTTCCTAGGAGTTTTCACTACTGTGTCTCTTAAAGTAATAACTGGTATTATTATCAGCCCTCAGTGCCAAAAAGGGTGAAGTAGACTCCAGTCACGTTCTGTGTGCGTGTTTGTACCTTCCTGCAATTCATGAAGCAGGCATTTAGAGACTTTTCTTCAATCTGAACTGCTGCTGAGTCTGACAAGCTGTGACGGTGTAATTCAATGCCAGTAGATATTTGAATGTTCAGGCATGAGTGCATCTTCAGCACCAAAACTGTCCTAGAATGTATTAAATGCAGCTGTATTATTTCCTGCCAAATCAATTAGCGCTCTCGCATTCAGAACTGTGCCAAGCCGTACACCTCTGCTGAAACACTAACAACAGGACAACAGCGGACAAACAATTCAGTTATGATTTGGAATAAGAAAACTGTGATATTGTTTGAAATATATTTCGAAAATTTTTATGAATACTTTACATTTTATATGTTTTAATTAAGGGAAAATATGTAGTTGTTTTTAAAATAAACTGAATTTTTTTAGTTTAAGAATCTTTTTGCACAGCAAATGCTTAAATATGCTTAAATATTTAATATTTCAATAAATATTAAATAAATATAATATATAATAACTATATTAAATATTTAATATTTAAATATAAAAATGCTTAAATATTGTGTGTGTTAAGAAAGTTTCCTACTCAAGTTGGAAAGTTCTTTTAGTTAACGTACATTGTCAGTATGAAACCAACCACTGCTTAGTTGAAGTTTCATATCTAAACAGTCTGCTGACATAGATGACTTTGAAAATTATCATTAGAATGTGTTATTTCAGGTGACAGCAGTAGCTGAAATTTATGTTTTTACTTCATGGAGCTAGTCTTGCCCTTGGAAAATTAGAACATGCTTACATACTTGTCTTTGCCTACAGTTTCATGTTATTCCTCTAAATAGAAATGCTACAAAATACTGTTTTGAAAAAAAATAATTTGTCTTTTTTTTTTTTTTTTTTTAAGCTAAAGCTCCAAACAAGCCCATTCAAGTAGTCTATGTACCTTCTCATTTGTTTCATATGTTATTTGAATTATTCAAGGTAGGTTGCACTTGTTAATATTTGGAAGGGTTTTGTGAACTTATATTACTGTTGAAATTGAGATTCTTGTCAGTTACAGCTCCTAAATGTTATTTCAGTTTTCCTTTCTTGAGGTTATTCTTAAACAAGTGAAGAGGGTTTGAAACTGTTAAAAGCCAGGCTTACAGCCCTCTCTTATGCCCTCGTGTACTTAAAATTTCTGTGTTTTTCCACTTCTCCTTTTGTGCTTTTGTAGCTGATTAACTTAAACTCATACGTCTATTTTTGCAATGATGATATATTCATTGACATATTCATTACCTTGCAATTTTCCTAAGCTTGCTTTTTGTTGCATATTTGAGGACTGGTTAGCATCAGTGTCTTTTGTTTATTGTGAAAACAGCCCATATGTCTTTCAATAGTGTAAATGACATGCTTTGTTTTGGTTTTATTTGTGTTTTCTGAATAATTGGAATAACAGTGAAAACGGAACGTGTGAGAGCTGTTGTATGCTTTCAAAGAAGATAGGTGGTCTCTAGGTGGTGCAATTGAACACTAGAAATTCGGGGGAAAAAAATGCATTTGGTCAGAGAGAAACTTTTCCTAAGTAATGGTATATAAGAAATGGTTTGATTCCTGAGATTTGTCAAGTATGTTCATTGAAATCTTCCCCTATTTTGCCATTTGTAACATTAGTTCTAGGGCAGAACAGGCAGAATTCGTACACTACTTGTAGGTATGTTTTGGTACAAGTCATGAAACAGTATGAAACCAGTAAGCTGCAGCTGTAAGTAACGGTAATCTGTGACGGACTGGCAGTGGAAACTCTGTTAATAGATATGATAAAGTCAGACTGATAGATGGTAGCTTCACAATTATGTGAGCCAGACTGAGAAAATCGAAGCTTGTTCTCTTTGGTGAACACCACTGTTGGTGTTCTGCAAGGTGGAGGTGAAGGATGTTGTCATCCCTTATGTATAATTACCTGATTTCACACAGGAAAAAAAAGAAAAATTCTTGCTTTATGTTCTCTGACTCTATATCGAATAGATAAAAGTATGTATAATGGAGTTCTGATGCAAAAGTTTAACTGGACAATTCATTGACTTGAAAGCACTTCTTGAATTTGTTTTAAATATGACCTTTTCTGTCTTGTGTACAAATGTAGGACAAAGTATCTAGATTCAACAAAATAAATGCAAGTTCTAAGTTGTAACAAAAAGCATATATGCTAAAGTTAGAATCAAAGACACTTTTTTCTTTTATCTTCAGAATTCAATGAGAGCTACAGTGGAATTGCATGAAGGTAAGAGAGAAGGCTATCCATCGATCAAAACCTTAGTCACTTTGGGGAAAGAAGATCTATCTATTAAGGTAAATGCCTAAAAATAATATGCAGCTTACAAACCTGCTAGGTTTATAATAGTATGACTTGTAATTTGAAAAGGCAAATTAATTACTGTTATCACTTGATATTTGCTTCATATTCACTAGAATAGAATATTTCCAGTTGGAAGGGACCTACAAGGATCATTTGGTCCAACTGCCTGACCACTTCAGGGCTGACCAAAAATTAAAGCATGTTATTAAGGGCTTTTTCCAAATGCCTCTTAAAAACTGACAGGCTTGGGGCACCGACCACCTCTCTAGGAACCCTGTTCCGGTGTTTGACCACCCTCTCGGTAAACAAATGCTTCCTCATGTCCAGTCTGAACCTACCCTGAGGCAACTTTGAACCATTCCCTTGCCTCCTGTCACTGGATACCAGGGAGAAGAGCTCAGCACCTCCCTCTCCACTTCCCCTCCTCAGGAAGCTGTAGAGTGCCATGAGGTCACCCCTCAGCCTCCTTTTCTCCAAACCAGACAAGCCTAAAGTCCTTAGCTGCTCCTTTAATATTTCTAAAGTCATTTAGATAATGCTGCTTGAGTTTTGCAGGTTTTTTTTTCAGAACATAATGTTTAAAACTCTTAACTTTTCATTCCTTAGATAAGTGATCAAGGTGGAGGTGTTCCTTTAAGAAAAATAGACAGATTGTTTAACTACATGTACTCAACAGCACCCAGGCCTAGTTTGGAGCCCTCGAGAGCTGTGCCTTTGGTAAGCTATCGCAATATGTGTTTAAATGTCCCGTTGCACTACTTTGGTTGTATGTTTCCCTTCACTGCAATCTACTGGATCAGGTTTTCCATTGAAGAAGTTGTTTATCATTAGCAATTCTATGCAGGTAAAACATATCAGGAGAAAAAGAGTTCTGTTATCATCACTTAGTCTTTGGAATAGAAAATTGCTTTTCTTTGTCTTGACATTATATGCTTGGAAACAAGCATGTCTGCATAAGCACAATATTTTCAGAGGTTAATGGACAGGATTTTTAGTGTTGTATTACTGAGAAGGTGGGTAACCTAATGAGCTCCTCTTTGGTGTGTAAATTACTGTTTATCTAAGTTTCCTATAATAAATGTATTGAAAAGGTAAGCCACACTGTCAGAATTACAGCGCTTGAGAAACACCTACTGGTAATGCACAAGCTCATATTGAACTTTGAAAATTATTTTTATATAAGTTATGGACTGTAAAAACACATTTAAAAAGAAATAATTCTCAAACCTGCATGTGATGTGAACACCTTTGGTATATTCCTGTTCTGTTGGAAATACCTCATGTGATATTCCCTTCTGAGAGGTATCAGGGTCAGATCTCAAACAAGCAAAATCTCCCCATAGTTTCTTCTAAGCAGGGAATTATTTCAGTGTTGAATGTGTAGATTCTTTTAGCAAGCATGATTTTTTAAATTATTATGAAAATTAAATTATTACTTCTAAATTATTTTATTAAATTACATGTTGGCTTATTGTGATAAAAATGATATAGCTACTGTTCCATTTGACTGGCTTTCAATAAGTGGATTAATACTGATACTGTATTCTTGCCTCTTCTCATCTTTGTTCTCTATTGCTTCTGATGCAATCCTTTATCTTCAAGCATGTCAAGAAAAAGTTGATTCTTTGAGAAATTTCCTGTCCCTATTTAGGAACACTCTCATCTAGCATGTTCTTAAGTGATTTTTTTTTTTTTTTTCCCCCTGCTGATACTTCTGTGCTTGAAATGCCTTCAGGCAGCTAATAAAATGTGGTGCAGAGAGTATGTGACTATTTCTGATATAAAATAATTGACTGAACTGAGGGTGAAACCAGTTCAAAGTGGTTGAGAGAGAATAAATTTCCTTTTAGATTTTTAGCAGAAAGTCTTTATGGTACTGTGTTAGTCCACAGTTCATAATATTGTGGCACGTAAGTGTATTGCGTTCTTTTCACCAGTATTTGATGCCAGCGCGGTAGGAGTGAAACCCAGTTCTGTATCTGCATTGACTTGATATTAATCCTTTACAGCTCCTACCTCAACGACACATCTTAGTAATGTTTCAAACTTTTGCTTTTTCATAGAAAATCTTCTTGAATGGGACAAGTGATAGTGAACAGGCCTTAATTAAAATATAAACTTTTTTCTTTATGTCAAGAATGGTAGAGTCTTTCTTGATTCAAATTCTGCCTTTGTTCTGTCTCACTTTTGATCAGCAGTTTAATATATCAGCCTACAATGATTTCCTGAAACTTGTTCTCACTGTAAACTTATATCTTGATTACCAGTTGTATTCACTATTAAAATATCTCTTCCTTTGTGGCTCTCTGATTGTAAAATGTGTTCATCTTAGAATTGATGCTATTCTTTTTTTTTTTTCCCCGTGCATCTTTAGCAATGCATTCCTGTGTTTATTTCCTCATCTTCAAGACCGCTTACTTTGATTCTGTGGCATTTATACTTAGTATTCTTCTACTGTACCCCATTTTCAGGCCTTATTTTCCTCTTCAGTTTATATGTCACTGTAGTCAGACCTGTGAAGTATCCCCCTCTCTTGGGAACCTGGCAGCTTTTGCCCTGTGAGTCTGACCGATGCCTGTACCTGACTGAATGTCAAGAAGAGTTGTTAAGTTCTGTTATTTATATGTGTGTGCAGAAAGGAAAAAAGTCAAGAACGGGAAGTCTGTGGCATATCTTTCCCCTAAGAGGAAAAAGGACTTAACAGTGAAACTTGACACATTATGTATTATGGCCCACATCCAGTTATAAAAACAATTATGCTGTAGTTTGTATGTCAGTCTAGAAATAAAAATCCTTCAGCAGGAAGGTTCCGCATAAATCCTCTTTGAAGTCCATACAGAAGGAGAGTTTCTTTATTGCTCAGTGCCAAAGACCACTTAAGAATTACGGTACTCCAGAAGGTGGGTAGGTCTGTGCTTGTGCCATTCTTGACTTGGATAATATTCTAAACTAAATTGCAGTGCAGTGTAAATAGACATATTTTTCTGTTCTAACACTCCCTCCCCTTGTTCTGTGATCCCCTGTCTAGTTCATGAAACATTCATGGACTTGGGGAGTGGAAGAGAGGGATCTTTTTGTTGATTGGTGCAATTTCTTTCTCAGTGTCATTGCAAATGTTGTTTAAAAACTGCTGAGAAACCTTGTTACCATGGCAGCATTCAGATTCTAGCAGGTCTCGTGTTCATCTGTACTGCTATACACATAGAGGAAATGTTAGAAACACATGGTAATGTTTAATTATAATTAGGTTTTCTTAGAGAATTTAATGATTCTCTCTGGCAGCATTCGTTTATAGTGGGAGAAACGTGGCTTAAATTAGGTTTAATTAAACCTAGTAACTAAAACTAGTAACACAGAAATTTAATAATTTGCTATTTGTATGACGCATACTGTAATATTTAATGAGAAATTGGCTCTAAAAAGCTTCCCCTTCTCAAGGCAGCTGTGCCATCATTGGCTATATTCTGTCCTCTAGGTCAAGCACAGACCTATGTAGTAATCACTTCTTGTTAACTGTCTTTTGCAAAGTAGACCTTTTGCAAGGTCTTGCCTTAACAAGGTACTCATCTGGGATCTGTCGTCTTCATGTTTCTTATAAGTTACCTGTTTTGGAAAATACCCTGAAGACAATGTAGAGAAGAGTCTGATAGGAAATTTTTGGAAGAGGGCAGTATGAAATAATTATGTGGGCTAGCACAGAGCATAAAAAGATTTTCCTGGAAGGAGGAGGAGGCAAACAGAAGTTGGGCATGGGTTTTAAGGAGGTGTAATTCTGGAGAGAGGAAAGCACAGTGTGTTTTCAGAACTGCTTGATATTGCCCTTTACTGGAGCTGTTCCTGGGGGTGCGTACTATCTACAGTTTGCCTTTCAGTTGCCGTGCTTTTTAATTTCTATAATGTATTTATTGTCTGGTCTCCAGAAAAGATGCAGGTCAGCTTTTGGAATTTTTTTTTAGTTCTTGCTAAGACAGTCAAATATTTCCATTTTTTAGAGGTTAAGAAAGAAATGCATCTAGTTTCAAGACCAGATGTTTGAAAGTGATGCATGTGTATCTAATGGGAGTCTCTGAGAATTACGTTTTTAAAGCATACTGTTGTTTGAAAAAGTGCAGCTAAGCAACTGTTTCAACTGTGAAAATGGACACTAATAACTATGACAAGCGGTGCGAGTAGAAAAGGGCATCTTTGGCATTTCTGTTTCTCATTTTGCTCGGAAGAACTGAGCAAGCAACTCTAACCAATTTAAGATCACTAAATTTAGGCTTCTGTAAAAACAAGGGAAAGAGGTCAAAAGATACTGTAGAGATAGTAGATGACAGCAAGAGAACTTGTGATGGGTACTGTAGTACAAAGCTCTTTAATGTTCAGCCCTCCCTCAAGGGGTTTCCTATAAAGTGATGCCACATAGTAGCTGTGTATAATGCTCACAAGTCCTTCTTCTTAGCCTTTTTTGTATCATTCTGGGCCCTTGTTTTTGAGATTCAGGGCATGATTCTCAGTTATCTGCCAGGTTGCCTTTGCAGAAATATTATAGTGGAAGGAGTTTATTGGTTTTCTGAAAACTTCAGGTGTCTAATTCTTCTTGTAATCCACCCTTGTGGAAAAGTTGTACTACTTCATTGCCTTCTATATCCTTCTTTTCAAATGCTTGTGTGTCTGGAGTCCTTCCTTTATTGCTCTGGGTAGTCCTGAAAAATTCAGGGTGGGGGGTGTCAGGTGAATAATCAAACACTTTGATTCTCAGCACATACCCAGTCATCTGAAAGAGTCGATGTGTAGACCAAAATCTTATTCCCTGGCTGCAGTGAGAGAGGCTTATTTTTTATTACAACTTTTTCTTACAAGAGTGGGTTGGAAAAGGTGCCAAGTGTTGACCTTGTTGCAGCTATGGTTATGAATGTTAGTGTTGTAAACTTAAAATCTAAAATTTGTACCTGTCAAGTCTATTATGCTTTGAAAATTATGCGGTCTGTACATGGTCTCAGTCCTCAGTAAGATCATTCAGTGCTGTGGAATCCTGATCTCTTGTCAGATGGGTAAACAACAGCAAGGATTATTTGACTTACATTGCTTTGTATGTAGTCTTCTGCAGTAGTCGTCTGGTCTCTATTGCAGTAGGACGTCAGCAATCACTTAATAGTGTGACCTAGATGAAGTAAAGAGTTAGTTGTCTCTGGCTTTCTTGTGCAGTCTCCTAAGTGTAGAGACATTTGAGAATAATAGTCCCAGGCTTGGGGGAGAAAAAACGTGCTGTCAAAAAACTGGTTTTTACCAAAGAAAGAACGGAATATTATAGCAATGGTAATCATAGTGAGGAAACAGTAGCGAGTATCAGTTTGCTTTGATGATCGGAGGCGGCATGTACTGTATGTTACACCTACCTGCCTCTTTGAGAAAATGCAAACTGGACACGGTAGTCCTAACAAAGGACTGATATTTTTCCCTTTTCTGTACTTAAACTAAAAAATTATGCCTAGGAAAAAAGGAGATTGCTCAAAAGGCAGAATACCAACCTGTTGTGGAGGCTGAGTAATAAAGAAAAGCTTGAAAAGTAATTTGATGCAAATCTAATATATAGGTAACTTCTGTTTTATAAATGACTGCAGTCATCCGTTGCATTTTTTTTAACTTTCCATCCTGTTTTTCCTTTTGTTTTCATGTTTTTGTAGGCTGGGTTTGGCTATGGCTTGCCAATTTCTCGTCTGTACGCTAGGTACTTTCAAGGTGACCTTAAACTCTACTCAATGGAAGGCGTTGGTTCAGATGCTGTAATTTATTTGAAGGTATGAATTTGACCCTTTTATAAGCTAGTAATGCAGTGCAATTTGTTCATAGCAGGCTGAATAAGTGAACTTTTTCTCTTTTCACTCTTCAGCTTGTTTTCAATTTTGTAATTGCTGTCTTCATTATATTTTATCTAAATCAGTTACACAGAATCCTAAAAACCAAGGTTATAAATATTAACCTGGCACTCATAATAGTTAGTTTGCTTTGGATTTTTCTTTTTTCAGTCCCCTGTGTTGGGTCTTTGCATTTCGTTAATCCATCGTAAGTGCTGAATTTTCAAAGAACTGTGTGATGAGAGGTAATTTTGGTTAATACTTTTTGATTCTAAAAGTTTTGACCACAGTAAAACTGAGAAGACTATTGACTAACTCCTGACTAGTACATGGTTTTTTTTTTTCTGTGCAGTTCTTGACCTATGTGCAATAGACTGTATTGCTACTGTTGTCATTTTTGGGAGATCCCAGGCTACTCAGGGGCTTAAGGTTGAAACTAACTGCTTGAATTTCATCAGGGAACTTAAAAGAATATAGCATATAGCTCATGTGCAGGTCGTTGACTTAGCGTTGTCACTGTGCCTTCCTCTATGTAGCAAGTGAGTTGTGGAATCCTGTGCTAACTTCAGTTTCTGATGGGTTTAATCCTGTGCATGGATGTGTGGAGGAAAAAGGTATGGTCTTTCTTAGAGGAAAAAGGCATGCTAATGGACTGAACTAGATCAGTCGTCACAGATGAGCGTGCTGACAGAGTCCGAGTTTGTTGGAGAAGTGAAATGTTTAAGTAAAGTAGCTGTCTGCCCTGTGTCAATGACAAATCTCCCTAAAATGTTTTTGAGCAAACCTTTTTTTCTTGCTATCTTTGTAGACGCCACTCCTTGGAAAGAAGGGAAATATTTTAAAGTGTTATTATTTTCTTTTAACTTTTACTGTGGCTTGTACTTTAGCTATGACTAATCGCTCTAGTCATAGTCAAATAGTGTTGTGACATGTAACGCTTGGATAATTGAGACACTTTTTCGACACAGAAGTTGTAACTGTACAACTCCCCAGAGTATCGTCTTGCTCTTGGTATCGCCAATGATTTCTTACCATTGCTTTTGTTTTTCCATAGGCCCTTTCAAGTGAATCATTTGAAAGACTTCCCGTTTTTAATAAGTCAGCATGGCGACACTACAAGACCACACCTGAAGCAGATGACTGGAGCAATCCTAGCAGTGAACCAAGGGATGCTTCTAAATATAAAGCTAACCGATAATTTGCCACCTTTTGTCTCTGTTGGAGATGACCTCTGCATTCAGTATAAAGTCTCTGCTTTGTTCCAAAATCCTTCAAACCACAATAGCTAATTACTTCCAAACAAAGACCTAATCAGGGCATTGAAAAATACTAAGAACAAAGTGATGATTGGGACTTAAAGGAAGGCACTAAGCACGTTTGGTATGTGAATCCTGTCTACTTCACCAGAATATGCTTGGTTGCTTCAGTCATGCATTGACAAAAGGGGTTGCACTGTGATTGCACTTAAGAATACAATGTGGTAACAAAAAGATACTATTTGAAATGGCCAATTTTTATTCCGATGTAAGGATTGACAAGATGTGCAGAATCCCTTTAAATGGTGAATAGTACCTTGCACAGCAATATGGTATAAGAGAAAAATTCTAATGTAGTTAAACATACGCTTTGAAAAATCCACTCTTTGCTGCATTTTATATTGCACAGTGTCACCTGTTACAGAAAATCCCTTTGAGCTCTTCAGTTCTTATAGCTAATGAGCTTATGAATGCATAGTTCTAAAAAGGGTTGTGCAGCTTTAAACTGATGCTTTCCCCAAATTCCCAAATCCATTTGTCAAGTGCGTACAAAAATTATGTTGTTATAAGACATTGGGACTTCCACTTCTTGGTATGCACCTTCAGGATTTTCTTGACACGCAAACACGAAAATGCATTTCTATACATTTTTCCTTGTTTTGAGGAAAGATCATAAGTAGTTAGTTCATCTCTCCATACAAGAAATTCTGTCAATACAGGGGCTGGGGGTAATTCAATTTCATGTTTATTGCCTGTCATTTTTGGGGGGGTTGGGGAGGGGAGAGAAATGCTGAAAGGCCAGCCAGCCAGTCATACAAATGAATTTGCCTTAAGAGTGTTGGTTGCTTGGAACCTGATTAGTGTAAAACCTGTAAATAGTTTGAAAAGTTATTTATATATTCAATGTCTGACTATAGTCTGGTAATCTGAATTTGTAGTGTATATAAAGATGTTGTACACCAGCTGTCGGAAAGTGTCATTGGTCTAAATACATGAAACTGGAAATATCGTAGAAGCGGTAGGGACAAAACATAGCTGGTACCTGATTTAAGGGAAAAAAAATCAAAGAGAAAAAACCTAAGTATTTTCCCCTTAAATTTATTGTAAGGGTTATTGCTGACTGTTAGGAAAATATTCTTCACCAAGTCTTTGCCAAATACTGTTTCTGATACTATGGCCTTTCAGAAAAATTTGTGAAATTTAGAAGTTCTGGTGATTTTCTAGCTGCGCGAATAAAGTAGATGAGCTGTAAGCAACTCTGATGCACCCTCGGTTTCTCGTAGGTGTTTTGATATTTTTTTGAAAGATATTGCAGATTTTAGCATGGAAAAATGAAACTTGTTTACTAAAATTGTGGGGGAACTGTCCCTTTTGTCCTCCCAATATTTATTTTTATAAAGAACTGATCTGTTAGGTAAACAGGGAAACGCTGAGAAATTCCTAGGTATTTTTTAAAAAAATCTTAGTTTGACTTAATGGTAGTACTTTGCACTTACATAGCACATTTCATCAAAGGATTACAAAGTGCTTTGAGCAATAAACTTCATATAGCCCCGTTTCTGAAGAGTCGGAGTCCTTACCTTGCAAACTCTTACCTGTTGCAGTCAGTTCAAGAGTTTGGATGTGGATAGTTCATGAGTTTGCAGGGCTCGAGGTTCCGCGGGCTTCACTGCACTGTACGGTTAAGTCAGGGTGGAGCGGCAGGTTGCTTTAACGCGCTCTCCTACGCGTCTCTGCGAAGTGCTGCCCGAACATGCGTTCCCAGGCGGAGGCAGCAGGGCCAAAGGCTGCCGGACTTGTTCGCTGCAAGCGGCGCCCTTCTGAGCCCCCTCCGCCAGCAGGCGGGAAGAGGGAGCGTGCCGAGGGGCCCTCCTGTTCCCAAACGGGGCGCGTTTGACCCCGGCTGGGGGATCTTTGCGTGGCACGGTGAGGGTGCGACGCGTGGGGCCTCCAGAGCAATAATTTCCCACGACGGCAGGCACAGCTGCGGAGAAGGCAAATTGCTATTCAAGCGACACAGCTACGCTGCTGGGGTGAAATCAGAGTAATAGTTTGACTGAAACATCAGTTGGAAGTCACATCTACTAAAATTCAGTCACTTAACTTCTGCCCTCACCCGTAACATCTTACTGTTCTTTAAATTCATTTGAAGTCATGTATGTTTTCTAGTAATCGCAGAGGAGGGCTTGCTTAAAAACAGAAATTTGTGATGCAACTAATATTTTCCCAGCTGCGTGCGGTCAGTTTTTCCTAGAGCATTACCTAAAGCATTCCAAGGAATAAGATAGTTTGTGTAAAGAGCTGCGTTTCAGCTTTTGTTAGAAATCATATTTTGTAGTAGTAAATCCTGACCTGGTGCTTTTTTTGGCTGTCTCTTTGTACACGAAGAGGAGAGGGAACAGAAAAAAAGGAAAGGATGCAGGCATACTGAACTTGTTTTCATGAAGTGAATAGAAACCATGGAAGCCAGCGAATAAAAGCTGAAGGTACCGTGGAGGATGTTATGGTATATTAGTCATTTCACTTCTTTATTCACAAAAACAGCTGGCCGGCTTTCAGGACTGAAGTGCTGTAGTACTTGAAAACTGAAGTCCCCTGAAATGGCACCCGTTTCCAAGAACCCTGAGCACGTACAAACAGCTCAAAGCAGGAAGGCAGAGCACAAGGAATGCATTTTCTTTCCATTTCCCAAGGTCTGTTCGTGGGCTTTAGGGTGAATATAAGCGAGAAGCAACTTTTCTCCTCTCCAACCTTGTCTAGGCAGCCTGTGCTTTAGTGGAGATCCCAGGTATGCCGTAAATTGTTCTTGACTCATTGTCCTCGTGCCATGTTTCTACACAGGGGTATGAGTCTGAAAACTGCCTTAGGAAACAACAGCAGCAGACCTCTGATTAGAGGAGAGTTTTTCAACGGGTATGCCGGAAAAATGAGGGTGGATAGGTTTTTAATATGGCTAGTTTAACTACAGATACGGATCTTTTTCAGTTACTTCTACCTTTGTTTGGAGTCTGTTGTAACTATTTGTTTTAATATCTTGGGGCTGTTAATTCCAAACTTTCTGATGATATAAAAGCATATTTCTTTTTTATGGATTTCAGATGTATGGCCGGCTCATGTTACTGCAACCTCCTTGTCTTGAGTTACAGGACACACAAATAGAAAAAAATGTTTTCAGTGAAAATGCTTTGTATCTGTTGTGTTTAGTGATTAACAGAAACACACTGAGCAAGAGATGTTTGCTCCTCCATTCTTCCTGAGAATTTACAAGCAACTTCTATGGGTCGTAGTGTAACAAATAGTTTAACTTTTTTGCCCAGCGTGCATTTTTCTGGTGTATGTGTCTTGAATGTAATCTATTAATCCCCTGCCTAGTTTAATATTAGTAGATACCGAAGTCTCTCCAAATCATATACATATTTGTGCTCCCTGCTTTCCTAGGCTTTGTTTTGAGGCTAACAAGTGGTCTTTTAGAGCCAGCACCTGATGAGAAATATTCAGAAGATACTGACATGCTTCTTTTACAGCTGCGATGCACAGTCTTTGCCTCTGTACTTGACTGTGGTGGCCTGGGATAGCACTGAGAAGGTCTTTGTCCTGCTGCAGTTTGTGCTACCTCTTGGGCAGTGTTTGAAGCAGGGAAGCAGGTCCCTGGGCGCGTGCTGAAAGAATATGGATGTTAATTGTAGTGTTCTTGGAAAACTCAAGCTACTTTTTGGCTACGTAAACTACACTTGCTGCTCCAACTGGATAACGTACTTTGCTTTGTCCCCCGTGGCACCTAGAATCTGCTTTAAAACAGCTGTTCACTTTCTCCAAAAAGTGAGCAACAGTGATCTTTCAGTGTAGTGCAATCTCCTATTTACCTCCACCCAAATTTAGTATTTAGGGTGAAATCTTGACCTCGTTGACATGGAAGACATTTCCCCCCCACCCACCCACCTTCAATAAGCACTTCTGGATCCTTATGTGTTAGGTGCTGCAAAGTGCAAAGTGGTCTTGATTGATACAAATAATTTTGTAGAAAACAGTCTAAATGTTTATTGTTAGTATTTATCCCTTGAGGATAACCATGTCCGATTCTGCGGTGTTCGGTTTCCTTGCACGTTTCCTTGGTTGCCCTATAGCTGCTGTGGTTTCTGATAGCTCCTCGTCTCTTCTTCCTGCCATACTCACCTGCCTATCAGCTAATAGATATATAAATGTGTTTTTGCAGAACTTAAGAGAATACGATGGCACATGCCACGAGGATGTGTTACTGAGTTCAGAGGTGAGTTTATTGACAAATGAGGAACATAGTTACAAATCGCGTAGCGACTTCAGGGCTGAGCCTTGCAAGTACTTGCACAAGTAAACAGTGTATGAGAGTAATCCCACTTAAATGAATCTGTTCTCAGGATCAGGACTTAAGCTGTTGACTTGAATTTGAAACAATGAAGATTTGTGTAACTGAAGCGGCTTTCTAATTAAAAATAAATAAGAAAATTTAAAGTTCACGTGCTTTAATCGCAGTATTATGTTGCCTTAAGAGATCTCAGAAAATGGCGTGGAGAAATTGTTTGTTTCTTAAATCTGGAGATTTTTTATCTAGTATCGGTAGGATTGATGTGCATGTGATAATTCTGACATTGTCAAACTAGTATTAATGGCTTTATTAAAATTTTTCCTTTGAATGGCGTACTGCCGAGAGGTGCCAGGGTGGCAGTCCTTTGAAGTTCCCACCCTCTGTAGCCCGTAGCAGGCCGCGGCAGGCCCTGTTCCCAAGCGGTGCGCTGCCGGTGCTCGCAGCCGTTCAGCAAGGACTGTCCTCAGGCGAGGGACCCGCTGGCTGCTTCACGCTTGCCGTCGTGGTGAACTGTTAACAGCGTGCTAAACTTGCACTGGGGCTTATGGTGGGAGTTTCTGACGGGGGTGGAAATCAAGTCAGTTTGTTCCCGGCATCGGTGATGGGACGGAACTCTTACTGGGGAGCTGGCCTGCGTTGTGCCTGGCATCCGAGGGGGAAAGAGGTCTCGCGTTGCCTTTCCTCTGAGGTGGCATCATTTGAATCAACTGAACCCATAACGGAGGAGCGGGAAGCTAATTTTTCATGAGATTACTTGGTGATGCTTTAATTTTGAGTTTTCCGGAACTTGTTTTGGAATTGTTTCTAGCCCAATACCCCTGTATATAATTTGTGTATACTCTCATCTTCCTTTTTTCTTTCCGTTGCTGACAAATAAAAATATGTAAAAACTACACGATGATATTTTTAAGGGACTGATTCGGTTTCGCGCGCTGTGGAGCTTAGTTTGCGATTTGGCAGCCCAAGGTCAACTTCACACATGCCTACAGAGGGGCACCCTCGGAGAGCTGCAGCTGGGAGCTGACAGCAATTTCAGATAAAAGTGTTTTTCTTGCCTGTTTTGTCACAAAGCAGTTTGAAATCTTCTATGGAAACATTCATTTGGGTGTTTCCATGTCCATCTCCCTCCCCACCCCAAGATTTATTGTTACTATCTCAAGCATAATTTATTTTTTGCTAAGCGGGTTCTAGAGCTATATGTAAGTGCAATTGCTTCCGTACTGTATTACTCTGAATTTTCAGGTACATTTAATCTGATCTGGTTTGTATCGGATTTCCAGGGAGATTTTAAGACTTTTAAAACTTTTAAAGTCTTTCATAAATACGTTTTTTTCCTCTCAGACATAAGTCTTTATGAAATGCTTATTTTCACAAAAAACTCTAGTTTTCATTCTGAAGCTACCTTTCAGTGACTCTTGTGGCACAAGACTTGATTTGTTTTTAAAAAGATAAAATTACGTGCTGACATAGCTGAACTTCACAATTCTTGATTTTGCTGTTATGCCAAGGGCCCGGATATCAAAATATTTACGAAGACAGCAGTTGTATGGAAAATAAAATTGTACTCGATTTGAGCGGAAAAATTGAAACATAAGAATTTTTAGCTAATTGTAAATCTGAAGATGTCTCTTTCTACAAAATAAGGGAACAGCAAAAGCATTTGTGGGAGACTGGCTTCTTGAAAAACTAGTCGCTACAGAAATTACTCTGGGTCCATCACTTCTGCCCGTATTTGTTCTATGTTATTTCCTTCTGTGTACAGATAAGCTCCTTCTTTTCTACAGGTTTGTAGCTGGGGGGGGGGGGGGGCGGGGAAGGGAGGAGGTGTAGGTGGGAATGCGTACCCTAAAGTATTTTGGGATAAAACTTATTTTTCTCTTTTGGAGTCTGAGAAAATTGTGCAAGGTAGTGACTCTTGTTTTACTCTCTCTTTTTAACTAGCATTCGTCGCTCTTTCTCAGGACATTGACGTAAGAAAAGTTCAGGCCTCTTACCTAGCAACAGCTGCTCCTCCATAACTGCCTAAAATAGAAAGTCTGTGGCAAGAACCCCAGATTCTCCTCTTCTCCCGTGCATAGAGGAATCCAGAAACGGTTGTAGTTTAAGAGCATTAACTTGAAATAATTCTAAATTAAACTTACTTGGTGACCGAGAACTTTGCCATTTGAAAATATGAAGTAATATTTCAAAAAATTAAAAAATGAGTTTCATTCATCTTCTCCAAATTCTTGCTTTTGAGGGAACACACAGGTTTATAAGCAGAAAAGGTGTTAGCATTAGCGAAACCTAAGAGCTGAATTTTGGTACCATCTGTACACTATGTGTGTTTCAAATTTTGCTTAAATTTAGCTAGGCTGTTGTGGTTTTGCTAACCATTTTGCTATACAAGTGTATGGGTTTTTTTTCCCTTAGGTTTTATAGCCCTTGCTGTTGATCAAGACTTAATAATTTATTGGTTTAATATATCACTGCGAGTAACAGAAGGGAGTATTTAAGCCCTTGAATCATCCTTGTTGCTGCGGTAGGAGCACAGCCTCACAGCTCTTCAGGCTGCTGGTCTGCGCAAACGGGGGCTGTAGAGGGACCAAATTCAGCGAGATGCTGGCGGCAGGGACGGAGCTGCCTGTCCTGGCAGCGCTGGCGCTTCCTCCGAAGCGAACAGAGACGAAGCCTGCAGTTGTAGCTGCTTCCTAATATTTCTGTGGAGTATGGCATTTCCTTTAATGGCCGGTATCCCGAAGGATCGCCGCTGATGCCTCCTTGCTTCCTGGCGTTTTTGATCTCCTGCCGTTGAAGCAGCAGAAACTCCTACAGCGGTTTAGAACCAGAAGTGAGTTACTGGGGATTTCTGAAGCTCCGGTATCCGATTGATCTGGGTACGTCAGCACGGTTTGTCACCACGCGTTGTTTTCTTTTGTTTGGATTTGTTTTTTTCTGCTATATAAATCTCCCGAAAGCTAAAATTTCCTGGATTATTCTTGCCATTTGAAAAGTCTGTTACAAAATAACACCCAAGGCTTCTACCTTGAAATTTCTTCAAATTTCCATAAAGCTTTATATGCATTCGTAACTTATTCAAGAAAATGAAAACCAAAGTTTGTTACCAGGCAATTCCAGAGGAGGAAAATGCCTGGAGACCCAGATTTCTTGACTCATTAACTTCCTCATTAAGTAATAAATGAGGCTCCAGTCAGTCAGAATTATGCTAGAGCTGAGAGCTAAGTTTCTTTCCGATGAAGAATTTATTTTAAAACTTCAGATGAGAAGAAATCTGTGTGTTGCACTTTCTCGCTGCTGACCGTTTGCCGTGATAAGATATGGACAGGAGCCGAGTGGTTCATTAAGTAGCTCAAAACTGCCAGATCTCTCGGCGTGTACCGCATAATGTTTGACAGGAGCTGTCTGTAGAACGCGAAGCAGCTAGTTGCACAGGCAGCAGCAATGTAATGAAGATTTATGGCTCTAGGACACAGGCTTATGGGGGAGAACAATTTGTAATAAGGGATCGGTTTGTCGTGACACATTCACATCTCTTTTAGACCGTTGTAGACTTGGTACTTCGATTTGTTACTTTCAGTGGAAACAGAAGTCTTGCAGTAGAGAGTTTTTAAATGTAGTCAGGCATACAAAACACGTCGGGCATGCTTCGTAGGAAAGATGAGACTTTTTTTTTTTTGTCAGATTAGCTTATATTCATCATCTAACTGAGGCTGGTTTTACTTTCAGCTTTTGTACCATCTTAAAATTGAGTTTAGTAAATAATGCCTGCTGTATTTTGTCTAAGAGCATCAGCCATTCAGAAAACTTGGAAGAGCAGTCTGAAAACCCTTCTCCATCTAGTGACTTGGATAATTTTATCTTTGGCCCTTTCGTGTCTCCTAGTCCAAAGGCAACAGGCTTGTCCCTTTGCTTCTACTAGTATGCAGCTCGGAGACGTGATTTGGAAGTTGTAACATGATTTTCCTTCTTGATCTGCCACTGTGGCTTTTTTTTCTTGAAATTAATAAAGGAGCAGGCGCCTGTAAATACGCTGATTTTCGACTTTTCAGAAGAAAGCTTCGGTTCTGCCAGTTTTCAAGGTCACATGTCGATCTGTGTTTTGGTATTAGAAAGCTTTCAAAGGACAGCTTCATGAAAATTTTCTCGTGGTTATGGCAGCTGACGGGAGCTTGCACTGTCGTGAGATGCAAGTCATTAAAATACAGGAGCCGTCCCAGCAGGCTTGAGGTCGTCGGTGGTGCGCCTGGCTTCCCCTGCGCTTTCTGTAGCACCTTCCTTGCCTGTTTCGCTTTGCTCTTTATTCTTACCTTAATAAATTTCTTCCTAGGCATGAGAACACTTGCTATAATCCTTGGGGCTGTGGAGGACCAACGCTTAAGGCCTGGTTAGTTTTGCATTCAGGTGAAGGAACCTGGGTTTTTGTGTGTGTGAGCCACGGCTGTGCGGTAGTTTCCACGTCTCTAGGTGTTGGTGGACCAAAGGTTAAGTTTCACCACCAAGGAAACAATATTCTTGCCTCCTTCGTTTTCAGATATGGGTGCCCTCTTCAGTACATGGGTGTCCGTTGTCGGTGCGCTGCGGTATGCCTGAAAACTGCCCGCTGCATTATGCGCGAAGTAAAATGGCCAGGCCCTGTACATGATGACCTACAAGTTTACCAGCTTTACAAAATATTTCGCAAATAGCCATTTGCGATGGGTGAGGAGGGAGTTACGCTTTCTTCTGGTATATTTAAGTACATTTTGTCTTGCTGTTACTCTGCGCGCTCGATGACGGAGAATGCCAGCTTGCTAAACACAGCATTTTACAGCAAGAGAACTGAAGTTTCTAGGGTTTTTTAATGGCGCATCAAGGTGCACAAATACATGACTGATCTCTAACTTCTTGTTTTCTTGAGGAACGGTCAAACAGTTGGGTGAAACAGGCAAGAAGGCCCCCTCGGGCCCGTCCCCGTAGGAGGAATGTCCCTCGGGTGGCGGGGGAGCACCCCCGCTCTCCGCCTAATGGCTAACCGCCTCTTAGTTAGCTCCTGCGCACTTTCTCTCTCTGTTCTTCCCGACACGTTGACTTGAATTCCCGGAAGCTGGAAGTTGAAAGGTGTCAGAATAGAGGTGCTTGACCTCATGGCATTATTTTTTCTTGCGTTTCTTTAACAGACAGTGACTGCGAGCTTGCCGGTGTTTTCTGGTGGTTCTCTGTGTTCTCTGGGTGTCTGTGATGCACGTATGGGCTGTGGGGTGGTTTGAAGAAAAGGTGCTTTGTGGGGAAAAAAAAAAAAAAAGAAAAAAAAAGAAAATAAACCAGGCAAGATTTGCTACACTGGATTAATGTTTAGTTTGGAACCAGCTCTTCTGGGGGAAATCTTGTTAGTTGCTACACAGGATATGCCTTACGAAGTTTTCTATTTGCATGTGAACAACAGGAATGTTTGAAATGTCCTTTTTGTTGTTTTCTGGAATAAATGCGCTCATTTGGGAGAGGCCTTTTAGATAACCGAAGGGGGGGGGGGGGGGGGACACGAACGACAACAAACAAATTTTCTCTAAGGGGTAGTTTCATATTTTGGTTTGGCGTTTGGCTTTTAGTCGTGTATTGTAGCGGTGCAAGCTCAGGACGCTGTTAAAAATGAAACTGGTTAACTTCGAAAGTGATGATACAAAATATCTTTAAGTATGGCCAAGTACCAGAGTGACGGGGTTCCTACTGGGTTTAGGCATTAGTTTTGAAACGAAAAAGCTAGAGACTAGTGTGGCATGTAGTACACTAAAATAACACAACCCTGTTGGTGTTCAAAGCTAGTCACTTGTAGAGAGCAGGTTATAATTAGTCTGCTTTTCCCAAATGGATGATGGCTTTGTGGCCCACAGTTACTTTATTTTATGGAAAACCAGGGTTTGTTCGTAGGGAAATACGATTAGAGAATGATAGAATAGAGTTTAAAAGTATCACGATGTGCTGTAATTTGTTGTGACAAAGCTGCTTCTAGAATTTGAAATAGGGGCGAGAGCTGACGTGCGCCTGCAGCCTGGCCGGTGCCGCCAGGGAGGGTTTTCCCTTTGGGCGCTCCCGCCTGCGTGTGCTTAGGCACAGAAAGAATTGCTTTGAGATAATGGACCATCTTCTTCTTGATTAGTCCAGTTAAACATTTTAAAAAATAATTTATTGCTAGGTTTTGTAAATGTGAAGGCTTTGTCTTGCAACTGTGTTTTTGCTTCTGTTTACCACAGCCATTTAAAAACAAAAAAGCCAAAAAATCTTTAAATTCCTGGATCCGCAGCTCTCCCTCGGCAGAGGTTTTGTTTGCGCCCTTTCTGCAAATAGAAGTCAACCCCAGGGCTTTAGGGCTCGCTGCACTCTGTGATCTCTTAGGACCGAGTTCGCCAGCCGGATCCGGAGTCAGCAGCTGCCGAGCGGCTTCGAGCCCGTGTGCTCCTTGCCGCAAAGGAGGAGCGGCCGGGGCCTGGGCACGGGCACGTGGCCCCAGATGGCGCGCTTCAGCTGCCCTCGCCGGCGCGTTTCTGAGCCTGAGCTTTGCTGCACCAGCGAGCGCGTCCCCTGCAGAGCGGGGAATTTCAGGCTGCTTCAAAAAGGGAGAACCTGATCCTTTCCCACGTTCTTGCTGCAGTCACAGTTGGTGGCAGAGAATCAGGCAGAGTAGGGGTTTGTGTCCCCACCCCCCCCCCCCCCCCCCCCCCCGATGCGTGTGTGGGCTCCTCCGGGTATTTTACTGCTGTGCTGTGGTTATTTAATGTAGTTTGCTGGGCAGCAAAAGGAAATCCTCCCCGCCTGTGGAGATGAGACTTCTGTCCAAAGCCTAAATGCAAATGGAAAGCCAAGCTACCAAAATGATGAGAGGAAGATGGTGCAAGCAGTCAAATCCTGGCGACTCCGCAGAGGTCACTGAGTTCATGTATAGCACAGACCATGAAGCATTACCAGAGAAACTCGGGCTCGAGCCCTGTAACCTTTTAATCCTTTTAGGGGACAGTTGTCTTTTCACAGGGTGAAACTGCCTTTTGAGAAGGGTTAAAGGAGGCGATAGGTCCAAAGGCATCGCTTCCTCCTCGCGTTCGTTTTGCCCCGTTGTCTTCAGGTTGTAGTTCGCCACACTCCAGTACACAGAGCAGGGTCTTGCCTTTGTGTGGAAAGCAAAACTGCCTGACTTAGCTCATGAACTTGCAGTTTGCTGTTTCTCACTGAAGGAAGGACGGATGCTGTTGGAGACAATATCTAAAAAGGGATGGAGGTAGCAGGTGTGAAAGACCTGTTGGAACTGAAGAAAGGTACTGGCCCAGCCAGAAAGTGGCCATGAATAACTGCTGGCGTGGGGGAATTCAAGCCTTTTATTTGAGGAACTGGTTTTCACGTGGGAGCCTGCTGCGTGCGGCTGGGAGATGCAGCAGAGGGATTTGTCACAGGAAGAGCCTCAGTTCTTGCTGGAGTCTCGGGCCCACCTTCCCCTGTTAGCACAGCAGCGATGCGTTTCCAAAGGCTCTCAGCTATTTTTACTTCGTTCTGCATCCGCCTCCTCTCCCTCAGGCGGAGCTGTGAGGCAGTGGCCTCGATTTCCATTCAGATTAGAAATGCTGAGGCCGCCTTGTGCGCCCCAGGGAAGGGCCTTCCCTTCCGAAAGAGAAGGGCAGAAAATATCTGTGTGCGCCTGCTTGGGGAGCACTCGATGTATCTTGGGAGGAAAAAATGTCTCTTCAAAATAAGATCAGAACAGGAGTGCGTGAGATAGCCTGCTGCCTGAAAGGGTCTCCATGCAAGAGAGCCAAAGCCCTAGGTCCATTTTCTGGTCCATTTTCAGCTCTGTTTTAGGAGGAGGTTGGAGGTCTGCACCAGGCTCAAGTGAAACTGCTGCTTAATTGTAGGACTTTTTTCCCGTGTTGGTTTATTATTACCCTTTTTTTACAAGCAAATTCGATACAGTGTCAACCCTTTCCTTTCTGCTGAGCTGAGTTGGTAGGCCTCCTCCTGACTCGGGCAGCCTTCTTGTTCCCGAGGGGGTTTGCCCTGCGCCGAAGCAAGGATCTCCTCTGACCTCAGGCGGGGCTGTGCACGGCCGGGCCCGGCTTCCCAGGGCGCCTGCTCGCGGGGACGCGGCACCGCGCACCCACCGAGCGGCTTCCCTCGGCAAAAGTCATTCCCCTGGGATTTTGGAGTGGAAAAGCAAGGACTGCAGTTGAAGAAGCAAAGCTGCAAGCCGAGGGGAATTTAAACAGCTTCACCTTGTTTAATGAAGGCTTTGGAGTGGGGAAGGGGGTACAGGATCTGCCCCCGATGCTGGGCTCTAGAGCTGGTTTAGTCGTCTCACGGGCGCGAGCTGAGCAAGGCGTGAAGGCTGCCCAGCCCCCAGCCGAAAGCGCCCCTGCGGCGTGTTTCAGGGGAGAGAAGGGGAAGGTGAGCAGCAGGAATTCCAGCAGGGTGATGTTGAGACGTGAAGGGGAAAGCTAAGGGGACAAGGAGAGCAGCCGCAGCGGTCAGGAGAGATGAGAATGGGCAGCGCCGGGATTTATTACAGCCATATCCTCCTTGATAAGTGGTCCTCGCTCTGAGCCGGTCCCCTCGGGAAGCCAGGGTTCCTCTTCATGAAAAAGCACCTAGTTTTCTTGTGGCTTCATTTGAAGTGCCTGTTTCTTGTTGTTAACTTTGTCCACCTTCCAGCTGGCAGTACTGCTTTGTGCTATTCTGAATATTTCCTTCCTTTGGAGAATTCCATCCCTACGGTATTTGGAAATAATTTTTAATATACACGAAAAATTATGATCTGTTTTTTTAAGTGTTCATCTTTCTTGAGCCTTGTGAGTTAAATCATCCCTGTGAGTGAGCTTACACAATGCTGTATTTCATGCCTAAACAATGGAAGGATTTAGAACTAAGGAAATGCTGTAGATGTTTCACAAGCGCTGGCACAAGATTTTCTGCCTTGTACTGCAGAAAATCATCTCTGCTTCTGCAGCCGCGCTTCAAACGTTCTCCTACCTGTTCATATAAACTCGCATGAACTTACAGCGGAGACTTTCCGTTTCCAGTCGTGCTCTTTGCTAGTGCTTCCAAGGTTTCTACGGTGCGATGAAATCCCAGTTAAAAAATTGAAAATGCTTCTCAGTTCCGACTACTGGATTTAAAGTTTGTTCCAAATCTAACTCGGGGCTTGTTTTGCAGTAAAGGGAGGCGCTACCACGGGGCGCTGCAGCTCTTGCTTTGTGTCACCTCGCCTGGGAGGGCCCGACGCAGCGGTGGCTCCTGGTGTCCCTGGGCTTAGGTCAGGCCCGCGCGAACAAGAGTCCCTCTCGTCCTTTCCCAGAGCGCCGTCGGCCGCGCAGGTGGATGTGTGCGCAGAACTGGCACCTAAAAGGCGGCGAGGCCGTGGGGAGGCATCAGTCAGACGTGGTCCCTCTCCCCGGGGCCGCGGAGGCAGCTCGGTGGCCAAAGAGAAGCGGGACTGCAGCCAGGCTGACTTTCCTGGTCCTGGGAGCATACGAGGACGTCTCCCACCTCCCAGGTGATGCAAGACACAGCTCAAAACACCCCCAAATCCATCTTAAGCGATAAAGCTTGTGTTACCAGGGAGCATTTTGGTGTGGACTCTGTGCCTTTAAATAGCTTCTCTGCCATGCCGAATGACTTTGAAATTTCTTCTTATTCTGCAGTTAAAAATACCTCCAGCTTCTCCCTGCCTGAGGCAGGACTGGCAATAAATAAATAATTAAAAAAAAATCTTTTCGGCAGCTGGTGCAGTAATAATTTCTTCCTTACAGAAAGGACAAAAGGGAAAGAGTGCAGCAGGAGCAGTCAAGCGTCAGACTGGCTTAGCTGGGGGAAGAGTCGAGGCCAAAGGAGTCGTCCCTGCGGCTAACGTTTGCTGCTGCAGTTTTGCATGCCTCTGGCACAGCTGCAAACCAAAGCATCCTGGCACACCCAGGAGCACCACAGCTGCAGCTGCTGGGGACGGTTCTTGGCAGCAGAACCGGGAGGGCTGCGAAAGCACTTCTTCCACTTAGAAGTCAGAATTAAAATAGTGGCTCTCGACTGCGCTGCGCTGGGGCGGAGGGGAAGGGAGGCCCCCGCCGCTACCGTGCAGCCAGAAGGATGTGAGGGAAGGCGAGGAGAGAGGCGACCCTGTCAGAGCAGAGAGCAGCGGCAGCGCCGCCAGCAGTGGGATTTGGGGCCGGCTGGCGTTCGTGGGGGCGTAGGGACGGGTACAAAGGATGGGGGTAAGAGGCCCTGTGCTATCGGTGGGGCTTACGCTGGGGGTTGTGTTTATGTGTTCAAAGGTGCCATAAAATGAAGGTGAGAGGCAGCAGTATCTGTTGTACACTGTTTATTTTTCATGTGGAGCTTGGCTGATGAACAGGACTGAATTAAAGCAACACTCATGAAAAATAAAACCCGACCATGACTCAGAAGTGCAAAATTGCCCTCCACCTGTCCAGAGACAATGAGGTTCTGGTTTGCTGGAGACAGCACGTGGATATTGGTGTCTGTACCGGCAGGGCAAAGGCTTCATCTTATTGATAGCCTAAATGCGAAAGGATGTCTGGTACAGTATATGGCTTTGTCGCTGGGTAGCCCCCTGTGACTCTGAGAAACAGCTTCTGCTAAGAAGAGGTCACTGGTGAGTTTTCCTCCAGTTCCTATTTACAAGTCGCGGTGCTGTCTTCCGCCCAAACCACTGAACAAGGGCTGCTGAACACTAAGCGCTATGAAAGTAAAACAAACAAACGGTAAAAGCCAGGAACAACAAAAACCTGCCCACCTCCATTGCATTTGGACATGGCTCGTCGTGTAAACAGCACCAGTAGAGAGCAGACGGTTCCCGTGGTGGAGGAGTGGTTTGTGATGGGAAGACTTAAGACTTGCAAAGGATCAGAAAAACTAACGAGTGCATCCCAGGTATGAAATTACAGTAACAGGTTGCCTAAGGCTGAGAAAGGTCTTAATTGCACCGCGGGCGCACCGCTGGCGGCAGCTGACCTAGCTGTGGCTCTCCCCCTGCACCTTCTAGTGAAAGTGGTAGTTCACCCCACTCCCTGCTCATCTCTTTTTGCAGCTCTGTGAAGAAGGAACTAGCGTGACTCCAGAGGACAAAGCACGCCACGAGATACCGTGTGCCCAGTCTTGTGGTGGTCAGAGAAGTGTCTGGCAAGAAGCGTTCCCGAAGAAAAATCAGTTACCCAATGGTGGGAGAGGGATGAAAGCTGTAGGGAATGAACAGAGTGCGGGGCTCATTTGGTGCCTGGAACAAGGATCTGTAATTTACCTGCCTGGAAAAGTATCTGGAAGGGAAGAAGTGAAAGGAGTTCACCTACTAGGTCATTCGGCGAGGTAAGGATGGTAGCCTGGGGGGGACTGCTGCTGGGTACCACCGTGCCACATGCTCAAGCACTCGGGTGTCTTGTTCCTTCACAGTTTTTTACTCCGAGAGCCGCTCAGAGCCCTCCCTCTCCCAGCGTTTCCCGTGCTGCCTGCGCAGGGAACCAGCAAAGTGCTGACTGGTGCCTGCAGCGGGCTGCACGTCCTGACGGGTTTGCAACTCCAGGGAGCAGTGGCACAGGAGCCATTTCGCTGCTGCAACCCGCTGCCCAGGCTGCCCAGGGTCTGTGCCCGGCAGGCTGCCGGGGGGACAGGCAGGCAGCAGCACCCTTTACCTTGCTGGCCTGGCACCAAAGCTGGTGCTGGGCTGGAGAGCCTTGAACATGCCCATGCACTGAGGCAGGCTTCCCCAGGCGAGCCTGGGAGCAAAATCGCATCGTTGTTTCGCAGGCCTACCACAGTGATGCGGGCTGGTGTTTCTGTGGCTTTCTGAGCTGTGGGGCAGGGCAGCCGTGGGGGCTGGGGGTCAAATCCTGCGAGTCTGCAGCCCCCTCACCAGGCGCCAGCTGCGGGGCGGAGTGGTGGAGCCAGGCGTCAGGCAGGTCTGGCTTTGCCAAGCTGGAAGGAGATCAGCTACTGCTTCGAGGGGAGGGGAAAGCTTCACTTGTGCCACCCTTTCTGTGGTTCTGCTTGGGGCTGTATGGGTGTCACGGACGGAGAAAGAAAATCCCCACGCCTAATCCTGTTTAAAATTTTCCATTGTTTTTTCCAGCTTTTTTTCCACGTTAGGGTAGAGGAACGGCCTCGAGACCCCTGCTGGGCAGGGTGTCCGTGAACACATCTTGTTTAGAGTGTGATGAGAAACTGTTTAACCGGCTGAGTATCACGTGAGGACAGCAGCACTGTTGTGCTCGTCGTTTGGCGATACGTAGCAGGGAGCAGCAGGGTCTCCTCAGAGGCCACGTCCCGAGGCCTTGGGATCCCACGTGTGTTTTTTAGAATTCACCAGTAAAAATCACCAATCTCTTCAACTATCTATTTCCTACAACAACACATTCCAGCTAGGGCTGTCTTTTCATTTACTTTCTTGCCTCCAAAGTGCAAAGCCAGGGAGCAAAAGAGAAGTTACCAGGTAGCTGTTCAGGCACTAGGAACACGGAGAGCGATTTGATAAAGCAGGTACAGCCTGACTCTTTACATACACCCCCTACAGAGGCTTGGTCAACAAGCAGCATTCAATAGCTTGAATATATTAAAGGGATTTCCAGCAAGTCAGCTGGAGAGCTCTCCATTTCGCTGGCATGGTTTGGGGTCCGGGGCAGATTTCATTCAAAAAGCAAAAAAGTAAAAATTTATTTCTCATTTCTGCATGTATTTGCTGCAGCAGTGCCATTCCTTCACGTGCCAGAAGAGCTCAAGGTTAGCAGGGTCCGGTACAACTGCATCTTCTCCCTCCACGGGCCGCAGCCGTCGCATGCCTGCATGCCGGGTCCAGACCAGGAGCCGACAGGGCTCCTCCCGCCAGCCCCACTCGGTGCAGAGTTCCCCGCCGACCCGGCCTGGCCGCGGCAGCTGTAAGCAGCAACGCATGGACAGGAACTTGCACAAAGGTGTATGTTTTTCTGTCAGTCCTCGGTACCGTGTCTGGCAAGCACTGCTGGCCGGGCCTCCAGGCACCGCCAGGGAGTGGGGATGGGATAAGCTCTTCCTGAGATCTCGCTTGCTGTGCTCCAGTCCGTTTTCAGCATCTTCTCCCAGAGCACGTTCCCTGCTGTCAGAGATACCCCAGATGTTCCTCACACTTCTCCCCATTCAGCGGTTGAGTTCATAGCTTGTTCTTCTGTCTCATGGTTAAAAAAATATATCTTTATTTTACTTTTCATCCTCGTCTCCCTCACTCATGCTGCTGAGGGAGGCAGACGCAGCTTTTGGAGAAGAGGGAGGGGAGGCTTTATTGAAGACCCAGGGTGGAGATGGAGAACGGGATGGAGAACGGCCTCGCGTAGGACTGCTGTTCGGGCTCTGCCGGGGAGAAAAAGCCTGGAGCATTCGGCCACTTCGTTCCTGGAACATCTGCTTCTGCAAAAGCAAAGCGAAAAGATGCTCGTTGAGTAATGCACAGAGGGGAAGGTATGCCTGTGGGCAAGCAGGAGCTGGGCTGCGCTGTCCTCTCACCTGGGAGAGAGCAGGGAGACAGAGGATAGACTTCTGCTCCGAAGCATGGCCAATTCGGCCCACACTTAGCCTTTGCCTCTTCTACTGTGTTCACAATAACCTGTTTTTTACATGATGAGGGAGGACACCCCTAGTGTGAGAATACTGCGTGTATTGTCCTAAGCCAGCTAGGGGGAACTCCCTTTGCATTTTTTGTATGTGCTGGTCACACTCTGTCTCAAAAAGTGAGTTTTCTGCCTGAACTCCCATCGTTCCTTGTTCCCAAGACCCTTCCCTTTTAGCGTGCTGGGATGGACGGACCACCCGTCTCCTGCTGAGCTTCCTGGCTGGCCCAGCCGTTTTTCCTCCTTCCCTTCCCAAAGGAGGCAGCCCAGTGCCTGCCGAATACTGGCAGCCACCTCCCCAGCTCCCTGGAGCAGACACCACCCAAATCCTTAAATTGGGGGTTGGAATGTCAGAATTCAGGCGTCTGTTGAAAAGAGAAACACGTGCAGGCTCTATGTTCTGCTTTGGGCTTTATTGTCATTTTTGCTTTGTAAAGCTGAGTAGAGGCCTGCCAGCGCCGGTAGGGTAGAAGAGACCCCCTTTCCAGTCAAGCAATCTGCTACACTAAGGCAAATGCTGCTACTTGTTAGCGCCTACGTGGCCTTGCGTTAGGCTGCCAGGCTGGCTTACAGGAGATGGGGCACGCACTGCGTGGCTGCTGCAGGCTTCATGTGGAAAATGCCAAAGGCGAGTGCCTTGCTGCTCCTCCTGGGGATGGGGAACAAGAAGTCCCAACCTTGGCTGGAGTACTAGGAGCTGGATCGCAGGCGATGCTCGGCTGGAATGGAAGAGCCAGCCCAGACAAAGTTAAGTTGCTGCTCAGGTCTGAGAGCAAAATAATTCTGCAGAATGTATTCTGGGTTTGCCTGCTTGGGCAGCTGCAGCCCACAGACTTTCTCAGCTTGAGTTTTTTGTTTTGTTCCTCCTCCCCTTCCCCCTGCAGCGGCTCTGCTCTGTGGTGCCCTTCCTCCCAGCCAAGGAGCATGTGCCTGCCTGTCTTGCTCTTCCTCCTCCTCCTCTCTGAAACTCAGTATTCCCTGCCAGCAGAGGGGAAAACGCTAGGTTTTCCCATCAGGTTTCTGGTGTTTGCTAATCCCGGGGGTTAACGATCGAGCACAAATACCAAGCCTAACTGTTCCTCTGTGGGCTCCCTCACCCAATTTATATCTTTATCACATGGGCCTTTATTGACTTAGTTTTAGAGCCTGGATGTCGCTGCAGTGCAGCATGACAGAACGGTTCCTGCCCGGAGCCACGCTTAGCCACGCTCTCATGCATAAAGACCCACGGCGTGTAACCTACCCCTGCACTACTGCTAGGTCCAAAATAGTCAAGACTTCCTAAAATCTCAACAGTTAGCAGATGGTGGTTGCTCCTGATAAACGCTGCCAGGAGAGCCGTGAGGATGTCACCAGGGCTGGCAAAGCCCCGGAGCTTGTTGAAATTCAGTGGTAGGAGTGCAAAATTGCTCTTTAGATCACAGAAATTGAGGCTTTGTTGGCTTGACTTAGTCTGTTTCATCCTCTCACTGAAGATAACCCCCAACAAAAAAATGATGTTTGATATGACATATCTTTTTCCGGGCCAAGCAAAACACTGACTCCCTCCAGCCCTGGCACCTCACCAGCTACTTCAAAAAGCTCAGTGACATTGCAGTGGTTCCATGGTGTTGTACTGGTGCTGGGGGAGATCAAGGTGTCCCAGCTTGGCTGGTATCCCATGTGGCAGAATCATAGACTGCTTTGGGTTGGAAGGGACCTTTAAAGGCCATCTAGTCCAACCCCCCTGCAGTGAGCAGGGACATCTTTAACCAGATCAGGTTGCTCAGAGCCCCATCCAGCCTGGCCTTGAATGTTTCCAGGAATGGGGCATCTACCACCTCTCTGGGCAACCTCTTCCAGTGTTTCACCACCCTCATCATAAAAAAATTCTTCATTATATCTAGTCTGAATCTACCCTCCTTTAGTTTAAAACCATTACCCCTTGTTCCTGTCGCAGCAGGCCTTGCTAAAAAGTCTGTCCCCATTTTTCTTATAAGCCCCTTTTAAGTACTGAAAGGCTGCAATAAGGTCTCCCCAGAGCCTTCTCTTCTCCAGGCGGAACGACTTCAACTCTCTCAGCCTGTCCTCACAGGAGAGGTGCTCCATCCCTCTGATCATTTTTGTGGCCCTCCTCTGGACCCACTCCAACAGGTCCGTGTCCTCCCTGTGCTGAGGACTCCAGAGCTGGATGCAATGCTCCAGGTGGGGTCTCACCAGAGCAGAGTAGAGTAGGGGTACTTGACTGTACCTTGGGCCGCACAGGCCAGGGATGGAAAGGAGAACCCCACCTTCCTGCTAAGGCCCTCAGCCAGGCTGTAGGACACCTGCTTCCCAGTTCCTGCTTCAGCAAAGAGTTTGTTGCTTGAACAAGCTGCTGCACTCACACCTTCAGCAGGGTAAGTGCCCAGCCAGTCCAAATTGCCTCCTGCCTCCTGCGTTAGTGCTTTAGCCACCAGGTTGCTGGCTAAAACCGCAACTGCTGCAGGAGGAGGTGGTGGTGTAATTCACCTGCCTGCAGAATGACTCTTCCCCTCCAGCTGTACTCCAGCAGGGTCAGTAAGTCATGCCCTTCGCAGGCAAGGTCTTCCTAACAGGGGGGTGCTCCTCGGGCTGTTGGGTGCTGAAGAAGTAGAACAAGTGTTAATGGCTCCCTTGAAGTGCAGGGGGTTAGACAAGGCTGGATGCGCTCTGGACCTCTACCAGAGGTGGGAAAATAATTTCAAAGCCTTGGTCAAAGCAAGTTCAGGTACACCCAACCAGTTTAGGGAGGTAACACTTTGCTTTCAGCAAACTTTCTACTGGGCAAAAATATTTTTCCTGTTTCTGAATGTTATTGCCTATATGTTGATATTCCTTTGCTCCACAAAACAAGCACCAGTTGGGCGTTATGGAGGACTGCTGCTTTTGAGCTGCTGATTCTTTCAAGGCCGTGCTCAGGTCCAGGCTGCAGATGCACAGCGTGGCCTAAACACCGGCCTTGGGTTCCAGTCACAATCTTTAAGATTCCTCTGAGCCTCCGCAGACATCTGATGTGACACAGCCATTTCCCTCTGTGGCCATCCCCGACTCCCTCTGTGCACTGAGGGAAACGGGCCCTTTGGAGGGACACCTCGTCTCCTCCGAGAGGGAGATTAGCATGGAAACCCTGCTCTGTGAGCCTTGCTTTCTCCCCGCTGACCTGAAGCGCAGCTGCCTGCTCGTGCGTGTCTGAGAGGAGCTGGAATGAACCCTGCTGCTTTCCAGTTCTGTGGAGCGGCGTCTCTGCCGTTAGGGCCTCCGTGCCGGGCTGCGCGGTGGTCCTCTCTCAGGCCAGGACAAAAGTTTCATGCCACGTTAATCATTGTTTCTGACCCCTCGGTGACTCTCTCGCAGAAAAAATACATACAGGGATTGCACAGGTGGGCAAAATTGCCCATGAATTATAGACATCTTGGCATTTCAAAACTGACATTTTGACCTTTTTCAGAAATGGGGGGTTTTTTTTGTGGGTTACATGGCCCTTACTTTTAGAAAATTGATGCTAGCATAAAGCGTATTATAATAATTATTTGTGAAATAATAATAGCATATTAATGGCATGCAAATTACTGATCTAGGAATCTAGCATGCCCGTGACGATTCCTCTACTTTTAACGTCAACATTAAAAGCAACACCTAACTAACAGTGATAAGGCAAATTAATGTTAATAACAGTTTTGACACTAATAGCAAGTTATCATTATTTTAAAAGTCTTTCCCGTTGCAAGGCTCAAACTGATTTTAAAAAAGCCACACCACCTCTCAGCTCGCTGTCACTGACGCTTTTCCTACAACACTGCACAGAGATTTCACTCTCGTTCTTAGCAAAGGTCTCTGTGGTTGCACCAGATTTCCTACGCTGTGGTTGGGACACTAACTCAGTAAACAGGGGGCGACCTCCACCCCCCTCAAAGACCTTTGCGGAGCAGCTTTTCTCTAATCAAATTTGGTAAAATGTTTTATGAGCAAAGGTTTTTAAAAAATGCCGTTAGTGTGCAGTGTTGAGTGGGTAGAGGCAGGGAATGGGATCAAGGCTTTGAAATTCTTTTCCCCTCTCTGCACAGCCAAACTCATCTCGCCTCCTGTGGGTTTCACATGCTCTGTTAGCATTAGTTTTATTTATTCAGCACCTATGGCCACAGGACCACCCCTTATGGGGAACACTCACCAAGCTCTATAGAGAATAATTTACAGAGGAAGCACTCTTCACGTGGATATGGTCAATGCAGGTAAACCTGGGCTGTTCATCAGAAGAGTTTACCCTCTTCCCTTCCCCAGGGAAAATGATACTGTCAATGAACAAATTGCTAAGTAAGCTATTTGTTTATATGGCTGGGATCGGTGTTATTCAGAGAGCACCTGCCTTTGCATGGGACAGATGTAGCTGTAAGGAGATTATAAAGATGCAGTCTGTTCTGGAGCTTTCACAGCCTAATTTTAGGCTTTTCTCAACTGAGTGGTAATCAACACGGCAAGTCATGGCAGAGAAAAGATGAGAACTCCAGTAAGAGGCAGGTACTATGTGTTTTGGTGGCACTGAGTTGTGACACGGCTGTGATGTGGGTTACTTAATTCACCAGGGGTCTGTGAATTTTCCTGAGGGTTTGTTTATAAGCAGAAACTCTGCGGAGATCCTTTCAACAGAAGGTACCTTTCATGACGGGAAGTTGTTCAGGTATGAACTGATAAAGTGACATGAGAGAACATTATGTGTGTGTTGGCTCTTTAAAAATATTCCAATAGTATCTGCTTCACGCTAGTCCTAAACTGTCTTTTCTGGATTGCTGCCTCTATTGATATTTTGCCTCAAACTGTAATCCATGAGCAGTTAGTTAAAGCTTTGCGCAAGCCTCTTGCAAAGGGTTTGCTTTCAAGTGAGGAGGGCGCTGCCTGACCGTTTGCGCACCACGGTCCGAAAAGGTACCTCTGGAGCATCCTGCTGTTCTGCAGGATTACTTGTCTAGCTCTTACTCTGCTCCCCTCAATTCGCCCTGCACTGCTTGCTGCTCTCCTCCATGCTTGTTCACATTTCCTCGGACTGAGCAAAAGCTTCACTTGGAGCTTGCAACTGGAGCAGCAAGTCCAAGACAATGCCTGTCCTGAAGGGTCTGGCTGGGGCCTGGGCTTTCACCAGCACACAGCCGCACAGAGAGCTTGTTGGAAAAGGACTGACTCCCAACGGGAAGGTCTAAGAAGGTCCGTTCAAAAAAATGGTAACTTTTACATTCAAAATAAGCTTCGCTGTTGGTTTCAAGTAGCAAAGGGAAGTAGTACAAGAAAACAAAGTTTCTCAAGGTTTGGCAAGTTATCAGAACTGAAAGATGGGGGCCAGGACTCTTCTGGGGCTCTGCAGTGTCACCAACTCACCACCCATTCAGTGCATGACTTTGGTTTGAGCAGGTAAGGCCATGGGGTTTCTCCCCAGAAGGATGCTGTTACAGACTCTCAACTGCCTTTACAAGGCACCTGGGGAGCTTTGGTAAATGGACTCTGTGGAGCCAGCATGTACTGAGGAGAGCTTCGAAAGTGCTTCAACTCCACCCAAGCCTTCTCTGCAGTCAGTTAGATGAGCCTGGCCACTCGACATGTAAAATAATTTCTTGGAACTTTAAGTCAGTAGTTTTTACAGTTAGAAAACTGTCATCTTCCACAGCTGAGTACAGCGTGTGAAAAGAACTATTGAAAAACTTTTCAGTGTCCCCTATTTCCCTCGCCACCTCCAGTGAATAGTTTCTCCCTGATGTCTGTGTGGTCCCATTTAGTGCTAACAGGGAGAACAGACTGTATTAGCCTGTTTGCTCGTGTGTTGCTGTTATGCAGCTCTACTGAATGCAGTATCACATTCAGCATCGCACCTTCACAAAAGACAGAAATTATCCCAAAGCAGCAACAGCCAGAAGTGGCAAATGCTCCCGCTGCAGTACTGGCATGCGCTATTGGATTCAGCAAGCAGGTCTGGCGTTATCCTACTGTGCTGGCTATCAAAACAAAGACTGCAGCAAAAGAATCTGCTCTTGATCTTGCATTACAGAAGATAAATAAAAACCGCTCAGACTTCTTGGGATGGCATAATACCTACCCAGGCCCCGTCGGGTCCAAACAGCTCTAAAAAGTTGCCAATAAATTCCCTGGACTTTTCTTCCCATTTCTGAATGAGGTCATGGCTCTTCTCTTCCACCTTGTAAACGAATTCTTTTGATTTTTCCTCCACATTCTTGACTTTTTCTTTCATTTTGTCTACTTGGTTTTGAAAGCGGTATTTCTTCTCCTGTTTTAAAAGTGTGGACAGAAATTAATATATAGGAACTTGGAAATAATTAGCCACTGACAGCTGAGAAGAAGAAAAAAATCGCATTAATGTATCGTAATACATATGGCCTTGGTTAACTATTCCCATATTATTTTTATAAATGCAAATTTAACATTTGTGGAATGAAGTGCAGAAGGTACATATCAAAAAGACCGTCTTGTGTGATTACTGTGTTTAATTCAATACAAGAATCTTTCCATATTTTCAAACTGAATGCACTCTGAAAATTATATGAAATCTTGTGAAGGCTACAAGTGAGAAGTTAACAGCTCAAACTTAAGCGAAAGGCAAATTTCCCTGGGTTTTCCAGCAAACACAGCCCACTGCTGACTTGCCAGCCTGGATGATAACTTGGACTGAAATGTCTCTTTGGTTGGATTTCTGCGGAGCAGAAGGAAAACTCTCTTCACCTCCAAGCCTGGCTAATACAGGAGCTTCTGGCTGCAACAGAAGGATGTGCGTAGGCCAGCGCCTTGTGGCCAGCAGACTTGATAGAAAAGAGAGCAAACTCCTAATTGCTAAGGCACACAGAAAAAGAGAGGGACAGAGAAGATAATGTTCGGGGCTAATGTCGGGCCAAGCTTCTAAAATACTTCAGGGTTAGAGGGCTTTTCTCCTGAAACGCTTCTGTGCTCCTCAAATGCACAGAACACACAGCAAACTAGCGCTGTGCCCTTAAGGTGTAATGGTCTCTGTAGAAGCACAAGTTGCTATAGGCTTTTAATTTCCTGTGAACTTCATTTACTTGAACTTACTTTTAGAACAAATACTGTTGAGTGCTGAGGTGGGTTTTACTCTAGCTCGTGAATCACTAGAACCAGTTTTGCAGGCCACAAGGCCAAACTAAATCCTCAAGGTCCAATGAAACCAAACTCACTTTGTACCTAAAAGGTGACCAAGCCTTTCTTTAATGAGGAAACCAGCGCTTTTCTGTCTCGGCAAAATCCTGTGGTTTTTTATTTCGAAACACAAACAGCCTCTGGTGCAAATTAGTATTTCTGCATTTAAAGTACTATAAGCTAAATAACCAAATGCCAGGAGGGACTTCAGGATACATCAGTGTCTGAGGCTGGGGGAAGCATACCTTATGCAACAGTATCTTAACATCAGAGCCACTAAAGGATAAATTTGAGAATCCCCAAGGCACCCAGCATGCCTTAATTTAACAGCTATTTGCAATAGTGATCCTTCTGGGTGGAGTACTTACAAGCAGGATTTTTTAGAGGTGTAGAAGACTGAAAAAAAGGCACAGTGAAATCAATATTTATGCCCTGTGATCTGTGATTTATCTGCCAGACTTCAAAATAAGAAACAAGTAAACAAAACCCTCACGCAATGACACAATGCAGTCCTTCACGAGGGGTTTTCCCAGCTCCAGGGAAGGAGGGGGAAGTCCTCCTGTGAGCCAGTCCAATCACAGGAAAGATTTTGGTAACGCGGGTTATCTTGAGGCCTTAAAACTTGAAACGGAAAATGAAGGAAAGTAAACTTTCATTTCTATTAAGTGTTTACTCCTCACTGGAGGGTAAGGTGCAGTTCTGTATATGGAAGCTGAATAATTTGAGCCATCCTTTCAAATGGCGTTCTTGCCCTACCTATTGTGGCTTCTGATCAGATCAGCATCGTTTACATACCAACTTCCTAACACACTTCATCATTGTCTTTTAAAAACCATTTTGGCTTCCTCTACTAATCTCACTGTTGAGCCATTGGGTTCTGTTTTTTGTTTTTTATCCCGTCACATTGTAGAGAAAGTCTGGCTATGAAAATCTTTGCTCTCTGTGCTGCCTTCTCACAGTGGGAATGAAGAAAGAAATCGTGTCTCGGGCGAGTAGCTGAGAAGCCTGCGGTGGGGGGGTGGGCTCCTTCCTAGTGTGTCATTAAGTCACCTACAGCTCAAGGAGGAAGGGGGAGCAGCAGCTTTGTCACAAACATGAAAGCATAAGATGGGAATGAAGCTGCTAATTAACAGGAGCAATTAAAACTACCCTCAGCTTACTGGTTTCTTTTAAATTAACTTCTTCCCAGCTATTTTTAAGAACAGCAGGAGGAAGATATCCTTTCTTAACCTTTACTCAACATTCGGGGTGCTAGGAGAGAGTGTTTCAGAAGCAAACGCAGGTCAGTGTACTTACATTTATAAAACTAACATTCAGCTCTTTGGCAGTGTATCCTCGTTGGAGGTTGCGCCGGGCGTACACGTCGTAGTCCCGGACGATCCTTGTGATGATATCCGATGTCGAGATACCTTCGGTTCTCTGCGTTGGTACGAACATTCCTGAGCAAAGCGGGAAAAGAAAGCCTGCTGAGAAAGCACGGCAGGACCAGGCACTGCCTCAGGTAACTGAGGACGAACACAAAAATGCCTGACCAAAGGCAAGAGACTTGCAATTCTGCCTGTCTTATTCCTAGTTCTTCCTGGCACTCCTGTGTGAGCTTAGGGAAGGCACTAGGTTGCTATACTGTTCATTTTTTCCTCAAGTCTTCAGAAAGGCTAAAACTTGCCCTCTTCACAGCATCAGCTGTGATATGGAAGTTATTAGACTGGCAGGGGCTCCCGAGCCAGGAAGGCTAAACCTCGCAGTTGTGAGAATTCACTGAGCAGTTCTTTCCGTAAGTGTAGCCCTTATTTAATGTTATATAAAGGAGCGGGGGGTTGGCTTCCACTCCCACTATTGAAAGGCCATTTGCTGCTCTCCTGTGTATTTCCACTCTCCCCTCCCCTCCTGTGCCGCACCATCTGAGGGTCTGTGTTCTGCTGAGTACAGCGGACCAGCCTCTGGCCTTGGGCAAAGCCAGGAAGCGCCTTCGGGTAAGAGATGCGCTGCAGTAACTGGAGACCACCCTGGAGGTGCCGGTAGCTTGTAACAGGAAGATGAAGCGTAATGGTGGTGTGAACAAACACAGATATACCATGGGGACGGAGGGTATCGGTTTCCATAGCCCCCATTTCGTGTCCACCTGGCCATGTCAGTGGCTGTATAACCACTCTCCCTGCTCCAACAGATCCGTCCCTAATAAAACTGGGCATTTATTAACACTGCTTGTATTTTCCTCAGCACACCTGAAGAATATATTGCTTTTTAATTGCTCCTCATCGAGACAGGATCACTTGAACTATTAAAGCAAGTCACAAAGGCAATAATAGCAGAGTGCTAGCACACCTTGGTTTAGTAGTTAGATAGGGCTACAAAAAAGTACTACTGTCACTCATATGTAATTGCAACATCAAGCTGCCGACAAGAGAGAAATGTAAGATAAGACTGGAAATGGTTTTGCAAAACAAAGTAGTGCTTTGTCTTAAAAGGGTGGTATAGCTACTGGCAAATTAATCCTCACGTTCACTTGAAGTAGGCAGGCGTTGCTAGCTAATTTCACAGGGTTAGAAAAAGATACGGAGAAGGAATCAAGCAGCTTAGCAGCCTCTTGTGACTAAATGCTATGGGAGATTTTTTTCCTTCCACTCTCTAATTAATATTCTGCTAAAAAATAGATTATTTTAATCACGAGCAGAGAGGTTTCCCTGATCGTGCTTTTCAGGCTTGCAGCAGTCACTCAGGAAACTATTTTTGGAAGCAGTGAAAACCACTTCGAGCCAGAATCCTTTACAGATAAGAGCTACCAGAATATATTAATAAATTCAAACCCTACCCTTGCTAATCCAAAAGTGGAATTGTTTTCAAGTAGATGCACAACCCCATGTATAAGAACATTACCTTTAGTCACTGACTTTGCTTTCATATGCTTCATGTGTTGGACTGATTTTCCAAACTAACTGTTCACAGATGTGCAGAGGTTTAGTCAGTGCACCGTCACCCAGCTCACCGTTGTCCATACGCCCTCCCGCTCACTGAAGGGAGTGGGGAAATGGGAGCCCATGGGAATCTACACAAGGAGCTCTGCAGTTCTCATCTGCTTCTCTGCTCCCCAACAACCTGATGTGGGAAAATGGGAGTACTGGAACTAAGGAAAATGCACAAGTGCAGCCACAGCATTGGGCTATTTAAAACAAAACACCCTAGGAGAAATTCACTATTGTAATAATGCTGTTCTGGAGCACTAGGACCATTACAGCACTAGATCTTAAAACTTTTCACAAATAAGGTACCTTTATTCCCAGGTTATATGTAACAAAATTCAACCATACAAGACTGAAGTCACTTCTCCAGCATCTCGCAGTGACAGATGTGGGACAGACCACAGGTCCCTGAAGCTGTAAGTCCATACTCTATTCTGCAAACAAAGTTTCAATTTCTTGTCAGGATGCATGCGCACTGCACCCATGCCCAACAACAGCAGAGAAGGATGTGCCAGGTTTGGGCAGTCTCCAGCTCAGTCTGGTTAACGATGCAGTGACACCAAGGGCTCCTGTCATGTTGTCCTGTGCACTCAGCACCTTATAGAAGAAAGGCAGCATAGCTGCCTGGCCAGCACGTATGCTGCATGTCCCTTGGTGACCCGTCCTTACCAGAGGGACCTTTGTTCCATGGCCTAGTGAAGTAAGCTGGGGCTGGCTCTGAAACTGTAAAACAGCAGTTCCCAAAGGAGGGTTGTGAGTCTGACACCACAATGAGGTTTGCAAGTGGAAAAAGATAAGAATTTCTGCTATAAAAAGCTTATTCTTTCAGCTCAGGTCAATACCTGGTCTACTGCTGTTATTGTATAGCTTGAGAAGGTCACTTTGGATGACAAATTACCATCAGGCAGATTTGCTCTGGAACTTTTTTAAGCCTCCAATATACATGTTTATGTAGACCAGGAAGAAGAGGGATTTGCCAGTGTTCAGGGCAGCACCTCCAGGGAGCAGGAGAGGAAAGGTATCATCAGTTCCTCCTCCCGCACTGTTCGCTGTGTTAGGACAGCTGCTGCTGGCACACAGTGGCTTGATATTGTCTCCTCAGATTTAATTCAGCTTCCTTGAACTGAAGGGATACAAACTCCTGATGACTTCAGCATGGTCATGTTCAATGTAATACGATAGTCAACCAAACTGCTAAATAGTCATGGCAAATGAATCACTCTGGTACTGATTTAAACTCTCTGTTAGTGTAGTAAAAAGAACCCTCGGTGCAAATCAGAAGTGGATCCTAATGACTCCTGAAGGCTGCCTGTGCTTGCCCGTATTCAGGACTGGGCTGTGTCAAGGAGTCATCAGTTTGCGGTTATCAACAAACCACTGAAGTTGGCTGGGCTGCTGTGGGAACTGAACTCGTTTTCATCAGTTCAGGGCTCTTAGTTGAGCACCCTGAAATTGTTTGAAAAACCCAGATAGGACTCTTCCGTGACAGACCTGAATGGTCTCCTGGAGGTTATGGCAGGAATTCAGCTAAGGACATCCTTTGTGGTTTTACAAAGTGAACCTTTCTGCTGAAGTCAGCAGTACCTACCATTAGGGTGTAAAAGAACGTGATATTATCTCTTCTGCTTCTCTCCCAGCAGTTGTGGTCAAAAGTCAGTAAACGAATTTGAACTGAGGCTGAAAAGGAAGGTGCTAAAAATGTAAAGTTGCCCTTACCTGCCTCCTTTATGTGTTTGTATACATCATCCGAGCCAGCGGAGGAGTATGGGATGTCATCGTGGGCTACAAAGTCAATCTGCCAGTGAACAGAAGAAGAATCACATGCCACCATCACTGAATTTTCGTTCAGTGGGGGGATCGTTGTGGAGGATCATCTCTTTTCTCGACTTCAGCTGACTTGCTTTTGACATTCTCATCCTAAAGCCATCACCTAGAATATTGCACTGGATTTAGGCCTACAACTGCTGTGTTGTATCATCAATTATGAAAGAACAGAAAGTTTGTCTCCAGAAGCACTGCCATTAACACATCGCTCTGGCTCGCTCTGTGTGATATTCTGTAGAAAACCTAAGACACCCATTTCTGCTTTTACTGGAGGAGCTAAAAGTCAAGTGGCAAAGCCTTTGCTTTCAAAACCATGGAGGCAGGATTATTGATTCTGCCTTCTTAGGGCTGTGCGTATATACACGTATACCTAGTACTGTCATGCTGTCCATTCGTCACCCAGTGATGTGGACACTAAAATACATCCTAGTTAATTAAGCTTTTGTTAAGATTTATATATATCGCAAGACAGTCAATAGCACGTAAGAAATTCTATCCTGCCTTTTAGAGGACACCACATTTTTACATATTTTTGGCCAATTATTGCACCTGTTGACGTTAATTAAGAAACATGCCTTTAATTCAGGAGTTTAACAGGAATTTAGTCACTACATGATAACTTTTCTGGTTCATGATCTCCTTTCCTGAAAGTCAATTTGTGAATAATTCTTCAGTGTTATTTTGCCATTCAAAAATCCCACTACAGAAATCATCTCAGCATCCTGGGAAAAAAAAGGCAAGACAAATATAACATTTTCTGACAAAGATGGAGACAAGCAATGCCATGTACCTAATTTCAGTGACTAGAATTAATTGAATTAAATAATTTGCTCCAGCTAATAGAATTTCACAGGCTTGCTGTTTATTCTCAACTGTCAGTCTACAAAGGGAAAGGGAAGGGGAAGGGGAGAAATGTACCTTATGTTTTTCAAGGAACTCGGGTGTCAGTGTCCAGGGTGCATCTCTGATGACCTCATCCACATAACGACAGTGCCTGAGGGCTTCATACCGCTCAGTTTCATTCATCACAGTGAAGCCTTTGAATTTATGAGTTAAATCATCACTGCAAACTAAAATATGGAAGTATCAACAAAATGGCTCTACACTCAGTAAAATTCACATGACCAGCAGTTAATTATTTCCTGATAATTCCCTTAAGCACTTTTAATTATTAGCTTAGCTAATTTTGGGGTGGTCCAGGGCATCTAAGAGTTCTGCTCAGCATTGGCAGGTACAACCACAGACTTCTGAGAGACCCTTCCCTTTCTGGAGCTGCAGCCAGAGCCCAAGTGAGATATGGTGGGACATCTCAAGCAGTACTATATGCACATAAGTGGGGATTTCATGGGCTGTGAAATTTCAGGGGTGATGGACAATGCTTTAAAAACAATCAAAAAGTGCAGTGTCAGCAATGATGGAGCACTCGCAAATGTCACGTAACACGAAATGGTCGAGGCAGGAAGGCACTACTGGACATCACCTAATCCAGCCCCCTTCCTCAGAGCAGGGTCAACTACAGCAGGTTGCTCAGGGCCACGTCCAGTTGAGTTTCCAAAGATGGAGCCTCTCTGGGCCTCCTGTTCCCGCTTTTTGTTCTTATGTAAACAATGCTCTAAATGATGAATTTGCCAACAAAGCTCTACATCGCAGCAGAACAGTTTCTCACTAAATAAACACGATGGAAAACAAGTCATGGCAGATTTTATAGGAATCTGTCCCTGAGTTTAGCTTTGAGTTCAGCAGGTTTCACAGAAAGAGAAGCAAGGCTTGTGCCATGTTCAAATGGGAAATCGCAGAAGGAAGCCCCATGGAAAGGACTGGGAGAAGCCGTACGCTCTAGTGGAATGGGCAAGTCCAGAAATCCCGCATCTTTAACTCTAGATGTACCAATACTTTGTCACATTGCTTTTAAAATGAGGGGAAGCAATACCCATGCTACCAGAGGACTATGAAAGTTAAGTATTATCTTTCTACCCACATAATGTTGCATAAAACACAGAGGCCTGTGCCCACAACTGTAACTCTGTCCAATATTATAGCTACGACAGTCATTTGACACCCCACATGCAATAAGGTGATACCCATTTATAGCTGGGTTGACAGAGGCTGTCCTTCACCACAGGTCAAACCTGTGCCTTTGGATCTCACTTGTCTGCGACACTGGGCCAAACAGTGAATGTACTTGACAAATGATAAATGCAACGTTATTAGTGCTGCAGGGAAGTGTGAGAGCAGCCCTACAGCTGCTGCTTCTTTCTAATTTGAAAACATCAACCTATCAGGCAAGGCGCTGGCAAAGATGCAGTCTTTTTTGAGATCTAAAATGGATGTTCTTGCTGTGAGGGTTGTTAAGGACCTTTAAAGTAGGAAAAATGTAGGAAGGCTTAGATAGCCCTGGAGTTTGTGCAAAATTCAAAGCCAGATAATAATATACATATGAATTTCAGCTAGCATAATGCTACTCTATCCTATTATGCCATTTTTTGATGCCTGCTGACAAGAAATTTAATGGAGATCATAGCATTTTCAGTAGAAAGATCCCTTCTGAGATTGTATTTATATTTATTTACAGCCTTTATGTCATCTTAAAGCTACCCTCTCCTGGAAGAAAGGGTCTACTGAAATTATTGGAAAATAATAAGTTTTGCTTGAATTCTGTAGAAAGGTTTGATTTCATTTTTTGATTACTATTTGTTCACGTACAGCGCAGACACAATATCTCTGTGTTTCCTTTTGATTCTGTCATCCTGCTCTAATGACTGATTTGGGAAGGTATAAATATCTATTAAAAACAATTTCTTAGCTCCAAATAATTGTCTTCACAACGAGAAATAAAAGGGGTTGGTTGTGGTGCCCACAAAGACACATGACACCAGTGCTTTTGCAGCACAAATTGTACGTGGGTGTGGAAAGGTGCCCATTTTTTGAACATGCTAAGATGCAGACTGCCTTGCTAGGAAGAGGTGCTGATGAGTGCTGGCTGCTTTGTCCTTCACTCTAAAAATAAGGGCAAAGCGAAGTTCTGCCATGAATTTCAAAGGAGCCAGGCTTTTGCCCCAGAGCTCCTTCCCTGATCTGGGACACACCCCCCCACTCCTTTAAAAGCAACAACAAAACCTACATAACGTGTATTTTTTTTTTTAAATCTCACAGTCTTGCACCTCCAGGAGCTTCTTCTGCAAACTATCTGGCTCAGCAGGAAAACAAGAGTCCTAAATGTTTCCTTCATAACAAAGGGATGTCTCCTTTGCCTCCTAGGAAGCTCCATGGGAATTGCCACAATTCATAAACTTAAGAGTAAAACCAAAAAGTGTGTTTATAAGGAGATTTTGCTTTTTCTCTGTATTGGGTCTTTTTTTCCGCCCTTTCAACTAATTTGGGATAAAGATGATGCAACATAATGTATCTTATAAAGTGTCTGAAGGTTGCATTCACATTTGCTTTATCATCGCTGCTGTAAGCATTTGAGCAGCTGAAGGTTGCTGTGAAATGTTTATGCGAGGCACACCTCAACTCCAAAGGTGCAGGGAAACTGGAACTGAAATGCATGTTTATGAGGCTGCACGAGAGCAGGGCTTGCACAGCCAGCTAGGCAGGACACAGCCAGCCTCCAGTGACTCCTCAGGCACATACCAACTGCTGAACAGCTGCTAGCCAGCCACGCAGCAAAAAAAGATTATTTTCATGGCAAAAAAACTGGTAAGAAAGTAACCTGCCCGGAGACGCTTGTGAGCTGAAAACTACGTTCAAATCATGACCTACGTTTGCATCTCCAATGATAATGGGCTGGATTTAGCTTCTCTGCTGATGTTGAAGGCTGGGTCTGCACACACAGTACTGACCTGGCAGCCAGGGGACGTGGGCTGTGCCTGGCTGGCGGAGGGACTGAGGAGCCAGAAATAAATGAGCAGTTGATCTCATTCACTCATCTCCATCTTTGAACAATTTTGAGCGAATAACTGAAAAAGGTAAATTATTCATATGGAGCTATTCTAAGCTCAGTCATGCAGGCACCTACTTTAACTAGAATGGGAATTGTGCCTGTGCTGCTGAGGGCAGAATTTGACTTTTACTTTAATTGATGCAATTGTAAGACATAATTCAAGGCAAATCGCCTATAGAAAGCCCCCAGAGTGAAAGCAGCATTCAAAGTCACAGTGTATAAACAGCTGGGGGTGCAAGCGCAGCAATAACTCTCTGATACTGAAGCACAGAAGCAAAAATCCAGCGCCATAAATAACTCTGATCTTACCTCCTACTAATAAGTAGCTATTTGGGAACAGAGTTTTGGCTTGCATAAGAGCTCTAGCATGGCCAGAGTGGAAGAGGTCAAATATCCCATCTGCATACACTCTGACAGGTCTGTCAACTGTGGAGAAAGAAAAACACAATAGTGATTTTTCAGACCCAAAACAAGTTGCACTTAATTCTACTGGACAGGTTTTTGTTCTCAGATAGGATGATTGTGGAGATTTACCCCAGTTCTGATGTTCAAAATGCACCATGGGTGAAATCGCAGTGTTTTATCCTGCTCATTACTTGTTCTTCTCTGTACTCTCTGCTGTTTTCTCTCAGACTTAGCCTATTTATTATCATCCATCATCCCTGTATTCTAATTTAGCAAAAATGTCATCTTCCTGCCTCATTCGGAGTTCCACCATATGTCTTGTTCTTTTCTCTCTGACTTTCTAGTCAGTTCTGCCTTCTGGATTTTTTCAAATTTTTCCTTATTTTTTCTTATCATCTCCTTTTCCTCCCCTCTTTTCTGTGACTTTCTTTTTTCCACAGCTTACTGCTGTAAAAATGTATTGCTTACCTGTTTCACATAAACCCTTCACTTCCCTTTTTTCATACTTCCCCCAAGCTCTTTTCTTCTCTCTAACGAGCCTATCATTTCTTTTTCTCACCATCCTCCTGCTATCACCCTTATAACTCTTGCTTTCTGTACATCTTCAGCAGCAGCCTCCAGATAGAAAAACAACTTGCTTTACCAAATGACATGCCTGACAGCTGGGCCACCTCCAAGCAAAAGGACAGCGGAGATGAGAGCAACAGAGCTCCAGCCTCCGTGGACTGTGCTTCAGTGCTACAGAGAGATGTCTCTGCTGTCAGGACATCCAAGGCTCCAAGGGAGAACACTGCTCCTTGCAGAGCTGACTGGAAAGCTGCGGCTTACCCCTGTAAAGTGTATGTACTTTAAAAGCTTATTTTAAATATGTGAAATAAGTATATGAAGGCTTTTTTTTTAAAGAATCTTTTGGAATTTAGGGAGGCTGAAGTATGTATTTGGGACTTTATGTGAAATCATCCTGTTTCCCCAGCCCAATCACAAAGGTAGGTCTGGAAAAAATGTCCAGATAAAGAGTTCCAAAACTGGGCATGGTTTCTTTTCAAAGGCCAAATGGCCTTTAAGGTCACTTAAGGTCTGACGTGATCAACAAAAATGTCAGTGAAAGAAAAGGTTTTCCAGCATACAGAGGCAGTGCAGGAAGAGAATCCAGGAGGTAGCCACTACACAACACAGTTTTCAGGCTGGCTGGAGCGGGCTGGCAAGCCTTCCTTCCAACTGACATGCAGACATCCATGAAAACATCAAACTCTAACTTGAAATGTTTTCTCCTGTTGTTTTTCTAGCAGAAGCTAATGGTCCTCTAGTTACTGGTTTCTTCCCTGTTACCTGAGAGCACCAGACACCAGGCTGGCCCTTCTGCTTCCAAGTGGAAGACACAAGTGAGCATTGACAGACATTTGCAAGGGAGAGCCGTGCTTTGGCCCCATGGTCCCAGCACCCGTGGTCCTGCTGATGTTGCTCTCTACACATACCTGGTGTTCCCAGGCGGGCTTGTGCAATGGTTAGCTTCTCGTGTGGGGCTTGGCACTGACAGCTTGTTTCATCTGCAAATGGAGCAGGTGCCGTCAGAGTCTGGAAGGGGAAAAAACACAAAGAAAGTAAATTGTTTTTTTTCCATCACGTAGTTAAAAAAGAACCATTTAACTGTGCCAGGATGCTGTAACCAGGCTTAATGCTGTTTCTTCCCCGGAGATTTTTGCTGTTTGGTCACCCCTGAGCATACACAATTCACACAAGTTAAAATGATGAGGAAAATAAAGCTTTCCAAACACATCATGCAACTTGATTCTTTGTCTGTTGAGAAGCTCAAGCACTTTTGAGGTAGGTGCAGGTACATAATTTTTCTTTTGCAGGGCAAAGTCAGGTTTGATGGCCCAAGCAGCTTAATCCTTGGTTTGGTCTCAATGAGTCCAAAGGCCCAAGATGCAAAATGTGTTCTGCTATGTGTAAATACAGCTGGAAAAACTAATTGGGATTTAGAAAGCTGCAAATGGGCCACCTCCTCCCAAGCACCAGCTCCTCCCACTGACAAGACATCAGTAGAGATGATTGAGACTACAGGTTGTTTTGTTGTGTCTTTAACCAGAACCTTGTATAATTTTGAGGAGCCATTCAAAATAAAGCCAAGATTGCAACCAGAAGGCTCACCTAACCAGAGCTAACTGAGCTGCAACTCCTTTCTCTGGTCTGACACATACTGTAATAGTACTAAAATGCTCTAACTGTGATCAGAGCATCAAGACTACTTGCTCTGAAGAGCTTATAACCTAAAGATATAAGAAAGAGACTGAGGATGTGTGAAGAATGACGTGGCATTATCTGTCAGGAAACTTGATTACAGAAATCACATTTTCTGCCCATGCCTATGTAGGAAGTTATCAGCAATCAGAACCTCAGATATTTATTATCTGCCATATGGTCTGATATGAAAAAACATGCTTCTACTGCTCTTGGCTTGAAATCTTTATGAAATCATAGAAACAGCAAATTACCATGAGCTGAGTTTTGGTTTGCTTTGTTTTTGTGAGATGAGGTGGTAGTTCAGATAAGCCGAAGGAAATCTATCCCTTACTTTGCCTCCACCATGATTTAGCTGGGACCTCGTGGCCTTGCAGCAGTGGCTTGGTCGGGCTTTGACAGTGACCACTTGCGTGAGGTACAGTTGTCATACCAGTTTGAGCACCCATGGTTGATCGTAACAGAATCTCTCTTCCCCTTTACACTCTTCTTCAGCTTTTAGATGCTGAATGCTTAATCACTGAGCATTTATTTTCTTTAGCAGCCCTGAGACACTTTAAAACACGTCATGCCTAATTGCTGCTGACCTCTGAGCTCGCTGCCTTGTTGCATGGAAAGCTCAGAGGACAGTAGTAAAACAGCAACAAAGACTGCAAGACTCAAATCCAGCTCTTTCTGCTGATTTACTAGCCATTTTGTTTACCAAAAGCACTAAAATTTTTATGTAGATTTCTTGGTTTTCTCCTTCCATTTTTCCTTCCTTTTTTTCATAATCTCAAGTATTGCAGGAAATCATCATCGTTAGTATCTTAGCGAGGAAAATCACAGCATCTCTGCAGAGACAAGGTTAGAAATGGAGAAACTATGACCACGTCCAAGTTTCTGTCTGGGTTTCATGGACGGGAGCTGTTCATCGGGCCACCCATGCCGCACAGCGTAGAACATTACACATAATCATACCGTGCCAGCTCCTTCCTTTATTTTCTAAATACTGTCTTTTTGCTTCTGGCTTTGCGATCGCTGTGTGCTAACCTGTCTTTTTATCTCGAAGCAAGGTCAAGTTACATGGCAGCCCATACAGCCTGGTTCCCGCTGGGATAAAGAGGAAGGCAGAAATGTTAAAACAATAATGGCTATGGTCTGAGGCCTGCAACTGGTAATCAGATCCTAGCTTGGCAGAGGCTGTTTCCTTGGAGATTATTTGAAGAAAATAGGCCTGGTTTGCAGGAAGATATTTTTTTTCCCCAGGCAAACACAGTGGTGCTTTTTATCCATGTAAACGACTTTGCAACACCAAGATTTTTCTTTTGGTCTTCGCTCAATGGAGAACAACCTCTATTAGCTTGCCATCAGTCCAGCTTTTGTAAATGCTCATCATTAAAGCTTGCTTTATGGCCGAGGGCTTAGAACCAGACCTGTCAATATTCCCATTTCTCTGTGACCTCTCAGTCACTGGATATGAAAATACATTAAATACAATGGATTAAAATCAGCAATATTCTATCAAAGCCACATAGAGAAATGCATAAATACCATGTGCTAACAGATCAAGGGAAATACAGCAATAGCTTCCCAATGAGTATCCAATACTATTTCATTTTATCTGGACTAGAAAAAATGTCGCTGAGCTTAACAAAAACATGAGTAAAATAAGATAAGACCACTTGCTTTATATATTCTAGCATAAGATAAAATATTTCAAGAAATTATTAAAAAACAGAAATAAATTATCAAACCTCCTTCAGTCTGTATATAATTACTTGTTCTTTCCAGTTTCTTGTCAGTAATAACTAGAATTGGGAGAAGAGAGCAAGTAATTTATATAGCAGCTTTTTCATTTTGGTTAATCCATTAAAGTACTTTTAGAAATTCACTACAGTTTCGCCAATAATCAGATGGTTCGACAAAGACTTTGTGCAAATGTACTTCTGTCTTTCTCTGACAGATTTTTCCCTTCATCTGTGCCTTCATTATTTTCTAGGCATTTACATTTTGCGATTAATCAAGCAAGTCAAATCAGCCTTACATTTGGGAGCAAGGTAAGCTTCTGAGATCTGCATCACCCTGTAGCAGGGTGCTCTATAGCCTGAATGTGAGTTCAGGGATGAATTACTTCATTTTGTTTGTTCAGCACCTGCCTTCTCCTTGTATTATTTGATATTCTTGTCCTGGAAACTTCAGTAAATTAATCCACAGTCACCTATTCCCTGGCTCTCATGATTTCATAGTCCTCTCTCTTTTCTCCCCCCAGTCACGTTTTCCAGGCCGAAGAGCTTCACCTTGTTTATTTGTTCCTTGTATGGAAGCTGGTCCACAACTTTGATTATTTTTGTTGCCCTTCCCTGTTAACTGCAAGGTGGCTTATACAGTGTTTGAACTGATAACTCTTCCAATTTCTAGAGCTTTAGTAGATAGGAATAGAAAATTATTTGCATGCTGCTCACACTTGGCGGTTATCTTTGATGGCAAAAGCACCTTACAGCTGGTGTCAGCAGGGAGACCTTACTTTCATTTAAGCAGTCCAAACGCCACATTGTTACTGTATTATTAATATGTGGTGTCTAGAGAAAGCCTATTACATGTCATAAATGGAGGAGTCACTGTAATATTAGGACTCGTTAGTGATATTTACTTCAGAAGATGTTAAAAAACCCTTGCAATGCAAGTCCTATATCCTGGGAATGAAGATGCTGCGTTCAATTATAATTAAATTCACTTCCTAAAAATGAATGTATGCGAAAGCATTTTATCCAATAACCCTAGCATATCAAAAGCCACTCTATGACAAGTTTAAACAGTGTCTTACTTGCACTCTCACAAATTTGCAAAATAACTGAATGATGCTCAATAAACTTCAGGAAATTAAAAGATGGAAAGCAGGTAAAGGAGGGCTTCCTAGCAAATGCCGCACAGCTTCATTTGCACCCAGTATCATCTTTGTAATCCCCAACCATATTTAATGAGACAGTAGCCCAGAGAGCACAGTGTGGTAGGTAGCGTGTGGTAGTGTGGTTCTGTGGCTGGGATGTTTTATGAGGAAACCCTACATGACAGCTAGAAGCAGCTTATTTTCAGGTGTATCTTGATGGCGCCTTTTTATTATCACTCTTCATAGTCTCTTAAGCTACTGTAGCCATTTAACTTAGCTGCTAGTCAGCAGATAAACATTTATAGCTTATGTTTCCAATGGATTAAAAGGAAAGGGGTCAGTGATTTGTAGAGGAAAGGCAGTCATACCACTGAAATAACAGGTCAAAAGCATGAGCACCTCTACACCCTCTCTTTTGTTTACAGCCTGTAATAGGAAATAATTAGTTGTGTTATTGTTTGCTTGTTTTCTGTATGGTTGTTGGGGGGCTTTTTGTACATAGCAGCAAGGAAGATGGAAATATTTTTTTAAATGGGCAAATGCAGACCCACCTATGCCATGGTGCAGCTGCCATTATAACTCTGCCTGCAGGGTAATTGCATGCAACATGTGCTACTAGAAGCAGCTACTCTTTGCCTTTTTTTGCCCCTTTTTTTTTTTTTGATTCACACAGCTACACTACCTCCCTCACCACATGACATATAGACAAAAATGTTTTTCTCTTGGTAGAGAGAATAGTTGTATTGGCATCAATGATTCTGGCATCAACAAAGGTCTAAGAAAATTTCAGATCTTGAACCAGTACAGCTACACAGGTAAAACTTGGGAGAGGAGGCTGGGCCTGTGCTTATAAAACAATTAACCTGGTAGGCAAATTCTGTGGGAGGTCTGATGCTGTAATCTCCTTTTCTCTCAGAAGCAGTATTTAAAACAGATAACTGATTTCACTGGAACACATCACGTGGGTAAGATCTACTCCTATGAGGAAAGATTATTTTGGGAACCTGCTCCTGATGTTGGCAAACAATAATTACAGAGCAGGAAACACTGACATCAGTTTTAAGGGACATTTAAGGGAAAAACACTATCAAAACTCTTGAGAAGGAACTAAAAATACATGCTGAGTTTCTGAAGTGTGAATACCCTTTGCAAGTGGAAAGACCATCTTAAGGACTACCAAGGTCTCCTCTTAGAGGTCCAGGGAGTCAGCATTGTGAAAAATGAAAACCATGTTGTCTCATGTATTACCTTTGGTAACCTTGACCCAAACAGGTAAATTTATGAGTAATTAAGTTGTAATTGAATGTTACTGGTGGGTGCCTCCAGGTAAACTTTTCACAAACAGTTAACAATATTAATGCATGTATCAAAAGAAAATCTAGCCTGTTCTCCCACAGTTCTGCTGACTCAGGGAGGTGGATGTAAACTAAAAATAAGGAAAACTAACCCAATAAAAATAATAACTTAAAAAAAAAAAAAATCACACAAAACTGATTGCAGGCATTCCAACTTGCCTTATTCTCAGTTGCTTTTTCTGGGCTTTATCTTCAACCAAACATACTTTGCTTGTCATTAGTATTAAGTCAGCAACTATTAAGTGCAAGATGCAATTACAAATTGAAGATATAATAGAAGAAAAGCAGCTTCCACTGCCTTCTCAAGAAGCACAATGGTGTATATATGTACAGATTCATAGATTATGAAACTAGAACAACTATTCTATAATCTAGTTTAATATTTGCAAAAGGCCAAAGAATTTTGTGACAAAATTCCTGCATGACATCCATGACTTTTGACTGAACTGGAACACATTATTTAGAAAACAAAATCCATCCTAGAGGTAGGATGGGCCCCAAGTCAAGCAGAGCTCAAGCAAAAGAACTGCCGAGGAAGCACCTCAATCTCCATGAACAGCAGCAGGAAAAGCAATGTGACCCTCGGCAGCTTACCCACCTGAGCCCGCTCCCCTGGCACAGCTGGAAAGAGCACTGCCTACAGGTGACCCAGGCAGGACTCATGGAAAGAACAAACAGCAGCTAAGGCAGCGTGCAGCCTGTGAGCCTACGCGTCCTCCTGTCCCGATGGCTAGAGACTTAGCCAAGCTGTCAGATGTCCTGGCACTGAGGAGGGATATGCAGTATTTCAGGATAAAGAAGTATGCAGCTCCTTCAACAGGGCACTGGTTACCAGGCAGCAGCCTGCAGACGCCATCACAAAATGAAGACGTTGCAACGGGACTGCAGAACCAAACTGGTCATAGTGCATTTGCAATTAAAAGCTGAACGGCAGGTGCTTGCTGGCCCATGAGTAATGCTGAGAGATGGCCATGGTCAATAGACCAAAAATGCGTAACCACTGCTCTAGTACCACTCTGGTTTGTTGATCAAGCCAGAAACTGGAGATAATGTCAGTTCATAATTTTTTTCTAATACCCATTTCGTTTTACTTGTACATTAGTGTACACAGCTGATGTGTGGCTAAAAGGACCTAACTTTGGCTTTAACATAGGTAAGGGTTAATCTACTGAAATAGCTAAGATATTGGGTGAATTTGGCCCAGTATTCACTCTCTACTTGTGTTTCTACATAAAAATAATTAACGTCTATCAATTATTTCATGTCAGCTGTAGGACAGCATTTTGTATAAACCATTACTCACACCAGAGCTACATTGAAGCAAGAGAAACCCCATTTTTTCCTCCCACACAGGAGGCACGTACTCTCTGCAGTTCCCCAGCTGGCAGGCAGAAGCGCCCTGGGAAGAACTATTTTCCCACAGGGAATGCACTGGGCTTCTCTACCAGATTCCTGATTCATCCAGTGCCTTTCACAAGAGCTTTTCACCTTATGCTATCTGTCTGTGTGTGTGTAGGAAAGGAAAGCAGATTATGTGGAAACAAAGGTATAAGCACATATTGTGATAGACAGTTCAGCTCCATCGAGTGTCTGTGCATGATCCTGGATGCATGGTTATACACAATGCATACTTCTTGCCCGTGTAGTTAGTATTTGCCTCCTAATTCTGTATGTCTTCTGCTCCACATCCATGTATGTGTTGGGTTTCTTTTTACATTTTATACATATATTACGTTATAATGTTGATTATGTTTTTGAGGAGGGAGCAGAAATAGTCTATTTACAATGGTTTTCTACTCCTTTTTAAAGTTATGATACAAACCTTCATAGTAACGACAACAGTACAGTTTTTAAGAAATTGGTAATATTCTCCTAATAAAAGCTGCTTCTAAAATAGCATGGCATGTAGGCATTTGCAAGCGAGGAATACAATACACGGAATGTAATGTCTGCTCCCTGTGTTTACGTGTAATTCGTGAATCCTGCAAAAAATATCTGTAGTTCTGTATATCTGATGAATACGTACTGCAACATGTTTTTGCAGAGACTATGGCATTTCAGAATATATACCAATTGCCTGTCCTTTGATGTAGTAAAGGGAAATCACAGCAGATTTTTGGTGTCTACGGGCAATTTTTTTTTTTCTTTTAAGTGCGGCAAAGATTGCTACATGTCCCCAAGCATCAACCACATTTGGCATGTTTTTATGGGATTGTCCTTTTATGTAGGAGCCAACATTTATGAAAACTAAAATTAATCCAGAGCAGAAACCAAACCTGTAAAGGACCAAAAAGATATTTGGTCAAATAAAGTCATTTTGGGTCCCTCAAATGTAAAGCTGTTTGTTTACATATATATTTATGCTTAGTTCACTGTGAAGCAAACAGATGGCAGACCCCCCCTAAGTCATAACATCACGTGAGAGAGAAACAGATGCATGAGACACTTTTTAACCACAATAAACCCCCCTAAATTCATCATTAGCTCCTCTGATTAAAATTGCATATACCTTTCAGTGATACAAGAAAGAGAAATACAAAGATCTACGGAAGCTCATGGAAATAAAGTATCTGAAATAATTCTAGAGGTTGCATCAGACCCTCTCAAAACACTGTTTGCAAATATGAAGGGAGGAAGGCATCCAGGGATGAAAATATAGGAATCCAAAGCACGCACACTTTTCTTGCAATTATTTCAGATTTTGTGCTTAACATTTCATTGCTTAACAGCAGCAACAGGGAAATTGTCTAAAGGAGTCTAGTGCTCCCTTAAACCATTATACAGCTCCAGTGAGTGAAAGTACTGAAATGTTCTCCTCTACCCTTCAATAAAATAAAAAAAAGAAAAACAGTGTTTTCCAAATGTACTTGAATAATTTGAAAAAAATGAATTCGTGTACTCTCATTTCTTCTAAAACAAAATTAGTAAAATGACCAAAATGGCTAAAGCAACCGATACCTAAAATGACATGAGAGCTGTGATCTTCAGTTGTACCTGAGTCTCATTCTCCAAAGTATTGTAGAGTCAGTGGCCCCGAGCTATTTGATACATAATTCCTATTGAACTATGAAAGTCTGTAGCCTCTGAATCTCGAGACAAGGCAGTAGAAGTAAATCCAGGCTTGGGAGCAAGCACTGGGATTGCCAGGGCGAACCTCAAATGGCCCTGATGCTTACAGTGCCTTGGCAGAACATGTTTTATCTGACATATGGATAGATCCTAAGTCTCCAGCTAGTCCATCCTTGCAATGGTGACGCTAAGCAGAAAAAAAATAGTTGGGTATTTTCCACACAGGGCCCTGATGCCCTTTCCTGCACAGGCAATTGGGATTTGGCCACAGCTTGAGTTATCCAAGAACAGGCGTCCGATGGTAGCACAGATGCCACGTAACCATGATCTCGGGAACAGCCCGGTATTCCTGGGATCGCATTGTCAAGGACAGAGCAGACACAGCACAAAGCACCTATCTGTTTCTTTACGTCATCTTGAAGCTATATTCACTTCACTTTAAATTCGTGAAAACTGCTGCTTAATTCCTGCCTGGCCCTGTACCCACAAACGTCCCTGCAAGCAGAGGCCAAACCAAACACCTACCTATCTATTCCCTCTCCTCCCCTGTAGTTCACCTTGGCTAATTCAGGTGGTTTTCTACTTATCTGGTTTCTTAAGGTTCCTGAAGTTGTGCTTGACTTTCCCTGTGTGTTGCCAAAGAGCCTGCATTCCTGATTTGGGCTCAATCTCACGTTAGACTCAAAGCACAATGAGGCAGGTACTGCAATGAAAACGTATGTTTCGTTGCCCTGCATTCCCCTAGCTGACCTACTTCAGCCAGTTTTGAAAATAAGACATTGGTACCCAGGTCCCAGCAGTACTTTCTCAGATGTTCCCACTGAGGCCTGTGTTGGATGACAGAGATGTGAAATACGAGGAAAAGAAGCTCTCAGCGTGTTCAAGGGAAAGATGAGACCAAGCAGTAAGTTTGTTTTCAAGTAAGTTTCGATGTGTATTTGGTTTTGCTTTATCTGCAGCACTGTCCTTATAAATTGCCATTGTTTCTGTTTATGAAAGACACTATCTGGAATTGTCTTCCTGAACAAAGTGAGTTGAAATGCCTGTTTGTTTCTTTCAGGGTGAGGACTGGTAATTCTCGAGGTGCATACCGATCCTTCAAGGAGCTGCCCACATATGGGACCAAAGTCAAACTCTTGATCCCAAGGGACATAAATAAATGATAAAAAAAATAAGCAAAGCATTTCACAAGGCTTTGTACTTACTCTTTGGTATTTCCTCCTATGGCATCTCTGCCATCCAGTTAAACTAAGAGCTTTTGCCTCACTTACGGGCCTTTTTAGTACAGGCACACGCAGGCAAACCATAACGCTGGGATTCCCAGGCTGAGATCCACAGCCCAGCAGTGCGCTGCACCTTGCTGAAAGTTATCTGGGGGCAACTGCCGTACCTGGAATGCATGGCATGATATGACTGGCAGCGATGTTTATCTCATTTAAAACAATGAAGGGCCCCATGACCAAACCATGGGTATCCTACGGTTTAAGTAGGAGAAGCAACACTGACTTAAAAAAAAAATGGATGGGACAGTGGAGGATGAGAAACTGGCCTAACCCAGCAGTTTGGTCCAGACAAGAAACGGATAAATGCAAAACTACACAAACCAGGACTGGAGAAACGCTATTTGTGGTTTCTTTTTTTTTTCTTTGCTACAAAACTGCTAAAATCACTGCTACGGATAAAGCCTGCAACTCTAATTGGCTTGTTTCTCCGTTGTGCATTGAGACTAAGGTACGTGTGTCACTCAGAGAGAGAGAGATTTTCCTGGCATTCAGATATGTGGAAGCTGAGAACGTAAAGAAGGCAAAGATTAAGTAAGTGAGAGATGGACCAGGGGAATTGACTGAAGCACGAATGCTCATTAATGCTCTAGTTGGTTAAGAAAACCCAAAGAGTGTCTTGGGAAAAAAGTAATGGCAATTTATATCACAACAGTACTAGGCACTGGAAAACATCAGGTTTCAATACACACTGAAGCTTACCTGAGAATTGCCTTCAATGTCCCCTGTTTTCCTGCTCTTTGAAGGATACAGGGGTTTTCTTTAGTCCTACTGTGACACTTCCTGCCAAGCTAGCAGACTCCATAGCCTAAAATCAGAGGATCTAGTGGCAGATATCCATTAAAAATATTCACAGTTTTAAGGCTTTAAATAAATAACTCCTGTTTTAATGAAAAGGATGACAACTGTTTCAGAAAAGAACTAACCCCCTTTTCATCTTCTAAAATTTGAGCTGATTGTGAAGTTATATTTCTTAACAAAAATTGCTTCTTAAAAATGAGCCTATATTAAGAACGCGAAAGCCCAGATAATTAATTTTAGAGCCGCGTAATAACAAATGAACAGCATTAAGAAGTCATCTGTAAATACCACAGGCTTTACTTGCCACCAGTTATATCATTCTGAGGTACCAAAGCCATCCTGAGGTCCAGGATAATAAAACGATACTAAAATGTTAACTGAGACACCCTCTTTCATTTCTATTAATGAAGTAAGCAACTTGGTTACTGGCCCACCACTGTACACGCTGCCTTCAAAGGAGCGAGATCAGAGAAAGTACTGAAGATCTTAGAAAAGATCTGATAGGAACTTCATATCCATGTTATTTGATCATCTGTCAAGGGGTGATTCACTTTTTAACTCCTCAGGACACCAGCTCTGAATTCTTCTCACTTAAGACATAACTTGACTACGCTTGCTCACATCACTCCTTATGCTCTAACAAGTACGGTGTATCGCACTATACTATACCAGGCATTTTTTTTTTGCCTGAAGATAACGTAGATCTGCTGACTGACAAAATATCACTTTATAAGGACACACTTTCCATAAATCTTTATTCAAAATGTCTCCATTGTCCATTACTGGTACTCAGGATGATCTAAAACATCATAATGAATTCCTGTTTTATTAGTGTACTCTAGGTGTCACCTTAATTTCCACAGAAATTATACTGGAATGCATGATACTGTAAATACTGGCATCATATTGTCACTTCTTTCTTGAAAATCTTTTAAAATGTCAGACTACATGGAGTAATATATTCAAACGGGTTGTTATATCTGAGCTTTTGACAGAGAAATCTTAGACAGCCTGTATGAACACACTGCAGTAACAACACGAGAGCTAACTTTCCCTATTAAAACAGCTCCAAAAGCCTTCCGTGAACACATTAACAGTCTTCTTCCAAGTTGATTCTAATTATAAGTACAAAACATGAATTTAGGTCAACTCCAACAACTGCTGGTATTTCTCGTCATATCAGAACAATGTCTCAACTATAGCGTTGAATTTAATTACTGAAGTTTGATGTTTAAATATGTTTTAATTAGGACTGGGGCTGAATTCTGGTGTTAAATGATCTAATTTCTAGTACTAAACTGTTGCATCAATCATGCACTTTCACACCTTGATGCTGTCTCTCCATTTCTGTGCGTGCAAACAGGTACCGTCATTATTTTTCTACCGCTTGCCAATGGTGCATACCGTGCCGGGGAAAGGAGTGATCATTCCTGACAGGAATCATAAAAGTTTTCAATAAAAAGCAAGGAAACATTGCAATTATTTTAAAGGAGCACATGAAAAAAGGGCAACTCTCAGACCCTTAACTCTTGGGGCGCGGCAGCCTTGTAAAGCTGCCTGCACCATCCGAGGGAGCCTTCCCTCACCTTTAACCAAAGGCTGCCAAAGGAGTTCATTTTTACCGTCGCTCCCGGCTCTTCCTCGGCCTCCCGCCCCCCCACACCCGCGGCTCTCCAAGGCTCTTCCTTACACACCCCGAATCGAACCGGACACTCCTCACCGCGCTCTGAAGCTGGGAGAAGCGGGATTCACCATTCCCGGCCGCACTAGACCCGGCGGAGGGGCTGTCCCGCAGGGCTGGGCGGGGGGCGGGAGGGCCGCCGCAGGCGGGGGGCGGCTGCCGGGACCGCGGCTCGGGGTGGGGAGCCGAGGCTCCTCGGGGCTCCCCGCGGCTCCCCGCACCCACGGCCGCAGACGCGCGGCTTTGTTTCACGGCGGGACGGCCGTGCCCAGTCACGTGCTTCCCGCCCCCCGGCCGAAACGGCGGCTCCGCGCCCCGGCCCGCTGAGGCGAGCCCCGCGCCGGCGCGGCGGCCCTGCCCCCATCACCGCTCAAACGCGCCCTTGCGCGTCGGGGGCTCAGGGGATCCTTTTTTTTTTTTTTTTTTTTTGCTTTTTAAGAAAGGACCAGAAATTCTGCTCGGCTGCACTGCGCTCCCCGACGTCCCCCGGCGACAAAGCGGGGCAGGGCAACCCGGCGGGGAGGCGGGGGACAGCCACCCCCACAGCAGCCCGGGCGCTTCCTCTCCCCGCGGAGCGCGGCGCTGCACAAAGGCACCGGCCGTCAGGCGGCACCGGCCCCTCCCGCACTCGCCCCCCCCCCCCGCCCCGCACTCGCCCCGCAGCGCCCGGGCAGGCTCGGGCGGGAGGGCCGAGGTGGGGCCGAGCCCCCGCCCGCTGCCGGGCCCGACTCACCAGGCGAGGCTGGGGGCAGGTGTGCTCCAGCTCCTCCATGGCCTCCGAGCGCCGCGCCTCAGAGGGGGATTTCGGGATACCTGTTTCTGACTCAGCATCGGGCGCCAGCACTGGCATGGCCGGCGGCAGCCTCGCCTCGCCTCGCCCCCCCCGCCGCCGCCGCCGCCGCCGCCCGGGCCCGCCCGGCGCGGGGCTCCGCCGTCACGCGCGTGCCCGCCCCGCGGGGGGTCTCCCCGGGAGCCGCCCGGGGGCACGGCCGCTGCGCGTCGCCATGGCAACCGGGCGCCCGCCGCGCCACGCGCCCCCCGCCCCCGGCTCCGCGCGGGTGGGGTGGGGCCGCCGCCGCCGCCGCGCTCATTTGCATGCGGCCTCCTGGTTGGCTGCCGCCCCGGCGGGCGCGGTGCTGAAGGGACAGCTCCCGCCGCGGCCCCGCCCCAGCGCGCCGCCCCGCGGCCGCGCGCCCAGGCAGCGCCGCTGCCCGCCGCCGTGCCCGGGCGACAGCCCTGCCCTGCAGCGGGGGGAGCTGGAACGGCCTCGGTAAAAATGCCCTTCTCTTCCGCCAAGGGAGGGATAAAAGGACGTAGCTGTAATGGTAGCAGCTCCGTCTAAATGCAGCGAAACGTTTCTGTCACAGCCAAACACACGCCAGAGCCCCCAGGCCCTCGGCGAGGAGTCACCAGCCCACCTTGGCCACACGCAGCCCTGGCTCCCGCACTGCGGACATGAAGCGCCTGGCCTCCTTCCGCGCAAAGAGCACGAGGATATGATCGAGGCAGCATAAAGCCGACGCTTTTTCGAACGGAGAGACTCCCTCGGCAATCGCTGACCCTGGCAGGTTCGCTAAAGCGGGTGCCAGGAGTACTGAGCCGCGGCGAGCGCTGAGAGCGTTGTTTTTGAAAACCAAGCTTCATCAAGGGGCACAAAGATTTAAGGCCCTCCAAGACCATGAGGAGTTACAAGAGATTTGTGCCTCGGGTCTTGGCATCTTAATGCCAAACGTCGTGTCTTTTGCACATCTGCAAAGGAGGCAGAGGGCAATACAGAAAAAGACATGAGCTCTGTGAAAGGGAAAGGGGTAGGTAAGTGAAGAGGGGGAGATGTGAAAGAAAGCAGAAAGAAAAGAGAATGTCAAAAGAGAGAATGAGAAGTCGGGAAAAAAGGAAAATATGTGCCAAAAGAGGTGACTGAGCAAGGAAAACAGGTAGCCAAACTAACTAAATCTCACAGCTGAAACTTCTTCTCGTAACTAAGCTTCCTTCATAGTTGTTCTGTGAGGACTACTCACACATTATGGAAAGCATACTCCAGGAAAATTATTAAACCATGATTAATGCAGCGCTCTGCCCAAAATGTGTCACTTGTTTTCTTAGGAAAAATATTTGCAGGAGTGTTGTGCTGTTAGAAGAATATTTGGCCAGCACGGCCGAGCAGGGTGAGGACCAGAGCAGCCAGAGGCAGCAGGTAGCCCTTTTCTAAGCCCAACCACACACGCCAGCTCTCAAGAGCCCGGTGCCGGCGTGCTGAAGGAGCAGCACTCGTACGGACGTACCCGGGGTCAGTGCCCAGCCCTCCCTGACCAGGCGGGCGCACGGGAATGGAGCTGAAAGGCAAAGGGACCTTCTTGCAGCTGGACGATTGCCAATAAACTAGAACTGTCAATTCCCTTGCCCTTTATTTCTTTGGAGCACGAAAGGGTGAATTTAATCTTTGCTTCCATGCTGAGAGCTCGCTGTTGACTCCGGCTGCATTTTGATTCGTCTTTTATAGAGATAAGTTTTTCCATATACATGCAGCATTAAAGAACGATGTCTCTCTTGCAGTGGGGTTATCACCTATCTAAGCTGTGCCAGAATTTCAAAGTGGAAGTGGGATACTTTTCTTGCTGCTTATTTCATTTCCACCTCTGGGAAATTATAATTTTTTTTCCTTCTGTTTCAACAGCATGATTAAGAAACATTGTGTATCTCATTAAGAGAGTCGAAATAACGACAGGGGGAAGGTTGTGGGGTCTGTCATGTCTGTCCAAATGGAATTTGTCACAGGCCATCTTGGCTCTGATGATCTTAGCCAATGTATTAGATGTCTTGAATAAGATATCCTAAATTGCATCTTCTTCTAGTTGTGGGGGCAAAATGGGCTTTCAAAAGGCTGGAGTGTGTCTTCTTTACCCTCTAAAAAAAAAAAAATTAGGTTTGACTGGAGAAGCTGAGCAGATGGTCTTCTGTAAATCCTTACAAGTCAGCCAACTTTTAAAAGAACAGTGGAGCAAGAGTGATGGGTGGGAAGGTTCATGCATCTCATTTCTTTTATGTAACCAAAATCCTGCACCAGGCTGAGTACAGTCTCCTGGGCACCCTCCTGCCATTCCTTCAGAAGTAACAGGGACGTATAGCCACTGCCTCTAACGACTGAGCTCTTGGCAACAGCTGCTTGGGCTTGAATAGACATCTGATGCATAAAAATCCTGTCCCAGGGTGAATAACTTAACATTACATGCAAACAAACCGGGAAACCATGATCCCAATCCTCTTAACACTAATTCCAAGGTCTGAATTGAATAGACAGCAAACAGGGAAAAGTCTTAGCTGTTTACATATGCGGTGGGGCTTTTTCTGTATGGAATTTCAGTTCACAAACTGGAACAATTAAATCTCAAAGTATGAAAGATAATAAAAAACAATGTTTAGATGTTACATTTAAATCCTCTCCTTTCTCAAAATGAAAGTATTATCTATCTCCAAGCTTCGTGGGCAGCTGAACATTATAGAGACAAATACTCTGTGTAGATTCTTCTATACCTTCAAGCCCTCATTTTTAAATATCTCCCTGCTTTTTTTTTTCTGTTTCTATTTAGCCATTCATATTTTTCAAATCTTTCAGTGTAGCACTGATCAGTGCCCACAACTGTAGCTAAACAAACTTCAATTCCTTGTAGACACCAGCACCTACAAACCCTCTGTCATGCTTTTACCCTATTACGCATGTTAAACTGACTCTAGCAGAACAGCACTGGTAGACCAACATGGCTGAAATCTGAACACGAATTAAGGAGTCCGCTTCCCTCAGAGGGGTTCTTTTCTCTATATTTGATGGATTAAAATAAGCAAGAAGCTTACTTCATCAAACTTACTACATGCAGGTTCATAGCTATGCTGTTTAGTGTATACTACTTGCATCCTTATCTTAAGGCAAAATCCCTCGAAGGAGCAACCTGTACTTGGAAATTGTGAGTAAACCCATTAAGGACCTCAAACTGCTTGAGCAGGGAAATGACATGCATTTCACAACTACTGAACAAGGAGTGCTTTCTGCTCCTTCTAATGGCGAAGCAATGATATAGCCTGCTATCGGCAGCAGAGTACAATGACTTACATCCAAGCTACTTGCTAACAAGGTATTTTGGCTTAGATGCCCACAGTTGTCCAGAGCTCTTACTACTACAGAGAGGTCTGTAAATACTCAACAAAGTCTCCAGGCTAAGGACCGTGACATTTGCTTTATTAAAGCAAAGATACTCCATTATTCTGATGTCCTTTGTAAAAGCAGGGACGGGAATGCATTGCAGCCCTTGGAGAATATTCTCAAGTGTCTGAAGTGCCTCAGTGGATCTCAAGCACTAGTTAGCACTGCAGAAGTTGTATTTAAAATGGTCTCTGCATGAGAGAGGCTGCAAGAGTCTTCTGACTTATAACTGAGTCATAACAAAGAGAAATAGACCCTCATGTATTTTCTGTTCAAAAGTCAGCAGGAAACTATGGAAAACCAGGGACTGGTATAGTTAAATTGTGTTTGACTTCAAAGCCAAACATCGACAGAGAGCATCATAGAATAAATTCTTGAATATTTGACAGATGAGCTGAATTTTGCTTCAGTGTATATATTTTGGATCCTGAAGGTTTTAATGACTGTCAACTGCAAGACTTTATAAGATGGAGGAATGGCTTATGCCTGGAGCAGATCAGTTAAAATACTATGTTTCTATGCATGCATGTATGCATCCATGTATCTATCTCATACTAATTCTAGACGTGCTAGAATTAGTAGTCAAAAAAACAGCAGAAAAGGATACCTTACTGCTGAGACGATCAATTAGTTAAATCACGTATTTTCAGACTGAGATTGAATTCTCTCTCTACCACAATGGTAGAATTTTTTTGCCCACCTGCATAGGTGGGAAAATAAAGGGAAAGAATGAAAGGTATGAATTTAAATATACCCTATTGGTTTTCACCGCCTCCAACACCATTGCTTTGCTGCTTCCATGCAATGTTGGCTGATACTGCAGCTTTAATTCCTTTTTAAGTTGTAGTTCATCATTCCAGTGGAATGCACAGAGCTTACAAACTACCACCTTTTTGATAGAATAAATCCAAAATATTTCCTATTTATGAAAGAGTCTTATAGAATTGTATACAGATTAAATCCGTAAGGTTTTTTTAATATGCAATGACAGTCCATAAATTATGAAAAGTAAAAACATAGGATTTGGTATAACATAATCTTATACCTGGTTCTTCCCATAATTCCGTAGTGGAGATGTGATTTTTAATAAATGCTATATTCTTGGGAGACTTGTATAGAATCAAATTAGTCAGTCTTTATATAAGAATTTAATGAAAAATGTCATCTTAATTCCAGTACGGTTTATAGAGAAATCATCTAAAATCCATAAATTCTTGAAAATAGTGGCTTTTGATGATGCCATTCATCCATGCTTTATAGCACTGTTTTGAATAAGTGGGGCTACCCACTTTGGGGTAGGTTCTTTGTGTTCTTGCTCTTCCATGAACTACTTTTATAAGCACTTTTGAAGAAAATGGTGAGATACTATGGTTGATTTTTGACCAGGAGGCTATCTGTCTTCATTTTGTTTTTCCACAGTCAGAGAGACGGTCACTTAGTGTGGACAACATTAGGTCTGTCTGTCCCATTATTAGATTATTCTGTTGTCCTTGCTATTTTTGACAATCAAGCTTTTAATTATTGGGTTGTCAGGGGGGGGATGAGGGATTTCCGGCAGTGGGACTTCCCTGCTGGATGCACAGAGGTTGGGAACTGCTTTGATTAGCTAACCTCTGTTGGTCATTCTCTTCACAGAACCCCAACTATCTAGTCAATCCACTCTTATCATAGAATCATAGAATCACTAGTTTGGGTTGGAAGGGACCTGTAAAGGTCATCTAGTGCAATGAGAAGGGACATCTTCAACTAGATCAGGTTGCTCAGAGCCCCGTCCAACCTGACCTTGCATGTTTCCAGGGATGGGGCATCTACCACCTCTCTGGGCAACCTCTTCCAGTGTTTCACCACCCTCATTGTAAAAAATTTCTTCCTTATATCTAGTCTAAATCTACCCTCCTTTAGTTTAAAACCATTACCCCTTGACCTGTCGCAGCAGGCCTTGCTAAAAAGACTATCCCCATCTTTCTTATAGGCCCCCTTTAAGTACTGAAAGGCTGCAATAAGGTCGCCCCGCAGCCTTCTCTTCTCCAGGCTGAACAACCCCAGCTCTCTCAGCCTGTCCTCACAGGAGAGGTGCTCCATCCCTCTGATCATTTTTGTGGCCCTCCTCTGGACCCACTCCAACAGGTCCGTGTCCTCCCTGTGCTGAGGGCTCCAGAGCTGGACGCAGTACTCCAGGTGGGGTCTCACCAGAGCAGAGCAGAGGGGCAGAATCAGCTCCCTCGACCTGCTGGCCACGCTGCTTTTGATGCAGCCCTGTTCCTTCTTTCCTATCAGAAAGTTTTTCTTAATGTCTAACCTGAACCTCCATTGCTGCAATCTATTGCCTTGTTTTTCTACTGGACACAGAGAACAGATTTACTCTCTTTTGCTTTTTGTATGACTTGTATGGTTAAGATTTTGAAACAATAGTTTGAGAATTCAGAGTAGAGAGCTGACATTCAGCAGGTAGGTTGGTATTTTTGTCACGTCTCTCATGACTTTTCTGGACTAAACTGCCCCAGTTGTTCCAATAGCTTCTCATAGGTCATATTTTACAGATCTTCTCATTATCCTCCCTGTTCTATTTTGGGTTCTCTGTAGATTTCTTGCAGAGTGGTGCAAGCACAGTACTACAGCTGCAACTTTACCGCTACCAAGAACTATAATGCTGAGTATTACAGATCTCACTCCTTTATGTATCTCAGTATAAACTTTGCCTAAATGAGTCATACTCTTATCTGTCCAGCTTCTTCTTGTTACAGATAAAATGTAATTTAAGAAAAATCTCTTTCCTATTTACATTTAAACTATGTTGCTATCCCTCCTTTCTCTTTTTCCTCTCTTCTGGCTTTTTAGATACACACTCCAATCCCCTCAAATCCCTACAAAGCTAAGGCTGCCTTTCTTGCACATATTTGTATTGCCCTCACTTCTACCCATTTTCAATCTATCTGGTGCCTTCCTTTTTCCCCAGCTCAGTTTCAAACTTCTTGGATTGATCTTCAGTATGCTGTCACACTATCTTTTCCAGTATTATAAGTCTTCAATACTTTTATTTCCCCTCACTGTTCTTGTCAACCTTTATCTTCCCATTTGTCAATTTTTCATGCAAATGCCTTGACAGTTTTTTTCCCCATACTATCTCAAATGAAAACCTGCCAAGGAAAACATCAAAAAATCATACTGTAAACTGCATTCAAGTGATTGTTGGGGGTTCATGTTTAATATTTTGGGTACCAGAAACTTAATAACTGGAGGTGTTCATAATCTGGGTAGAGATACACACTTCATTTAAAACAAAACGTACTCATGCACTGTAAAATGATTATCTGCTAGCTACTGTAGCTTTTACTAGTTATTAAGATTGTTTGACCCTAAGATCTTATTTCAGTTTCTTATGACTTTGCCACCTTTGAAACTTTTGATCTGACATGTTACCGGCTGGGCACGTTCTATCCCCTGAGCAGCTATGGACAACTTCTACCAGCATAATGCAGCTGTTTCTGGAAAAGAGATTGAGAATACCCTGCAGATATTTTGCAGGCTTTTTCTTTGAAAAACAGGACAACAAAACATCTTTTTTTATATTAAAAAAACCCCAAACCTCATTTAGTCAAAGGCTACATTTGCTACTTTTTTGATAGACTAATTTAAATAAAAGGGAGGAGGGAAGGGCCAAAGACTTCCTGAAGAAATTCTATTTTGTAAAAACAGAATGAGGGAAGATAAGATGTAGACTGTAAAGAATCAGCTACAGGAAAGGGAGGAAGAACCTCATATGCTTTCTGGATTTACACAGTTAAACACAAAAGCCAAGTTGTCGGACTTGTATGAATTCCTACCTATCTTTAAGTATGTTAATAAAATTATTAATCCTTTCACTGGATAATTTCAGCAAAGCTTCTCAAACCTTACCTATGTGTACTTACCATGCTATGAAAGTCCTAGGACTAATTTTTCACTCTTTGCTTAGGTATGATACTGAAATGAGATTACTGTCACTTGTTCTTATATTCAAGCACAAAATAGTGCTGGCGTTTCTGTGGGCTCTCTGCCGTGTTTGAAAGGGGGTGGTATGGGCTGGTATGTCAGGCATGTTCTTTTCACCTTTGGACAACTCAGAGGAGTGAGGCTTCACCATCCTCAGAAGTGTCCTTCTCGAAGGCCCGTGGAGCATGAAGGGAGGGGGAGAGGGAGAAGGTAAAGCCACTCCGCACATTGTCCTGGTGCATGGAGCAGGAGGCTGTGGAGTCTCCAACCCTGACTGGACACGGCCTGAGCAATCTGCTCCGTCTGGGCCTGATTTGAGCAGGGGGGGGACCAGCGATCTCCAGAGGTCCCTTCCCACCTGAATTATTCTAAGATGCCACGCTTAGACAAGCTAGCTACAGCAAGATGACAAAATTATTTATGCTGTGGTCTTAAGGGGAAGAACACTGACAGTGTAAAGCCTCAGTAAATCTGGGAGAGGTAGAAAAAATCGGGGAAGTAGTTATGGTTGAAAGATGAGAGGGAAAGTGGAAAGTCTTTTCCCAGTTTCTGTATTATTACTTGCGGATTAAATCATTTCTAAGCAGGTCATGAGTTTTTGAAAAATACATGTAAGAATGAGAGAATTAGTGACCCTTAGTAACAGCTAAACTGTAGCCTCACTGCCCTAGCACAGTGAAATGTTAATGATACCAGAAGGCCCAATATAAATACGGAAAGTGATCCAGTATGTAAGATTTTGTTACAATAAATGAAGGGCTCTGGCCATGCAATTAGGTTGACGTGGGCTCTGTGTCAGTGCTCTGAATGCATTAATAGGCTTTAATGGCCCTGACCACCCTCAGCCAGGGTGTCCCCATACCCTGCTGCCTATGGGCCAAAGAGCCCCACCTCAGTTCAGCCCCAGGCCTTCAGTCTGTGCCTGAATTACGTTGCAGGAGTGGGCAGTTCCAGCTGTGTTGGGGCTGAGCCTGGCCATGGACCCGCTTGATCCTGACCTCAACCCATGGACTGACTTCTTGCCCTGGCCTAGGACCTGCCTCATCACCACGGGCTTGCCCGGTGATTGCTGGGCTGTGTCTGACCCACGTTACCATCACCGGACCTGACCCTGACCTGTGTTGCTGGCTTGCCTGCGGTGATGAGGCGAGTCCGAAATCTTGTTTGATGAGCTGGACTCTCAGCTGGGCCTGCCCTGCCCACCTTGCTTGGGGGCTGTGGGATGGGGCCCTGGGTGGCAAGGTCCCTACCCCACCAGCCATATCATGTCTTCCCTGCCACCCGCAAGTCCTCTCTGCCATGGCCCTTTCCCAGACCCCCTTGTCCCTGCCCTGCCTCAGCCCGCTGACAACCCACAGCAATTAAATTGCTTTACCGCAAGCCCCTTCTGAGCCCAGATCTCTGTGAGATGTGAGGACACACCTTGTGTGGGAGACAAGGACCCTGGACCTGCCTCGTCACTATGGACTTGTCTGGTGATCCCTGGGCTGTGGCTGACCCTGGTTACCATCATCGGGCCTGATCCTGGTCCCCACCCACGGCCTGACTTCGTGGCTTGACCTTGGACCTGCCTTATCACCATGGACTTGCCTGGTGATCACCAGGCTGCGTCTGACCCAGGTTACCATCACCGGACCTGACCCCAAGTCGCGTTTCTGGTTTGACCTCGGAGCTGCCTCATCACCACGGAGTTGTCTGCTCTGGCTTCTGGGCTGACCCTGACTCCCATCCCCGGGCTGCCCTGCTTGCGGTCCTCAGGGGCTGGGGGACGGGGCCCCGACTTGCCCTGCCAGCCTCGCCATGCTGGGCTCCCCGCCTGTCGGGAGCAGTCGGCCCTCGCTGCTTCCCCACGCCGTGAGCACAGCCTTCACCAGCACCAATCCAGCAACACAGAGTTGTCAGGATCACAACCAGGCTTTGCAGCATATCATGATGTTTTCCTCTTTTCTGCCCAAGAGATGTGAAACAGTGAACGCTGCGAGTATTCACCAATGGAACCGCATTTGATCTTCAGCCAGGTCTTGAAATGTAACAGCCTCTCTGCAGTAATGTTCTGCTTATACATTAATTGTTCATTTTTGTGCGATTGTAAAGAGAGAGTGCTGAAAGTAGTTAAAACAGAGACTTTCATGCTGTGGCAATAACTGTACGCTTTTGAATACCATTGGCATCAGACTTAATTCTTAGACATTATAATTATGTGAGGGCTCATTCTCTGTGAGTTTGCTCTCACTTGTCTTCCCTATTTAATTTACATTATAATATTTTGTACTTTTCTTCTAGGCTTGAATAGGAATATTGTATTAGGCAAGCAGGTGATGAGATTCTGCTCTCTGTTCCAGTTAGTGTAATTCCACTTATTCTGGTTGAGTTACTAGGATTTGCTGCAATTTAACCGCAATCAGAATTTAATGCGTTCGTTTTTTTTTAAAAAAGAGGCATGTCTGGATGTTCATTCCATAGACCTTTTTTTCTGTCAGAATGGAAATTAATGTGTTGTTCTAGTTTCTATTACACATTTGCATTTCAGAGCCTTAACATCTTAATAGTGACTTTATTCTCTTCATCCTGATGTTAGCAGGTAACTCAGGTAGGAAATTAAAAAGAGCCGTGCAATGAACAAAAGGCATTTACAGGCCTGGTAAGCAAGGAACCTACCCTTTGAACATAAATGTCTGCATTATCTTTATTGATAAACTAATGGAGAAGCATCTACTTCTTCCTATTTCTACCAGTTAACCACCTGTGAAGAGTTTTGAAAACAAAGACCTCGTGGTAAGTAATAATTTGAGATTTTTTATTTTTAATTTATGTAATCTGTGCTCCTTTAGGAGTTTAGTCCCCCACACAGTTAAGTAATTCATGTTGAAATGTCACATGAATAGCGTAGTTTAGTAAGCAGCTGCTGAAATGAAGTAGTCAGAGCTGGATCGTATTAGATGTAAAAACTTTAAGTTAATTGAGTGATAACATGAATTAATTCAGACCAATGTAAGGATTAAAAGTAAGAGAATGAAATACTCCATGTTTGTAAGAAACATACATACACAGCATATACACTCATATCCTGAGCACTAGCATGCACACACACACACAATTCTCCACAAAGACAGTCTGTACTTAACGATATAATAATGTTTAGGCATTTTGAGTTAGTCATAGTCCAGGTGAATTTGCTACCTCACTGTAATTCATGGTTTACTTGCATTCTGTTTTTTATACCATCCCCTCTTAGGTTCAACAGATTTTTTTCCATCATCAAAAAAATCACCAACCATAAGCTTAATGTGTAATGTCTGATTCTGAGAGTTTTAACTTTTTGTCCTGCTGTCTTTGAGACAGATCAAGCATGCCCTAGACATAAAAAGGAAGACAAGAATAATCCTCAATACAGTAATTATTTTCTCCATTTTACCTAGGTTTGATACTATACTCCATCTGTACTTTCATATGTTAATATATACTACTGTTTATATTACCTTGGAGCTTTTGCAACGAGTTTACAATATTTTCTATTCATAACTTATGTATTTAAATTACAGCTCTAAGAAAACAATACGGAAAATACATCTTCGTCACCTTTCGTTGAAATCTGGGAGTTTCCTGAGCTTCCTCTTCTGTACCGTGTTTTTTGCTGCCTACCATCTTCGTTACTGTGCTTCTCGTGCACTTTTCTCTGCAGCTATCACACTTGCCTTGAGAGAACCTTGGGTGGCTCTGAACTGCACAGCGGAATTCCCACTTCTTGTACTTAAAAGACCATTGAGCAAAGGTCATGCCAAGTTGTTCGTGTATGAGTGTCCCAAGGGAGGTTAAAAATCAGCTCAAAGTAAGCTGCTGTGATAAAGCCATTCAGCAGAGGAAGTCCGAAATCTTGCTGGGTTTTTTTTCTTTCCCAAAGCAAAGCGCATCCCCTGCCCTCCCCCCCCCCCCCCCCCCCCCGCAGCATTTAAATGTTTGTTATGCTGTGCTGCGGGAAACAGATGCATCCTTGTTACGGCCAGAGATGAATGTCAGGATTGAAGTACCATTCATGAAAAAGGCTTTTGTTTGATCTGCGCTGTCCCACAGTGGAGCTATGGCAACAACTTCAGTTTGGTAAATTAACTGTATCACTGTGTACCGGCTCAAATCATGGCATCACCTGAATGACAAACATGCCACTGTTTGTATGACAGCTCACAAAGGGTATTGTTTTATTTTAATCAAAAGCACTAAAATCCATTAAATTCAAAATTCCAAAGCATATGAAAGCCAGGTATATGTGAAATGCAGTATTACCTTATTTCTATTCAAACAGAACAATTTCGTGACATATTGTTATTTTATAAATGTTTCTCTATCGTAGCTTAAAAAATCGAGTAACTTCTGAATTTGAACCCACATCATGCTTGGTGATGTGATCTTGTTTTCTGCATGTGTTTAAAAAAAGAAAAAAAAAAAACAGTGGATACACGTGTGAAGAAAGGCCGTCTGTAGGTCAGACAAGCATTCTTCCTAGAACTGCCAGCGTTTCCAAGGACGTGGGTTTGCTACAGCTAAGCTGATCTAATAACTAGCTACTGCTGAGAGGGGTGCTCTCATTCTCTCGAGCTCAAGTGCCTGGGAATGGGCATTCTGGCTGTCGGGGTGGCTGGGGGAGCGGACTGGTCTCTTCTGGCACCAGGGAGCTGCCACAGGTGGTTAGGGTGGTTCTTCTGCTTCCATCTAAGACTAGGTCCAGCAGTGAGAGGTAGTGCTGTACTAGGAACTGGGTAGATAAGTTAGAAGGATCGACGTCTGGTAGTTTTTTTATTTCTCTTACCAATGCAAAGGAGTCCTTGCCAAGAAGGAAAATAACTTTCAGTTTCAGAACCATAAAAATCCTCTCTTATAGATAGCTGAAAATAGCCAGTATATCCAGGCCAAACAATACTAGCTAACGCTCCTGTAACAGCGTATCAGCTGTAAGGACAGAGTCCTATTTGCTCTCAAATGGCTCTGAAGTGTTGGTGCTACCTGCCTTTGTAAGAAGCTGGAGTCAGTGCCCACATATTTTCATGAGCAGCAAACGCTCCTCCAGAAAATTCTGCAAATAAAGGTGTCAAGTTCTTTGGGTAGTGACTGGCCAACACTGATGTTTTTGGAAAAAAGATCAAGGTTAATCTGCGGTGAAACAGCACATACCCCACCAGTTTCCCTGGGTTTCTTAATGAAGGCACAGGCAGATAGATCTAAGCCATTTTAGAGAAGAGGACTTGTAAAGCTTTGGTTAGTTGTCTTAACCGAGGCTTTTAAAAACTTTCCCAACTATACTTGAAACTGAAATATATCCTTTTCCGGACACAGCTCTTGCTCCTCAGCTGAAGGGTGGCCTGTAATACTCTTGAAACACATGAGTGAAGGTATCTCTGTGGGATCAAGATGCACAGAACATACCCCACGTTCCCCCCGCCCCCTGCCAAAACCAAGTGTATGCATGGCAAAAGCTAACAGGTCTTTTCTCTCAGCTCCCCATGCACTGGGCCTCTTAAGAAATCCAGTCTGAATCTATTTTTTTCATGTCTAGCAAGGAAGGAAAAAAAAAAGGTAAAGAAGGAAATAGGAGGGCGACCATGATGTTATCTGTTTTGTCATGAAACCGGCCAACCGCTATCTGTCTCTGAAGAGACTAGGGAGTGATTTACTGAAGGAGCTCCTGAAACTTGTGACAGAAGGATAGTGATATATGCAAACAGAAAACCATGGCTGCTATGGATGTTATTCGGAGTCTGTCATGATCACCCTCCTAGCTTCTGTGGTTATATATTGCTCAAAACCGTGGGGGAAATGCCCCTTCCTACCCGCGGGGACCGAATGTGCTGCTGGCAACGCTGTGGCAGGCCGTCCCTCACCCTCAGGCTGCAGCCTGGCTCCCGCTTGTACACTGACATCAACCAACACCTCATCCCAATTCCGGAGCCTGCATTTACGTTATTTTGCCCCAATTAAGGCACCGTGCCACTACGGCTGATGGGCCCCTGCGGCTGAGGGAGCTCGGGCAGGGCCCTGCAATGGCAGCAGGCGGGGGCCCTGCCGGAGCTCCCTCACATGAGCTAACGAGCACATCTGCGCGCAACGTCTTGGAAAGCGCTCCCGCTGCCGCTGCAAAGCCGCGGCTCCAGCGGCGGGCCCGGCCCGGCCTGGCCCCGCTACGCTGCCGGCGGCGGCCGGAGCCGCCGGCCCAGGCCTCCCCCGAAGCCCGGGCCGACGGGCGCCGCGGGCGGCGCAGGCCTCGCCCAGGAAGTGGCTCCGCCTCGCCCGGGGCTTCCTTCCCGCACTGGGCGCCGGGGAGGCAGGCGGACGCAGACCCCCGCCGCAGTGCCGCGCTGCCCCGCCGCCGGCCGCCGCTCGGCCCCCGCCCCGGCCGGTGGAGCCGGACCCGCCCCCGCGCGGGGCGGCCGGAGCGCGGAGCCGCCGCGGCTGCTGATTGGCTGCCGCCCCGGCGGCGGCGCGCGGGGCTGGCGTCTCGCGCCACTTTCGGGAGCCTTGGCGCCAGCGGAGCGCGCGGGCGCCATGGCCGAGAGCGGCGCTCGGAGCCGGGACGGTGAGGGCCGCGGGCGCTCCCTCGGAGGGGCGGCAGCCCCCCACCCCACCCCACCCCACCCCACCCCGCGGCGCGGCGGCGGCTGTCGCTGTCGTTTCGGTTTTAGGCGGGGGGCAACGGGGCAGCGGCGCTCGGGGCGGGGAGCTGGGGCGAGGGGGGGGAAGAGCGCGCGCGGGGCGGGTGCGGGAGCGCGCGTGCGCCGCGGGGGTGGGGGGGTGTGGGTGGGTGTGTGTGTGTGTGTGTGGTGGGCTCGGAGCGGGTTCCCCGCCCGCGGGGGCCCGGTGTTGATCGTTCCGCGTCCCCCCGCCTTGTCGTGGCCCGGCGGGGCGGTAGCCGCGCCGCCCGAGCCGGGAGGACCCTCTCCCGGCGGGCGGGTGGGGGGGTTACACCGGGATGGGCGGCCCCCGCTGCCGGTTTCTCCGCGGCGGCGAGGCCGGGTTGCCCCGGGCGGAGGGGCTGTGGGCTTACCTCCCCCGGCCGGGGCGCTCGTAGCCTGGGGACGCGCTGGCGCCTCGCTGGCGAGGGCACCGCACCGGCAGGCGCGGGTGGCCTCGGCTGGGGGCGAGAACGCGTTCGCCTGGGGGGGGGGGGGCATTGCCTCAGGCGCTGGCTTGCAGTAAACGCCAAGAACTGACAGAAAATCTTGTGTAAATACACCCGAGCCGTCACACCGTTGCAGTTCTTCCACATCTGGTATCAGCCAGCGTAAATGTCCCTTTTCCGTGCATCCCAGCCCTTGCCAATACAAATCCGTGCTCGCTCGCGGCAGCCCCGCTGCCCGGCTGCAGCTCTAGGCACAACTTGGCCTCCTCCTGTCACCGGGAAGGGTCTGGCCTTCTCCTCCGGCTGCCTGGCCTGGCCGCTCGCCCCGGCCAGGGTCTCCTCTGCCTGCAGCCGGGGGCTTCACCTTGTCACGCAAAACCCGCGGGCTGCTTGCTGGGCGAGTTGTCTGCTTTCGTAAGCTGGATTGGGACCATTCGTTCTCCGTGGCCAGATAAATGTCGTGTTCCCCCCTCCCCAAAATCAAGAGAGAGGGAAAGGTTAAGAGGAGTGGAGAGCACCATGCTGGGGGGAGTTTTGCAAAGGGAGGAAAGTGTACAAGCAAATGGGGCAGCAGTCTTCTGCTGTCAACAAATTACTAGTTTGTCTCAATCTAGCTGCGCTCTTAAACGTTGTGAAACCGCCTAAAAAAAAAACCATTACTGCTTCGTAGCAATATAGGCCTTTTCTAAGTCTGTCTGTTCCTGAGTTGTCATGGAGACAAGCAAAATAAAAGGAGCTGGAAATTCCCGAGGAAAGAGTGGGGGGATCCTTTTCAGCAAAGGGTGGATGAGAGGTGCTTTGGAAATCTAGGTGGTAGCTTCTTGCTGAGTGTGAACTGGCACGAAGTCTGTTTGATCTCAGTGTCTGTGTGAGACCATGCCTTCAGTAGAATTCCAGAATTGGCTTATCAAGAGCTATCTGTGTGCTTTTAGCCAGGTAGGTCTCTATGTTCGTTTTAAGCAAAACTGCCACCGTCTATTAATACATCACTGAACGCTAAGTACCAAAGATAACAGCAGCTCATTACTAAACTTATTTCACTTGGTTTTAATTAATTGCAGCTATGCATGAGTCTGGAAGTTTTGCGACATCACGTTCTAGACGTGAAAAGAAGTCTAGAAGAGGCCAGCAAGAAGCACTGGAACGTCTGAAAAAAGCCAAAGCTGGCGAAAAATTAAAATATGAGGTGAAAATTCCTCATCTTTTCTTTTTAATAGAATGTGAATGTGAGCTGAGATGCTTACTTACCCTTTATATGTATCTAAAAGTTATGGGAAACAAAAGCCGCCTTTCAGATCAGCTTTTGTTTTTTAACGGTGTATGTATTTCAGAATGTAACTGTAATTGTTTTGCTGCTTTCTGGTATCATTTGTTTCTTTCTGTTTTCAAAACTAAAACAATTCTATTAACTGCAAGTCTAACATGCTTGATATTGCTTGATAACTATCCCACAGGGAAGGACCAACTTTTAAGATTTAATTGCATAATTAGTGTTATGATAGGAAGTACTATTTTTTTGTTTTAAAACTTCAAATGATTTCAAACTCTAAATTAATTTCAAAGCTTTACACGACTGAAATCCACTAATATTGATACGCTATGTTTCCCCAAAGAAACCAAAATTTAAGTATTTAACCGGTAGAACTGAAATCTGGCAGTGTAACGCTGATACTGTCCAATTAATTTTAATGCCAACAGGAAGTGACTTCCACATTGAGGTGGGTAAATCTAAAGAAGCCTGAAGTGGGTAGATCATTAACATGCAAATTTACTCCGAGGCACAAAAGAGCATTTTCAGCATTATGCTTGGGCACATCAAATCACGTTCCTTTTCATTGAGCTCATCCTGGTGTATGAGACTAGAGCCAAAGGTCAAAAGTCTCCATTGCTAGGATTTTTTGGTTTGGGTTTTTTTCTTTTTGTGATGTGAAATGAGCAATAAAGGAAATCAGTTTCAAATGAAATCTCTGCCAGTGCTTCGGTAGAATTTGAGTTCCAGTATACTGTGATAATTTTAAAAATTGATAACTTGTCTTTTGTCACTGCCAAAAAAGAAACTTAAACTGAAGGAATAACTGAGCTTACAAGTTGTGAACAATGTAACAGTGTAGGAAACCGTGCATTTCTTGGGAACTTTTATGTTCTTACTCGTGACCTATACTAATAAGTAATGGTATGGGAACTATTAATCCTCAGTATGCCTTTAACTGTAGGTTGAGGAGTTCACAGGTGTTTATGATGAAATAGATGAGGAAGAATACTCCAAGATGGTCAGAGAACGTCAGGATGATGACTGGATTGTTGATGATGGTAAGTTAAGATTCATTTGGAGAGTTATTTTTATTATAGTGTTGTAACTCAATTAGGCTTCATAATGTTCATGATTTGAGGTAAGTTATAGTTAGTACATTCTTACAAATTGTTTTAGGAGACAAGAAAAAGATAAGCTTTTATATGGAAATGAATCTTTTGCATTGTTCTCATAGTAGTGTATTAGGATGGTAATGAAAATATTTTTCCATTAAGAACTGTTTTTGAAATTTCATTTCCAGTTATCAGTGATGTAACTTTAAAAAGAAGTAGTCATTGATAATTTCTAACTAAACATGTAATAATACGTTTAGTCTAATAGAAGATACAGCTGAGAGTGCTGTAGTTTTTAACACTTTCACAATTATAACTTTTGCTTTATATTAAAGGGGGAAAAGTGTTTAAATATGTAAAACTTCTGATTATGAATATATTTAGAAATATCAGAAGATGGAATTTAAAATGTAGATTTTTAACAATTTGTTTTTCTACAGATGGGATAGGTTATGTAGAAGATGGAAGGGAAATCTTTGATGAAGATCTGGATGATGATGCTCTTGATTCCAATAAGAAAGGTAGGTTGAACACGACCACTGTAGAATGTCTTTAATGCTTTTTAAAAGGTACCTAAAATGGGCAACTTCTTGGCATCAGTATGTGGCGAATATGGCCAAGTGACATGTTACTTGAAGCTCTGTAGTTCTATGCCTGTGACTGTGGATTTTGTTTAGCTCCCGTGATACAGAAGATAGAGGTCCACAAATTGAGGTCAAATCACTGTTAACTACTTCAGGACTACCAGGGCAATTTTGCTTACAGTCTTCTGTGGGGTATATATTCTCTTCTAGAACAAATGCATCTAAGAATGATCTTGGTTTTGAAAGCCAGTGTCTAAAGGATGCGCGGTCTCTTTTGCCAGTGAAATACTTACATGCTTCTAAGGATCTGGGATCAAGTGATTTTTTTCTGGAGATGCTTCCATGTAAAGTATCTTGGTCCTTTTTCTGGCGTATGAACTTGAGTATGCAAAGATCATGTCTGACGTGACTAGGAGAGATAGGGTGCTGACAGGGTTTTGCTTTTTTTTTGTGTGAGCAGGACAGCCGTTACAAAGCTGGCAGCAAATGAAAGATGATTAGGCTTCATTTCAGCCAGCAGTGTAAAGGTGGAAGAAATAAGAGTACCTCAGCTACCTATTCCTGCTAGTAACTGGACCCTTAAACATTGAACTTTTCTAATGTAGAATTCACAATTTTATATTTTTCTGTAGGAAAAGGTGGCAAAACATCTACGGTTGATAAAAAGAATGTGAAGAAATCTGTGGTGTCAAAGCCAAACACAATTAAGTCTATGTTTATAGCCAGTGCTGGGAAGAAAAACACAGATGTAAGTTTTTACATTTTTGAATTTAAAGATTTCTAACTTGTTTGCAGTGTTTTAGTGGGAGTGAAATAAAGCAAGGGCTTATTTCAGTTTCTTGTGTCTAGCAAGACATAAACACCTGTTACAATCTCTTGTGTGTAGAGCATTCCTGAAAATGTGCGTGTGCTTTGTAGAAACCCTTTAGTCATTTGCTGCTGGTCTCCTGTTGGGTTTGCACATACAACTAAGAACTGTTTGGCTAATCTGTTATCTTACAGAAAACTGTGGACCTGTCAAAGGATGATTTACTAGGGGATATTCTTCAAGATCTTAATGCTGAAGTAAGTATATTAATCTGCTTGAAACACCTTAATCCATTCATTTTTCTTGCCGTGGAACATATCAAGAAAATAAAATTCTTCCTAAAACTAGACCATCTAAGATTGATTTCTTCCATAGCACATCTATGTGGTATATTCCACATATGTATGCAGTCTACCTGTCATCTCCACCATGCAGAAGTCATATGACTCTTGGTTTGATAAGCCAAAACTACTGTGTTCTGATTAGAGGTGGTTTATATTAATGTGATGTAGAGCCTGTGCTAATGCGGCCTTCTAGGTTTTAGCTTGGAGTGAAACAGGACTTACCTGCATCTGAATCATGTATACCATGCATGCGTATCACCACGCTCCAGCCAGAATACTGTAGGATATTTCCACCTGGCGTGTTTGGGTTCGTGAGAGGAGCTGAGGGAGGACTGTTTCAGCAGATGACGTAGCCTGAACTTCTGTCTGCCTCCTCCTGCTTTTCACAGTTTGCTGCAGAGAACCGGATAAACGCTTCCTCTGAGTGGAGAGTGCAGGATGGCTGCTGTAGCAGGGCTGTCTCACATGAGGCTGGTCCTCGTCATTAATGACTTTCCAATGAGTTAATGCCCTTTAGCAGGATTTCTTAAAACTGAAAGGATTGCTCACACGTAAACTGTGAAGCTGCTGTAGTGGTGAGATACTGAATTGAAATATGTTGTATCATAATAAGCATAATGTGTTTTTACAGAGCAATAAGAGGGGTATAGATGTTCCAATGTAAAGTTGCTCTCTTGGTTTTGTGCGCTTACTATTTTACTCCTCCCTATGACATCTGATTGAGAGTTATAACATCTTAGGCTATCAAAACCCCTCAAATCATTAAGCAAATGCATTTTAATGCTGTCAGATTTTGTGGAGCATTGATTAGGGGAAATAATGCTAATAATTACACTGTGGCTTCCATTTACTTTAGTAGTAGTTAGCTATTGTTTTTTTGGCTTTGTTGTTTGTTCTCTAAAATTTCTTTTGTTATTAGCTGTTGATAAGGATGAGTATAAAATATCTGTACATGTAAATAAAATGGGTTTTCCTCTAGTGTGACAGTGGTGAAAGAGCACTTATGCCTTTCTTAAGGCATGTGTGCTCAGTACTACTGTTTCAGCAGACAAGAAGAACATCCCACCAGTTATTCTGATACTTGTGCATTACAGGCATGGTTAGCTATTGAAGTGCCCACTGTTTGAAAACGGTTTCACTTATTGATGACAGTTTTTCCTCTCAGACTGTTTACCAAAAAAATCTAGTGTTTGTCTTCATGGGCTGATTGCTCACATAACTTTTTCTTTTTACGTGTCTGAGTTGTATATTAGGAGATGTGTTTTTTTGGCAAATGAGAAATACTGGTGGCCTTCTTTCTCTTTGATGGAAAATGTTACTAACCAAAGCAAAAGAAAACACTAAACAACACCTCTTTGTTTTGTCACTTTCTCTTTTCTTTCAATATTCAGACTGTTCAGATAACTCCACCACCAATTGTAACGCTGAAAAGGAGGAGATCTGCTGGAGTACCACTGAATCCTTTCTCTGTGCAGTCCCAAACTCCTAAGGTAAAGGAGAAAAATCAAAAAAGTTCTCATTAATAAGTATTAATCTGTATTTTGGGTGATTTGAATACTGTTGTCTTTTATTTCTGCTTCTAGAAATTACCTTTCTCATTAGCTTCCTTAGCAGTGTTACTGTGTAACTTCATGCATTTTTTGTTTTCCCCTTCCATGTTAATACCTAAACAGAATACAGCTCTTTCTGTGTCTTTAGTATAGTAGTAGTATATAGCTGTTGTATTAGGCAGGTGGAACTGTTTTTATAATGTTAGGTGCATCACATGAAGGTGAGCTTCTGCTTTGTCTCTTTTTCCCTAAGAGTAGAAAAGACCCTTTTGGCAAGGAAAGGATGATGGGAAGTGAAATAAGCAGAAGAAAGAGTATTTGTGGGTGTGGAAAAGGATAAGAAACTCATCTTCTGCAGAAATGGAAAGCAAATGGAGAATTGAAGCTATGGATGGAAGTTTACCCTAGTGGAAGATTTTGGAGTGAAAGGAGGGACGGGCTGCTAAGGATGGAAGGCTAGCATTTTGTTAAGAGTTCTGGTAAATGAGAAGGACTTTATAACTGGAAATACAATGAGATATTTGGTAAGAGTCTGTAAAGGGCAAATGGAGTAGAGTAGAAAAATCTGATTTGTGAAACCTTGTGTAATAGTGAGATCAACTCTTACGTTGAAAATAATCACCAGTGGCACTAATTTCAACAGTTGTGTTGGAGCCTAGAAGTAACTGAAAAAGAAAAAAGATCTAGCAAGAGAGGATCTTTGTCTTTATGGTGCAAAACAGCAGTCACTTTTAGTAGGAAACATTGGGAAGGAAATTAATTCCCAGACAGGGCTGTTCAGGTGATAGCTTCTGTGGTCCTAGGAGGAGGAATTGGAGATTTTAGACGATGAAACAGATGAAGAGGGTGAAGAGTGCAGCCTTAGAAAATAAATGGGCATAAAAAGCAAGATGGCAGTGATGCTGTCTACTTCAGGAGACGAGCAGAAATATAAGTATGAATAAATTCATTTGGCTGAACTAGCAAAAAGTTGTTGGTGAAGGCAGATTAAGTAACATTTGCTTTCTGTTTAAGGTGAGCAACAGGCTGAGTTTGGTGTTGGCCACAGTAGAAGTAGTTGTACTGAGATTAAAACCCTAGAAATGATTGTGTGCAACTCTAAATTCTATGTCTGTAAATAACAGCTTTCCCTGAAGGTAAAGGTTTTGGACCTTGCTGCAGGGTAAGGGCCAGTAGATGCAGAGACCTGTTGTTGGTCATGGTGGAGGCCACTTCACACACGTCTTCCATAAGAAGAGGTTTTGTAGCTGCTGCCATAATGGTGTCCTGTCTGAAAAACAAACTATGTGCTTATTGCCTCAGAATTCAGGCTTGTAGAGCATGCTGAAATGCAGTTTCTTTGTTCTCCTCACTCTCCCTGCCATGTCTGTAGCATGAAGAAATCCAATGGCGAAGCACTGCTCTCTTGACCCATGGTGTTCTGTAGACATCTTGAACTCCTATGAACAGGTGTAAACTGCCATATTGTCCTTCCCCAGTTGTTCCAGGCTCTGTCCCTGCCTGACATATATTGTCACGTCCTCAGCTGACACAGAGGTTTTAATTTAGGAATGGAGTAGTGCTACGTGGGGAAAAATAGTGAAAGTAACCACAAACTTAACTAAATGTCAACCATGGCCTCTTGTAAACTGCTTTTTAAAATTATAGTAGAAACACATCACAACTGAAATGATACTATAGGATTTAAAGTTTACTTTTGAGGCATTTTAGCTATCATGCTGCAAGATACGTGGAGCTTTTCCTCTAGCGCTGGTTACTAGTTCCGCAAATAGTGAGTGCTAGGTTGGTTTTTTTTTTTTTTTTTCCTTTTTTGCTCTTAGGAGAATTTTTTTTAACTCATGGCTAAAATGTCTTTCAGGTAATCACCCCTATATCAAAGAAAGCTCCTGCTCATCTCAGAAAGGAAGCACTTCCTCCAGCTTCATTTCATCCTAAACATCCCAGTTACACAGCAAAATCCATCAAAGTCTCTGAAAATGAGGATGCCAAGTATGTGCAGAAAGCTACAGAAAATGGGGGAATAGTGAAGACAATAGAAGAGAAAGCTATTGAAGGTATCAAAAAGAAATCAAGACCCAGTTCTGGAAACTCTTTAAATCTGGTGTATTAGTGTTAAAACACTTCTTAGTTTATACTAGTTAGATGCTTAGATAGCTTAAATGTGATGTTTTGTTTGTATATTAATACTGTATATATCATTCATGCACATAGCATGCTATCTGTGCACACTGCTGTAGTGTACAGTGTGTCATTTTAGTGCCTCAGACCTTTAGTTCTATGTGCAACACTTTCAGATGATGATCAGGGAATGATGGATTTTGATGAGGAGGACTTTGATGAACCTATGGAAGCAGAGCATGTGGAAACTATACCTGAGATGGCTGAAAGCCTGAAGGGAGACAAGGAAATTGAAAAGAAAGAGACTGAGCAGCTGGAATCAGAGAAGAAAGAGACATCTGTCTTGTAAGAATGTCTTTCCTTTTTTTTTTTTTTTTTTTCTTCCATCAATAAGCCTTAGATTTATCTTCATATTTGTCTTTGCCAATGGGACAATTGGGATACAGACAGAATGATGACAATGCTATGCAATGTGCTTTTTTGTAGTGATGTTAAAAATGGTAAAATTGAATATGCTGGTAGTTATTTAATTGAAAAATACTTAATGATTTTGGGATTTAGCACATGACAACATAAAACCTATTTCAGTACATTGGGGTGACTCAATGTGGGTGTTGAACAATGAATTTTGATGCCAATAAGTAAAAATGAGGAATTCCTAATGATGCTTATTCTAAGGAACTATGAAGGTATTTCAGAATGTTAGTTGTAGTTAAAAGTATTGTCACTAAAAGTAATTTCACATGGTGAACAGCTGTGTCTTTCAAATAGGGAAAAAGGGGAGGGTTTGCCCATTTTTTTTTTTTTTTTTTTTTATTGTTTGGTAGAATCCTGAATCATGTGTTTCCATAACTTTAAACTGTAAAATATTTGAATGATCAAAAAGACTTCAACGTTTAATGACTAAAAAGGTAGTTTTGTTGAAATAATCTGTTGTTGCCACTGAGCAACTTGTACAGATGGATGGATATATTTGTTATGTAAAGGCTTGAACGACCAAGGCTGAAATACCAGGTGAATGACTTTTAAAGCCTGTGTGTTCTGTACTGAGAACCATACTTCTGTGTGGATTTATCTCTTTGTCACTCCATCCTTCTTTTCAGAAGAAATCTGAGGAAACCTGGCTGTTGGGAATGTTGCTCGGTAGTGGAAAGAGCAACAAGAGGCCTGAGAATACAGGGCTGAAAAAAAGTGAAACAGTGGTGGTTATAGCAAAGGCACAATTTTACTTATTTCTTTCTTCTTCTGCAAAACCTGCAGAAGTTGTTCTCTCCCAGATATCTCATGTTGGGACAGAATTGATGAGGACGAAGCTGATCTAGTAGTGGCAGACGTTCAGCTGGACCCCAGTCTCCTTCCACTTGTGAATGGGGAAAATGATGATCAAGTCTTAAGATTTTATTGGCTGGATGCTTATGAAGATCAGTACAGTCAGCCAGGTAACTATTCAATTAAAGGAGAAAATGCCATTCTGATTCTTTCTATGTAACTGGGATTTTCAGACTTGCCTTAATTATGTCTAGATACCCCCGCCTCTCTGTGCTTTATAACTTGTACATTGATCTCTTGTTTTTCCGTACCTCTGTCCTCAGTGCAGGACACGATCACTGGGCAAAGTAAGAATGTTGTCTCTTGGTCTGGTCTAGCAGTAGGGAGTTACAAAGGGAGCTACTAGTGCTTCTCGATGTTAGTGACCCACTGGCCTTCTTAAAACCCTCTGTGCTCCAGGAATAAGCTGGTATTGTTAATTTCTTACTCAGTGGTGCAACAATTGAGCATGCTTTCTTCTTCTTTCTGGAAATGTAACTTAAAATTCTGGTGGATTATTAGAAAGCCTGTACAATAGCAGTTGCACGATTTTATATGAAGGAAAGGTATGCTTATCAAGGGAGGAAGGTGGTCTGAAAAATACATGCTCTGTCTAGCTCCCTTTATTCAAACTGTCGAAATCTTGGAGATTGTCTCTAGATTAACACCCCTAAGATACTTTGTGCAGTTTAAGTGTGAATCCTGGCTCTCATTGTCTTCAAAACTGCAGCATTCTGATCTCAGCCCTGACAAAAGAAGTTGTTTTCACGTCTGTTCTAAGCACTTCCCATCCATTGTATCATTTCATCCGCAGCTTTAGGATCTTGCGTTTCTAATTTGTGCTTCATGTAGGTTTACCAGAAGGTTCTTCCATATGTTGTTGAAGGTTTTTTGGGTTGATGCTGTAAGCATTGAGTCAGATATGTTTCTCTGTTACACCTTTTGTTGTGAGTTGGGAATGCCAAACTTAAATACGAGATTGTGCTGGGCTGAACAGCTTGGTGATGGGAGTGGTAATAATCATAGATATCTTGATGAAATCAATGGCTCTAATATAAAATTGCTACTTTTAAAGACCCCGCTATTGTTCTTGTTCTTTTTTTTTGTCTTCTAAGTCAGTGGTTGCTGAATGGAACATAATTATGAAAGGATTTCTGTTCCTCGCATGCAAGGAGTGTTCTTTTCTCATTATGACTTTTTCAGGACTGAATAATAAAGACTGCACCTGTTTTCAATTAGTAGCGTAGAAGGGAAAATTTTGATACTGCTTTTTGTTTAACATGTTCGTGATCTTTGTTTATGCCTCATTTGCTGTGATGTCAAATGTATTGCCTGAAGAGTAAATACTATAGCTTAATCATAAGACTTTCAAACTTAATGATTTTTGGAGGCTTACTTTTCATAACTCCCTTTACTATCTTAGGCAGAGAACTTGAGAATTGTAATCCTGTTAACATTTTAAAGAAATAACGAATAAAAATTGCCCTTTCTTTCCCCTCTGCAAGACATTTTCCCTGTGTCTTGACTTTGCTTGCCTCTTGGTTCATTGGTAACATGATCTTTTTTTTCACAGACTTTGTGTTCTACAAGCTTCACTCCTATTTTTTCTTTCTTTCTTCTTTCCATAATCAGGCTTACAGGGCATAGGTCCTGATATCTCTTCTATAATTTCTTGGTTTTACATATGAAATGTCTCTGAAAACTCTTCGAAGTTAGCCTTGCTTTCATTGTGTGTGTGTGGGGGGGCGGTGGTGGTGTGTGTGTGTCTGTTGGACTAGGTGACCTCCAAATGTTCCTTCCATCCTAAATTACTCTACTTCTGTGAAATCTGGGGATTAAGACCACTTACTTGTCTGTGCTAGGGTTGATTAAAGTTTGTCTTTGCAGTCCAGGCAGCCTGTTACCCTGTCTTTGACTGGCTCATGTATTCTTTTTTTCTGTCTCACCTGCTTATATGTACACCTCTGACAGGTTAACTTCTCCATGCTCTTAATATTGGCAGCTGTTCAAGCAACCAACTCCTGTTTTGTGGTCTCTCCCATGGTTTCATCTTTCCGTATGATACAAACCTATTTGAGTTTTTTATCCCTTTAAAAAAGAAAAAAAAAAAAAAAAAGACTGCTGGGAGAACTTAATCTTCCCTGTCACTTAGATCTGTAATTTGAGCTCTTTCTAGATCCTTTTATTCAAACTGCCTAAATCTTGAAGATTGCTTCTGTATTAAAATCTCTAACATACTTTGTGCAGCTGAAGCTTGTATCCTTTCTCTCATCATCTTCAAAACTGCAACATTCTCTGTCCTTGACAAAAGTAGTCTTGTTCACCTCCATTCCAAGCACTTAAGAAATGATTTTTCTTAGCCTGTCACTCTCTAACTCTGTCGTCTGTCTTAGTGCATCTTCACTGAATTATCTTTGATCTAATGGAGTAAGAAAGGTGCCTTTACATCTGATAAATCGTGTGGCAAAGAAATTATAACTGTTAACCAAGGACTTGTTTGTGCATTGTCAGACTGAGGAGAAATGTAGGTTCCAAAATCTTCCTTATGTGAAACACTGTTTCTGAGACAGTCTCCCCTCTGATATTTCTGATTTCATTAATAGTAGTGTACTGTAGGAATAATGTCTTCCATGTAATCAAATTCCAAATTACTTCGAGTTTGAAAGGAATGCTGGTGAAGCCAGGTTTTTTGAGTTGTACTTGGAAGTTTATTTTACCTGTAATTCACAAACTGTATGTGAAAGTCAGGTGGCTTTGTTCTATGTTATTTCAGAGTTTAACATCGCTTGATTAGCAGTTCGCAGCATTTTGTCCTGATGTCACGTTCTCTGTGGCTCAGAGATGTGCATGTGCAATAATGATGTGGTCCACAGTGAAGTCAGTTGCACTAGTCCTGCTCTATATAGGCTTTCTGAATGTCTACTTTGGTTACAACTGCTGTCTTAGCATCCAGGATTTCTTGTGATGTCATACATCTTTTGGTGCCCTCATTTGTTAAAAATATTCAGTTAAAAACTTTTTACAGTTGATCAGCTTCTACTTGTTGTCTTCCGAATGTATTTCTACAGGTTTTATTATTAGTAGAGTCTTGATCTCACGGTACTAAAGTCTAGGAAAAATGAGCTAATTGTGCTGGTCTAGCTGAAGAATGAAAAATTGTAGATAACACATGTTTCAGGAGTGATTGTCAGCACAGGGATTCTGATTTTCTTCAGCTTTCGCTGACTTCTCTCTCCTTTGTCCCTCTCCCCATGAATTATCAAACTAATGTAGGTAGAAATGGAATATCAGAACAGAATTCTGAGATTGGCTGTATGATGCCATTTTGAATTTCGCATATCAAGGTGTTGCTATAGTGATGGAGGTGGGGGCATGAAGAACTATACAGATATCTATTTGTAAAGCTGGTGTTTAAAACAATTTAGAATGTGCTGATACATCGGAAAGATTTGTTGTTCAAGGACCTAAACCAGAAGTGTTTCTGTGCAAGAATACATAATAAGCTGCTTTAAGCAACATTAGGAATGATTAATTTAAGAATCGCATACTGAATTCTTTGCTCTGCCCTTCTTCCTTAGGCGTGGTATTTTTGTTTGGCAAAGTTTGGATTGAATCTGCAAACACCTATGTCAGCTGTTGTGTGACAGTGAAAAATATTGAGAGAACTGTTTATCTACTGCCACGTGAAACAGTAAGTATATCTTTTGAGCATGTCAAACGTAAGTACCTTTCATTCTCCTTATGGCAGGTTACGAGTTCTGGTAGTGTGTTTAGGGGAACTGTTGAAGTCAGTGTTGTCTGATGTAGGTGGTAAAGTTAACTACAACATATACATGGTGTATTGTATGTGAGATGCAGAGCAGAGCATTGCTGCTTCCCCCCGACTAACAGCTGCAGACAAATTGTTACCTCCACTTCAAATAATAACACTCCATTTCAAATAATTTTTTTTTATACTTGAGTTTTCTTGGCTGATTGCATTGTAGTTTGCCCTTAAAGAAGAGATACACGATTCATAATAGCAAAGCAAAATTCAACTTATTGGTCATGTCTGCTGGCATTTTTTGTTAATTTGTAAAACCTGACTTTTGTTTTTGAGGAAATTGACCTATCCACTGGCAAAGAGACAGAGGCTCCGGTAACTATAATGAGTGTTTTCAAGGAATTTAATGACTGCATTTCACCAAAGTATAAGATCATGAAGTTCAAATCCAAGGTTTGTCTACAAGCATCCTATTTGGTCATTTTCTGTTGTTCTGGTTTGTAAGGTGGGAAGTCTGTTGAAACACTATCCAGTGGGGGAGGTTATGCTGAAATGTAAATATATAACTCCTGATATGTGTAAGTGTACCTGCTTGTAAAAGCTGTCCCAGTGTCTTACCAAATATCCATACTCCTTTAAGAACAGTAAATCTGCAACATGATTGTTCCACCAGAAGTTTAAACATCCTGCTTTTGAAAATACTCATTTGTTAGCTTCTTTGAATTGAGTGTCAGACTGTCTTTCTTGCTTGCTGAGCTATTTTTGAGAATACAGAACAGATAGAAGTTCTGGTACCTAAAGCCTGGCTAACAGCTCATGGTGTCAAAGTTTAAAATGAAAGATTGTGCTGTCCAGCAGATAGGTCAGTGCACTAGGACTAGACTGTCTTTGTATTTGACCAGGTGTTGTGTTGAACTTTATCTCTTGGCATGTTTCATCCTTCTTCTCAGCCTTGCAGATTTATCTTTTTAGAATGCATACTGTTTGGAGCATGGATTGTCATAGTGCGTTTATATGGGAGGTAGCAAGTTGTGAGGACTGTCATCCAGTTTTGAAACTTGAGCTGTTCTGGTCTTACAGTTATGGGCAACAGTCTTATCGTGTTATTTTGCTATGTTCTGTTTGCTCAACAAATCCCTAAAAGTACATTGGAGAAACAAAATGTTGCTATAACAGAAAATTTGCACATACAGTAAAATAATGCTTGTCATAACTCTGCAGGAAAAGAGCTGATATCGCTGATAGTGTTGCAGATTTGGACTGAATTAGTTTGCTAGTGTGGGAAAGCTTTATTGTTCATTTACATAGAGTATTTGTCTTTTGGTGGGGGGGAGAGGTGGGGAGCGTGGGGGGTGGGGAAGGTGGGTAACATGCAAGTTAGAGGAAAAGATTTGTTCAGAGTGAAGTGCTCAAAAACTTTTCTCTTTCTTGCAGTAAGATGTCATTAGTCTGGCAAAGCTGGCTTTCGTTGTAATTACTGGGTGGTGTAGAATTAGTTGTAACTTTTCCCACGCTGGCAATCTTGTGACTTTGTAGGATTTGTTCCTGAATAGTTGATCCGGATATGGGATGGCAAGTAAAAATGCAGGAAGAATGGAATTTAACAATATGTAAATTAGGGAAAACAAGTTCATGTGGTAATTCCAGTTGGAAAGACTCTCAGGAGGTCATCTAATCCAAAGCTAGAGTACTTCAGAAAGTTTAAGTTGTTACAGTGAAAATGTGAGCAGTGTTTCTCAAATGGCACATTCATGCAAGAAATGATGTCTTTTCATCAACATGTAGCATTATTTACATCATTCAGGGAAAATGCATGCTTCGTTAGAACTTTGCAAAACTTTATTGTTATTTTTTTGTTCTAGCTTATTTTTTCTTTCAAAACTGATGCAAATTTAGCTTTTTTCAGTTTTATTAGTGTTATTTCTCTTGTATATTTGATTATAATTTAGTCATTATCTATGGCGATCAGAAAGGAATTAATTTAACAATAGGTAAAAAACAATTTTGTAATAGCTCACTGTTCAAAGATCCTTTCAGGAATGAGGGAGGAAACTCAGGGCAAATCAATTCTTCATTAAAAGAGAGGATGCAAACACTTGTACTCTGGTGTGCTAAGAAAGAAGAGTGTGAGTGAGGTAATGGAGTAATATAGCTTAACCTTCAAAGATGGCTTTTCAAAATCAAGGTAAACCATATGCAGGAAGTATTTGAACTGTTATTCCTGACGTTGGTTCAAAGCATATCAAATTTTTACTGAGTTTACAGAGAGCTCAGGATGAAAGACCTAACTGTGGTGTCCAGACACACAAGTGCAGTGCATCTGGGGTCCTTGGGTGCACCACAGGAGCGATCCCTAGCAGGAACAGGGAAGTAGCAGCACTGAGGCAACTGTTCAGATCTTACCTAGAATATTGTAACACTTGATCACCCTGATGAAGAAGGATTAGCTCAAGCGACAACAGGTACAAAAGATGGTAATTAGAAGGACGAGACAAAAGGAGAATCAGTTATACCAGAGATAACTATGGAAGAGCTTTATTTTTTTTTTTTTTTAGCCTAGTAAAGTGAAGAATAATGATAAGACCTTCTTGCTCTCTAAAAACATTAAAAGGGGGTGAGCAGCAAGAAAGCTATTTAAAGGACAGTTTTAGCAAAAGAACAAATGTATAAATTTTAATTCATTAATAAATTAGGCAGGATAGTTGGGGATGCAGAGAAGCTCTGGAATAACCTACCAGAAGTGTTTATAAACAGTAAGAATTCAAATTCTGTTCCAATTTGTCAGACTCTTCAGTTAACTGAATTTTACTAACATGGTAAAAGGCTATCCAGCTTTATTTTGCTGGCATAATTTTCTGCTGGTTTTGGTAGTTACTGCCTCCTGGAAGGGTTTAATGAGAACTGGAGCTAGCAGGAGGGTATGGCACTAGTAATGCGGGAGATAGGAGAAGAGACAGGATTGAAGAGCAAGGCTGTTGGTGGGGCCTTTGTAGGACTATTCAAGGAAAGTATTACAGTAACCCAGCTATTCCAGCTTAACACAAAATTGACTGTGAACAAGTGGCACTGAATCTGGGCAGGCTTACATCTCTGCAGTGGGGGGTCCTTTTGCTGCCTGCAAGGTAATTGTGGAAGTAGTGGGGTTGTCCCATTACTGCGCCCTCCTTTTCTTTTTGTCCTCTCTGAGAGACCTCAATTTCCCTGGTTAGATACCTTATTAATCTCTTTTTCATAAGGTGTCATCATCTTTCTTTTCGTTGCAGTCATACCACCAGAGATGATGTGTTGCTATACAGCCTTTGCATCTGTGTTTCCATAGGGGTGTGCAGGGCTCTCAAATTGAAATGGTGGCAGCCCTCAGCTGAGGGAATGCTCCAAAACAGTGATCTTCACACAGCTGTGACTGTACGTGGTTAAGAGCTAATACGCTTTAGAAGAACTCCCCTGATCTGTGATGCGCAGCCAGTGTTGCACTACGGTGTTGTGAAGGGTTGGTGTTTTGAAAGATTTTTAGAAGGCTAATGGCAATATTGCTCAGGTGAGCAGAGTACTCATGAGCAATGCGTTCAGAGTAACACAAAGTCTCAGTTTTGGCATAGTACGGTGAAACTGAGAAACTCTTCTATCGTTAGCTGGAAATCAGAAAGGTTACTAGCATACCTGCCATGCACCCAAAGTTCTTTTATTCAGAATATGCAGTTTTGTAATGACGCGGCGAAAGCCAGTATTTATACACTGAGACAAGTTGTTCTCTGTGCGTGTGCGCACGTGCGTCTTGGCCTTGCCAGCACCAAACTTTGTCCCTGTGAACAGATACACTTAAGCCATACCACTTCCTCCTGCACCTGCTGCTAATTGTAGCTTCAATGGGTTGCACTGCTGCCAAGTTAGCAAGTCTTCACAAATCAATTTGAAAGCAGCCTTACTCCACTTAGGAACTTAGCAGCTAATCACTGCTGCTCATTTCTGCTCTCTGAAGGGCCACTTGAAGGGCAGATTACTCTGCAGCAAAGCATTCATTCACTGCAGTTATGACCAGACGCTTGTGTAATTGAGCTGAGCTCTGTGGAATAACGCAGATGAATCACTGCAGCATACTATTTTTACACTATGTTCAGCTTGTGTTTGCAGCAAGAACTTGTTTGAAGCTTGAGAGGGTTTTTTTAAATTAAAAAAAAAAAAGGAGGGGGGGCACCAGTAGTATATGCTAAAACCAGTGCATCGCCATCTGTTACGTTACAGCTATGATGTGCTGCTCGTGTGAGGTGCTACTCTGGCACAACAGTTCAGATCTACATTTGCATGCTAATTTGTAATGCTGTTTTGACTTCATAGCGGTGCTCTCGTACCAAGTTATATAATTCTCTTCTGCTTCCATGTAGCTGTTGATGCCGTAGTTGTTTCTGGATTTGCCTTCTTCCTATTTATAGCACAGGGCCTCTCCTCTCCTACCCAGGCTTTGCAGCCTTGAAACTGCAGTGTTATGAGAAGTAGCAAGCTTAACTGCTTGTTGTAGTGCTCTGAGGGAGCTGTTGCTGATGCTATTAATTTAAGGAAAAAAAAAAAAAAACCACCACCCACCCAAACCCAAATAACTTTAGAGTTTACCTAACTGTGCATTTTTCTTAATTGTAAATTTTATTCCAATTTATGGTGACTTTTTTCTTATTAACTTACTCTAGTGGTATATTATGCTGACTGTATGTATAATGTGCTGAACTTAGTGCACTGTCCAGTGAAAATATGCTTTTTAATTTAAGGAGCCTCTAGGAATTCTTGTAGTAAGACTAGTGTTCTAGCATAGTTATGGCATAACATAATAATATATAACAGTGGTGCAGATGGTTTGTGAAGTATTACAGGGCATACATATCATGGGGTAGAGCATGGCATTTCAGCAGGTACCATAGCATTGTTGCACAGGATATTGTAATTATTTGGAAAATGAAGGTAGTTACTCTTAGAAACTGACAAGCTGTGCATGTTGTGGAGAATCGTTATTGTTCTTGAAGAAAGCAGAAGTGATACTTAACTTTCAGTAAAGTTGTACGGAACTTGAGACTGCTTTAACTATCTCTGTTAGAGAGATGTAAACAAACAACTACTTTCTAGTAAAACCCAAATCAACGAAAAATACAATACTGTCATAGAAATTATTCTGTTCTAAGAATGTAATGAAGTAAACAGCTGGAAGATGCTTGGGAAGTCAGCTCTCTCGGGTGCCTCTGAAGTGCTGGTACACTGAAGCATGCAGTACAGAAGGAGGAACTGTGTGCAGTTACAGGGCTACGATCTCATTGGGATCGCAGACACGTGGTGGGGTAGGACATGGTTAAGAAGGACAGGCTGGGATGGCGAGGAGGGGGATTCCCTTTTACATGTCAGAGCAGTGGGAATGCATGGAGCCCTGCCTAAGGATGGGCAAAGAGCTGGTCAAGAGGTTATGGGTCAGGATTAGAGGGCAGATTAATAGAGGTGACATCATGGTGGAAAAAGGGAAGCCAAAGCTCACCTGGAGTTGAATCTGGTGAGGAAGGCAAAGAACAGTAGGAAAGGCTTCTACAGGTGCAGGAGGACTAGGAGAAAATGTAGGCCTGCTGCTGAAAGGGACGGGGGATGTGCTGACAAAGGGCATGGAAAAGGCCGAGATACTCAATGTCTTCTTCACCTTAGTCTTTACTGCGAAGTCCAGCCTTCAGCTGTCCCTGACCCCAGGAGACCAGAAGGAGAGCCTGGAACAAAGATGACTTGTCCTCGGTGAAGGAGGATCAGGTTAGGGAGCATTTAAACAAACTGGACAGACGCAGGTGCATGGCACCTGATGGGATGCACTCATGAGCATAGAGGGAGCTGGCCAATGTCATTGTGAGGCCACACTTGATTATCTTTCAAAGGTCATGTTGATCACAGGAGGTTCCCAAGGACTGGAAGAAAACAAATGTCAAAGCTATCCTCAGGATGGGTGAGGGAGAGATTCGAGGGAACTAGAGGCCGGTCATCCTCACCTCAAGCCCTGGGAAAAGGTGATGCAGCAACTAATTGTGATAACAACTGTTTTCCAGACACAGAGCACAACAAGGTGCTTGGGAGGGCTTGGTGTGGATTTACAAAGGGGAGATCATGCTTAACCAAGCTGGTAGCCTTCTGTGAAGAGATGAGTGGCTTGGTGGAGAAGCGGAGAGCAGTGGCTGTTGACTTAAGTATGGCTTTCAACACTGTCTCCCATAGCATCCTCAGAGACAAACTGATGAAGTATGGGCTAGGGAAGTGGACAGCGAGGTGGACTGAAAACCAGCTGCACTGCTGGGCTCCAAGGGTTGTGACCAGCAGCACGAAGTCCAGGCGGAGGCCAGTCCCTAGTGGCATACCCCTGGGGTCCATACTGGGTCCAGTCCCACTTAGTGTCTGTGTTAATGACTTGGATGGTGGTGCAGAGCGTACCCTCAGCAAGTCTGCAGACAGTACGAAACCAGGAGGAGTGGCTGATATACCAGATGTGTGCTGCTGTTCAAAGGAACCTTGACAGGCTGGGGATGTCTCACGGCCTACCGGAATCTCACCAAGTTCAAAAACGGGAAGTAGCAAGTCCTGTACCAGGGCTGGAATAACCTCAGACACCAGGAGATGTTGGTGGCTGACTGGCTGGAAAGCAGCTTTGGAGGGAAGGACCTGATCACTCTGGTAGACATGAAGTTACACAAAAGTCAACAACATACCCTTGCGGCAAAGGCAGCCATGGGCACCCGGGGCTGCATGAGACAGAGCGTTGCCAGCAGATCGGAGGGAGGTGGTCCTTCCCCCTTACGCAGCCCTGGTGAGACACAGGTGGAGTGCTGCGTACAGCTGAGCTCCCCCGTATTGAGAAAGACGTGCACATACTGGAGCAAGTCCAGCATAGGACCAGAAACATAATTACAGGGCCTGGAGCATCTGTCATGTGAGGAGAGGCTGACAGAGCTGGGACTGCTCAGCCTGGAGAAGAGAAGAGAGGGATTGGTGGTGCAGATCGTATCATTGTGTGTAAACATCTGATGGGCAGGAGTAAAGACAACTCTGGCAGACTCTTCTCATTGGTGCCCAATGGAGGACAGGAGCAATAGGTACCATTTGAAACATGAAATTTATCAGAACATAAACCACTTTTTTCCTGTAAGGGAGGTCAGGCACTGGCCCAGGTTGCCCAGAGAGGCTGTGGAGTCTCCATCCTTGGGGATATTCAAAACCGAACTGGAGAGGGCCCTCGCAACCTGCTCTGGCTGACCCAGCTCTGAGCAGGGGCTGGACTAGACAATCTCTGGAGATGCTTTTCCATTTCAGCCATTTTCTGATTTTTGTGGTGGTCTGCAACCACAAGTTCTCATGAGTATGTCTGAAGCCTGTGAATTTACAGAATGTTTCCGAGCTTCCTTAGCTATTAAGCGTGTATGGTTTTTGTTTTGTAATGGTTAGTATACTTCTGTAGAAACTCTTCATGCTAAGAAAACCTAAAGGGATTAAATACAGGTACTAAAACATTCTTACTATCTTTAGATGGTTATAATGAGTTGTGGAATCGGTAATACACGATCAAGCCCATGATATTTGGGATGTATGTTTTGAGTGGCCTTTATTTCATTAGCTTTCTTACTGGACAGAGTGAATATTCAATTGAGAGATATTGAAAAAATAATATATTTGTTTTGTATAGAAAGTGGAAAAATACTATGCTTTTGAGATCCCGGATGTTCCAGCAAAATCTGAATACTTAGAAGTTAAATATTCGGTGAGTATAATTAATCTGATGAAAGACCATAACCTGCTTTCTTACCTAATTAAGAATTTTATGATTTTACTAAAAAAAAAAAAAAAAAAAAAGGCAGGATTTAATCTTTACTGGCTAGTGGCTGTACCTCTATTGCAGTGTGTAGTTAGTTACTCATTGTCTTGTAATTAAAAAAACAAGCAAACAAACAAAAAACCCAAAAAACCCCAAAAAACAAACAAAACACACACACACACCCCCCAAACGAACAGGTTAATACCTAAGCTTGTGGCTTTTTTTTTGTTATCATTTGTATGTTAGTTAGTCCTTAACAAAAACACTTCGTTACCAGGTAACCTATAACATGTTGATTTGTTATCATTAGCTCTATTTGTGTAAATAAAGCCGGGGGGGGGGGGGGGAAATACCTCCTACAACTGCTACATTCTTCCTACCTTCTCCCCCAGTTATAGTTTGCTTATTGATTTACAATGATCTATATTCCCAATTATCCCACTTTATTTTTTATCGCCTTGCCACTGAATCAACTAATCAGCCGAACAACCCTTTAGCTGTACTGGATCAGGGCCTGAAGTACTGTAAGAAGTCTTAAATGACTTAGTACCCTTAAATGTTTTGTTGAATCCATGTCTAGAATATAGCTGATATCTCTGCTTATATGGCTCTTGCAAATAGCAGCTGGGTGAGAAAGACTTTTGTTGAAGAGCTGTAAAATTGAGCAGCAAAGATGAAAAAAAAATCCTGTAAGAACATCAGTAGCTATTATTAATTAGAAAAAATACTTGATTTGGTTTCAAATGTAAGAGACTTGGCAGTCTTGAACCTATTTGGTCAGTTGCTGAAATAATGCCTTTTTAAACGTTTGTTTTTTTTTTTTTTTTAATACTAGTTCTAGGTGAAAAAGCAGCATCCCATAGAGATTTGCTACCTATCTCAAATTTTTCTTTAGCTGTGCAGAAACACTTTATCCAGTCTTACATGACAGACAAGATTAAATCTGTAACTATCTAAGTTTAGAACACGAGCAGTTTCTGTATTAAAATGATCATTGAACATTGTTGTAGTCCTGGCTGATGATAATATTTTTCTTTTACATCCAGTATGGGTGAAGAACTTTTGCTTCAGTGCATTTTTACATTACTGTCCTGATTTTGTTATGCACCTATTTAAGTCAAGTCAATAGTGTAATTTCTTCAATTACTGTAAGGTATTATGGTCTAAGGCTTTACTTGTGGGAAATTACAATGATTTCAGGTATTGTGTAGTTTCGTTAAGGTGCTGTCTGAATATAGTGTGTCAGCCTTGAAGACTTCTGTGGGGTGAAATGACTCACTGCTTTCTGTTACTTGTTAGGCTGAATGCCCTCGGCTTCCCCAAGATCTGAAAGGACAAACATTTTCACATGTATTCGGAACTAACACCTCTAGCCTGGAACTTCTCTTGATGAGTAGGAAGATCAAAGGACCATGCTGGCTGGAAATAAAAAATCCACGTATGCATGTGAAATACTCGGTTGCTGTAAAATGCACATAATTATAGATTGGGGGGAGGAGGGGAAATTTAAATTGTACTGATAAATTATCATTTTGTAAATTAACTTTGGAACTTATCTGTGTAATTTTCATTATCTGGTACAAATTGTAACTTACTCCTCCTATCCATATAAAGTTGCACACTGTATAGATGAGATTGTAACTTTGAATGGCAGTGAGAGGGAACTATGCAGCGCCTAGCAGCTACTCTTTGGTGCATACCCTAAAGCCACGTATACTGAGCTGAAGTTAGTTTCCTAGAAATTCATTCCTCTTTCTTCTCTTGATAACTTAAGATTCGTGTTTTTTCTGCAAATGTATCTTTTTAAGAACAAACTGCTGCTAGATGGCTTTTTTGTCTGTGTGTTAGTTTTTTTTTTTTCTGGCACATAGAAAAGTTTGTGGTGCGGAGCTCTTTTAGTTTGAAATCCTTTCTGTCTTTTAAGTGGCATGCACCATTTACAGGTGGTTATGCTGTCGTATTTTGGCTTGGTTAGAGCCCTTTATTCAATGTGTGCTGCGTATTCCCAAGAATGTAGGAAAGTTGATGATACTGGATAAAAGCTACATCTATTAGTGCAGTCTCCTTGGAGCACTTCAAATATAGAACTGATAGTATTGAACGCTGACACCAGGAGGATTCTCCTCTTCAGCACCTTGCTCACTCACTGGCAAAGCTGATAGCAGTAAGGATTTGGAGCTGGAATAGACAAGACAAATCCCTGACTGCCAAAAGATGGATTAGCTCTGATGGGTTTTCCACCAGACATTGGCAAGCATCAGTGTACTTCCTGGCACTGATTTTAAAGGCCTAAGAGTGGCTTTTCATCTGCACTTTTCACTCAAGAATTGACCTCATATTTCTTTGGCATTTTCTTTCTTCACCTGAAAAGATTCCAGAGATGTTTTATTCCTCATCTCCAGTATGACAAATGTTATGGCAATGATAACTGTTAAATGATAATGTTCAGGCAGTATTCAATTTTTCTTAATGCCGATGTGCAGTATCTCCCCTTAGACTGTGGGATAGCCTTTTTAGCAAGACCTGCTGTGACAGGACAAGGGATAATGGTTTTAAACTAAAGGAAGGTAGATTTAGACTGAACACAAGGAAAAAATTTTTCACTATGAGGGTGGTGAAACACTGGAACAGGTTGCCCAGAGAGGTGGTAGATGCCCCATCCCTGGAAACATTCAAGGCCAGGCTGGATGGGGCTCTGAGCAACCTGATCTGGTTGAAGATGTCCCTGCTCATTGCAGGGGGGTTGGACTAGATGGCCTTTAAAGGTCCCTTCCATCCCAAAGCAGTCTATGATTCTATTCTACTCTGTAGTCATTGCACTGGATTTTGTGCCCCAAAGCTGATTTGTGTGTGTGTGCGTGCGTGTGTGTGTGTGTCTAGTTTACCAGAAGGTTCTTGCTTTCCTGCGTAGCTTCCCTTCCGCACTTCCCATAGAGGGTCTCAGGGATAAGAAGTATACCTGGAAGGTTTAGAATAAGTGGGTCTGAAACCATTTGATCAGACTCCTACAACTTCTCCAAAAACTGTCACCACTATTCGTAATGAAGCTGTCTTTGCAGTTTGAGTGTCAGTGCTAGATAGCACCAGAGCTTTTCTAGAGCAGTGGTCTCCAAACTTGTTAGATTGTGCACCCCTGTCAGTAAAAAATAGAGCATGTACCCCCAATATATAGATACTTATTTATAAATTATATACATGTACTACTGTACTAATATATTATGTACATTATAAAATAAACACAAAAATAGAAATTAAAAAAGGATGAGGTATGTGAGAGAAACACTTTTAAAAGTATTTATTTTATTTATTAATGGTACAAAAATATTTTCTTTTCACACCTCGATGGATTGTCTCGTACACCCCCTGGGGTTCATGCATCCCACTTTGGAGACCACTGCTCTCTAGAGTGCTAGTTGAAGCTCTGGTTGTTAAGATATTGGACATCAAAGAAAAAAGGTGTTAAGCAATTGATCACCTGTCTTCCTTTGGAGAGATCATCAGTGTTTTATAAATGAAAGTATTTTAGTCAGTTACCTGTTTGCATTTAGAGCAAGGAAAAGTAGAGAAGGTAAAACATGTGGGTTTCCAGAGAGGGGTCAAATAATTTTGCAGGAGGTAAGATAACCAGGTTGACCAACAGCTGTCTTCAAAAGGTTAATCCCTCAGAAATGTAACCTTTGCTTCCTTCTAACTACATGCAGTGAGTTACTTCAGCAGCATCTTTTGTGAATGATCTTTTTTTTTTTTTTTTTTTTTAAAGCAAGTGAAGAATTACAGACCAAAATATTCAAATGATATGGTGGACATGTCTTCCCCCCCATCCATCTATATAATTTTTTAGCTCTTGTACACTTTATGCCTAAATAGCTTTCTGTGGCCTCCCTTACATTTTAGGATAGCTTGTACTACCAGGGTAGGATGAACTCTCTTTTTATGTCATCCCCCATCTCCTTATTTCCATAATCGTGTTTCAGAAGGGCTATATCTAAATGAATTATCCAGTGCATTTCAGTCAGTCATATGTTTTTGTTCTTATTCGACCAAAATTTTTTGACTAGCACTCTGGCTGCCTTTTCTGTACCATTTAAGAAATTTCTGTGTAAATGAAAGTTCCACTCAATTAATTTTTCTGAAGCTTTCTCCCTTTCAACTGACTACAAGATTAGATGCTAAGAGGTAGGATATTAATTTAGGTGGGGTTATGCTCACTTGGTTTATACCTTTCTCTACTATGACTCTCTATAAAGCTGCTTGAAGTATTTTTTTGCATTACACATCTTCCTGGCCTCAATACAAATCTTCCCTCTCTTCTTTGGTGTTAAAGAGCCCCTGCTGTGACTAGGCTTCTGACTGGGGAGTCAGGGCCCAGGGAGTTACCAAAAATTGGGCAGGATTAGTCTGGATCTTGGACTATCCCACAAGGGTGAAACATTAAAAGGACATGCTCTGTGCAACAGTGCCATTAGAGAAGCCTTACCTGTGGTTCCCAGGAGAGTGAAGGTGGTTTGTGTTGTTCCCTCAGAGCCTGCAAGTCAGTCAGTCAGCTGGTGTAAGGTGGAGGCTGTGGCCATGAAGCCTGGCTTGGTGAACGTAGTTAAAGATCTTTCTCCTCCTCCTCCTCTTGTGGTGATGTCCTTCAGCATGAAGACCACTCAGAACCCAAAGACTCACCAGAATGAGGTAAGTAATCTGCTTTCATTTTGATTTTGTTTCACTCTTTGGCATATAATAAAAATTTTATAAGGCTTGGAAGAACTTTACCTGAAGACATGTTTAAATGTATTTACTGTTGAATGAACTTCCTGTGTTGTGGGCTTTCCAAAGAAATTTTTACTGAGGACTCACCAGCATGAGAACTGTGAGTTCAGGGGGCCTGTTTGGTGAGAATATTTACTGTGACAGTGGTTCCTACATATTTTTTCGAGCCTTTTATTTTGTCTGTTGTGTATAATAGTTACAAATGAAACTGTGCCAGAACAGCTGTTAATGGATTGTTATTATTTTTTTGGTAGAGCTAATCATAGGTTCTAGGTAAAATGACCAGGTTTTTCTGCTGATAAAACTCATTTTGAAATAGAATGAGAATTTGGTCTAAATCTTATAGCACCTACTATTCTGCTGCGAGATCTTTCCTTTTCTCAGAAAGGAGGATAGATGTAGGTGGCCGCTCTCAGTTGTGGACTGCAGACCACAACGTGTAGTTAGGCAGCTTTATCTGTTTTTTAACATAGGTCTCCCTAGCTTAGGAGGAGATTTAGTATTCACTAATAGGATAGGATAGGTGTTTATGACTAAGTGAATGGAAGAAAAATTAGGCTGACAAATTTTTCAAGCAGAATTAGTCCTCTTGGTGAAGTTAAAGTTTTTTGGGGGGGAGTATGGAAAATTCCTGGTTTCTAGCCAATGTAATGAGACATACACCAGGTGCCAACAGGACTCGGCTTGCCAAGATGTTTCTAAAGCTTGTCTGTTTTGTCTTCTGTTGGGTTTTCCTGACATGTGTCTGGGGAGCCAGGACGTCCTGCCAGCAAAGCAAGCAGAAGTATCAGTAAAACTAATAGCTTCTAAATGCTAAAACCTCTTGGCTTCTTGACAGTCTTGACTGCTTGCTCAGGGGCAGCCCTTCTGGAGGCAAGGCTTCTGCATGTCCTGCCCTGCTCACATCTCCCCTGCACTTCATAGGGAATCCTTTAATTTGTGGGGTCTGTTCAGATTCGGAACAAAATTTGATAAAAGCAGAGTTTTCCAAAATGCATTATTTTTCTTCTCAAATTTCTAAGATAATCATTTAGGAGTAAGTTCTGCTTTATTTTACTTGAGACAAATTGATAACTTTTCTTCTTTTTAACTATTTATAGTTGGAATTAATTTTTAAAAGATCTTTTGTAGAAACAAGAAAAGAGAGACGAGGAAACTTAAAAAAAAAAAAGAAAAAAAAAAAGAAGGAAGAAATAGGTATTGATAGTAGTCATGTTTATTAAGTTCTGTGTTCTGTATCTCCTTGGCATAGATTGTGGCTATTGCAGCTCTGATGCATCAGAAATTTCCTTTGGATAAGGCTCCACCTCAGCCTCCTTTTCAGACACATTTCTGTGGTATGTACTTGGAACAGTTTATGAGTAGGAAAAGAATTCCTTTGGAGTTTTTATTTGGTGTTGTGTTTGGGGGATTTTTTGGTTTGTTTTTGGTTTTGTTTTGGTGGTTTTTTGTTTGGTTTTTTTTCACTTAATTCTGTCACTCCAGCAATAATGGCTTAGAATAGGTAAGTGACAAAGTTTCAACTCCCAGGCAGACTTCTCTCCCTATTTTTAAATTCACTGGTTACTGACTTTTTATTGAAGACTTTATTGGAAAAAATCTTAGTTTGAGATGATGTGAACTCTATACAGTTTCCTATCATTTTTATTAGTTTTACTTCATCATGTGTTCTCTTGGAGTACTTTCTTCACCTGTTAATTTAAACTATTTATTTACTGTCACTTAGTTATTTTTCAGTTCTCCTGAACAGACTTAAAAAAATAAACATGTCACATTTATTTATAAACAAGTTTTCTTAGGGAAAAAAATCTTTCACAGCAGTGTCATTATAGTAAGATCAGCTAAACCTTGAGATTCAGACCCCAGTTGGAAGCAATGAAGAGTGTTGAATGCTCGTGAGAGGAAGTTCTTCGGAAGCTATGGACCATAGTTTTAATCTCCAATGATAACCTCAAATACGACTGATTAAAATTGTTTAATACTTTATTAATTACTTGGTTATCTTAAAGACAAGTATTCACATAAGGCTGGCTTTTTAGAATTAGAGGTTAGTTTTCCTTAGCTCCCTTTGTTGTGGATGGATGCTTATGGGGAGGGTACAATTAAGAACATGTATGTAAGAACAAATATAATTTCTTTTGCAGTTGTTTCCAGACCGAACGATTGCATTTTTCCTTATGACTTCAAAGAAGCTATTAAAAAGAAGGTAATTTCATTTTGTTAGCCTTCTGATTGCAGTACCTTTTAAAATATAAACTTCATGTTGCTTTGGGTAAGTTGTGCAAGAGAAATATTCAAAGGAATGGCATGATTATTTCATTAGTTTTCCACTCTGCAAACCTAAATCTAGGTATTTATTCTGTGTGGCTTGTAAAAACAGGGTTGTGTGCTCTGTGTGATTCAGTACTGCTGCTAGTTGTGCTCATAAAATAGATGGAGTGTTAGACAAAAGAGTTGGAGAGGTTTTGCAAAGAGGTTAAAATTGTGATTTGTTTTCATTATACCTGACTATGTACTTGTAGTAAACTGGGAGAATTTGTTTCTCCTTTCCTTGGAGAGTAAAGTCTGTCAGGATTTAGAAGACATCCTTTCTGAAGGGCACTGGGAGAGCTGACAGAATAATAAAGTAACCTGTTTTTGTTTTTTCTCTGTTTCTGTGTGATCTTAAGCCTGTGAGTGAAGGATGCACATGGAGCATTTTCCTGGTGTGCTTGATTCTTAGGAGGCTCTTAAAATATCACTAGACACCTGCATACAAAAGCAAAATGGAAAAAAGCCTCTGAGAAAAGCTTTCTATGTCTTTGGGAGTGAAAAAAAAAGCCTTGAATTATAGAAGGAAAGGGAGAACTCTGTGGTGTTTTATTATAGTCTTGTAACTAGTAGGGGAGAGGAGATGTTTCCATTTTAAACTTATTGGGTCATTGAAATCAGGTGCTCTCTTGCTCCTTTTAGAATGCTAAAATAGAAATTGCTGCAACAGAGAGAACACTGCTGGGATTTTTCCTTGCGAAGGTTCACAAAATTGACCCAGATGTTGTTGTGGTGAGTAGTTCTGAGACTTTGAGAGTTAAATTAAAGCATATTGTCAGTTGGTCAGCTTTGTTCTTTTTCTTTTGTCCCCTTATAGGTTTTTTAATGTTTATCTTAGACTGCCTTATGAATTGAATTTGCTTATAAGACAGCAGGTATAATTTGATATAAAGATGATACAGAATTTTCCCTGACAGCATTTTATACATCCTATTATTTCCCATAATATCTAAAATAGGCAGTATTTCCATAGTACCTGAAACAAGTATTTTTTTTTTCTTTACTCAGAAAGACAAAACAGAACAAAAAAACCCCTTGTGATTTTCTAGAAAAATGGGAAGTCTTGGTATACTTAAGAGTCTGTTTCAGTTTAGATGCTCATATAATTTGTGTCACCATTTAGATTGTGTTTATGCTGTAAATCAAAATGGTAACTTATACAAATCTATGGGATCTGAGCAAAGTTTTGTAATAAGCATTCTTATCTTTTCCTACTGTATTGGCAGCTGAGGATTTATTATAATTACTTGTTTTCTTTTTTTGTTATGTTTCATTCATATACAGTCCTGACTTTCATTTACTGGAATTTTGAAGACAATTTGAAGTGGGTTATAAATCTGAGGTTGATTATATACAACTTGTTATTCTTCTGTAGGGAAATACAAATAATTAAGTGGTGGGAATAGGATGAAATGCGCAGTCAGATTCCTGATGTTTTCTGCTCACTGCGGCTGGTATCTGGTATTTGCCCTACGAGCTGAGCTTCCTGGTGGTTATGGGAAGGAATCAGGGGAAACACTGCAGCCAATGGTTTTGAATTGAAGATGCCAGTAGTAGTGAGAGCTCTGATCCTAAAAACAGCAGAGCCATGGTAGTGGAGTTTAATTTGCACCTGGTTTAATTAGTGCTGTTGAAAAGCAAGCTGCATCAATATATGTAGGACCCCTCTACTGTGGCTGTAATGCTGCTGATGATTTTAAGGAGCTGCTTCTGTAGCACAGTATTGCACTACACAGATGTATCTGATACGGTGAACCTGCAGTTGCTGGTGACTGACTGGTCCACATAGACTCATGTTCATCAGGGTAGCATTTTGCTTTCAGCTGAGGTTATAGACCAGTGTCATCAATGTCCTTAGCATTGTTTAAACTTTGCAAATATTTCTGGAGTACTTTGATATGTAAATATTGGTTGCAAGGTCTCCCTGTCCAGATTTAACAGCTATGCCTGTTGTAGTATCAAAGGAAAAAAAAAATGTCAGTATCAATGTCAATATTGAGACTTTATGGACGGAGAGAAAAGGAATTACTCATAGCTAAGTTTATATGCTGTATAAAGAATACTGTTTTACTGTTTGGTTTTGGTTTTTTTTTTTTTTTCCTCTAGAAAGCTTTAAATCCTAATCTCTGGTATCAAAGTATAAAGCGGAATCATGTCTGCTATGAGCCAGTTATAGAGCTGATTTTGGTATTCTGCTGAACAGCGTTGTTAGTGTTAAGACTGATGAGGACTGTTGATGAACGTTCTCTTAGACAGTGCTTTCTATGAGAGAGAGATAATGCCATCAATTAGTTGGAAAAAACCACAAAGGGCAAAGGAATACCGAGTGTGTGAAAGTAAGTCTTTCAATTTGCATTTGTTGTAACCTTTTTTTGTTATTTTTTCTGCTGCAAGGGTCATAATATTTATGGATTTGATCTGGAAGTGCTGCTTCAAAGAATTAATGTGTGCAAAGTCCCTCACTGGTCCAAGATAGGTCGACTGAGGAGGTCCAATATGCCAAAGCTTGGGGTAATAAGATTGCTCAAGTCTTTTAAGCCCCTTTATGTTGCATGTGATTAAAAATGAATTAATTTTGCTGAGGAATTGTAAATGTGACACTGATGTATTTTTGACTGTTGGTCATGCTAGATTTCATGTGTCCCAGATCAGAAATGATGAGTGTTTATATGACTTCTATTACAGTAATAAGCTAAACTAATTTTCAAGTTAGGCTAATTTAGTTTACGTATCTCAACTAGATGATGGTAATGACAGATTAATTGCAATAGTCTTTACTGTAACAGTCTTTGTCTGCTGTAACTGTAAAATGAGAAAATGTAATTTGGATTGATTGGTGAATCATCCCATAGAGAGCTGCTAAGTTAGTAATTCTGTAGTTCTTAGTATATATTTGTTCGGAGGACTATGTTTGAGGCTTGGAGTATTGAAGTGCTGAATGTGGCCGTGTTCTTGCCTGTTCCTGTCCTTCCTAGAGGCCAAGATGAGTATTTTTGTGTAGTTTGTTCTGTGACTTTTTCATCCTGCTGTTAGTACAAAAAATGTCCTTGGAGGCAAAACAAAATCCACACCCGTGTTCTTGTTGGGACTATTCTGATTATTAAAGAAAAAAAATGCATGACAGTTTAAGAATTAAGATCTAACTAGTAATGAGAGTTAAGTATCTACATCTTAATATCCACATATACCGAAAGATACTGTGGATTCCTTTAGGGCATAATTGTAAAGCCTGAGTATTAGTGGTATTTAGTAGAGTATTTAGAGTATTAGAGTATTTAGTGACCAACTGACTTGACTGAGTCCTATAAACGTATATTTTGGATAGATGTGCCTTGTTAATGTTTGTATGTTTCATTTTGTTTGTGTTTTTCTGTCCTTGTGTGATATGGTTAAGGGTCGAGGAGGGTTTGCCGAAAGGAATGCTGCCTGCGGTCGAATGATCTGTGATGTAGAAATTTCAGCTAAAGAATTAATTCGTTGCAAGAGTTACCATTTGTCTGAACTGGTCCATCAGATTTTGAAAACAGAGAGGATAACAATTCTACCAGAGGAAGTTCGAAATATGTACAGGTACGTTGCTGATTTGTGGTTTTAATCCTTCACTGGAAAATAGAGGAGCTAGTTTCCTGCTGTACAATTTCATGCTTGCTTATTTGATTTGTCATGGAGATGCTGACTTAGCATACTGGTATTTGAAAAGTAAAATATTATCTTAATATTTTATAAAGTTTCAGGCTACTGGTGGGTGGTGGCTTATTGTGTGCGAAGAAAATTGATTTGTGAGAGCATTGGTTTAGATATGTTAATAGGATATGCTAACTTGAGTTTTGGAGGTTTTTTTAAATTAAAAGAGCTTGCTATGTAATTGAACACTGTTGTGCTACAGATACCACACGTTCCATACAGGTCTAAACTACTGCAGAGTACAGATGAGGCTTATTTTACTTTACTAGGCCATCCCCTTTCTTTTCCCAGTGATTCTCCTCACTTAATATTCATGCTGGAAAACACCTGGACAGATGCCAAGTTCATTCTCCAGATCATGTGTGAGCTGAATGTTCTGCCACTGGCCCTTCAAATAACAAACATCTCTGGGAATGTCATGGTACATTTTTATTACTTCCCCACCCCCCACCCCCCCCCCCCCCAAAAAAAAAAAAAAAGAGTTCTGTGTTTTCTGTGTTTGATTTGCTAGTTTTAATTTGTAAACATGATGCTGTAAATTTTTTGCTGTGATGAGTGTGAGAGTTCGACAGTCTAGTCAAGTAATAATGTAAAAGTTCCATAAAATTATTACCTTTTAGTTTTTTGTGCATGATCATGATACAGAATAATAGTAATTCTAGGTGAACTTATAAATAGTTGAAGGACATTGCTTAGTCTATTTTTGTATGTCAGTGTTTTCTATGCTTTACTTTGAATTCTTTTTTTTGCCCCTCTCTGTAGTCGAGGACTATGATGGGCGGACGATCTGAACGTAATGAGTTCTTGCTGCTTCATGCATTTCATGAAAAAGACTACATAGTGCCGGACAAACAAGTTTTTAAAAAGCCTCCGCAGAAGCTGGTGGGTCCAGTTTTTCTCTTTCCAAGAATTTTTATTAAAAAGAAAAAGACATTCTTGTGTCTTTTGCGTATTACTGTTCTGTGAGAGCACAGAAAACCCAAACATAGCCAGTTTTAGATAGAACTTAATGTTTTATAGCTTATGCTTAATTCAATTTTTTTTTTTTTGTTGAGTTGATAATGGAGAAATGTATGGTTTAAAGGGACAATGTAACACCTTCTCCATTGTATCACAGATCTATGGAAACTTCAGTTGCTCTTCTGGTTTAAAATTGAAATAAACTAAGTACTTGGCTGTGTAGGGAAATGGTAAAGAGGAAGATAGTCTGTGTTGCTTAACAGATGCACATTTGCCCTACAATTTTGCTGATGAACAGTATTTCAAGTATAATTTGTAAGGTGGGTGATCTGAGGATGTGAGTAAAATATCCAAGGGTATTAAAAAAAATTCCTTTGGATAATACCAGTGTAAATATATTTATAGAAACATCTATATGTTTGTTAGTAAACAAATTATAATTTGAGAATGTATTTGTATTTCACTATACTTTGCTTTTTAGTTCTACTTTTAAATAAGTTCAACAGCAAATTCCAAAGCAGTAAGTTCTGTTGATTGTATTGGTGCATCAAAGCAGTGCTGGAATTGTAAATGATTCGGAATAGCATTGGACAACTGGGAGAAAAATTCTTACTACAACAAAACAAATAGCAAAATACTCTTTAGGTCAGTAATAATGTTTTTATTTGTTTCATTAAAGCCCAGCCATTGTATTTCCAAAAACTACATTTTAATTGGGCAATAATACTTCTTTTGGGTCATGAGTTGTTTTTTTTTCCTAGTGTTGATTTTTACAGCAATCCAGAAAATGCATACTAGTGCTATGTTGAATGATGGCAATTCCTTAAGGTCTTTGTAATCTCTTATTAGCAGTTTGTTCCTATCGGAGTTGGTTTGAATGCTATTTTGACATGTAGAGAGCTTTAATAAGGATCATGATGAAAACATCATGTATTGCATGCATTTTAAAAGGAACTCTATGCACTGGCTCCCAATTTCATATTTGATTTGCCAAAAATAACTCCTCCAACAGTACAGAAATCTTGGAGACTAGATAATGACTTCTTTAAATGCCAAATGTAGGTGGATGAAGATGAAGACTTTGAAGACCAGAATAAATCAAAGATAGGGAAAAAGAAAGCAGCATATGCTGGGGGCTTAGTCTTGGATCCCAAAGTCGGTAAGATGTGGCAATTTTCTTTCTTCTATGAAGTTAGAGGCAGGTAGGTTATATTAATGCAGATAGATTGCAATGAGCACCATCAGTGTATCCGGTGGGAGTTTGGTGTGGTGGTTTGGGGGGTGGAGGGTGTTGTTGCATACAAGAAAATTCCCAGCATGGATTGTGGAATTACTTATTCTTGGGACTTTTTTTTTCTTATCTTTTTGTGAGAAGATTATGGTCTTGCGATGAATTAGGACTGTATAGCTGTGTATAATTTTCTAATGGACACGTAAGTTTTCTTTCAGTTTCTCCTCTATGTGGGGAAAGCTGTACAAGTGTCCTATAGTAACACAGAAGCTATCTGTTCAACTCTGGTGAGTTAATGGGGTTGGATCGTTCCACTTCTGACAGCTTTCTATAATGGGTAGTGGTGCATCTTAGCAGCTGCTTTAAGGAAAGTGTGGTACAGTGTATTACTGTCACTTAAATATTAATTGTGGAGTTGGATGAAGCCCTTAGGGAGACTGAGTAATTATGACTTTTGTTTTAAACTCTGTTTTAGGTTTTTATGACAAGTTTATTTTGCTTCTCGACTTCAACAGCTTGTACCCATCGATTATCCAGGAGTTTAACATCTGCTTTACCACAGTGCAGCGACTGTCATCAGAAGCACAGAAAAGGGCAGAGGTTTGCGGGCTTTAACTTGTGACTTAAGTTGCACTGTCTTAACTTCAGTGTGTTTTCTGTGAATCAGCTTTTTAAGAAACTGTTCTTTTTCACTGTTTAATATTGGGGTTTTTTTTCCCCTCTCACAGTTGAAAAAGTGATTCTTGTTTAAAGATGCATCATAGTAAGTTTTGGTTTGGGACTTCTGGAATATTATATGTCTGTCATCTTCCTTTCAGTAGTACTCTTACAGAATCTTGGTAAGTTCTTTCCCATCTAAATAAAATCTTGGTATCCTCATGAAACAGGATTTTCAGTGAGTCTCTGTTGGCCCTTTTCAGCCCCAGGTCCTCCTAGCAATTTCTGAGCTCCTTGGTCAATTTCATCCTAATTTGGTAGACACTTCCTAAAGTTAAATTGCCACAGAATTCATGCAAACATACCTGAAAGAGGGAGACACAAGTCTCATACTTCTGCCCAGGGGAAAGAATGCAATATGAGCTCAACCCTTATTAGACATCAGGAAAACAATGTGTGTGTCTTGGGGGTGTGTGTCAGGGAGTGATACGGTGACTATGTCAGCTGCGGGACCAGCTTCATGGAAATTCATGCTGTTTAATACAGCGTTAAACGCTATTAACACAACCAAAAGCTCCTGAAGACGTAGTTCCACGTACTGTTTTCTCAGCAGCTGTGTTGGCCATGGCTTATCCGTGGCTGCTTATTCTTATTTCCTCAGCTGGGCTGGCACAGTTGTTGGAGGTGTGCTGTAAACTGAAGCCGTGAGCTGATCAGGTCTAAAGGTTAAACTTGAGGGTTTTATTTTTAACTGGTACCAGCTCCCAGGCTGGAATTAGTATGTTGTGCATAAGTAGTTATGGGACATAGTTAGTCCCATAACAATTGAAATATCAGTACCACAGCAGAAATGAGGAAAAAAGTATGTGGAACTCTGTCAGTAAGTTCCTCCAAACTCTCTGTGGATTTACCCCACTTTCTTAAGTATGCTTCAAACCAAAGCAGCTCATTTTGATTTCTATCACAATATGGTATTTAATCAGGTTTTGGTGTCATTTCTTGTTATAGTTTAGTCAGTTATGCTAACAAGAAGAATGTGTGCTTTCTCTTAAGTTCTTGTTTTGCTATAATCAAGAGTTGCTTAGGGTGGAGTTCTCATTCTGTTGTTACTGTCAATTTCTCTTTTGTCAGTTATCTTATTCAAAGTATCAGTTCTGCAGAGCATGTGCTCCATTTTACAGTTCTGAACACCAAAAATATTTATGCAATAACAAAGAAAGGATGGATTTTTTCAGCACGGAAAGAATTGCTTGTGTGTGCGCTTTTCTGTATATTTTTATATCTTTCAATATATACCAGAGAGCGTGTGTGTATGTTTCATTTATCCAGGGGTGTGTGTGTATGTATATATACATATATAATATATGTGTATAAAACATACACACACACATTAAAAAAAAATAACATCGTCCTGCTACTGGTGCATGTCTCTTTTGGGTTTCTCCCAGAGAGAGACAGGCTTAGTCCCTGGCCCCCAACAGGGACTGAGTAATATAGTTAAATACCACAAAAAAACTCTCATGCTTCTTGTTCTAAACTGTGCTTTGGGTACTCTGCAGGAATAGATACAAGCTGTGTTGGTTTGGTTTGGGGGGTGTGTGTGTGTGTCCCAAGCTTTTCACTTAACACATTAAATTCTAGTCTTTAAGCAAAAAAAATGATAAGCAGTGGTGATCATTTGACAGGTTGAAGAAGAGGAAGAAATTCCAGAGCTTCCGGACCCATCTCTGGAAATGGGAGTTTTGCCTAAAGAAATCAGGAAACTGGTGGAGAGAAGGCGCCAAGTTAAGCAGTTAATGAAACAGCCAGATTTAAATCCTGACCTTTATTTACAGGTGTGTTTTATAGAACTCCTTTGATTTTCCTCCCACTTCCCTTAAGTGCCCTGATCAGCCTTGCAGAATAGGGATGATTAGTAGTGAGCAGTGATTGTAATGTGCTTTACTTGTAGCCCATCATTGCTGCAGACTATATAAAAAGCTGTGAATGTAATTGTGAACATTAAGTTCTGTTCTCTGTTGGCTATGGTTGTATCATTTTTGCTGGTTATGTTTCTTTTCAGTATGATATCAGACAGAAAGCTTTGAAACTCACTGCTAACAGTATGTATGGCTGCCTGGGATTTTCCTACAGCAGATTCTATGCCAAGCCTTTGGCTGCTTTGGTGACGCATAAAGGGAGAGAGGTAAGTCATTAAACAGGTTATACACACATGTAAAAAGGGTGAATTTAAGCCACGTACTTTTTCACTGAATAGGAGAATCGTCTTGTTTTTGAACCTGCTTTTGGTTTCAGAACTGTAGTTTTTATCTTTGTTGTACTGCAGAAGTTGATAAAAAAAAAAAAGCAAATTGGTGTCTGGAAAAGAATTGGATAAATATCTCAAAAAGTAGGACAAGTTGAAGCTCTAGCTAAAGCCTTATTTTGAATTAAACTGCTTAGTTTCAATGGGCCAGATTATGATGATAAAAAAAAAAATCAAGGCTGCTTTCACGTTTTCCGTGAATTTCCAGTTCCGCTTGATGGGTTAGTCTTTGATTTGGTGGTATGCTTCAGCTTTGGATGAGCTTGTCTTTGCCCAGACTGTCCTGTGCCCTGGTATGTTTAGTTCCTGAAACCCTAAAGTTTGTGACAAGGCTAATTAATCACATGGTGACAATGGATTACGTGTCAGGGCCTTATTTTCAGAAACTGTTCCTTAAAATGAAGCTTCGCATTAGCGAAGCTAATCCTCAAGAGGACAGATTTTATTTTACGAGTTGCTATTAACTTTATAGGCAAAACTACTCTTGCTGTTGATTAGGATGACAGCTGAATGCAGACCACATCAGTTTGGTCCCAGTGCGAAAAATAACCATTAAAGATCCAAAACATACCACTGATATACACAGTGTCTTAAAACACTTTTTTCCATGATGTTTCATATTAGTTCTTTATAGAAGAGAATACCGAGCAGGAATCTGCAAAGGTGCCAGGAACAGATCTGACAGGATGGCTGGTCAACCTTTTAGTTGAGCAGGGAGATGGCTGAGCTCCCATCTGTGTTTAGAGGCACGTGCTCCCTGTAGTGTAAGGGCACAGCTCTCCTTGCTGTGGACTACCCAATGCACTGACAGTCCAGGTACAACCCCCAACTGATGTGCGTAGGGGCATTTTCTTTCGGATAACACATCTTTTGTTTTTAAAAGTCTTCCCATCTAAACAGTTCTCTAGAGACAGCCCCACATTTGCTGTCCTCCCAGTTTACGTAGCCAGTATGTTTAACCTTACACACATGTTTAACTAGGAAATAATTTCCAGGTTTGAGAACGGTAAATGCACTGTGCATCCATGTGAATTCAAAAGTTAATGTGTCCTTTAAGGAAGTGGTATCTTTTTTGTTGTTGTAGATAAATACATTAGAATCTTACAACAAGGTTGGCATGAAAAGCAGCGGAGTATCATAGCTTTCTATTTTCTAGCAGTATTTTACAAGTCATGAATTTGACTTTTTGGTTTTTTTATGGTCTCCATTAGTCATATTGAGCACCTGTCACAAACTGGGTATTATACGGATACTTGAGCTTTTGGCCTCTGTTAAGGGGGGAAAATACTTTTTGTTTGTACATACAGTTTATTCCCAATTGTCTGTGACTTACCAATTGTGAGATAATGGTGCATGAAATTCTCGTGTTCCTGCATTATGTTCCAAAGTGGTGATGGAATGGGAAAATCCTAAATAGGTGCTACAGGGTGTGCTAGGGAGCACTTTGAGACACTTTCTCTTACATAGTTGATTTTTGGTTGGAAAAGATTTCTTACCTCTTAAATCCTGGCAGTGCTAGACCTGGACTTGCTTCTGCCAAGCCTTTGCACACATTTGAATCTCTAGATTTCTAGTTGCTCCGAGTTTGGGGAAAAACTTAATACTGTGGCACAGTGTTGCCTGAAAATGTGTTGTACCCAGTGCAGGTGTCCAGCACTAGTGCTGAGCTCAGTGGGGCATTACTGTCGTGGTAGGTCTCTTCCGTGCAGTACAGCACCTCCTGTAGAGCTAAACCTATCTTATTTTTTCCCATTCTTTGAGATAGATTAATATTCATTACTCTGGATACTGTGGAGATAACAAACTTTTGAAAATTTGATAATTTTTCAGGATAATCTGTAATTTTGTGCTTCTGTGTAAGTATGATAGATTCTGATGAAATACACTGTATATGCTCTGTTCTGAAAACTTGCGTTTTTAGGTAGGTAGTCAATAAACAGATACAGCTTTATTAGTTCCTTATTTCTTGAGCAGTAGTTTTTGCCATAAAAGATGACACAAGAGGACACCTTAGTTTTCTGGTTTGGTTTTTGTTTTTTGTTTTTTTCAATTGAAATTTTTAATCTGGAAGAATACTACTTTAAAATTTTGTATTAGTCTTTCTGTTCATAGGTTTCCTCCTACCACTAAATAAAAGAGGTGAACGTTAAGTATCAGGAGATTTGGGTTAATTAAAAAAATAACTATGATGGAAAAATGTTACTGGTCTAAATTTAAATGGCCTTTTCTGATGATCAGTAATTGATACCTTTTGTTTTTTTTTACTGTTGTGGAGGGGACCTGAGTAGGCTGATGTCTATGTCTAAGAGGGAAAAATACTGTGTGGGATGAAAACTGAACTTAATATTTGCACTAACACAATTACAGTTCAGTCATAAGTCTTAGCAGAATAATTGAAAGTGGGAAATACATATTTCAAGTTGAAGAAGTTCTTGAAGCTCATCCTAGCATTAAGTTTTAACGTAGTTGAGAGAGAATGAGTTTTGATGACTTTCATAAATTGCTGCTTTCTAATTGCGTGACTGACGACCCTTTCACTGAAGCTGTAGGAGGACTGAGTACTGCAGGCATCTGATGCCGAGTGCTTTGTACTACCTCTCCTGGACTGTAACTTCTCTGTGTGCTTTGGTGATGCCAGTGCACTAAAAGTGGCGGAGCTGCCATGGGTTCCTTATGTTGACTAAAAATTCTTGTAATTACACATTGCCATTTAAAAAACTTGTTTATAACTATGCTAGTGTTGGACACGTTCACTTCATTTTGATGGCAGAAGTATTAAATATGATGTGGAAAGGCCATTTATAAAGCCAGATCATAGCGCTAGGACAGAGTGTAATCCGCGAGAGCTCAGTTCTCTTCAGTCAGCCTTAGCAAGACAGGAGCTAGTGCTTGACCTCTGTTTACCTTAAGACATGCAGTAGAAACGTAGCAAAGCCTTACCACTCGGGCCATGCGTGGTCTGGATCCAGCAGAGAGATGAGCCTGTGTCGTTCCAGTCACCGAGGTGCAATTTGTGTGGGTAGTGTCGTAATGGTGGTGAGTGTTCACTAGATGGCGATAGAGACCTTGAGATCATTAATCAATTAAGACTCATTTTTGTCACAGGGTGTTTTAAACGTTGACTATCAGCTTTTTCAAATGGGTCTTCCTTGTTTATTTTTTTCATTTGTGGGTAATCTCTGGCAGGGAAGATGGGGCATACCAGTGTGAAGTTTGTCAGAATTTAGTGTATTGTGTATCACAGGTAGACCGGTTAAGTTTTTTGGTGTATTTTGGAAAGAAAAAAAGGGCAAAAATGTGGGGTGGGAGGGAGTTAAAACTATAGCTCGGATCTGTTTGACCTTTTTGGAAAACGTGAATGTTTTTCTCTTTTGATCATTAGAAATGCATCAGTTCTTGTTCTTACAACAAATTTAAAAAAAAAATCCTTTCTGCATTTGCAATCCAAATATTACATTATTGATCTGGAATGTGTCAGAAAGATTCCTGGATCTTCCTTCCCACCCCCCCCACCCCCACCCCCCCCCCGTGTTACTAAGCGTTTGCTTGGACATTGCTCTTGTTGTAACTACAGCAGTTGCTTGCATGGAAAAGTAATAGGAAAATATTTAATATATTTTTAGCTGTCCTTTAATGTAATTTAACAACTGGAAACAAGATGAGTCGGTGTTGTACAACCGGCCAGCTCTGCACTAGCAGGCAGCGTAAGGTCATGCCTTTCTAGCCTCTTTAAAGGACAAGTCTTTTGATGAAGTGTCAGTTGTCTGATTTCCCAAATGCAGGATGCCCTCTACTGCAGGATTTTCCTACAGGACAGCAAAGTTGTTGAGAGAATTTTATCTGTAGGCAGCTTGGTTGCTAATGGCTTGTCACTCAAAGCTGAGGCCTTTTCCAGGTACTTGCTTTTTTTTTCCATGTCGTTTTTCATTGTTGCATATTTTTGCCCAAGCAGGTAGAAAACTTGCCTTTGAAAGGAAAATAACACATTTGCTGTTTTCAGCAGTACTAACAGGTAGGTCTAGTGTTACAGTATGCAAAATAAAAGGGGGAAAGAGGCAATTGGGTTAATTCCAACTTTCTCATTCAGATCCTTTAGATACATTCTCAATTAATAATTAGTTTAAGGCCGTGGCAGTCAAAAGGAAAGAATAAAAGCATGTTATTGCTGCAGCCTGGGAAAAGAATGGATGAGGGAGGAGAAAGATGAAGTGGAGAAAGATGAGCTCATTTTAAAAAAATTAAGCAAGGGTAGGTAAGCAGGTTAATGGTCGTCTATGTAATTGTCTTCTGTAAGAAATCCAGGCATCTCTTTTTTTGCAATTTTTTTTTTTTTAAGTCTTGTTCATCCAGGAAAATTTATCATCAGCTACTTTCTCTTAATTGCACCTAAAGCATTGGTTATACAGTGTGCAAGAGTTGTCATGTGAATGGGGCAATTGTCAGACTGCTGGTTTCTTCCGTGTTGTAGTATGGGAGAAAGGGGATTGTTAAAGGAGGAAAAGGAGCCTCCTAAAGTCTCACATAAGCATACTGTCTATATTTAAACAGGGAATGCAACATCAGTATAACGCTTTTGGAAGACATGGAACTTGATGGCAAAAGGCTAAGCAAAGAGTTTCTTAATTGCTTTTAAATATAAAAATGGCATACTGAAATCTTACGAGAAATAGTGCTAAATTGTTGCAGTGTCCCTGAGTGGAAACTGTTGGGGTCAAAGCAGTTGTCACTGTTGGTAGATTTATCATTATGTACGCAATTGTGAGCCAGTGAAAAAGCTATGTATGTCATTCTGCATGCTAATATCCAAAATGAGTTAGAACAGAGATTTCAAAGGAGAGGCTGCTTACAATCTGAAAATGCAAACTGAGTACCAAGTAGTAGAAAAATTATGGAACATCTTAACATTCGTTGAAATGAAATATTATTATTGTTAGTCAAGTGCATGAGATGACATCTGGTCTGATAAAGCCTTTTGCATCTCCAAGGAGAGGAAATGAAACATTTCAATTAAGAAGAATGGCCAGAATATTTTGGGTGAGAAGGAAATTAGTCTGGAGGAAAAAAAAATATTTTATTTTACTTTATTTTGGGTGGTGCGGGTTTTTTTCTCTGGACAGAAAGGTTTTATTTAATGGATATTCACCAAGAAATGTTCAGGAGGATTGATCAAATTCAGATTGATTGTACAGCAAGTCAGATGAGTAGAGAGACTTTCTTTTTTGTGACTGCTTATTTTAAGATTGTGCTGTCCTGAGAGGTGTGGTGCCTCTTGCTTCCTGACTGCTGATTTCTGTGGATAGGTTATAGCAATTGCATGGGCCCATGGTGAGCTGGATTGGACTGGTGATCTGAGTTGAAAGCTAACTCTAGAGGAAAACCAAATTGATTTTTGTTGGATCAATGACTCAGTGACTCATTGCATGTTCTTAGAGCCTGTAGAAAGGAGGAGGTTGGAAAGTGGGGGCAGACCCAGTATGAGATACAAGGGGTCAGGCATGACCAGCCTCTTTTCAGCTCACACCTGACTGAAACTGTAGGGTTACTGTTAGTAGGACAAACACATGGGGGGGGGTTGTTTGTTTGTTGTTTTCCTTCTTCTGTACTTTTGTTTTTTCTTATGGTTTCCTGTCTTGCATTTTGTTCCTGTCTTGCCAAAAGACATGGATTTTGCTTGATTCTTATCTTAACCTGGCTGCTGAGAAGATATTCCTCACCCAAAATTGTGGTAAAACTGAAAAGCAGGGTACTGGGAGACCGTAAAGAGCAAGGTCTCTGGCACATTCTCTATATCTGAAATGTAACAGTATGTCCCCTTGTAGAAGCCATATGTATTGGGTAGAGGGCTGATACCTCAGGATCAGGAGAGGTAGAAATGTCGGTCCACATCCAGTGGTAACAGGAAAGACTCTCAGGTGTGCAGTAAAACATTGGGAAATGCACTTGAATCCTGCAACCCCCAAAGTTTGCCATGCTTCAGCTTTAGAATAACTGAAGAAATCCTCTAATCCTGTCTAGGATATTGTGGGGATTATGAGATTCGAAAGACAGAGGTCCTTTGTGGTTCTTTTCTTCAGATACTGGCATAGAGATGCCTCATAAAAGGGAGATACAGGAGCACAGGAGCTTCACCATGAAGGTGAGAGCTTTTGCAACATCACACTACCATTTGTAAATTGCTTAGGTTCTATTTTCAAACAAATTAATTTTTCAATACCCACTGTTAAGGTTGGAAGAATACAAATGCTGACTGCTGTCATAATGTTTTTCTCCAGCCTGTACATTTGTTATCACTACAAGTCTTTGCAGTACACGTTTTCATAGTTCATTAGTAGCTTGCCATAAAATATTTTGGTTTTTGAGACTTAACAGAAGTTGGTCTTCAGGGTGTTATTGCCTCACTCATTTGCCTCATGCATTTATCTTAAATTGGATGTTGGCCTGTTCTAGAAACGATAGGTTTGGATACCTAGATGGTAATAAAGTTTTCAAAATACAAGAGACTTCAAGCTAGGGAGAAAAAATAATTTTCCTTTTCAAGCACTGTTCCTAAGAGTATAGAAAAATGATCTGAAGTGTCTGTCTCCCGTGAGACTTAAATTAATATTCATACTGTCCTTCAAAGATATGACACCTTAATCTTGTAATCAAAGTTTCATGTATTTCCTGGGAATGTTGCCCACTATGCAAAAGCTCACTGTTGCACACCGGACTATATTAGAAGCTTTTTGCTCCATCCACAATTATGTGATCTATTCTTTATCCTCTTGGATGAATACTCATTTGAGCCTACTGGTTCTGCTGTTTTCAGGTAATGATTTAAGGGTGGTAATGATCCTACTCTGACATATAGGGAGAGGCTGAGAGCTGGTTTTCTTCAGTCTGGAGAAAAAAGTTTAGGGATGGAATTAACTGTGGTCTTCAACAGCCTAATGGGGGCTGTTAAGAAGAAGTCAGACTCTTCCCAGAGATGCACAGTCTTGCACCAGGCAGGGCTAGCCCTGTTTTGGGCAGGCAGTTCGGTTTGGTGATGTTCAAAGATCCATTTGAACCAAAATTGGGTTACGACCATCAGTTTAGAAGTTCCTTTAATTCAGACAGATTTGTCGCCCAGGTCAGCTAGATCCAACAGATGCAAGAGTAGCAACTTGTCATTTGAAGTGAAGAAAACTAGAAGATATTACAGCAGTGATACTTGTCTTACCAGGCTGTTTTGGTTTCAAAGCTAAAAAAAAAAATTTAAAAAAAAAAAAAAATCTTTGCTCTGAGTACTTCGAACGCAGGTTTTGCTGTATAGATCAGGTCGTGTGGTCTCCTGCATGTATGTCCTTCCACTGGGCCTGTGCCAAGATTCATTGGCTTAATTTAGAAGATATGCATGAACAGCTTATGCTATTTTCAGCATCGAAATATACTTATGAAACAGATGAAACAGTTTGTTCAAGACCTTTATTTATCTGTGGAAGGTGGACTGTCTCTACTGCTGCAGGTACAATACCTTGTAAGGATACAGGAGATCTTGGTGAGCGACATCAAGAATTCTGCTTGGGGCAAAGGATTCTTGAGAAGTAGGTGTAGTTTAATGAGCTGGGGCATACCTGATGCAGATCTCTTAGCATAAATAAGCAATTTTAGAAGCAAGGAAACCTGTAAGTCAGGCATATAGCCTGAGCTAATTTGTTCAGACTTCCTTCGTAGTGGAAATGGGGCAGTGTGAAAGCTGGATGAAATAAATCCCCTCGAATTTTAGAGCGTGATAGGTGATTGAAAGGCACATGAAAGCTTAACTTCTGCTTGCTCTCTCTGTTAGCTTTCCTTCCAGTGGTTATACCTAATGTAATGCAGGAGATGTTGCTCGTGGTAGGGTTGTCTTTAGCTCCAGGCTATGCCCTTTATCAAAGTTACTGGGTAAGGTTTCAGGGAGTAGGATTAAATTATATATGTTGATACCTGCTCTACAATTCGATACTCTGTGCGTTTGCTGATTTGAGCCACTAGAAACAGTTGCTCTGTAAAATCCTATTTCAACACCTGGATTAGTAAAAAAAAATTAATAAAAAAATATATCCGGTTCCCTTTACCTTTCCTGTTTAGTCTTTTATGTTTTTGTATGTTCTAATGGACAGACTTTAAGAACAGCAAGAAGTAGTTTTTTAGGTTGTTGGGGGTGGGAAGTGGTTCCCACTTGTGTCACTGAAATGCAGCGCTCATCAAGCAGTGCTCATCAAAAACGGGGAATGTCAGAACGTCATTTGAACCTTACTGTGGGGATTAGTCCCTGGCAGTCATTTCTGTGTAAGCTTGTGCTAGTCTTGGTGATTACATGAGACTGGAGAAACTTCTAAAATTTGGATAACGATGGTTGGTAAGCCCTGGTTTAAAAAAAAAAAAAAAAAAAAAAAAAGGTGCTCTTTTGACATGTAGCCTTTCTGAATGATGATTCCTGGTTCCTGCTGAGATAGGCGCAGACAGCCATAGCCAAGCAGTTGCATGGCTGATTCATCTCAGGTTAATCATGCCTTGTTAAGCTCATATTTTCTTTCTAATTACTTGCCTTGTTTATGAAACAGACCAGAAATTGGCGAGTTTAAACTATTGGAAGATGTCAGAAAAGCAGGACTGTGTAATAATCTGCTTTGCTGAAGTTCAGGGTCATGTTTCCTGAAATGCCTGGGTAAGAATTGTTTCTCCAATACAGATATAGAAGACCTTGAGGTACAAATACTTTTTTTTTTTTTTTTTTTTTTTTTTTAATCCAAGGAAAGTGACAGTTGCCAGAGAGAAGGATAACTATGGTAATCAGTCTACACGTGGGCTGTTTTGCCCTTCAGTTTGGTACTCTGAATTGTTTTGTATGCGGCTTCATTCTATTAGGCAATACCACAGTTGGCATACTAATAATTTATTTTCTATTTTCTCTGACTGACTTCAGTGCAAAGAGTGTTTTCAGTGTTAACTTCATTCTTTTCCTTGATGCTTTTAATTTTACTGGGATATCAAACTGTCACAGCCTTTGTTATACCATAATTTGGAATTGGCATGTGGAAGACTGCCACAAAACCACACGGACATCTCAGCTCTGTGCTCAAGTGTATTGCAACCTTCCTGTTTGTTTTGCTCTGGTTGGAATTTTACTTGTTGAATCTAGAACTTCCTTGGCTGTACCCTTTGATTTTTGAACAACCTAGCTATAAGCCAATGATAGCTGATGTTTTGGTTTTCATGTGACCACCTTAATTTCTCCTCCTTCTCCTCCCTGTCTCCCTCAGAACTCAACATCATCAGCATCTTTGAACTTAGGCAAATGCCATTTTTGTATTTGCTCAGAAATCTGTCAGTTTCTTTAACTCGTAATAGCTCCTCTGCCTTGATGTTTTAATATGTATTGTACCTGGGTTGTTTTTTTTTTTTTTTTGATTCAATGCATAACTTCATATTTTTCAACTTACAGTTAAAAGTAGTCATCCTGGAGGTAAAGAAAAATCAATGAGAAGCCTGCACTTAGACTGAGAACCCCTGCAGAAAGCTTTGATTAGAGAAAAGCTTTAGATCTGACTCTTATACACAATTGTCCATCAGGTGGCCAGTCATTTTGGCATGTACTACTGTATACCACAGATGCTAGAGATGGAAAAAGGTCTATTACATCATGTAGTTCATCTTCCAAAGTATGTACATAGTTACTTCAGCAGAGACACAACTCTTCGTGTTTTGTTTTTTTTTTTTGTTGAAGACTGTTGTCCTTAAGAAGCCACTTCTAATTTTAATTTTGCCATGGTTTTTGATCTGATTGCTTTTTATGATCACTAATTTTTAATGGATTTAAAGATGGAAGACGAGCCTGCCTTCAGTAGGAATGTGTTAATTGACAGGTGTCCTGAAGTTCCACGTTCTTGGCAGTGGTCCAGGATGACAGAGCAGTAATGATTTAGAAACTGGCATTCCTTCCTGGTGAAAGGATTGGAGAAAATCTGTGAAGTTATTAACTACTGCTCGCTTCTAACAGATTGTGAGAAGATCATTATGGCGTCTAGTACAGATTACCTCCTTTATGCAGAATGTTTGGGTTGTTTTTTTTTAAATTCCTTTACATGCTGTGTTATGGCTTGCACCGATTTTTTTTTTTTTTTTTCTCTTCTATTTAATGTTCTGGATGGTTACTCGGAGGATTTGAGTAAGAGATCATGTTCCTATCTCTGTGTGGTGTAATTAGCACAGCTATTTAAATGTTATCTGGAACCCATTTACCCTATCTGTCAGTTGCTGCTTAGTTCAGTGGAAATGCTTTTATGTAAATCACAGAACAATACTTCTGACTTGTAACAAGATTGGGCTGAATTTAGGGGACTAAAACACTTCATCCTGGAATAAAAATGTCTTGCTGAATCAAAGGCAGAAGATTATAAAAGCTGCCACTTTTAAAAAGTGTATTATGCTGACATGTATATGTATAAATTGAATTAGCCGTGATACTCCTACAGTGGGAAGCTTCCCACTGATGCTAAAAAATTTAGGGAAAAGCTGGCACACATGAAATTTTCCTCCCAATTTACATGCTGTTTGGTAAGTTGGACCAGTGTTCCTTTATCTTTTTGCAGTAGGCTAAAATTTCTGCATTTCTTTAGAATATTTGGAATTGATGCCTGCTGGGGAGGGGGGCAGATGCTTTCCTTTTACTTCCTTCCAAGTAATTTCTTAATGAAAGTGGTTCCTGCTATCGCTAAGATATATTTGTACTTTATAGGGATCTAATGGCATTCTTAATGATTTTGATTGCTCTTAGGCTTCTGTGGAAGATTCTTTCCTAATCTTGCCTTATTTTATAACCACATAACAAATATGATTTTTTCCTTCCATACAGACCTTTTGCCATCTGATACTTTGGTGGTGGATCTCGAACTTTGATTTGATTATTCAAATATTTAAAGAAAATAATTACAGAAGTCTATCATCTTTCTTATATGAGCAAGTCATCTAGTTGTGGGGTTTTTTTCCAGAAAGATGGGCTTCTGACATGCTGACCAAGGGAAAAAATAATAAATTGTGGCTTTTGTTTGTGTGTCTCAGTTTTCAGCCTGGAGTGTAAGCTTGTGTCACTTTGCTCTGTCATAAATACTGTGTTAAATTACAGCAATTTTTTTTAAGAAACTGTTTGATTTTTTGCCAGGGATTCCTGAGCCATCTAGTAATAGTTTCAGGGATCCTATTCCTTCTCTGAAAATCAGTGCCAATTTTGGACTGTGCAGCTGTCCCAGTTTCCTTTTCATTAATTTTCACTGTAGGAATAAATGTTTGTTGTCTGATGTTTATTATATTAGCTTATTTAAAGTCAGTTATTTCCTTCCCCACATGGATCTTGCTTCACTTTTTTTTTTTTTTTCCCCCCCTCCTTTCTTTTTGCTTCTTAAAATGAAAAAAGGAACAGATCTGCCAGAAGAGCTCTGGATGGTAAAGCAGTATGAAGTGGCATTTATTTGACTATTCCAGAAATGATCCTTCTGTTATTCCATACAGTACTGCATAGCTTTTGGCTCAGCTGGTCTGCATAATAGGGGAGAGCCTCCCTGCTAAGCCAAGCAACTCCTTTTACTTTGAAGAGCATGTAAGGCATGCATGGTAGTAGATTACCACAATTATCAAGTATCAGTACTGACTTAGTATTTGTCCCTGGCCTTTTCCATCTAAACTTAAGGAAAGCCTGTTTTGTGACTGTCTGTCTGCCCTCCTCTCTGAGAGGAACTGGGGTTAATAGTTTATTAATAGTTTGTGTTGTACATAGAACATCACACACTTGCTATGTGCTCTTGAGCTTAAGGGGTTTTCTGCAATTTTATATAACATGATATTTCTTTCACCATTTAAGCTCTTCAGACAGCATTGGAAGCAGGCATCGTTAATGGTGTTTGGATTTTTATGGTGTCATAAGTTTTTCTTAAAAAAACCCAACAAACTTCTTGCATGCTTCACATAACATGGAGGTATGGGTTTTGTCTTTAATTTTCAATATTTGTGTCATGACCAGTGGTTGTTTTAGGACTACAGTTATCCTTCATAAAGAGACCAGTAAGTCGCACTTGTTCCACGGAAGGAAGACTTGGTGCTCTCTGAGGTTCTGAGCTGTTACAGTGAATGCCGGGGGAGATGGAGTTTGGGAAAACCTGAGCCAATATGCATACCTATAATGAAAGAACTCCTTTACACATTTTGCTTTTAGCTGTTTTTTAAATGTAATGGGCATAGGTACTTAAATGTTAAGTCAGCTGTACTTAAAAGTGTTTGAAAAAAGAGTAGCATGAGCTGAAAATAGATTTTCCTAGACAGCAAGTAATTTATTTCTTTTTTATTATTGTGTTTTCCTCTTTCCTGTCTTCCATGTTTCTTCCCAAACAAGTATTGAATCATCCTTTTTGGTGTGTGCTTACTTGGGGATGGAGGTGGAACGAAGAGAGGAGTGGAATTGCCAACGGGTAGTTCAAGAGGAGAATAATTGTCCAAAAATACTAGCAGCTTCTCTAAAAACTGCAGAGCCTTGAAGTAAAAACCTAGGGGAGAAGCATGAAAGTGACTTTTCCCTCAGCATTTAGTTCAGTCAGTGTGTTAAGAAGTTGAGCGTCAAGAATAAAATGAAATGATCTGGAGAAGATAGCTATGGGTCTTCAAGTCACAAAAATAACCTGGAAACACCGAATGCTCAGAAATGGTAAAGAAAAATACTGCGTCACACTGGAGGGCAAGCAACTTTGTCTCCAAGTTCCTTGAGTCCAAAAGTGCATAAGAAGTCAAAAAAGCTTGGATAATTCGTTCTGTATGTACAATTAAAATAGAAAAAAAAATTGAGCTCTCTGTAAGTGAAACTTGAGAGTCATTGTCTGGATTTAAGCAAATTCCTATTTACTGGGAGCTGAGAAGGAAGCTTCTTGTAGGGGAAAGGGCTTCAGCTGCCTTGCTGTGCTGCACCTGGTACTGGACTTCCTGGGAAAGAGATGTAGATGTGAAGTCTGTATATTAGGGTGAGAATCACTGCTTGACTAGGTTTGGGGTTTGATTTTTGTGTGTGTGTGTGTGTTTGTTTATTCATTTTTTTCCTACAGAAGAGAGCAGCTGGATAAGATCTGTGGAAGTTGTGCTTCCAACTCTGCTCCTTTTTTGCTGATGCCTTGTGTTGAACTCTTCCTGGAGGATGAAATGTCTCTTGGCACATTTGTTGCCATCTGCTGTTTGTCTCTGTTGATAAGGCTTAGTTAGCACTTTTCCTAGGAAAGTGCATGACATAGTTTCAAAAACTGCTTCATTTACCTGTTGCTGTGGGACTAGGCAGGCCCTGTTCAAAATGTTTTCCAGCTGGTACATATCGTTACTGTTTCAGATGACTAACGTGAAAAATGGTAATTGAAGCTACAAGCCTGTTACGTAGTAAGCTTTAATTAGTTAAACTGCTTCGTATTCATTTACCGTTGGTGCTAATGCTGTTGAAATTAATTGGCACTAAAGGGGGTTCAAAGTTTATATGCAATCATTGCTGTTATAATGTGCTATATTACTAGGTAACTTGGCTTATTAGGTGATTTCATTCTTGATTATTGCTGCAAGTTAACAAGGCCAGAGTAATTATCTCGTAAACAATAGCCTTGCTCGCAAGACAGATGCGGCCAGACCCTTCCCGTGGAGTTCGAGTGCCTGCTGCATTCTAGCGAATAGGCAAGGGAAGGCGAACTAGGTATGTCACCCAGCAGCAGATGGGGAAGATTTTTAGAAAGCAGGACAGCACACTTTCAGATCTTCTGTTATGCTAATAAAGTTTTTGTGTGAGAACGATAGCAATGTCAATAGCCATAATCTATCAATGACATCAACCCCTGGCATGTGCAAGCCATCAAAGCAAACACAGAATGCCTTTGTATGCATAGCTGGACAGTATAAACCAGTTGCTACTAGAGTGAAGGTCATCTCTCATTTTCCTAGAATAGACTAAATACCTAGCATACACATTGATTAAACTTTTTTGAACAGAAGTTGTGATTTGCTTAAAATGGAAAATTTAGAGTCATGGGAATTGCTAGACTCCATAGGAATTTAACCCCTAAATAGTTATTCTGTTGTGTGCCACTGGTGTACTATAATGTGGCTTATATCAGCCTACAAGTGTCTGAGAGAAGAAATAATAAATTTACTGGATTAATATTATCTAGGAAATATAAAGCTTTACTAAGTAATACATCTGTAATACCTAAGCTAATAGTTGAGATGGTAGGGCTTATATCAGAAATTAGTTACAAGTGAAGATGACTTTTTTTCATGAGTGGAAAAAGGGAACATTACAATGGTGAAACTGTGGAATAGCAGTATGACTGAGCAGTGCCAATGTGCACCTCTGGTCACTCTCCAAAATGCCATCAGGAGAAGGTTCAAGTGCTGAATCTCCAGATTTTTAAGTGTCTTGATCTGGGTTCCGATACTATTTTAAGTCCCTCATTACAGCCAGTATGCAAATCTTTATTTAGGACCATCTTTCAGGAACTGCCCACAGCAGGTCAGGTATTTATTCCATCCCAGGAAACTCCTGTTTCCAGGAATGAAAAAGCCTAACCACTCAATCTCCTTAATTTTCTCTTTCTGTCACTTAAATTCTTAAAGTAGAGATTAAGTTTAACAGATTCAGGAGTGTACTTTATGGATGGACATGTCTCATATATGAATTTTAAAGATGTCACTGTGTTTCAAGTGAAAAGGGTGCATAACTACTTTGCATGGTAGGGCTGCTTAGTATGTTTTATTAGAAGCATCTGTGGAATTTTGCAGTGGATGGTTCTTTGTAGCAGTAGTAATTTTGCCCTTTTTGAGTAGTATCAGCTTACAAGTTAGAATCTGGAGTATGCAGAGACATTATAAAGACTTTAAACACTGATGCACATGCAGTGGGTCAACTTTATAGGAATAGTTCTGAAGACAGGATTTAATTTGGGGCATTTTAAGATAAGGTATTAAACCTACTGTTTAGGGATTTTTTGTTGTTGTTGTTCTAATCTTTAGTATTTACAATTATGACACTTAATTCTCTCCTGTAAGAGATTGTAGTTGCCCAGAATCAAAAAGATGAAGACTGCAGAAAAAAAAAATCCTTATGACTTTCTCATAACCATGACTTTTCAGGTGAGGAGTTATAAATGTGGAAGTACTGGGCCCTGCAGCTTAATTTATGTGCAACCTGCAAAGATATGGAGGAACCTAAGTGCCTGTTTCGGTTGTTTTACGCTTTTCAGTGAGGAAGGAAAAGTAAGAACACTTTGTTAAGTCATTACACTGTAGATGTGATGCTTCTAATGGTATCTATCAAGTGCGTCTATTTGATAACGTAGAGGGTTCCTCAGCAGTGGATTCATTTCGATATTTCAGCCTTGAAACGAAGTTTCTGTGTTTGAGTCTACTAAAATTGTTGGTGTCATGTGTCTAATAACCCATCTGCCTGAATTATGATAAAGCCTCCTACTTAGTCTGTCTACCTCAAGGGAATAATCGAGCAGCCATCGTGACAATACTCCTCTGAGCCAACAAAACACATTTTTCCCCAGGAGTTTCCTTTGAAACATAAATTATTTTTAAGGCAATAGTGATAGGGGCCCTGAAATGAGGCTCAATGAGGAACAAATATCATCTCAAATTGTCTGTCGTGGCCAGTGAAGTTAAAAAAAAAATCCCCTAAAACCTAACTTCACCTTATTTAAAAAGCAGCCAGATATCCTTATGAATAGGATTATGTGAAGCGTGTTTTTAGGGGGCTGGATGTGGTGACTCAGCCCTGGATTTCTTAGTAGACCTTTTTGCCATGCAGTAGACTGCAGGCTGCTTCAGTTTTGCTCCATAAAGTCTTAAAGCAATTGTGGTGTTTGGGTTTCCTTCTGCGGCAGAGACCATCGCCAGTCAGAGGAGCCAGGAATCAAAATTCTGTAAATGTCTGATGTCCCAAATCTGTGTGGTTTGGCTTGGCATCTTTAATTCATCTCTTTCTCCTCTTTCCTCCTCGCTGTTTTTCTTACAAGTCCTCTTACATGATCAGTGTCTTGTGTTTATTGGTGCAGATTCAGAGTTGCTGCAGTTGGCAGCATAAATGAGCCATGTTTCAGTTCTTCGTTAACTTTGTGGCAAAGGAGTTGCGTAGAGGTGGTGGTGGATTTCCCATCATTTGTGTTAAATCAAGATCATATGCCTTGCTTCTAAAAATTATGCTGTCACTCAACCTGAAGTTGCAGGCTTGAAGTAGAGACTATTTAGTAAAATTTTACGGCCCATGTGTTATACAGGAAGGTCAGTAAGGAATCACTTCAGTCTTTTGCCGCACTGAAATCTTATAATTTATGTGACAGATGAATTGGATAGAATTTGAATGAATTGGATATTTTTGATAAAGGTAATTCTATGTAGTTATAAGAAGTCATGTGTGGTCAGCCAGAGAGGAAGGGTGTATTATCACATAAAAACACACAACATAAAAATATTTGCACTTAGAAATTGGTACTCAGTCATCCCTTAGATTGGGCCTTTCAATATTTACCTTGCTTAATGCTCAGGAGATTCTTTGTTCATGTACTCAATGTTTATAAGAGGATTCCTGTAATTCCTTCCCAGGTGTGCACAATCTGGTATCTTTAGCTTGTTTTAAGGAAGTCGTTTGCTGTAGTCTATATCTTTGTAGAGCATTGTGCAAGGAGAAAGTGATGCTTCACTTGTGTCAGTTCAATCTTGAAATGTTTACTGTTTATTATATAGTTACAACTCTGATCATCAGTTTGTCTGGCTCTTTTCTCAGACCATGCTCACTCTTAGGAGGGATCAAATTAGCTGTGCCATAATTAATTTCACCCCTGAATAGGTTAAGAAATTTTGTATGCTTATATATTTTCTGGTTTCTGGATAGTACCTCATGTCATGAATTTTTGAAGGGATTAAACAAATTTTCTAAACAGAAAAACTCCTAATGGAGTAAACAGAAATATCTTAACATTTAGGAATCCTGTAGGTTTTAACTGTTTTAATGCTTACTGCAAGTTGCCTTTTTTTCAAGCTTTGAGGTGAAATAGGAGGTGGTGACCAGAAGATACGTTGGACTGCAGTTTGTTCAGATAAGCTTTCTTGTACAAACTAGGGAATATTTTGGAGGTACATGTTGGAGACTCAAGAGCTTCTGCTATTGGGATGGTCCAAGGTTTTCTGGATAGCAGATATGCCCTTGTGAAGAAGGGTGAATTGCAAGGAAGGGACCCTGTGCCATTGGTGGCTGAGTGCTGTGCCACGACTAAAGACTATGTTGTCCCACTGCAGTGACCACAGCTCTCTCTGGTGTAGCAGAATCCATCTTCTGGGTGTTGTGGTTGGCCAGAGACATTTCCTGATGTGTAGCAAAGTAGTATTATACGAGTGCCTGAACCCCAAAGGAGAGTCTCAAGGAGTTTGTTACAATCTTCTCCTTTTTTAAGACTCTGTTGTTACTGAGAAAGGGGACGAGTTGAAGAAGGTGTGTTCTTCAGGTGTTTGTTCTTGTCTGTAGTTCAAGGTAATGCTCATATCCCTACAAAGCTCAGGGTCGTCTGAGGGATGTGGTAAGTATACTTATTGCCAATCTATTAATAAATGTGAATCGAATGTCTTTTCCTGCAATATTATTTACTATCACAATTCTGAGTGATTGCTTAAGAAGTACTTCTTATGAGCATTTGCTTATTATTTTCCTTGGATGGAAGAATGTGGAGGTTTTGATACCTTTCTAGCACGTGTCTGAACTGATAGGCAGGCTTTGGTGTTAATTTGTGACTTGCATAGGTATTAGTACAGCATCAAGGTGCAATTCTATATTTCTTAACGTAAAATAGCTTTTATAACTATTGGACTTGTGCAATTTTAATTTGCAGAGCTGTGGAACAGAAAAGACTTCATATTGATCTGTGTGTGCTTCAGCGGCTTTTGTGGACAATCTGTGTGCATATCAAGAACTGGTTGCCTAGTAGCTAGTAGGAAAATGGCAAGATCTTGAATATATGAATGAAGTTGTGACCTCTGACAGAACTCCGCTTTCCTTGGTCTGTGTTGCCGTTTACATTATCAGTACCTAGTGTGACACAGTGTGTAACTGTTTTTGCTAGATAAAACAGTGTGCCAGTTGGATTCAGTTTCACTGAGGACAACTCATTTCCTTTAAAAATATCTTCATGTACAAATTGACTTCATTAAAAAAAACACGCACTTGCATCAAAACTGTATGATATATGTGGCTGAGAACAAATGCTTGACAATGTGATTGTAAGTTTCTTGTGACTTTCCTCCACTTACAGCAGCTTGTGCTGGTGGTGTCATGTCAAAAAAATGGCAGTATATAAAGAATGAAAGATGTTTGCTTGCTGATGTCAAACGCTATGCTTGCGGTTTCTTTGCAAAACCCTGGAGTCCACACACCTTGAAATTTTGCTGCAGGTGGGTCACTGGAGATGGCATGTGTGCAGGCAGTTCTGCCTGTGACGTCGGGCAAACTTGCCCAGGAGACTCCATCTCATTTTTGCATGCTCAGTCTGACCACCCTGGCTTCTCCATAGTGGGCCTGACCACACAGACATGGAGAGAGAGGCCTCATGGAGCCTAGGTGTGATCAACTTATGCTCCTACTAATTGTAGTCTTTCAGATGCTTAGGAGATGTGCTGTGCTTTAGGTTCCAGTGTACTTTTTTTAAGCTACTAAAAACCAAGAGTGGCCTGGGTGGATTGCACCTCCGTATTCAAGTGTGAGAGAGGCCTGAATGCCTGAGCACAGTTCAGAAAAAAGAAAACCAAGGGCCCTCTTACCCCAAGCGTCACATAGTCAAGAGCGAGAACAAAGTTGTTCTAATTATATTTTTTTCCTCCTTCCACTTCCATCTTTTTCTTTTACCTTAATGTACTTTAGTCAAGCATTAACTCTTGGTGATGCTTTGACTCATATGTATAAACATATTGTTATAGGGTAATTTAGCCATGTCATGGTCGTATATGATGTTCTGGATGCTGCTTGTTTGACTTTTTCTTTGGGTAGGTCTTTTATGGTTTGGCTGTTGTTTCTAGTGTTCAGAATATTAAAAAAGAATAAATAGATAAAGGAATAAATGAAGAGCTGGAGACACAGAAAAAAACATGTATAATAGATACAGGGGAGCCAAAACTTCCTCGCATATCTCCTTAATGGGCAGAAAAAGGAGAAAAAGATGCCGCTGACTCCATAGAGGTGGGATTTTTTTGTGGTGGAGGGAAGCCTTTCGGAGCAGGTCTTATGTACTTTTACATGTATAAGGATACTGGAGGCATATTGTACAACTGGGGTTTGTTTCTTGCTAACTTGTCTTCCATACAAATTCTTGTTCATTTTAATAGCTCTCTTTCTCCTTCCCTCCCCCGCAAAATGTTGGATGTCTTCACTGCCAAAGCATCCACATGTTGTGTTTCCAGTCACTTCCCAAGTTTGTCATCACCGCCACTCTTGTTTTTTGGCCTCTCTAGTTGAATACCATGTTGCTTATGGATCAAGGTGGGAGCCTGGAATTAAGTTCCCAAAACTGTTGTGTAAAATTAAACTCTCGCACCTGTTTGAATTAAAGTGAGGTGTTTGGGGTGCAGAGTAGGTGAGGAGGGGAGGACCGGCTGCTGACGGACTCCAGAGTGATGCAGGTGCCAGCCAGCAGCATCTGCCTGGCTGCTCCAAACTGGCTTTTCTTTCAAGAGTGGCTGGCCAGACTCCGGTGTGCTTTCTGGCTAAACCAAATGGAGGGGCCGTTTTCTGCCTGCAGAGCAAGGACCTGCTTTTCCCCTGGGAGGGAGGAAGGGAGGGATGTTCTGCGTCTGTCTGGATGCTTGGGCTGTGCGTGGTGCTTTGCAGTTGCTGAGCTGTACCCAGCAGCGCGCCTTGCACCGGTGCGCCTTTTATTCTTTCCCTGCGCTGCTCTTCCAGCCCATCTGAGGCGTTGGCCGGCGGCTTCTAATGAACTAACGAATGCGACACTTGTGGCTTGTTGCTGTAGGAGCAGAAGGCTGAGATGGCTTGTGCCACTGCATTGAAGATTAAACAGTGTCTTTCTTCGATGTATTTCTCTGTAGGCGGGTTTTTTGTTGTTTTTCCAAGTACTTCCATCATCTGAGCTGTACGTTACCTCTTACCCTGTTGTTCTGAGGTGTGATTTCCTAGCTTTCTCCCTACTATGCACTAGACGGGCTGGAGTGTCCTTGAACCTGCCCTCCCCCTTCTAAAGCGAAGAATGAGAAGCCTTTAAGCAGCTTAAGTGTCGGCCGCGTCACAGCTGACAGGAAGCCGATCTGCCGCTTGGCCCGGCGCGGCGCAGGCTGCCTTGCCGGTGGCACGCACCCGGCCTGTGCGAGCCTCGCGAGGACCAGGGGGTGCGCGCCGTGGGTCCCCTCTGCGCCCCAGCGAGGTGGAGTTGGGCTGTGGATGTGGTTGAAAAATTGCTGTCTGTCCCAAAACACTGCGGCCGTTTGCCACAGCTGTCTGTCCTGTCAAAACAGGGACTCATCTCAGGGTTAAAGGTTGATGAAAACTGTTGCTAACTTGAGATGATTGATGTTGGAAGAACTAATTAGCGAGCAGGGGCAGTTAATTTGATCACTTGTAGCGTAGTTTCCCTTCCAGATTTTGAAGAACTTTGCTGAGGAGCACCTATGTTACCAGCTTCTTTCTTTTCAATTGAAGTAGGGATGTATTTTCAGTGGACTGCTTCCGAGAGGAAAGACAGGGTAAATTAATAAGCAACGCTTGAATTTAATTGTGAAGGATCCCTGTGTGATCTCCAAAGGGTGGCAGGGCTCTTTTTGCTTAGGGATGGAAATGTCAGGTGCCCTGGTGAAATTTTTAAATGAAATACCTTGTGATAGAATTGGGAGCTCATCGGCTGTGATCCACGATGGGAGGTGTTCTCTGTAGTTGGGGAGGAAAAAGAGGAGTGTTAAAAGGGCATTCTGGTAACATTACTTTGGCTTATTCAATTGCTGATGACAAGACAATGTGTTTCCACTTTGGTCCACGCTGCTAAAGTGTAATATAATTATTTGTATTAGACACCAGGCACCTGTTAATATCGTTCTTCTAAAGGTCATTGTGTGGTGCCTTGCTGTCTGAATTTAACGGCCCTGTATCAGGTTTGTTGGTCGCTCTTTTGTGTGACACCGGACAAGTGTTTGTGGGGAAAGAATGTGAACCCGATACCCCGGCGGCCGGGGGAGAGGAGAGGACCGGGGACAGGCTCTGCGGCTGCTATTGTTGGGCCCCTGGGCCAGGGCTGCAAAACAAGCAGCTTCCTTCTGAGGCGCTTTCATCTAACACGGCCCTTGTTTGGAACAAGAATAAATTGCAGTAATTTCCCAAGAGAAGCAGACTGATGCCTATAAACCCTAACTTTTTGGTACCCCTGGATGCATAAGGGCACTATGTTCCTGACCTGGGCTGTAAAGGAGGGGAGGGGAGGGGTGCTGCTCGACTGGCTGGCTGGCCTCCTGGTGCCATGAAAAGAAAGTGAGGTGGTGATAATGTAATTGTGCCTGGTGACAACGGGTAGATGCTTGATAAGTTATTTTTAAACATACGGTGTTGGCAGTTAACCTTAATCCTGGTGTTGGATTCATTTATTAATGTCTGTACAGTGACCTGAAAATGCGAAGCACTGTATCATTGAGAAACGTTGACCTTGTTATCTGACAATTTTTAATTAATTTTGCTGAATATAAGGGTGGTGTGCATTTAACTTGAACTTTCACTCTTCCCACCTGAACTGGTATTAGCTTTTGGGAGAGGTGGGGGACAGGTAGGACTTGCGGATGAAATTCTTCCGTGCCTGTATCCGGTGAATGGAGCGATGCAAGTGACTGCTGCTGAAGGGGCTCAGCTGAATGACTTTGTTTTCAGATTTCCAGAAAATGAAGGCTTCAGCTGCCAAAAGAACAAAACAAAGCACCTGGTTTACCACATGGTGTAGGACATTCCAGCACTTGCAAAGAGGGAGGGTTGGCTTCAAGCCATCTATATTCCAGCATCATTAGTAACTGCTACTAACTGTTGGATTGAATTGCTGGCTGAGAAAGAGCAAGGGCTTTTAGAGTCTTCTCTGCAATTGAAAATATTCATATGAAGAACTCCATTACTGCCAATTTTATAAGGAATAAAGATCTCACTTTTATCAGTTGCATATTTATTGGTTCAAACCATTCAAGCTTCATTATGCGTGTGTAGATAGCTCGTTGTGTTTGTTTGAAATGGGTCATTAGGGTCTTCAAGCATTGTGGCTTTTTAAAAATCTAATTGATTATTTCTGCCATGAAAGAGTTAATGAAGGATCACTCGTGGCTTTTAATTTTCAGCTAATTAAAAAGAATGGCTGTTTTTGCCTTGGCACTCATAGTTAAGAGTGCCAAATATAGGATTTTTTTGTGTGTGTGAGTTGAAGGGTGAGGAGGAGGGGGAAAAGTTATATGTAAATCATTTAGCCATTAACCTAATGTGGTGGATTTATAAATCCTATTACTATAAGCCCTTTTCATTTCCACTGAGGCCTGACGTGTGCTTGATCCTGCTAATGTAAAATTCATTCTGTCTAAGTGATTACTGAAGTAAGACACTTTTCGTCAATTTTAATCAGATTGTGTGAAACTTGCTTGAACAGTAATGTTAAGTAAGACATGGACACAGTTTGGCCATGTCTTAATTAGCCTTACAAATCAGTTAGACTAGGAATCAATCAGTGAGCCAAGTCTATGAATCTTTTGACACCTAATGCTTTCTTTGGGGGGAAAATCTATGCGGAGGGCTGAAAACACAGGGCTTGGAAGCAAGATTAAGATTGTAATTTGGTGTTCTTGTTTTATGGTATGCTTGGCAGTCCCTCACAGTGTGCAAGTTCTTTACGATGCAGCCCTCATTGGTGTTTCAGAGTTGAGGCCAGTGGGGTGCTTCCCGTAGCCCATCATAAATTCCCGTCTCCACAGCAGGAGCAGCAATTGGAGTATTTTTCTGAAGCTGCTTCTGCTCCAAGATACATCTGTTATTTTGGCGGAGGGGGGCGAGGGACAGCTTATCTTTAAACGTAACCTCCTCCTTCCAAGCCTTCAGTGGGAACTACGGACTTGGACTCATGGGACATCTATGCTTCTTGGGTATAGCTGTCCCCAGTTTTTCTGTAGGGAGACATTAGTATGGAAAAGGTCTGCCTCACAAGACCCTCAAATATTGCTCGCTGTTGAGATCAGAGGTGGTTTTTGTGAAATGTCATCCTTTGAAAGACAAAGAGGTTGCTGTTTTTAATGCTTCTCCTGGATCATTGCTTTTTAAGTAGGCTTGGCTCTGACGTGAGCCTCAAACTGACTTTCAGTCCATCTTAGTCTACCCAGTTTTTGAAGACTTATTACTAGCCAGTATCTTTACTATTCTCATCATGTAGAATTTCTGTATGGGTAACAACTTTTTGTATTTTCTTTTAATATATGAATCATTTCCTTTTATTACCAAGATGCTTGGAAAACTTGTCATGTCTTTGAAGGATCCTATAGAAGTCTTTGGTCATTTTGTTTTCCTGCTGTTGCTTCTGGTGTCTTCTGCAGCACAGTGAAAAGCCTTAGGAGAAAAGGATGCTTGCAGTATATGGAAATAAGAATGTTTAATACCAGAGACAGCAGATGGTCTCTCGAAGTAGGTAACATCTTTTGCAGAAGTCCCAACTGCATGTGCGTTGTGGCAGTGCTGGGGGCTTGACTCTGTAACCTGGTGGAAGACAGGCCCATTGTAAATGACCAGCTTAGACTGGAGATTTTGTTCTGCTGTTGTAAAAAAAAAAAATGACCTGCACAATGATTTTGTTTTTAAACTTGAAAACTCAACCACCAGCAGTGTCAGCAAATCCTTTTCAAAAGTCACTCCAGAAGTCTGTATGCTACAGGTTTTGTAAGTCGTTTTTATTGCTTAGCTTCCAGGCAATTTAAATATCTTTTCTATCTAACCTGTTAAATTACCTATCTCTGTTAGGGTGAGTGTACCTCATTTAGTCAGATGTTACTTAGTTCATGATATGACTGCAAGCACATGCGGAAGAGAGTGGGGAACGTGTTTTTTGCTTGATTTGAATGCCTCTTTGTTTTCTGTTTTCTTTCGTACAGTTACTGTTGGTCTGCCAGGTGTGCCTTTTTGAATGAAAATGAGAAACTTCTTTAGTGTAGAACTCTTACAGTGTGGTTGGGATGAGGCTCATTTGAAAAGCTTTGAAATTAGATGTTAATTACCTTTCTCTTCTACTGGATAATCTTCTGTACTTTAACCAAATAAGGATAATCTTCTATACTTTAATCAAATAAATATTCAAATACTTTGAATTTGCCATATTTCAGCTTTGTGACAGTTTTCTTATGTGATGGATTCTAGCAGAGCAACTGCTCCTGAAAAGGGAGAACTGAAACAGAAAAATCATAGTAGTTCAGGTGGATGGGACATCTGATCCATTATAGACGTGTTGTTAAATGTAGTTCATCTGAATAACCGTACGGTGATGGGCTAGTAGGTGAACTATCAAGGTTTGCTTCAGCCCCCCCCCCCCTTTTTTTTTCCCCAGATTGTAGCTGCCAGTATCATAAGATCATAAGCTTGAGAAAGATGTAATAAAGTCTATTCCAGATAATATTTCAGGGTAACTTTTTTATTAATCTTGGTCAGATTGTGGTTGGTTCTTGACTTTGAAGTGTTTATCTTCCTATAAATACTTATGTGTACATATGGTCAAAATAAATGTATAGGTTAATAAACATATACATATAAATAAACAGTATTCTTGAGGTTTTTTTTATGGGCACTTGATATTCTTCTGTTCTCTAAAGGGAATGTGTATGGGCTTTTTTCATGGTGTTTGTGTCATTTAAATGGTAAGACTGATAGATATTTTTTTTTTTGGTTGGTTGGTTGTTTACTGAAACACGGGAATCTCTGTCTGAACATCAGGAAATGCTTTTTTACCATGAGGGTGACTGAGCCCTGGCACAGATCAGAGAGGTTGTGGAGTCTCCATCTTTGGAGATACTCAAAGGTGTCTGGACATGGTCCTGGGCAGTTGGCTCTAGGTGATCCTGCTTGAGCTGGCAGTTTGGACCAGATGACCTCCAGAGGTCCCTTCCAACCTCACCAGTCTCTAATTCTGTGATTTTGTTGATACATTTTTTTAGTTCAAACCAGAACTTAGCATACCTGAAAATTCCAACAGTGATTTCTATTCTTACAGTGTATCCCTATCTTTCTTTCTGTTTTGGGGGTTCATTGGTTTGTTTGCTTATTTTAGGCACCTGTGGTAATCTGGTAATCTAAAGGCATTAAAAAGAAGCTTAGCAACATTCGTATCTATAATAGCAGTGGATGAAATCAAACCACTGTCGACCGGTGCTTGTGGTTGGATTATTATGTTGGCACTAAAACTTCTCTCAGGGCCCTGCAGGTCTCATTTCAGATATAATTCTAATGAGGATATTGAATGACTGATGTGACAATAATGTAAATTAGTGCTGGTGCCTTCTATTTAAACTGAAAAGTAAGAGCAAGAGAGAGCTTTGAAAGAAGGCTTCCTTGGCATATGAGTGAAAGCTGAGGTTTTTTTATTAATGATTCAAACTCCTGTAATAAGAAGTAGGAAAGCTTGTTAGCTATGTTTTTAGATTAAACAAAACCTTTAGGTTGTGATGTTCTTTCTTTAACAGAGTTTGTGGGATGAAGAATTTAAATGAAAATTTCCAAAGTCAAAGATTGATTGAGTTAAAGTATGTAGCACGAAATCAATCCTGTCAAAATGTAGGGAAATAAGTGAGAGATTTATAAACATTGTTAATGTTTTAGAAATCTAGTTTTGTGCAAATGTGTTTTGAATTCTTTACAAATGAGATAACAGTAGGTCTAAATGACAAATTAAGGATTTAAAAAATAATCAGCATGCCTCTCTTGCAGTAATGGATTTATGGAGGTAGCATGCTTTAGTTGCATTTGTAATTAAGGTTTTTCCATCATTAGAATAGAAATGTATTCCTGTCGAGCAATATCATTTTAGGTGAATTATGTGGATTGAATGAGTGGCAAAACTCCACTACTTTAATCTGATATGTGGCTAAAAGTCAGTATTTGGATTGGATTCCTCGAGGATCGCAGTGAAAAGTTAAATACATTTGTTTGTCTTCCTAGTCTTCTTATTTCCATATTCTTTACAATTAACAAACAAATCCATATCCTGTGGTATTATATAATGACAACTTAACAACTTGGCTTCATTAGTAATGAAGCCATACTGCTATTAATTTTGAAACTGTAAATACTGAAATGGGTGGGCTGCACGTGGAGTGCTTAACGACAGACTAATGCATAAAAGTAACTTCTGAAACTGTCATTTCTTTGCATGAGTTCATAGTTCTGAAAAATTAAATTGAATGCTTTGATAAGCCTCTAACTTTGTTCTGTTTTTAAAAACAGTGCAAGTGTTCTCGCTTACGAGACAGGCTACAAATGGTATTAAAAATGCCCTAGACTGCAATTTCAGGTAATTGACCAGTTGATCATTAGCTGCTGAAATCTGAAAGGCTGATAATAAGGTGGTCCCTTTCAGGAATTTGCTTGTGCATGAAGTTCAGCTTTTCTCAGTTGGAGTACACACAAAATTGTGTCATAGAGCATGTTTCTGTCTCTATGGGAGCTCCATGACATCAAATATGGTTCCATCCTTAGCTCCTTTAAGTGTCTATAATATGTAAGTTATTGTGGATGTCTGTGGATAGGCAATAGTTCCCATTGACATGGGCTCTTTTTTCCTATATGTCCTTATAGGAAAAATCTGGAAGATGAAGTTGCCCCAACCCACCCTAGAGTTCCTATTTCTGACTTAGAGTTGCAAGCCCTATTTAACAAGCAATTTAGGATTGTTAACTAGTAATTTTCTTTTGTAGTTAGTTTAAAAATAGCTAAAAACCTTAAATGAGCTTTTTTAAATTTTTTTTTTTTTTAATTTCTACATTGAGATCTAAGTATATGGCAGAAATTAGCCATACATCTTATAATCATCTGGTAGGCCAGTAGAATTTTATTTCAGACATGCTTTGTAAATGCTTACTTTCATTTTGGGGGTCTCTTATGTCCTGAGGAGCTCCATCTTCCTTTTTTTTTTTTTTTTTTTTTTTTTTTTTGTGTCAGACACATCTAGAGAATTCAGGAAGCTCATTTTGAAGAAGAGATAATCTAAAAAGACTGTGTCTGACTCTGTGAGATGCTCAGGAGCTCTTTCCATCTGTATCCAAGCCAGGTTCATCAAGTGCTGTACAGAGGTCACACTGAACAAATAGGAAATTTGACTGAGACTTCATGCTATTAACCATGCATGTTCCTAGTCATCATTTCACATTATTGGACTAATCACTAGGTCCTGCTTGAAGCAGGAAAGGTTAAGTGTCCCATGTAGAGCTGAAACTGTTTTCTTTCCCTGATACCACCTAAGAAGGCAGTTAAGAGCTGCCACAGGGGCTAGTCTGAAGAGACTGTGTAGGAGCCACATCAATACAGTGGTTGGTGTTTGGACATATTGGGAGACGGTACCTACCCTGCTCCTACTTTTTTACTATGATCAGTACCAAATGTGGTTGTGAGTTTCTGAGACTTAAGCACTGGTAGTTATTTAGTCCTGCATAGGTACCTAGGTAAAAATCTTCAGTTTTTACAAGGGCACATTTCATTCGGGTTTCATTGTTCTTTGGAACTGGAATAATCTTTGTTGAATTTCTTTCAGTTATCTATTGTAACCAGGAAAGGTGGCACAATGTCAAAGACTAAGGTTTCTCTACTTGCAGCAACAGTTTTCCTGGTTTCTAGCACTTTGTGTATATGCTTCTGCATGATGAAAAACTTACTCTGTTACTTCTCTTTGACGCAGCAAGATTCATCTTACTGCAGATCCTCTCTTTTTTTTATTTATTTTTTTTTCTTTGCCTGTTTGGGCAATCCTAAAAGGACTTGCTTTCACCACATGCTTTGTTTTTTAAGTACAGTTATGAACCCTTTAGGCATTTGTATACGCCTGATCTCTCATCTTTTGCATTTGAGTAGCTTGGTGGAAACCTGAACGTCCCAGTGTAGTTAGGAAGCTGAATGTACAGGAACTTCTCCTTCCTTAATCAGAGAGGCTTACAGCGTATCAGATCTGGAGCAGATTATTTTGGAGGCTTTCAGAATGATCCTTTTCTTCAGATTAGGGAGATGACCTAACTTAAAGGTGGCACTGAGTCACTCAGGGTGCCTGTCCGTCCATCAGGAGAGCGTGTCTTCTGTCAGACTTGGCTTTATGTGAGACTCAAAACTGCATGTACTGAGTTCCCTTAGTTGAGGGGTGAGCATGTTTTTACATGACTTGATTCTTAAAATGGTACCTGTAGAACACAATGTGAGCTATTTACTCTTAACTGTAAAGAATATGTAACGACAGGTCTCTGAGGATCATAAGCTCATAGAATGGCTGAGGTTGGAAGGCACTTCTCGAGATTGTTTAGTTCAATCCTCCCTGCTCAACTAGAGCAGGTTGGTCAGGACCGTGTCCAGCTCTGGTTTGAATATCTGCAAGCGTGGAGACTCCACAGCCTCTCTGGGCAACCTGCAATCCTTACAGTAAAGCAGCTTTTGCTCGTGTTTAAACAATGCAAGACTTCATATTTTGAGGGATTTTTTTGTATTTAATTTATGCCCATTGCTCCTTGTCCTTTCATTGGGCACCAATGAGGGAGAGTCTGCCACCGTCATCTTTGCTCCCACCTATCAGATATATATATAGACAGTGATAAGACCCTCCTCCGAGCCTTCTCTTCTCCAGGCTGAGCAGTCCCAGCTCTGTCAGCCTCTCCTCACATGACAGATGCTCCAGGCCCTGTAATTATGTTTCTGGTCCTATGCTGGACTTGCTCCAGTATGTGCACGTCTTTCTCAATACGGGGGAGCTCAGCTGTACGCAGCACTCCACCTGTGTCTCACCAGGGCTGCGTAAGGGGGAAGGACCACCTCCCTCCGATCTGCTGGCAACGCTCTGTCTCATGCAGCCCCGGGTGCCCATGGCTGCCTTTGCCGCAAGGGTACGTTGTTGACTTTTGTGTAACTTCATGTCTACCAGAATGATCAGGTCCTTCCCTCCAAAGCTGCTTTCCAGCCAGTCAGCCACCAACATCTCCTGGTGTCTGAGGTTATTCCAGCCCTGGTACAGGACTTGCTACTTCCCGTTTTTGAACTTGGTGAGATTCCGGTAGGCCGTGAGACATCCCCAGCCTGTCAAGGTTCCTTTGAACAGCAGCACACATCTGGTATATCAGCCACTCCTCCTGGTTTCGTACTGTCTGCAGACTTGCTGAGGGTACGCTCTGCACCACCATCCAAGTCATTAACACAGACACTAAGTGGGACTGGACCCAGTATGGACCCCAGGGGTATGCCACTAGGGACTGGCCTCCGCCTGGACTTCGTGCTGCTGGTCACAACCCTTGGAGCCCAGCAGTGCAGCTGGTTTTCAGTCCACCTCGCTGTCCACTTCCCTAGCCCATACTTCATCAGTTTGTCTCTGAGGATGCTATGGGAGACAGTGTTGAAAGCCATACTTAAGTCAACAGCCACTGCTCTCCGCTTCTCCACCAAGCCACTCATCTCTTCACAGAAGGCTACCAGCTTGGTTAAGCATGATCTCCCCTTTGTAAATCCACACCAAGCCCTCCCAAGCACCTTGTTGTGCTCTGTGTCTGGAAAACAGTTGTTTTCATAATTAGTTGCTGCATCACCTTTTCCCAGGGCTTGAGGTGAGGCAGACCAGCCTCTAGTTCCCTGGAATCTTCTCCTCCTTGCCCATCTCGAGGATTGCAGTGACATTTGCTTTCTTCTGGTCCTCAGGAACCTCCTGTGATCATCATGTTTCCATGATCCCAGCGAAGTCATAGCCCTGTAACTGCATGCAGACTTTTAATTCCTCCACTTTGTTCCCCATGCCATGTGCATTAGTGTACAGGCCCTTCAGAGAGGCACCCAGTCCTGCTGATGCCCTGAAAAAGTGCAAGAGCTTTCTCCGTAACGCTGTCCCGTAGGCACTGCCTTATTTACATAGCTATGCTTGAAGAGGGCCGCTTTTGGCCCCATGTTATTGATTACAAGGTCCTTCCTGTTCACATCATGCCCCACCCTTTGCCTCCCATCTTGGTTTGCAATTTCCTCATGGAAACCTGCTCCTGCCCCCATCAATCCTGGTTTAAAGCTTTCCTTGCCAGGTCGGGCAGCCTGTTGGCACGTATCATTTTGCACCACGTAGTCAGATGGATCCTGCCTTGTCCAAGCAATTCTTGGTCCTCAAAGGGAGGTCCATGAACATAAAAAGCAAAACCCTGCCGCTGATACCACCTGTGCAACCGTGGAGGATGAATGAGTATTGTTTAACTTGATAAAAACAACTGTCATGTTGTCTAAATATATCTAATTTAATGAAACAAAATTATATGCTTTATGAAAATCTTGCATGACACTTAAGAAATTAGGTAAGAGAACTTTCTTTGGAGGGTAATTAGAGGCTAAAATACTTTTCTGAATTTGAATAGATGTTGCTTTGATAGACAACCACTTAGTCATGATGAAAGAACAGTTTAGTTTTAAAGCAGTTCAAACCACTTAGAAAGATTTTTTGATGGACACACGTTCACACACTATCTATTCATTACCAAGACTAGCATGTCCTCTCATCTCCTATAAAATTTCACGATCATTTTCAGTGAATATCCCTGTATCTAGACAGAGGTTGCCTTGCTCTGTTCAATATACTTATTGCAAAATGCCTATGGTTCTTCAAGAAAAAGGCTGTGTTTTTCAGTAGAAGTCCTTTTTCTCTTAAGAATACTCATCAGGTAGCAAGTGTTTTCTGCATCTGTTTTTTTCTTTAGCACTTAATTGTCTTCCCCCAGCCCCTCCCTCTTCTCCAAGCACACAAGTTGTGGTTATTGCTTAAAAGACGCTGACCAGGGGAATCTTAGAAAAGCAATCCAGGTTCACTTCCTGCCAGCTCCGCACTCCCTTGTTGCCTTAAAGAGCCTTTCTTACAACACATCTTTCTTTTTGTAAGGAATTTTTCTTTTAACGGTTAGAAGATAAGGGAGGAGGGCCTTATGGAGTTGTAAGTCCTGTTTTCTGCTTTTTACTCAAAAAAAAAAAAAAGGGGGGGGGGGGAGATTTGATTCTCAAGGAATATGTCATCATCTTGGATAGTGCACTGAGTTTATCCACTGCATTAAAAAAATATTTCAGTCTTTAGATTATTAGCTTGCTTTCTTTTTCTGGTTTACAGAAATACTTGATCTTTTTGAAAAACTGTCTTCACTATTGATTCTGAGACCTACTCCCTGAGTTCTTTAGGACTTCTAGTTATATGGCTGTGAGAGTAACTTATGTGGGAGATGAGACAGTACTTACATTCCTGCCACCTCAAGATTGAGAGACACGCTTATATATTTGAAGGATAATTTCTAAAACTATAGTTCAACTTAAACCTGATGCAGAGGATGGTATGGTTATTCTTCCCTACTCAGGAACAGATTTTCCTGTTATTCGGAGGAAAATCTCTGTGCTCTGGTTTAAACCTTGACTGGATTCTAACTTGTCTCACCAAAGAGGAAGCCTGGGTTTATAAGTAACTCATTTTAATTATTTGCTGTTCTTCTCATTTTTTCTAGTGAAAGACTGATTCTCTGTTGCTGAATGTGTTAAACCAGTTCAATTTGGGAAACAAGGCAAAATAAAGCTTTCCTGTCTAAATGTTTGTTCATTTCACTGAAACAAATGCTGCTGTTTTCTCTAAGGAGGATATACTTGTCTGTATGCATTTAAATATTGAATAACTTAACGCATGTTTTGGTTTTATTAGGAAATAGTAAATGATGCTTGTTATATTCTTGCTTATTAGAAGTGTTTTTACTTGTGGTTTATGATACGGTTAGCTTTTGATGTAGTTGCAGTGTACTTGAAATGCACAAAAGGTTTTCTTATTAAGCAAAGGTACCTTTGTGTCTTATAGTTAAGCACAAAATGTTCATCAAGCATAGATTTATTTAATGGATTTAAATAAAAAAAAATTCATAAGAGTTAATGAGCTGAAATTTAGTTTGAGTACCATGTTCTTCAAAGGGTTTTAGGCGTTGTGGATCTTGTTTTTTCATGGAGTGCAACAGGGAAAAAATTTCCCTCCTCCTTCATTTGTTTTAGGTTTTCAGTTTTTAATGAGTTGGTCAGAAAGAAAATAATTCCCTGGGTGGGCTGTGAGCCCTGGTGCTTCTCTAGGACCTGCCACTGGTTCTGGTGTTCGGTTTCTCTGGAAGGAGCATTGTTGACTCTGGAGGGTTAGGAGCTGCCCGTGCCATACGGACGTCTTTCACAGCTAGTTATCCACCTGGACATGATATTCTTATTGCTTCTGGCAACACGAAGTGGGGTCAGAACTTGGGTCAGTTACCTTCCATGCGCTCAAGTGTTCAACTTCATTGTTGAGCACTCAGTTTCTCCATTTCCAAGATTTTAAATGAATTTCCAACACAGAAGTTTTTGGGTGTTTTGGTTTTTTTTTAACTTTTGTCCAAAGCCGTAGGAGTATGTTTCATTGTTTTTTCTTTCATCCTAATATGAAAATAAACCTTTCCAAAATAGGCAAAATTTGCTTTAGTATAGCATGGTTTGTAATATATTGTGCAGAATAACCAATAATTGTACAACTTAGTAAGGAATTAATTCTCGTTTTTCTGTTCTCTTCAACAAAACTCACCACAAATACTTGAAATACTGCAGAATTTTAAAGATATAATTGTTTCTGGCACCAAGGGAACATTGTCTTCAAGTTGTAATTTGATTCACATCATCATCTTCAGTGTTTTACCTTTATCTTCGCATTCCTTGTCAAAATGTGACAAAGGTACACATGATTTTTGTTGTGTTCAGCATGTTTCTATTGCTGCCTTTTTTGTGTGTTTTCTGTTGTTTGTGAGGCAGAAGATCCTACTTTTTGTTGGCATGTAAACATGTATCACTGGGTCTTTGTGTCCACTGCTTCAGCCCTTGGAACCATTCTCCCTTTGTTTTTGGTGCACCATCCGATTCTGGTTTTATACGCAGCATCTATCAAAGTTGCATTAATGTCTGACAACTTTGGGTGGAGTATGGACAGTTAATTTCAGTGTTTCTGGAAAAAAAAAAAAACAAACCAGAAGAGAAAATTTTGGCAGTGTGGGGTATATTTCTCATGCTGTTATCGTTTCCTAAGAGTATACGTTTTTGGGAAGTGAAACTTTGAATGCATTGTCTAAGTAAAGCAAATACTCAATAAAAGCTCTTTGAAACAAACATTTATTAACTACTTGAATCTGGTCACTCAAACTTCTCTAAATCAAGTCCATTGTCTAATGAAAAGGCTGTATTGTGATGCTTCATTCCTCGTGGCAAACAAGGCTTCCATTTTTATTTCACTTTTGCTTATGGCGTATGTGCCTTTTTGACCAGCAACAGAAACCTTTTTTGAAAATCCTCCTTAATAAAATCTTTTTGCAGCATCCTGTGGCTGTGGTTTATCAGTGCTAGAGGCTACTTATCACAAAATATTAGCAAAGCTAACGAATAGGTTGCAAAAATACCAAGGTTCAGAAGTACTTCTTATGTATATTAGCGAGTGGTGTTAACATACTGGAACACAGTTCTTCCTGCCCATTTGTTCCTCTCTGTCATGGGAAGGACTAGCTGATATGAATTAGTTAGGCTGATGACAGAATTATTTTCTTACTATATAATTGCAGAAGTAAACAGCTGAGGTGGAAAAAAATACCAGGTCTATACTAGCTAACTACAGGTAGTCTTCAAAAACACAGTTTTTGCCAAGGCTGTAAGAGTTTTAGTTTTTCTCCTTGTGCAAAGTGAATGCATAGGTGACTTCTTTTTTTTGGTATGCATCTTTGGTGCAATATTTTTGTAATGATTCTGGTCTTAAGTCTCCCTTTCTGTTCCTTCACATCTGCAGCCCCAGGAATCTACAGAAAATTTGTGTGTCTTCAGGAGAAATCTTTGCATCAGCGTGTTAGTTTTGTGCCCTGTCCCATTGTTGTTTAACTCGGGTATCTTAGCTTGTTTTCACATAAGCATCCCCTTGTCAGAAGATACTCTTTAGTGGTTTTTAAAAGAGGTATATTTAAAAATACTTAATGTAATGGATAATGGTAAAGCTGTTCTTTGTACATTTATTTATTTTTAATCATTCTCTTTCTTAAATCATGTCCTTATTTAATTAACTAGTAAGTTGGAGTAGAATTAGGACAGGGAATTTTGCAGTTTGATTGTTTGTCTGCAATTACAATCTTTCAGTTTATATTGACTTGCAGTTCATGGGTGAGAGAATGTGTGTTGCTAGTCTTGCTTTTACAAGAAAAAAAGTTAAAATAGAATTTCACAGATGTTCACTGTGCTGAGAAGTTCACAGGTTTTTAGAAGTATATGTTTGCTGGGGGGGAGGGGGCACGGCTGTACAGATGGGTTGCCAGGCAATTAATTCTTCCTACTTGGATTGCTTGCAATAGGAGACAATCCAGCTCTCATGAGCAGCGCAATATTATTTGAAAAGGAAACTACCGAGTAACAATTTTCCTATTCTCTTCCTTCTTTCTTCTGTCTTCCCAGCCTCACTATAAACCTCCCTTCCTTGGCTGTGCGTTTCTGAGAAACTGCTAATGATTGATATGATAGCAGTGCTGTCATTCTTTTTAACCAAAAAAAAAAAAAAAAGTCATTTTTATTCTAGGTATTTTAATAGAGTCCCATTAAGGATGTATTGCTGACTGAAATATTGGCATGAAGGGCTCTCACTGAGCTGAGCCCAGGAATTAAGAAGTCAGGAAATCGGCTGCTGCATTGCAAAAGAGCCTTGTGTGACACAGTATCTCCTGATTGGGGGGATCATTACTGCTATTATGACTCGACTTGCGTAGGAATTTTAAATTTCATCTGAATGTCAGTAATAACCCTCTTAGCAAATTATCCTGAATAAAATCACGAAGGCATTTTATATAATAGGTGTTGAATTACTGGATAGATTTGCTAATTAAATACTCTTTGTTCTGCTGCAGTTGACATTACAGGGTAAGATCTTGAACAATTATTCTCAACAGCTGTACTTTGTTAAGGGAAAAATTAACTACAAAGTTTATTTTTTTTTCTACACTTGAAGTTGGCAGATTTTTGAAATGTGCTTGAAAAAAATTCCATCATCCAATTGGTAATGAGAAGATAAATATGCAGGTGTTGCTGTGAAATCAGATAACTACCGACTGCCTTATTAATGAATTTAGCAAGCCTTTATAACCTTCTGGTTTGTAGCTGTTGGCACTTACAAGTGATCTCCTGTCAGAATGGGTAGCACTAGCATATGCCAGTCACTAGATGAAGCTAACTTGTCTGTGACCCTCTTGTTATTACCTACATCCACTGCTGTCCCTGGAGACAATTGAGAAATGGTCTTTGCACAGCCAAACAAATTTTTTAGTAGGGGGTAATCCTATTAAAAAAAAAAAAAAAAGGTTATCTTTCTATTAATAGATAGCGTTATTTCAGAGAATGAAGTAGAAAATGCCAGAGATCGTCAAGGAAAAAAATGGTAGGCTTTCTTCTTCTTTTACATGGAAACTCTTCATTTCTCTATCCATTTTTTAAATTTTATTTCAGGGACTCCTGTTTTGCTTTTGAAGTACTAAGAGAAAGGTATAACCTTTCTCTGTAGGAGTTAGCTAATAAGCGAGAGAAAGGGGAGGGTGGTGAATAAGCTGGAATTCTGATTACCGTATGTGAAATTTGGTGTCATGTACAAGTGATATGTGTCTTCAGAATAATTTCAAAACTCCATGGAAAGGTGGTGGGGCGGTGCCGTCTGAATCACTCACTAGGAGATGAATAGGAGTGCACTATCTTCTTTAAGCTTCTGATTAAAATGGAATTGGGTGTGCCTGAGCACATACAGCCTAGAGTGAATCTGCAGTTAAGACTCACCATTTTCCTGTTCTTCTTTGTCTACGTAGAAGATTTGAGTCCAGCTGAGCTTTTTGCAGTTTAGGACTTCAGCAGAGTTCAGGCATCATGTTGTCTGAGTACCTAGTTTGCAGCATCAGTGGATGGTCTTTAAACCAACTGGATGTTTGGAACTTGACCCAGAGTGTAAATCCATGGGTATCCATACGTGCTTGGGGAATAACCCTGATAAGGACATTCGTTGTGAGTCACCTGTGTCAAAGTTGTATCGTGGTTTGGAACCTAACCTTTCCTTAAGTGCCTTGAAGGGAATGGTATATTATGTTTGCTTAGTTCACGTCTTTGTACTTTGGGAGAGTGAGTCCATCCTTAGGTGCAGCGCTTTCTTCTTTGAAGATGAAAGTGGCTAGAAAATGTGTCTGAACAGAAACTATGTTGAAACAGAATATTACGTTTGCAAAGTCAAATACTGCAAAACTAAGAAGGCCAGGGGAATATAGCTTTTGGTGCATAATTTAAAACAAACTGAAAAAGCATAGTGGAGCATCGTACTCTAGTATTCATCACTGGTTGTCTAAAGGTTCAGAAATATTAAAGAAACTTGCTATTAATGTTGAATGAATAACAGTGTTGTCATCCTGTTCATGTACTGTTAGGTAGAGGTGGACATTTCACCTTTCAGAATTGCTTGCTGCAATAGCAATAGTAATAGTCAGTATCGTGATAGTCAAGACTCTTGGACTCATTTTAGGTTACTTGGCCTTATGAAAGTCATGAGATTTCCCTGAAGATGGTCTAATTGCCACTGAGCATGGCCAGCTCTTTGCTGTTTGTCCTTTTTCTTTCCTCATCCCTGCTAATTTCTACTGCTCAGCTCCCTGTCACAGACTTCTTGACTACAAGTCATAATTCTGCCTATTTGGCAAATATGGCCAAGGAGTATTGCAATTTAATGTATGAAAAATAATAAAACTTAGACTAGGTTACTAAATTTAATATAACCTGTTAAAATAGCGTGTTGCCTGACTATCTTTAAAGCTAGAGTACCAAAATTGTTTGGATTCACCTAATAGACTGATCTATCATTGCTGTAACAAGTGGTTCAAAGTAATCCTCTTTAAGAAAAATAAAAGTCTAAATGTATATGAGTAGCAGGACTAGCTGAAAAAGAACAGAGGCTTATGCTGAGTGGGGATGGAAAAGACTGAAACCAGGGAACTGGGACTAACCAGGTGGAATCTGGAGCTGTGTGCCAGAGCACCAAGGATGCTGGCAAGAAAGGAAATGGGGAGTACAGTGGAAACACGGCCAGGTGACTGAAGGAACGGACCAGATGTTGGTTCTCATGCAGCTGTGCAAACTTCACCAAGCCCTTGCTGCTGCAGCAGCTACACATTTCTGTTCATCAAGCTAGGTTTACTGTGTCTTTTCTGCACTACAGCTGTATCTGTGGCTTCAGAAGATACGCTCTTCCACCCCTCTCCACTATGCTGACCAGTATTAGAGATGGAAACAGTAGCCTACTTGTGTGAAGTCTCTACAGCTATTTATAAGGTTCAGAGAATTGCTATTTAGAGCATTCAGGGAACGTGGGATGCACTCTTGGCTGAGGAACAAACCTGGTTGCTCATGGATTTGCCCACTGAATCAACATCTGTATCCTATCTCTATCCCAGCTCCTTTACCCAGGTCTGGTTTCCCTAAGGAGTTTGCTTTTTTGATGACCCATTTTGAGATCATTACAAGGGTAATCAACCTTTGACTAGGTTCTTGTTAAGTGAGCACCATCCAAGCTGTACTGCGTAAGACAGGATTTTTTTTTTTAAACACTCAATGACATCGAGAGATAAGATGATGGATATGAAGGAGACAACTGACCTAAATTACAGAAAGAGGCTTAATTCTGGCACTTCCTGATGAGGTTTTATTTGAGCATTTGATTCAGTGTTCTTTTTTTCCCTAAGGTAGAATGTGTGTGTGCACATGCAATTTTGAGATTTGTTTTAATCTTGTTTTAGGGGAGTTAATAATAGCATTAATACAAGGTCAGATGAGAATTTACTCATGTAATAGGAGTATTGAGGTGACTGTGTGTTGCCAGGAGAGAGGTGGTTTGCTTTGTTTTGAAAGGTGAGAGCATTTGGAGTTAGCAACCTAATGGATATGTTTGCATGTGTTAGCTTGTAATTATATCATACGCTAATCTTTGATTATTTTTTTTATTTCAGATTTTGATGCATACCAAGGAGATGGTGCAAAAGGTAATGCTGAGCATTTTCATTAAACAACAACCCTTAAAGAGCACACCTGGTGAAATTTTTTTATTCTAGGAGAACTGTAACCCAAACAGACCTGAAATGACTTCTTAGGATGCCTGGTTTACAAATGTAATCCTTCCTAATGGATTATAGCTTTTTTCTTTTCCTACTACAGATATGATCTGGCCCCTGCTTGAAGCCTATGTGCTACTGTTTCAAGCAAATTAGCCACAGTGCTAATTAGAGTTTACTCATAGACCTGTTACACCATGTGTTCCAGTATTTTATTACGGTTTATTTTTTGGCATCCTTTAAACTCTGTCACACAGTGGTTTTTTGACTATATGGAGTTTAACATGGACATAGCCACGCTGCAGTTTTTACAGCTGCATTGATTTTCCACCACTGAAGACATCAGGTTTTCTTTTTTTTCCAAGGTAATATTATATAATTGGATGCATCTTCCCATTTTTTTTGGTGACGTTTTCTGGTGTTGACAATTTTTCTTTTCACCTTTTTCCTTGCTATGCCTTTCATAGGCACCTCAGGCTTTTTTATGTGCTTCAATTTCTCTAGAGTTTGCTCCGTTATCCCAGAGTATTATGGCAGTCTGGCTGGTGTTTGAATACAATCTTTTCCAAGTAGGGTATTTGAATTGTTACAAGGATCAGAATGACAGATGATATGAAGGGCAGAGTGTCAGTCAGAGAGAAGGAATCAAGTAGGTGTTTGTGTTCGTCTCCAGGTGTAATTGTTCAGTAGTTCAACCTGGGGGTACAAAACTTGTGGGTCATAGTAGCTAGATCCTAATCCAAAAGGAAAACCTTGTTCCCTGAAAGATCTGCTGCCCAGGGGAGGACTAACACAGATAATTAGATTACAGCGGAAGAAAAAAGATGGGAGTGGGAAGATGGAAAGATGAAGCCACGTGCATAATCTGAAAAAGTGTAAGAGCACCCTAATCCGGACAGTACTGTGATGTTCTCAGTTACTGCATCCACTAGCCAATACTTTCACTACATTTGTTTGAAATAGTATATCTAAGTTTCTTGGGTTTTGCTTGGGTTTTTTTGTTTCTGTTTTTTAAATCCAGAATGACTTTTTTGCAGTAGTATCGTGATGGCTCCAAATGGGATAGGATACCTGACTGTAGTTTTATCTTTCAAGCACATTGGCTAAATGTCTTGTCTGTGTAGCCTGAATTTGTCCAGCAGTCTTTGAGTCTAAGTGATCTCCTTGTGTCCTAGCAGTCCGAAGTTATTTCTGATTAGAGTTCCTACTGTTTCTCAAGATTAGACTTGTTCACTGACTTATTTTTCTAGCATTTATTTAGTAAAATTTTAACTACTTACATTATGTACACAGCTGAACAGTGATTTTTTTTTTTTTAAACATATCAGTGGTTTAAGTTTCATTATTCTCTTTAAATTCAAATATATCTTAATGAAATGTACAGGCTTCTCAGTAAAAACTTACTTTACATTTTTTGCTTTTTAGTATTTAAGGGATAATATATGGACAATGATCTTTTTGAGTCTTGAAAATGAGGTGGGACTTTACAAAGATAGTGGTTCTGTTTTGTTTTTCAAAGCAATTTGTTTAATTTAGATGAACCTTGAAGTGATTTATGGAGACACAGATTCCATTATGATAAACACTAATAGCACCAATTTGGATGAGGTCTTCAAGCTGGGGAACAAGGTAAGGCATTTTTTTCTTTTTAAAGCTTTCCTACATCTTTGTGTTGTAACACTGAGTGAAGCAGGTAGTATTAAGAGAGAATTGCATGGCATAAACAGAGAATAGGCCATGAGGAAGAACAACTTGACCATGTATGGAAGCTATGAAGTAGTAAAAGCTCAGAGTGCTCTATCTTCAGGTGTAGCTACTCTGTGCGTTTTTAAAAGTGATTAAATTAAACCAAAACATTTCATTGCACAATGAGCTTTTTTACCAATCGTAAGTTACCAGGAGACTATCTGAATACTTGGTAAGCCAAAATGTATGGTACAATTCCTCCATGTTAGTTCCAATTACAATGTGAACACAATTTTGATTTTAATGATTTTTGTTTTGACATGAGATGTGTCTGTCACTTTAGTTGTGTTTAGTTATGTAGTATGTATTACACTCTATGTGCCAGCAGATTCCCAGTGGTAAATTAAAATATTAATTTCCAAGGTATACTAGATATAGAAGAGATCTGTTTGATTAGCAGTTGGCAATTGACGATGTGGAAGTTTTGTGGCTTTCTGAAATTGTGGAAGAGAAGTGTGAAATGTTTCAGAACATTTTAAAGTAAAGATGTGAGAGAAGTTATTTTTGAAAGATGGAAGAAATTGTGATGAAAATGAGTGCTATGGAAGCTCTAAAAAAACAAAGAAAACATAAAGGAATTTTTCAGTATGGTATTAAACAAAAGTCAGGTAACTAAGGCAAGAGTGATTCTGGGGCTTTTTTAGAATACTTCTGCCTTCATGCTAAGTTGGTACTTTGAGAAGTAGATTCATCTCAGCAGCATGGAAAAAGGAATAATATCTTGATGTCATAACCGAGTAGCAGGAGGGCTGATGGCACAGAAGAAAGAAATCTCCACACCCCCACACCCCCCATACAAGACTATATATAATTTCCAGTTTATATCCAGAAGTATATAAGAAAGTTTTGTGTTACTCTAGCCGTGTGTGTATGTGTGGCTTCATTCTGGTTTGGTTTTTGTCCCTGTACTCCCATTTGCTGGCTAAACATTATAGAGGAACAGTTAAATAATAATAATTTTTATAAAGTCTGACAGCATCATCATCGTAGGTTAAATACTTCTGACTTTGCTTCAGTTTTACTGAGAGAATAGGTAGGTTCTCGAACTTGTGAACCTGCTTAATGATTCTTTTTAAGAGTCAAATCTTAGGCTTTTTTATCCCATGTACTTCTGTATCCTATATCAGTTGGTTTAAGGAAAAAAACCAAAACAAAACACCCAAAAAACCCGACACACGTGTTTTGATTAATGTTTTCATATTATGTACTTGATTTTTTAAGGTGAATAAACTTATGTCTGTAAAGAAGCATACACTCAAATGTAGCATCACGATTGTGAAAGTTGTGGCTCTCAATGTTCTCTGTGACATAAAAAAATGGTCCTTGTGGTTCTCGTTTCACTTGTTTGTTTGTTTATGCCTCAAAAAAGTGCTAGTGACTTTTTGCAAACTCTTCTGTCACATAGGTTTTCCTCATTTTGCACAATTCATACAAACAGTTTTCAGGACAGAGAATTGTATCTGTTGAGAGGAGCGCTCTAAGAAATGTCACTGTTCTATTGCATAATAATTTCTTCTCCAAAATTTCATGTTCAGAGATGAGGGATATTTACATTGCATTCATGATATTTTTGCTTTAATGTAGGCTGTATGGAAGGTACATGGGTTTAATGCAAACAATTGCTGTGAGAGCACTTAGCATATGTACCCGTTCTGATGTAAAGAGTGAATTTATAGGTTGTCTCCAGTGATAAAGTATTCCTCTGAGATTAATTTTGTTTTCCTGTTGGAGAAAATTCTCTCATCTTCTTTCTGAATTTTCCCTTCTAATGCCTTGTCTCACAGGTTTCTGGTTGTGTTCACTCCCGCCCTTTTCCCCCCCATTATATAAATTTTATATATATATATATGCATATATATATATAATAATATATCCATGCCCCTTTTAGTCATTACTCAGCAGAATTTCATATGCGTCTCATTTTCTGTGCATCCTTGTGAATCAGATTTGCCAGTACATTCAATACTGCACTGTTGCTGGTTTTTAAGCACTTGATTAGTATGATGTAAAAAAAAATTGAAAAGACTTTAAAAAATAGCAGAAAAATGTTCAGAGGAATTATTTCATGGTTTTGGTTTAACAAACAAATTATGAATCTTTTGGCAAAATGGTTTTGCCTCATGATGTCCTTCCTAATTTATAAATATACAAGGGATATAAAACTGTAAGGATAGACCCAGATTATTAAGTTAGGCAGTTAAATATGCCAGGCCGTAAATCCTGAAGAAGCCAATGGGTGAACCTTAATTTTAATAGTAGCTCATAGTTACTACTGTGTACTTAATTTCACGGTTAATGATAATCTGATGAGTCTTTAAAATGTGTATGCAAACACACAGTGTATAATGTTACTTGTTTTAAAACTGAAGAATGATACACTTCAAGATGGAAGTTAAATTTGTCCATAGTTATTAAGGTGTTGCGTTTGGTTTTAATGTTGGTGCATTCACAGATCAAAAATGAAGTGAACAAGCTCTATAAATTGTTGGAAATCGATATTGATGGAGTCTTTAAGTCCTTGCTACTGTTAAAGAAGAAGAAATACGCTGCTCTGACTGTGGAACCATCAGGAGATGGGAAATATGTGACTAAACAAGAACTGAAAGGATTGGATATAGTCCGAAGAGACTGGTGTGATCTTGCAAAAGAGACTGGAAAGTGAGTTTCGTTGTGGCATTGTCCTCTTTGCTCTCTTTTAAACCGTACATGCTTCATCAACGTTTGGTATCGCATGGCTGTTTCCTGAACAGCACAGATTGGTGACTAACATCAGTGTTAGAGCATCTTAACTGATTTTTGTAGAGGATGGTAAACATTACATTTTGGCATCGGTAACGGATTATACTTGTGCAAGTTCAGATGTCTCTAATTTCACTGTCTGTTTTTGCATCTTCTGTGGAAGCTGTGCCTTTGAGTTGTCGCAATTTTGTATATGCCGTTTAATAAACCACAGCTGAAATCTTGTGAAAATGGTAGGTGCTATCAGCATTTGGAGTTATAAGTTTTAGGTCAGATTTCCCTCCCCCAAGATGGTTAAAGAAGCTGGTGGTCAGCTCTTTCAGCATCCTCTAATAAAGCTGGAAGTGCCCTGGGTGTGCAGCCTGAAATGATCCCTTCCCCCAAGCCTGTTTCTCTTCCATTTTTCAAATGAGACTCTTCTGGTGCTTCATTATGATGGATACTGGATTGATGATTTATTAGTTGTCATTGCACAGGCATTTTCGTAGTTAAATTCAATAGAAATAATACATTTAGCTCTGTAGAAAGAAAATTCGAGTGGGTGGAGAGGTGGTCATCTGGGGGCTGACTCAACTTATATTGCATACTGCCTCTTGAAAACTTAACTTAAATAAATTGTGGTCCAAATGCATCCAAAAATGAATACTTTTTTACATCTGTAAAAATACACCACACACTTGCTTACTGTTCTTAAGACTTGCATTTTCTAAGAAAAGATGCATCATAATAGAAGCAAATTTTTCCAAGTTAGGAATGTATTAGTAATTAAAGCTATACAAATGTTTGAGAGTGTTCTTTAGTGACTAACTCTTCTGCAGCTGGCAGATCTTCCAACCACATTTTACAGAAATAGGCAAGACTTTGCTTACTTGATATGTTCTCTTCTCCCCCATCTTAAGATACCTGCTATGGAATAATAAATGGCAAAATGAAATGGGAGCAGAAAATAGAAACCAGTTGCACTAAACAATTCCAAATCACTGTTTAACATTAGAACTATTTACAATAATTTGCTTTTAGTAAAATAAGTAAATAAATAAAACACAACATGAAATATCCTGGCAAATTTCTATAAATTTTGCATCGGACTTCATCCTCAGGCTCTTTAATTTCTAGAGGTAACCCAGGGGAAGAGAGGATTGTGGTTATTGTAATGGTTTTGCTTTGCATGTCTTAAGGTTTTCTTCATTTCTGGACTGTTTTTACAGCTATATAATAGGTCAGATTCTTTCTGATCAGCCCCGAGATGTAATCGTGGAAAATATTCAAAGGCGGCTTGTAGAAATTGGAGAAAACGTGATCAATGGCCAGATCCCAGTAAATCAGTTTGAAATAAACAAGGTAAATGATGTCTCAGCTCTTTTCTGTCTCAGAAAAACTTTACTGTTCCTGAATATATTGAGTGCTGATAAAAAATCTTTTTAATCCTTATGATGCTGTGAAATACCAGTTTTATTACGTAGTAAATAGCACGGAACATACTGCAGAGATCCTACAATATGAGAAAAAAACCACGTTGTGGGCCTGGCGGCCAGTCTTGCTTCCTCAGAATAACAACTTTGTGCCTTGTCCCATCCTGCTATCTTCCCCACTGATTCTGCACTTTGAGAATGACATGATAGCTCATGCTTTCAGGAGAAGTTTTCTCCTAAATTGTTTTTTTAGATTTCAGGTTTAAAATACATAAACCGAAGAATGCAATGGAAAAGAATCAAATGTTCTGTTTTCTGGAAAACCCATATTGTTAGTTCATTTCCCTTCAAAGCTCCATAGAAGAAAGCTAGTAAGTCGTTTTGAGATCTCACTCAAGACCTTCCTGCAGCAAGAAGTAAAATACTCTGCTTTATCTGCAGGAGTTTTAGCAAACAGCATTGTGGGTTTAGTTTATTTTTATGAATCCTCAATGAAACCTGTATTTTTATCTTCAAAAGCCTCCCCCCTCCCGGCACCACCGGGGGGTGTTTCACTAATGAATTAGCTATTACATGCCCCTCTCGTGCTTCTAATAGAAGAGATTTCCCAAATTTGCTCCATCCAAAGTCTCTTTCTTTTGCCAGCTGGACATCTGTCTGCTCTGTACGACTGTGTTAATCAATCAGTTAAGAAATGTGTTCAGGTTGTCATATGAGTGTTAGAGAAATCAGTTATTTTTATGGTTCACTTAAAAAAAAAAGACTGTTCCGATGCAAATATTCTAACAGTACTTAGTATCCCAGTAAAGGATATATATGGAATAATTTTCAGTTTAAATGCTGAATGTTCCTCTGTTTTACTACTTTGGAAAAAAATAAATAATTTATTTGACTATTAAGTCAAATGGATAAGTTGTTTCTAAGAATTGGGATGACGGTAAAAATTTAAACGTAGCATTTTATTTTATGTAAAGAAAAAACTCATTGTGGAATCTCAGCAGTATAAGATACATGGAAGTATTTAAATCCAGTTGTATCCTCTTGCTATGGAGCTTGTTAAATACACCTAACTACTTCATATTCAGATTTACTTTATGACCTGAACTGGTGCAGGGGTAAGAGGGTAATCTCTGGCTGTACTTTTGTATATTGCGTAATGTTTTCATTTTCAATTTAGTTTAATTTTAAAACAATTGCATTATATCCATAACTGTTTTCAACTGTTGTGCTTTTAATGTAATGCATTTTTCAGACAGTAGTTGTAAAAGCATCCTCTCTTTTTATTAACAATAACATTTTTGAAGTATGAAGGACTGGTACCTAGATGTTAACGTCTGGAAAATACCTTTATTACAATTTTTTCATCTTTTTTTGTGTTGTAATGTACTTGTGAATAGTAGATGGATGAAGCTACTAAATGAATAGCTACTATGTAATCTTGTCTTTTAAAGTTCTGAGTTGTCCATCACTGAAGTAAAATACTTTTCTCACAGTTATGTTTCTGTTTCCTCCTTTGATCTCAGGCATTGACAAAAGATCCACAGGATTATCCTGACAAAAAAAGCTTGCCACATGTGCATGTTGCCATGTGGATAAACTCTCAAGGAGGCCGAAAGGTGAAGGCAGGAGACACAGTGTCATATATCATTTGTCAGGTAAAAATGTCTTTATTTATAGCTAAATACTAGGTATTGTTTTGAGAGATGGCAAAGAAAACCAACTCAAGTCCTGGAAAAAATGTTTTGGCATTTCTTTGTAGTGAGATCATGGTATACTTTAAAATAGTCGGTTTTCTGTACTAAATTTAGTTTTATAGAGTCAGAAAGAACCATGGCGATCAGCTCAGCTCATCCAACTGTTTCCATATAGCGGCTGGTAAAATTTCCCTGAACTAATTTCTCTTTGGAACTCAAACTTATTTTTAAGGAAAATACCTAGTCTTTGTTTTAAGGAGAAGAAAATTCTGGTGGTGAAGAACCTGTCATTCTTGGAAAGCTAATTGGTGGTGGTGGTTAAACAGTGTCATTGTTATTTCCAGTCTCAGCCTCTGTCTTTTCAGTTCATAGTCATTGGATCTGGCAGTACCTCTGTTGCATGGACTGGGGAATTTGAGAAACTTTGTTTTCAGGTGTTTATCCTATAAATGCTTATCACTATCTCACAAATATATACTCCACTTTGGATTTGCTATTAAAAAAAACAAAAGTGTGGGTTGGATTAGATGGACCAAGGAATCTCTTATGCCAAATTGATGGACTTGGCAATGTGACTTCTACAGTGGACCACTATTTCAGCTCCTTCATCGTTAAAAACTGAAAGATACCGTTTTTTATTTAATTGAAAGTTCTTAGCCTGGTGTGATGAAGCTGTCAAGACTTATGAGAGCTGGGCCATGGGTACGGCTGAGCAGTGGCACAATACAAGAGAAGAATGTACTTGTTGAATGAAGGGAGCTGAAGGAATTGCATTGTAATTATTTTTGCAAAGCAGCTGGATGAGCTGAATAGTCCTAAATTAATTTTGTTCTGAATACTAAGTTGTCTGAAAGGAGTAGGAGGGACCAATGGCTTGCAGTCTGCCTTTATTAGTGACGGGTTTTCAGTCCATGGTTGCTGACCCTATTGAAGCCAGTAGCTTGTCTTAACTGAAAAATGAAGGTGTCATATGTGAATGCATTAGTTTTATTTTGCTGTAAAAAAGGCAAAAAAGAGACTGTACTTAACAAAAAATAAGCTGTGGTACTCCCCCTGCCCCCATCCCCATTAAGGTTTACTTCTGTTACTGAATGCTTGCTAAAATACTACTTTAAGTTCTGCTCTAAGATTTTTTACATACATTAAAAATAAAATTTCCTAGTGCAATTGTGGACTGGGAATATGATTCTACGGACTGAATGAGTTATGTTTTCCAGAAGAATACCATCTTCTTAGAGTTGATACTGACTTCCTCCATGAATACTGTTTTCAATTTAATTATTGCCTTCCCAAATTGAATTATTTTCTCCTTATCTTCCTCTTTCAAGTTGGAGAAGAATGTAATGTACACTCTAACCTCTGAGTGGTGTTTCTCTCTTGGCTTGAGATGCCACCATGTGTTTCTTTCAGTATTTCCAAATATTTCAGAATTTGCTCTTTCAAATCAATACTACTGCCTCTGTCATTTATTTGCATGCCAATGAACGATGGTCCATTCTCTGACCATTCATTCTATTTGTTTCTTTATAGAATCGAAGAATATAAATTTCCTAGCAAAACAGATATAGTTTTGATATCCACGACTCTAGAATTTGCTTGTTGTGCAAAATGATAATGCTAGTTTAGTACAAAGTGAATCCAAAATGCATGCCCTCTGCGTATTTTTAACTGGGCTGATGGTTACAATGTGTTTTCATTGTGCATTTCAGAATTGACAGATGGGACTGTTTACTCTGTCTACTCTTACTGATTTGCACGTGTAGGCTGCAATAATACAAGCTGGATTTACATTCTTGAACTTGCTACTTGATGCCAGCATCAGCAATGCAGGGTTTTTTTCACTACTGCTGGATTTGTATTGGATGCATAATAAATCAACCAAAAGAGAGTGATTGCGTAACAATTTTGCGTTCAAGTAATGCATAATATTTGAAGCATAATCCTTTGTGTAGACTGAATGTGGATTTTACTTTTTTTCACACTTTGTTTCATACGTGTCTCCTGTCTTAGGATGGATCGGATCTCAGTGCCAGCCAGCGAGCATATGCTCCAGAACAGTTGCAAAAGCAAGACAATCTTACTATTGATACTCAGTACTACCTGTCACAGCAAATACATCCAGTAGTTGCTAGAATATGTGAGCCCATAGAGGGAATTGATTCTGTTCTTATTGCAACGTGGTTAGGTAAGTATTCTAAATTCAGTTTATTTAAAGAATTACAAGAGACAAAGTGAGAAGTTTTAATGTATGTTTCTTAACAGAAATGCTTCCCAAAATCAGTCTTTTTTACAATGAACAATAGCTTGTGTTACACAGTCTATAGGAAGCAGCTTGGATTTTAAGTGTGTTTCTATGACTTTTGCAGAATGCCGTTTTTCAGAAGGCGCTCATTAACATGAACTTAATCTTATAATCTGTGTTCAGAGTTGCAAAAATTTACTGTTCATAAGTGACAGTACTGTTGCATGTCTTGGAGATTTTCTTAGGTTACTATTGTAGTTCTGGAGCGTGCATCCAGAACTAGCATTTTTCAGAGAGAAACACTAGTATCTCTAGCATCTTCCCAGGGAGAAAGTAGTTATCGTTACAATGAAAGAATACAAATTTTTAGTAGGGTGTAAGTGAGGACTTTTATGTGCTAGAACTGACCTAGTGGATAATAGAAACATAAAACCTTAGTAACAGTCTTGCCTGCTCCATATGGAGAAATATAGTGGCAAAAAAAAAAAGTTGCTATAAAAAAATGTGACTAATGCTAGTGACCCACAGAAATCACCAGTTTTTATTTAAATGAGCAACAGGGAATTGCTCTTGTTAAGAGTTGTTTTTCCTCTTAAGAGGGTGTCAAAGGAATTAGAATTAGAGATTTTTCTGCCCAACTCTGATTGCCTCTGTCTTCTCCATTCCCTAGGCTTCTTACCTGGAAAGAAGTATAGGTGTTGAAAAATTGTTGACAGTTCTGTCAGGTCTCTTTCCGTGAAAATACAATGCTGTGTGTGTAATCCTTTTCGTATCGTTTCCTCTCTAAAGGTGATACACCAACAGACATGATTGGTCTCCTTGATAAATAGAAATTTTGTGATTTGTATCCCACATCTAGTTAATTATTTTTAAAACTGTTACTCAAGGACATGGAAAAAGTTGCTAATCTTGCTCAGTGCTGAGTTCTTGACAAGATTGTCCTCTCCTGCGAGAAAACTTGTTTAGAGAGTTGCACTGTGTCGGTTTAACGATCTCCTGTTTGACGCTATGCCCATGTCTACAGGAAGTTCAGACCTGCAGAAATGATTTTGTTCAGAATTTTGGAACGTTGAAAGGAAGAGTTAGTCCTCAGCATTTTGTGTTTAGGTAATGGCCAAGGTTCAGGATTTGGTCACGTAAAACCACTGGCAGCGTGTTGCTTTCAGGACCGTTCACCTGGGACACCGCACCTCTGTAGATTCCTTACTAACAGTGGGTTCTGCTCATGGTGAGCTTGCAGTTTGCGCTTAAAATGTGTGCAAGTTCCTATTTGTTGCTTTTCAAGAAGGGTGATAGCCATGGAAGATTGTCATCTCCCAAGACAGTCTGTAAAACATGTAGCTTTTTCCATCTCCATTTCAAGTTGTCTGTATACAAAAAAAAAAAAAAAAAAAAAAAGAAGAGAGAGAGGAATTTTGTTTTTTCTGGGAGGCTGCAGGGGTATTTCTTGGAGGTATTTGATGTTGTGGTGTGTCCTCAACAGCTCTTATGCTTTGAGGAGGTGTCAGCTCTGCTTCACACACGCAGACTGAACATACAAATCGTTCTGTTTTTGTAGCAGGGCCTTGGTATACAACTTTCCCTTGATGACGGAGTGGACTATGTGGTATGCCTGACTGAAAAGGTCTAGCACTCTTGGTTAGGTTGAAGCCATTTAAAATAGGTGGTAAACTTGTACTTCATTTAGGTAAAAGGAAAGATTTCTGAAACTAATTTATTTTATTTGGCAAACATTGTTAGTCTTCTAGAGTTAAGCTCAAATTCAGCATTGTTCCTTATTCACAACAGGTTGGATTTTCAGAAAAGACTGGCTCCCTTCAGGCACCTAAATTAAGTGCCCAGATCTTACGAACTGTGTGCCACTTGATAGCATCTACTGTTTGCAAATGCCTATGCTGCTTTTTGCACTATAGTACGTTCAAGATGAAAATTTCTTTTATGGTCTATAATAGCATCATGCAGCTGAGAGTTTATTAATAGTCCACAATTGTCAGTCTGAAAACCTGTATGTATCTATTACAATCTTAGATCTGAAATGTGTTCAGTTTGACCTTGCTGTGCTGTAAAAATGTTATCTCCTTCTCCAGCTTTGTTTTCCTGGAATGCTTAAATTGAGCTTGGGGGTGAAGTCAGGTCTTTTTCAAAACTTCTGCTCTACTTAGGTCTTTATATACAGCACTTCATCAGAGTCGTATATAAATCGTTGCAAGCTGAAGTTATCTTACAGCTTTTTTTCAACAGTACTGGAGGGGTAGTCAAGTGGTTTTGTTTCGAAGAAATTGACAATAGTTTACAAGACACAAAACTGTACAAGACTCTTAAGCCCAGCTTGCTAAAATAAGCAAACATGAAAACTGTTTACTGTTTTGTGTTGCTAAGTTGGGCTTTCTTGCTTAATATGTTACACATCCAAATTCCTGTTGGTTTTCCTGTCTTGTTGCAAAAGAGCCTATTTTTCTGTTCTGAAGAAGAAAGCTGCTGTTCTGGAGGATATCAAAGTGTCATATCTGTGGACCAAAACTTGGTTGCATTCTCATTGTGGGTGTCTTCCTCTGCCTGATCTGATTTATCGTGTTATGTAGGGTATGTGTCTGTATGGGGAGAACGGTTGTAGAAAAAATGTCTCTGTTTCATATTTAACAGAATCTCTTTACAAGGTGAATGTTTCATTGACATGTCACCGCGTTAGTCCGAGTAGATAAAATTGAGCTCTGCTTAGAGAAGCTTGGCTCATATCAAAATTATGAAAAGTTCTTTGTTCTGTCTGTGCTAAACGCAAGTTATTTTAAGCTATTTTAGATGCTGAAGAACAAAAGCAAATAACCACACCTAAAAATTGCAGAGAACTCCTTAAATGCCATATTTATTCACTATGGAATCAAGCTGAAAATTGCCTTTTGTTTTCGGACACTGTAGGAGGTCTGCCTAGCCTTTGAGAGATGGCAATTCATGGTTCCTAAAAACGAGAACCTCATGGGCATACTCCTGCATTCAGTCTCTTTTTCTTGACGTTCTTGAGGAAAAGCAGTGACAAGATGAAGATTGTCAGGGTTTCTGAAACTAAGTAAAGTGTGCAATCTGATCAGTAATATCATTCAATGCATGTGATCTTCTTAAATGCTTGGAGACCTTACTACATCCTGAAGGTACCTATAGCTTTTACAGGAAAAGAACTGTATTGGCTGAACAATTCTCTTAACGTATTTAAAGTTAATTTTTTTTGTTGATACATAAATACTGCTCCTTGTCTCAAAGAAAAATCACATCTTATTTCTATGTTGTCGAAAGTATCTAAACATTATGGAAGCAGAGTCATTTAACCGTGGGATTTTTGTAGCTGTTACTGCATAACATCATTTTCTATAAATTATGGAAGTTGCTGACTGTCCTAGACTCTGTCGTGGTCTTCTGAAAGCAGTGTGTGCTGCTACCGTACAGGTGGATGTGCACATTGGTGCTCTGCAGATGGCTTGACATTTGGGAATTTCTTAGGAAAGCTATCTAATTTTAGGGAGTCATTACTGGGTCCTGATGAAGCTTGTCACTAAGAGTACTTCCCAGTACCGGTTCCTCCTTCCACGCCGTGTCCGCATGTTAGCTGCTCCTTGTAAGGAAACCCACCACCACCTTAAAGATACTGTCTTTTTTTTTTTTCTTCATAGAGAATCATTTGCTAGGTGCCTTTAATACAGTATTTAGCAGCTACTAGGGCTGACTCTCCCAACAAACCGGGACAGTCGCGCTCTCCTTGTGGGACGCAGGAATTGCATCAGGTTCTGTCTTTTTTTTTTAATTGGTTTTCTCACATTAGGGAGCGAAGCGAGAGCAAAACGATGGAAATTAAGGTTAAAGCAATGATGAAACTTCATGACAATACAGTGATAAACCCCAAAGCGCATGAATTTTGCTGTTTGTGGTCTAGCTAGGGTTGTTTTGAGACGCTGTCGACCTGCTTAGAGCTGCTAAAGCATGCTGCGTGTTGCGAGTGCGCCAGCGGCCGTTGTCAGGGCCCCACGCAGAAGGCACGCTACCTTTGCAGCGCAGGAGGAGCTCTTTGAGAAAAATAAAGCAAGCTTGCGTTTCCGAAGGGCAGAGGCCTCGGCCGCCCAGGGCCGCATTCAGAGGGCGGGCGGGCCCGGGCCCGGCCCCGGCCCCGGCCCCGCCGCGTCGCCCTGACTGAAATGCGCGGCCGTCGCCTCGAGGTGGCAGCACCGGATGCCGTTTCCCTGCCTCTCACAAAATGTCTCACGGGCAAAGGTACAGGCGGGGAAACTTTCCGTCCTTCCCGATTAACCTGCGGTTGAAATACGAAATCCAAGGAAAAGCCCTCGGGCTTTGTTCAGACGTCTGCGGGGAAACGGGCCGGCGTCCTGCCCAACGCCTGCCCGGCGGCTGAGGCTGTGGGACGCTCCCGCCTTGCTGCGCTTCTCTTCCCTGGGGAGGGTGCAGGCACCGGGAAAGGAGTGTGCGTGGAAAGACGCGTAAAAAAGATCTGCAGAAATGTTATTTTCAAAATACTACGATTAGTAAAATTTATTTGACCTTTTTTCAGTTTCTTGAGTGGCCTCTTTTGCTTGCTAGTTAGCAAGTGTTTTAATAACTCTATTAAATAATTCGGGAGCAAGTCCTGGAACTGACTTTTATTATTTACTTCTGTCACGCTAGGTTCATCAGCATATTTTTCATGTTACATTTCTTTGTCATGCATGCAACCGTGCAGTTTTGGTGAGGTTGGAAAGCTTACCTGTGGTGCAGGTAATTTAATGGTAGGCCTGAAGATTTTCATGTCAGAGTAAGTCAAAGTCCCTTTGATTTTTCTTGATGTCATGGAAAAAAAAAAATAAAAAGAGTTCAGAGAAGTTCACTGATTAGTCTCATCCTAGTCATTTAAAAATTATCAAAACCAGGTACTATTTTTCCCCTACCCATCAGATAGTCCCTGTTTTGTTTACCAAATAGAATAATATGACCAATGTGACCTGGTCTGAGAGGATACCAGTTAGTGTGCTGAAATGGGTTAATTGAACCAACTAACTATTCCTGAAAGGAGATAATAGATAAAGTAGGTACCAATTCCACAAGATAATTAAGGTAGGCATGTTCTTTAAAAGCCTGATTTGTAGTCCCTTTGATTTCACTGGGGCTGTTTGCACACCAAAAGTTAAACGTACACTTGAATCATCACAATATTTTTCCTGATGTTTTCTGCAGCCAAAACAGCTAAGAATGTTCAGAGACAGGTGTGATTTAAATTCTTCCAATGAAAAACATTTTTTTTTCTGTTAAATTATTACCAAATGTCCAGATGCTTATTTGCTGTCATTGGTTTTGACTGAATATTGGAAAACTGCAGTTGTCTGAAGACCAGAATTTATCTCCTTTTATCTTTTTATTTAGTGAACTACTTTCTTCTATATTTGCCTTTTGGGAAACAACCAAAGATGGATTTGTAGCTGAACTTTAGTGGCATCTGTATCGGAAAGTTGCCACGATGTGTTTTCATTCCACTTCTGAACTCTGAGTAAACTGAGAATTTTTGTTTGTATTCACCATTACTACCTTAGATCCAACCTACTGCATACTTAGTTGATTTTTTGCAAAATCTTAATACTAAACTCAAGTCCCCTTTCTAAACCTTTTATCTACTCCCTGTTCTGTGTTGCAGAACATATTCTTTGTTTTCTAAAACAGCAAATATATTACCAACCCTTAAAAAAAAAACCAAACAAACAAACCCAAACCAACCCAAACAAAACCCCACAGTCTTTTTTGGGGGGTACCATATGTATTAGAGTGTAAAATAATCTATTAGCAATGTTTTTTGTTTTGTTTGCTCTTCCTTTTAATGAATAGTAGAGAACTGTATTAAAAGTTTAAGAACCTCTTGGAGGCGAATTGTTACCTTTATGCATTGACATTTGTTTCTTTTGATAAATTTAAAATTGGGAAGATTGATTAAATTTTAGTGAAACCCCTGTTCTATCAAGAGCTAAATAAATTTATTTGGCAGTGGAATTTTTCCTTGTCCTTCAATTTGTTTTATGATTGCAGAATAGAAATTCAGAACAGCGATAGTAAAGTCACACATATCAAATCTTTTATGTAAAGACAATCTATATCTGCATGCATAACATGACTGTTTTATATGTGCAGTAATAGTTATCTAGTTTAACTGGATATTGTTGCCAAACATTGTCTTTAAGTCTCTCGGTACTGTATAGTAAGGTTAAGAAGAACTGTAAAATCTACTTCACTTTCTATTTGTAATCTTTCTTGCTGCTTCTGTAGTATTTATTATATTTGTTATTGAAATTTACCCAAGATATGGGTTAATACATGGAAATCTGTTACTTGGCTTCATTAGTCTCTGTTAAAAATATTTTTAAAAGTGCTTCTCTTTGATCTTTTCTTCTTAATAATGAAGTAAGCCATAGTTTTCTGAATGTTTTCTTTTACATGCTCATTCGACGAATTTTTTTTCTAGCATGTGCTGTTTGCTAGAGTTAACAAAAAAACCTGTAAATGGGATACATGGACTTTTAAAAGGTTGCACATGACAAAGGATGACAAAACCTGTGGATTTTTATTAAGTTTACTTTGGCAGTCTTATTCCTAGGGCAGTGAACTTCATGCTTGCTTGCTTATTTACTTATTTGTGGTTGAATCAGTATTTTTAGGATCTCTTTTGTGTATTTATTTGTTTAAAACCTTGAGTTCTGGCAATCAAAAATAAAGCATTTTGTCTCCAGCGCTGCCGTTTTAAATGCTGCTGCTGAATTTTAACCACTGCATTAGATTGAAACCTACATGCTGTTAACCACTGAGCCAAAATGAAATCGACCACTGCATTGAAATCAGAGTTGGCAGTTGTATACGGACTTGAAGGAGTTGGTAATAGCAGTGCACCCGCGTTTCTTTAATGGGGTTTTTATTCTCTGTTTTCAGTTTTAATGGTGCCATTTTGATTTAAAGACTGTTTCTTAATAACGATGCACATTTTTATTGAAATATTTTCAATGTAACTTAAGAAGAAAATAACAATAAAGCCATCCGTTAGGAATGGTTTCCTCAGAAACAAAATGTTCTGTTGCATACTCCCATGATAATGCAGTGTGCTTGTTTTATTTATAAAGCAATCTTGCGTAAGAAGTAAGAAGATTTCTTCATGTTTCGTGAACCTTTATTCATGGTTAAAAATTGTAAAGTGTATTTATGTTTTATAGAGGAAGTTTTGCTAAGGGGAGATTTTCAGCTTCTGAATTTACATTTTGTAACTTTCTTTTGAATCTGCTTCACCAAGCATATGAAAAATGAGCCTACTTGCATGGTTGACCTCTTAGTCTTTTGAAATTTTTGTTTCTTATTAATAGGACTGGATCCCTCCCAATTCAGAGTCCATCGCCATTACCATAAAGATGAGGAGAATGATGCCTTGGTTGGTGGCCCAGCTCAGCTCACTGATGAGGAGAAATATAGGGATTGTGAAAGGTTCAAGTTTTGCTGCCCCAAATGCGGAACAGAAAATATTTATGACAATGTCTTTGATGGTTCGGTTAGTTGTTTGTTTTTTTTTTTTTTCCTGTTTCATTTATGTTCATCGGTGAGGGAAAAAAATACTTGTAGCGAGAGCAGCCTTTCAGATAGGATTCATATGATGTAGGAGAAGATACCATATTGTTTGAGTCCCGCTATTTATAGCTTTGGAACAGAAATTTGCTGATAGGATAGTGCTGAAATATTTTTCCCACTTTTTGCATTTCAGCTGTGTCGTCTAGCAGAACATGTGAAATTATCTGGCTTCATTAATTTGTTTGCCCACAGTCGTGAATGATCGTTGCTGTAACTTTTTAAGGAATCCTTATCTTAACACCTTAGTAACTTTCAGTTCTCTATTTAATGAAACTTTCATATAGCAATGGCAATTTCTTATCCTAAGTCGTATTAATTGGAACAAAGTGTTTTTGAAACTCATGTTTATCTTGCTACATCCCACCTCCTTTCTTGCCAGTAAGGTTTTTCTGTGTTATCTTTCCTTCTGTCTTTGTGTATTGAACATAAAAAGTCATAGGGGTACATTCTTGTTGAGAAGTTCTGCCAAGAAATGTATCTCTGACCTTGGATCACAACTTGAAACAGGGCCAAGTATTTAACTCTACAGCGATGTTATGTATGTATTAGTCATTGGCAAATTAGCAAGCTTCAGAGTAGTGAAAACCTTGAAACTGAAAGCAAATAAATCTTTTATCTAAATTAAAAGTAATTATTTTAAGTTAATTTGGACAAACAGCAGATGTTTTGCATTTTTTTTGAATCAAAATAAAGCAGTCTTTGGAAACAAGTAAGAGGAAAAGACACAAATTGAGTGATACTTTGTGAATCCTTGACTTTTGTTCATTACAGCTGTAAATAAGATAGTTAATTGCATGTAGGCTTGACAACTTGCAGATGGGCTAACTGGAGAAAAGTGGTTGTCAAACTCCTTAAAAAAAACCCAAACCAAACAAAAAAAAACCAAACACCAAAAAACCCCTGACCCAAAAACCACCAAACAACAAAAGAAACCCCTAAACCAAGCCACCCCCCCTCTCTCTTTCTTCCACCTGGAATTATTTAATGTTGTGGGTGGCGGTTTAGCCAAGATGCCTCACAAAAGCTAAGTCTTACCTTGAAAGAAGGTTTTCTAAAAGTTGTGTAACTGTCCAACCTACCAGGTTGTTCTTATTTTAATGAGAATTCCACTTAATTCCAGCTGTTTACGCATCACTTCCAGGTTCTGAAATTTTAATGTCAAGTGTTCAGAAGGTTTTGAAAGCAAGGGGAATAAGATGGTGTAAAACTGTAAGAGCTATTCTTTGCACTTGGAGAATATAAAAGATAATCATGTCATTCTTGTTTAACGAGGTTTGTCTCTACAGCCCTGTTGGTAATTTCATAAGTTGGTATCTATAAGGTTGATTTCAGTGTTCTGATCAGTGGGCTTGGGCAGAACTTTGTCCCTGATAAAATAACAAACCTGTGTTGTTTGGAAGAGACGGGGGAGTGCGATTTGTCCATAGATTAATTTTTTTACTCAACATCATTTTTTGAATCATTAACTTTGTAGTAGGTGAAGAAGCATGTTCTCCAAAAGACCTTTCATTAAGAAGAGAACGGGAAAACTGTACATCAGAGAAGTCTTTATATGGGTGTGGCCAACTGTGATGGGAAGAAGGAAGGCCTAGATATTAGAGGCCCTTTAAGACTATTATTTTTAAAAAATATGTATTATGTCTAAACTCCAGTGATAACTTCTGCTACCATCATCTGTTGTAATGATGCACGCTGTTTTTACCCTTTTTTTTCAGGGGCGATTTATTGAACCCAGCTTGCAAAGGTGCAGTAAGACTGAATGTGAAGAGCCTCCTTTCAACTATGTGGTTCAAATGAACAACAAATTACTGTTGGATATTAGACGCTACCTCAGAAAATACTATAATGTAAGTATTCAGAAAATATTCTGCCAGATGAAATGAGTTTTCTAAGTGGTGCTGAATTTTTAGTGACTGTCATGTTACGTTTTGGGGTTCTTTTGTATAGTCCAAGGTAATAGCATGCAATGTCAAAAGCCAACTTTATGAAAATAAAACAATCAATTAATGATTTCAAATACTAGTTGAGAATGTTTGTTTTCTCAGTTCAGTCTCAAGTCAAGATAGTCAGATGTATTTAAATTTTTGTAACTGCGTGTGTCAGCATTAGTACAGATGTAGTAGCTCTCTGTTTTCCAGATATTTAGACAAAAAAACCGCGATTGATTATCTTAATGCTTTTGAGAAAATCTATGAAGCCTAACAAATATGCAGATATCAATTTCTCATGCAATTGAAATCTGATTCTCTTTCTCCAACCCAAATTGATATATATTGTGTTACATTGTGGAAAGGAAAACTGAATGTAGCTCTGTAAAAATTCTTTGAAAGACAATAGGAAGGGAAATACTATGAATCTTTCTTCATAATGATTGGGAGAGAGGAGGAGTTGTAGTTAATTACTTTTATATAATTCTCTTTTTTGGGGGGCAGTGCAAGAAATCCGAAGTGCCAACTGTAATGGTTGGCATTGTGGAAAAAAATTTGTAATATTTGAAATTCCCATCTTTGTACTGTCCAAAGTGGTAACTCGTTAGGAAAAAAACCACCATGAATTGTAAATTATATCAGTATGTTTTGCATCTCTAATATGCTGGAAGCATCGTATTTTGTGAATTGGCAGCTAGCCATTTAGGTCAAATTTTCATAGATCTTCTTGTTCTATTGTCTGCCTGCCTTTTTTGGTTGTCCAGCGTTGCCTGTTTCCACAGCTTCAGGGCAGACATCAAGTTTGAAGCCACTCATAACCTTTGGGTGCCCATAACCTTTAATATATTCAAAAACATAAATTGTTTCTGAAAATTTGGCCTGTAAATGAATGGCTTATCTAATTTGTGGTGTGTTTTCTTAAGTTTTCTTTTTTGCAGACAGCAGCTACAATTATAGTTTAATACTAAGCGTGCATTTTGTGTTTTCTTTCTTCTATATTAGTTCTTATTGCAATTTTAGGTAAGTGTTTTCTAAGCCATTTTCTGGAAATGTAATAATTCCTGAATGTATAAATACTTCTTTTGAAGGTCTTTGCATCAAAAGGAGCACAAAACATTCTCAGAGTATTTAAATTCAGGCAGTATTTCACAAGGTAGGGATAGATGGTTCTTTTCCGTTGAAGTTAAAGGTAGATGACTTGGACAGGTGAAGTTACCAAAACGCAAGATCTCACATTACTTTATTGCACAGTCCAACTGGCTGCAAAACTATCATTCAATTGATATTGCTATACATATTATATTAAATTATACAATGTGTTATTAAATAATATGTCAAAGTAATATGTTTACGCAGAACTACGTTTGTATAAAAGTTGCTTCTGATTAACTTCTTTAGATTTAATGTATGTACATTACGGTAATACACGATGCCACATGCTAAGCAGTTTTTGGCATATAAAGTGCTAGAAAACATGTCCATAAGATGTGCAATAGTAAACTCAATGAAGGAAGGAAGATACATTTAAGGGCAGGAAAAATGCTTATTACTGATAAGAACAAGAAGTGCTGTAATATTTTACTCTGTTCTCCTTTTTTTTTTTTTTTTTTAAGACCAAGCTGTGAACCAAACTGTGAAATGTTTGACTATTGAACATTACAGTTCGCTTACGTTGTATTAAAATCTATTAAGTATCTTACTACATGTTATATAGGATAATGAAGTGTCCTTCCAAAGGAATTTATTTGTCCTTGTAAGGAAAAGCTTTATAAGCTCGGTTATATTTTTAGTACTGAGAATTTACTTTTAACCTAGTTAGCTATAATAATAAGGTTTAAAACTATTTTTTGACTGTGGAATACATTCAGACTCTGGAAATGTGAGATTGTTTTATTGTAAAAAGTAATTTCTAAATTGCCCAACAATTTTCATTTTAAAAAAGGGGTTTCCAAAGAGTTGGGCCAGCAAACTTTTTGTCCTGTTAGCTCTTAGAAAATTAGATGCTGTGAGTTTTAGTTTACTCCTTTCATCAAGCACTTGTAGTGACTCTATAACAGCTGGAGTTGAAATTCATCAAATGGGCATTTGCACTGATATATATAATCCTATAAGCTGTAACGACACACCCAGAAGCAGTATGGGAAGGAACTGTCTGAACAAAACATTTGATGAAACTTTGCGATGCTTACTTAACAGTCTCCTATTGTAGTGGTTGCATCGGAAAGGCACAGACAGATCAGTTTAAAATAGACAAATATATTGTCTAATTTTGTCACTCTATTAATTTTTTTTTAGATATTACTGTTGTTTGTGTGTTGGTCAAATGGCACATAATACAAAAACATAAAATGCAAAAATGAATTTTTTAACCTTTAAAATAATGAGCTACCTTTTTATGAAGACAGCCCTATCAAGAGCCTTTTGGCCTGATCCACAGCCCACTGAAATGAATAAGCTTACTTTTTTTTCAGTGAGCTTTGAATCAGATTTTTTTTTTTAAGTGTTTAAGATCATTGCATGTTATTTCCTTTAGTTTATTGAAATGCTTTTATATGTGGCTGTGTAAATTTAGGGGCAGGGGGGAGTGCCATAAAATCTACAAGTGGAAAATCAACTTGCCCCTTATGGCACGTGAGACTGATAAATAAATACAAGGGTAATATATTTCTTTCCTTTAAAAAGATGTAAATGTAAGTGTGTAAATAGAATTTTGTAAGCTTTCTACAATCCCATTGTTTTTGTAAATTACTCACCTTTATATAAAATTTTCTGTTTCTGCAACAATCATTTTTTGCCATTAAACATTGAAATGTTTTATATGTGTCTTCCAAAACATATCTACCATTGCTCCAGTATTTATGGATTTCTTAATGGTATTAACAATACCAATTTTGATAATCTTACTGCTAACTGTAAATATATCTAAAAGTGACATGCAAAGATTTTATTTCTTTTCAGAAATGCATTATTCTATGAGATTGATCCTGTTGTGTGCTTTCTTTTTTTTTTTTTTTTTTTAATTCTGCTTCAGAAGAGCAAATAGATGAAAAGAGAGAGAAACGCTAGCTAATCTAAATTGGGAAATGAAGAGGGCTTTTTTAAGCATGAAAATTTCATCATCTTGTCAGCTGGCAGAATGCCTGCTGTGTGGATTCACAAAGGCTAAGAATTACACTTTCATGAAATTTTCCTCACTAACTGCCCTGGTTAATTTGAAAGATAACCCACTGTTCTAATTCATTCCTCAATTGGGCGGTGCAGGTTTTATCTTTGATCTGACAAAGCATTTGTGTTAATCGTTTTGGCCCTCTACTAGACACTCTTGGGATTGTGCTTTTACAATAAATGTGTCTGTGATAGCTCTTTAGTCTATTATACTTACAATAGATCCATAGAACTGGTAATTAATTCTGTACTGCTTTGGAAATGGGGAAGAATAGGTGTAGCTCTGTCAAGTGCTGCTGGGAAGTTTGTTTAGCTAGTTCATTTTTGAAGTGTTACCCTCAGCCATCAGTGAAACATCCACGCTAGGGAATGGGTGAAAGCTGAAATATGCAAGCATAAATGGAAAAACTGACCAACTTCTGTATGTAAGGAGGGTGTCATTTCATTTATAGTAAGTGGATGTAATTATTATGATGGCAACTGTTTTATGTTTCTCACTAGAATATTCAAATGCTCATTTTTGAGCACTTGGTAAATAAATGCCAACTCTTAGATCTCCTTTTAAAAAGCCCTGTAAAAATCAGTATGCACATCCATAAAATGAATCCCATGTCTTACTCAGCTCTTGAGGTGTTAGTTTTGCCAACTAAAAAGAACTGGAAAAAAAACCCCAACATATTGTACATGCCATTCGAGCAGTGGCAAAATTCATACTGAACTGGTTGGATTGGGAAGCTGTTGTCCCTGAAGCAATAGTTTTTTAATCTTCTTTTTAAATATACACCTGTGGTATTATTACTAGTATAGGCTAAAACCTGTTTTTATGTAGATCCTCTTTATATGCTGTCTAGTTAATAGGGTATAGCATCTTTAGATATTTAATGTTTTTCAAAATGCATAAAATGATACAAACTTTAAAAGGGTTTTAAAAAATACTGAAAAAATCTTGGTCAAACCTGTATTGCACTGTTTTTGTTTTACAGTCTTTTTCTGCTGGACCACTGTAACCCACAGGCAGAAGTGAGTTTGAAGGCTATTGAACACTGCTAAATAACTTTATACTGTTCAGCTGCGAAAATTCAGTGTTCAATAGCCCTCAAAATTTCTCATTTCTTACCTGTGGTGGGGTGGTCTACTGCTTGCACATTAGGTCGCAGTATAAAAGCATGTTGGTACACTTCTCAAGATCTTTGAATTATTATTTTTTATATATATTGCTGTTCTGACTATTGTATATATGTTCTTGGGTTTTACATTAGTATTTTGTGCACTTAAAATTTATAAACAAGATAATATTGTAAGAGGCAATAGCGTTCACACAGGTTTTGGGCTTGCATGGCATATTCGCTTAAGAGAACAAAGATGACAGGGCTTGTTGTGAACCTGGAATCTCCCACACTTCAATCAAGTGTGTTGCCAACAACCCACAGGTGTACACCACATGAACAGGTGAAAATATGATTGTAGATGATGGTGATGACTTTTGTAATTGTGTTCTCTCAGTCATGTATTGAAAGCTTTTTTGTTTGGTGGGTGGGTAGAGGTAAGAGGTTTCTTTGGCGTGAGGGAAAGGTGCTTTAGAGGTGGCAATAGAACAATATTTTATTTATCGTTGAGCTAATAGTACTAGAAGTATATGGGCATGTGATGAAGAGCAGGTAAGGCCAGAAAACAGAAGGAGTTGTGACACCAGCTGATGGGGTAGGCACAATCAGATAGCTAGACTGCCATCAGATTAACTCCAGTGATTATTTTGAGTCCTTCCTGTTTGCATGGAAATGGGTTTCTGAGTCTCTTCCAAGTTTGAACTTGTATCACTGTCATTTTGGTTTATACATACAGAAACTGAGACGTTTATTTTTAGTACTGAAAGCTTCCAAGTCAAGGCAGAATGGAAAGCAATTGGAGCGAAAGATAAAAGATTAATGTGATTCCATTCACAGTTTACTGGGAACCTGAGAGAGGGAAGGGAGGCTGCCACCAGATTATCAAGAGTTTTCTCCTCCCCACCACAGTAGCATTTTTTTGATGCTTTCCTTGATTGAGGTTGACAAATGGGTTGTATTTGGAATGATGTTTTGGTTAACCAGGAGGAAATTGGAAATATCTTGGTTATTGAACAGAGCAGTCAGTATTCTACCATATGAAAGCATTATACATGTGTCTTTCTGATATAATTTATTTTTATTGAATAATAGAAGATAACCCTTTGGTCACTGTGTGTAGTGCATTTTGGGGATGAGTAAGCAGTTATTTGTCACAGCATTCATAGTGTCTATTAACTGGAATTGATTCACTATTACTTCAACTTCTCCATGATCTGCCCTGTAAAGGAATTGTTTGTTTTAGACTTACAGCATCAATATGATTTTTAGTGAAGTGTTTCAAAGTAGTGATCAATATGTCTTTACAAAGGGTTTAACTCTCTTCATTGGATTTTACTAGCCATGACAGACATGTATCCATCTCACTGATGGTTGAGTGAGGCTGAGTGTGACTCTCTGCACTCCAAATTTTAGCCTCTGAGAATGCGTAAACATAAGCAAAGGAGCAGTATCTGTTTACTATTGATTCTTTCAATGCTTAGTCCACAGTCTGGTACCTGGCCAGAGAAGACTTAATGACACTAGATACCTCTCTCAGCTCTGTGGAGAAAAGGCTCCCCAGGCTGGCCACCACATGGAGCAGGTTCTAAGAAATGGGGATTGCCTCAGGAGAGTAAAACTAAATTTGTAATTTCCTCTGTAGGTAGAATACAGGAATGTAAGGGCTTATTATCACAATAATTTGTCTGCTTAGGCTTATAAATGGCAGTATCGTGAAGATCATGTTACAGGAAGTGTGCCCAGAGGTAAATATGGTCATGGTTATGATTGCCACCAAGTGTGTAATGTTTACCTAGGTGATTGAATCACTCATCTAATAACAAGATGTTGCTGTCTTCAGAGGATTACAGAAAGCACTGTCTTTGAAGGTACTCTGTTGGAACTGATCTGTTGCCCCAGTTGAAGCAATGATGAATTTTGGCAACACTTGGAGAGCGTGTTTGTGCTGCAGTATAGAGAGATGGTTGCAGCTCTGTGTATCTGATCTGGCTTTAAACTGATTACAAAGTATGTAGCTTTGGTGTACAAGTAGCAGTATTTGTTATGAGATTCTGTAGGCAAGAATTTAAAATCTTGGGCAAATCTGTGAAGCCTACGGAGTGGTCTGCCACAACTGCATTACTCATAGTGCCTGAGCAAGCCACTTTGAGAGAGAGTAAGCAAATGCGCCCTCCTTTGGATACCTTGGCTTGACAGAAGTGCTATGAGCACTATATAGCTTTGTAGAATTTGCTTCTTCTGAGACTGTTTTAATAACAAATTGTGAATCACAAGAGGATTTATGACAAATCACTGGTCTTGAAAGGTTCGGTGTTCATCTTTCTTCTTTTTACAGTAGCTTCAGAGAGCCATTTTAAATCTGTTTAGGTTTTTGTTACGTTCAATTTAAATTTTTGGTGGAAAAGGATCCCACTAGTCTCTAATTAGAGACATTTACAAGAGGCAGAAGTCCAAGTAAACTAATTAAGACTTAACAGTAAGTTTTAAAACCACCAGTTCTCATGGAATTTTGATACAGTCTTACACTATAATAACTACAGCCTTACACTATAATAACTTGGAACAACAAATTAGTGAAATATCAAACCAGATTAAGTCTGTATTAGTCTACAGAAACTTTTAATAGAGAACACATTATAACCAGCTTGCTAGGAGGTGACAAAACTCAACAAGGTCTGTTGGCCTTGAATACTTGATGACGGTTGATGTATGCATAACCAGCAATTCTTACAGCACTCAAGCACCTTGCATCCCTCAGGAGAACCAAAGTTAAAATCTGAAGCTGAAGAGACCATGTTTTCACTGAACATGGTTCTTTTCACAAGGATAAGTTTGTTTGATGTTCATGACCTAAAAATGATGTGGTTATCAGAAAAGTTTTCTTAGAATTCACCAATAATATGGAAATCCATGGTCCAACACTGATTTTAGAAAGTGAAAATGACTTGCTTTAAGCCTTGTTTTTAAAAACTAAAGCGGCTCCATCTGTGGTAATTCAGAGTTGAATGGGCATATAAAAGAACAAAATATGGAATGTTTTATAATAATTGTAGGAAATCTAAGTTACCTATCCTAAAGTTCCATAGTCTTTATTATGAACCCGCCTTCAGCTTTAAAAGAAAGTTTAAAATAAATTTTATAGTATTTGGGAAACTAAAATATTTTTGATGCAGTTACCTTCTTTTGTAAACATTTTTGTTTGATGCTGTCTTTCATAGTCCACATTCCTGAAGGTTATTGAATAAGAAAATCATGAGGGTTTTGAGGCAACAGAGAGCATACATGAAAAACGTCATTATGTTTTCCTCAGCATCCTTTTTGGCATAGTAGGAATGGGTCTTGCAGGTGTTTATTTTTTCCTGCCCTTAGATGTTAAAAAAATTATTTTCATTTTCTGGTTTAAAGCGGTTAAAGTTGTCAAAAAATATTTCCAGTAACGTTTAGTCACTGCTCTATTTCTTGGTAAAATACTCTTAGAAAAATTAAATAAGGTGTTCCTCAACAGAAGTGATTCTAGTATTTAAAATCTCGTCATATAGAAGGTTTGTAGTTAGAAGGTTATTTAAAAAAACTTACATTCAACTTAATTTAAACAGCTGTTTAGTTCTTGATGTTATTTAGTATTTGGTGCAGGAAGAGAAAATGGATGAATGCGTAAGCATTCAAGGATAGAACAGATCAAATGGGTAGTTCAGACCTTTCAGCTTGGTTCGTGGAAGTAAGTTATATACGTGAAAAAACCTCAGAGCAATGAGTCTGGGCAGCACTATTTAGCTAAACTCCTCTGCCTTTCTGTCTTGATTCACATGCTTAGAGGTGGGGAGGGAAACCCCCTAGCTGAATGAGACTCCTAGGGAATTATTTCTTCTTTTACAGTGCCCAAGAGAAGTCTAAGCAGTACCAGAGATAACACAATAAATTGTCTATAAGATTTCCTATATCCTAGGAAACACCAAGGTCAATTCTAGCAGCCTGTGCTGTGTTAGAGTTGACATTTGTTGCTCCACTTGACTTGTGAAATCTGTACTTGTACAGGTTTGTTTTAAGTTTAAGAGAAACTGTTTTAAGAGCCAGTGAAGTTTTGGATCATCTGAGATTAAAAAGAGGTGTTACTTGACTGTAAGTGAGAATGTTCCCATCTGCAGGGAGAAATGGCAAAATAGCATTACATTAGACATAGCTTCATAAAAGGGTTTTGCGTTTGCTTCACTGTGTCTTGTTGAGAAGTCACGGTCTTGTAAGTGCTACACAGTCTCTGTTTTCTGCAGAGTGCCAGTATTTCCTTCAGTGGATATATGCAAGTGGATTATTTTATTTATTTTTTTAATCCCCAGGCGTTAAGAAAATAGCTGCTTTGTATGCCTACTTTGGGAGACAGTATGATTTGAGTACAGAACCCTACTCCACTATGTAGTCAGATAGCAGAGCTGTGCTCCAAAACAGGTGTTGGCCCATATGTAGCATCCTATGTGTAGGTCTCTTTACAGAGTCCTTGAAGCTTATCAGTCAGGTTGGCTAGATTTATCTTCAGATTATATTTCATTATACGGCATCTACTGATGGACTTTACTCCTACTTTTTAATGAACATTAGTTACTCTATTGCTTTTATTCATATGAACGTGGTTTTTTGTACTGTCTGTTTTTCTGCCAGTTGAGCCTAGTGAACTGGTAACTCTGTCTGTGCTTTAGTCCCGTGCATTCTGTGATAGCACACTGTTTTAAAGGCCCTTTTATTGCTAAAGATGAACCTCCCTTCCTTATTTCCATGCCGTGCTGAAGATTATTCTGTCTTGACTCTGCCCATAGCTGCAGCATCCTATAACGGCGCGGGGGAAAAAAGCTGTGTAGTCTTGCTAAAACTATTACAGAGGCTAAATGACAGTCTTGTTCACTTTCTTTCATCTGAAGAGTTTCAGCTATCCAAGTATCTTCAGCCTAGTAGATTGTGTTAGGCTTTGAATCCACAAATGTATGAGAAACACTTCTGAAGTTTTCCAAAGGTATACCAGGTTTCTACATGAAAATTAAGGCTCTGCAGAATTTGACAAGTAGATGTTTTCCTTTTCTCCTGAACAAAATAATTATCTTTGTAAGTGGCATCTGCAAGAGAGGCATCAAAAATCCACAACTATCAGTAAAGATCTCCAGATAGAAATGTTTATGCAGTGACTAAAATCGTTCCATCTAAAAATAAAAATCTCAGTTTCAGAATTGTAACAGATACTCCGAATGTCTTGCATCTTTATCTTCAACCTCCTATGGAACAGTATAAACAAAATGTTGATGTTTGAAGATGGGTTTGTTTTTTATACTGGACCATAAAGCAATACTTCTTTTTGTCTTGTCTTTTTCCTTTCTGTATCAGTGGCTACAGTTCAAATGTGGAAAACAAGAAAGTATGAACTCCCAAATGGATTTCATTAATTAATACACCCACTCGACAACAATATCAACCCAGAGATTTATTTAACTGGTATTTTTCTTGTGTTCTTTTTTCGCATTATCACTTGTCACACCCTGTCTTTGAAGATTACAGGAATGCACGTGTTGGAGAGCATTTTTGTAGTAATATGCTTTCCTTTCCTAATGAAAACATGGTCAGCATAGCAATATTCTTCCTTTTACCCTCATTTGATGGAAATTTCTGTATTAATGCCTTCAGTTTGGATTATGTATATATTTAATGTCTTTTTTAAGATGTTTGCGTTAACAACACTTAATTTCTGCACTCTGCCACAAATGTGAAGTATTTAGTATTGTGCATATTTTACAATTGGTATATCTTAATTATTGTTTAAATTTTTAGAAGTTACTGGATTTGGAAGAATTATCTGAAAGGACAAAATAGGAGGTGGAGTCAAGTGGAAGTGTATCCTCATCAACTCTGCAGTCAGCCCCCATTCCTTTGAGTGCAAGGCAACCCAGCTGTGAGGATTGCTGGCCACACTCTCATCAGAGAGAGAGAAGGGGGGGGGGGGGGGGGGGGGAGAGAGAGAGAAAATTAGCAAGACAAAATTCCTCTCTATCACTCGTATCTTTACACAAATTCAGACTTCTGAGTTCCCATACGTGAGAGTGTAACTTAATTTCCAAATTACATGATGAAAGCACATCTGTCCCAAAATTAATACCTCTTGAGAATATCATAATTGTATATACTGAAAATAATTAGTATCTGTAATTTGCAAGTCATAAATGTCTAATTTTTAGCGAAGTTGTTTGTTTCCATTTAAGATAAATTCTCAATTTAATATCCAAAGCAACATTCGACTATACTACAAAGGGGCCAGAATTGTTTAAAAACAGAGAACCCCCTCACCCCCCAAAATACAAAGACACAAAATGGCATATAATGAATTCTGTTGCAGAATGTAACATTAGATTTCTGCAAGAACTTTTTAATTACTGTAATAATTTGTATTGGATAATATGTATTTTTTCTCATACTGAGGCAATTCGTGCTGGATGATCTTGCAATAGAACTAGCAGATACCAAGCTACCCATTGACGACCAAGTGCAAAGATTGAATGTAGAATTTGAATTCGGTAGAATTTCTCTTTTTATGCATGTGTACATGTGTATTTATATATGTGTTTATGAATAACGGCATTAAGATTAATACAGCTATTTAGAAATACTATCTTGTGTTCCAGTAGTTCATGCAGTGTTGGTGATGCTTTTTCACACTATTCTTTAGTATTTGCATGTGGTTTTTATGCTTGTTTGAAGGAAGCAATTAGTCAAATTCCCCCTCCCTCCTACTGCTTTCTGCTTCGCTTTTTCTTTCTGTGATAAGGGATCAGCATTTATACCGTCTTGTTCCTTTAATGGGGCTTCTTTTGGGGATCACCTTGTTAGGTTTTTGTTAATTTTTTTTAACCCAATCAGTGAAGTAGCAATAACGGAGTAAACTGAATTGTGATATGGTCCTTGAGAGAATTTCCTGGCTGATTAAACATAAGGTAGTTTTAGGATCAAACACCACTGCTCCCTCCCCAACCCCTTAAGTGAAAGAGACTGAAATACCTTGTAGGGAATTCATAATTAAAATTCTGTATGATGTGACTTGTCTTTGAAAACTTTAAACAAGAGTGAGTCAACCGTCTTAAGGATTTAGGATTAACAAAATAAGCCTATATTATCTGCCAAGAAATGGTCAGGGATTACTCCAAAGTTTTATTTTCAATGTTTTCTCCTGAGTCCATTTGTGAAGGTGTTCATGAGGCTAGTGGCAAGATGCCACTCAGGTGTCATTCAGGAAAAAAGTTGAGTAGCAAATACCTATTTGAGGAGCATCTGAGATTGTAGTGAAAATAAGGAAAATAATCTAGGAGCGATTAAAAGCTTTCATCATGAGAAGTACATTTAAGTTTCTATATAAATTAAACCAGTGCCTTTCTAGACACAGATCTGTGCATGAGAAGCTAGCATCATAACCAAGGCTCAAGTCTCTCACATTGATGGAGTTGGTGTAATTACAGGCCAGTTCTTTTTTTGGATAAGAGACATCTCGACAGATCTTTTTCCCTTCCCTTCTCTCCACTCTCATCTTAATTGCAGGTAACTCTCTAGCTGCAAATGTTTCCACTTTATCCTCTAGTTGCGAGACACTAAGCTGTCTGGAATGGATCAAACATGATACAGTGCTAGGAGGCTGTTAAAAACTGTTTCAATAGGGAAGACCTTCAGAGTCAAAAACAGAGGCAGCATGACATCCTTAAAATAAATAGGTTAGTGAAAGAAAAGGCAAGATGTACCTCTCCCACTGTCTGTGGTAGTTTCTTCAGATTAATTCTTCTAGCAGACTTCATTAGTTCTTTTTAGGACATTCCAACTGTGTCTGAATAGCAATATTAACAAAGGAGTTTTGCTTTTTATGTCTGTTAAGTATTTTGGAACTCTTACGGCACCCTTCAACTTTGGAACTGGTATGTTGGAGCATTGTGCTGCTTACAGAAGGTGATGGAGTAGATGTTTGGAAAATGTCATTCCTGGTGGTTAGAAACATGACAAACTTTAAAGTGTGCCTCCTGTTTTGCCCCTCATTTGAAGACTGTCTGCCAAAAACTGAGGAACGAGAAATCTGCCAGTGTACAAAGCACTGCAAGAATCTAGTCTTGATGCTGGAAGCATTAAGGCTAAATATCCACCCATCTTTAGGCAGTTCCCATAACTTTTGGCATTTACAAAATTTAGATGATGGCATATGGGATAATTTCAGTTGTGGTTATTAATCTTCAATGATCTCCACCAGTGGTCTGAATGAAAATAAGTACCACCTGGAATAATCCATACCCTCAGATAATGAGTATTTAATATAACATCCTTCCTCCCCAGAGACAATAAAGTCCTCACCGTTAGCGTCCGCTCAGGTTTCTGGAATGGAAGCAAAACTGGCCCTGCCTGTGTGTCTCCTTGTTCGACCTGCAAAGAGGTTGGCTTTCAGTGCTTATGAAGCAGAGAAACTTCCTGGGGACCAAAATATTAAGACTGAAACCACAGTGCAGTAGAGATTTATTTTCTCCTGGTACTAAGCTTGTTCAGCTTCTGTTAGGGTTGTCCTTGTGAAAAGGGCACTGAACACAAAAATGTACTGGATGAGAGACAGTCTGAAGAGGGACAGAATTGTTCCAGCAGCAGGGAATCTGGGGGGAAGAGATGACAGTGTTGGTTTGGGACTACTCTGTTCACCTTCAGTGAAGAGATGACCAACAAGAAGTGTCAACTCTTCCACTCCCTTGGCAGGGCAGTGGACAAATGAGCCTGGGAACTCTGGAAGATGCCTTTTTGATCTCATCTTGTTCTTTAGTTGAACATTTAATACCTTCAGTTATGTCAGGGGAGCAGTTGAAACCTGAGTTGAAATTATTAAGATTCAAATTAAGATTTCCTAGTTTAGGAAAGGGGGGTGGTGGTGGTGGTGGTATTTTCTTCCCTTCTCCCTTGAGGCTTATGACAGGGAAAAATGAAAATCCTTAAGTTAGGTGAGTGAATCACTGCATTGCAGTTTATTTGGTCATGGAAGACTGAGTCCACAGATAACTGTGGCCAGTTGATTGGGAGGGAAAAAAAAAGGTGCCTGCCACCAGAGGAGAAGCTGTTGGACTATCTTTTAGTGTTTTACTAAAACATAACTTTCATGTTCATTACTTTGCAGGTACTTCAAATACTTTGTTTGCAGGTGATCTTAAAAGGGGTGCCAAAATAGTAATCTAACTTAGGGGGTTTAAAAAAAAAAAAGATATGCTCCACTCTCTTGTCACTAATTTATTATTTTAAAGATTTGACTTTTAGTACTAAAAGAACAAAAATCTACTGTAAGCTGTGCATTCATAGGAGGAAATAAATGGCTTTTTCTGACATGTTAGCTACACGGGTTAGGAAAGAAGCTGCACAAAGGCTCCCTTTGGATTATAGAAGTTGTTAAAAAATGTGGAAGTGTTATACATTTAATGAGTATGTCTGACTTGACTTTTTGGGCAAAAGTCAGTTTCTTCAGAAGAAACCTGTAAAACGTTTGTCTTGTTGGACACGGCTGTCTCACCTTTATGAGATATCAGCAGAGACACATAGAGGTAAACAAATTTCTTTGTATTGTTGCTTTCCATACTGACTGCTCAGTAGAGACCTTCCATACCTTTCTGTTTCCAGAGGTCTGTTACCAACAATAGCTGCCATCTCTGCATACCTTTTTTTTCTGGGGGCAAAATGATATATGCTGAACTGCCTAATAATCAGTCTTATTCTCAAACATTTAAGCATATCTAATAATAGTATTTCATTATTATGGCTAATGCTGAAAATTGAATTTTAAGACTTTTTTTTTCTGAACAGGAAAGTAGTAAGATAGTTCTTCAAACTGCTCATAAAGTTAGGAAGTTACTGGAAAGTGGTTAAATGAGGAAAAATCTTCCCTTTTTTCCAAAGTACAAGACATCTACTTCATTGAATTTGTGCTTAAGACTAAGATGTTAGCTTTTATAGGAGGTGCCTCTCACTGAAGAATTACTTTGTTGCACTGCTTAAAGGAAAACGTAGACACAAGTGTTGTTTCTTTCTAGTTTGTTTTTTTTAACCCAGCAACCATTCTTTAGAGCAAAGTTGTATTAAAGCTATCAGATTATGAAAGCTCTGCTACTTCTTCAGAGAGCCTTGGGGCCATCCTCGGATAGTTAATTGCTTTCACATCTTTCACAAGAGAAAGACAAGAATGCGCTTTCCTTGAACTTAACAGTTTGGGCAATTTTCTATAATCCAGTAAATACAAATTGTACCCTGATTATCCATCTATGTCTGTCAAGCAAATTTTAATGGATGAATGAATGAGTCCAATCCTATGCATGGAAATATACAAATATGCAAAATATGGGTCTAATTACAAGGCTGCTAAATTTACACAAGGTCAGGTAAACAAGGCACTGTGTAATGATTATTAATTGTTAATAATGCCTTTGGCAAAACACATTTCTGCTCTGAACACCTAACATTTTTGCCTTTTTAGTTACATGAAACAGCCAAATTGATCAGCTATTAGAAAAAACAAAAGATATTCTTTTCTCCCATCTTTCCTACCTCACCTCCATAATTGATTACTAGTTATTTCTGAGTAGTGGGAAGGATACTGTTCTGAAAAATAAAAGTACATTCAACAGTTATGTATGAAAGTTCCACAGTAAAAATTGAATAAATTCATTAACATTCATTCATTGAATAAATGAATAAATTCATTAACAGATAACTTTTTTTCCTCATAAGGTAGTACTAGGAGGATAGAAGCTCCTACAATCTCTTGTCCTATGTGATGAAGAAGAGCCATTTTTTCTGTTTTAGTTATCCTTTGAAACTGTTTTTAATTTTTTAAAAGTGCTCAGTCTGTCCTGCCTTAATTCTGTTGCCCTTTCCTTCACCCTCATCCATGTACCTTTTACACTTACCTGTCTCTCTTCTCTTGTCTCCTTTGGCCCACTGTAGATGTTTGTCATGGGGCTATAAGACAGGGGAATTTGCAGGAAAGGACAGAAACAAGGCTGAAATGGGAAATATGAGGTTCTGTTGCTATGTGAAATTAAACAAAACGCGCAAATATAAATTTACTTCCTTTGCTAGATATATATTATTATATTGGGTTGTAAAGTTGTATGAGCAAACAGTTAATTTGGACAGGAATGGTGAGGGAGGTTGCAGGTAGAAAAACCTATCTGTAATGCATTTCGTCGTTTTGCCTGAAATTTTTCTCTGGTTTTGCAAGTACAGTCCTCTCCCATTGCAAACTGTGCAGCAGCCCTAACTTTCTTTCAGCAGTACCACTTGCTTTCTATAGCACTGCCACAATCATAAAATAATACATTCTGAAGATGAAACAAGAGTAAACCTCATGAGGAATCAAATACTCAAGTTTGGTTTAAATACTGAGAAAAATGTTCAGTCTTTTATGCTTGTTAGGCCGTTGCAGCCCAAAAACATAGACTGATTAAGTATTAACCTAAGAACAAAGGAGTTTTATTTAATGAAGGGATTTGTCCAGCGTAATGTTGGTCTCTGACATTAGCTGGATGCTTAATGATTCAGGGAACTCCCTCAAAGACAAATTTTTTCAATAAAACTTTTTGTAAGAGATGCAAGTTCCTAGTTAGTGACTGATTTTTCTGATAAAACTGGAAGTGTTTTCACCTGTATGACTGCGCAAATCTACTGCAGATACAGCTTCTGTATGGCACTTTGTGAAAGGAGTTCCAAAGGCTATTTGGTAGTGTTTAAAATATTTCTATTTTTCACTGCTGGGGTTTTGTCATCTTTTCAGCTTCACTGAAATTCTATTTTGAATTGCAAAGAAAGGTAAACAAAACAACAAGTTTATTATCCATATACTTCATTGTCCGCATTTCTAGGCTTTCTTTTGTAACTTCTGTTTTCATTGACTGTCTTTTGCACTCCTTTTATTCCTCTTTTGCCATGATAGTGGTGGCAAAACTAAATATCAGCAGGCACTGATGTGAACTGTGGTTTTGATGGGTACACAAAGGCTATAGCTATTTATCAAAATCCTTTTCATCTTCTGTGTTTCTCAATATTGAAGCACAGAATTGCTTAATGTAGGTTGTTTTTAGCACTGCAGATGACCAAACTTATAGCAGCTACTGTATTAAACACATATCAACGTCTGTTAATCCTGAGAATTTGTAATAAAAATCTTATGACTAGTCAAAATTTACCTTTTTTGTGATACATGTATTTACTTTTTGTAACATGCTTGTGGTCCCTCTCAGGCTGCTGCTCTTTATTTTCAAATGTTAGTAGGAAGTGATGTTATTTCACTGTATCTGGTATGTTTATAACCACTGAAAAATTTATTGCATCATACTTTTTTTTGTATTTATAGAGCTGGTTTTGTTGCTGTTCTTTGCATTGATTTCTTCTATCTGGTTTTAGTGATGTGCCCAGGATTGTAGACAGCATTTCAAGCGAGGCCTCTCTGCTGCCTTTATACAGCAAAATGATTACTTTAGTCCTTTGTTCAGTTTTTTTTCTCTGCTTCTTTCTTCTCATTCACTTTTCCTTTTGATTAGTGTATTATTTTAGCATAATTTTTGCCTTTCAGCGTCAGTCTCTCACTGTGAGCTAACATTTATCGTTCTCGCATCTCGCTTTCCTCCCTCCCTCCCCAGTATGGCCAATATTATCCGTGCTGGTTTTTATATTTATGCTCTTTTATAACTTTGTATTTGTCTGTTGCATTTCTGAATCTTCCCTATTTTCCACTCTTGTAAGAACTTCTTCCAATTTGTATGTAACTGTCACCTAAACAGTTTCTGCTGTTGATTGTTTTGACTGTGAAAGAAAGCCTGGGTGGTAAACAGCCTTATAAGCTTAGCAGAGGCTAAACTTTTCCATTTTCCAACACGAGGAGCTCTCGATTCTGATATGAATTATTTGTCTTTTCTCCTACGTCAGTGTTAAAGTAAGTCTGGATTCTTGCTAGCAAATTGAGTTTGTTTGGGTCAAGCTGACCTCCATCTGAGATCCCAGAAGTCTTGTCGTTTGGGGTTTTTGCAGGCATCTGGTTCTTTACTTTTCTAATATTTCTTTTTTGTAACTCAAAACTACTACCAGTAGGTAGACTGTATTTAGCTTAGTTTTGTTACTTTCTGGAAATTATTTAAATGATCACTCTTTTCACTGTTTAAAAAGTACCTATGAATGTTCACATATTCTGAAGACCATTTGGTAATTCAGAATTATTCTTTATTTTACAACTGTGGTGCTACAAACAAAAGAAACTGTGACTGCATAATTTGATCACTTGGACCAGGCTTGGGGCAATTTCTTCTACTGGTTGGATTTTGGAGTTTGAGTGGATTTTTTTTTATTTTTTTTTTAACTAATTTCAGTAAAGTAAAGGTATATGGTGCATCGTTACGGATATATTTTTATTTTATTTTATTCCCCTTCAACTTTTATGCATATTGATAAGTTCAGTCTGTTTTGCAAACACTTACTAATGCTATAATACATTTTCCCATATCTCCCTTCTCAAATTTTTACCGTTATTGATTGAAGATTCAATTGAGAAATGTGTTTAGAACCCTGCTTTCTGTGGTAATCATAGAAGTCAGTGGGAAGACAAGAAAATTGAATTGAAAGAAATTGTGTGCGTGTGTGTTTTGTGTTTCAGCATAGATTATCTCTGCCAAAATAATAGCTGTCATTTTGTTCTTGTTATATTAGTGGCCTGTAGCTTACTACTACCCCTTTTGCCTTGCTTTTGTCCATTCGTCTATTTGTGAGTAGAAAAAAAATTTTGTGAAGGGCCATAATTTGGGGGCTTTATTATGCTAATAAAATCAATATTTTGTTATCTATTTAAATTAAATATTCCAAGATGATGACCCCACTCTACCCTAGTATCAAAGCTGCAGACCTTAACATTCAGTGACTTTGAAACTTGAGTTCTGTTTAGAATTTCATGTCATGCCTGTCGCAGGAGAAAAAGATGGAAAATGTATACGCTGAGCCTATAGGACTTCCTGCAGTGCTTATTAATCCTTTATGGATCATTTGAAATGTTTCTAGTTTATTTAAGCTTTGCTGCTTGTATCAGATTGTTCCTGCAAAAAAAGGAAAAAGTGATCATGCTTTGAATTTTTAAAAATGATCTCACTTTCAAGCAAAAGCACTTTTATGCTCCATTAGAGTTGAATTTGCCAAACTCTTACATCGCATTAACACAAGCTTTACTGGATAGATAAACGTGTTGTTCAAAGACTGACTAGAACTTTACCAAACTGCATATGAAGATTTTGTCATCTTGCACTTTTTGTCTTGAATATTTTCTTCATGCAAATAGAGGGGAGAGACAAAATTATTTCATTAAGAAACTGTACAGCACAGTTTTAATCTCTTAAAACAGGACAGAAAATGGGAAAATCAAATTTAATAGTTTGGTGTAAGATTAGAGAGTCTGGTAAAAGTCCCAAGTGTGCCACCTTTCTTTCTTGAAAAAGCATTGAAAGTTTATATACATAACTGGGGCTCTGCTTTTTGTGTTTTGCTGCTGTTTTTAAAATGCTTGACAGAGTTGTAGAACAAATGTATTATGATTTTTAGCTTGTTTAAAAATGAAAAAAAAAAAGCTCTGGATCCACAGGCAGGAGATGAAAACTCTGGGTAAACTTATCTTGGTGGCAAATTAAGGACTAGTCTCCAAATGGAATCCACTAGCACAGGGGTGAGCTTGCTGTTGAATTCACTGCACTTCACAGGAATACAGAGGCCAGCAGATCCTTTCACAGGAGTGGTCTGAAGCTTCAAACATCCATGTTTTCTCTTTTCTGGGGTCATTTCCTCTCAAAATATATTTTTCTTTGTTTAATTAGTACTTATATTTATGGGTGGTTGTGTTGTCATTGTAAGTAGTACTTTCAGGGAACTTTTTAATTGTTGTGTTTGCTGGTTAGACCAAGATCTTTATAATAATGTAGATATTATGGAAATAGTAAAACTAGAAGATATAATATTTTAATATGCTGTCTGCTCAGAATGGTGTTTTTCAGGCATGGGTTATATGAAGTTTCTGCCTTAAAAATCAGTAACTTCACAGCAAAATGGAAAATTGTTTATTGTTAGTCTCCAAAAAGTCTCTTGTAAGAAGTCACATTCAATACTAAAATCTTAGCTTATTTCATGTATTTTATAACATAGGAGAATAGATTAATATCAATACAAAGTAAACACACTTTTTATATGTTTATATGCTTTTACAAAATGCTTATTACCATCGTAAATGAGGGAGCCTATTAGGCTAGTATATTTCCTTAAATGTTTCTAAAACATATATAAACTATTCTCCACATATTACATCAGAAAATTTAAGTCTCTGATTTTTTGAGGAGCCACAGAGTTCTTGAGTGCCCATACCAGTACATTATCTGTGTGTGTGATCATTATTCCATTAAAAAAACCAAACCTGAAAACCAGAGGAAAAAAAAGGAAGCAAAACTATTTGGAGTATCAGGTTAAACTTTGAGATACTTTGTTTTTATATGGATGTGTGATCTGACTTGAATTTCAGACAAAGGAAATGCAAAAAAATAAATCTTAATTTATATATATATGTTTGTGTGTGGATGTGTGTCGCGTATGTAAATATATATATACACATCACTTATGTATTTCATTGAATCTGGGAAACAATTGGAATTTTTTTCCCCGAAAATACAGACTAAATAATCGGAATTGTTCCCAGTGTTTGCTTTTAATCTTCTTGCCCACGTTTCCCATCCTCTGACCTCTCTCATTTGTCTGTATTGCTGTCTTCTTGAGTTTTGATAAGTTAATAATGCCTGGGTTGTGCTAAAGCTAATTTAAAAGAAAAAAAAAACCTTCAAAACACTGTAACATGAGTGAAAGTATTGTCACATGTTATAGAAGTTCCTGGCTTAGAATAGACGTGTCTAGTTTAAGGTAGGTATTTGAGAGAAATATTTAATTCATAAAGATCAGAGGTAACTAATCAGAGAAGTCAAGGTAAATTACTCTGGTTAAAAATACGGGATGATAAGGGATTGTCGTAGATGTCTTCATTTTGCTGCAAATTACTCTTTCTAAAGATAGTGGTCTTCATTGAGTCATACATCAGCATATATGAATGGTATAGCAGTCTCTCCCTATAGTATTTAAGCAACTGTATTGGCCTTACATGGACTTTGATCTTACATATTTATTGTCATGCAGGATGAGAAGAGAGGTTCTACCAAAACCTTCTCCATATTCCCCTGCTTTACATCTGTACACAAAATCATGCCAGCCAGTCCAGAGGGCTTGCTGCTGATAATATGGGGTGGGATAGAAGAGGCAAAAGAGAGATGATTTGCAGTTGGGATCTTTTGGGTTGTTTTGGTTTTCACCTTCCCAACCATATCTCCTAATGATACATGCCTCTGATGGATTGGGTGATGTTTTCTTTTAATAAATTAGCATGTTTCCCAAGAACATCTTCAGCTGTCATATGGAGCCTTAATGTTTTGGTTTTGTTCCTCCCAGGCCCAAATATCTGAAACTTGTGTATTATTTTAGTTATATTAATCAACTTTATTTCTCTTTTAAGTAGTTCTGCCATCATTCAGTGTGTCGTGCATTAACTCCTGTTAGTTCCCATCTGTGACGTTAATAGTCGTAAGTTAATCTCTGAAATAGTAGCAAGTTAATATCTCAAAAAGGTGGACACCATTCTTAGGACTGGATACAGTGTTTCTCAGGCAGCATATACTGCTGTCCTGCAGATGGTCACTGGGCATTCATCAGCACTGAACTTCTACAGTGGCAAAAGCCAATAATCAGCTAACAGTCATTGAAATTAATTTTCAACGGAAAGGTTTCATTTCCATTATCCATCCCCTAGGGCTCTCCTGAGAGTGACTTACTGTAAGCAACAAACATCAAGTAGTTCTGACTACATCATCATGAATTACAGTCAATTCTGAAGGCTGTGGAGAACTGGATAAACATTGAGAATTATATTGGGATTTTTGCTGATATCAACCTCAACTAACCAATGTGGCCACCCATTCATTCATTTTAACATCTAGCTTAGTTTGTATCAAACCAAAAATTCATGGCTTGCATCCTCTCCACATCTAAAATAATTTCCAAAGAAATTATCATAGAATCATAGAGGGATTTAGGGTGAGAGGGGCCTCAGAAGGTTGTCTGGTCCAATTCTTCACTTGAAGGAGGGCTATCTTTGAAGTTAAATCCAGCTTCAGAGTTGCTTAGGACCTTGTTCAGCCATGTCTTTCCTCACATCTTTGGCCTGGCCTTCATGAAGATCTTGTAGCTGCCCACCACAGCACTCCGTCATGCGCTGTCCCATGTGCCACATCTCTGCAGTCACCGTGAGGTCATACATTTCTAAGACTGTGCATGGACTTCTAACTCCTCCCACTTGTTCCCTGTGCTACATGTCTTTGTGTAGAGGCATTTGAGATGGACTCTCAGTTGTGCTGCCTTCAAAGGGGAATGTGTGAGCTTCCCCATCATGCTGTCCTGTGGGTGTTTCCTCACTGCTCCTTGTGCTGTGACTTCTCTCCAGGCTTTGGTCACCATCCCCAAAAGACCTAGCTTAAAGTCCTTCTCATTAGGTTAGCAAGCCTGATGGAAAAAATGCTATTCCTCCGCTTTGGCAGATGGATCTTATCACTTCCCACCTTGTTACTGAGGAGAGGCAAAGGATCAGTTCCCTCGACCTGCTGGCAACACTGCCTCATGCAGCCTAGGATGCCATTGACCTTCTTTGCCATGATGGCATTTTGCTGGCAATTTGGTATCCACCAATTTTGTGTCATCAGCCAACTAGCTGAGGGTACACTCTGCCCCATCATCTGGGTCATTAATGAAGATGTTGAACAGGTCTGGACCCCTGGGCTACACTGCTACTTACTGGCCTCCAACTAGACTTTGTTCCACTGATCACCGCCCTCTGGGCCTGGACATTGATCCAGTTTTCAGTCCACCAAGTTTTTCCAACCACTGGCTCATATTGCTCCTTTCTCTAGATTTAAGTACCCTGTGTCACTTATGCTTTTCTCCCGTGAATATACTTACACATTCTGATCAAGTCATCTCTCAGTCTTCTTTTTTGATGGTAAGAGACTGCTCTTCAACTTCTGTTGCTGTTATGTGTTTTTTTCCAAGGCCTTGAAACATTGTTTATGGCTCTTCAGGGTACCAGGTTTTTTTTCATTGTTTCTTTAACTCTTATCACCAGGACTGTGAGTGTTCCAGTATCATTCTTACCAATACCTTTGAAGAAATTCACCTCAGTATTCATATGCAGTTCTTCAGTATTGAATCTCCACATCTTGCTATGTCTGCCTTTAAAGCTTATGTTGAATAATTTATCTACCATGACTCCTCTTCAGCTGATTTCTGGCATACAGTATCCCCATTCTGTAGGTGTGAACTGTAGTCTTTGTTTCCAGTGTGTCATTTTTGTTTCGCTGTACTAACATGTATTTTGTTTTGAATGAGCGCAGTTTCCCAAACCGATTTCCTCATGCTTATCGTTATTTGCTGTTCTGCTTTTGTCATCGGTAAAGTTTATCTGAATTGATTTCTCTTGTACTAATCACTGATGTAAATGTTGAAGAGTGTGAATGTAACTTTATCTTTGTGATACATCACCAGAATCCTTCTCTATCCCATATTGACAAATGCTTACTTAACTGTCATCACTTTGTGTCTCATGGACAATTGATTTTTTTGAGATGCTTCAACTTTGCACCTCTTAATCCATTTCACATGTACTTTATTAACACTGTGCCATGCTAATTCTCTTAGTGTCCTTTGGAAGTAAATCAAATACCGTTCAAGAGATTAATTATAGTACATCTGTCTTTCTCAGCCAAACTTGTAATCTTATGAAAAAATGAACTGTCCTGTTTTCTTGAGGCTGTTCTGTATAAAACCATATTGACCGATGTTAATTACATTCCTGTTGTTAAATTCTTGATCGCTTAAAGTCCCTATCAGTATTTCTGTTTTTCCTCAGGTTAATGTTAGACTGATGCGTACAAATAGTTACATGGATCGTTCTGGTTTACATGTATAACTATTTCAAGGAAAATTAGCATTCTGGTCGATATGTAGGTCTTAGTCTTTTGAGGTAGCTTCAAGTGTTGGGAAGTCCAGCAAGTAACGGATCTTCTTAGGTCTTATAGGACTATTAAGCTGAAGCATTTGTTATATGAATATGCTGGATTTTGAAGGCCTATTAATTATTTTATTGCTAACAAACCAGAAGATAGTTCTTCATCTTTATTTGCTACTAGACTGTTGCTGTGCTGTTCCAAAATACAGGAAAAAGTTACACTTCTGGGTTTTTGTGCTGTCAACTATTTTGTTGTTTTCATCATGTTATTGACTTGGTTCTATATTCTTAGTTAATAATAGTTAATTTTTCTTATTAGTGTTCTACTTAAGAAAACTTTTGATTTATGTTAGCAGCTGTTTGCTTTCAGGCTCCATTTCTTATACATTTGTTTTATACATTCTACCAAGTTAAAATTTGCTTGTAATTTTCCTTACCTTAAGAAAAAGGACTTTCAAGTTGATTGGAACTGTTCTTTTACCCATATAAAATCTAAGCAGTCCATAATACTGGTTGCTAAGTAGTTGCAGTCTTCTACTTTGGTCATTTAATTTTTCTTTACCTGTCATAATGAAATTCAGAATTTGTTTCAGACATGTAATTTTTTTAATTAAGTATTCTCTCTAGATTTTAGAAAATACTAGTTCTAGAGACTTGGAACAACATGTATGTCTACCACAAACTCAAAAGCAGCAACACCATAGCAGCAACATTTTTGCTAGCAGACAGAAAGTAACAAGTCACCTGTTCTGCTCTCAAGGGCTTGCAGTTGGAAAGCTCTCTTGGGCCGTACCAATTTCAGTACTGAGCCATTGGCTTTAAAGGCCTTGCAGGTCTCGGTAGCAGGTAACCTTTTAAAAAAGGAAGGATAATGTATTTGAAGGATCATACTTTACCTGCTGTTTTTATGCAGTTTGTTCTTCCTGAATGTGATTTACTAAACAAAAATTTTTAGTGTTGTGATTAAAAAAAAAAATTCTCTGCAACAAAAATGTCCTGTTTATTTTGCTTGCTGTGTCTGTCACCAGTGTGTAAGCAACAGAAAATAGTCTCTTCCCCATTCTCAGATTTTTTTAGTTCAAAGATTTTGTGACAAGCTGTATTTCTGTTGAGTTGGTTTTTTTGGTTTTTTTTTTTTTAAATGCTTATACAGGAGCATCAATTGCTTAAGGTCCTCCTGGTTCCGTTAGTTGGTGTCTAGAATAGTTTAGGTTGAAGAAACTCCTGGATGTCTTCTGGCCCAACCATTCCACTCAAAGCAGGTCCAAACTTGATGTTAGGTCAGATTGTTCAGGGAGGTTCTACAGCCTATCTAAGCAAGACCGCTGTGGGTGCAGACAGATCCATTTTGTGCAGCCCTTTCTCCTGCCTTAATGTGGCCCCATTCATCCTCAGCAGTCATGCAACCAGTTCCAGATGGTCGTGTCCATTTCTGTGATAAAGGAGTAGTACCGTCTGGCTTCACATCAGTCCATTTGGAAATATTTTTAATAATCTATGTTTTATGTAATTTGTAAGTTGTTATATTTATATACCGGGGGCGGAGGGGGTTGGCTGTGTATCTGGGACCTTTCAGTTTGAGGCTCAGCAAGTATGGCAGCCAATCCATTGCACTGACTTGGTCCTTAGTATTTTCTTTGCTGCTGCTGCTGTGGATGCTATTACTTCTTAAAAAACAAAACAAAATGCTTTCTGTTGTTGTTCTCTTTGAACCCTTGTCCTTCTAATCTTTTTCTTACTAGCCTCAAAGCAGTTTTTAATAAAATTTGCCATGTATTACATTGGCATAAGTTTTGAAAACCTAAGTTTTAAAGTTTTAAAACATTCGTCCATTTTAGGTGTCTGGCTTATCATTTTGTATGCCAAATCTGTCTTAAAGCTGACTTCTAGCTGGAATTTTAACTTGAAATGGATTAGCTTTTTTTTCAAGATTAAGGAAAATACGTTTTTTCTGTCTTAAACTTATCAGCTTTTCTGAGATGCTGTTGTTCCTTTCTGACTTCACTTGGGTGCTTGAGATCGAGCAGATCAGCCTAGATTTTTGAGTGCTTTCTGTTCTTCATGGCAGGTAGCAGATACGCCCAATTTATAAGCCCTTGAAGAACTTAATTATGAATAGAAAAGGCTATAAACTCTCTCTCTCAAAATTCCATCTCCCTCTGACCTCTCTTGTCACAATCTCTGGTCTGCATCTGTACAGTGTGCCACGTATGGAGATTTTTCCCTCAAAAGACGTTTGTTATTAACACGGAGATTGACGTGGCATTGGGTACCAGACGTTGATGCAGAAATCAGTCTCTCCTAACGAAGTGAAGAACTATGCAGTCTGACTGTAGCGGGAAAGGTAAATTAAGTCAAGGCCAGGGGGAGGCAGAACAAGAGCTCTCTTTTCAAAAAGAATAGGCAGGTCTAAAGGAAAGTTTGAGAGAGACCTAAGAGGACTGCAGGAAAGAGTTGTGGGCAGGTGTTGAAAGTAGTTACAGAAATGGATGGGTAGCTGAGGGGAGGCTAAGGAGGAAGCCTGACCATCTTGGGACACTTAGCAAAAGGTTTTTTGAGACTTTTGAGTATCTTGCTTGATGCTCAGTTTAATTAATTAACAGTAGCAGGAAGAAAACAGAGTTATTTAAGGTGGAGTTAAGTAGGGCAGTACATGTTTATTATCTCAGAATAAAGTATGCTACAGATATATTTTAATTATTCCAAATCAAGGTGTTATAAAACCAGAAGTTGCAGTTGAAACGTACACATCTTAATATACGAATCTGCCTAGTGAGGTCCACCAAGCAACTACATTTATGCACAGTAGTGGTCATCTGAGGAGACATGAATGGGAAAGGGGAAAATCTGATGTAGTGTAAATCAGTTTAATTGAAGCCAACAGGCGTGAAAGTCCTTGAATTATAATCGCTTGCTTATTGCGTGATATTGCAGTAAAAGCAGTGTTAAAGTTTTTCAGGTGACCTTGTCATACCTGAAATGCAGGTGCTATGGCTTTGAAGTCTTTAACATTTGGCTATGAGGAAGAGTATAAATTTCCTCCTTCCTCCTTCGTTTCTATCAGTTGTCTTTTGATGATGAAAATCCATCTAGATTTGATAATTTTACAAACCTTTAAGAAATTTTTCAGTATGGAGCAGGAGCTAGGCATGATTAAAAAACCAAACCAAAACAAAACCCCAAACCAAGCATGATTGCAAGAATTGAGTATAGACAAGTAAAGCGACTAAAACTGGTACATGAGACTGGAGCTGGGCCTGGGTGGATGCAGAGGAAACTAAAAGCAAAGAAGCTGAATTGAGTGGAATTAGCTAGATCAGAATATTCAAACGGGGTATCTGCTGGATAAGCACCTGGCTGGGCAGGTAGGCTTGAAATAGCATGAGGAGGCAGGCATGGATGAAGATTGCCTGGGAAAATTTGGACAAGAAAAGCGAGCAATTATATTTGAGTGTGATTGGTTTAATAAAAAAAGTATGAGAAGTCTTCATGTGCCTCTGCTATTGACAAAGATTGGGCAAAATGTGTAGCTTGCAGAGAAGGTGAAAATTCACTGTTATTATGGGTTACTCTGTTTATTTCAAGCAGCAAAATCTGTGTATTCCTTTGAACCCTATTTTGAAGAACAGGCAGAATTATGGATTTTTTTTAAAAAATTTATTTATTTAAAAATAGAAGAGGGATCCTGCTACTGCAGAGTTGGACACTTGAAAGTTGAAAAAATCCTAGAATGAATACTGCTTACTTAAGTTTAATCCAGATCATTTATGTGGGATGTTAGCCCATTTTGTCTTTTTTTTTCAGTACATTACAGCCTATAGGCTGGACAGCACTCACTGGATGAGCAGCTAGTCTGTATTTGTTTCTTTCCATTGCTTAGTGGATGCCCTTTACCTTACCAAGTCCACTCACTGAAACTTTGCGTAGAATTATTTATTTTTCTCATGGAGTTTTCTGTGGCACACTTGACTGCAGGATCAAGTGGCTCTTAAAGAACATCTTTACAAGAGCTGTGTAAAGCGAGGGGACAAATTATTACTTTTATTTCTCAGAGAAATGAGGCATAGGGGAATGAACATAAAACGTGTCCCTAAGATTGGGTGCCCAACTTGTGAAGCAAAGGATCAGATTTTTCAGAGTGTGTAGTATGGTGTAACTGCCTGAAGCACAGCTTTCAGGTTACAGTTGGGTCCACTCAAACTTCAGCAGTGCAGACCTTAAAATTTCACTGAAAATGGAGTGATTCCTCAGGTGACAGTTACTTGTGCGTCCTTTAAGTAAACTGGAAGTGACTTGTCCAGCAGCGTGGAGGATCCTGTGTAGCAGAGGCAGCGGTGCGTTTCAGCTCCCTGGGGCCAGATTCAGTTGCCTTTACCACTTTGTTTTCCTTTCTTTCATTTTACTACATACTCTGTGGTGTTCACAGTACGTAGGGATACAGCAATGGTCATGTTCGCTTTGCAAGCCTGTTTTTTTCCTAATGGCATCCGATCCTTTAATGAGAATTAAAATATAGATATGGTCCTTTAACTGTAAATTGACACATGATTTGTACGTACAGGGAACTGAAATGAGGATTACGCTGGCTTCTGATTGCATGCTTCTTGCAGCTTAATGTATTTTTCATATACTCTGTGTGTGAACATCCATTGCTAAAGGCTGCCATTGCACTTTATAGGAACCATATGCATACAGCTGATGACAGAATTTAGCCTGTATAGAGACATAACTTGTTTTTAGTAATGGTATCATGAAAATTAAGCTCTCAACCATTCAGTCAGTTCACTGTGGCATAGTAAATGTTTCAGCACAGAACTCATGCTCCGGTAATGTATAGCGAATTTATTGTGAAGTCAATTAGTAACATGTATTAGACTGTTTTCAGCAGTTTTTTTTTCTTAAGCAAAATTGGTTCTCTATATTTGTAACATATTTCTGAAATAATAGGTTTTAATGTGGTTTCTTGAAGTCTTAATAGAAGCCTATGCTGTAACAATAAGTTCCTTACAATTATAAAGAAAATAAGTTAAGTTAAAAATTATTAGTTTATTAAGTGTATAATACTGTTCATAGGGAAATGTTTTAATACAGTAGGTATTCTGTTAGAAACCACCCGATCTGATAATTTTAAGAGAATTTTTTTCTTTTTAAGCAGTTGCTTCCTCTCCAATTTTGGATTTTAATCAGGACTTGACTTAAGCTTTCATGTCTTACTAATGCTGCCAGCAAGAGAACTTGAGCACTAAGTAGTTTACTTAATTATCTGCTATACAACAGCTGCTAATATTTAAAAAAAAAAAAAAAAGAAAAAAAGTACAAAAAATGCCATCTCATCTTTAGGTCCACTGTGGACAAAAAAAGCAAAGGCAGATAAGATGACTGTAGCTACCCTGTCTGCTTGGCACTGTCTTCCTCCTCCTCTCTGTCTCTCTCTCTCTCTCACTTTCAGTTTTCAGTGTAATGAAGAGCAGGAGAACAATATTCTGTAATTAAGGATTCCATTAAGTTGAAGAAAAGAGCAAATGGAGTTGTTTGTTCTCCTAGCTGAAAAAATTTGTCTGGGGTGGGGGTTAGTGGTAGTAGTGTAGAAGGAGAGAGAGGTGGGTGGAGAGACTAAGTCAGGGCTGTTTGTTGAATATACTGTTAAGGACTGTTACCATCCTAATTAATCAAGTTAGAAATTACAGCTGTAGTCGGTTTCCCCCCAATTCTTGTTATCAATTTTCTTCTCTTTTGAGACAAAGCAAATATAAATTTTGTGTTCATTTGTCATTTGTTCTTTGACTTCAGCATCTCTGAAAATAACAATGTAGCACAAAAGACCAGTATTTACCTAGTTGTAATGTGGGTTGCCATGGTGTTTTGCAAATTATTGCAATTATGTTCACCATGCGAGTCGCCCTTGGTAACTGGCGAAAAAACTGATAATCCTGTTTTGAACAAAAGGTCAAATTGCTGAATAGAAAGTCTTGATTAACTAAAAGATGTACAAAGTGGAATTATTTCCTACCATTCAGAAATAGTTCTTGATCGGGTTTGGGGGAGGGGGTGAGTAAGTACATCTGATTACTGAAGTACAAAGCATTGAAAGGATGTTGTCTTGAGCCTTTCATGTAGTCTTAATGGTGGCTTTTTTGTCAAATTTACCCATTTGCGGCATTGAAAGAGGCAGCTGCATTTAAGCTTGAGAGATGGTGCTTTTTCAAGAGTTCAGTGCATGGAAAGTTCTCAGCAGTATCTGCAGTTTACTATTAGACCTTCGGCTATTAAAACTGATGTGCTGCATTTGAGCCCATAGCTCTTGGTGCTTGTAAAACCCTCTGACTGATGATCTAATAAAGTGCTCTTACCGGACAATCTCTGATCAGATACTTTAGAAAAAAAGGAAAAAAAGAAAAAAATAACCACAGCTCTGAAAAGGATGGGGGTAGAAACACATGGCTATACTGGAAAGTTTGCTTTTGTCATCTGCAGTGGAAATATTAGTAAATATGACTTTATTTTCAGTTTAAGTACTTTAAAGGGCCAACGTGTTGCTCCAGAAATAATTTTTATTTACATTTACAAAAGTAAAAATTAACCTGAAAAGATTAAAAGTTCTTCATAATCACCAGTCCTCAACAATTACATACGAATATATAGAGGGAATGGTCCTCTTCCTGTCGCCGTATCCACAACACTGCGATGGATTTCCTGCGCTGTAGTGCTGTGAATTTCCTTTCCTTTTTCCTATTTTTTTCTTATGGGGGGGGTGAGGGAAGAGGTGAAGAGGATTAAGGGTTTTTCTTTTTTAATTATTCCACTTTTTGTTTTTAAATAGCTACCTGGAAATTAATTCTTAAAACTTTGGAGAGCCTGTGTGAGAGCAGCATGAAAGCAAAGTAAACCTGAACAAGTTTGTGGGTTTACATTCTGCATCACCTAGCAACCCCTGGCTCAGCCAGTTCCCTTGTCTGCCCCCAGTCCTGTTTACAGACCATTCAGACTGCTCTTCGAAACCATGAAAGATATTCAGTTTCATTAGTGCCATTCTCAAGGAGAAAATAATTAAACTTAAATGAACAAACACTGCTTAGTGGTGCTTTAAACTTTTCTAGTTTAAGGTGACCAGACTGTTGAGACCATTTTCTCTGCCATTACCTTTCACTCCATTGAGCTCCTCTAAACTTACGTATTTATGTATGTATGTTCATTATTAAAGTTTTCAGATCTGTATTAACTCCTTCAGTATTTAGAGATGTTTATAACTATATTGCAAAGATAAATGTTTCACATAAACAATCTTTTTGTCTCTTTACCGACTTGACAAACCTTACCGTTGTTGCCACATACATGAGTAAAATCTCCCTGTGTTCTGTATTACATCTAATGTTATATTTAACTTCCTGCAAGACGAATCTGCGACAGAGGAAAAAAATTCAAGGACTGTACAAATGTTTGAGGGGAGAGGACAGAATTGTGGAAGAAGCAGGGGGGGAGAAGAGTGTTTTTAGCTTTCTAAGCAAAGTAGAAGCACAGATTTTAAGTAATCTTGAGTTCTTACTGTTTGTATGTTGCTAGATTCTTTAACAAGCAATTCATGGATGGGCTGTATGAGCTCTTTGTGCTTTGTTGACAGTTGACAGACAAAGCAAATTTTTTTCTGAAGCAAGGTACTGTACTTAGTTGTGACCTATTACAGCCTAAGAATGTGGCTTGCTTTGAGTTGTATGAATAGGGAGAACATTTTGCAGACTGGACTTGAATATCCTTCTAGAGGTTTTAGCTCCCTGTACAGAAACACGTAAGACATCTTTCACTGATCCTTTTCTCAATGTAGTTTTCCATATGTAGAGTCATTTTAAGTATGCCTTCTCCCAGTTGCTTGCTTGAAATCCAGTTTAGCCGTTTTCAGATTGTCTTAAGTAAAATAAAATTGTTAGTAATTGCTGGTTCTCTTTGTGAGCGGTATGTTAGCCTGTGAACACTTGTGCTCTACTTTTTGATGTTTTGGGGTGTGTGTTTTTGTGCCTAGAACCTTATTTTACTGAAGATAAGAAGACCAAGGTATTGGCTTTGATGTGAAGTAAAGCAGAACATACTTGCTAATTTATTTTATAATGTACAACTGTTTGAATTTGTCCACTTGCGGTGCTATTACATGTGTTTAAATGAGGGCCACTGTTTGCATCAAACCTATCATAAGGGTTTGGAGTGCTCTATTATCCTTTCAGCAGGCTGATGACAGAGCCTGGTCTTTGCACAAATGAGATCAATAAGTTTCAAATAACTGGTATGAAATGACTGTACATTTAAAGATGTCTTACTTTTTTAAAAAAAATCAATTTTTAATAACATGTAAAACTCTTACATTGACCTTCAAGATACTTTTCACTTCTGTCTTGTTTGATAATTTTGTTTAAAGCATTTTTTACGTTAGCTTGAACATTTGGGGTTTTTTTTTGGGGGGTAGGGTGCATCTCTTGCTTCTTCCATTATCTCCTGCTTTGATTCCGCCCCCCTCTCCCCCCGAGACTTTTAACGGTCAAACTGATATGACAGGTACTGATGAGAGTAATATTTTTCTAGAGGTTAATGAAGTTTTCTTTCAGTCTTGGGTGGTTTCTTTTGAATTTTTTTTTTTTTTCAGTTCTGGATTAGAAAGCAATTCAAGTTCTATTATTTTGGAGTACCCAAATCACAAAATATCATTCTTGAAAATCTACAAACTTTCATTTTTAGTAGCCTAGAAATAGGCATATGATATTTTGTGGCTGACTTCACATCACAAGAGTGATGCATTACTAATGGGACCTTGAGGTATGCGAGTACTGAAAGAACTCCTAAAAAGTATGCTTACGGGACAGAATTTTGTTGTATGCTCAGTCCTCTCAAGTTTATGTCCGTTTTCCATAATATCCAGAGGGAACTAGGTTTGGGTCTTTTCTTTGGATGTTTTAGATCAGAGCAGTTGGGTGTGAAAAGTGAGCTTCACTTTTTCATAATGGCTGGCTGGAACCCACATCAGTGCTTCTATTGTTCTTGCATCATTGGCTTTTTCAAGACAGAAGGACACTTTGTGCTCTTCTGAGAAACTCAGGTAGTATTTATTTTCTCTCTCATGCTTTCTCTAAGGTAGCAAGTTAATGTAGCTACATCGCCCTCAATTACAGTTTGTCTAGTTGCTTTGGACATTCACAGTCTGGTCCTTCAAAGGTGTGGTTCCCATTGACTCCAGTTGCCTTTGGGTCAATTTGGGCTAGCAGCTTTCCAGCAGGCAACTGAGACAACAGAAGTTTCTCTGAGAACAGGAGGTTTCAGTAGATATTATTCTGGAGAGAGTATCCTTCTCTTTTACCAGTAGTACTGTCTCATTGGGTGGTAAAGTGATCATTTGCCTTCCACTAGGAAGTTGGCTGAAATGCTTCAATTTGATAACATCCTTTAATGTGGTTCCTGTGATAATAATACTGGATATATAACCAACCATCTCCAGGATCTGTACCGCTTTCAAGTAGTACACTTTCAAAAGCAATTCATATCTCCTTGTTACTATTCTTTCATTTAAGAGACAGTTTTGTATTTTTCCTGAAAGATTGCATCTATCCATTAATCAGCCTGGATAATGCTGAATTCAAGAGGAGCAGAATGAACCATCCAGGACAGGAATTTCCTTTCTTTGTAAGAGTTTTTTTATCTACTCCATCCCACAGCTGAATTCAGATCAGTTACATAGGCCAAAACTCAAGAAGCTCTGAAAATGAGGAAGTGCTTCGAAAAGAAATTGAAATCATATGTTCAGCTTCCATTGAAGTGAGGCAGCATGAAATGGAGTGTGAAATGCTGTGGTCCTTGTTTACTTTTTCCCTAAATTGGATGATCAGGTAGCATCAGACTCTAAAAATACTCATACTGGGAAATGTAACCTATTTTTTCTGGATGAGGAACTAGATACAATATTTGTTGTATAGAAAAAGAAAAATGAGTGTGAAGTCAGTGGCCAAGAGTGAGTTGATAAAATAGTTCCTTATCTTTACTTGTGACCTGAATAGTCATATACCACACTGGATCTATGATCAGGTCTCTTAATGCACTATAGTTAGCTTTATGTATAAATTTCAGGAAAAAAATTCAGTTGTCGTTACTATAATAGTTACTAAAACTATTTGCATTGCTTCTTGAAATTTGAAGGCAAATGTACACACCACCTAACAAAATACCATAGAACATGGAATAAGCGTTCCCTGGGTAAGGGATTTAAGCTGTAGGATAAATTTATAAAGGAATTTATGCAAACCTAAGGTGCTTTTCCATTCTAACCATATGCTGCAATATCTTTCCTTTCAGCTAGAACAAGCTTGGCAGCATGTTTAACACGGTATCTATCCCACTTAAAATAAAAAGACAAAAGCTGTAGTCAGCCAGCATCAATAATAGACTCTTGACCCAGCTCCTTTTATATAAAACAATTGATTTGAAGAGTCTGTGAAAATATCAAAGGGGTTTATTATTGGGAGATGATTAAATGTTAACAGTTAGGACACCAGTATAAAGCCTTAAAACAAAACATCCTCAAAGATCATCTTTCCTTTATATACTCAAATTTGAATATAAATATGTTAGATAACTTAGTTTTAAGAGGGTTTTGACTTAAAAGTTTCAGTTATGCCTGCCAGTTCAAGAGAACTTGCACACACTCTTCATTTTGAGATTCTTGTGCATTTTGAAATTCTAGGATGAAATTCGGACATATCTTTTCTCTAGTAAGGGACCTCTTGAACCTAACATTAGGGCCTCTGACTTAGTACAATTTGATCTCTTTGTAGTAACATATTAAAGAAGAGGAGAGAGCTTTTCCAATAATTTCTTGTTAAAATTTTGACAAAGTAGGAAAGGTCAGAATGACTAGTATACCAATAACAATGTCTATCCATATACTACTTTGAGATCTAAATATGTCTGAACCTACTTATTGAAGAGGCTTTGCAGGTCCCCCAGATTTCCTTCAAAGATAAAATGAGATCCTTCTCATGGTCTCACAGATATATTTTTTTATTAGTGCTGTGTATCTGGTTTGCTTGTGGAATGTCAAGCCTTGCAGGATCCTGAAAAAGTTGCTGACCCATAATTCTGCATCACTGATTGCTTCTAACTCCATTACTCTGTTTTTTAGGGTTGATTTGCATGATTCTTGTCAATAAAGTGTGCCTGCTCATTCTATATCAAGGAGATCGTCATTGATAGGAAAAATGTCAAGATAGATAAGATGCTCCACCTGTGAAGCTGCAGTCCCACCGTCTAGCTCCCGTCTAGCTCCCACCCCAGAGCTAACTTCTGGTAGTAGAGCTAAAAAAAAGTCTGTTTCCTTAGAGAAGTTGGCGGTTGCATGATTTTATAAAGACTTCATTTCTGATGGTGTTCATTTCGCTAGGGGGTGAGGAAGGAAGGAAGCCTGATGGCTCATTTTCCATATATGATGCTCTTCTGTGACAGGATATTCTTTTTGGTTTTCCTCAAATTTCTTTCTGACAAGATTGAAGAATTGATGAAGAATTTACTTGTCTTTTCTTTCCCCTGCCCAAACACGGTGGGTGAGCAAGAGGTAGGTTTTTAGACGACATGAGGTATTCCTTTCATATGTTGATCCAGTCTTTTATAAGTTCAGATAATTCAGTCTCCGGGTTGTTTGTATTAGTAGCTACACGTTCCAAAGGAATGGCCATCTCTGCTCAGGCTGTCCACAAAACACGTGGACTTCACCAAGTGAGATGTCTTAAGTTATCACCTGTGTGGAGCCCTCCTAATCAGAGTGTTCTCCACTGAGTCTACTTCTCTGGTCTCACTGATAAATTACTCCATCCATAAGACTGATCAAGCAGCTATCTGATGTATCTTTGTACTTGCTCTGGAAGGACAATCAGGATGAAGCAGCTAGCTGGAAGCAGCTAGAGAAAGTATATGAAGCAAGCAAGCACCAGAATACTGCAAAGAGTTACTTTTCCTGCAGATGAGAATAGTGTGTTTCTAATTATGCCAATCCTAGCTTCATCAAGTCCTCCATCTTGAGAAACCCTTTCAAAAATTGAATGAGTCTCTGTGTCTTTCTTCTGTCTAGCAGCAGTAGAATTGGTTTCTTTATAAGAGAGATCTTCTGAGGTTTTTACCAGGTACATTTCCCCATGAAAAACTGGGATGTTGCCTGAGGAACCTGAGTTATGCTGGACTTCACATCGTGAAGTGGGTTAAGTTTCCTGTGTGAAATTTTATTTCGCTATTTATGGTAGCATCCCTGACCTGAGGGGATTTCTTCTTGGGATTATAGCAGTGACAGGTAGGTGTCACTCCAGTCTGTGTTGTCTACTGAAATTCCAGTGCATGACACTAGTTTTCACATCGTCATTAAGATTTGCATTGCTGCTGAGATCTCACCAAGATGGTGCAAGCGCATTAGATCAAGTCAGTGTTATTACTAGGGTATTTATTTGTTCTGAACAGGCAAAAAAGCAGATTAGTTGAAATTACTTTAAAGTAATTGGGTTCCTGGTACACAGCAGAAAAACTTGCCTGACTTTACAGCAATAGCTCATCTTTAAGTTGGTATTGATACCACCTTTGGTGTTTCAAGTGTAAAATTGTGATGTAATTCTCTAAAGATGTAGCTACTACTAAGAGTCAAAACACTTGCCAAAGAATGTGCAAACAGAGGGTTTGGCTCAAGTTCTAATTCCTGAGATGCTGTATACTACTAAGGAATGTTTGTGTATCTGCCCCCCCAACGTTCAGATATTTACAGAAGAGACAGACAGGTGGAGCAGGGAGAACACACCTGTGATGTAGAACAAGTTATTGCAAGTGGAACTGATAATTTTCAGGTCACTGAGTCAAGTCCACTGTTACCATGAGAAACTTCATACAGAATATTTCATAAAATAATCTGTCTTTTAACATTGCATGGGGGTATCAGTAGATTTGGTAGTTTATCCTGTGGTGCAATATTGGTGGAACCTCATCCTTCCAGGGAAGCCACTTCCACCAAATTTGCCCTATTAGGCAATGCTATCCATAATAATGGACATTGGCAGGAAAATAGGGTTTGAAGCTTCAGGCCTTGGAATTAGTGGAAATAATATGCTTTTGTAAGAGTAGTCTGAAAGGAGAGGTCAGCTTGAAGTTAGAGTGGCTTGATTATTAACTTACAATGATGCCTGAATCAAAAAAATTGTGTTGTCTCTCACATTCAGCCTTCCAAAAGCTGGTTTGCTGATCACCGACATGAACAGCAGGCTTATGATGGTTGACTAGGAAAGTATGTCCAGGTTGTGTTCCTACACTTCCTTTCTGGTGGGTTTGATGATTTAAGGTGATAATTTCAGCTCTGCAGTGAGGAAGCCATGGATTTTGGATCCAGTGTGCTTGAGGTTAGGTGTCGCAGCCATCTGGAGGCTGGACATCATCCACCAAGATGCCGTTTTCAAAAATCCAAATTAAGATTGTCTTCAATGGAGAGTAAGATTGTAGAGAAGCAAGCACTAATTACATTTTAAATTCAACTCCAAAGTGACTGACAGACCTCTGAATAATTTTCAGTGCTTGCTGCTTTCTTCTTTTTACTACTGTGTTTTTTGCATTCTGTGTGAACTTTTAAAGCATCGTAGTCCCTCAGCATCCAGACTGTCTGAAGGCAGGAACAGATACAGAACTGAAGTGCCGTATAGAAGCACATCCAGTCCTCTCCTGTAGCAGGCAACCAAGCTACGTTGTGAGATGTAATTTGTAAAAACTGTTAAGATAAAGCTCAATAAATGTATGTTGTTGACTCCTGCAACTTCTGCTTGAAAGGCTGTTCCAAAACCACTTGCCTCTGTATTTTGGGGTAATATTTATAATGCTTGTTGATCACTAGAATGTGAGAGGCTAATTCTCAAGAAGAGACTGACAAAGAAAGAAAATTACTTTTGACTTGCAAATTTCTCCCCATTAGCTACAGTTTGTGGACATAGTACTCTTCAGGGATTTTTTTTTTTTTTATATTGTGCATTTACTTCAGGGTTTTTCTTGCATACATTTTTTATATTTTAAAATGAACTAAGCATTTGTAGACAGAATGTTTGGAAATGCTAGTTGCCTTTTTTTTTTTTCCCCTATCAACTTGTATTTCATTTCCCACAGTGTTGCAGATACCAAGTAGAACAAAACTGAAGGTTTCCTATTATGATTTTGTTTGATCTATTGCAAATTAATTTACAGACTCAGTGATAGCTGCTGGGAAATAAAGGATTGGTTTTGTTTGGTCAGTGAAGACGACAGGCATGGATCAAATAAGGGTTAGCAATAATGCACTTGAACAAATTGAATCAGAACATAATGCATGTATTGAATTTGATTGCGACATGCATGTCCATGGAAAAGTTTTTGTTTAAAACAAATCAAGGCTATGGCTTAATTATCAAAGCAAAACAAGAGACAAAAAGAGCTACATGTTTCTGATACTGCTTTTTTCAAAAATAGCTCCCTTCACACAGTTACCCACATGTTTAATTTCCATGCATAATAGCAACAGTTATTGTTGTCATTTGTTAAGAAAGATTAACAGATAGTAAGTACAAACAAACGCAAATAAGGCCTAAATAGAGAGGTGAAAAGAAGAAAAGACCTCTTTAATGTTAATTATAACTGGCAGGAAGTCTATACAAATGACATTAACTGTTTTCTATGTGAATTGAAGGGACATTTAGTTAGTTAGTATCTACGTTAACACCTTTGGTTTTTCTATTGTAGGCAACAACTAAGGTCTCCATTTTTTAAAACTAGTTTATTGAGAAATGTACTGTTCCAGTGAAAGTTGTATGTTTTGATCATTATTTCTTAGTAGTCAAAAACAAGTATAATAGTAAGCTGTTGAACTTTAATGCTTATTTTTATCCTAAGCTATTGTTTTTAGTTTAAGCAGGGTTTTTCAGTCTTTTTTCACCTGTATTTTGTGACCAGCAAAGTTCCCAGTGCTTTCTTCAACAGTGACTGCATTAGACCAAAACAATTGCATAAAAAACTTGCTTCAAATGTCATTATTCAATGGTAGTTTGAGTGGACCATCTATGCATTCCCTTATAAGACAATAGAAGCAGTACCTTGCAAGTGCTGTAGTCCTTTATTTCTTAATTGTTAGCTAAAAAATGCCAATAGGTGGCAGAAAACACACTGTTACTTGTATCCTGCATTATTTTCATGGTTGTCTATTTTTGAGTATTCTGCTCAGCTGAAGTTGGGATGCTGCTCCCATTCCAGGCTTTGTTTTTTCAGTTGCACTTGCATTCCCTAACTAAATACCTTACTTTCTGGCGGTTTCCATGCTTTGTTTACCTAGTATAATAAATTGTTTCAAAGTTCAAATGTAGTCATTTAATATGTTTTGAGTCATGAGTGTTCTCTTTGTGCACACAGAATCTTTTCATAGTTACAGCTGAAACAATCATGCTTTTAAACAGGAGGGTTTGGGAATGGGTGAGGACGCCCTCCGCACCTCCCCCTGCCTGGCTGTGTATTTTAAGGCCCTGTTTGTGTCAGACTGCTACCAGATGTTTCATAGCAAGGTAGAGATGCCACATAATAAGCAAATATGGCATAAACAGCTTTTCACACAGAGCATAGCTTTTGTCTCTGAGAATTAACTTAACGGAAGATCTGTGACATTTCCTTATCCTTTCCAGAAATGTGTTTGTGTTTTCCCTCACAGTGGCTCTAATGATATTCTCAGTACTCACATAAGTGAGTGCCTGAAGATCTCAGTGCTGTGCTTGAGTAGCTTTTTTCAGTAGAAAGTTACTCCATCTCTATTAAAATCGAGTTACTTAAAAAATGTGAGGCAACAGATGAACACCTTCCTCATTTAGAAATAAATCTTAGGTTCATTTGCAAAACCAAAGCTAAGGATTAGCTTTTTCACTTGAGGCTCATTTGCGTCTGCTGACTCCAGAAGACACAGGTCAGGTGTCTATGTTAGGTCAAGTTCTAAATTAGGACTTTTCATGGTGAAGCATCTGCTGATGAAGTAGCTCAGTCTTGTTGAGCAGCGTCTATCTTTCTAATGTCACTTGTGAAATATTTGTCATAAATAATTTGTATGTGACAAGGAGAGTGGTACTAGGACTGCTAGGGCAACAGTTGTGCAAGAGACCAGAATTAAATCCACAGAAGATTTCTGAATTCTTGGAATTTTCTCACCGTGCAGTATTAAATATGTAATGATTTACGTTGTTCAGCTACATAACAATAAAACTCAAACATAGTGATCAGATACACTGATCATACTGTTTCCAAAAAGCTTGCTCTGACATTAGGTGTACCCTTATTTTAAGAGAGTCTAGAGCTGGGTTTGCCTCATCCCAAAACCTGTTAGGTGAATTGCTTTTTGGAGATGCTTTTTTCTTCCTCCATTCCATCCATAAACAGATCATAGGGTGGCTAGCTTAGACTGGGTATCAGGCTTTTAGATATCCAAAGCTGGGTGAAATGAACCCTAACTGCATCTCTTAATGGACTCTTTCTGTGTCTGCATTACAGACTTGAGCACACATTTTAGGTAGTGCTATATACCTTGCTATTGGCGTGAAGTTCCCCACAAAGTTTTTCTGGTCTGCCCACGTGGGCATAAAAGCTCCTTGCTGCAGGAGCACCAGGAGGTGTTGTGATGGGCTTGGCACCAAGTGGGATAATACTGAGGATATGACATGGCTGGAGGAATGGTGAAAGAAGAGAGGTCTCTGGAATAAATGAAGTTATTTGGAAAGGATTTGAGGTTTCATCTTAAAAAACAAACAAACAAACAAAAACTGAATCAGATTTCTAGCACTTTTGAAAAGATGAGAGAAGAATATATTTTTAAGTTGAAGAAAGGGATAAAGCTGGCAAACATGAAAGAACACTGTTTAGGTTACCTGATCCTTTAGAGAACAAGCTGGGAAAACAAACAAATAAAAAAATCTCTGCGTACTCCAGTAAATGATAGGAAAGAAATTGGCAAAAATTTTAAAAAAGCAAAAACAAAACTTTTAAGAGTAGACATAGTCAAATCCCATTTTAACAAGGTTTTGGAGAATAGAAAGCTAAAGTTTATTTATTCCTCCGCACAAGTTCCAAAGCATTTGAAATAAAGTAACTCAAGTATCTAACTTTAAGCTACTGACATAGTGATATTGAATCAAGACACTGGATTACCGAGGTACAAAATACAGATTCAGTTTTGGCCGTGCCAGTGAGGAAAGAAAACATAAGTCATGTCTTATTAACAAATTTGCTTTGCCAGCAAACCAGAATATCCAGGGAATGAAAGCCAGAAAAGGTATATAGTTGCAGGCTTTCGTTATTGGCTTTTAACCAAGGTGGTGATAGTGATAGTAGTGCTCTGAGTGGAGCTGTGGAAACTGTAAGGGTAGGAAACACGATAATAATTGGAAACCTGAGTTGCCACCGTGGAAATTAGGTGGAAGTCGTTGCCAGAGCATAATGTTGGGACAGCTTGTTGAAGAGCCAGTGAGAAGGGAAGCAAGCAACTTTTTGAGTTGTCCTCTGATTCGTAATATTTCTGTCAAAGTACCAGGAATCCTGGTATGGTTAGATTAAACTTCTTTTCAGGAGCAACAAAAACAAATTTTGGAAACGGAGGCAATAATAGAGAGTCACTGTTCCCAGCAGAGACATCAACAGCTGATAATCTGAAATGCAGAGCTGCTCAGGGGTGGTAAAAGCAGAAACTGTTTGAAAAGAGTCGCAGAAAGACCTTGTGATACCAAGTTGACTTGTCAGTTAACGGAAGATTAAATCCTCTGCCAAGTAATGTTAAGTGATGCAGATGCTAAAAACCCAATCTTAATTTTGCATACAATGTGTGTATTGATTTACTAGTGAAGATAAAATTATAATTCTTGGATAATAATAAATATCTTTCTGGAAATGACTGCTCAGTGCTCAAATGCTCAGTAGTGCTCCAGGCAAACAGAACTTGAGGAAAGAAAGGAGCAGAGAGCAAGATGGTAAATACCATCTTGTTTCTGTATAAATTGATGTTCATCTAGCATCCTGAATACAGTGTGCAATACTGGTTTTATATCCCTCCTCATTTGTCCCATTTTCCCCCACCCCCTCATTTCAAAAAGGACCTGGAAGAGACTCAGAGAAGGGCAACAAAGATGTGGAGTGGTTTCCATCCAAGGAACAACTAGGTAAATTAGGACTGTGGTTTGGAAAAGAGTTTGATTGCAGATGATGTGATGGAGGTCTATAAAATCATGAGTGACATGGGAAAGGTGAATGCAGAATGATTATTTCTAGTCTCTCCTGATACAAGAACTAGAAGGCATTAAAAAAGAAAAAAATTTTTTTTTGGTGTGTTCAAGAAAAGTAAGATACTTTTTCATATAGTGTGTAGTTGTTCTGCAGGATGTTGTAGATGCTGAAAGTTTACATTGGTTCGAAAAGCACTTGAAGTTCATTGGGATGGGAGCAGTAATGCATTCATCACCACAGAATATAGAGACAATGATTCAGGAGGTCCTTGAGCCGTTTCCAAAAGCTAGGAAAATCTTCTGGAAAATTTCTACTGTGTGCTTTCTCTTATGCTATTCCTTAGGTATTTGCTATTGATGGTTTTTAGAGATGAGGTGTAGCATTGGTTTAACCTGTGGTTGGACCTGGTACAAAAGGTGCATCCTTACCAATCCCAGAAGCATTCTTTCTTTCATACTCTTAAGAGAAGCCTTTTGCATTGTCTCCCTGAGCTGACATAGAGCAAGCTGGCTCAGATTTTATTTCGTTTTAACTCAGCAAAATGTTAGTTTTTCCTAAATGAGTCAGTTTACGTTGAAGTCTCGATAGCTTTCTATAAAAAACTTATTTTTAAAAAAAAGAGGAAAGAAAAGAAAGCTTCTGGCTGTCATCAGAAAACCTAAAAGTTAAAACTGTTTTTCCCCTCTAAAGCGCAAGCAAGGAAATGGCACTTTACTTCAAAATTTAATTTGTTCCAGGTCTCTGGGGTGTCTTGCTGTCTGATCTACATAGTTGTATAAAATAATTCTGTTGTATGTTAACGTTGTCTGAACTGGAGAAGAGCAGAGGTTTCAGTATATTTCAAAGAAGGGACGAGTCAGTGTGCAGAATGTGGGATTTTGAAGCAAGAAGACTTCAGCTTTGTTCTCTAGCATTGATTGTGTTACCTTGAACAAGGACCTTCACCTCTTTATACATATTATAGTATCAGCTTCACAGAGGATGTTAAAGTTGGGATTTTTTTTCTTCCTTGAGTATGACTCCTTGTTTAGGTAAGGTAAAAAGAAGCTATAACTTGAATTTATGGTAAAAATGTATCGTCTTCTACGTTCTCTCTTTCTGCAGGGTTGGTTAATATGTGAGGAGCCAACTTGCCAGAATCGAACCCGTCGACTTCCCCTGAGTTTTTCCCGGAGTGGCCCTGTGTGCCAGGCCTGCAGGAAGGCTGTTCTGAGACCAGAGGTGAGTGTTATAAGATAAAGCTTTGACAGCAGTGGAGCAGCATTCTCATGAAGCTCACCTCTCTCTCAGCTCTGCCTTTCAAAGGTAGCAGGATTAAGCAGGAATTTTTAATTAGTTTATTAGTTTAAAGGGGACTGTCTATGCTTTTCCTATTCCACATTTAAGCTGTGTCCCCATTGCTGTGAAGAGAACATGCCATGCAGCTGTTGTGTTTGGAAATTTTCCAGCTGACGAGCATTTGGTCAGCAAATGAGAATTTGCTGGAATGTTTCTGCCAGAATACAGGTAAACTAAAACAGACAA